>NC_042622.1:230781217-231981217 GCF_901001135.1 Rhinatrema bivittatum
TGCCCACCCTCCAACCACAAATGGTTTTGAATTGCTACAGGGAGGGGAGTTGAAGCATATTTTGATGCTGTTTCAAGCGGTGCCTTACTTGGAGACACCTGGAGCGCTGAACAGGCTTTTGCTGAAGGGTTTCTTGCGATCCTGTTCAGATGCCAGCGGGTGAGTGAAGCCTGGAAGACAAAGCTGCAGTGACGGATGGTGCACTGGTTTCAGTTTTTGGCCAAACTGCGCGGTTTATCGTTGTAAAACCGGTTACAAGTAATTTTCACCCGATAACGCGTTAATTCTCTTCTTGTGACCAAGACAGGCTTCATTTTTTTTTTGCAAAACACTAACAATCTTGATTATTAAGTAGTAAAATTGAGAGACGTGATCTGAGGGCGGAAAAAAAAGTTCGGTTTTGAGAAAAACAGTCGCCAGCTCTTACATTTGCAACCAGGAGGCTCATAAAATTAGCAACTGGGCAGTCATATAAAATTCTGCATATACATTGGTGCACTTTAGGAATTATTGATTGGGATACTGCTTTAATTAAAAATGAAATGCAAAATATATATAGGCCTGCCTCTATTAACTATTTCCATTCCTTGCCCGCTCGCCTCATCCCACCCCCCACAAAAAATATAAATGTGAGGTTTTTCTACTCCATTTGTAACCTTCACACTTTACCCACGTTGGTATGCGTTACAAGAGGACAGTTGATCAATCGTATCTAAGATATATGTAACCCTAAAACAACCCTTCATGCATTTAATCTAACTGTTCTGGGTTAATGTATTCCAAAAGTTACTAAATATATCTTTTTTTCTAGAGAGGCCCAATAATGGGACTGAAGAGCTGTAAATCTGAGTAATAGAAACTATTAATAAGTACAAAAAATCTGGAAAGTGTCTTTGTTTTTTGCTCTACTGTACTCTATTTTCCGTGTCCGTGGATTTCTCCCTGCCTTCCTCGCACGTCTTAAGCTGGGAGCTTCAAGTTTAGATAAGATGATATGCTCCAAAGATCGCCTCCTCCGCCCCCCAATAAAGAAGGTTTTGATCTACATCTGATGAGCAATTTGTGTACCCACTAAAGGGGGAACCTCTTCCTTTAAGGGTTTCGTCCATTTCTACATGCCCAGATGGTGAGTTGGGGGTAGCAAAGAGTACTTACTATTCAGTAAATTCTGAATTTTGCATGTACCCCGATACAATTGTTTTAAGAACACCATTTAATACTTTTGTTATTTTTGTACCTCTGTTGTTTCAGCCTCACATCTTATGTTCAATATTTCCTTTTCTTTCATTTGGGAAGAAGCACACACACACACACACACATATATATATATATATATATATATATATATATATATATATATATATATATATATATATATATATATATATATGCATACATATATGCATACATATATTTATACATATATTTATACACATATGTACACACACATATGTACACACACATATGTATACACACAATTGTATACACACATATATATACACACATAAATATAAGTATACATACACATGTATTTATGTATACACACATATGTATACACACACATATATACACAGACATACACATACATGAATACACACACATGTCTATGCACACACGCATATATATGCACACACATACATGTATACACACAAACATATACATAAATAAATAAATATATATATATATATACATATATGTTTATATATATACACATATGTGTATACACATACATATTTATGTGCACACACCTATATAGTATATACACATAAACATATATGCATATACACACACACACACACATATATATATATGTATACACACACATATATGTATAGTCACACACACACTGATATATATGTATACACACGCACGCGCGCACGCACATTAACGATAACAAACCAAACCGAAATGGACGCTAGGCAGAGCTTTTCACGTTCGTGCTACAGATAGCAAGGTAAAGCAAATTCGCTAATGCACTAAAACTAAACTTCAGTTTTTAAGTCATCTTCTACTGGTTCTTGCAAATGAATTTTCTCTTATTTGATGACATGCTTTGTTTGTTTCCAAAAAAAGGGGGGGGGGGGGAATCTGGAACGGAATCTGCCCTCGGTGAAAGGCTTCCAGCTATTGGCAGGCAGGTAGGAAAGCTTCGGTGCTCCTGGCCGCAGAAGCTTCGCGCGCGGAATCTGCCTGCAGGCGTCTGGTGCAGCACCCAAGCAACAGGGCAATCCCTTCCTCCTTCTCTTCTTTCCAAAACGTCAAGTATTCAGTCTTACTCTGACGAGCACTCGGGCTTGGATTTGTAAAATCTATTTTTATTTTGGGGTCCCCTGAGTATTGTAATTACTTAGTTTATTTCTTTTGCTTTTTTGCTATTTATAACAATTCGATTTTTATTGTATTTTCTTCAGCGTTGTGAAATTCACACAGAAAGGTAGAACGCTTATTATGATGCACTAACATTTTAAAATAAGTTAAAAGGGAAGCAACAGTGTTTAAGTGGCGATGCTACCTTGATTAGGCTGAGGCATCGGTTTATATCTTTCCAGATTACCAAGGGCCTATGTTCAGGCAGAGCCGGTGCCTCAGTAATCCCTTAAAGCTTCCTTCCTTCTGGATTTTTAGTCCGGTTGTATGTATTGTTCAGCCTAATAATGATGAAAAAGATTTAAATTAAAACACTGTTTAACCTTTAGTGCAATAAAATAAGTCCTCTCTACTCGGTTGCGTGCCTTACATTTTGCTCACCCGTTGTTTTTTGTTTTTTTTTTTTGTTTTTTTAATTGATGCTCAACTTTTGTGTGCCTGGACCTGTTAAAAAAAAACAACGTTGTTTTCATGACCATCCTAGCATCCTCCTAAGGCATTCAGAAAAATAAATAAATGAAACCTAAAAACTGGCAGATCCCTGATTCCTCCCAGAATCGGCCAGATCGTCCTAAATGTAAAGGATCTTTCTAGCAGTGGTTAAATATCAGTTCTGGTCCTTCCGTTTAATAACATCAGAATTCAATAAAGTCAAGATAAACGCTAATTGTATGTGTGACACACACACATATGCATCTAGTTTGGAAACTCTTCCTTTTTCCTCCTAAGGCAAACGGGTATGACAAATGAGTCAGCTGGCTCGGTGTATAAACATTGTGCCGGAGAGCCGTTCCGGGACTGGCGCGGATCTGGCGGGAAATAGAGAGCGGTTCCGCGGCAGCCAGCGCTGCAGAGCTCGGCACCTTCCGCCCGCGCCGCGCCTCGCCTTTCCCCTGAGTGTACGTGTGGAAGAGCGCCTGAGGGGATCTGTGGGACTACGGGGCGGGGAGCGAAGGTGGATACTGAAGGAACCGCAAAAAGAAGAAGGAGAGGGAGGAGAGCCGTGAAGGAGGGAAGATGCCGGCAGCTGTACGGAGAGGGAGCGGGAGCGAGTGAAGTGAAGTGAATCTGGATTGCGATCAGGATCGCACTCCTGCCAGGTGCAAGCTTTATCCTCAGTTCTTCCCCCTCTGGGACCTGGTGGACTACGCGGCTCCGTCGTAAAAGGCGAGCTCTAGCCCTCGCCATGACGCTCCCGGGGCTCCTCCGAGGGGCTCGGCGCCAGTGGGGGCGCGGGATTCACCCTGAAGGAGGTCCAAGAGCCGAGGGCCATGGAAGCGGCAGAACCAAACGCACCCCCTCCCTCTTTCTTCGCCACATATACTGCTGCTGAAAAATAGGCCCACGATTCGTTTTGAAGATTTCTGTTTGTAATCCTCCACTTTACAAAATAAAACTTGTCCCCCTCCCCCATTCCACGCAAACTTTGAGGTTTGCTTTCCCAAAGTGCCCGGATTGCTTGGTCGCTGCCTCTCTTTCATGAAGTGGAGGGGAGGTGAGGAAGGGAGAACCATCCCCCTCCCCCGTCGGTACCCAGCTCCGATTAATTAATTAGTGCCTGGATAACACTACATGTAATTACTTACAGCCTCGCCTGGAAATGTCAGGTGCCAAACGTGAAATGTCCGGGCGCCCAGCAGAGCAAAGTTATAAGTTTGTCACTGAGTGCAGAGGTCCTGGCCTGGGGACACCCCCCCCCCCCCCCCCCCCATACCCATCCAGTTAGTGCCCAAGCCAGTCCGGTGTTCAGGACAACCGTCATGAATATGCATGAGATAGATTTGCCTACACCGGAGACCCAGGGTTAGGCGAATCTTGTCTCCGGCATGGTGGAGATCCTGAAAACCCGCCTGGCGAGTGGGACCTCCAGACGAAGGCTGGGAAACGCTGGGACAAACCATGGCCTGGTTTCAGACAACCGACATGGAAATGCTAATTAAGTGATGGGAAAAGGGGTCTCAGGAGAAAATTAGCAAGGTGGTAATTAGGAGATGTGTCTAGGAGCATTACAGAAGTGATAGGTAGTAATAAGTGGCTGGGAGCCTCCTGCAAACTTTCCTTCCACTTAGAGGCTCCCAAGACATTTCAAGGTTAGTGCAAAGGCTGCTTCTGTGCACCGGGATGCAGCACATCAGCTGCAGCAGCAGACCAAACGCTTTGCTTTTTTTTTTTTTTTTTGTTACTAAGTGCAGAACTCTGGCAGCCTTATTGATTCAGGAAAAAAAAAAAACCCTGGATTTTCTGGCAGGTTCTGGTCTGGTACCCTGGTCTGGCAGGGGTGGCCAACTCCAGTCCTCCAAGAGCCACAAACGGGCCAGGTTTTCAGGATCTCCGCAATGAACACGCATGAGAGAGATTTGCATACAGTGGAGGCAGCGCCTGCAGATCTATCGCCTGCATATTCATTGCGGAGATCCTGAAAACCTGGCCTGTTTGTGGCTCTGGAGGACTGGAGTTGGCCACCCCTGCTGTATGGGACCAAGGCAAGAATAATCAAACCAGGCTGAGCTTTAGAAGTCGTGGGGGCTTCTTTTTTGTTAAAAAAAAAAAAAAATCTTTCCTAATTTAATTATTCTTCTGGAGAAAACCAGAGAAAAATACAGAATCTGCAGCTTACATATAAACAAGGGAAATAAAATGTAATATATTAACATGCAATGCACAATTCAAAAGTTCTGTCTCGCCAGCCTAATCTATTTATCTATATTTGCCTATGTAGTATCCAGCTAGCTACCAAAAATACATACTTCTTAACTGTTGAAATCTGTTCAGTTTGCATTTCATGGAGATTTATCTTTTTCTCGCCTCCTGCCCTGAGGACATCACTCTCAGGCTGTTGAAAACTTGGGTGCTGCAGCGAGCCACTTAGCAACAAAGCAGCCAACTCAGGAGGAAGAATTTGCAGCATTAGCAAAGCACTAACTGGAGGTGGAAGTCCTAGGAAAGATGCAGGTGCTGACGTGCCCATGCCTGGAGCTGACCAGATCCCGAGAAGCTGCACTTTGGGTAACAGCTGCACTGGTGCTGGTGGCTGCTTGGATTATTGTGGGACCTTGTGCTCGGTCATGCCAGGTGTGACCTCGGAAAGGGATCTTGCAGGCTCGGGTATCCGGAATGGAGGAAAAGGACAAAAACAGTTTGGGATAAAGAGTGATATCCTACAGGCAGTGTGCACTCTGTGGCTGACAGCTGAGATACATCCTTGGCAGTGTGGGTAGAAATAACTGGAAAGCCTGGATGAACGAGTTGGTATTTTTCTGCTATCTGTCTACTGTATTACTATTTCATAGTTGGCACATCTTGCTGATTTCATCCAAGGAACTGTTTTGGCCTTCTATCTTCTGCCCTCCTTTATATTCTGTCCAGGAATGGAGGAGCAGACTACTGGTTAGAGCTGCAAGCTGAAGAACCAAGGGTTCAAATCCCATTGCCGTTCCTTGTGATCTTGGGCAAATCACTTTGCCCTCCATTGCCTCAGGTACAACCTTAGGGCCTCTGTTTGCTAAAGGATTTTCCCCCCATTCTGTGTCTATGGGGAAAATGCTTAATAAACCAATCCCTGGGGATACCTTCGGTGCATGAATGTATCTCACCTTGAGCTACCAATGGTAAGTCCAAATTAATTAAATAAAAATGAACATAAGGGCAGCCTTTGGGAAGAAAAGCAGCAGGAAGAACCACATTCATAAAATCCCTCTCCAAAGAAACACATTTTCAGGAGGTTTGCAAAGATGGAAGTAGAAGGGGGCAAGTGAGCTCTAGAGCAGTGGTTCCCAAACCCGTTCTAAGGCCCACCCAGCCAGGATATCCACAGTGAACACGCATGAAATACATTTGCATGTAGTGGAGACAGGGCATGAAAATCTATCTCATGCATATTCATTGTGAATATCCATATATCCTGACTGGCTGGGCGTCTCCCATTGCTGTAGAAATAAGGGGTGGCAAGAGCCGAGAGTGAGGAGGGCATAGTCGCACCATACGCACATGAATATGAGAGAGCTGCCCTCCAAATGACATGCAGCAACGCACACGTGTCCACACACACAGGCACAATATCTCCTGTTATTCGAGCCCTGGTCTATCATCATTTTGAAATGGGTGAGAAACAAAAAAAATTGAGCTTTCAAGTTTTCAAGTTTATCTGTGTAGAATGATTTAAAAAGCAGACACAGTTCAAGGGTAGTGTGCAGTGTTTAAGATTTTAAAAAATGATCTATTCCTCTCTCTCTCTCTCTCTCTATATATATATATATATACACAGTATAAATATATATATATATATATATATATATACTGTATATATATACTGTATATATATATATATATATATATACTGTGTGTATATATATATATACACAGTATATATATATATATATATACTGTATATATGAGAAGCAACAATAACGAGACATATTATAGTTGAAAAACAGACAAACAGATACAGATATAAAGGGACACAGATAAAGAGATGGCATGTGGAGAGAGAGAGAAGAAAGCTGGAAGGAAGGGAGGAGGAATGGGGGCTGGGAGAGAAAGAGACAGAGAGGGATGGGGGAGCGAGATTTCCTTAAACTGAGTTTTCCCCTGGACCTGTGCCAGCCATGAAATCTGGGAAGCCTGCGAGGTGTTGCTTTGGAAAGGTTGCTGTGGCTAAGCCGGCAGCCCTCAGCTAGGGCCAAAGAAGGCCCAGGCGCTCTGCTGACCATGGGAGCGTTAGAGCCCTGGCTGAATAATTAATGGTTCCTCTGCAGGTCGGCCAGCGCTACTGCTAGAAGGGGGGAACTGGACTGGAAAGCTGAGAGTGGCAGCAATGACCATGTTATAGAGGCCCTGGCTTGTCTATTGATCTGCTCCTTACCGACTCTAACACAGCAGGGCTCTCGGCAAATGGACTGCCATGGGGGAGGACAAGAGAGAGACGGGGGTAACAGAGAGGCCAGGGGCAGGCAAGAGGCGAGGCCAGGGCAGGGAAACTGATGATGGGAGCTTTATTCCAAACACTTTTCAGTCTTAAATTTTCCTCCAGTCTCTCTTTTAGCATTAAAATGGAAGGCATGAGATTTCTTTTTTTTTTTTCTTTTTTTTTAAGACTTTCCAAAAGTTTGTCTCTGTCAAATTACAGCAGGTTAATGGCACATATGTTGGGCAAAAGTTGATATGCACAGTGTAGCCAAGCAGAATTTTTCTACACACAAGCCAACACTTTTGCACCCAGAATCCTACTGGTAATGCAAACACTCAGTCATATATTTTCCCTATATAGATAAATATGATATATTTTAGACACATAGAAAATATTTCACAATGCGATTTACTGTATTTCTTTTCTTTATATTTGGGTCTGGCTACATTTTTTTTTTTTACTTATAGTTATAGCCTAAATATTTTAATTCGGTTGAACTTCTTTGAATCATAAATATGAACACCTCCATTTTTACTATTTCCCCTCAGCTAGGATGGGCTAGTTTTAATAAACGAAAATGCATGAAGTCCTACAGATCTGGACAGACTGCTAGAAAAAGTTTCTGCGTCATCTCCACATAATTTGCTAGGTTTGCGTGTTGGTCGCTTTGTCAGTCACGCTCCAGAAAAGCACATTTGTCTTTTTATCTCAGGACATTTAATGACTGATTTGTGTCTCCTTAGGTATTTCACCAAAAAATTGTGCCTTAATAATTTTAATTGAAGATACAATGCAATAAATTAAAAACGATTGCCTCATAGGATGCAAAGATGGCATTTTTTTTTTTCATTTTTTTTTTTGCATGGTTCAGGTGGGTGCAAAGGTGCTTAGGATGAACATTGGCCAGCCTCGGTGCCTGCAAAGGCTGTGTATCAGCACTGGGACTTCTACCCTCTGGGGGACTTGGGCAGGCTGACTCAGCACACGGGGGGTGCAGTGCGGTGGAAAGTCAGGTGAGTGAGTGCCCTCCAGTGCGCATTTTGACAGGCCCTTGCACGGACAGGGAGAGACTATTCATTCACTCTGCGTCGGATCGAAGTAGTATCCGAATTTGTTTTGTACTGGGTACCCCGAGACGACAGACGTGGTGGGCTGAAAATGTGACGGCCTGAAGACAACGCCGAGTGCTTTCAGGAATGTGTAAGATCTTATAAACTGAGAGCTCCCGTCCCCCACAACCTTCCAAGGCCCGTGCCAGGACAGCTCTGGTTATTAGAAGAGACGTTTTTTCAATGTAACTTCCCTTTCCATCCTGTCTTCTCGCCTACCTTCTCCCTGTTTTAGTCTTTCCCCGCGTTCTGACTTTAATTACGATTGGGCTTTATTTAGGTAACATCCTCAGACCGCCTCTTTTCAAAGTCTAACTTGAAGAATTTACCGCGCATTTCATTAAAGTGAAACTGCAGCCTCCTTCCACGGAAGATTTAATTCAGTCTCTGGCCCTACCGACTTCAAAGGGCTGAATTTTCCGAATGTCGTCGGCTTCAGGCCATTTTCCCGGTTGAGTCTCTCTTCTGGATCCTGCCTTTACTGAGGAATCTTATACATCAGAGCCTACATTTCACAAATTATTATAGAGTAGAAAATCATATCATTTTCTTTTATCAGTTTACAAAAAGAGTTTTGGTCTGGACTTGCAATTTAAACAATATTTGAAGAAGGCGAAGCAGAAATCGATTCCCGTGACTGTGATGAATTAGGAATAGTAATTCGAATTTATTGATTTCAGCGGTCGAGTCCTATTCCCCTCCCCCAAACCAATTCCTCTTTCCATATAATTACTGTTTTAAATGTAATCAGTGTATTGTATTCCAATTATATGCATGGAATATGCATATTTGATTTTTATAAAATTACAGTGATCAGTTCATTGTAAGTTACCGAACCCCAGAGGAAGACATTTGGAACATCTATTTTAAGGTTCTGTTGATCTTCCTCTCTCTATCTAATTGCTATTTGATTTAAAAATATATATATATACTATATATGTATACACTTTGATATGAAATCTTTTGTGTACAGTTAATATTTATTTCAATTCAAAAAGATATGTCTCTTGTCTTTCTATCTTTCTGTCTTTTAGATAGACCTACCTTTGTTTGTTTGTTTTTAATGTATTTCTTCTTTTAGAAAAATTTACATTCAGATCTATTCTTTTTTGTTTCTTTTGCATGTTTCTGGTTTAGTTCAGGAGAATAGTATTGTTAAATTACCTGTTCATTTTTATATGGAATAATATTTTTAAAAATGTATATCCTGGACTGCTCACTCAAGCTTTTTTTTTTTCAATATGCCATATAAACTTTTAAGTTATATCCTCCATTAAAGGAAATCCAAAATCTCAGAACTACAGAGTCTATTATGTCCTTCAATATATTTCAAAAAGTAGGGAAGCCTTTAATTAGATGCAACCTTCACTTGTTTAATTGCTAACAATTTCATATTTATAGTTTCACCCTTTCATAGTCCTCACAAATAAATATCCAGGTTAGCATCTTCACTTTCCACCTGAATAGCATTTCTTGTGTTCAATGCAGGTACAATGACTGACTCCTTAAACCTTAGTTTAAGAGTTCCTTTAAAATCAAGCCTTCAAAAAACTGAAATGTTCCAAATAGGATTACAACATGTGCGTACATATGTGTGCATGTGCCTGTACCTGTGTATGTAAGGTCACAAATATGTAAATGTTTATAAAGTTTCTGCATTTTGCGGTACATTGCTAGCATTGACATATATATACTACATTATATAATCAATCCTTTCAATATATGGCAAATATGTGCCTGTGTCTGTTTGTATTTATAAGAGAGAATCATACCATTATAACTATTCATGTTTACATATATAGGCTTGGAAAGTAACCTATTATATCATTCAGCGTGCTAGAATTACATTTAGAATTTCGCATTTTGATATTACAATATAAACCGAAAAGAGAAATGATTAGAATCAGATTCATAGATATAGATATAGATACAAACACACACTCAGGTATTCTTCCCTTTTAGTTTTTGGTGAGTGAGAAATAAAATACCAACTGCTCAATTAGATTGAACTACAGAGGTACTTAAAAAGCCAATTGTGGCAGTGTTTAAATCTTTATTTACCAGAACCTTGTAAAGCCAAGAACAATTTGCATTCTATTAACTGCTTTTCAATAGGGCATTGACTGGAACCGAAAGATGCCACTATCCTGCCCTAATTAAAGAGCAACTGAATTACACTAAATGCATATGAATACGAGCTATACTCCAAGACATAAGAGCAAACGCCTCGGTACAGTCACTGGTGTGAGGGGACCGCAGCGTGGAGCAGGAAAAGCCGCCCTGCTCCTAGCTTTCCTCTCCGGGCTTTTTTTTTTTTTCCCCCCCCCTCTCCTGCCCTCTGCCACCTTGCACACGCTAGATGGGGGCCCACGGGTCATGTGGAATTGGGGGAGCGAACGCCTTTCCGTCCTCAGTGCCGGTTTCCAGGGCACCTTGGTGACCGGGCTGTTAATGGCGTTTACCGACCGCACACAGATCGCTTTAATTCGGCGTTATCTGATGGTCTGAGGCAAAAGCAATCGGAACTGACGCTGGATGCCACAGAGCGAAAAAAGAGGGGTTAGGTGTGATCGGCGGGTTCAGGTCGGCAAAGGTTAAGAAGCGCCGTTCTCTCATTGAAGGACTACGATCATTGCAATCAAATTGTCTAAAAATGATTTTTAAGGTAGAAACATGGCCACCTCAAAATACACAATTTGCACGGAGAGAACACTACATATATATATATATAGTATAGTATATATATAAATATATATGTGTTGTGTGTATATA
Organism: Rhinatrema bivittatum; assembly: GCF_901001135.1. Classification (NCBI taxonomy): domain Eukaryota; kingdom Metazoa; phylum Chordata; class Amphibia; order Gymnophiona; family Rhinatrematidae; genus Rhinatrema; species Rhinatrema bivittatum. The sequence continues at coordinate 230,792,372 of NC_042622.1, forward strand.
TGTGTGTGCATGTATATATATATGTAAATGTGTGTGTGTGTGTGTGTGTGAGAGAGAACACTACACACATATATGTGTGTGTGTGTGCACGTTTATGTTTGTGTGTGTGTTCTTTAAATCTTTTTCATGGCATTAGTGAATATAAGAAGCACAGTTTAGACAGACGGATATATGGAGGACCTACGGCAATCATAAGTCCCTGTATTGAATAAGTGAATAAGAGACTGCGTATGCCCACTCACAAGCTGATCATAGTGTACACACTACTACATATAGGAATGCAATGAATATCTGCACCTATATAGATATAGAGATAAATATGTATTACGCACAAACACACCTAAATATTAATATGTTGAACATATGAAAGCATTAATCCTTTATTTCCAGGTCGGCCCCAGACATTTTTGTGTATGTGTGTATGCGCGCACGCACGCACACACACATACATACACACACACACATATGTAATAAAGAAATCTGACATTCCATTTCTAGGAATTATACAGAACATCTTTATGATTTAGCTGACTCTCCTTTTGGGCATGCATTTCGAAATCTCTAAATCAGATTGGGGTTCGTGGATTATCGTAGTAAACTGGGATCGTTTGTGACCTGTTCTAGCGAAAAGGTAATCGCCACAGTTTCAGAATCCGGGCTTCCCTGGAGAGAGAGAGAGAGATAGAGAGAGTGTGTGTGTGTGTGAGAGAGAGAGAGAGGGAGGGAGAGAGAGAGAGTGTGTGTGTGTGTGTGTGTGTGTGTGTGTGTGTGTGAGTGTGTGTGTCCCGAGTGTAACAATGCCTTTACAGCTCTCTCCGGTCACCTCCAGGCAAGCAATCAGCCCAGCCTGGGAACACAAGGTCTTTGGGAACCGGGGGGAGGGGGGCCCAGGGTTCGGTGGTCCTGCTCCAACCCGCCCCCCCCCCCTCCTGCATTAAGAAATCAGGCCGTTTAAATGAGTAAAGTCAGTTAGATGTCCCCCAACGCCAGTCTTTACAGAGCCGATAGATAATTGATGGAATGCACCATTTGTGAAATGAAGGAGCTATAATATCGATCAATGGAAGGGAGAACGAAGCAGCTGAGTTTGAACCCATTCAAGCAGCAGGGAGCAGGGCCTTCTGCCTTTCCCCCTTCCCCGTCTAAGGCCACTCCGGCCCCGCAAGTGTAATCCAGTTAACGCTGAGGGCTCTGAAGTGAGAAGGCGGGCATGGAGCGGTTTGCAGAACCGAGCGGCGATTCCCCTCCTGCAGACTGGGGGAGGGGAGGGGGCGAGCAGCAGGCTTCACCGCCCGACCTGCAGCTTAAGACTGGAAATATGCACAAATGCAATCAATGATCGGCAATATATGATCTGGGCTGTTCTTTCCCCCCTCCGCCAATTGTTTTCCTAAGAACGTCCGAAGCCTATTGTTTTCTACCCACGCACTGTGCATGGTCACACGTTACATATGCATTGCTGTGGATGTATATTCTTATTGTATATGCAAGACAAACCCCAGTGTAAATCCAATTCTGTAAATATATGGAACGCACCGTGTGGTTATTTCTATGGAACACATCAGACCCGGGACAGGAATGAAACCGTGCCGTGCCGTGCAATTCAGCTTTCCGTATTTTCTATATGAAAGGTCTCCTACCTGCCAGTCTCAAAGCTGACATCCTCTGAAACTCCGGCTCCTGCAACCACTTCCACATCCTCCTGAAGGTCTCCCGGCCGGACTTGAGCTTACTCCAGGGTTTGGGGTTCCTCAGGAGGTCGGAGAGGGTGCCCTGGGACCTGCACAGGATCCGCTGGGCGAAGATGGCCTGGGGGATGCTGTAGCGCTTCAGCTCCGCCGTGATCCTCTGGGCCACCTCCTTGGTGTTGATCTCCTCCGCTTGGCCGGCGTTGCTGGCCTGCGCGCCGGCGGCCGACGCCTGCCGCTCGCGCTCGGCCAGGATGGCGCCGTTGGACGGCGCGTGGGGGTGGGGGTGGCCGTGGGGGTGCATGCCGTTCAGCGGGGGCATCATGCCCGCCCCCGCGGAGCCCAGCCCCCGCGCCAGGTGCTCGTCGCTCCGGGAGAGCATGGCGGCGTGGGAGTCGAAGCCGCCGGGGGACAGCATCTTGTCGCCGCTCAGGTGGCCGGCCGGGCCGTAGGGGGCCAGCGGCTGCTGGGAGTTGTGCAGCGTGCCCAGGCCGTTGGCCAGCGGCGACAGCGGCTGCCCCATGCTGGGCATGTCCTTCGGGTAGTGGCCGTACAGGTTGCCCATGGAGGCCAGGCCGCGCTCGTCCCGCATGAGCGTGAAGCTGCCGCTGACGTTGCCGCTCAGCCGCTGGTGCGGGTGGTGGTGGTGGTGGTGGTGGTGGTGGTGGTGCGGGTGGTGGAACTTGTCGGACACGGTGGAGATGGGCGGCAGGTGCTGCAGCGGGGTCAGCGTGGTGTAGGTGCTGCTCAGGCTCATGCCCGACGGCGACTCGCAGGCCATGCTCATGGCCGGGTGCAGGGGCGCCGCCAGGGCGTGCTCGGCGCGGTAGTCGCCGCCGTCCAGGATGGAGGCCATGCTGGAGACCATGGCGGGCCGGCCGTGGGGCACCAGGTTCCGGGGCACCGCCTGCCGGCCGTGCGAGCCGCCCATCAGCTCCCCGGCCTGGGCGTGGGAGACGCCGTGCAGGTTGCCCAGGTTCTCCATCGTGAGCTCCATCGTCGCCTCTCCTCGCTCTCTCTCTCGCGCGCGCGCCCTCTCCCCTCGCCCCTCTCTCCCCCCCCCCCCCCCCCTCTCTCGGGCTTGCTTTCCAGGTTAATTCAGATTCAAGGCTTGGGCCATCGATCAGTCCTCCTCGCAGTCAGTCCAGCATGGTTTGCTGCGGCTTCTTTCGGCCGGACCCAGGGTGCTCTCTCCTCCTCCTCCCTCCTCCTCCTCCTCCTCCTGCTCCCAGGGATGCGCTGGCCCGGGCGCCGGGTGCTCTCTGGCTGCTGCTGCAAGGGCTGCAGCTTCGCATTGAGGCGCAGACCCTCCAAGCAGCCTCAGTCTCACAGCTGGCGGAGGCTGACGTCAGCAGCACCTCCCGGCTCATCCCTCCACTGGCTCTCCCTTCCTCCCTCTCCCCCCTCTCCCCTAATCTAGTGAAAGTGGAACTCGATGGCGAAGCCCGCACTTGGAAAACAAATGAACTTCTCGCCTAATCCACACCCCCGCCGCCCACACCCACGGGCTCTCACCTCCGTCCCTCCCCCCCCCCCCCCCCAGAGCTCCGGAGCCCGCCCGCCTCAGCTCGGCAGCGGGTGGCAAGAGGACGGGACGGATGTGGCGGGTTCAAAATAATAATAATAAGAAGAAGAAGATGGGGAGCAGGTGGCTGTGATTCGGAAACTAGATTTTCTAGACATGAATTTTCGTTATGTAAAACGACTTTCGGGAAGTCGATACGATAGATTAAGATGACTTGATCGTGTCCATAATCTTACTCCCCAGCTTGCAGCTTCTAGGTTTGGGGGGGGGGGGGTGTACTAGTTACTTTTATAATATGTCTGACAGGTGCAGACACGTATATGTGCCTCGCTGTCTCTTATACACATATGTAAATGTATGTGTATGTATGTGCTGCGTATTGGACAGGGAAAGGCAATGAACACGCTAACCGTTTGTCATTCTGTTCCTATTTCGTGACCACATTTTAAGAATCCGATCCCAAAGCCTCAGTGCTTTCCATTTTAGTAGGTCAGGGCAGACAGCTTCTGCAGTCTATGGGAGATTAACTTTCAGAGAGAAGACTTCTGACAGGATGATGCTGGGTGGTTATACAGTTAATCGTCAAAGGTCTGGGCAAAGCCGTTCCATCGGACATCTGAAAAGGCTCTCAGCTCTGTTTACTGACGAGGCAATTTATTGATCGAAGGTCTGATCCCAAGACGTCGTGTTGGACTCTTGTTCACCCCTCCCCCACTTCCCCCATCTAAATGACCTTATCATTTCCAAGGGGCTCTTCCATGCACGATCGTAGGACGCATGGGTTGCACCGTCTGCTCCTCTCACGCCAGGGGAAAGGCCCGGGAGAGCCCTGATCACAAACTATTTCATCTGCCACAGAAGGCTCATTTCTTGGCTTTCGTGAGTGATATCTTGGAAGCAGGTCCGGTACTTGCGAGATAATGGGGCCGATGAAGCTTGGCGTGTCAATAAATCTATTGGTGAATGCTGTCATGCAAAGAAATTAGCATTTTTATAGAACTGCAGTTAGGGAATTTAATATTCTGTATGTGCTGAAAATGGCAAGAAATAATGTGTGTATGGGCATTATATAGAGATATAGATGCAGGCACACACATACATATGCATACTTTTGTATCTGATAACAAGAGAGTGACTCCTATTATTAGAGAAATCGTATCATGCCACAATAACCATTTAGTGGGTCAGTACTACAATCCTTAAATCTGATATAGGATGAACATATCACTTCAAAGAGTTTCTTATGTTTGCTTTCTTCCTTATGACTGATTTAAATCATTGAGGCTGACAGTTTTTCAAAGCCCATGAAAGTAAATGCAGTTATGTAACTGTTTTGGAGTGATCAAATATTATACTTACTGCAAGTGTTTTGATTTCTAACCAATAAATATGACCCAAGTTAGTCACATTTCGTTCATAACTAATTGGACAAATTGATACAGGTGACTTCTTTAGATATATATATTTTTTTAAAATTTTCATTCTTACTGTATAGTTTGTGCAGGGCTTCATTATAAAGAAAGGATGTCATGCCCTGGAAAGGCAAAGATATATCCTGATGACATCAAATGTTAAACATAGATGACGTCAGCAGGATATCTGTTTGCACGCCATGATGATCTCAAAAGGATAAATGTAGACATGCTTTATGACATTAAAGACCGTGCATAAATTGGTTGACATAAAAAGGACAAGGCGTCGCAATGATATAAAAACACACAGTCTCTGATTATCAAAGGGACTGTGTGTATACATACAGTATACAGCCAATGCAAAAAAAAAAAAAGATGGTTAAATACACTGCAATGATATAAAACAGCATTCCACCCCGATAACATAGTTCTGTCACCCAAAGATTTCCTGCCATTATTTAATGGGAGAAAACTAGCGATATCAATTTCTTATGGAAGGTAAGTCTCCAGCTCGAACACAAGAACACAAGGGCTGGCAAACTGGGTCACAGCAGAGGCCCAACATCTAACCTGACATCCTGTCTCTGACATTGGAGAGCAGGAAGTGCTTAGACACGATAGCCCATAATAAACAGGGCATGTGTAGAACTGTCCGTCCCTGTCCTAGCTTTGCAGTATCTTCTAGCAGTCATGGTTTAGGGATGCACTGAACACAGGGTGACATCCTTGACTGTTACCTTAAATAGCCCGTGATGAATCTGTCTAATGTCTCTTTGAATCCGGTACCATACCTCCACGGGGTCTTATGGCCATGAGTCCCTCAGGTTACCTATGGACTGTGTAGAATTGCACGGGGGATTCTGGGAAGCTCCCTCTCTTCCCCTTCCTCAGTACAACGCTGAGGAAACCCTTTAGAAAAGAGTGCTTAAAAAGAAAAGGAAGCAAGGCCCCGAATATTGGTTCAGTTTGCCTGTTCCACGAGTTACCTGGGGTCCATCTGCACAGGACATTTTATTAGGCATTTTTTTTTTAATTAATCATGTAGTTACTTGGCCATAACTCAAGGAATATAGGGGATAATTGATTTAAGCTTTGCATCAGTTTAGCTCTGGGGCAAACATTTGCACGAGTGTTTTGTTTTGGGTTTTTTTGCCAGTATTTTCCCCATTGAAATTAATGGTAATGGTGCTGGAGGGGTTTGCTTGATACAAGTTTTGTAGGGGAGCAAAACTGGTGCAAATCTTTAGAACTCTTTAGTGTAAATTCCAGCAGGTCTGGGAGAGGAGCCCTTCTATGAAAGCAAAATCAGCATAGCCTGGGAAGGGGGTGTGTGTGATGTTTTTATTTATTTATTTAAAATGGTTCTAATCCGATTATATGGACCAGCCGTATTAAAGGTTTGCGACCATTTTGCTGTTACTCAAAATTAGTAGCACGTTTATCAGCAACAACAAAAAAATCCCACTGTTTTCAATGGGAAAAATACTTGTCAGCCTAAATCAGCACAAATCATAGGTTTCCGTTCATTGCTTTTTTTTTAAACGGTGTGAAGAGAATACTTAAACAAGCAGTCCCCATATACACAAATAATTCAATATGCATTTATCTCTATAGGGACAATCAGGTTTCATTTTGAAAACTTATTTTTGGTAGGCGAAAAACCCGGCAAAATATAGCTGCCTCGGAGACTTTCAACCAATACACAAATTGATATTGAAACTGTTCCAATATGTGGACTCTTTTCTAAGACCCGCGGGTCAATATACACTGGACTCAAAAGCTTTATTGGGCTGTGTAAAAATCTATAGCTTACCATTTTTAAAGCATTAGTGACTGTTCTAGGGCTTTGGATTTAATAAGAGCCATCAATACAGAAAACATACACTCCGTTTGAAATAATCTTAAGGACCTCTAAATCTAGTCAAATAGACTGCATAATATCAAATAATTTTAATGCATTTGGGGAAAAATAGACCAATTCACTTAGATTCTTATTGACCCAGCTAGAAAGCTTGCACCAACTGCTATTACCAAGTGAAATGTGTAGAGGAAAAAATGTTACCTGGTTTTCCAACATGTACTTTTCCTTCGGAGGTATCGTAAGGTTTGTGGCATAGCCTCTCTTCTCTAACTTAGCTGGGGCACTGTCGCTAGTGTGAAAATGCAGTTTCACACTAGCGACATTTTCACACTGTCGCTAGTGTGAAAATGCAGTTTCTTACTGCGTTACTGGTGGTTTTCAACACGTGGGTCAGCATCCAAAAAGGGGAGACAGGCATGTAGAGGAAAGATGCACCCCCCATTAAATAAATCAGTAACAAAATACAAGACAGTCTGGCTGGACAATTAAAAATATGACTAACCTGTTTTATAATGACAGTTTAAAAAGTTGTGTGTGTATGTGAGTGTGTGTGTGTGTGTATGTTTGTGAGTGTGTGTGTGAGTCTGTGAGTGTGTGTGAGTCTGTGTGTGTGAATGTTTGTGAGTGTGTGTGAGTCTGTGAGTGTGTATATTTGTGAGTGTGTGTGAGTCTGTGAGAGTGTGTGTGTGTGTGAGTGTGTGTGAGTCTATGAGTGTGTGTGAGTGTGAGTGTGTGTGAGTGTGCGTTGTGTGAATGTGAGTGTGTGTGTGTGTGTGTGTGGTGTGTGTGTGTGAGTCTGTGTGTGTGTGTGTGTGTGAGTGAAAGGGTGTATTGGGCGGGGCGAGCCCTGTTAAAACTGTCATATGTAGAGTACTTAACAGTCCGGGGGTAGCTGCCATATGTCCCGGGCAAAAGAGAAGTGTTGGGACTCCTTTGCTCAGATCTATAGATCAGATCTATAGGGAAACCCTGCAGGATTCAGGGGATGGGCAGGCGGAGGTCACAGCTCTGTGACTGTCCTTGCAGTAATGGCTCAGAAAATCGGCAAACTCCATTTTTTTAGGCTTATATTAGCCACATAAACTCCTTAAAGAGTTGGAGGGATCCAGTTAGCTCGCTCCCCTTTGACTTCTAGGCCAGGCAAATGAAAGATGACCGTACAAGAAGTTCCCGTTGAGTATAAAAACCATCCCGGTGGCGCTTCCAGCTTTAAAGTGCAACCCAAGTGAACTTTCAACATTCAAAAGACTCCTGTGGCACATGTCTCACCCATATCTTTTTTTTTTTTTGGGGGGGGGGGACAGTAATTCCCAGTCCCTTGTCCCTCTTGCGAGTAAGAACCTTCAGAGAGAGCCCCCGCCGGGATCCTCCGCTTTCGGCCGCTTCCCTTTTTAAGTACAAAAGTGAATTCCTTGTCTGGGAAGGTAATTGGTTTCACCATGAGTTTGATGAGAGCTTAATACATCTTTTTGCAAAAACGTAAAATCAATTCTAGGAGCTCAACAATTTCCTTTCTTCAAGTCACTGGTGGATCGCTTAAGTACCTACTTTAGAAAAATGGTGTTAGGGGGCAGAGGGGGCGCGGTTTATCCGAAGGGCCGTGAGCACCCTTTAAACGCGGCAGGCGAGCCTCAGCTAAAAAGTCTTGCGCTCTCTAACGCGCGCCTTAAAGGCAGCTGCGGCCCTCTTTTCCCAGGTCTGCCTGTTCTTTTGACCATGATTTCATTAATTGTCAGGGTTATTATTGCTTCCCTTTATATGCGAAAACTTAGCTCAGCATTGATGAAGAAGTTCAAATTCCCCTTCTTCTTCGTACCCGCGCGGTAACCCTGAAAGCTGAGGGGGGCTGCAGAGTCAGGAAACGCACCTCCGGTTTCCCGTCAGCTAGGGACCTATGAGGGGATGGGGGGGTGGGGCAAGAGCACTGATGTCAATTCAAGGTTTGCAGAGATCCACTCCCAGTCAAGTGTCCGGGTAACTTTTCGGAAGCCCGGCCTATTCGGATTCTGCAGTGCCCGTGGGTGGTGGGATCCAGGGCGGCTGCAGGAGGCGCCACACGGCACAAACTATACCCGGGCTGAAGGAGTCACACAAAATCTCCCTCTAATCAGGGTTTGTCTCCAGTGGATTTAAGGCAAGGGTGCTGCTTCAGTTTGGGTTTGTTTTTTTTTTTCAAATTACCGACTGCGTAGGAAACACGGGATGCAGCCGTGCGGCCGATCGGTTTGCAGGACGATAGGCGGAGAGGAGTAGGCGCCGAAAAGAACCCCACTATGTATTTATTTATGGCTTCTGTAATGTGCCGACCCTACTTTGACTTCTATATGTGTTATGAATGAACCCAAATTATTTCGCAGCACCATAGTGTGTGTGTGTGTGTGTGTGTGTGTGTGTGTGTGTGTGTGTGAGAGTGTGTGTGTGTGTGTGTGTGTGTGTTCAGTGTATTATGCACTGCAGTGCAGTTTTTCACTCTGTGTACACAGGGTAAGCGAGGAATCATATATCCTGTGATATAGGGAATATACCAAGGGTCATAGAAAATAGTTTGCCATGCAGTGAATCTGAGTTTCTGTATCCTTGCAAAGCTTAACAACTGGTTCAGCCCAAGGGATTAGGACCAGATATTTTCCACATAGGAAGAAAAGAAGAAACTGGTTTATAACTGTGAGGCAAAGTGCCCCTCTGCACACAGCATCTGCCGAGGCAGAATCTCCCTTCCTCCGAAATAAGCTTCTGAAGGCAGCCCTCCTCACCCAAACCCTTTTATTTCATGCCGATCCATAATTTGTACAGCTCTGCAAAAACCTTGCTCTTAATTTTGCTCCAGGACTATTATTAATTGAACCCCCCAACCAGAGCTCTGAAAGAGGGCTTTTAGTAATTAGTAAAATATAATGGAGCAATGCTAGCATGTGTTTCCAGTCTGCGACACCCCATTGCTCCCTGCGAATCGATAAAATATCATTAAGCAAAAGGCAAGCAAATGTGCTGAGACATATAGGGGGAAACATTAGGAAGAAGCAGAATCTCAGCAAGAAAAGGAAGCTTTTCCCCGACAGAAGTGCCCTGAACAGGAGCGAAAAAAAGGAAAGGAGGGGGAGAGAGAGAGAGAGAGGGAGGAGGAAGGGAGGGAGGTAAGTGACAGCTACTGCTAACTTACAAGTAATGCGTTATTTCTTGCCTACATAACACCAATGACGATCTAACGGGCTGCCCATCCATCTATTCAGTGCAAGGCAGAAGAAGGTAGAAATAAATACTGAAAGGCAAGCAGCCTGGAAGATCTGCCTCGCCAAAAGCACCAGAAAAGATTTGCAGCGGGGAAGCTGCTGTGTGAACACCGATGGTGCCATGTGTTGAACCCAATTCCCCAGATTTTGTTTGCTCGCTCGCCTTCCCAGCAGGCCGAAAGGAGCTTGGCTACCCGGCCCCGGGTCCTCCCTTCTCCTGTAGCAGAGCTGAGCGGCCCTAACCTAACTCTGCTGGGGGGGGATGAAGACTGGCCTGCACTGTTTGCCAGTATCGCGAGAATCTGGCGACTACTCGCCAGGGAAAGCTGGGCCGGCTCCAGGGAGGTGCCACTTGCCAGCCCGCCCACCAGGGGATTTCAGCCCCATCACCGAAACAGGCTCGGCCCGAGATGGTCAGTTCAATAGACTCTGTCTCTTTTGCATTCAGGCAACACGGGTTGTTGTTGTTGTTATTTTTTTTGGCCAATATTTGCAAAAATTGGCGAGTGTGTGTGTGTGTGAGAGTGTGTGTGTGTGTGTGCATGTGTGTGTGGTGTGTGTGTGTGTGTGTGTGTGAGAGTGTGTGTGTGTGCGTGCGCGTGTGTGTGGTGTATGTGGTGTGTGGGTGTGTGAGAGAGAGTGTGTGTGTGTGCATGTGTGTGTGGTGTGTGTGTGTGTGTGTGGTGTGTGTGTGTGTGTGTGAGAGAGTGTGTGTGTGTGTGTGTGTGTGTGTGAGAGTGTGTGTGTGTGTGTGTGTGTGTGAGTGTGTGTGTGTGTGTGAGAGAGAGAGAGAGAAGAGTGTGTGTGTGGTGTGTGTGTGTGTGTGTGGTGTGTGTGTGGTGTGTGTGTGTGTGAGAGAGTGTGTGTGTATGTGTGTGAGAGTGTGTGTGTGTGTGTGTGTGTGTGGTGTGTGTGTGTGTGTGTGTGTGTGTGAGAGTGTGTGTGTGTGTGAGAGAGAGAGAGAGAAGTGTGTGTGTGTGTGTGTGTGTGTGGCGATTCACTTTGTTTGGGTGGCAGCTAGTCCCAGAGCCTTCCTGGAAGCCACGTAGCAGGGACCACTAATCCCCCTTTCAGGACCTTGACTGCTTTTTCCCGGGAGCCACTTAAAACCCTAAAACTAATCAGGGTAGGTAGGGGGTGCTGACATCCGGGAAGGGGGCCTGAGAATTAATCATTCGTCCGGTGGGGAATCCCCAACCGCCATTATATTCTTGCTAAGGTAGTTGCGCTTTATTTTTATTTTTATTATTATTATTATTATTTTTTTTTTTTTTAAAGCAGTTTCTGCTCAGAATCGCCAGTGCTGGAAGTGGGAATGATAGAAAGGGAGGGATGGGATATTTTAAGTGCAGGTGTTAAGTAAATGATGAGGGACCCTAGCAGTGTCCACAAGAAGGCCTGGAAATAATGTTGGCCTATTTTCCCACTATTAGTTTAACATAGCAAAATGCATTTCTTCCATTCTATTTACATTCCATGAACTTTTTTTGTTTTGTTTTGTTTCGTTTTCTCTTCCTTCCTTACCTTCACCTTTACCATCAAATTCCTTAAAATATAAAGGGAATTGAACTGATAATCTGAGAGTCCTGTTTACTTTGCAAACTGCGCAGAACAGGGTGCTCTGTACTCCATGGCTGTATAATTTTTTTTAGCATATTAATTTTTTTTTAAAGGAATCTCCCTTGCTGGGAATCTTGTTTTCGCTCCAACCGAAGTGTTTTCCACAGTTTAAATCATATGATTTCTCCCCTCAGTATAAATCGCCCCCTCCCCCACCCCCACCCCCCCCCATCACCCACTCCTGGGGTTGAATCATACTAGCAGGGCCAGATGCACTGAGCAGGGTTTGGTTGTGTTTTTAATCTTAGGCACTCTTTAGTACATCTGGCCCTAAGTGCCAGCATCTGTTCCCAAAAAAAAAAATATCCAAAAAAACAAATGCAGCAAAGGCAGAAGCTGGTACACAAAATACTTTGCAGAAGCGGACGTGGTACATTCGATACCAAACTCGAAACTTTTCAGTGGCCAGAGATGGGTTTTTTTTTTTTTTTACTCTTTTCGGAAGTTTGGAGTTTTGCTCAAATGTTGGTTAAGAGTTTCGCCTTCTCCCATAGAAAGCTGAGGCGTTAGCAGCGATAATCCTAACCTGGCATTACCTTGAAAGTGAGGTTTCAAACGCAGCACTTTGTTTTTGAGCTGCCTACAGTTATTGGGGTCTAGCGGGCACTGGCAGCCCTTAAATAATATTTAGTTCGAATGTAGTTGCTGAAGGCCGATTTAAGTCCCTGGATTTTTTTTTTTTTCTCCATTCGACAGCTGTATCCTATTGATCACGCTCCTGTCTTTCTTTTTTTTTTTTTTTTTTCCTGGGCTCCCTCTCTCTATTTAATCCTCATCTCTCTGTCCTCCAAAGCCATCCAGTCATTTCCCACAAACACACAGAAAAAAAAATCAAGGAGGCGAGCCCTGGGAATAATGCGTGGTGTGCCCCGGCCAGAAGCCTGGCAGCGAGGTGCGGTAAGTGAGGCTTCGTGTATGGGGAAATATCAGGCTGCAGAGCCAGGGCTGCGGGGAGGGACCCTGCGGATCCCTTGTTCCAAGATAATCAGTTGTATTCCATGCCTTGCAATGGTATTTAAAATAGTGTAAAAGAACAGTGCTTCTGCATATTTAGGTTCGTGTGTGTGTGTGTGTGTGTGTGTGTGAGAGAGAGAGAGAGTGTGAGACAGAAAGATTATTTTATTGCTGAGTACATTTTAATGAAAGCTGTACTGCTACATCCTAATCCTTCTGGAATAAATACCCTCTCTCGACTTTACATAAACACATGCATCTGTAAGGAATAGTAGCATAACTTTTTTCTTCCCTTCATAACAAGGCGTATGCATTCCCCCCCCCCCCCCCCCCCCAAAAAAAAAAAAAAAAAAAAGATTGTGGTTTGAAAGACACAGGGATGCCTTGCAGCCCTTGAGCTGCGGGATAATGTCGAGGCAGTGCTGAGAGTGAATTTATCTGAGGCGATATTGAAACGTGGGCTGCCGGTCTTGCATATTATCCATTTAAAGAGGAGCTTAGTAATACAAGCATGCAGGAAATCAGAATAATGTATTAATAACGCGCGAAATACGATTACGCTTTAAAACCTAGCATCAATGATCTCTTCTTTAGAGAAAACTACTGCTCCATCTGTCCTGGAATATTAGAAAACTTTCCTTTTTTTTTTTTTTTTTCCCCCCTGTCCCTTTCTTCCTTTTCATTGTCAGAAAGGGAGACAGATCATTTGCCTCCGAAGTTTCCCTCGGCAAACTTTTAGCAGACTGTTTTATCGGTGAGGTAGCAGGGCACGGTCTGATAGCCCTTGCACGTGTAGGAGGCGGCTATGGCCTATTGACAGTCTGCAAACCTCGCCGGGCAGAGCGGCCATTAAAGCTTGGCGAGCTTCAAAACCAAACGTAAATACCCGCGTTAAACGGTGGCGAGGCTGTACCAGCAGCCCCGGCGTTTTCCAGTTGGGCAAGGAGAATTAAAAGGCATAGAAGTGACTGCACCTTTGTTTGCCGTGCAACTTGAAATGTTGCCTTTTCTCACACTTTCAACTTAAAAACAATCTCAACTTCTCCTCAGAAGCCACTTACGAGGTGAAAAAGACTCAAGTTCCTTTGCAAACCTGTATTTCTGTTCAAATATTTTATAGCCAGGTTTTCCGTATAGATTTCTCGATTTTAAACCAATCAACTCTAAAGCAAATACCGCGGCAATTCCTACCCAATCGATTTTCCATGCAATGGGCCCTAGATGATGCTTTAAAATGTGAGAAGCTGAAATGTGTTGGTTTAAATAAGACTTTTTCAATCAATAACCACAAAAAAAAGTAACTTTGATAATAGTTTTTCAAGGAACTTCAAAAGCTTTTTAGCCCGAGGTGGGAAAGTTTCAGTGTCTTTGGCTTTTGCCATACTCTGACCACTTTACTAAACTGTTAGCGTCTTTAAATAATGCCTCTGATGCCTGACAAGGTGCTGCAAATAAACATTCAACGCTACAATAATTTTGTTTGCGTGCATAGTGCATTGTGTCTTATTTTGCTCATGTATAGTTGTGTGCAAGTTGTTCCCAAGTCTGTCTGTTTTCAGCATTTACTCGCTAAAATACCCTAAATTAAATAGAATTATGAACAAATATTTTTAAATTATAATATACATTTGTTATGCTATGCTTTTTTTTTATATGCATTAGAATATATAACATATCTATCTATGATTAGTAAGATTAACTCTAAGTAGATTAACTGTAAAACTTTTCCTTTAGTCTAATTTTCATTGTATTTATATTTTAACGTAAGGACTGCAGATTGGAAAAATGAATTTAAATATGTTCACTTAAATATGCTATTTTCATCAGTGGCCCATTTTTAGCTGTACATAGATTTCCCCAAGCTGCTCTTGGTTACCAAAGTGTATTTATTTCATAATGTTCACTGTTTAGCTGTCTGTATTCCCGAGTTTCAACAATTTGTTAATTTTTTTTTAATTGCTACAGAAATAATGAGAATCCCCTTTAGGAGGCAGCAGTATTATTCGGATGTTGGAGATGGCACCATTCCTTGTTTTCTTTTCCTGATAATCCGAAGGTCTGCAGAGCCCACCAAAATGCAGCTATAATTTTACTTTAATAACTCTGGGTAAAGTAAACATTATGCTAGAACACTTTTAAATACCGTCTTAATTTTGCAAGCTACATAAACCTATTTTTTTTTAAAAAAAGGACTCAAGTTTATTTTGTTTGATTTTCTTTACCCATACACCCAAAAGACATGTGACATGTTGAAAACAAAGTTAGGGCAGTCCCCAGTAATAGATACATCTCTATTTCTGGAAAATACACCAAGGAAATAATAATTCTCCACTCACCTGCAATATTGCCCGGTGATTACCTGCAGGAAAACTTAGGGGGAGAGGGGCAGTGGTTAAAAACAAATCGTCTTTTTTTTTTAAAAGCGTGCACATGGGTTTTCCTGCTATTCCAGAGGATGTGGACAGCCATGGAAGCAAAAATCAATCGTAGACTTTGCAACTGGCTTTAATTTGTAATTTATTTAAAAAGTTAACAAAAGCACACCCTGAACTTTAAACCTGAGTCAGATCCATGTATGGCAAATCTTATATATGGCTTCCGGCTTCTCACTCCAGGCATCTTTTTGTTATGAGCTATTTTTAAGCAATTCTAGATTAAATTAAAAAGAAAAAAAATCAGCACATATCAATAACAAAATATATACATTTGCCCGGCTTTCTTTGGTCTCTGGGGAATTTCCAAAGTTAAAATAGGCAAACACATTCTCAATCAGAAATCTCTTTAATAAACTGAATTTTAATTATTTTTAATTATTTTTGTATAAAATGTTAGTAGTTTTGTGAAAATCTTCTCCAGCTGTTTGGGCTTTGATGTCTGTTTTGAATTGTTCACTTTAACTCTGCGCCATTACCCAAGACGGCACATTTTTGTTCTGGATTTTTTATGTTGGGAAATATATAGTATTATATAGGGGGGAAAAACCATCTTTAAATGCTTTACAACTTAATATGACCCTAAAATCTATATTTTAAGATCTGGGCGACCAGACTGAGAGTAGTTACTGCTGCTTCTCTCTCTTCTCTCTCTCTCTCTCTCTCTTTTTTAATCCTTACTGATTCCCCTTTTGAGAAACAAATCACAAATATTTGTGTTGGGGGAAACACGCACCCTGCCCACGTTGTCTCCTTTATTTGCATCACATGCATTAACTCAAAGAGAGCATTACTTTTTGCCGTTAATATGAAACACATATTGGTAGTGGGCAGCGAGCTGAGTGTATTTATATGGAGGAGGCGAATAGGTGAGAGAGAAAATGTGTGTTTCATATCTGGCAGTGTTTACCTAGGAATGCACATCTGCGAATAGGTGAAGGCGACACTGATTGATCGCTTACCCAAATCCTCTTTGTGCATTAGGCTAACCTACAAGCCGAGCCGAACCGAGCTGCTGTTAAAACCCTTTCCCTTGTTTCTTTCTTTTTTTTTTTTTTTTATTGCTTTAATACAGGCAAGCAAAAGGGGCACATCCCGTCCTGCAGAAGCTCCTCGGGTGTATACAATTCTAGCAAGCGATCTTGGATATCCCCTGCAAGAACTTTAAAGGGAAACGGGGTGGTCATAAAGGGGACTGGGGATGAGGGAGCAAAGATTCATTGACAGAGGACTGACGCATTCACTCTGCCATAAAACTATTAGACACGGGAGATTGACAAGAGTTCAGAGCGTTAGGCACCTGTACGCACGGTCCCCAAAGAAAGATTATATTGGCTCATTCAAGCTTTTCTGACAAAATCATTGCATGCTGACAGTATAACTGTATTTATCTATTGAATGAGCACTGGATTCCAAAGGCTGCGTGATTATACTCACTTACGCGTGGTTTAATCCGGCGGCATCTCTCCCCCCGCCCCTGGCCAGGGTGATTGCTAACTTCATACGGCGAGGGCTGGGTCTCAGCCCCCAAGCATGAATTACGGACTTTTTTTTTTCTTCCTACTTTTCTCTGTTCTGTGCCTGTGCACGATGGACGTTCTAGTGCATCTAAAAACTTGTCCTTTAAAAGAATTTGGAAAATAGAGGATAAACCCGCAGTTTGGGGGTGCGCGCGCAGAGTTCCGTTTACTGAAGCCACTTTTGTATGGAAATGCACCTCTTATCTTTAAAGAGCTAGAGTGGGTTTTTATGGAAATAAAACTCGGTTTTCATTGGCGTTTCCCCCTTGTATTTATTATTATTATTTTTCTATCGGGGATGGAAGAGTGTGTGTGACACAGGCCCGCCCTCATCATATCTCACGTGAAGCCAGAATTGCATTTACTTTCAGTATGCGCTCAGCTTTCTCCTCTTCTGGTAAACTTAATTTGTTTTCCGGTAAGGTAACCTACCAGCTACCCTTTTGTTTAATATGCATCTTCTTGTTTGTTTCTCTTGCCTTTCAAGAGCAAATTGTTTCAGACTTAAGGCTGAGGTCAGTGCTATTATCCGTCTGGGGTTCTGTGGTGCAGTAAAACCACAGGCAAGGCCACCAGCCAGGAGCACAGCCCTACCTGCTTAGTGTAACTGGGAGCCAGGGCAGAAATAGCCGTTTAAGTTTTCTGAGAAAGGCCAACAGCTAGATGAATTACTTTTTTTTCGCACTTCGTCCACTACTGAACACAGCCCCTTCGCTTGCTCGTCCCTTCCTTCTCTTCAGATGCCTCCATTTTCTAACAGAAAGCCCATGGCATAAATCATCAGTTTGGCGAAGATCTGTTCAATTAAGATCTGTTCTTGGATTTAATGACGTGGGCAAAAGAATTGACAGGAACACGTGAAAGGGACAAGGATTGTGCTTCTTTTCTAAATCTGATTATATCAGACCCGGCGAGCAAGCCAGAGAATTATGAAAAGAGCGCAAAATAATGTGACAAAATCTTCTTCAGCTAACTCTCAAATTTATTTATTTTATTTAACTCTTTTTCTATACCGACCATCATGACAAATGTCATATCACATCGGTTTACACAGGTTAAATGAAGGTTAAAACCAGCAAGGGAGGAATTTCTGTCAGTAGGTTCTTCTGATGTTTGTTTTCTTGCTTTAAAGAAAGCCCTAAGTATTCACCTCCTTTTTTTTTTTTACTTGTATTTTGCTGCCCCTTTACTGTCGTCTTTCCTATTGGGTTCCTCTAGCGACGTCATCCTTCCGTCTTTGCAACAGTTTGCGTCCAAACGCTGTGATGTCACAGATTGGACGTGACGTCACCATACGCCAGGAGATGGCTCATTATAAGAGGGGATGGGGGATGGGGGATGGGCTGACTTCTTCAAGCAACATAAAAGGACCAAGGAGATAAGAAAACGTGAAAGTAACTTCTTGAATCCGAACGTCAGGAGAGGCAGAACATGACTCGAACCCATTGCAGAACTTCGAATTGGCTCGGTTCGGTTTCAGGAGTTTCTGTTACATGCTTTTCCGAGAGGAGACAGAAAAGGGGAGAGTCTGTCATACAATAGTAAGATTGGGTTATAGCCGAATATAAATATAGGTGTACTGAGATGCCTTCAAGATACTAGTGACTAATTTCCAATGCATCTTTAGGGATTGAGAGCTGGAAGCTCAAGCAACCGAAGAATTAAGCCTCGACATGATAACTTTGTGTCTTATCAGACAATAGTAGTTGAATGATAACAAATTTTACTGTTTAATACTTTTTTTTTTAATCCCATACATGCAGCCACCTCTAGAATGGATGGCCTGGAAGCACATTTTTGGAATCCAGACTGCATCCAATAATCTTTTCAAGCTTTCTTATCACTAGAGCTGTGTGACCAGTGCAAGCTTAGGGCCCGGCAGGAGGTGCATAGACTGGGAATTGTAGACCGTAGAGGGCGGTGGAAGGATGTGTCTGAAGCAGAAGTGAAAAGTACTAATTTCTCCTTTGAAAAAGGCGTATATTGGGTGTGGTGCTTTCTCGAGGTTTCTTTACAATAGGAAAAAGGCTGGTGCGAAACTGCAGAAAACTTTACTAAATCATTCTGTCTGCTTAGAGGGACTTAATGCTGGGATAGTAAAAGCACTTTTATTTTTTATTGGCAAGCCAGATTTTGATTCGATTTTCAAGTTGGGTTTTGTTTTTCTTTGTGATGTCTCGGTCATTATGGAAGAGCTGATCTGTGCAAACAGGAAGGTATCCGTGTGCTGTCTGCACCTCTGGCTTTCTGCACCTCTGCAGATACAGCCTGAGTGATCAGGTAAAGGTTACCTTAGTATCCAAAGTGAAAATCAATGCCTGGAGCAGCAGGGAAATCAGAAAGACAACATGCATCTATCACTTAGACCTTTGCCAGGACCAGAACATATCTTGTCAACAAATGTTTGTTTAAACAGAATATCTCAACCCTTTTATGGCACCCTTGATCTACAGAGACAGGCCACTGTAACGTGTCAGGGCTACCATTATCGCTAGAGTGTGATGCTGTGTATCTTCCTCTTCGACCAAGAAGAGTTCACTCTAAGTTTCAGGAATATTCTCCCAAAATGTATGACAAGAGCGAGATAGGAAATGTTCTCTCTCGTTCCTGCAGTTTGCCCACACTCACCCACCTCACAGATCTACTGCTTTGTAAAAGTCACTTATAACCGGTAACAACAACCTTGGAAAGTCAGAGGAAGTCTAGAATTCCAGTAGCCATATTGATCCTGGAGGATCAAGAATTATCCAAAGATGTTATTGTACATAAACTTTGGGGATCGCCTGCATCTCTTCTTTAGATAGTTAAGTTTATGGAAGCAATTGTTAAGAACAGACCATTGGAGAAAACATCTTTTTAGAGTCACAGTTTGGAAGAAACACCTAGCATAAGAGTATTCTGCTCTTAAGAATATTTTATTTCAGCCGAACAGTATCCTGTCTTATATTCTAAAACAATACAGGACCTGAAAGCAACATATGGATTAAAAATCTACCTTTGCTATTGCTTCTATGTAGCCTTAGCAACTTCTGCATTACCTTATGGTTCCTCAGTTTATCCACCTAGAATTGGGTGATACTTTTTACTGCAAGGATTATAAAGAAGTCGGCACCTAGTCTGGTTGTCAAATAATAAATCTATTCAAAATTGCACATAAAGTACCTTCCAAACCTTTCTCCTCCTTCAACAATAGATGAGTTAAGATTTGGACAGCCATGTTTGAAAGAAACAAAATATAAAAAAAAACAACATAGCTTAAAGATGCATACTCTTAAGCCTTTGACAGTGTGATTTCTTTCCTGACTGGAAAGCTGGAGCTCAGAGCCAGGTAAACGCGTATTCAGGCAGGCTGCAGTGCAACCAGTGCCACCAATCTGCAGAATCAGATTCAAACAAACCCAGCAGGTTTTTTTTTCTTTAAATTGAAAATGGATTTGCTAATGCACAGAGGATCTAGAAATGACAATCAACCTACAAGTCTATTAAAATGTAACATTTTAGAGAGAAAGAAAAACCCCAAGAACATATGCATTAAGCTCGCTATCATTATTTCCTTAAAAATGTATAATGCACTTTTCCTTTCTGAAAAATTAATAAGATTGCTTTGTCCATTGTCTTCTCTTTTTTTTTTTTCTTTCTCCCCACAGTGGACTTTTAGTTGGACATTGAGCATGGAATGAAATAAAACTCCCATTAATACTTGAGGGTCAAGGCTTGTAAAATCCCTTTGCAGTTACTTCTCCTAGATGTCCAGCTCCAGCCTCCTAACGCTGTTCAAATGCTGAGTATTTTATGTCTACTCCAACAATGAGAACAACACGATTGGTTTCAAATTATATTACAAGCTAGTGACCACAGTTTATAGATGATAGATCCAAGGTAGATTTATAGGAAGAAGGTGCGATCGGCGATTACAGCAGTAAAATATGAACAACTTTGCGTGAGGAGAACTTGCAAAAAGAATCATTTGGGAAAACTGCAGTTGAAAGGGGAAACATTAACTTATGAAAGAAAATATGTTTTTTTTCTGTCTTGTAGTAATTTTGAAGTAGATAGCTCAGATGTAGTATTCATTTACGATTATTCATATTTTTATTTATATTCCGGGGTGGTCCAAAATGGGCTGCTTAATGGAATGCTGACATCAACATTACCTAAATATATTATATTCCTGTTTAATTTATGATATCAACATTCTAATTAGAAACTGTAGCTGTAAAACCTACATAACAATGTAAAACAAATTTAGATACAGTCTACATAATGTTGTAAACTCCTGTTTTCCACACAAAATATCCCAGTTTATCAGGAAATTCATAGTAGTTCAGAAGTTTGCCCAGTAATCTCTGTCAAAATCTGACGACATACAGGAGAATTTCTATTAACCGTCTTTTATTTTTTTTTCTTTCATATAATTGGGAATTTTGCTGTTTTTAAATTGACAGAGACTTCCGAAATAGTTATCCCTTCATTGTGATTACCTATTCTGTGCTACCTTTATTCAATATAACAATAGGGGGTTGGGTTTTTTTCACGTTAACAGTCTTTGCTCCGTTAAAATATATTGGAAGGAAACAGAAATTTAGGAATGGTCTGCCATATCGGATAATTTATTTTAAAAGCGTTCAATCTTTGCTATTACTGTAAAAGCAATGACTCCCTTACTTCCACCCTAGCGAGTTCAGGGATAAATATTTCCCCCTCATTTTGCGGGGAGGGAAAATAACCCAAACCTGACCGCTCAATACATGAGCTCTCCATGGTTCTGAAAGTCCTAACCAGTCTTTCCGTTTTCTACGGTGCCCCCTTCATGATGCATTTTGCAATTAAACGCTTTAGAAGAGACCTGCCGAGAGTCGCGGATAGAGCCAGTGGCAGAAAGATTCTTGAACTCCTGGCTCAGAGTTTCTCCTGCCTGGCAATTCGAAGCATTAACCTCTGGACAATACCGTCTTTAGGAATTGGCAGCAAACTTTTAAAAAGAACCTCTAGAAAGCAGAAGGAAGGCTCGTGCCTAGGAAAGCTGCCCCACCACCAGTCACTTATACGGTACTTTAGACTAGCTATGGGGTATATTGTCTCAGAGTTACATCTGCATAATTTCAGGCATGCACAAAATGAACCCAGCTTTCAAGCATAATATACAGCACACCTTAACTTTGAAGATCAGACTGCTATGCCACTGTGTGCAGGTAACTTTACCTACTGCAAAAGGGTGTGCAAAGCATGCCACTTATGTACCTAGCTTGTGAAATTTCATTTTTATGCACAGAAATTGATAATATACCCCCCAAACACTTCCCAGAATGCCCAGTGCCTAAATGTATACATGTAATTAGTTTAGGCTGATGAAAATCCACATGTTCAATGGCAGATTTAAGCATTTTACCCTGTATTTTACATGCCTAGGTCCCTGCTAAACTTTTGAAATTTTACTCCTATCTATTAAATCATGTTCCTATTACCTATATCTTAATCACATATATATTTCATACAGCACTTTTTTTTTTTTTTTTTTTTACAGAAACAACTAACATCTTCTGCATGAATGAGGGACATATGTGAACATTGTATGTAAGAAAGGAAATTAATATTCAGGCATAAGAAGGTGAAGCTGAATTAAAATACAAAAGGCTGCAAGATCCTTTATTGTCAATAAACCATTGGTAGTATCTGATGTTTGGCACTTACCTTTTTTTTGGCAGAGAGGTAGTGTGGTTATAAAGGAAGATACTTTCCATATTTCTTGCAAGGGAGACCTGGACTAAGAAAAGCCCATAAATCAAAATTGAAGAAGAGAGAGAGAATTTATTTAAAAATATATCTGCCTTATCCATTATCCAACATGAGTAACAATTAAAAAAATGTACATAATAAATATAAGCATAATGTGCTGGACTTCCTATCTCCCCTTTCTCTTTACATGAAGGACACAGTTTTCCCTACTAATGATCTATGGACATCTTAGGAATTAGTTCCTGTAAACTTAGATACCTTTATGAATGCAATAAAAGGACTTGATTAGGGATGGAATGAGTAACAGGGAGCCAGGATAAGCAGACAGCATTGAGGTATGCAGTATTCCTCAATAGGAAAGTTTGATTTTTTTGGAGACTGTGGCCCAAGTAGAAGAAGTTTTATGGGGGCGGGAAAGGGAGCGAGAGGAATCTTTTCTTTAAACAACTTCTAAAACCTTCTCTTGTCTTGACAGGGTCAATGGACAGCTTGTCAAATATTGAATGGACATGTCAATGTTGCTGCCTGTAAGTGAAAAGAAAATCAGTTAATGGTCTTCCTAATACTTATTCTTAGTGTTGTGAGTTCTAAGGCTCCCATCATACCTGGTGTTAAGAGCACACGCTGCTGTTTGCTTTTTTTTTTTTTTAAATCAAAAATGATCATTCATTAGTGCCATTTCCATACCTGAGATGAAGAGAAAACCAGTGTCAGGCTCAGAATTCTGCAAGATTAGATATTTGTTATTTAAGTATTATCTAAAAGTATGCTTAGCTTAGCATGACATCCAAAGAAAAAAACAATCTTTTTTCCCACACTCGGTTTTTCATTTCAATTAACTCTTTTATCTTTCTTCCTTTCCTTTGCCTCCTATATTCCACCCTAGCATGGCAGCAGCTCAGGAGGTGGGCAGGTAGGCAAGCAGTCAATATTCTGCTCAAACTATGACACCACTATGCATGGATATATTCACTCCATGCCCACCCATCCTTTGGCATGGAGACACCTCAGGCAACCTCACACTTTCTCTCAGGTTTCAGATGGAATTCTAGCCTTGTGTCAGCCCGTGGCTTCTTCATGTGTGCTTAGCAATGATGATGACACCAGTTCAAGCCTGCTCTGCAGGAGTATTGCAACAGGCTGATGGCATTTAAGAAAATGGAGCCAGGCCGAGTTCTGGAGCTCATCTGATTCCATGATGCTTCCAATCAATGCCCCTTTGACATTAAAAGCATAAAGTAGGAAGTATTTATTGGGGGTGATGTGTTGAACCAGGAATTGACCTTTGTCCTCTTTGACCCCCTGCTGCAAGAGGTTAGGGACCCAATAAAATAAAAGTATTTGTAGAAATAATACTTTGAACATATGGAGGGGAAGGGGCGAGGTATACTATGGGAAATGATGCAGATTGTTTGCAACATATAAGGCACTCTGGGGAAACATCTCATTCTAAGTGTGTTGCAGTCATTTGTAATAGAGCCAGCTTGTTTTAGTTTGAAAGTCAGCTCTATCAGAGGGTTGGTTGGCAAAATCCAGATGCCCATTTGCAGCAGCCGATATAGAAAAAAAAACCGTCATGGAGAGAACAGGGTTCAATTCCCTGCCTTTAGGGGGTTTTCTCTTGACCTCATATGCACGGGATCTGATTGGTCCATACTGGCTATGATGTCACAAAAGAGGACTCTCTCTCTCTCACTCATACATACATACACACACTGCTTGAACCAGTCAGTGTGTGATGGCAGCAGTGATTCTCTCCCAGACAGATAGGTCTTTCTTCTGCAGAATAGTGAGATCAAGGAGACTGGCGAATAGACTGTAAAAAGAAGGATAGAAGAGGATAGCTCCGTGGTACACTAGGCAGGTCAGATGAAAATCCAAGACAGCTAGCAAGAGGACAAAGAAGGAAGCCATATAGGTACAGGTGATATCAATACTGCAAGGGATCTATAGCAAAGTCTCCTCTGCACCTGCTTGTGTTCTATACCCAGGGACCATTCCAAATTATATGTGGAGGTTGTGTCTGTAAAATTGGCATACATGTAAGTGCATGGTAAGTATATTTTCAAAAGAGAGGGAATGCATGTTACTATCACTACTGTACATATAAAGACTTTTCAAGGATATTGTTCACAGTGGTTTTGAAATACTTATTCATTTACATATTTTGTAAGAAGATTATGTGCATATATCATCAAACATGCATATAACTTTTTCACCTGCTAATAAAGTTGTGGAAATTAAATCTGACTTTTTTGTCTACAATTTTTGTGTGGTGTTTATGGAGTAAGAGAGGGATAGTATGGGTGAGCCGGTGTAGGTTATGGTGAACAAGTGCTAGGAAGTACACCTACAATTATTTTCATATGCTAAAGAGGTTAGGGTTGTTTAGCCTAGAGAAAAGATGGCTGAGGAGGGATATGATACAGGTCTATAAAGTCATGTGTGAAACAGAATGGATAAATGTAAATCAGTTATTTACTCTTTCAAACTATTCAGACATGGGGACACTCCATGAAGTTAGTAAGTAGCATATTCAAAACAAATCAGAGAAAATTCTTTTTCACTCAATGCACAATTAAGCTCTGGCATTCATTGTCAAAGGCTGTGGTTAAGACAGTTAGCATAGCTGGGCTTAAGAAAAGGTTTGGACAAGTTCCTGGAGAAGAAGACCAAGTGGACTCTGAAGGTAACCTTAATAATGGCATGCAGGCGCACATGTGCGCACGTTCGCCAGCTCATGTCCATTTTATAACATACACGTGTATATAAAAAAGCCTGGATGCACGTACACATGCGGGCAATTTTAAACGGATACGCACATGTGCGTGCAAATGACATTTCTACCTTGTAAGGGAATTTTACAAGGTACACGCACCAGCGTCATAGGTAGCTTTCCCAGTTTGTTGCCAGGTAAGGGATAGGATTTCCCAAACCCTCTAGTTTAATAGCCTCCCTTTCCCCTGTTAGCTCCCACCCTTAAAACCCCACTGACTAGTGTAGGTTTTTTCATTTGATTACTTACCCACCATCCATAGCAATAGTAAAGTTATGCTGCAGGGGACCCCGACGAGCACCTGTGCGTGTAAGTATTTACGTGCACATTTCCTGGCCTCCACCCCTCCCCACGCACACACCCATGCCCAGACCACGCACACACCTGCCCCCTTTTTTTGAAATCTTTTTGTGCACATAGCGAGCGATATGTGCACACTCAGGCGGCTTTTAAAATCCACTCAGCACGCGCTGGCCCACCTTGTGCGTGTTTCTCCCAGTTTCGGTACACGCCAGGCTTTTAAAATTAACCTGTTAGAGAATAGCCACCTCTTATCACTGCACAATAGCAGCATGGGTCCTATTTACTGTTTGGGATCCTGCCAGGAATTTGTGACCTGGATTGTCCACTGTTAGAAACAGGATATTGGGCTTGATGGACCCTCAGTCTGACCCAGTGAGGCAATTCTTATGTTTTTATGTTCTTAACTTTATAAAATACCCACCTGCTTCCATCCACTGAGGATTATTACACCCACATTGTAATTATCTAACATATAAAATCCACATATGTACTTTTGTAAAATAAGGGGCAGATTTTCAAAGGCTACGCGCGTAATATACGCGCGTTACCTAAGAAAATCTGCCCCTCTGCGCGCCGAGCCTATTTTGCATAGGCTCGGCGGCGCACGCAAGCCCTTGGACGCGTGTATGTCCTGGGGTGGGGATGATCGTGGTTGGAGCCTCCAGGCACAGTGGCCATTTGCCGCTGTGCCCGGGATCGCGGGCCGGACGTTGGCTGGTGTGTGTAAGCTATGCCTGCTGGGAGGCAGGCGCAACTTACCCCACAAAGGTAAGGGGGGGGGGGGGTTCTAGGTAGGGCTGGGGGGGCGGGTTAGGTAGGGGAAGGGAGGGGAAGGTGGGGGGAGGCGGAAGGAAAGTTCCCTCCGAGGCCGCTCCGATTTCGGAGCGGCCTCGGAGGGAACGGAGGCAGGCTGCGGTGGCTCGGCGCATGCAACTTGCACAATTGTGCACCCCTTTGCACGCGCCGACCCTGGATTTTATAACATGCGCGCAATTTGTTCACGCCGGGTTGCACGAACAAATCTACCCCCGCGCGCACCTTTTAAAATGTGGCCCTAAGTGTATAAACTATGCAGGTCCATGCTTTTTTTATTTTCTTTTTTAAAATTTCCATCCTGCCTCCCTGAACCAAAAGGAGCACCCAAAGCAGCGTGCAATGATAAAAAAAAAACCCTGTGCAGGTACTGACACACATGCGCGTACATTCGGGGTGGTGATACTTGGCATTTATAAAGAGTGCAGCGCCCACCACACAATTTATAAAACACAGGCGTAACTTTACGTGCACCTACTAATGCATGTATGTGCTGAGTTATGCACACTATTGAAAACTGCCCTCCCCATGACACATTTCTGAATTTTATCTATTTAAAATTACTGCAGGAGGAGTTTTTAAAACATTTTTTATGGGAGGGAGAATCTTGAAAACAAAACCTACAGCAAAAGTGTCTGAAATGGTAGCTTTGGCCAATAGTGTGAGGTAATTATTCAAACACACCCCTGCACCTCTGTGCTACTGCAATTAGCACAAGAGATAAATATGTACTGACAATGAATCTGGCGAATCCCAGTAGCAGAGTTTTT
Organism: Rhinatrema bivittatum; assembly: GCF_901001135.1. NCBI lineage: Eukaryota > Metazoa > Chordata > Amphibia > Gymnophiona > Rhinatrematidae > Rhinatrema > Rhinatrema bivittatum. Next base: position 230,819,012 of record NC_042622.1, read on the forward strand.
AACAAATATATTTGATTGTCGTACACACAACAGAAGTCCAGCAAGAAATGATGAATTCACAATATGCCGTGCTGCAGACTGACGGAAGCAAATCACACACCAGCATATATAACTGTGAACCTTTTATAATTACAATAGCCCCCGCTTGTGACAAATCTCTCTCCCGCTCTGGATATGTGCAGGTATACAAAACACATCTGCAGGACAGAACTCCTGGAATAAAGCCACATAGGCCTATAACCCCAACGAGATGTTCTGCTTTCATGGCTTGTAGGAGGCTGCGGGCAGATGAAACTCGACGACAGCAAGAAAGCCTATCCAAAAGGGCAAGGGAGGGTGTTGGCATTAAGGGTCCTTGCAGCACCCTCTGAGGAAGCGAGCTTCCCTTAGTCACAGTCACAAACACGTTCTCTGCATCCCCCTATAGAAAATTGTTCCAACTCCTCTAGAAGTCCAATAGTGGGTGCAGCTTGGAAATGAAATGGAAGAGGAGGAGTCCTCCCAGCCACGGAAAGGTTGGTCCCTGCTTTGAGAGGTGGTGCACCTGTAAAATTGCACATGAAGCTAACCTGCACCTGTGGACCCTTCTAGTGGCGGCCTTCTTTCTTAGGGAGTTGCGCATAGGTTGCACGCTTACAATAAGAAAGACATTTGTGAGGTTGGCACACCCTGGAATTGAAAACTCATATCTGGGGGGGCACAAAAGCCAGAACCTTGGGTTTTTTCACATGAAGGAAAAAAATAAAAGCTATATCTGAACAAGAAATTGCAAAACCCAATACACTGCATCTCCTGCAAAAAAAAAAAAATACAGCCCTTCTCCCCACCCCCATCACATGAAGCCTTGGCACAAAGTGATAAGGAATGGGTCAATAGACATAGAAAGGTTAAATGTGAGATTAGATTGATTTTTCTTTTTTTTTTTTTTTTTTTCACTGGGAGACTGGAGTCATTGCTGGAGGACAGACTGCAGGCCAGGGCTGACCAACTGACCACAGAGGGAGGCAGAAGCCTCTAGCCGCGCACTGGTTGCCTAGCGACAAGGCTGGCGAGGAGAGAGCCAGAGATGGATTTCAGATAGCAGGAGTGAAAGCGGATCAATTCTCCAACAGGGGCTACAGTGGCCAAGCAGAATCTCTCTGCCTTCCAGCAGCTATTGATCCGGCCGGGCTATAGGCACTGAATGAGCTCTAATAAACCCAGAGTAAACAGGAGCAAGGGTTTAAGTGATGGCCCAGCAATCATACAGCAACTCTGCTTTGGCCATGCTCTTTTCTTCCTATATATTTATTTTGTATGTGTATTTAATTGCTGAAGGGCTTGTCAGGAAAGGGCAATAAAGTTTAATGATAGAAAAAAAAATCCCTCAACTACCGCAAAATATCCCTTTAAGTCTGGTCCTATGCTAAGTGCCCATCGCTGCAGGGAATCAGTGTAGCCCACGTTGATGCATGGGCCTGGGAAGCCCTTTACAGCCCTCAGGGAGAGTATATTTGGACGGGCACTGTGCTGCAGTGGTCAGGGCACAGAGCTGCTGACTCTGGTCAGATTCCCCCAGCCACTGCTTGTTTTGTGACCTTGGGCAAGTCACTGAACCTCCCTGGACTCAGAGTTAGATTGTATCGGGCTCACTGGGCATCATAAGTGTGAATTATTTTGGACAGCCCTGTGTGAATGAATTTATAACACGGCATCAAATACTGTAATATTATTCACTTGTATTCTAATATAATAAGACGGAAACTTTAAAATCCAGCCCTTGGGCGCACGTTGGCATACGTACATCAGCCCACGAGCAAGAACACTGTCATTTTATAACAAATGCATGCATGTTTTAAAGTATTCAGGTTCACACTCTGAATCGCTCATGACCCACCCAGATCATGGCCACTCCGCACCCCTTTTGAAAACTTCAGAGATGTGTGCGTTCCTGTAGATACATGCGTAACTCGCTAGCTTTTTAAATCTACTCGGTGCACGTGAGCCCAACATATTTGCACATCCCCTATTAATGTGTGCATTGGGCTTTTAAAAATCATCTTTAAGGGTGTTATATAAGATGGGGTGAAATAGATAGTGTTAGCTCAGCTAAGCCACTGGTGTCTGAAAAGGGATGTCAACCACAGTGTCCTTCCCCACTAACAGATCTTTTTTTGTTTTGTTTCAGTTTAGAAAATTCCTGTGGGAGATGTTCTGTTTGTATTTGTCTGGGTTTCTGCTGGTTTTTTGGAGGGTTTTTTTTACTGCAATGTCTGCATGTTTCTCCATTAAAAAAAAAAAAGTTAAAGATCCCGCATGATTAATTTTTTTGTGAGCATTCTGATATCCCTGAAAATGAAGACGAGACATCCGAGTGTCCCTGTCTGCAGTTCATGCACTGCCTCACAGGTTCTCTCCCTCCAAGCCTTTATTACGTCTCCCCTCTCCCTCCTTTTTCTCTCCCAGCACATCCTCCTATCAAGGGTGCTCTCTCTCGCACTCTCCAATGCCCACATCCACACTGAACTCAAGATCTCTCGAGATCCTGTACCTGGCTGTCACATACAATCCGGGGCTCACTTACAAAAGGAGCCAGATTTGCTCAGTATTTTTCTGGCAGACACACAATGGGGAAAACTGTTTAGTACATCTGACTCAAAAGATTAAGGCTGGTGTGAAAACTGCCATCCTATTTTCAAAGCTGTGTCATTACCTTTAGCTCTGTCTATTGAAGGGAGAATGCATGATGGTGCTTTACCCCTGAATTCTATGAACCCTTCACCTTCACATAGGAACATAAGAACATAAGAAATTGCCATGCTGGGCCAGACCAAGGGTCCATGAAGCCCAGCATCCTGTTTTCAACAGAGGCCAAACCAGGCCACAAGAACCTGGCAAGTACCCAAACACCAAGAAGATCCCATGCTACTGATGCAATTAATAGCAGAGGCCATTCCCTAAGTCAACTTGATTAATAGCAGTTAATGGACTTCTCCTCCAAGAACTTATCCAAACCTTTTTAAAACTCAGTTACATTAACTGCACTAATCACATCCTCTAGCAACAAATTCCAGAGCTTAATTGTGCAATGAGTGAAAAATAATTTTCTCTGATTAGTCTTAAATGTGCTACTTGCTAACTTCATGGAGTGCCCCCATTATCCAAAAGTGTAAATAACTGATTCACATCTACTCGTTCAAGAGCTCTTGTGATTTTAAAGACCTCTATCATATCCCCCCCTCAGCCGTCTCTTCTCCAAGCTGAACAGCCCTAACCTCTTCAGCCTTTCCTCATAAGGGAGCTGTTCCATCCCCTTTATCATTTTGGTTACCCTTCTCTGTACCTTCTCCATCGCAACTATATCATTTTTGAGATGTGGCGACCAGAATTGTACACAGTATTCAAGGTGTGGTCTCACCATGGATCGATACAGAGTCATTATGAAATTTTTTGTTTTATTAACCATTCCCTTCCTAATACATGTAATTCCAAACATTCTGTTTGCTTTTTTGACTCCTGCAGCACACTGAGCGGGCAATTTCAAAGTATTATGATGCCTAGATATTTTTCCTGGGTGGTAGCTCCTAATATGGAACCTAACATCATGTAACTACAGCAAGGATTATTTTTCCCTATTTGCAACACCTTACACTTGTCCACATTACATTTCATCTGTCATTTGGATGCCCAATCTTCCAGACCTGCAAGGTCCTCTTGTAATGTATCACAATCTGCTTGTGATTTAACTACTCCGAATAATTTTGTATCATCCGCAAATTTGATAACCTCACTCATCGTATTCCTTTCCAGATCATTTATAAATATACTAGCCGTTAAGCCCGTAACAACGGGCTCGGTCCGTTTCGTTCCCACTCCCCTCCCCCTCATTCTCCCTCCTCCTCTCACCCCCTCTCTCCCTCCCTCACCTCCCTTCCCCTCTCTCTCACCTCCCTCTCTCTCACACCTCCCTCCCCCTCTCTCACCTCCCTCTCTCTCACACCTCCCTCCCCCTCTCTCACCTCCCTCTCTCTCACCTTCCCTCTCTCCTCCCTCTCTCTCTCTCACCTTCCCTCTCACCACCTTCTCCTCCCGCTCCTGCCGGCAGATCTCGGGGGGGGGGGGGGGTGTCACTCCCGCGCGCGCGCGGCGCTGCTTCTCCTGCCGCTCCTGCCGGCAGATCTCGGGGGGGGGGTGTCACTCGCGCACGGCGCCGCTGCTTTCCGCGCGCGCGCACGCGGCGCTGCTTCTCCTGCCGGCAGATCTCGGGGGGGGGGGGGGTGTCACTCGCGCGCGGCGGCGCTGCTTCTCCTGCCAGCAGATCTCGGAGGGGGGTGTCACTCGCGCGCGGCGCCTCTGCTCCTCCTCCCGCTCCTGCGGCCCCACCGCCATGTTTTTTGTTTCGGGCACGCATGGCTCTGACCAACGTGCTGGCCCGCACATGCGCGGTAGAGCTGCTCTCTACTGCGCATTTGCGGGCCGTCGGTCAGAGCCCATTTATAAGGTAGATTGAAAAGCACCGGTCCAAGTACAGATCCCTGAGGCACTCCACTGTTTACCCTTTTCCACTGAGAATATTCACCATTTAATCCTACTCTCTGTTTCCTGTCTTTTAACCAGTTTGTAATCCATGAAAGGACATCGCCTCCTATACCATGACTTTTTAATTTTCTTAGAAGCCACTCATGAGGGACTTTGTCAAACGCCTTCTGAAAATCCAAATACACTACATCTACTGGTTCACTTTTATCTACATGTTTATTAACCCCTTCAAAAAATGAAGCAGATTTGTTAGGCAAGACTTCCCTTGGGTAAATCCATGTTGACTGTGTTCCATTAAACCATGTCTTTCTATATGCTCTATCATTTTGATCTTTAGAATTGTTTCCACTATTTTTCCCAGCACTGAAGTCAGACTTACTGATCTATAGTTTCCCAGATCGTCCCTGGAGCCCTTTTTAAATATTGGGGTTACATTGCCCACTCTCTAGTCCTTAGGTACAATGGATGATTTTAATGATAGGTTACAGATTTTAACTAATAGATTAGAAATTTCATTTTTGAGTTCTTCAGTACCCTAAGATGCATACCATTCAGTCCAGATGATTTGCTACTCTTTAGTTTGTCAACCTGGCCTCCTACATCTTCCAGGTTCACAGTAATTTGGTTCAGTTCATCTGACTCATCACCCTTGAAAACCATCTCCAGAACTGGTATCTTCCCAATATCCTCATTAGTAAACATGGAAGCAAATAATTAATTTAGTCTTTCTGCTATGGCCTTATCTTCCCTAAGAGCCCCTTTAACCTCTTGGTCATCTAACGGTCCAGTCAACTCCCTCACAGGTTTCATGCTTTGGATATATTTTAAAAAGTTTTTATTATGAATTTTTGTCTCTATGGCCAACTTCATTTCAAATTCTCTCTTTGCCTGTCTTATCAATGTTTTACACTTAACTTGACAATGCTTATGCTTTTTCCTATTTTCTTCAGATGGATCCTTCTTCCAATTTTTGAAGGATTTTTTTGGCTAAAATAGCCTCTTTCATCTCACCTTTTTTTTTTTTTTTGAAAATTATTTATTAGGAATCCTGTATCAAAACAATGAACAAATAATATTCATTTTACAAACACCGAAACAGAGCTCCTGTACATTTTCTGTTACAACTTCCCCCTCTTCCCCCTCCCCCCCCCCCTCTCGAGAGCTGGAGTGAATATATAAGGATATATATGTTGGTATTTAGAGGCAAAGAGTAGAGTCAGGAGTATACAAAGTAGGGATGTGAATCGTTTTTTGATGATTTAAAATATCGTCCGATATATTTTAAATCGTTAAAAATCGTTAGAGCCACGATACAATAAGAATTCTCCTGATTTATCGTCAAAAAATCGTAAATCGGGGGAAGGGGGAGGGGAAGGGGGAGGGCGGGAAAACCGGCACACTAAAACACCCTAAAACCCTCCCCGACCCTTTCAAATAAATCCCCCACCCTCCCGAACCCCCCCAAAATGCTCGGAAAAACGATTCGCGGCAGGAGATCGCTCCCGGACCCCCGCTGGACCCCCAGGGACTTTTGGCAGCTTGGGGGGGCCTCCTGACCCCCACAAGACTTGCCAAAAGTCCAGCGGGGGTCCGGAACGACCTCCTGCAGTTGAATCGTGTTGGTCTATGGCCGGCGCCATTTTGCGCCGCCATTTTGCAAAATGGCGGCGCAAAATGGCGCCGGCTGAAGACAACACGATTCGATTTCAGGAGGCCGTTCCGGACCCCCGCTGGACCTCCAGGTAATTTAAGGCATTTTGGGGGGGTTCGGGAGGGTGGGGGATTTAATTTAAAGGGTCGGGGTTGGTTTTACGGTGTTTTAGTGTGCCGGCTCACGATTTTAACGATTTTCACGATACTTTAAACACCCAAACGGCAACAATACGATTCCCTCCCCCTCCCAGCCGAAATCGATCGTTAAGACGATCGAGGACACGATTCACATCTCTAATACAAAGTCCAAATAAAACAATTTACCACAGTCAAGGTGACGTGACCAACGGAAGAGTGACTGGTCAGAGGAAAGTAAGGATGGGTAAAATGGTTCCCAAATGTCTTAAAAAATGTTTTCTTCCCACGTGAGAAATGTGAGTATTGTGAACTATATTCCACATGAAACAACTCTCTCATTAACACTCTCCACATAATTCCTGTTGGAGAAGACGATTCAATCCAATGCAATAACAGACATTTTTTTGCAATTAAACATGCCTTAGAAAGAAATATAACATTGTCTACATTGATTGAGTCATCTCCACTGTCGTTATTTAAAATGCAAAAAGAGCTTGACCATTGCACCTCTGTCACCAAGCATGCCAAAAGTTGCTTTCACACAGCTTCCCAAAAGTTTTGTACATGCACACAGGCCCAAAGACAGTGGATAAGGGTAGCAGGAGAATGACCACACTTAAGACAAGATCGGAAGTTGTCAAGTGTGCTCTATGTGAAGGGGAGAAAATGGCTCTATGGAAACTCGTAATTTGCATTTCTCTGAGATTCACATTGACAGTTATTTTATTAATAGAAAGATAGCACTCACGAAGCATAATATCATCCAGTTCTTCTATAAAATCGGGCTGCCTCTTCTCAAGGAGAGTAGAGAAAATAGAATAGGATTGGGATCCTTGATAAAAAGTATATAAATTTGAGAGTGAGCCTTCCTTAGACGCAAACAGCCTAAGGGGTAGATTTTCAAATACCGCGAATAGGCGTACTTTTGTTGGTGCTCCAGGCGCCAACAAAAGTACGCTGGATTTTAGTAGATACGCGCGGAGCCGCGCGTATCCGCTAAAATCCGGGATCGGCGCGCGCAAGGCTATCGATTTTGTATAGCCAGCGCGCGCCGAGCCGCACAGCCTACCCCCGTTCCCTCCGAGGCCGCTCCGAAATCGGAGCGGCCTCGGAGGGAATCCTCTAACGCCCTCCCCTCACCTTCCCCTCCCTTCCTCTACCTAACCCACCTGCCCGGCCCTGTCTACACCCCCCCCCCTTACCTTTCTCCGGGGATTTACGCTTCCCAGAGGGAGAAGTAAATCCCCGCGCGCCAGCGGGCCTGTTGCGCGCCGGGACGCGACCTGGGGGCGGGTCCGGAGGGCGCGGCCACGCCCCCGGACTGCCCTGGGCCGTAGCCACGCCCCCAAGCCCGCCCCCGGAACGCTCCCGACACGCCCCGAAAACACCGCTGCGCTCGGTCCCGCCCCCCGACATGCCCCCGACACGCCCCCCTCCGAAAACCCCGGGACTTACGCGAGTCCCAGGGCTCTGCGCGCGCCGGTAGGCCTATGTAAAATAGGCTCACCGGCGCGCAGGGCCCTGCTCGCCTAAATCCGCCCGGTTTTGTGCGGATTTAGGCTAGCAGGGCTCTGAAAATCCGCCCCTTAGTAAAAAGTTGTAGGTTGGGTTCATCAGTAGTCCCCCATGTTCTTTCAATTGGCCATATAATAAAAATTGCACAGGTTTGAAATTTAATCTGTCTTGACATTGTGCATAGGAATATAATTGATCTGACTTGGGGTCCAGTAATTCCCTGAGGGGTCAGTCAGTGGGAAAACGCACGCTGTGTTGTTTGGGGAGATTTAACAACGGAATGCATGGGTTCCCTTTAATAGGTAGTTCTGGAGAGATGTACAGGGATAGTTTCAATGTCTTACGCACTTTATGCCAAGTTTTCCTCATAGTCTTTACCAGTCCTGAACATATCCCAGCTTCATGCAGTTCTCGCGGATAAGCATGAAGGACAAATCTGGGACTCAAAGAGCCGCATAGCCTGTTAAGCAATTCACTCTCTGTATACTCAGAAGTATTGTTCACCCAGTCTCCTAAACAACAAAGATTGGCCGCCCAAGAATTAACCTGAAAGTTAGGAAAGCTTAACCCCCCTTGCGCCCATGGAGCCGATAGTATTGTAAAGGCTAAGCGCGCCCGTTTACCCCTCCAAAAAAAGGCCCCCATGATTTTTTACAGCAAATATTGTTCCCTGGAACGTAAAATAAACGGGAGCATTAAAAGAAGATATAAAAGTTTCAGGGCTACTACTATTTTTATAGCCGCTATGCGACCTAAAAGGGAAAGAGGGAGATTCTGCCAACTTGTCAGCTCTGGCACAATTTATCCACTACAGGAAGAATATTTATGTGGTACCATTAGTCAATATTTTTGTGAATGTGAATGCCCAAATATTTAATGGTCTCCCCAGCCCATTTAGCCGGGAAGTCTGACCATTCCTGGCACAAGTACCCAGAGATGTCTAAAGCCTCCGTCTTGTCTAGATTTAATTTGAATCCTGAAACCACTGTTATGCCCTTCGGTCACAGACGGTTGTGACTGTGTGTACTTACTTCCTGCACTGTTCTCCTGTCCTTCCCGGGGCTGCTTGCGGCTCAGGCCAGCTTTCACCGCCATGTTCCCCGGGACTCCTCATGGCGGTTTGGATGACGCCGACACCCTCCTCGACTTTGGGCCTTCCTAGACACGCGTGTGCACGCCACGGGCCCTCCTTTGAAGCCTCATCAGTGGGAACCTCGGGGGTGTCTCCGGTTGATGACATCATCAGACCGGTATATTTAAACTCCACCTTTGCCCTCAGCTAGCTGACTTGGCAACAAGTTCCGTATGTCTTTGACTATTGCCTATGTATTCCTGAGACTCGATTTGTGCCTTGGACTTGGACCCTGTCTGGTACCCGCTCCTAGGGGGCCAGTACACGCAATGGGGACTCGCTCTCCTCGCCTATCCCGCTCCTTGGGCTGGCTCTGCGTCTCTTGGGTTCTAACCTGCAAGGCCTCCCGTTCCTTGGGACCACCTCTGGGACATTTCAGCTACCGTGAGTTCTACAGAGGGGCTTCCTCGCTCCTCGGGGTTGCGCCCACAACCTGAAGAAGATTGTCCATGTCTCCTGCTCCTCGGGGCAGCACCCTCTGGCTTCTCTGGGACTTGGCACGCTTCTCCGCTCCTCGGGGTTGCGCCTACGTACTATATCGAAACTGCAAACATTTCCCCGCTCCTCGGGGTGGTACTAAGTCATCACCAGAGGCTCAGCTCGGGCTTCCATGTCCTGTGGGTTGGCCTATGGCATTATGTCATCATCCTACGCTGTGCAGCTCCTCCCCTTGGGGTTGCCCTCTGGAGTACCTCCTGATTGGCCAAGCCTCACGCCCCCTGCTCTGTGGTCTATCTGGCATCCCTTCCCTCAGGGTCCCTGCCCAGGTATTGCCTCCAGACTACTCTCTATGGGGGTCCTCTCCTGGTACCGAGGGACCTCTCCATTGCCTCGCCCAGAGCTCTCCTCTGTCTCTGACCTCGCCTCTTGATGGTGCAGACTTGTGGGGGTCCTTCCCACTGGTGGTAACAACTTGCATCTCGGGCCAATGGCCCACATACAAATCATAACAGATTGCCAAGCAAATGGACCCGGCAGAGGTCTCGGCCCTCCAGGCCATCCCTGGCCTGGCGCAAAGGATCAGCGAACAGCAAAAGTTCTTAGAGTCTCTGGCTGCCACCATAGACAACCTGAGCTCTCATCTAGATGCCACTGTGACTGCCACTACTACGTCTATCAAGCTCAATACCTCTACCTCTACGCCGGTTCCTCGGCTGACTGTGCCCTTGTCGTCACCACCGTGCTTTTCTGGGAACCCTCTCCTGTGCCAGGGGTTCCTGAATCAATGCAATATGCATTTCTGTTTACAACCTGGTTACTCCCCAGATGTGATCACCACATATATCCTGGCCCTTCTGGATGGTAAGGCCTTGGCCTGGGCGTCACCTCTCTGGGTGCGAGCAGACCCGGTCCTCCGGGAACCTCCAGGGTTCCTGGCCCTGTTTCGGCCCATCTTTGAAGACCCTGGTCGATGAGCCATGTCTGGTTCATTCCTTCTGCATTTTCAGCAAGGCTCTCGCCATTTAACGGACTACATCATTGAATTCCGCACTCTTGCATCGGAATTACATTGGGATGCTGACTGCTTACGTTCTATATTCCTCAAAGGGCTGAATCCTCAGATTAAGGATGAGCTGGCGGCTTGTGAATTGCCCTTCTCCTTGGACTCTTACTGGCCGCATCGACCATCGACTACAAGAACGCTCTCTGGAGTCCAGAACATTCTGGAGGGCTGCACCAGGACCATCTCGAGTCAGACGTTCGTCTTCTCCAAGACTGAACCCACTGCTGAATCCAGCAGAGGAAGAACCCATGCAGATGGGTAGGAGTAGGCTCTCACCTAAAGAATGTTGACGTCGACAGCAGTCTGGCCTCTGCCTGTACTGCGGCCAGCCGGGCCATGCTATTGATTCATGTCCGGTCTGTCGGGAAATTTCCAGGCCTAGGATCTAATGGAGGACTTCTCCTAGGCCTAACCTCGCCATCTCCTCCACTGACCATTACCGAATCAATAAAGATGGACAATCAAGAGTTCCACACCTTTGCACTGGTGGACTCCGGGGCTGGTGGGAACATCATTCTAAAGCAGCTCACGGAACATCTACGGATCCCTACCATCCGGACTCCGGTACCCCTACTTCTTTCCTCGATTCATGGGGAGCCTCTTCCTGGTGAAGTCACCCACACTACAACTCTCATCCAACTACGCACCGGAACCTTATATGTAGAGACCATATCGTTCCACATCTTAGGCAAGGCCATCCATCCCGTAGTATTGGGGCTACCCTGGCTTCAGCAGCACACCCCACACTTCGACTGGGCCACCCTACAGCTCTCTCATTGGGGCCCTGCTTGTCATAAGAATTGTCTGGAACCCATTTCGCCATTGCCTTGTATGGCAATCACCACCGCTCTTTCCGGCCTTCCACCGCAATATGCATCCTTCTCTGATGTGTTCTCTAAGAAGGTGGCGGATACATTACCTCCACATCGCTCATATGACTGTGTGATCAACTTACTACCTAATACGTAGACCCTAGGGGGCAGAATCTATCCTCTCTCACAGACGGAGACCCAAGCCATGTCAGAATATATTCGAGAAAACCTGGCCAAGGGATTCATTTGGCCCTCCAAGCCCCCTGCAAGTGCAGGGTTCTTCTTCGTAGGGAAAAAAGATGGCTCCCTGCACCCTTGCATCGACTATCGGGGCCTAAATGAAATAACCCTCAAGGATCGCTACCCGCTGTCACTTATCCCTGAGCTCTTTGACAGACTTCAAGGAGCAAAGATCTTCTCAAAGTTAGACCTCCACAGGGCCTATAACTTGGTCCGGATCCGCGAGGGCAATGAGTGGAAAACCGCCATTAATACCCGCGATGGACAATTTGAATACCTTGTAATGCCGTTTGGGTTGTGCAATGCACCCATGGTATTTCAAAACCTGATTTACGAGGTTTTCAGAGATATGCTATGCCAGTGTGTAGTCGTAGATCTTGATATACTAGTTTATTCACAAGACCTCGAAAGCCATCGCCGGGACGTTTCTCGAGTTTTACAATGGCTGCGGGAGAATCAACTATTCACCAAGCTTAAAAAGTGTTCATTCGAACAGGAGACCGTCCCTTTCCTGGGCTATGTGGTATCTAGCCAGGGTTTTCGTATGGATTCTCAGAAATTGAAGAGCATCTGTAATTGGCCTCAAGGCCCTCAAGAGATTCCTTGGCTTCGTCAATTACTATCGCTCTTTTATCCACCATTATTCCACTCTGACTGCACCACTCACAGCCATGATTCGTAAGGGGGCTAATCCCTCTCAAAGGACACCCGAAGCTATGACGGCTTTTCAGGATCTCAAGGCCACCTTCCTTAAGGAACCCTGTCTCCGTCGTCTGGATCCTATGCATTCGTTTGTGGTTGAAGTCGATGCCTCTGACGTCGGCATTGGAGCTGTATTAAGTCAGTACTCCACTACTCATATGCACCCCTGTTCTTTCTTTTCTCGATGATTTTCGCCAGTGGAATGCAATTACGCCATCAAGAATAAAGAACTGCTGGCCATCAAGTTTGAGGAATGGCGACCCTGGCTTGAAGGGGCGCAGCACCAGATTACCGTATATACGAACCATAAAAATTTGGAGTATCTACATCAGGCCCAGCGTCTAAACCACCACCAGACCTGCTGGTCCCTCTTCTTCACATGCTTCAATTTTGTGTTACGTTACCATCCTGGCAATAAAAATGGTCGCACTGATGCCCTCTCGTGGTCATTCGTCACCGAGGATGTACCCTATTCACAGCAACACATCATAGATCCTGCTAGGGTCATTCTGTCGTCCACCTATCCAGTGCCTCCAGGGAAGACTGTGGTTCCTCGCCCGCTACGACAGAAGGTGCTGCAGTGGGCCCACGACTCTCTGACCTCCGGACACCCGGGTCAGTCCAGGACTCTGTCCACCCTTCTACGCTACTATTGGTGGCCCAATATTCGAAAGGACACCCAAGCCTATGTCGGATCTTGTCCTACATGCGCTCGTCATAAGCCTCCAGCTGGGAAGCCCTGGGGGCTCTTGCAGCCACTTCCTGTCCCGAGCAAACCTTGGACCCATATCGCCACTGATTTTATAGTGGATCTGACTGTCTACAGTGGGAAGAAAACCATATGGGTCACTGTTGATTGCTTCTCTAAGATGGCGCATTTTGTAGCTCCATCTGGCCTCCCAACAGTGCCCCAGCTGGCCAAACTGTTCTTTTGGCATGTGTTTCATCTCCACGGTCTCCCCAAACATATTCTCTCCAACCGTGGTGTCCAATTTATTGCGCATTTCTGGAAATCCCTTTGCAAGAAGTTGGATATTTCCTTAGACTTTACGTCGGCCTTCCACCCTCAAGCCACTGGCCAAACTGAGAGGACCAATAGGACTCTAAAACAATTCCTGCGAGCCTACATGAATCTGTGGCAGGACGACTGGGCCGACTTCACATCGGCCTGCCACCCTCAAGCCAATAGCCAAACTGAGAGGACCTATAGGACTCTAAAACAATTTCTGCGAGCCTACATGAATCTGAGGCAGGACGACTTGGGCAAAGTTTGCTTTAAATTCTCATGTGTCCACGTCCACAGGTTCATCTCCATTCCAGCTGGTCTACGGGCACCAACCTTTGCCACCGCTTCTTCTACCACTGTCTGTGGCATCTCCAGCAGTGCAGGCAACTGCTCAAGAATTACACCAACTGTGGCACAGTACCCAGCAGCTGCTCGAACACGCTGCCCAGAGATCAAAGAAGGCCTTCGATGCTCACCAACGCTCAGCACCCCAGTTTCAACCTGGGGATAAGGTGTGGCTTAGCTGGCGCCATCTTAAAAAATGGTGCGGGCCATCCATTGCTCCTACCATGTGACAGGGGCCGGCCAATGGCACTGATAGCCCCTGTCACATGGTAAGGGCAAAGGGCCACTGGCGTCATTTTGTTTACTGGCAGCCGACGGCCCGAGAGCGGGAGATCACTCCCGGGACCCCTGCTGCACCACCAGGTACTTTAGAAAAGTTTTGGGGGGGTCAGGAGGGTGGGGGATTCTAAATAATTAAATTTAAAGGGGAGGGCGAGAGAGAGCAGGAGAGACGACTCAGCCACTTACCACCTTGCTGTTGCACGGAGGAGGCTTGTTCGGTGCTCAGCTGGCTGAGCGGAGCCGCCGGAGGGCGAGGCAGGAGGCGGGACCGGAAGCCGCGAATAAGAACCACCGCTCTGCTTATTGAAACCCGAGGGCGAGAGAGAGCAGGAGAGAAGACTCAGCCACTTACCACCTTGCTGTTGCACGGAGGAGGCTTGTTCGGTGCTCAGCTGGCTGAGCGGAGCCGCCGGAGGGCGAGGCAGGAGGCGGGACCGGAAGCCGTGAATAAGAACCACCGCTCTGCGGCGCGTAGCAGAGCCGGCGCGTCGCTGAGGGCGCGCGCAGTCAGCGGGCTTTGCCGGGCTTTGCCGGATTCACCAGAAGCGGATATTTCCAAGTAAGATCTATAATCCTCTACTCTCTACTCGGGACTATCAGCCTGTTTAAGATACTCCTTTGGCATTTAGAGGAGAAGTTGACAATCTCTTGGTATTGGTAAAACGATATTATGCCTCCTAAGCGTAAGGGTAGGGTAAGAGTATTTCCTGCTCTCCCCTCACCATTTTCTTTGCAACAGGAGATTACCAACTTTATGGTCTCACCTATACCATTAGTTAAAGGTGCCAAGGAATCTGATGTGTCAGGGGTTCAGGGAGGAAACCCTGTACCTGCAGAAGAGGCTTCCTTACACCGGGCTTCCGCCAGTTCAAAGGCTGAGGAAAGGTATTCCTGAACAAACTGTAGATAACAACGAGGACTCTGAACAAATTGTGGGTAGTTTCCAGACCCACAGTGACAGTTCGGAGGAAAGAAATGACAATTTATCTAACCCCTTAAATTTAAAAGGGGAAGAAGAGAAATTGTCTGTGGCTTCCCCAAGTACAGGGAAGGGAACATCTATGCCTATTAACCAGTTAACAGGAATTCCAGCTCGCCCAGAACTAGTAACTATGGACTCCTTGTGGGATATGATGGCCGGCATGATGTTAAATATAAAGGGATTGGAAAGGAAATTGGATACCTTACATGACAAAACTCATCAGGAATTTCTCACTAATCAAACTCAGATAAAAGAAACCAATGATCGAATAATGTATTTAGAAAATCAGGAAAGGAATTACTTAGAATTTCAGGCTGCAGTAGCAAAAGATAGGGAAGCTCTGAATAGAAGAATTGAAATGCTTGAGAATAATACCAAAAGACTCAACCTAAGGTTTTTGAATTTTCCTAAAATAATAGGGGAAGATCCCCTCATTTCCGTTAAAAAGTTTATGGTTGAACAATTGGGTTTTTCTTTGGAGCAATCCCCAACTATAAATAATTGTTACTATCTTCCAATTAAGAACGAAAATGCTAGAAATTATATGTTTCAGGGAGATTTATCCAACTTCTTGGAGGATTCTTCTGCAAATATAATTAGTTGGGGAACACTGTTAGTAACTTTGTATTCCATTACTGATGTCAATAAAATATTGAAAAAATATTTCAACAAATATCCAATTTCCTTTCATGATAAGAATATAAAAATCTTTCCAGATTTGGCATCCTCCACACAATTGCGGCGAAAAACGTTTTTAGCCTATCGCTAAGAAGTAATGTCATTGGGGTTTACATATGTGCTCCGTTTTCCTTGTAAATGTATATTAAAACGACAGGAAGATATGTATATATTTTTTGCTCCTGACCAGTTAAAAAGTTTCCTAGACCAGTTGAGAGTGCCAACATCCTCCCCGGTGTCCATTTAGATATAAAGTGAGGTATAGATATATGTCAAATGGTTTACTTTTTACTTATGTTTTTTCCTTTTAATTCTCCCATATGATTATGGCTAAAATCCCCTCCGCTTTGATTGATATATATATGGGATGTTGATATAATTAATAGGTCATTTAAATAATTGTGATGACAACAACTCATAGTAATTTCAATATGCAATAATGTTGTAATTGTATATATGAAAATTGATAAAGAATTAAAAAAAAAAAATGTAAAGGGTCAGGGTGGGTTTGCGGGTTGTTTTTGTGTGCCCTTTCTTCCCACCCCCCCAAAACGATAAGAGAACCCCACGAAAATTTCGTGGGGTTTTCCTATTGCTTTCGGGACCCCCCCCCCCCCCCGATATTTGACGAGTTTGAAAATATCATACGATATTTTCAATCATCAGAAAAACGATTCACATCCCTACTATTTAGTGCCTATTTCTCCAGCTGAAGTATCCGCCATTCCAGGGCCCCCATATCATCCTCAACCAGAGCGACTCGGCCCTCTATGCACTCTATGCGAGTGTCAAAGTCATTCAGCAATGCTTTCACCTCTGCTATTTGTTCTGAAATCTGGTGCAAACGCATGTCCAAGGCTGCAACAACTGATTAAGAGATTTTCTCCTCTAAGGAGTCCTCCCCCCCCCCCCCCCAATTATTGGGGAGTTCAGGAAGGGTGGCGGCCATTTTGTTCTACGGGGTCTTCAGCTTTTCTTTGTCTTTTTAAGGATTTTGTCGCCATTTAGCTGAATAATCAGGTATTTCACCTACTAGAAGCAGTCCTGTGAAATCCCTTCCGCCGTAAGGCTTCACTTTTTGTGGGTGGTGCAATGTAAATGCCGGTTTTGTCGGGGTGGCAGCCAGAGCTTGGTGTTCATGTGTCTCACCGAGTCTACCACATCATGTGACTCCCTTTACTTTTAACCATGCTGGTAATCAGTTTGCCTTCCTTCCACCTTTCTTAATGCGTGGAATACATCTGGACTGCAAGTCTAGGATTGTATTTTTAAACAATGTCCATGCCTGTTGAACAACTTTTAACCTTTGCAGTTGCACCTTTCAGTTTTTTTTCTATTTTCCTCATGTTATCAAAGTTTCCCTTTTGAAAGTTTAGTGTTTAGAGCTGTAGATTTACTTATTGTCCCCCTTCCAGTTATTAGTTTAAATTTGATCATGTTATGATCACTATTGCCAAATGGCCCCACCACCGTTACCTCTCTCACCAAATCCTGCGTTCCACTAAGAATTACATCTAAAATAGCTCCCTCTCTCATTGGTTCCTGAATAAATTGCTCCATGAAACAGTTGTTTATTACATCCAGGAACTTTATGTCTCTAGCAATTCCTGATGTTACATTTACCCAGTTAATATTGGGGTAATTGAAATATCTCATTATTACTGCATTGCCAAATTGGTTAGCTTCCCTGATTTCTCTTAGCATTTCCTCATCTGTCTGACCATTTTGTCCAGGTGGATGGTAGTATACTCCTATTACTATACTCTTACCCAACACACATGGGATTTCTACCCATAAAGATTCTACTGAGCATTTAGTCTCTTGTATGAGGTGCAAAGTACCCCAGGGCTCCACGGTATAGGCAGAGGTTCAGTTGGCATCTCCTCTGCTTCTCCTCTGGCAAGAGTTGAAAGCAATCAATCTGCAGAGGCTCTTCAGTGCTGGCACTAGCCCCTTTGTCTTGGGGGTGACTAGGCGGTACAGATAGGTTGGAGATCCTTGAAGTGGTCTGGCAAACCAAACCCCTCTCCCTCGCTCTTTGCCTGAATCACAAATCCAAGCAGATGAATAGGCTAATGAGTCCCTCCAGGGTTGACGAGAGGTCATGCCTCGCAAGCTCATCCTCAGTAGCCTCAGGAATCCTTGCTGGAATATTGCAGTCTATCCTCCCTCCATTTGATATCTGAGGCAAGAGTCCTGAAGCATATAGCATATTTCCCACAGTCTTGACAGATCTGTAGGAGGTCTGCTGCAGCAGACGATGAGCATCCAAGTTTGTTAAATATCAAGCAGAATTCAGCAAGGAATTGGTCAAGGTTGGCAAGTATGGGGTCCTCTCTCTCGCACAGAGGAGACACCTAGGCCAGGCAGGGCCTCCTAGCTGGGACATGATGTACATCACCTTGGTCTTGTTGGATGGGAAGAGAGGTGCCTGCAAGTCAAAATGCATTAGACATTGGTTGATGAATCCTCAGCACTCAACAACTTCCCATAGAATAGAGGTGGAGGAGGAAGCTGTGGTACCAGTCTGGGTGTTGGCAGTAACACTGCAGGTGGAGGCACTGAAGGTATGGGTGAGGCAAGGGGTCAAGACAGGTCACCAAGTGGTCTAGTACCACAGTCACCTGGTCCAGGACATTTTGCTGCTGCTGCTATATACATTGGGCCATGCCAGGGATGGCCTACAGAGTAGACAGGACTGCCAGGTCCAAGGCCTCAGCAACCTGTAACACTTTCAAAGGAAGTAGATCCTTGTGGCTGCAGTGTGGTTGATACTATCTAGTAAGCAAGCTCACTAGGCCCACGCCAGCAGCTGATAGAGATGCCCATAGGCAGGACTGGATGAAGCTTCACCTATACCAGCCACCGCCCCCACAAGTTGAGCACTTGGGTTCTGGCAGCTGGCAGGACTTAGGTGGATCCCTAGGGCTATCCTGAGTGAAAGTCTGATCTAGGCAAGGATCATGGCAGGCAGCAGAAGGTCAAGGGCCAGGCCAGGATCAGCATCAAGGTAGACAGTCCAAGGCCAACAGGACAGACAAGGAAGAAAGCAAGAAGGACCAGAACAGAGACAGACAGGCAAGGAACCAGACAAGGAATAGAGCACAGAGTATGTTAGCCTGTTGCTGTTAAATGTTTTACTGTTTTTTTTTAAACTGTTACATGTAAAGCCTGTTGCTAATTTATTGTTTCTCTGTAAACCGAGGTGATGTATGTCTATACGTACCACGGTATAAAAGAATCTATAAATAAATAAATAAATAAATAAAGACAAGGCTAGTAACACACTCTGGATCACGAGGACACCAGGTGACCTGTTGTTGAAGCACTGGCTGGTTGCAAAGGAGTTCCTTAAATATTCATAGAGGATGTGATGTCATCAGCCAGCACCACAGGAAGTCCCAGCTAGGGGACCTATAAAGGAAGGCCAAGTTTACAGGAAGATCTATCCTGGGTCCTTGGAACAGCATGCTGCTGGAGGCTATGCCATAGTCAGATCAGAAGTGAGGGGCTTAACACTTGTATGTATATGTATGCTTATGTTGAGACTAGATGAGTCTCCGGGTCCTCATGTGTATACCTGTTCTTACGCTGAGACTAGATGAGTCTGCGGGTCCTCGCGCGTATATCTGTTCTTCCTCTGAGACTAGATGAGTCTTCATGTCCTCGCGTGTATACCTGATCTTATGCTGAGACTATTTATTTATTTTTATTTATTTGTTTTTATATACCACTGTTCAATCTGCCATATCTCAACGGTTTAAAGTGTAACGCAGATCCAATAAGAATTATGCTTCTTACTAGATGAGTCTCCGGGTCCTCACGTGTTTACCTGTTCTTTCGCTGAGACTGGATGAGTCTCCGGGTTCTCGCGTGTGTACCTGTTCTTATGCTGGGACTAGATGAGTCTCCGGGTCCTCGCTGTGTACCTGTTCTTTCGCTGAGACTGGATGAGTCTCCGGGTTTTCGCGTGTGTACCTGTTCTTACTCTGAGACTGGATGAGTCTCCGGGTCCCCATGTGTGTACCTGTTCTTACGCTGAGACTATATGAGTCTCCGGGTCCCCACATGTGTACCTGTTCTTACGCTGAGACTTGACGAGTCTCCGGGTCCCCGCTTGTGTACCTGTTCTTATGCTGAGACTAGATGAGTCTCCGGGTCCCCGCGTGTGTACCTGTTCTTACGCTGAGACTAGATGAGTCTCCGGGTCCCCACGTGTGTACCTGTTCTTACGCTGAGACTAGATGAGTCTCTGGGTCCCCGCGTGTGTACCTGTTCTTACACTGAGTCTGGATGAGTCTCCGGGTCCCCGCGTGTGTACCTGTTCTTACGCTGAGACGAGATGAGTCTCCGGGTCCCCGCGTGTGTACCTGTTCTTACGCTGAGACTAGATGAGTCTCCGGGTCCCCGCGTGTGTACCTGTTCTTATGCTGGGACTAGATGAGTCTCCGGGTCCTCGCTGTGTACCTGTTCTTTCGCTGAGACTGGATGAGTCTCCGGGTTTTCGCATGTGTACCTGTTCTTACTCTGAGACTGGATGAGTCTCCGGGTCCCCGTGTGTGTACCTGTTCTTACGCTGAGACTATATGAGTCTCCGGGTCCCCACATGTGTACCTGTTCTTACGCTGAGACTTGACGAGTCTCCGGGTCCCCGCTTGTGTACCTGTTCTTATGCTGAGACTAGATGAGTCTCCGGGTCCCCGCGTGTGTACCTGTTCTTACGCTGAGACTAGATGAGTCTCCGGGTCCCCACGTGTGTACCTGTTCTTACGCTGAGACTAGATGAGTCTCTGGGTCCCCGCGTGTGTACCTGTTCTTACACTGAGTCTGGATGAGTCTCCGGGTCCCCCCGTGTGTACCTGTTCTTACACTGAGACGAGATGAGTCTCCGGGTCCCCGCGTGTGTAACTGTTCTTACGCTGAGACTAGATGAGTCTCCGGGTCCCCGCGTGTGTACCTGTTCTTACGCTGAGACTAGATGAGGCTCCGGGTCCCCGCGTGTGTACCTGTTCTTGCGCTGAGACTAGATGAGTCTCCGGGTCCCCGCGTGTGTACCTGTTCTTATGCTGGGACTAGATGAGTCTCCGGGTCCTCGCTGTGTACCTGTTCTTTCGCTGAGACTGGATGAGTCTCCGGGTTTTCGCGTGTGTACCTGTTCTTACTCTGAGACTGGATGAGTCTCCGGGTCCCCGTGTGTGTACCTGTTCTTACGCTGAGACTATATGAGTCTCCGGGTCCCCACATGTGTACCTGTTCTTACGCTGAGACTTGACGAGTCTCCGGGTCCCCGCTTGTGTACCTGTTCTTATGCTGAGACTAGATGAGTCTCCGGGTCCCCGCGTGTGTACCTGTTCTTACGCTGAGACTGGATGAGTCTCCGGGTCCCCGCGTGTGTACCTGTTCTTACGCTGAGACTGGATGAGTCTCCGGGTCCTCGCGTGTATACCTGTTCTTACGCTGAGACTGGATGAGTCTCCGGGTCCTCGCGTGTGTACCTGTTCTTACGCTGAGACTGGATGAGTCTCCGGGTCCTCGCGTGTGTACCTGTTCAGACTAGAGGGGTCTTAAGGTCCTTGGCTGCTGCTAAATTCTATGGGGTAATTTCTAAAGGCATTTGCTTGGGGAAAATTACCTGACTGAAAATTGCCTTTCTAAAATGCAGCCAAAAGTGGGCGTGGAGTTCCACCGCATTCGCGCTTTTAGCTGCAAGAAGAGGCGTCCCTGTTTGGGTCGGGGGGGGGGGGAGGAAAGCAGTGCGCGGTCACTGGACTTACAGAAGCATGTCTGCTATTTTTGCTGCCCCTTCCCCGCCACCTGCACATGTAGCCACGTTTCGCACAGCTACATCTCCTTTACAAGGAGAAGCAACACGGGCTCGTTTTGCTTTGAAAATCTGTGTAAAGTGCAGGCGCTAAAAAGTGCCCATGTAGTTTGCCAGCAGGCAGGTTATTTGAAAATTACCCACTCTGTGTTTCTCTGGGACGGCAAATCTGCTCCCACGCCGCTACCACACACACACACAGAGTCACGCACAATCTTGTTCATTGTGCTCCGGCTTCACCCTGGCTGAGAACGTGGTGCTTGCATTGCTATTAGGTAGGTTTGAGCACTGTCCCACCGAGCTGTGATTGGCCAGGCTGAGACTGGCACTGCTGCTGCTTTAGACCTCCAAAATCACACCCAGCGTTCTCTTTAAGCAGCACAGCAACTGTCCGATCGCCAGGCTGGCCACGATTCTGTGGCTAAGACCTGCACACCAACCAATTCAGCGCTGGGTGATTTAGCACCAGGGCTGGCAGGACATGCACAGCAGCTGCATAATCCTATCACTATAAAGCTCTGTCTCTCCTACACACACATGCACAGTGCTGAAAGTTTCTTATTTTTCCTCTCTCTGTTCCCCCCGGCCTCCTCATTTCCTTCAGTGAGAAGTGGGCCTGTCCACTTCAATGTCTGCGTAAACGGCATTCTGTAAAGACAGATCCAGTGGGTACCAATAAGAGCCTTCTTAACAGCATAGGGAAGGTATCTCTGTGTCACCTGCTGCCCCCTCCATAGAACAGAGCTGCGTCTGTATCCAATGTCGTTCCTCGGCCCCTCTGTGATTAGTAGCAAGGTAGCTTGCTTTTTGTGAATCTTGTATGCCTGCTATGGGAAGGGAAATTCAAGACCCTGCTCCCAACATTTAAAACTATGGGGCCAGATTTTCCCCAATAGGCACAAAATGGGAAAAAAAATACATTAGCACATCCAGCCCTAAGTCCTAATCTGACACACCCCATTCTTAAGGCACCAAGAATCTACGTTCAAAAATGAAATAGCCGGTTTCTCTTTAACAGAGGAACAAATCTCAGTTTTTTCCAGCCCCAGTCGACTAAATTCATACTGTTCTATTGATTTGATTTTTTTTTTTTTCCTTTCCGCCGATTCCCACAGCCTCCTGGGTAATGAAGATTAAACTCTGGCCCTGCTGCTTTGACTTTGAAATGCAGAAACCCTCAGATTCAGGAGTTGCATTTTTAATGCTTGCACGGGCAAATTCCATTAAAGGAGACTACTGTATGGCCAGCCGATGGCTCAGGAACAAATGCTGGGCCCTACCACGTGAAGGAGCTGCGCCTTATTGCCCCCAAGTCAGGTTCTCCGTGCCCCCAGGTCAGCCAGGAATGCTTCAGAGTCAGCATTCACAAGCCTCAGTCATCATGCAGCAAAGGCTCCTGATGGCCAGGCTTAGCACCCACCCTAGCTGGGCTCTGGAGGGAGCCGCAGTTTGTGGCTCCAGGCCGAGCACTTGTTGCAGTGATGGCTGGACGGAGTTGAGAAACGGCTGTAAAAACAGGGAAAAATCCCTGGGTAGCTGCAAACTCAGCTTAATGGTGCCAGCTCCTGGCCCTGGTTCCGTCTGAGCTGGAAGCCCAAAGAACTAGGAGGAAACTGCAGGTTCTAAAATTTAAAAAAAAACCCAAAAAACAGTGAATATCTAGTCCCGGTGATCGAGTGGGATTCACACATCGCCTTAATACTGCATGCGATTTAACGGGCATTAAATTAAAGGAGAATGCACATGCCACTTCTTTAATGCCAACTCGTTTCATTACTGGTGCTGGCTGTTGCGCCAGTCGGTCGCAGACGGCTGCGCCCTCTATTGCTCACCTTTTTTCTGCCTGACTCAGTCCATTTTGGTAAGATGGCTGCCTCCGCTTCTCCACGAGGAACCCTCTGGCGTTCCCGGACTGGCACGGGCGATTGCGTTCGCCATCTTTCTCCCAGAATCACCTAGGGCACGCACGCGCGCGCAGCCCCGTCCTTTACGTGCGTCATGGCGGGAGGCCTCGGGGGCATCCCCACCGCATGACGTCACTAGCTCTGGTATTTAAACTCCATTCACGATTCCTTATACGAGTTAGCAAGGAATCCTCCATGCTGATCTCTCTACGGTACCAGACGCTCCCGCTCTGTGTACTCTTGTTCCAGGACGACTTAGGTACCCGCTCCTCGGGGGCCTTGCCTCGCTCCTATCTACCCTTCGGGGTTGCCAACCTATTACCAGGACGCCTATGGTACCTGCTCCTCGGGGCTCTCTCCTACTACAACTACCAGCATCAGAGTGAGTACTGCCTTCCAGTTCTGTCTTTGCTTTGTCTCACCTCTCTCTCCATAGACTCTCGACCTACCCTGCACCGTGGGCCTGGTGAGACTGTGGAACTGCCTTTTCCACTCTGCAACCTACAGACGGAACCTTATCATCTGGATTCTCCTCTCCTGGCTGGAATCTTCACCCCATCCTCGGGTCACCATCTACGTTGCAGTATAATAAAGCTATTTCTCTGTGTCCATCTCTGCCTTGAGCTAGCCTATCGCTCCGCCCCCGTGGGAGGTGTCATCTCTTACAGCGACCAAGGGCCCACGCTTCAATGTCCAAAGTACAACACTGTCTATGTCCGCAGTGACAGAAACACTTCGACTCACAAAAGCAGCAGAGTGCAGACTTGTGCAGCCCTTTCACAAAGGTGAAGCACCAGGCCCTTCCAGCCGGCCCATTCTCTCTCCCATCCACCCCCCCCCCCCCCCCCCCCAGACCCTACACCTGAGCTCTGACTGTACCTTGGCTTTCCCAATGTCTGCTCCCAAGACTTTCTGAATTCCGACATTTTTGACCCCCATCTCGGCCACTGGACGCCATCTTTCCCCTAAAACACTGCCAGTCTCATGTCCTTTCTTTTCCTCTAAAGCCATAAGGTCCCAGCATGCTTCAAGCTCTTACCCCTTCCTTTCAGATCCCTATCCTTCTACGGATAACCCGGTACAGAAATATTAAGGGTCAGATGTACTAAAGGGGAATTTTCCCCATTTTGTTTTTAATAGGAAAAAATGCTTTGTCCATAGACCCCGAACATCCTTCAGGGAATTGTTGGCTATTTTTTGGTAGACGTGGGACAGGAAGCCCCCCCCCCCCCCAACCTTTCTACAGACTCGCTGCTGTTTTAAAGGCCGGTGCAGTGTAGAAAGCTTTCCCCCCCACCGCCGTCTACCACCCTCCAGAACATTCCGGTTTGGCACATCTGTTTGCTGGAAGCCGTCGTTCAAAGAGCCCAGCGGGAGCACAGTGTGTTCAGATCCACGCATTTGCACTGAAAACCCAGATCAGCAGCAGCCCCAGCGCCCCAGCCAAGCAAGATCTGAAACTTCCCTGGGCAAACGGGCCTCAGTGGCAGAACTAGGGTCGGAAGCAACGCTCTCGGCCCGCTCTGTTCCCACAGCTACGGCCAGGCTTGTGCCCCTCTGCAGAGCCCCGGCACTCTCTTCCTCACCACGGGAACTGGGATCTGACAAAACCAAACTCCCAGCCAGGACACGAACAAAAGCAGAATCTAAACATGCACACACACACACACACACACACACAAGAAGGAAATTCAATTTGTAGCCTGAAGGAAAAGCGTTTCTAGGATGCGTTTCCTCATTTTCTCTCTCTGCACCTCATCAGTGCCCCCCCACTCACCTTATCAATTTTGGCTGCCTGAGATCATCTGCTCGTTGGCCACTAACATTTCTTGCCTCCCCCTCCCCAGGTCGAGAACTTGAAATGGGGAGAGCAGTGAGAGCCTCTGCAGAGGTACCGGGATGACAGGAGCTTGGTCCTGGATTGCAAGGACTTAGATCCTGGGGTAAGGGGGCCCTACCAGAAGGCTCCATGTCAGCAAGGGCACTTTCAGCCAGTCCTGGGCTTTTCCTCAAACATCCAATCTCTGTACGAAAAGCCTTCCTGTGCCGGATTAGGGTGAGAGCCCTGATCACCCAATAAGCAGAAGGTCTACAAATGCCCCAAGTAAAGCAACAAGTGTATCTTGCTTGCATTTTTTAGTACAATCCCTACTTCTTCTCAAAATTATTTTTTTTTTTACAATTCACACATCAATAGATATCCTGAATGTATTATATATACAGTATAATGTGATGTCTGTGAGAATCTCTACCTTGAAATGGTCCCAGGTCTATTCATTTTCTCACAACAAAACCTTTTGATCATACCTACTTCACAAATAGATTCTGTCACCTGCGTTCAGCGGTCAAAAGGTTGACAAGTTCACTAGAGAGTCTGCCAAAGACAGTCCCAGTTAATGATAGCACATAAAGACCAAGTGACCCATCCAGGCTGCCCAGTTGTCTTCCTCTCTGGTTCTCCATCACTTTGAGACTGAGTACATAAGCATATAAATTCCCACTTAAACATCAGCTACCACCCTCCCCAACGTCTCAGTCCTGTTCTGCCCTCAGCATGAATGTAAGAACATAAGACTTGCCATACTGGCTCAGACCAAGGGTCTATCAAGCCCAGCATCCTGTGTCAAACAGTGGTCAATCCTGGACACAAGTACCTTGCAAGTACCCAAACATTAAATAGATCCCTAGCTACTATTCCTTATTCATTAATAGCAGTTTATGGACTTCTCCTCTAGGAACTTATTCAAACCTTTTTTAAACCCAGTTACACTAACTGTCATAACCACATCCCCTGGCAATGAATTCCAGAGCTTAACTATGCATTGAGTGAAAGAATTTTCTGCTATTTGTTTTAAATGAGCTACTCGCTAACTTCATGGAGTGCCCCCTGGTCCTTATATTATCTGAGAGAGTAAGAAGCCAATTTACGGTAACCTGTTCAAGTCTCTTCATGATTTTGTAGACCTCTATCATATCCCCCCTCATTCATCTCTTCTCCAAGCTGAACAGCCCTAACCTCTTCAGCCTTTCCTCATAGGGGAACTGTTCCATTCCCCTTATCATTTTGGTTGCCCTTCTCTGTACCTTCTCCATTGCAACTATATCTTTTTTGAGATGCGGCGACCAGAATTGTACACAGTATTCAAGGTGCGGTCTCACCATGGAGCGATACAGAGGCATTGACATTTTCCGTTCTATTAACCATTCCCTTCCTAATAATTCCTAACATTCTGTTTGCTTTTTTGACTGCTGCAACACACTGAGCCGACGATTTTAAAATATTATCCACTATGATGCTAGATCTCCTTCCTGGGTGGTAACTCCTAAGATGGAACCCAACATCGTGTAACCACAGCCTGTCTTTAGCATGTTTAAATTCTATTACAGCGCGGGCCTCCAGTGGGCCTGCTCATCTTCCTCTTTCAGGTCTTACAAGTCCCATCTATGGATTTTGCTGAGAGCAGTGGTGCATGCTGCAAATTTCAGCAGCACTCACGCTAGTGCGTGATCAATCACATGGTTACTGTTTTTTTGGGGGGGTTTTGTGATATTTGTGAATGATTGGACAAGCAATATGAAAAGCAAATAACAGCAAGTCACTGTAGAATTTCTTCTATTCTGTGCCCAGTTCAGAGGCATTGGTCGTCTCACCCATGAGGCAGGTGTTTTGGGGGCACCTTGATTGTGAACTCAAGCAAGCTGTTAGCTAGATGAAAGATGCTCAACCAATGCAAACTATTATTATTATACAATCATTCTGTATGCCTGCTATATTAATTCCTCATATTCCTCTATTACATTTGAAATTGATCAACAGGCATGAGGCAGCATATGCAAAATATAATTACATCATCGCTTCAGTGTCCACATCCCCCACATCTAAGGCTTACAAGGTGCTTAGGGAGCCCTTAATAAAGCAGTGAGGAAAACTATACTCCCTTGTATTGCAGAAACCAGACAGTCTCCACCCCTCCAGCCCCTGCTGCAGCAACCCCCTACCACTTGATCGGCATTAAAATTCCTATGTACGCTTCAACTGCAGAAGCTGGTGAATCAATTAATCAATCAGGATCGAGATTACAGGGTGTAATCATAATTAATTTTCAGTGTTGATTGATCATGCCTTGGTTTCCTTGCATGTGCGTGTCTGTGTCTATGTGCACACGCAAGAGTCTGGCTGATAAGAGACTATTTACGGAGACTTTTGCAAGTTTGCTGCTTGCCCTGTGGGGACTCTGGGGAGATGGGGATTCCACTGGGGGGGGGGGAGGCAGCTGACCTGGTAGATTAGCTCATGGAGGGAAGCTCATCTGGTGAATTAGGGGGTTTTCTTCTTAGTCAATTACCCATAGATGAAGCATTTGAGTCTTTCAAATGGAGAACAAGAATCCAATCTCCTGACTACACCATTGTTAATGATAACCTTCTGCATTTTAAGTTGGTGTAATTAGATGGAATCCTAGACGTGAAAGAGATAAGCATTTATGGAAAAGGAGAAACGATGTAATGGAAAGTCCATGTCCGCCTAGAGTTTTCGGGTCTCTGTTGCATTTTGAGTCTTGGAGCTCATCATTACTTGATGGTTAGCACTAGAGTGCGATGTGTTGGGGGTTCACAAACTAGAAGTGGCTCCATATATGTGCATGAGAGGAATTGGAGGGCTCATGTACTCCTTCCTTTTATCATCTACGTGGTAGAAAAACCTAACACCGATAACTAGGATTTTGATCCAGGCCTGAATTTTCTTGCTCCCTATATCCCATCAAAATTCATGTCATGCGTTCTTTGCATTTCCAACCCAATCAAATATAGACAGTTAAATGCAAAATAACAGACAACGATGTATGCACAAAGAAGGATCTTGACAACCTTTTGATGCTTCTCTTTGTGATTTGTTATGCTGTATCTATTTAATAGTTACTGTTCCTCTTTTCATATAGTTTTGTTCCATGTAAAGGCTATGGCTAAAAGTTCCAAGTTATTTGTATACCGATACGATGTGTAAACGGATGTTGGTATATAAAAAATTCTAAATAAATAAATAATGCCAGAAGCAACCAGCTTGGACTCCTGGAGAAAAATCCAACCCCTAGAAATTATTCCTCAGCACCCAACCTATGAAGGCCTAACCATGACCAAACATGTGGCTGGTCATGGTTAAGCCTGGGACTGTGGCATGGACATGATCTGTATTATCTGTGCTAACGGAGATTACCAATCTGATCTGATTGCCAATAGCTTTGGTTGATCTTGTTACATCAGGCACTACTAATTTTATTTATTTTATTTAAAAATGTTTGTATACCGCTTTTACAAACAATGTTTAATCAAAATGGTTTACATAAATGAATTAAAAAAAGAAACTAAATTCATAAAAGCATAAAATTAAAATGAAGCACAAAATTACAAAAAGAAATAAATAGAAAATAAAAAACTATTAAAAAATAAAAATTATTAATATAACTCAAACCAATATTAATGTATAATAGAGTGCCATGAAATTTTAGAAAAGGGAGAGGTAAGATTATGTTATTTAGTAAGTGGAGTTTTGAATGCAGTTTGAAATAAGTATGTTTTTAGAGATTTTTTGAAATGCTTAGAATTGGATATGGATCTTAATGAGTCTGGTAATGCGTTCCATAGGATCGGACCAGTAACTGAGTAACCCACTGGTAAGCTAATGCAATTGGTATCACTGACGTTGGTACTTAGCACAAATTAATTCACATATTTGCTATTTGAGGCCAATGCAGCAGATTTGATGCAAGCCGGTGCAAAAAAAAAAAAAGAAAAATTCTGTTGCATCACAAAGTTTTGGTAACGTCACAGGGACACCTAGGTGATCTCACATTTCTGCGATTTCACCAGAACCAGCATTTTAATTTTATGCTTTTATGAATTTAGTTTCTTTTTTTAATTCATTTATGTAAACCATTTTGATTAAACATTGTTTGTAAAAGCGGTATACAAACATTTTTAAATAAAATAAATAAAATTAGTAGTGCCTGATGTAACAAGATCAACCAAAGCTATTGGCAATCAGATCAGATTGGTAATCTCCGTTAGCACAGATAATACAGATCATGTCCATGCCACAGTCCCAGGCTTAACCATGACCAGCCACATGTTTGGTCATGGTTAGGCCTTCATAGGTTGGGTGCTGAGGAATAATTTCTAGGGGTTGGATTTTTCTCCAGGAGTCCAAGCTGGTTGCTTCTGGCATTATTTATTTATTTAGAATTTTTTATATACCGACATCCGTTTACACATCGTATCGGTTTACAAATAACTTGGAACTTTTAGCCATAGCCTTTACATGGAACAAAACTATATGAAAAGAGGAACAGTAACTATTAAATAGATACAGCATAACAAATCACAAAGAGAAGCATCAAAAGGTTGTCAAGATCCTTCTTTGTGCATACATCGTTGTCAGAACTTTAATGTGTACCTTTATCTGCATCTAATTCATTGCTCTGATTCTACAGAAATCATGGAGACTCCTTTGGCTGTGTCTGGGCATGACGAATCTTAAACACTGACATAAAGTAACAAGACAAGAATCAATCAGTCAATGCAAATCCATGGTTAAATAGTGCTGGGCTCACCTCACACCAATTAAACTATCATTTGTTATAGATCCTTTTCTTTGTTTTCTCATTCTTATCCTTTAGGAGGGAACTGAAGATAGGAACCTGGAGTTTCTCAGCTGGCAGAAGTTCTGGGTGAACTTTACAATTTCCATTGTCTGTAGTGTCCAGAGAAGTCAACCAACAGCACTCAGAGCCCACAGCTTGGATCCCTGGAGATTAATCCTTTACTCCCAGCGATCAGCCTCCTACATACCCGGAGATTCTGTTTCATCTATTGGGAAGTAAATCCTTCATGTCTGAAATATAGGCCAATCTGTTTGTATCCTTAACTTTCACCCAATAATACTAGATCACCTGGATGGCTGATTAGGAAGGAGTGCACGTCAGTTCCTACTTTCTCGATAATTAGTCATTGCAAAAAAAAAAAAACGCAACCCAAATCAGACTTTTTATTTATATCTGATAACCTGAGGTTTGATATATGGGGGTAATTTTAATACTGACCGCATAAAAAAAGTACCCATATCAAGGGAAGCTGATGCAAAGTGTGGACTGTGATCACTCACAAGCGAGAACGACATGCGCAGGCCAGAACTGGAGCAAGCCAAGTGTTGGATTTGTAGTTTATCTGTTGTATTCCTCAAAGATATCTTGAAAAAAAAAAAAAAGAATGAGACAAGAAAAAAATGTAAAAAAAAAAAATACCCACAGACCTTGCACTAATTTTCAAAGTGAAATTATCCTAGAAAAACTACCTGTGCACATTTTACACCTGATCACTTGTGCGAATAGTTGAGCAAAGTATGCACATGCTTTTGAAAATGGAAAAGCAAGCATGCAATTCCAAAAATACAGTGGCTACAGTACACACAGAGGCTCTCCACGTGTACTTCTGTTTGCATAGGGCTGTGGGTAGCCCATTTCAGCAGGTACAGCACTGTTTTACCATGGAAATGGCTTTTAATATTATTCTTATGTATCTATGTAAACACTTGTATAGTTATCATAGCTAAGAGGTCCAGTGATTAATAATTGCTGTGCATTTCTGAAGGGGAGAGAATAACTGAATAGAGTACATGTCTCTTGCCAAGGGTTGCTGAGAACCTTCATGGGTGACCTCATTGTAGAAACATCTAGACCAAATCTCAGCAAGAATGAAAAAGAAAAGGGAGAGAAATTCATATTTGCCCAGGATATAAAGATGCCCACCCCTAGGGCCTCTGATAGTGGTCGTGATGGGGCAGACTATTCAGGTGAAGACAGCAACCCTGGTGAATCAGTTCAAGGGCCTGCTGTAACAGGAGACAGATCAGAGCAGCTAATGGAAATATTTAGAGGACTATCTGTAGTTAGGTGGAGCCCTGAAGATAAAAAAAGAATAATAATAATTATGTATTGCTATTTTTATACCACAAACTCTACATTTAAAAAAAATCAAGGTTTACAAAAAGAGCACACCAAAAACATGAAAAAAGAGCAAAAATATCAAAGGAAAAGCCTGCAAACCACAACTAATGGAAATCAATGTATCAGAAACATCTCTAAACTCCCTTCTTTACATCCCTCCAGCACCTTTTATCATAATTGCTCCCTCACTCCTTCATATCTCCCCTTCACCTGGCTGCCACAGTCAATGTATGTGTCTTCTGCCTAAATGTGTTTTTTGCCTAAATTTCCTGAAATATGAACACTTCAAGTGAATTCAATTGGTTCCTGTAATCAGGGGTGGTTCTATAATGAGGCAGGGTGAGGCGGCCGTTTCAGGCCGCAGAATTTTGAAGCGGCAAAAAGTGCCCCTTCGAAATTCTGCCCAGCCTCTGCCTCACCCCCTCGGTCACGCCACCCTCCCTATCCTCCCCTCCCCAAGACTCACAAAAACCCCTGGTGGTCCAGCAGGGAACCCAAGAGCGATATGTGGGCCGCCCATTGCCCCTACCATGTGACAGGGGCCAGTCAATGGCACCGGTAGCCCCTGTCACATGCTAGGGGCTAAAGGTCACCGGCGCCATTTTGGCTAGTGGCAGCCAAAGGCCCGGGAGCAGCATATCACTCTCAGGCCCCCCCTGACCACGAGGGGTTTTCGTTAGTCTTGAGAGGGGGTTATTTTATTTAAATTTGAGGGGGGGGGAGGAGTGGCATGTGGTCCCTGCCTCAGGCAGCACATTGCCTTGAGCCACCCCTGCCTATAATACTTATGTCATGATGTAAACCGTTGTGATCTTCTCTTGGAACAACAGTATATAAAATGGCTAAAATAAATAAATTTAAGATCTCCGGACAAATAAAAAAAGAAAGGAAATATCTTAGTGGTGACATTTAAAAACTGCTAAAAAGAAGATACAGAAAGACAACATGAAGGTACCCAGGATCACCCTTCAATTCTCATGCCCATCTTCTCCATTCGCAAGCAAATAGAAACATTAGATAAATAATTGGAGGTCAAAGGCCGCAACTTTATTGTATTTCGTACCTGAGCTCATTAATATAATGTCATTTAAAATACAACTTAACAATCCCTAACCGGTACCTTCACCGCCACAGCCAAGCAAGCCAAACTACCCCCAAGCCACAAGACCTGTAGGCCTATCAATCTCAGGCCCCTGCCACAGCTAGCTAGCAGCCCACTATCCTTGGGTCTGAACCCAGACTCGTAGTACACTGCACCTGCCAGACACTCATAATCCTACTAATTTTCCATCATCCACTCAGGTACCTTCCATTGCGACAATTATAACATGGAGCATGAGTGTTCCTAGATTTCTCAATGAAACCTGAGCACTTGACAAGGACTCAGTCCCAGCGAAAACAGGCAGGCCTCAGGGCTAGGCCTTGGTGCTGGGACGCTAGAGGCCTGTTTTTTGGGGGGGTTTTACGCAATGAGTACAAAAATACCAAAATATTTTGGGGTATTTTGTTGAAGGCTACTTTCAGTTCATTCCATTTGGCATGAACATAAAATGGCCTCGCTTCTTGCATTTTTTTGCATTCATTGAAAACAAATGCATATCCTTAGTAAGCTTGCAAACGTGAGTTATATTTAACACCAAGAGATTTTGTTCTCGCTTGCTGATTTCCCTCCCAGATTTCGCCTCCTGTACTCTATGACTGAAGCACCTTAGAATACTTCAGGGCATTTTTAGTTTAGAGGAACTTTAAGGCAAATTTTAAAAGTCCTTCGTGCGCCAAAGCCGGTAGATACGAGCAGAAGGCGGGCTGGCGCACACCACATGGATTTTAAAAAGCACGCACGTCACCCGGTACGCGCACAAAAAAATGTTTGCAAAAAAAAAAAAAGGGACAGGGCATGAGCGTTCCTAGATTTCTCAATGCGTGAGTATTTACGTGTGCAAGCACACGCCAGGGTCCCCTACCGCGTAACTTTACTTCTGCAATGGATGGCGTGCAAGTCCCGGGCTAATTAACCAAGGAGGGGGGTTAGGAAGACCTGCCCTTTACCTGGACAAACTGGGAACGAACTGGGGAAACTGGTAATTGCGGCGGCGCGCATGTCTATTAAAATCCCCCCACTTATGCGGTAGAGGTGGCATTTGAGTGCGTCCATATAAAATTGTGCGCACATGTATGCGCGTACAGCCTATTTTATACCATGCCCGCCTATATGCGGGTGTTATATGGCCAGGTTCTTTGGCGCGAGCCGGCATACGTGCGTACATGTAAAGTTACCGTCTTTGTGTCTCAGTTTCACCCAGACAGCGTCTAAGGGTGTGCAATCTTAAAAAAAAAAAAAAAAAAAGTTTGAAGTGATTTGTTGAAGCCACAAGAAAGGTGGCAGATTTGGGTGAATTAGTTCAGCTTTTTACATAAAAGTCCAAAGCAGATTCCTCAAATCGGGCTGCTCTCTGTCAGAGTTTGAGCAGGTTTGTCTGATTTACGGGGCTATGACAGTGCATAAAGGATACAGATTCCTCTATATCTGTGAATATGGGGCAAGCCCACAGCTGAATCGGTTTGCATTTTCCCCAGCATGGCTTGAAATTTAGATAAATGAATTCAGTCAAACTCAAACCAGACCAAAAAAAAACAAACGTACTTAGTTTAACACGTCATCCCTGCTCACAGCTAACGTCACTGGTTTCTATCTGCTCTAGGTTTGCGTAGGCTGACAGACCAGTCACCGTGTTACCTGGACAGTGATTTCTTCGTATCTGAGGTTTTCAGACTGATGGCTAAGTCAATCCCAGTTTTACTCCACTGCTCACAAGGACTTGCCTTTTATGCGTTTGGGAAATCAGAACAAGGCCACGTGTGCATCAGGGTAAAACCAGGAATGGATCAGCCTGTCTGATCATGCTACTTAGGGACCTATCACGCCTATTAAAAACTCTTGTCCAGGTTTTTAGACTTTTTTTTTTAAAATTTTTATTTTAAAGGATTTTTTTTTTTTTACAATATTTTCAAGATGACACTTGAATGGAAAACAGAAAAAAACGGATATACATATTTCAATTACTTTAGCAAACAAGAAAACTCAATAATAATAGCAATAAAACTCTTTCTATTTGATATTAGGCAAATACAGTTAGAAATCCTTTCTTCAATTTAAGTCCTCAAATGGAGAGATCTAATTTTTCAACCCTAGGAAAATTCTTTGTAGGAGGTCAGGCACAGGGGGACATACTTATTTTTCAATGGTTTTTCAGAAACAGGTTATTCATTCCCTTCTATGGCAACTGGAGAAACTAATGCCTTATTTTTGCCCAGGTATATTCGTATCAGCAAGAAATGCTGCTAATTGATTAGGCATAAAGAAAATATAGGAGACATTATTACACTTAAGTATACACTTGCAGGGGTATTTTAAAATAAACTAAGAACGATACAATTAAAGTGGACAGTGTCATTAAGTCACTTTGAGTTGACTCCAGAAGCTTTGAAACATCAAGTTGAGGAATATCCAATGGTGTTATAACATTAAATCCTTCTTGATCTGAAGTTGTCTTCTTAAATGGTGGTAAGTAATAGATGATTCTGGAAGCCAAAGGTAATGTCTACTCTGGGAGTTGTAAATACTTCCATAAAGATACCTTTTCCACATGTCCTTTGCAGGCACAACTGGGTCTTTGGGAAAATCTCTTTTCCCCCTGCTCTTATTCTCCAATTGCTCAATCCTGTTATGAAGTAACTGATTTTCTTCAACCAATAAATGGTGTGTTGCAGACATACTTGAGACTTCTGCGTTAACTTTCTCCAAAACATTTTTATTTGAAGAAACTTTTTTCTCAATAGCGTCCATCCGTTTTTCAAAAGCATTCACAGCCAAACAGAAAGGGCTCAGATTGGTCAGAGATATTTTTACTCAAAGTTTGTATAGGGTCCCAAATAGATTCAAGAGTTATAATATTGGGTCTTACCAGCTCTGGCAATGAAAACTTAGTCTCTACCTCCAGCTACTGCTGACAGGGCAAACCTGCTCGTGCTTCAGCGTCCCGTGTGCCTTCTCCCGACAACAGAGTTGGGCCTGCGTTAACCTCTGCTGACCGAGAAAGAACATTCCCCCCCCCTCTTCCAGCAAAGATACTACTTCCAACGCCTCCATCACTGATCTGTCCACTGCGGGGTTCGCTGGAGCAGATCATTGCTCCGGGGACAGTGATGTCATCAGTTCAGGGAAGGAGTCGGGTTCCTCAGAGGCTTTCTCCAGCGAACTTACTCCAGGATACAATGTTCCCCTCAACACATGGGAGTCCATCGGGCCCAATATTCTTGCAGAATCTGATGCAGGTAAAGTAGCATGCTCTCTGGCTCGGCATTTTCTGCCAGAGTGCGGCAACTTGTTCAGGACCCAGACACGGCTCTCACCAGTGTTCATAGCCGTCGGCCATCTTAGATCTCTTTTTAGAAATGTTTTTTTCTTGTTAGTCTCCTTGCTGGTGAAAACCTTTGCTTTTGGGGGGGAATATACTGGTCCTTTTTATTTTATTTTTAATAATCAGCCAGAGGAAGGCATGGCAAGCACACACAGAACTACCAAAAGGTTTCTGCAATTGACTATGCCTTGTGAGGTTATAAAAATGTATTGCATGACTAATCCAATAGAATGCTCCCCAGGAAGAAAGAGGTGGCACACAGGTACTGTAGCTTCTCTATATCCATGTCATACACACACACATATATATATGTATAGATGCGTACATAGGATATTTGAACTTCTCATTAAATTGTTCTGATGTGTCAGGACTGGAAGAACTCTTTTCTCTGCTTGGACCCCTCCTCTCTCCCTTGCCAGTAGAAAGCTTGTGGATACCACTCCACCTGTAGACTGGGGGCCAGAAGGGGAACAGAAATTTGTGGAGAGCTAAGCCTAGCAAAGGCAACGCTGTATTGGTTTACCTGTTGATTGGACACGGCCACATTCTTCAATCATTCTCCTCCTACATTTCAGTCCTGCACCTTCATTTCTGACTTCCATACAGGCTGATGCAATATCATGCAATCAGGCCCACGCACCGCTTAATGCGTGGTTGGACAAGCGTTTTGGACGTGCTAGACCAACGCCTGATGCAAGGTGGGAAAATAGTAAAAAAACTAAAAGGTGCAGCTGCAAAGGTTAAAAATGTACAACAGGCATGGACATTGTTTAAAGATACAATCTTAGAAGCACACTCCAGATGTATTCCACGCATTAAGAAAGGTGGAAAGAAGGCAAAACGATTACTGGCATGGTTAAAAGGTGAGGTGAAACAGGCTATTTTAGCCAAAAGATCTTTATTCAACAATTGGAAGAAGGATCCATCTGAAGTAAATAGGAAAAAGCAGAAGCATTGTCAAGTTAAGTGTAAAACATTGATAAGGCAGGCTAAGAGAGAATTTGAAATGAAGTTGGCCGTAGAGGCAAAAACTCATAAGAAATTTTTAAAAATATATCTGAAGCAGGAAACCTGTGAGAGAGTCAGTTGGACCGTTAGATGATCGAGGGGTTAAAGGGGCACTTAGAGAAGATAAGGCCATCGCGGAAAGATTAAATGATTTCTTTGCTTCGGTGTTTACTGAATAGGATGTTGGGGAGGTACCCGTACTGGAGAAGGTTTTCATGGGTAATGATTCAGATGGACTGAATCAAATCACGGTGAACTGGGAAAATGTGGTGGGCCAAACTAAAGAGTAGCAAATCACCTGGACTGGATGGAATGCACCCTAGGGTTCTGATGGAACAAAAAAAAATGAAATTTCAGATCTATTAGTTAAAATTTGTAACCTATCATTAAAATAATCCATTGTACCTGAAGACTGGAGGGTAACCCCAATATTTAAAAAGGACTCCAGGGGTATTCCGGGAAAATCTAGACCAGTGAGCCTAACTTCAATGCCAGAAAAATAGTAGAAACTATTCTAAACAACAAAATCACAGAGCATATAGAAAGACATGGTTTAATGGAACACAGTCAACATGGATTTACCCAAGGGAAGTCTTGCCTCACAAATCTCCTAATTTTTTTTGAAGGGGTTAATATACATGTGGCTAAAGGTGAACTGGTGAATGTAGTGTATTTGGATTTTCAGAAGGCGTTTGACAAAGTCCCTCATGAGAGGCTTCTAAGAAAACTAAAAAGTCATGGGATAGGAGGCAATGTCCTTTCGTGGATTACAAACTGGTTAAAAGACAGGAAACAGAGTAGGATTAAATGGTCAAATTTTTCAGTGGAAAAGGGTAAACAGTGGAGTGCCTCAGGGACCTATTCTTGGACTGGTGCTTTTCAATCTATTTATAAATGATCTGGAAAGGAGAGGTGGACACGCTCAGGAGAGGTGGATGGGCGCACGTCAAGAAAACAGGTGGTAAATATGAGCGCCTTTTTTTAGCACGTTATATTACATCAGCCTTTTAGGCTTTTTCTTGCCGGAAAGTGGGCAAGTTATTGGAGAGGCAACACTCCAGTGATTTTGGATCTGCCCTGTCATCTGCAAATATGTCTTGCTTCACTAGCAGAAAGAGAATTACAAAGAACAAAAATGTCAACATGTGCATAAGTGATTAAGTATGGACTTCATGTGCTCAGAAGGGGCCCTGCCATAGGGAGCAGTCAGCCCATCAGAGATACGGAGAGCATGCTAGAGGGGGAAGGAACAAAAAGAAAAGACACAATTCTGCATTCAGGATAAGGCAGCTGGGAATCGTAGTTTCAGAATGTTGAGACTCAAGAGAAGAAAGAGGTAATGTTGCTTTAAGGGAACAGCTGCTGGGTAATGTAGTCCCAAAGGGACAGAACCTGAGGAGCCAAGTGAGGTTAATCAGGGTATACTTTTGAATAGGGAGAAAAGTCTCTGGGAGAGACTGTGAAATGCAGTGGTAGAGGACCAGGAGACTGGCAAAAAAGGAAGGGCCAGCAGGCTGCCAGAGGAGCAGAGGCCAGTTGGACTGAGATCTTGGTCAGCAGAAGCTATCATGCCAGGGAAATAGAAATCTCGAAAGTAAATTGGAGAGTGGTGCTAGAGGCTTAATACAGCAGCAGGTTAAATCTCTAAAGGAGTTGTAGGCTGTTGAAGGAGTTTTATGCCCATCAGCATCAGGCATGTAAAATGCCTGCTGGAAATGTATGCCACTCCAAGAAAAGAACTGCATTGTTAAATTGTATAGTAACAGATCCAGAAAATGAATATAGACACTGTTTCTGCAAAGTTGCCTTGTCACCTGGATAAAGTTTCTGGAGGACAAGTCCATAAATTATTAGCCAGATAGACTTGGGTGTCTCCACTTCATACTTCTGGGAGTAATAGGGAATGGACTTTCCTATTAGGATCTGCTCGGTTCTTTCAAATGATCCAGCCTGACCACTGTTGGAAGTAGGATGTTGGGCTCAATGGACCATTGATCTGTCTCCACACGGTACCTCTTATGTTCTTATAAGAGTGGTCAGATTGAAGTATGGCTCTTTATACTGATATATTGTTTATTTAGATTTTTTAAATATTATATTTGATGATGTATATCATTATGTATGTATGTATGTTTGTTATTAGGCTGATTGTTGGGTGTGATCTTTGTCTACAGAAAAGCATGCCTAAACATAGAAACAGAAAATGATGGCAGAAAAGGACCAAATGGTCCATCCAGTCTGCCCAGCAAGCTTATGGCAGCATCTGCTGCGCCATACAAGTCATCCCCTTACTTAGTTTCCCAAACTATCAAAGTCAGGGCCCTTGTTGGTTGCTGTCTGAGTCCAATTCCCTGATACCTCTTGCTGTTGAAGCAGAGAGCAATGTTGGAGTTGCATCCAAAGTATCAGGCATGTGGATTAAAGGTAGTAACCACCACACCAGCGAATTACCCCCTTGCTTATTTGTTTTACCCCCATGCTTGTTTTCCCAGACCATAAAATCCAATGTCCTTGTTGGTTGCTGTCTGAATCTAATTCCTCTTTTCCCCCTGCCTTTAAAGCAGAGAGAAATAATGGAGTTGCATCAACAGCAGGAAGGCTTTTTGGTTAAGGGTAGTAACTGCTCACCGGCAAGTTACCCCCATGCGTTCTTTTCTTCATTCCCATCCTCTAGCCTTTAGGGATTCACAGTGTTTATCCCATGCCCCTTTGAAATCTTTCACCAATTTAGTCTTCACCACCTCCTCTGGAAGAGCATTCCAGGCATCCACCACCCTCTCCAGGGGCGGATTGGCCTATCGGGGGATCGGGCATCCCCTGGTGGGCCAATCGCTCCAGTCACGTGGTCTGCCGTGCGCAGCCGTGTAAGAGCCGCGCTCGGCAGACCACGTGACATGTCCTGGGCCGGCCTGGGCGGCGAATACCTGGGCCGGTCCGACATCGTGAGTCCGCCACTGACCCTCTCCATAAAGAAATATTTCCTGATGTTGGTTCTGAATCGTTCTCCCTGGAGTTTCATTATGTGACCCCTAGTTCTACTGATTTTTTCCAATGGAAAGGTTTGTCAATTGTGCATCATTAAATCCTTTCAGGTATCTGAAACAGACGTTATATTATATTATTAGGCTGGATTTCAGTATCAGGAAAAAACTGGAACTGCCACAGGATCTGCCACAGGATCTGCCACAGGAACTGCCACAGGATCCTTATTAAGATAGCTCTCATCAACAAGTGTCATGCAATGCTTAATTTGCTCAACTCAATATTCAGTAACCTAAACTTCCAGGTACATTTTGCCAGCAACAGAAATATTCAGATGAAAAATGATTAATGATGGCTCAAGGTTCAGTATTAGCTCGAATCTTACTTAACATCACCAACAATCTTTCACAGATGTGATCTTTGTCTACATGGATGATACTAAGCCATCCAAAAGATAGATACTAAGGGGCAGATTTTAAATGTTATGCGCGCGGGGTATATTTCTGCACGCTACCCGGTGCGCACAAATGTACACCCGATTTTATAACATGTGCACGCGCTGCCACGCGCATGTTATCAAATCCAGGGTCGGCACGCGCAAGGGGGTGCACACTTGTGCACGCACCGAGCACAAGGGGAGCCCCGATGGCTTTCCCCGGTCCCTCCAAGGCCGCTCCAAAATCGGAGCGGCCTCCGAGGGAACTTTTCTACCACTCCCCCCCACCTTCCCTTATCTTAACCCACCCCCCAGCCCTAAATAAATTCCACCCCCCCCACCTTCATTGGAGAAGTTACGCCTGCCCGAGGCAGGTGTAACTTACACGTGCTGGCCAGCTGCCAGCGCGCCATCCCCCGGCACAGGCCACTGTGCCGGAGAACTCGGGACCACCCCGGGAGCGCCCCGGACCACCGCCAAGCCCCTGGCCCCGCCCCTGGCCCACCCATGTTTGAAAGCCCCAGGACATACGCGAGTCCCGGGGCTTGCTCGCGCCGCCGAGTCTATGCAAAATAGGCTCGGAGCACGCAGGGGTAGGTTTTCAGGGGTTACGCCCGTATCTTACCCCTAAGTTCACTGACTGATCTTAATGAAGGATCTCTCTCCAAGCTGGTAGATGGCTTCCATAAAAATGGAGACTACAACCAAACCAATCAAATTGACTGTCTTGTTTCAGTCTCAGCAATCAAGAGGCTAATACCCAGCTGGAAGCTTTCTTCTGCAAGATCTTGAAAAAGAACAAGCAATAACCTAAATATTTGAGTATAACACTTGACAGCGCGGAGTGGTCCTGTGAATACTTTCTCTAGGCGTAGCTTGGGCTGGCAACTCCGGTAGTGGTCCGCAGCGTGGGGTAGGCCGGAAGCTGATGGTATGGTGCACAAGACAGGAGGGATCCGGTAGTGGCCCGCAAGTGGGGTAACCCGAGAATCCGTGCCACAAAGTTAGAGGAGCAGATACTGTACTCACACCGGCATTGTGGAAGTAGATGGAAATCAGGCACCGAGGAAGTCTGGAGCAGGAACAGCAAGGGTCATCTGAGGATGATGCAGGAACTCACTGGAAGAGAGAGCCAAGAAGAGATGGCTCTCCAAGGAGCGGATAGCCCTGAGTGCAGCAAGGCCCCCGAGGAGCGGGTACCTAGGTCACTCAGAAGTCAGTGAGACAAGTCCCAGCGAGGCGGAACTAGCAGGACGGGAATCCTTGCTAACTCGTATTGCTATCGGTCAGCTGATCTTAAGTATCGTAAGCGGATGGCGTCATGCGGTGGGGACGCCCCCGAGGTTCCCGCCATGACGCGCGGGCCTAGGTAACTCTGGATGTAAGATGGCTGCCGGGACCGCCCACGCCATCCCGGGCAAGCCATGAGGGTCGGCGTGTGGAAGCTGAGGCCGCCATTCTCCCCAGACTCGGAGCTGTATAGAGAAAGGAGGTGAGCCGCAAAGGTCGCAGCCGCCTGCGACCGACGGGCGCAACATTGGTGTTCTTTGGATGATAATGGACACATTGATGTGCATCTCTGAGTGGCTACCTGTTCTGGCTAACCTGCCTGCCCATCTCCACTGAGACAATGTAACATTAAAACAATTCAAGGTACTTTCAAGAACACCCAGGGTTTCAGCTAAATCAAGATTTGTTCAATCCTCCTTGACACCACCTCCTATCCCATAACTCCATTTCAGAGCATGCAAAACAAAAGAAACAAGCAGTGCCATTGCTGAACATTGGTGTACACTGTGGAACTCTACTGATGTTTATTTATTTTAAAATGTATACTGCATACTATCATCAGCTCTAGGTGGATTAGAACATTACATTCACAGCGGAAAATAACCAACATGGGGAGAGCTTCTTACCTGATGCTGCCTATTCCATCCCGAGGACATTCTGGAGGCAGCACTGAGAGGCACCGGTGAGGGCTACCCGGCGGTGATGTCATCTGTAAACCTGGTCCTTAAATTCCAGTGCACTACAGTGGGCTCTGGGGGGAGCGTCTTACCCGATGCTGCCTGCTCCATCCTGAGGCACTTCTGGAGGTAGCACTAAGGGGCATCAGTGAAGGCAAGCTGGAGGTGATGTTATCTATATGCAGGGTCCTTAAATTTCAGTGCGCTGCTGTGTACTCCAGAAACAGCTTCTTATTCCACGCTGCCTGCTCCATTTCTGAGGTATAACTGAGAGGCATCAGTGAGGGCAACATCGTCTATACGCTGGGTCCTTAAATTTCCAGCATGCTGTGGTGCACGGTCACTGGCACACCTAAGCCGCACATCAAAGGGGCGCATCCTTTCTAGCTGTTTCGCTGTAGAAATCGAAAAACAAAAAATTGGAAAGGAAAGATCTCTGCTTCCCCCCAAAGGTTTTGACACCATTGAGAGGTCCCATGGATTCGCATGTGTACCGAGAGCCAGTTTGCCGCTGCAGGTAGCTCTGGGTACCGAACTGGCTGAAACCTCCTTAAGCTCTGAAGTGCATTCCCTGCCACCCATGCCTCAATCTCAGCCAGGGGCTAAGGAGAAGGTTGGATTAGTTTCTAAGATAGTCCCTGTACCATCTGGGCCCCGAGATGGTTTTTTTTCCACCTTGGGAGTTCCCCCTCCTGGCTTGCCTCTGGTCCTGGGCAAAGACTACCTTTATCTATTAGTGGCCTTGCTCCAGGAAAGAAGGAAGTGTGAAGCTTGCTGGGCAGACTGGATGGACCGATTGGTCTTCTTCTGCCGTCATTTCTGTGTTTCTATGTTCTTACTTTGATTCCAGACTTTGTACAGCTCCCACAGCCTTTGGGAGTGGAAGAAGTGGGCAATGTTTCATCTGAACCTGCGGATACCTCTCTCGGACATATGGAGGGATGTAACAAGGACCAAAAACTCCCTAAATACTGTAACTCAGTGGTGGGCTTTTTCTACTGCTGTTTCTTCTAAGTTATCAGACATTGATTGGGGCTGCTAGAATCTCAGATGGCCACACATTCTGGTGCAATTACTTCTTTGCAATCTTCTATGTCTGCTGCAATTAAGGATAATCTGAATATTCACTACCAATATGAATTACTTGAACACAGGCTGAGATCTAAAAACCTCAGGCTTTTAAATTTTCCTAAAGCTTTGCCTGATAAAAAGGATTTCCAGTGTTGAGGAGGGAGCCTTGGATGTGCTGGCCCCTCTCTCTAGTCTGGATTTCTCATTATTTCTTCAATCTAGGGCAACTTTGCTATTTACGTTTGTGTTAGAATCTGATAGAGATTTGTTTTTCCAAACATACTATAAATATAAAAGAGAGTTTGTTTTGTGGACATAAGATTCAGGTCTTTCCAAATATCTCCAGGGAAACTCAGGCTCAAAGGAAACTTTTCCTTCAGTTAAAGCAGCAAGTTTTATCCCTGAACGTATGTTTCTCCCTAAAATTTCCTTGTAAGTGTCTCGTGGTATATCAGAACAAATATGTATTTCTGGATCCAACCCATTTAGAATCTATTTTGGTGAATACAGCATGAGCACATCAAGGCTTGGATTAGTTAGGTTATAATGGGCAGCATTTTGGATTAATACTATTTCCTTTACTTTTTATGTGAAATAATAAACGTGGACTTGACAATCCTTGATTGTTGCTGATTTACTTCAATTTTTTTTTTAACTTTCTTGTTTATGTTTGTTTTTTATCATATATATGATTAAAACTTAAGAGTAAATTAAAAAAAAAAAGAAAATAGTCAACATAAAGACAGAAA
Source organism: Rhinatrema bivittatum (assembly GCF_901001135.1). Lineage (NCBI taxonomy): Eukaryota > Metazoa > Chordata > Amphibia > Gymnophiona > Rhinatrematidae > Rhinatrema > Rhinatrema bivittatum. The sequence goes on from NC_042622.1 coordinate 230,862,878, forward strand.
AAAAATACAAACAGAACAAATGGAAATAAAAATAAGACAAAAGATAAAAACAAAAATAAACAAGCTGTACTGCACCACAAGATAAACTAATAAAAAGAAGCATTAGTAAATAATGGTTTATTTCCTCTTAAGATAACTTTTAAATTTTGTTGATTCTATTTATTTTGTTTTAATTTAATAAAGTATGATTGGTTTTATTTTAATTTAATGATGTATGATTAGCTTTTACTCTGTTAATTATTCTACTGATATGTTAGTTATTTGCACTTGGAATATGTTTTACTGTATTTTGTTTCATTTAGGCTACCATGGTATGATTAACTATTACTCTAATTTTACTGATACGTTAAGCTATTTGCACTCATAATGTTTTGTTTATCGCTTAGGGACCCTTATATCCTCTGTCAACCCATGCCAGCCATCCTTAATAAAAATTCAAAACAACTTGTTGCGCTTCCCGGCCGCGTTCGCTCTGTGGCCTGGCCTGCTCACCTCTCTATCCCGTCCACAAGCACTGGATTCCCTTCTGCCGCAGCCGCAGCCAGTTCGCAGCATCCCCGGCTCCCCCTCTCACCGTCTCCGATGCTGGCCTCACAGTGGAGCTCCCGCAGGGGCTCCACATCTTCCTGCTCCTCAGCCTCGCCCTTAGGCGCACGAGCAGCCGACATCGCTCTACTTAAAGGGCCAAGCGCGGGAAACCCGATCCCGACGCTCCCTGATGACATCATTCTACCTTAGTATAAAAGGCAAGGGCCGTTCCCCTGAACGGTGCCTTGGCAATTGGGTTGTACACTCCGGTGTCTCTAGTTTGCCTGTTCCTGAGTCTCTCGTTCCACTGTCTCCTGTTCCAGCGTCTCCAGCGTCTCCTGTTCCAGCGTCTTCTGTTCCTTCGTCTCTCCATCCCTGGTAGTACCCTTCGGATTGATCTCATGGTACTGACTTTGCCTGTTCACTGACTACACTTGATTGCTGCCTGGAACCAACCTCTGCCTGTCCACTGACTACTATGATCGCTGCCTGGAACTTGACCTCTGCCTGACTTGACTACTTCCAGATTGACTACAGGTACTGACCCCTGCTTCGGCTGACCACTCTGAACTCTTACTCTGGCCTTGATCCTCGCTATCCACTTGGACACTCTCTTCTGGCCTCCTGTGACCTCTGGACATTCTCGCTCTGACATTGACCGCATACCCTTGTTCGTGGTGGGCACTCCTCTGCGCTTCCTCTCTCAGAGACCCTGTGAGGCCCACCTAAGACCAGGAGGCCCGGATAACCAAGGGCTCAACCTGAGGGAACCCCAGGTTGCTATTGGTGAAGCTCTACCTAGCCTCTGTCTCCTCCTGTGTTCTGTCTCCTGGTAGCAGGCACTCTCCGGGTCCGATCGGAGGGCCGTACCAATCCTGCACCAGGCCAAGGGTCCACCTCCAGCGCAACACAACCGCCATTAAATTGTTTTAGTTACTAAAAGCCTGAGAAAATAAAAATCTTAAGTTGCTTTATAAACTGTAAGAGAAGTTTCCCTCTTCAATAAAAGGTGTGAGTGAGGATCATGTAGGAGTTCCATATGGTTTTGACCTCTCAAGAAAGATTTGATGCTCCATAAATCACTTGGCTAGATGATGTGCACATCTCCTTCACAAGTGGAAACGCAAAGGCAATCCAAAGTCTGATTGTGGCCACCCAAACCAGACATTGGATCACATTGCAAGCACATACTCCCAGGCAGCTAGGCTCTATAAATTGTACTACTGCTGAAGCTACTCAATAGCTTACAGATTTGACCTTGAGTATCTGAACTGTACATAATTGCCATAGACCAGAAGAATATTTTGCTCCGTAGTGATCCTGTCTTCCCTAATTAATTCTTTGCATCCTGAAGGCTTCTACTTCAAACTGGCACTGCTTTTTATTTGATTTTTAACTTATAGAGCCCTTTGTGTGTTTGGTACAGCTAGCCTAGTATAGCATAGTAATGATGACAGAAGAGGACCTAAAGGTCCATCCAGTATTCCAAGAAAGACTATTATGGTAGTATCTTCTGTGCAGGTTGCCCCCATGTTTCTCTTAAGGGTGGCAACTGCTGCTCCGTGCAGTTATCCTCATAAAAATGTATTGCTAGTAACATTTTTACTCGGTGATGAGCTGGCTTGAAAATTCAGACAGTGCTGCTTGACGTGCTTTGCTTATGGACTTGGCCTTAGAAACAGCCCTGTGCTTTTTCCCTCATGTCTGCCTATCAGAATCCCAGACACAAACATCAGGGCCTATGCTGATTGTCTGAATCCAATTCCTCTTCCAATCCCCACCACCATCAAAGCAGAGAGCGATGTTGCAGTTGCATCACAAGCATCAAGGCTTATTGATTAAGGGCAGTAATCCCCATGCCTTCTGTTAAGGACAATAACTGCTGCTTCATGCAGGTTACCCCCCATGCTTATCAGTTCCCCAGACCATAAAAGTTATGGCTCTCATTGGTTGCTATCTGATTCCAGCTACCCTCTTTCTCCCTGCTGGTGAAGTGGAGAGCGATGTTGCAATTGCATCAAAAGCATCAAGGCTTGTTGGTTGAGGTAGTAACTGCCGCATCAGCAATTTACCCCATGCACCTTTTTCTTCATTTCTATCCTTTAACCTTTAGGGATCCACAGTGTTAATCCCATGCCCTCTTTATCATCTTCACCACCTCCTCTGGAAGGTAATTCCAGGCATTTACCACCCTCTCTGTGAAGAAATATTTCCTGACATTGGTTCCAAGTCATCCCCCCCTGGAGCTTCATTTCATTACCCCCTAGTTCTACTTATTTCTTTCCAATGGAAAAGATTTGAAGTTCGTGCCTCATTAAAACCTTTTAGGTATCTGACGGTCTGTATCTCTCCTGCACCTCCTTTCTTCCAGGGTAGACAAATTTAGATCCTACAGCTTCTCCTTGGAAGTCTTCCAATACTAACCCTACACCATTTCGGCCACCCTTCTCTGGCCCACCTCCATCCTCTCTATATCCTTTCTGAGATACGGGCTCCAGAACTGAACACAGTACTTTCAGGTGAGGCCTCATCAAGGACCTATACAAGGGGATTATCACCTCTTTTCTCTTACTGGTTATTCCTCTCGCTGTGCAGCCCAGCATTCTGCTGGCTTTAGCAATCGCCTTGTCACATTGCTTCGTCATCTTTAGATCGCCAGACACTATAATCTCAAGGTCCTTCTTTTGCTCTGTGCACATCAGTCTTTCACCCCCCATCATGTACACAGCTCTTTTGAATTACCGCACCCCAGATGCATGACTCTGCACTTCTCGGCTTTGAATCCCAGCTGCCAAATCTTTAACCACTCTTCAAGCTTTCTTAAATCATTTTTCATTCTCCACTCCTTCAGGTGTTTCCACTCTGTTGTAGATCTTGGTTTCTGCACATAGACAAACTTTACCTTCTATCCCTTCCACAATGGTTGCTAAAAGATATTGAGTAGAGCAGGTCCCAAAACCAATCCTTGTGACACTCCGCTTAACACCAGAGTAGGTTCCATTATCATTACATGATGTCTCCTGTCAGTCAACCAGTTTTTAATCCATTCCTTCACCTTGGCACCCACACCCGAGCTTCTCATTGTATTCACAAGCCTCCTCTATGGGACTGTATCAAAGGCTTTGCTGAAATCCAAGTAAATCGCATAGAGCGCTCTTCAATCCAATTCTCTAGTCACCCAATCAAAAACATCAGATTTGTCTGACAGGACCTTCCCCTGGTGAATCCATGCTGCCTTGAGTCCAGCAACTTTCTGGATTGTAGAGAGTTCACTATCCTTTATTTCAGCAGAGTCTCCATTAATTTTCCCACCACGGAGGCGAGGCTAACCGGCCTGTAGTTTTCAGCCTCCTCTCTGCTACCACGCTTGTGAAATGGGACCACAAGTGCAAAACAAAATCAAGACCCGAAAATCAGAAGGTTGCAAGTCTAAGGGAGAAGCAAAATATGGGCAGGCTGAGGTGTCAAACATCTAGGGAGCCCCAAGATAATGAAGGAAGACCGCCAGAAGAAAGAAAAGCATTTCAAGTGAGCTACTTTGAGCAAAGCAAACCGATGTAAAGATGGAACAGTACAAATAGCACTTGGGCATCTTGTCCCACACTACTATCATGAGACACTGAATTGTTCTTGAAAGGGATCTGGCACAAGGGAGATTAGGCATTATTAGCCTGGATGCAGATAGAAGGGGATGAGATGGAGCAGGTGGGCTCAGTCCTCCCCTCAATAGTGATGCAACATTGCTCACGCACAACCCCACCCCCACCCCGATTGTGAGGACAAGTGCCACAGGCAAAATATGGACACTGCGTTTATTGCTGATTTATAACGTGACAAAAATAAAATACATTTTCTTCAATTATTAATCAGTGAGGTGTGAGAAAGATACAAGAAAATGAAATGAACTCCTTGACCTTTCTCTCTTCTGGTCCAGCTCTGTTTTGCTATTTCCTTCCTTCAGTAAAAAATAAAAAAAATAAATAAATAAAAAGTTACTTTGCTACTTTCCCCTCTCTCACCTCCTCAGAAAAGGATTTCTTCTTTTATCACATGGAGGAATATCAGTAGCAGGTGCAGATGTCAGGAAAGGTTAAGTTCAAATTTTATTAAAACCACAAACAGTAAACAGACATGAGGTCCACAAAAGCTTCAGCAAGTCAACATACAATTTTAAAAGTAGTCCCTACAGTCTACACCCCTACCCCATTACAACCTACCCCGCTCCCCACCTCATTCAAGCAATATGAAAGGTACCAAAGGTAGAGGTAGTACCATTAAAACAAGTAACATGGTAGCACACAGACTTACACCAGGCTAGCCCAAGTCAGACCTTATGCTTATGCAACCAAAGTTGATAGGGCTCCCATATGTTGTTAAACTGAGAAATGTGTGTCATTTGCAATCCTAGTAAACTTCCCTAGATAACGAAGGTTCCTGAATTGGTGTCACACAGAAGATATGGGGTCTGTAAAAGGCTTCTATCCAGCACTAAAACACATCTAGCAGCAATAATAATTTGCAAGATAAGACTTTATAGAGGCTTTGAGATTCCAGGAGAAAGGATACTAAAAAAAGAATAATTTGGGATCCTTAGGGCATTAGTGTGTGTAATATCTTTGATCAACCCCCAAACGTAATCCAATAACAGTGAACCAAAGAGCATTGGCACCAAATATGATACATAGTTCCAGCCTTCTCACACCATCGCCGGCAATCCCCACTTGCCACAGGAAATGCTTTACGAATATGCCCTGAAGTGAGGTACTAAAGCAATAGAAACTTATACCCATTTTCAACTACTAAGGATGATAAGTAACAAAGATCCCAGATACCCTCATCTAAGGTATTTCCCAAATAATTTTCCCAAGCCACTAAATGTTTAAGTTTGAAAGACAATTCCAGATTCGTCAAAGTATACATTTTTTTTTACATCAGACCTTTGATAGAATTAGCCTTATCACAATAACCCTCAAATCATTTTCCCTTTAAGCAGATATTGCTTCACTTGGGGAGCTTCCACAAAGTGATTTAACTGAAGATTAGGAAACCTATCTTGATGAGTCAAGCAGAGCTTTTCCACAAAGCTTTCAAAACTCATCATTCCCTGTTGCCCCCAACATGTTCCAACTACGTTATATCCAAGGCACCCACATTGCCAAAAAGCCGGGGGAATAAGCCCCTGGCAAAAGTCCAGATTCTATCATATCGGGTATTTAAAAAAATGTCTATAACCCAAAGAGGCTTTCCAGGTGTCCCAAAGGTCAAGGATTAACTGAGTAAAAGGGAATAAAAAGGATAACCAGACCAAAAGTGGAAAGAGAACCACACCCAATATCACCTATTCAATAGTGATCCATTCTTTAACCCCCTTCCCAACAGGCCAATCAACTATTGCCCTCAACTGTGATGCCAAATATTTTTTGATTTTAGGAATCCCAAGACCAGCAGAAAGTTTGGACTGATGAAGAATTGCTCTGAAAACCCTTGGGGGTGTCTACACTCCAGAGGAAACAAAATCTTTTTCTGCGGACTATTCAGATCTTTATCGGATAACGAGCTTGGCAGAGTTTGGAATAGGTAGCATAACCGAGGTAAATCGTTCATCTTGAAGGAAGCAATTCTACCCAACCAAGATAGGTTAAGCTGCTCCCATTTCTCTAGATATCTCGAGATTGCTGTAATCAGAGGGTTATAATTGAATTTAAAGAACTCAAGCTCCACCTCAATGAACACTCCCAAATACTTCAATTTCTCTTTTGCCCATTTAAAGGGAAAGTGAAGTTTCAGAATCCCAATAGTGCTCAGAAAGAGATTTGATTTGTCCATGTTGATTGGAGCCCTGAAATTGCCTCCAAGCTCTCCAACTCCTGGACTAACAGAGAAATTTCAGCCCTAGACAGAACAAAGTAAGTCATCCGTGACTAGTGAGATCATATACTGGAATTCACCCAACCCTAATCTCTGTTTTTTTTTTTTCCAAATCCTCTTTACAAAAGGCTCCATGCTATGTGCAAATAATAAGGGAGAGAAAGGGCAGCCAACTAATGCCCCATCCCACTTTAAAAGTGGCTGAGTAACCACTACTGATTTTAATCCGGAAACGTGCGTATCTTCCGAATCCAAACCAGAAAGTAATCCCAAGGCCTATCTCTCCAAAACTTTAAATAAAAATTGCCAGTGCACTCTGTGAAATGCCTTCTCAGCATCAATAGTAAACAAGATGGAAGGCAAATGCTCTCTCTTAGCATAATGGTTCAGGTTCAGAGAGTTTTCCTCAGGTTATCTGCTGCTAAATAGCCAGGGATAAATCCCAATTGATCCCTATACACTAAGAAGAGGATAACTATTAAGCTGTCCTGCCAAAACCTTCCAAGATCTTGAGATCCATATTTATTTATTTATTTATTTATTTATTTATTTATTTAACACTTTTCTATACCGACCTTCATAGTAATAACCATATCGGATCGGTTTACATAGAACAAGGGTATAACTGAAGCAATAAATAACAGTAATTTACAAGAGAGGTGAATAAGGCAAAGTTACATTTAACAAGGAGTAAAAACTTGGGAAGCTTAATTAGCTGGAAGAAAGGTAAAGGCAGGAGGTAATTATAACATAATACAATAAGGAATTTGGGTTAGAGCTTAAGGTGCTTTAACCTGTGAGTGCCAGGGTCCTTCGTTCGAAAGGATAGAGGACCTCTATCCTTTCGAACGAAGGATATCCATTTAAAAAGAGATTGGCCAGTAGGAACTGCAGAATGCAGCATCCTTACCCTCTTTGGCTAATACAGTGATACCAGCAACATTAGAGGATGAGGACAACCCCCTCCCTCCAGCAGGAAGCTAAATGTTCAGATCAAAGGGCCCAATAAAACATCATTGAAAGTCTTCTACATTTAGCAGAAAAGCCATCCAACTCCAGGGCCTTACCAGATTTCAGTTCCTTAATAACCATGGCAACCTCCTGTGAAGTTCTCTCTCTATATGTATCATTGCATCTCTGGATCATATGAGGGATCGACATGGCAGACTGTATCCATCCCATAAATGGTAGTATCTGCAGCATAAAAGCTCCTCATAACATTTATTAAATCTTTCCCTAATCCTTTTGGTTTCCAGCACAAAATTCCCTTCTCTATTTTTTATTTTGTGTATACCTGCTGTTCAATTTTTGCGCCAATACTCTGCCAGACTTGTTACCTGATTCAAAATATGTCTGCCTAGAAAGGTCAAGTTGATGAGATTTCTCAGCAGACAATAAATACAATCTATTTCTGTTTACCTCCAGCTCTGACAAAACACCAGCATCAGGGGTGTATTTATGTGATTGTTCCAATCGATAAAAAGATTCAAATACAGAATACCTAACTTTTTCCTTTTCTTTTTACTATATGCAATATCAACTTCTTTTTGACAACAGCCTTGAGGCAGTCCCAGGAGTATTAGCGATGTCTTCTCCATATTGTTGAAATGCAAATAGTCCTTGTTAAATAATCGTTGAGCATCCAGAAGCACCTACTTCTTCATTACTAAGCAAATGGAAATCCACCCAAACAGGCGCATGATCAAATCATATAAGCATGAGCAGACTATGTGGGAGCCTATACCTGCACCCAAAGTTCCAGTTATCAGGGTCTTGCCAAGCAAGAAATCTAACCTGGACTAGAAGATGTGGGGTTTAAAGAAAAAAAAAAAGAGTAATCATGATCAGAGAGATGCAGTAACCTCCATATATCCACCAGACCCCCACCTGTCCATTAATCTCCTCAACTGAATTCTATGAGGCTTGGCCATGACAGCCCCCACACCACCCCTGAAGTAGAACTAAAAGGAGACCTGGTAACATTAAAATCTCCCCCATGATAGGTCCATTAGGACACTACAGCAGCACTTCCTGCAGTATTCAAAAAGTCATCCTGGTTGAAAATGTAAGAGTTAACAATCGTTTTTTAAATTTTATTTTTATGCAATTTCACAAATACAAGAAGCATCTTGTATTAGAAATGGAGGTGTACAGAAAAAACAAAAGGGAAAAAAAGAACTTATAGATCATCCTGGAAATAGATATACAACCTTAAATATTTCAAGAAAAAGTAGGTGGGCAAGGAGATCAAGCGGGGCAAGGCGATCAAGCGGCTCATAATTAAGGTAATAGAATAGGAAAATACTGAGATAACCCCCAGTTACAATTTATAATCACCGGACATTTACGATGGAGCATCCAAAAGCACCCTGAGTTGATCCGGTTCAAAGAAAACATTAGCATTATTATACCTTACCATACATTTACAAGGATAATATAACATAAAATACCCCCCCTTAGATTGTACTTCGGAATGTAATGATATATGAAGTTATTCAAATTTCTAAGCAGCAAGTCATTTCGTTCCCACAAGGAAGAAGCCCAGGCAAGATCAAGACCGTCCAACAAAAGCATATACGTTATTTTGACACGATCAGAAAAAAAAAAAAAGAGCCAGCTGTAGCTCAAAGTGCATTTTACAAACATTGAGGAACCCTCTACACCCTCTTAGGGTCACCACTGTAACCAAGGAGGTGGCAAAGGCTGCATCATGGATTCCACAGTCTGAATGGGGGCCGGTGCAGGGCTCACCAAAGCTGGGACTGGGACTGGGACTGGATCTGAAAGCCGGGCTTGCACAGTGTCCAATCGTTGAGTCCAAGTGTGAAGTAACCTTGTCACGTGATCAGGTTGCTGGGCTTATTCAGTAAACCCGTGCAGGAGACTAGTCAAGGAATTCAGTTCAGCCTTTTGCTCCTGCACGTGGGTGGACAACGTGGCAATAGCCAGTGGTGGAGACGTGTTCTCCCAACCCACGGCCTCAGCAATCTGTAAGGAATGGCTTGAGCGTGAGCGCCTTCTTGCTGCGACACAGTTGATGACACATCACAGGAAGACCCTTGAGGCCTGTGCCGACAGCTGGAGAACATTTTTTGGCGGAGGCCAGGCTAAGGCTTCAGGGAACTAGGCAGAGTCCAGAACCAGTCCAGGAGTCGGGGCAGGTGCCGGTAAAGGCACAGTCAAAGTTCAACACTACAGTCAGGTCCAGGCAGCAGGCAAGGGGCACGTCAAAGTCCAAGGCTGAGGTCAGAACCAGAGAGGCTGACCAAGACAGACAAAACATAGGGGAAGAAAGAGGACAAGGCCAAGGCACAGCAAGACTCCGAGGATAAGGGTAAGACAGACAAGATGAGAAAGCAGAGACAAGGCAAGGCAGAAAGGCAAACTAGGTGAGGTAAGGCTGAGAGCAAACCAGACAAGGCAAGGCTGAAGGCAAGCTAAATTGAGGAGATCAGTTGTCGAGGCCTTCGGTCAGCAGCACGGCTGGGGTTTAAATACCCAGCCCTGTGACGTCATCTGCCGATACCTACACCAGGGATTCCCACTGCAGGGTCTACAAAGGTGGGCACGTGCATGCCTGGGGGTGGAGGAAGCCCCAGGAAAGGATAGCAGCGGCAGCCGTGCCACATGGCAGGTCCGGATCTTAGGTGAGTGGAGCAGCTCGCGAGGTCGTCCCTTGAGCAGTAAAAGTAAAAACAGTGCTGTACAAACACAGAAGAGACAGTCCCTGCTCAATAGAGCTTACAATCTAATCAAGATAATTACAGAGGGCAACATCCAGGCAGCAATGTCAGAGAAGCAAGCTGAAATCTGGGACTAGATTACTGATTACATTTCTGATGTAGAAAAGTAAATCTGGGGATCATCAGCATAAAACTGGTATTGAAAGCCATGAGAGGAAATCAAGAGTACCAAAGGCATGAGTATATAAGGAGAAGAGGAGAGGACCTGAAGCACACCAACTGATAGTGGGATGACAGAAGAGGAGGACCTGCCAATGGAAACACTATAAGTGTGATGGGAGAGGTAAAGAGAGAACCAAGTCAGGAAAGAGTAACAAGGAGCAATTAACAGCGTCAAAAGCAGCAGACAGGTCAGGGAGGATAAGGACTGAGCCAAGGCCTTTGGCTTTAGCCATAAACAGCAAGGGCTGTTTCAATTGAATGCAGAGGGCGAAACATTCCCATGAAGTCGAATTAATAAAACATTGAAGGAACTGTTTGAGAGTTCCTCAAAACTTCAAAGATAATCCAGAAAGAAAACTCTTCAATTACAGGCAAATCCTCAACGGGTGTTTGTGTCTTTAGATGAAGCAGAAGCTGCAGAATTCCTCCGAGGTCTTCTATCCCCTTTTGGTCGCCCTTTGCCAGCTGGGTTACTCTCTCCTGGGTGGGCCCAACTTGGAATCCTTGGGCAGCTGAACACTATAGGCAGCCCAAAGTATCTCCGCTGCCTCATCACAGGACGTGACTCTGGAAATAACTCCGCTAATAGTAAACATTACAGCAAAAGGAAAAAACCTGTGTTACCTTATGTTTTTCTGCCTTAAGATGGCTGGTACATCTCATAGCTCCCTCCTCTTGTGTATAATAGGGGACAAATTATATCTCTCTACTCTGACCATACCAGTGCAGGTGAGCCTGACTTCAGTGCTGGGAAAAATCGTGGAAACTATTATAAGGAATAAAATCACAGAACATATAGAAAGACACGGTTTAATGGGACACAACCAGCATGAATTTACTAAGGGAAGTCTTGCCTCAGAAATCTGCTATATTTTTTTGAAGGAGTTAATAAACATGTGGATAAAGGTGAACCGGTAGATGTAGTGTATTTGGATTTTCAGAAGGCGTTTGACAAAGTACCTCATGAGAGGCTTCTAGGAAAAGTAAAAAGTCATGGGATAGGTGACGATGTCCTTTTATGGATTGCGAGCTGGGTAAAAGACAGGAAACAGAGAGTAGGATTAAATGGTCAGTTTTCACAGTGTAAAAAAGGTAAACAGTGGAGTGCCTCAGGAATCTGTACTTGGACTGGTGCTTTTTAATATATTTATAAATGATCTGGAAAGGGGTGCGATGAGTGAGGTGATCAAATTTGCGGATGACACAAAATTATGCAGAATAGTTACATCTCAAGCGGATTGTGATAAATTGCAGGAGGACCTTGCAAGACTAGAAGATTGGGCTTCCAAATGGCAGATGAAATTTAATGTGGATAAGTGCAAAGTGATGCATATGGGGAAAAATAACCCATGCTGTAGTTACACAATGTTAGGTTCTATCTTAGGAGTTACCACCCAGGAAAGAGGTCTAGGAGTCATAGTGGATAATACATTGAAATTGTCAGCTCAGCGTGCCGTGGTGATCAAAAAAGCAAACAATGTTAGGAATTAAGAAGGGAATGGCAAATAAAACGGAGGATGTCAAAATGCCTCTTTATTGCTCTATGGTGAGACTGCTTCTTAAATACTGTGTGCAATTCTGGTCTCCACATCTCAAAAAGGATATAAGAACATAAGAGCATAAGAAATTGCCATGCTGAGTCAGACCAAGGGTCCATCAAGCCCAGCATCCTGTTTCCAACAGTGGCCAATCCAGGCCATAAGAACCTGGCAATTATCCAAACACCAAGAAGATCCCATGCTACTGATGCAATTAATAGCAGTGGCTATTCCCTAAGTAACTTGATTAATAGCCATTAATGGACTTCTCCTCCAAGAACTTATCCAAACCTTTTTTGAACCCAGCTACACTAACTGCACTAACCACATCCTCTGGCAACAAATTCCAGAGCTTATTTGTGCGCTGAGTGAAAAATAATTTTCTCCGATTTGTTTTAAATGTGCTACTTGCTAACTTCATGGAATGCCCCCAAGTCCTTCTATTATCCGAAAGTGTAAATAATCAATTCATATCTACTCGTTCAAGACCTCTCATGATCTTAAAGACCTCTATCATATCCCCCCTCAGCCGTCTCTTCTCCAAGAGGAAGAGCCCTAACCACTTCAGCCTTTCTTCATAGAGGAGCTGTTCCATCCCCTTTATCATTTTGGTTGCCCTTCTCTGTACCTTCTCCATCGCAACTATATCTTTTTTGAGATAGCTGTACTGGAGAAAGTGCAGAAAAGAGCAACCAAAATAAGGGGCATGGAACGGCTGCCCAATGAGGAAAGGCTAAAAAAGTTAGGGCTGTTCAGTTTGGAGAAGAGATGACTGAGGGGGGATATGATAGAAGTCTACAAAATTGTGAAAGGACCTGAACAAGTTAATGTAAATCGGTTATTTACTCTCTCAGATAATAGAAGGACCAGGGGGCATGCCATGAAGTTAGCGAGTAGCCCATTTAAACCAAATCAAAGAAAATTCTTTTTCACTCAGTGCATAGTTATCTCTGGAATTCATTGCTAGAGGATGTGATTTCAGCAGTTAGTGTAACTGGGTTTAAAAAAGGTTTGGATAAGTTCCTAGAGGAAAAATCCATAAACTGCTATTAATAATTAAGCAACAGTAGTTTGTGATTTATTTAATGTTTGGGTACTTGCCAGGTACTTGTGACTTGGATTGGCCAATGTTGGAAACAGGATACTGGGCCTGATGGACCCTTGGTCTGATCCAGTATGGCATGTTCTTATGGTAACCCATCTTCCGAGCCTGTAAGAATTCTCTTAGGACCTGCTCCCCCTTCTCCAGAGTCCTATGCGCACTCGCAATCACAATCTGGCTCAAATTTAGGGCCTAGATCCCGCAGCAAAGATCAATTTGCTATCATTTATTGCAATCCGAGTTGAGTCTGAATATTCAGAAGTTTCTGGGATGCCCCAACAACAGAAGCTGCAGTGCCTTGATCGGTTCTCCTGATCCTCAAGCTTGTCATATATCTCCATCTGGGCTTTTTCTATGGATTTTTTAGCTTGCTCAGACACTACAGGCTGCTCCTCAATTCTATTTTCTGCCGCCTCCCCAAACACAGCAACTCTTTGCACAGCCCAGAGATGGTGTCCAGAAGTTCCTTTCCTTTCTCAATTCCCGGAACCAGGTCCTAAATTCAACTCGGGTGGTTGAATCCGCACTGCCCTGCTCGGTGTCCTCGCTCCCTCTCCCACTTCCAGCCTCACGCACATGACATTCCTCGGGAGCCGCCATCTTGTCAGCCTCCTCTAATAGCGCTCCACTTCCAGAATAAGAAAACTGCCACAAGCAGCCCAGTTTCTATTTGGCCGACATGCTACTGCAGTGCACAGGACTTCAGACACAATTTTTGGGAAGGAGTGAGGAGGGCTGCACAACCCAGGGAACAGGAGCTGGTGGTCAATACAGGGAGCAAAGCTTTTAGGCAGCCATTCAGGCCAGTGACATCCCTTTATGACCTCAAAGGCTCCTTAGACACAATCAGTCTAAGCAAAGCACGTCAAGCAGCACTGTCTGAATTTTCAAGGAAGCTCATCATCCATTAAAAAGTAATGTTGCTAGCTGAAATTTTTATGGGTTAACATAAAGCTTGGGATGACTGCACGGAGCAGCAGTTACTACCCTTAAGAGAAACATGGGAGAAGCCTGCACGGAGTGGCAGCTGCTACCTAGGGAAGCTTGCTGGGCAGTCTGCTTGGACCATTTGGTCTTTTTCTGCCGTCATTACTATGTATATGTAATTTGAATCTGACCACTAAAGTAGAAAGGAGGCTGGTACCCATAACGATGCTAAGGGGTAGCTCAGTTATAAGCATACTGTAGCTCAGCACAACATGCATTGGCAGAGACGTGTGTACGGGTGGCAGCGGGTGGATTCTCAATACTGGAAGAGGAGGCAGTACTGCAGGGCAGCAGTGAGATGCACTGGCAGAGCTGTGTATAGGGGTAGGCAGTAGGAGGGTTCTCAATACTGAATAGCAGGGAGTACTGCAGGGCAGCAGTGAGGTGTAGTGGCAGAGCTATGTGTGTGGGTCTCTCTACTGGAAAAACAGAGAGGTGTTGCAAGGCAGGAATGGGGTGCATTGACAGAACTGTGCATAGAGGTTTCGGTACTGAAACAGCAGGGGAGGGTAATTCTGAAGCTCCAGGGCAGGAGTGAGGTGCATTAGCAGAGAGCTGTGTGAGGGATCTCTCAATATTGGAACAGCGGGTGGGGGGAGGCAGGCCAGGACTGGACTTCCCAGAAGCAAAAATCATTACAAAAGACCAAAAGCCGAATTGGTTTCTCCTGCATCCTTCTTTCTGCAGATTTTGGAATGAATAAAATCTACTTTGACAGCGAAAGTAGCTTTGAGCAGCTTTCTCTCCTTGACCGTCTGCTTCGCTCCCTCCCTCACGGTGCAGCACTGCGGCAGCACACACTGTACCGACAAACTGATGGAGGCAAAAGTGACTCCGATCAATAGCCCTATTGAGCACTTTTCAAGCTACGCTGAGTTTTGCGGATTCAGTGCAAACTGCAAGCCCGAGCCTCACCTTCCCCTCCCCTCCCCTCCATCCACCAAGCGTGAAGAGCTGCCCCAAACCTAACCCGCCGCCAGGGTATGCTTTGCCCGCGTGGTTTGGAAATACGTTCAGCGATTTCACGGAAGAGCTGTTCCCGAGCTGTGCAAGAAAGAAGCCTACGGCGAATGTTTTCCCTTAGACCAGAGGCCTTTCCATTCTCCTCCTGTCTTTGCCGCTTATCTTGGTGCCTTCTAATTCAAGCAGAACCCAAATCAGGCGCCGCAAACAACGCAGCAATGCGCGCAGGCTTCCTGCCACAAATCGTAAACGATATTGGGGGGTGCTTTGGATAAACGGTGGCCGTTAAATGCAACTAATAATATCGACGATACGTTATAATTCTTATGCTGTTGCAGTAGCCAGAGCTGAACCATCAGTGGGGGAAGTCGGTCTGCCTTTAGGGATGACTTTGGTCTAGGAAAGGACTTGAATGAACTAATGCGTGAAATTAAACCTATTCTGTGCTGGGACTAGCAGGGAGAATCTTTTTCACGGTGAGCTGGGACGAGAGAAAAATAAATAAACATTCAAACCAGAAAATGATTTCAGCGAAGTGACAAATTACAGGACGGTGCGGCCGGAGCGAGAAAACAAGGCTTGGACCGCGGCAAACTTTGACCTTTAACCCCACTTCAGATTGGCAGAGCAGGTTCATTGTAAAGCTCCTCCCTTCGCCCCCCAACTCTCCCGTGTTTCTCTTTTACCTTTCCATTGAAACGCACAAAGTGCAGATTTCACCTTCTAATGAAAACACAGCAGGTTGTTGTTTTTTTTTGGGGGGGGGGGGACTAGGGGTCTCAAGCCCCAGTGTTGAGGGAATCATCTGGAGTTAACTTCTTTTATTCCTTACCACAGAAAGAGAGGGTAAAACCTGAGGACCCGAAGATGTCTGGTAACCTCTGCCCTGGAATGTCCAGTATCACTTTTCTCAAGTGACTTCTGTAATCCTCGGATCTCTTTATTTGCCTTTCGTTGTGCCCCAGTGCAAGGTGATTAAATAGGCCTAGGTCATAAGGGACTAGGCAACCCAGTCCTGGTTTTTATCTAGCTCTTTTCCCACCACCCGACTGCATCGTGGGAGATGCACCTATTTCAAGTCATTAATCCCAACATGGAACCGCGAGTGAGGCCTCCTTAGAGCAGAACTACAAATCCCTGCATGCAGCAGGACAACCCCAGATCCCTCCGCTCCTCTTTTTGGAGCCTGTCCCTGATTATGGTCGGTCTGCAAGTTTCTAGTAGTAGTTCCCTGAATTTCTCTGAGGATAGGTGGGGAGAGGATGATGGGGGAAGGAGGTTTAGTGGCTGAAAGACCCTTTGCCTAAAGCTTAAGACATAACGTTCTCAAAGTTGCTATCCAAGTCAAAGCAATCCAGGATATCTTAAGATAGTATAATGGGGTTGTTATTTTTTTATTTTATTTTTTTTTTTGCTTTCATTCCTGAGCATTTTGGGATTTGTGCACTAGCTTTCAGTATCATAGAAGTGTGGACTACAGATCCCAGACTGCGTAGGGTTGAGGCTAAACCCACCTGTCTCCTAGTGTCTCTGAGAGCTCATTGGCAAGGAATTAAGAGACACCTGCAACAAGTCTTTTCTGGGGCAATACCTGCTCTCTAGAACTCCCTCCCAGAAGAGCACTGACATATACATTACTATTTCCACGTCAGGACACAAATAAAAGCCTGACTCTTCTGCAGGCCTTTAATGCACAACCCAGAATGCAAAGATGCTAAATGATGGGATACTGCCTAGCATCACCTCGAATGCCTTAAACATACTGCTACAAACGTTTTACCACAGTATTTTTTTTTTTTTAGTGCATCATTAGTATTTTCAACTGCATTGTTTGTGGAGTGTAAGCAATGTTTGTTGATCTAAAGTTTAGTCCTCAGGTCCACCTTTTTCAGTGCCAAGCTGAAATATGATTTTTGTTGCTATCTATACCTTGCTATTTATAGAGCTGCATATGACCTTTGCCCATCTGCTGCTGTTCTACAATACTGTAAACTGCTTTTTGGTGAATTTTGTATTCAAAAAAGCAGGTAATAAATCCAAATAATAAACATGGAAGGCAGGGATTTTCAGCCTGGTCCTTGAGTATCTCAAGCTAGACTAGTTTTTGGGAATTAATCATTTAATTAAAATATTTATTGCTCACTCTGTCTAAAAGATTTGCAATGCGATGCCTCCATTTATATGCAAACCCATTTCATGCATATTCATTGTGGATATATTGAAGAGCTAACCAACTAGTGGGTACTTGAGGACTGGGTTATAAACGCTTGATATAGGGTTCCCAACTGGCTCCATTATTCCTGGTCAAGTGAATCCAGTCCTGGTTTTACTTCAGGGCCTCTAAGGCAGTTTTCAGCCTGGTTCTTTGAGTACCCCCCTAACACAGTGGTAGGCAACTCTGGTCCTGGGACGCCACAAACAGGTCTGCTTTTCTGGATATCCACAATGTGTGTGTGTGTATGTATATATATATAGAGAGAGAAAGAGTCATTATGGGTGTCCTGAAACCAGAACTATTTGTGGCATTCCAAGACCAGAGTTGCCTGTCTCTGCCCTAACCAGTCAGGTTTTCAGGAGAGCCATAATGTAAGAATATCTGTGAGCAGATGATAGAACTTTGGGACTTTGTTCAGAATTCATGCTGTCTCCCACTTCTCCTCTTCCTCCTTCACTCTCTTCATTTCTGCACTGGAAAACTGTCTCTCAGCGCTAACTGTCCCCTGGGAGAAGTCTGGCTCAAACTGAGGTGGAAAAATCCAAAGATGCTGAAAATAAAAAATCACATGCAGCAGGGGATCAATATTCTGTTCACAGCTACATCGATTAACAGGAATATTGTTCATTTATTAATTATGAAGGAGAATTTTCTCAGCTTTCCTCTTCCCTGTTTGCTCTCCTGCATAGGGCAGGGGAGGGTGGCTTTCTTTTTCACCTAGAGCATTTCTCTTCTTAATTCCCCCCTCCTGCTCATTCCTCGGTCACCTAGATGAAGAGCGCAATCTCCTCCCAGTTACCTTGCACTGCCAGTTCTACGTGCTTGGCAAAGCTTGCCCTGGGTTTTGTCTCCTGCTGGTGCAAACTTCCAGCATCAAGGTGGTGAGTTAGTTTTATTCTCATTACAAGCTATAATTGCATACATATGGGCCGATATAGTACAGTGAGCTCCGGCAGAGTGCACTGTTAGCCTGCATTTGAACGCGCGTTTTCGACACGCTAGCTTTACCCCTTTTACAGTAAGGGGTAACAGCGCGTCTAAAACGCGCGTCCAACCCCCCCGAAACTAATAGTGCCCGCAACATGCAAATGCATGTTGATGGCCCTATTAGTTATTCCCGCACGATCCAGAAAGCCGCACATTTTACTTTCAAAAAATTAATGCCTGCCCAAAGGCTGGCATTAATTTCTGCCGGTGCCGGGGAAGAGTACAGAAAAGCAGAAAAAAATGCTTTTCTGTACACCCTCCGACTTAATATCATAGCGATATTAAGTTGGAGGCCCCAAAAATAAAAAAAATTAAAAATTCAAATATGCCGTCGGGGCCAGCTACCGCTAGACCCCCGGTAAGGTATTTCTCCCAGTTCTCCTGCACTCTCTCAGAGACGCTGACGTCAATCATTTGAACCAGGAAGGTATTTAAATTGCCCTCCGAGGCATCATTTCCTGAGGAGAACTGGGAGAAATGCCTTACCGGGGGTCTAGTGGTAGCTGGCCCCAACGGCATGTTTGAATTTGTGAACTGTTTCCTGCACTCTCTCGGAGACGCTGACGTCAATCATTTGAACCAGGAAGATATTTAAATTGCCTTCCTGCGGCGCGCAGCCGACACCAGCGCGCTGACGAAGCCGCGTGTGACAAAGGCGCACATCGCAGCTTTGTCAGTTTTGGCTTCGTCTAGTTTTGGCTTCGTATTGGATAAATATTTCCTTTTATTGCAAATTAAAAAATATTTTCAAGATTGTCCCCCTTCTCCTTCCACTGGTGCCTCAACCATGAATAAACTGAGAGGAGGGAAACCGTTAAGAATTATTGTTAGCATATCTACGATTCAATGCCGCATACAAAGCACAAGGGTAAGATTCGAGTAGAGGCACCGACTACTCCAATAACAACAACCTTGCAATCTACCTTAACTGGTTTCTTTTCTCCGGCGAACACTTCTACTCCGAGTAGGCAGTACGCTACATTAATAGACGAAGAGCACATGTCTTTTTTGTTGGACGCTCATACATCTCTTAGCCTCGGAGCTCCAGAGATACCCTCTAATCCCAGTGTTCACCAGCATCCGGCCTCAGAGATAGCTGGTCTTCCAAAGTTGATGGCTGAGTCTACCTCCATCGTAGTAGAAAAGATGTGGAAGTGATCCCTAATATGCTATGCGAAGAGGCTGGAAGGGACCCCCACCCGCAGCAACAGATTACTGGGGTTGCTGATGGGGGAAACCCAGATACTGCGCTAAAGGCATTGACATCAGAGGATAGAGGGGACTCGAATAATCAGAATCATGTTCGAGTGAATGAGATGGGAATACAACCACCGGGTTTACAATTGATAGGGAAAAAGGAAATAACTTTGGAATTGGTATGGAAAGCTCTGACTTTAGAATCTTTTATTACTGTGTTAGCTAATATAATGTCAGAAACAAAAAATCATATATGTCAACTAGAACCAGTAATTACAGATAATGTAAATAAAATGAATGCAATAGAAAAACAGGTATTTCAGTTACAGGAAACACAGAATAAAGTGATACAGGGAGAAACACTCAATGCTAGAAAGACAGAAATACTTGAGAATGAGATTAGGTATAAAAACTTAAGAATTGTGAATTTCCCATGTGTAAAACTAAGTTTACCCCTGGATATTTTTAAGAAATATATTACAGATATTCTTTTATTTCCTAAAGAGGCAATACCACCAATAGCTAAAATATATTTTTTGAATGAAGGAAAAAAAGATATAAAAAAATCACAAGGAAATAATAGTCAGGGTCAAATTGAAGATGGAAATGTAACTGATTTTTTGGAGCAATCAATAGAGAGTCAAATAGGGTTTAGAGGAACATTATTGGTTACATTTATCTTTCCCTCTGATAGAGACTCGATTATGAAGCATTTCTTTCGTAATAGATTAAAAACTTTTCTGGGGGGAAAAGTCTGGATCTATCCAGATATAGCCAGGGAAACTCAAGTACGCAGAAAGAAATTTTTAGCAATGTTTCAGGAAGTTAGAGATCTTGGAGCAGATTTCATAGTGAGATATCCTAGTAAATGTGTTATTAGACTTAATAACAATAGGTATATATTTTTGGACCCTTTTCAATTAAGATCCTTTATTAATGCTAGGGCTCCCATTGGTGTTGGAAACCCATCTTAAACTGGAGAAATTAAATTAATGTTTGCTTATTCCTAAATTATCTTCTGTAATTGTGCTATAATAAAGCTCCAGAATTTACTTTTACAGGTCAGGTAGTTAAAGTTTTTCTTGATTTTGAGAATGTAAAGTGAAGTAAATTGAGTCATATTGAAATAAGGTATTATGTATATTTCTTATTTGAACATTTGCCTTAAATGGATTCCGAAACTATTACTTTATAGATGTGAAATAAATAATAGAATATTATTGCCTTGTTTGTTATTGCTTAAAATTGATTCGTTAACATTGACCGGTTCATTGATAATTGAAATGTTGTCTTATGTATTAAGAAAATTATAAAATTTAAAAAAAAAAATTTAAAATTGGCCTGCAGCCTGCGGGTCGGAAGACGGACGCTCAATTATAGCCGGCGTCCGTTTTCTGAACCCGTGGCTGTCAGCGGGTTTGAGAACCAACGCCGGTAAAATTGAGTGTCAGCTGTCAAACTCGCTGACAGCTGCCGCTCCTGTCAAAAAAGAGGCGCTAGGGAGGCGCTAGTGTCCTTAGCGCCTCCTTTTACTGCGGGCCCTTATTTGCATATTCTCCCCTCCTGAATCGCGCGCACAGGAGAGTGGCCTGTGCGCGCGCCGGGAGGGTGCTCGCTCGCTCGCTCTCCCGCGACTTGTACTGTATCGGCCCGATAGAGGGCACAGTGCTGACCAACATGCATTACTGCTCATTTCCTGCATGCCATGTAAGCACTGTAGATATCCATGTATCTTAGGAGAAGGGAATATTTTAAGGCTCCCTTGCATAGCAGTTTGAGCCGCTCCAGGTTTTACTCTTTTAGTGTAAGGAGGTTCACCTGAACAGGGAAGCAGTGGCGGGTTGGGGGAGGAAAACCCAGGTGTGTCCACTAGCATGGCTTAAACTGCTATGCAGTGGGAGCCTTAAAGGATGCCTTGGATGGCAGCGCACAGAAAGACACAGCAGCAAAAGGCAGCCAAGATTAGTAGCCAGCTGTCAGAGAAGGTTGTCGGACAGTCAGCCCATTTGCTGACAGTCTAAGAAATGATATTGGATGCTTTAAACTGAACAGCCCAATTAAGAACCAGATGTAAGTTTAAGGCAAAATCAGGGGGGGGAAACAATTAATGCAAGAAGTCTGCAAGCTAGTGCGGAACAGTGAATCTCCTCCAGCTTCTGGAAGGGGGGAATTATTCCATAAGCAAAATGCTGAGGGGAAAAAAGCACTCCGGGACTTTTGCTTGACCTTTAAATTGAGCTCCAAAGAGCAAGGTGGACTCCCCTCCAGCCTCTGCACCAGGCATTGTTTGAACAATTATTTTCTTTCATTCTGTGGAAAAATCTTTCTCTTCCACAAGTTGGTTCTCACTGTGTGTGAGCAGCCACGAAGTGTGTCATACTGGGTAAAACTGGGGGACTAGGAATGAGGCAAAATGAAAGACAAATAAAATCCTTCCCACACACACCTTCCAAGTTATACCTAGTAATGCATTAGAGGATGACAAATACAGGCCAACTGGCCCAGCTATTCTGGTCTATACTACAAGGATCCTTCCAGCTGCCAGCCTCAGAATGTGACCACCTGTAGGATATCTGCTTTTGTTGTCACACTCTTCGGTCCGCTCCTATCCTGTATAGATGAGGATACCCGTTCTTAATCAAACACTCGGCACCATATACCCACACCTCCATGTCTTTCCACCAAGCTTTGAAATCATCTGAAAAGCTACTAAAACTAGTGACCTTTTGGCCTGAACATTTGGCCACCACTAATTGGCTGACATCATCTTGCTGGTGTGGGGTTTCTAGCCTGTTGGCTCCACTCAACTACCCCAAAAAAACAGATATGTGTTGGCAGAAAATCAAACCCTGGTGGTTAGCAAAGGCAGTTTGCTAACCACCACCATGGTGCAACATCTAGCCCGATGTATAAAAAAAATCCATGTAACTTTCATTGGTATAGTAGTCCTGTTAGTAACAAGGTCTAATTATGAAAGTCTATTAAAAAAAGGAGTGGAAGTTCATTAGATTTTCCAGTGATATTAAAATGAGAGTTTTAATGGCTACAATAACTGATGATGGCTTCAAAGGGCCCTGAAATCCACATAAGAACATAAGAAATTGCCATGCTGAGTCAGACCAAGGGTCCATCAAGCCCAGCATCCTGTTTCCAACAGAGGCCAAAACCAGGCCACAAGAACCTGGCAAGTACCCAAACACCAAGACGATCCCATGCTACTGATGCAATTAATAGCAGTGGCTATTCCCTAAGTAAAATTGATTAATAGCCATTAATGGACTTCTCCTCCAAGAACTTATCCAAACCTTTTTTGAACACAGCTACACTAACTGCACTAACCACATCCTCTGGTAACAAATTCCAGAGTTAATTGTGCATTGAGTGAAAAAGAATTTTCTGCAATTAGTCTTAAATGTGCTACTTGCTAACTTCATGGAATGCCCCCTAGTCCTTCTATTATTCGAAAGTGTAAATAACCGAGTCACATCTACTCGTTCAAGACCTCTCATGATCTTAAAGACCTGCTACAAACTCTCCTCCAGCCATTAAGTGAAGAGATCAGATAGCGACTATGCCTCCATCGATGAGGACATCTTTTCCAGCCTCCAAGGTAGAGACAAGACAAAGGCTGGCATTACATTTCATGCCAGTTTCACCAGAACACCTCACCACCACTGAACAATTCTCCAAACACGCAGATCTACGTAAGAGCAAAGGTTTTTTGTTTTATTTTTTTTTACCAACATCAGCAAAACACAACGCTGGTTACTTTGCCATTTGTGGAGAACTTAACCCGCAGTGATGTCATTAAAAGAAGATGATAGTTTATGGGGGGGGGGGGGAGAAGGGGGCGACATGAGAAGAATATTCTCCCAGTACTATGCGTGCAAACAAAACAGGCAGTTTTACAGTCCAGGCCCAGGGGATTTCTTAGAACACGTGGGGCGGGCTCGGCATAGCTTGGAGCGTGGCTGTGGAGCGCTGCAGGCAGAGCCTTCGGTTATATACTTACACCCGTCCCCAACCAGTGGATCCTGCGAGTGAGGGAAGAGATCAAAGGTCCCAGCCTTAATGTCGATTCCCGAGGCAGGCGCAGGAATGCGTTCCAGTCCTTGTGACCTCTGAAACGATAAAAAGGGGGCAACGCTGCAGGAATAATTAAGAGAGATGAGGAGTGCAGGATTCTCTGCGGGCTTTGATGCCTTTCACTGAATTATCCAGAGGCAATGATGTACAGGTGGTCTGTGAGACCGCATGGGGATCCTTGCTCAGGGCAAGAGCACCTGAAGAAGGGACCTGTATCAGAATGAAAGGCCATTATAACAACATCTCTCTGTATAATTTCTACGTTGCTGGTTGCTCCCCATACAAAGTATCACAGGCTGCAGAGTTTATCTTGCTCCCAGAACCTAGGACAGCCCCTAAACAAAATGGCACCCAGCGCGAGGGCTGCTTTTGGTGCCCCTCTTCACTTTTGGACTTGCAGGCTCAAACTCAAAAGGGCGGCATGTCACCCTCCATCCCTCCCCCCTCAGGCCCCCCAGGGCCAGGGCTTCCATTAGGCAAACTAGGAGGTTGCCTAGAACGCCAGACCCTGAAAGGGCACCCAAATCCCACCAGCACCAGGGTCCTGGCACCTGCAGAGCCCATTTGGCTGGTGGCCAAAGAGAAAGGAGAGGGCGCAGGGGCTGCTGCGAACGTCCGATCTGCCAGCGCATAAGGACTTACCTTTTCCAAATGGCAGGAGCTGCTAAACCCAACACAAATTACCACATCCAAGTTACAATGAAGGAATTGCTTAATATTGGTGATGCTTGAGCACCTGCAGAACTGGCTGCTAGGTGCCAGTAGCCAAAGAGAAAGAAGAAGCCCCTGGCTGCTAGCAGAGCCCATCTCACCAGTGGCCAAAGAGAGAAGGAGGAGGCCTGGGGGCCACTGGCAGATCCCATCCTGCTGGTAGCCGAAGACTGCTGCTGCTGCCAGTAGGTGAGCCTAGGGCAGCTGGACTGAAGTTTGCTTAGGGCGCCCATTCCCTGTGCATCAGCCCCCTGTCCCACCACGCCCGCCAGCTTGGTGCCCAGGGCAGCCACCCTGCTTGCCCACACCTTGCAACAGCCCTGCCTGGAGCAGTGCTCGATGCAGGGCTGCACAAGATAAGCAAAACCTATCGAAATCCACTTCCATTCTTTAATTGCAAAAAAAAAGCCACTTGATTCTTACTACCCTTGTTGGAAACAAAAGCTCCGGCGGTAACCGGCTACCCTGGCCTATGTGAATGTGGAGATGGAAGATGTCCAAGGAGATGCAGGAGGAAAGGAGTCAGAAATACACAGACAGTTGAGTTAGTCTGAACCCGTGCTCTGTGCGCTAAGCACGTTTGTTTTAACCAAGGGCTCATGCGGAGTTCCCCAGTTTCTAGAAACTGCCACCCCATGCACCACAGGGCAGCATTTCTTTATGCATTAGTTTTACTTTCTTGTATTATTATTATAATTCCCTATTGGTGGGATTAGCAAAAAAAAAAACAACAAAGAATGTATGTGCGGTGTACAGATGATGTAAAATTCAGCAACCAGACTGCTTTATGGCAGCAAACTACAAGGCAATACTTCACCTGTTCTTATAGATTTGCATTGGCTCCCTATTTGTTCTGGTCCCAGTTCAAACTGAACTGCTTAACTTTTAAAGCTTTACCTAATCTGGGGCCTAAGTATCTCAGATAAATTTAAGAGATACCTTCCTGGTCGCAGTCTGAGATCTGAGTCATAATTTTCTCAATATCCTTTCAGTTAAATCTTGTAGACTATTTCAGACCTTCTATACGGGCGGCCCCCGTTTTTTGGAATTCCTTAATTTCAGAAAACATTGAAAGCCGTTCTTATTTAAGCAGGTTTTTTGTATCCCCTAATCATGAATGTATTTGTTAATTTTATTGTGGCATCATTTGTTTTATCCATGTTTACATCCATGTGGCCAATACTTTTTGGATTGCTTTATAGAAAATTAATGTATGTTGGTAATTTTATTTGCATTTCATGCATTCTGTAATGCTTATTTTTTATTGCTTTCATTATTTGTTTGCCTTGCTAATGTATTTTTTTTATTGGTTATCACTTTAAGCCTATTGCATAGGCGATGAAGTTGAAAATAAATGAATGAAATCAAATGCTAAACCTGGATAATGCATAATCAACACAAATCCTGGGAAGAGAAGAGAGTATCAACCCCGATCAATTGACTGTTATCCAGGGCAGCAGGACAATAGTGTCTCTCCTCCCTGGCAAACAGAAGGCTTAGGGTAGCCTGCACAGAGTAGCAGTTACTACTATCCTTATTAAAAAAAAATATATATATATATTTCTGGGCAAACTAGATGGATCATTTTGGCTTTATCTGCTACCATTCACTATGGTATGCAATCTGTGTCATTGTTTTTTTTATTTAGTGCCACAATAAATGAGTGCTATAGACAGTGTTAGGGCAGTAGCTTTTACAGGATGCCTGTTTATTAAGGACATTATGACCTGTTTCCTTTTCTGTCCTGAATATATGGGCTGGGGGAAAGGGTGTTCAGTTCTGAAAAGTGGTCCAAAGTGAACACACATGAGCTTTTGTGCACAGTAAAACAAGGCAGGTTTCTAGTCAGCATTAGCAGCCTAAAACCCCAGTGGGAAGCCCATCGAACCACCGCACACTCTGACATGCACCATGGTAAAAAGGAGCTCAATGTGTTGTTAAACAGAGGGCTGCGCCTTCCGAGCGCCCACTTCTTTCTCAGCATCTGGCTCCAGGCGTCGTCGCTGTGGTCCAGGTGTAACCTCATCAGATCCAATCCGTGAGGTCTGATTGCCCCACAGAACCTGGACAATTTGGCCCAGGATCAGAAGATTTAAAAAGTAATAAAGCCAGAGTGTGTGAATAAATTGGTGTGAGACATTCTGTTTTCATTTTTTTGTGTCTATAATAGAGCAATTTTCCTGTCTATAGGTATACATGTATTTTAGTCTCTCTCTCTCTCTCTCTGTATATAGAGTTACCTGTCTGTCTATATATATGCATGTTCCTAGTCTCCCTCCATATATATATATATATATATATATATATATATATATATATATATATATATATATATATATATATATATATATATATATATACCTGTCTGTCTATACAGATCTCTCACTCTCTCACTGTCCATACAGATATAGATAAGATTTCTTGCTCCGACATAAGGCGGTGAGAGCATTAAGACCCATCAGAACAGTCGCCTGAAAGTAAACATTAGGCCCACATCTCTCAGCACACTCCAGGGAAGGGGCCAGGCATCCATCGCCTTGTCCTTCCCTCTGCTGGGCCATCTCACTGCCGATCCATGCGGATCAATGCAAAATTAATTAGAGTAATCAACTCAGCTGTACAATGGAGATCATACGCGCCGGCTTTGAGGTGACTAATTGGTGGAAGTTGGCAGGCAATATCCCCCTCTTCCCCCACCCAACCCTGTGTCTTAAAGGTATTAACACTTTTTTTTTTTTTCCTTTGGAGATTAATTACTTCTTCCCCATCTCCTCCTCCGTTTTCCAGCTCAGCATTTTTGGGGATATGGGAGGTGGTGGAACGTGGCTTTGCTTTCCTCTCCAGCGTGTAAGGAAAATGCTTTCATACACCTGAGAAGCATAGTTGGGGACCTTAACGTGACCATCTAGAGGTAGCAGGCTGAGCCAGTCCTGGTTTTATCCCCCATTGCATCTAGGGAATGGTAGTTCTTTTTTTTTTCAGGGAAAAGCAGGGGCTACCTGTCCACAGATGCAAAGGGGTAAAACCAGGGCTGGATCAACCTGGCCCTTCTGACAAGACGTGCAGAAGCGTCTGTTCCCTTCTGATTCCCTACTGCAGTGGTATTTATTCGCTTCCAGTCCTTGAGGGCCGCCAAATGGACAGGTTTTCAGGATATTCCTAATGAAAGTTCAGGAGATGTTTGCGCGCATCCTACCTCAACTGTATGCAGATTTACCTCGTGCATATTCATTAGGACTATCTTGAAAAAAATGGATGCGTTTGTGGCCCTCCAGAAACATCAGTGACTTACCAAAGTCCTGCTGCACTTGCTCATGCCATTCACTACTTCAGCTGGGATTTTGAAAGGAGCAATCACAATGGTTCCATGCAGCAAAATTCGTCTGCTCTGGGAACGGATGAAATGCTTGTGCAGATTAATCAATTAAATAAATACATTTATTCCTGTGACCTTTTCAAAATTATTAATTTTTGGTTTTGCGATTTCTCGCTAAACCCCAAAAAAGAGAGATTCAGACAGGGAGACATTCTTCACTGTCGCACAGAGATTCTTCCTCCCCACTCCTTGTGTATAATTTTTTGCACACCACCAAATTTGATGGAAGAGAGACCAATGATTCTCAGCCTGGTCCTTGGGTACTCCCTAGCCAGCCAGGTTTGCAGGATATCTACAATGAATATACATGAGATAAGATTTGCAGGCACAGTGCCTCAACCGTATGGAAAATTATTTCATGCATATTCATTAGGAATATCCTGAAAACCTTATCTGTTGTGGCCCTTGAGGACAGGAAGCATAAGATCACTCCCCAGTTCCCCTGAGAGAATTGCACTGTCTCTTGTTGATGACATCATCATTCCTTCCTGGACTGAAGCTTTGACAATTGGTGCTACCACTCACAAGTTTCAAACTTGTCCTAATTCAACCCCTTTTTTTTAATTTTTTTGTTTGATTGGAAACTAGTACAACAGTGTAGGCTGTGTCTGGTGTCATCAGTGATGCGACAATCGGGAGGCGACACAACAGCTTAACTATAAGGGCTCAGCGAGGGCTGTAAGATTACTTTCGCTGTATTGATTGAACTGGACTGGAATTTTTTTTTTTTTGGTTCATGTGACGTTTCTTGCAGCTAATATTAAATTCT
Organism: Rhinatrema bivittatum; assembly: GCF_901001135.1. NCBI lineage: Eukaryota > Metazoa > Chordata > Amphibia > Gymnophiona > Rhinatrematidae > Rhinatrema > Rhinatrema bivittatum. The sequence continues at coordinate 230,891,110 of NC_042622.1, forward strand.
GCTGTGCCTGCACGGTGTTATGTCTGCGTTAATATTCATTTACGCTCAGACAGGCTACACAGGCAGGCGGGTTAAATAAACGCTGGACCAACACTTTACATTTTGGATTACATTAAATGTTCAGCAAGAATACAAATGCATATTTAATGCTCAGTCTCACAGCATGCTGCTTTGAACTCAGCATGGGAAACACAAGGTGAGGTACGGCGATGTGTCTCTGTAGAAAATATTAAATAGCCCGGAGTGCGGTTATTGCAAAATGCTAAATTCCTTGTTTCCAAACCAATGCGGCTTATTTCCTTGAGGATGAACTCGCAGAAGGATGGAGCTATGAAACTGACTTGGTCGCTTAACTTCTTGTGATTCCGTCTGCTCACTTGGGTTTGCGTGCAAATGCAGCCCCAAAGGAGAATGATCGAAGGTTTCCCAAGGAAAGCATTTTGAGGTGTCCTGGCCCTCAGTCGTTTGCACGGCTACCAGTGATCACACAGAGAAGGGTGGCGTGGGACCGGAGCCCAGGCTCCCCGATTCCCCTGTCTTGTACCGCTAGGGGTGAATTTTTGGTTTTCATTCGCCCGCTTCTCGCCCAGGGGAGGAGTTCCAGGAAGGGGGGGGGGGGGGTTGGGAAGAGAGGGGGAGGCAGCGCTGTCATTTCTGAGCCCCTCCCCGCTGTGGACTATAAACAAAGAAATAGTGAAAATCCATCGGTGCAAATATTTGTCAAGGAAAAGGCTTCTCTTCCAATATTGAATGTTTTGCAAAATAATTTATTTATTTTTTTATTAAATCACATCTTTGCATATCTAGATGAAATATTGACTATGGATTATTGCACTGCGGGCTGGCCATTTCAATTCTGTCCTGCTGTGGCTGGGTTGGATGATTGATGGTGAGCAATAAACTGCTTATCCCACTTCAGCCATTATGGAGGAGGGGTGTAGAAAGAAGAGACTGAGAGCAATGGACTCTAACAACTATGTTTCCTATTCAAGAATGGCCCTTTCATAACCCTGAATGTGGTATTTCGTACACCTGCAGACGTTTTTAAATAAGACTACTCCATGATCAGCATAGGTGTACACATGGCGCAAGAGGGCTAGGACCGTTTGTGTTGTGCACAGTGGAGTGACTCCTTAAGCAGTGTTTCCCAAGCTGCTCCTGGCCCTTACCTTAGCTAATCTGGTTTTCAGGGTATCAACAATGAATATGCATGAGATAGACCGAATAGGTCGTACTCCAGGACCAGGTTTAGAAACACTTTTCCAAAAGAGCCTTGTGCTATGACAATATTATACTTTCAGATCGCCTACAACAAGTGGTTTCATCTGCCATCAGTGAACGGGACGTGGACAGTATCCCATGCAGATCACGTGTCTTTACTAACCACAAGCCTAAAGTGCCTGCCTGTCATAGTGCATCATAGGCTGCATGAGCCACTCTACAATACCGCACGTCATGGCCTCTCCACGAGCCATTACCACAAAACCATGTATCACAGGCTCCACAAGCCCTTACCACAAAACCATGTGTCACGGGCTCCATGAGCCATTACCCCAAAACCATGTGTCACGGGCTCCACGAGCCATTACCACAAAACCATGTGTCACGGGCTCCACGAGCCATTACCACAAAACCATGTGTCACGGGCTCCACGAGCCATTACCACAAACCATGTGTCACGGGCTCCACGAGCCATTACTACAATACCAGGCATCACAAGCCTGACCACTCCATGTATCAAGGGTTCCACGAGCCATTACTACAATAGCAGACATCTCAGGTTTTATGAGCAATTTATATAATACTGGGGTTGATGCCATACAGTGGGCTCAGCTGAGTGCACTGTATAACCCGCAGTTGGACTTGGGTTGTATAGACGTTAACTAATCCCCTTATGCAATATGAGAATGAGGCTATTAGCTATTCACTCCCAATGCAAAAAAAAAAAAATGTGTGTCTAGGACGCACATTTTTGTGACCAGAAATTAACGCCTGCCCTGAGCAGGCATTAATTGCTGAGCGCTTCTTAAACCAGTACAGAAAAAGCAGAAAAAACTGCTTTTCTGTACTGCCTCCTACTTAAGTAGGAGGAAAAATCTTTAATACTGAAATTAAAAAAAAATATGCCTGCATTTGGGTGCAGGAAACAGATGCTCAATTTACAAGCATCCATTTCCCGAATCTCTGGCTGTGCGCCGTTTAGGAAAACCGACGCCAATAAATTCAGTGTCGGTTTTCCTTTTTTTTTTTTTCAAAATACTTTTTATTAACAGGTAGGCAGCTGTCAGAAGCACCCAGTACCAAAACTGTAAACAATGTAAACAGTAAAACAGCAATACAACGTCAGTGACAGTGAGAACACCAGGCCCCCTACTTCTGCCTAATCCTGATTTTCCTTTTTTTTTTTAATTGCAAAACAACACGCACCCCCCGCCACACCCTCCCCTAATCCCATAACCCACTCCATGAATACCACAGACATCCAACAGTCACGTCCTACCCCTTACCCCCCCCCCCACCTAGAAGGACCAGTTAGACGTGTAACCATTGAGTCGAAGTCTATCTTGCAACTCCGTAGGGAAGGTGGAGACACAAGCATCCCAGCATGCACAGAAGATCTTGTCTGGTTTTCGATTTCAGCGTCAGTTTTCCTAACCGGTGGACAGCCGATGCTCTTGGGCTGCCATTATCCTGGAGGCGCTAGGGGTGCGTTAGGAAAGCGGGCGCTGACTGTTAAGCGCCCGCTTTCTGCGCATAAATATTGCATCATTCCTACTGTGTGTGTCACAGGCTCCGAGAGCAATTTATACAACACTGTGTCACAGGCTCCACAATTGATTAATACAATATTGCATGTCACAGGCTCCACAAGTGATTAATACAATATTATGCGTAATGGGTTCCAAGAACGGTTTATACAATAGTGTGTACTACGGGCTTCACAAGTGATTAATATAATCCCACACATCGTTTATTTTGTTACTCAGGGGGAGGATTACTGAGTAATTTACATACATAATACCTAAACAAGGAAAAAGATATAGTAATCATAAACAGAAGATAGAAAACAGTGGGGTTGGAGGCTGAAGTGAATGGGTGAGGGGATGACAAAGGTATGGAGTACTATTTGGAGTACTAGAATGTAGTAACTTAGTAACAAAGTAAATGACAGCAGGAAGAGACTCAAGGGGTCCGTCTAATCTGCCCAGAAAGTTGTTAAGGGTCGTAACTGCCGCTCTGTGTGGCCACAGGAATATTCTGATGGGGGTGGGCACAAAAGTGAGAGGAGGGCCAGTGTTGCTGGCTAAGATGGGGAGGCTTGAATGTTACCGTAGTATAGTCAGCGGCAGGCCTGGCCTCTTGTCAGGAGAACCAGGAGAAGGTGCGCTTGTGGCTTTGGACCAGTCTGGCGCATCTCTGGGGGCGTAGGGAGTTGTAGTACTGCCTCTTTTTCCTATGTCAGTCTATGGGAGGGTTTGTAGAGAAACAGGCAATCCTTCAGATAAACTGGGCCCTGGCTGCTTAGGCACTTGAAGGCAATGTAAAGGGCTTTGAACTGAGCCCAGTAGGGGACTGATCGCAGCGAGGGCTCCGGAGGACTGGATTAATGTGGTTTCTGTGGCTGCAGTCAGATAGCATCCGTGCTGCAGTATTCTGCACTAGCTATAGACAGTTTTGGTGGGAGACCTACATACAGTGTGTTGCAATAATCTAGCGTATGAGTGGCTCCACATATGGATTTACCTGCTTTAGCTGCTGGAGGCGGTAGAAGACATTTTTTTTTTTTTTTTTTGCAACTATGATGATGATATGTTTCCATGTTTTTAGTGTGGAGTCTTGAAGGATGCCCAGGTTTAGGACCTCGGATTTAGAAAGAAAGGGACATCGTTCAATACAAGGGGTGCAGTGGATGGCCTCGGTGAAGCATTAGTACAATATTATGCATCACAGGCTGTGAATAGGGAACCACTGGATTCATTGTATCTTGCAGTGTGGTTGCCTCCGAGAGGACTCCTGGCTTGCCTATGAGGAGTGCTAGTTTTGTGGTTCATCTTGCCATGTTTGCCCTGTATGGTACCTCACGCTTTACAGTGCTTGCAGATATGTGGCATCGCAGTCTCGGCGTTCAGCCATCCATATGAGCTTCTTTTCTGTGCGTTCCAAGTTACCCACACTCTGCTGAAAGGGAAAAATATCTTTTCTGCTGTCCACTCCCATGGAGTATGTAACTTGTCTGGCTTTCAGACTAACCAAACTATGCAACCTGACCATAAATGAGAGTCCCTGTGTGCACTTGACTGTCATGAATATTCATGGTGGATATCCTGAAAACCAAAGTGAAGCCTATCAGGGAACAGCAGGACATCTTCTATTTATCCTATGGTAGCGGTAGCTGAATTATGTTGAAAGCTTTCTATAGGTGAACAGGTATTTACCTTGAGGAGGAATGGATTCCTTCTGAAAATACCTCTCCACCCCAAACATGTATGTTTAAATTTTGGAGCCAAATTATAGCATCTGGTGTGACCGCACAACCTTGGGCCATGTGCTTTGGAGACCGTTTTTTAAGGATAAATTCCATTTTTGGACTTTTGTTGTCACCTTCACAGCTTGATTAAGGTTTCCATCAGTGTCAAAGAAAGCCATGTCTTCCTGGTCCGGCTCATATATGCTTCCAGGGTGGCCATATCTTGCAAGAAAAATCAGCCTCAGGTTGTCATAAGTGTTGCCCTGAAGTTGCTGGAGGTGAGGGTGTCCGAGCTCAAGCTGTGCCCAGCTAGAACATCATAGTGGCAAAAGCGGAGGGGGGGGGGAGATGAAGGGTTAATTGACTCAACTAATCCTACCAGCAGTGTCTTCTGCGATGGATGGAATCACTGTCTCCTCCTTTATCTACCTACCTCTAGTTCATCAGGTTCATCCGGGCAATTTGGATAAGACAACACACCTCACTTTCTCCTCTCAGATAGGGCTAGCAAATGGAAAATGGAAGCAATCCAGAGAAAGGTAACTATAGTAGTGTGGGGTCTGCACGTCAAGCCATGTAAGAGCAGACTGAAGGACCTTCATACGGGTTCCCAGGGGGAGAGGAGAGACAGGGGGTGATATGATACAGACTTTCAAATACCTGAAAAGAATTAATGATGCACAAAAATCTAATCTTTGCCAGCGGAAGGGAAGTTGTAAAAGTAGGAATCAAGATATGAAACTCCAAGGGGGAAGACTCGGGAACAATGTCAGGAAATATTTCTTCATGGAGAGGGTGGTGGATGCATGCAATGCCCTCCCAGAAGAGGTGGTGAAGACAAGAACGGGAATGGAATTCAAAAGGGCAAGGGCCAAACACAGAGGGTCCCTGCTGGCTAGAGAATGGACATGAAGAAATGGGGGTAGCCAGCCCGAAGCGGCAGTTACTACTACCCTAAAAAAGAACTTGCTGGGGCAGAATAGATGGACCATTTTGGTCTTTGTCCGCTGTCATTTACTGTGTTAGGCACAGAGGGAAAAACAAGGCCCTACACACCCAGAGGCTGGATTTATGGTTGGGAATATCTGACGAACTGAGTGGGCAATTAGCACCCAGGTGACTTGTTCCCTGAATTAATGCTCTTAATGCCCCTCCCTCCCCCAGCACATGGCCCTCTGCGTCAATGCCCATCTGTGCCCCGAGAAAAGAGTCTTTGCACCAGTGCAAGTCATCAGTTATCCCTCCTGTGGAGACCACGTATTAGGATCCCAGCTATTTATCTTGGCGTTTAATTCCCTGCAGCCTCCCAGCTAATGGCCCTCCGGCACTGATTGGTTATTGACGTATCGAAGGGAGAGAGAAATCAAAAGTGGGGGAAGGGAAGAAAGAACAGAGAGAGAGAGAGAAAGAGAGAGGGCAAAGAGGAGGAGTTGAAAGTAGAAATGGAGAGAGACAGACTAAGAGGAAAGGGAATGTGTGAGAGAACCCACCGTGGAAAAACTGAAGCTCTGGCGGCAGAAGCCTGCAGAGCTATTGCTTACTGAGTCTGCATTTTGGCAGCAGGGGTCAGCCACTGGACCTATGGCTGAAAAACAGCGTTTCAGTGTTAAAGTGTGATTTCTTTTCCCCCAGGGTCTGTTTTCTCACATACAGTGATGGGTGTACTCAGCCCGGGGACAGAGTGAAACGTCACCCCTAAGCCAGCACCAGCGCCTTTTAGCCCATATGGAACAAACATGCCTGTTGTCTTCCCGCCAGCAACCCCCATCCCAGGCCAGATATCACGTGGCGAAATGCTTCAACTTGCCCTCTCTCCCTGAGCAGAGTGATAACCATGCATGGGGAATTAGACTGTACAGGGAAGAAGGGAGTGGTGACAGCACAAGCAGCAGGCGTGCACAGGCACACACTGCCCCACCGCAGAACAGGCATAAGCACAGGCATCCATCTACTGGGAAACATAGGGATAGGCTTTCCTTCCAAACGAAACAGGAAATTAAAATGAAATTTCCTGTTTCGTTTAATTTCGAAAACAACACCCCCCCCCTCCCCAAAGATTTTCATTTTGTTTCGTTTTCAATAAAGCAGCATCCACCAGCCCTAGCTCTGGGGTTCTCCCCCACCCTGGCATCAATGCCATCAAAATGGCCTTCTCTTGTCCCATTTCCACCCTCCCAGACCCCATCCATTGGGTCTAGAGGCCCAAATTGGGCAGGAGTGATCCCCAGGCACCCCTAACCATGCTGGGTCAGTATTTAAAAATTGCACCGATCTCAGAGTCCTGAAGCCCAAAACCATGTATTTTGTTGTACAGAGGTACAGGGGGATTAGTGGCATGAAACAAAATAAACCACTAATGGAACAGTAAAATGAAAGGAAAACCAAAAACATTTAAATGCACCTCCCCCCCCCCCCCCCCCAGCAACTCATTTCAAACAGAGCAGCATTTTTCTCATGGGACATCATAAGACTTTTTACCTGCAAAAGTACGTTGGAGCTAAGAGTTTCTTACTGACACAGGCACAGCGCTAATTACGTTCAGAGTAAAAATCAGCAAGGCCAAAACTGCTACGGACATTATTACATTTCCCCGTCCGGATGCTTTCTAATCATTTGCTATAAAAGGCTGCAGACAGGCAGCAGGGCACAGATAAGGGGACTTGGAAGCCGCTGGTCACCCGGGTTCTCTGCACAACAGACGCATCTTGCACCTGTCAGCCTGCCATGTCCTGCTTTCCCAGCCTTCCCAAAGACCTTTGGTTTCAGCAGCAGAGCTGCTCCCAGTACAGGGTTTTAAGCCTCCAAAGGACCTAGGAAGTTCCCTCGACTACCTGTTAAAACTCCATCAGATCACAACTTCCTGTGCCTGGCACCTCCTGAACCTGGCACATGCCAAGATGTTCTTTACCTGTGTCCGTGCAACTATCTCCCCTCCCCTCCTCCAGCCCCTCCAACCGGCATTCAATCAAGGCTATTCGGTTTAACGTGCTGTTTTTCACAAAACAAATGCAGAAATAGAAGATTCCCAAAAGCAAAACAAACAAAAAAAATTGGAAACAAAGTTTTTTTGGAAATTGCATCTCTGTTGTAACTCAAGTTTCAGAATGCAGGAGGGAAGAGGAACGAGCAAATGTGATGAGCCTCACAAGAATGAGGGGGAAGTGTCACCTAGGGTCACAGGTCAAAGGCTTCTCCCCTGGGAATAGGCAGTCATGGCCACCTGAAAACATTTTCCAGGAGCGCCAAAATGAGTTTGCACTAACCTGATGAAGGCTTTTACATTGTAACATGTATTTATTTATTTATTTATTTATTTAAAAGCTTTTTTCTATACCACCTAGACAAACTGTAGGAGATCTAAGCGGTTTACAGGTAAAATACGTACAGTCAGTATAAAACAATAAAATATATACATTAAAAAACATAGGAAGCTGGGTAGAGTTAGGGAAGGGGAGAGCGTTGTATTTGTAGAATAATAATAATGGAAACGGATTCATGTTTGAGAGTCAGGGAATGATAGTGAATTATAGATACATTTTGACAGCTTTTTTAAAAATAGTTTTCTGTGGTAAATTGTCTGATGAAATTGGGAAGTGAATTCCAGAGTGTGCGTCCCGCCGCAGAGAAGGCACGTTTCCGAGTTGAATCTAATCTTGCAGTTTTGGTGGTTGAGACTTGTAAGTAACTTTTGTCAGTTGAACGTAAATGGCCTGGGGGTTGGTAGAGACGAGCATAGCCAGATAGATGACGCATTATGTATTAAGTTGTGAATGATGGTTAAGGTTTTGTATTGGATGTGTTGACGAATGGGTAACCAATGTAATTGTTTCAAGACTGGAGTAATATGTTCTTTGCGGTGTCTGTTGGTAAGTAGTGGAGCAGCACAATTTTGAAATAGTTGGAGAGGTTGGAGGATATAGTCAGGAAGCCCTAAGAAAAGTGAGTTACAGCAGTCTAAACTGGTTAGAACTAAAGCTTGAAATACAGAACGAAAATCATTTGGAAAGAGAAGGGGGTTTTAATTTTTGCAATAAGCGAATTTTGTAAAAAGAAGCCTTTGTAACAGATGAAATATTGGTTTTCATGGTCAATTCAGAATCTATAATGACACCTAGGTTACGGGCTTGTCTGGAAATGGGAATGAAGCAGTTTTCGAATTTAAATGCCGGTGGAGGAGCACAGAGTGAATTTGGAATGGTAGATAGGTAAATTATTTCTGTTTTTGCAGCCTTAAGTGTAAGTCGATTATGTGATAGCCATGTATTTATTGTTTTTAAATAAAGAGTTACTAATGACAGCAGAAAAAGACCAAATGGTCCATCCAGTCTGCCCAGTAAGATCAGCCCTAAGCAACTGTCAAACCCATAACAAAATTACTGCTAGCAACATTTTTACAGGGTGAGCAGCCTTCCTGATAATTCAGACAGTGCTGCTGCTTGAACGCGCTTTGCTTTTGGTCTTGGCTGCAGAAGCAGTCCTGCGCTTTTTCCCTCATGTCTGCTTATCGGTACTGCAGACCTTAAAAGTCAGAGCCCTGACTTTTTCCCCCTGCCGTCGAAGTGGAGAGTGATGCTGCTTTTGGTGTGAATTACTTTGCCTGTCTAGGCCTGAGCTCAAGGCCAGTTACATTCTGTGCTAGAGGGCTTGGAATGTAAGAGGCTTTTTATACCAGAGGCAAGGGAGGGTGAAGGGACTTGTCTGAGGTCGCATGGTACAGCACCAGGAGAAGCAAAGACATAAACTCTGGCTTTCCTAGGTCTCAGCTTGCTGCTCCAACCACCAGGCTCCTCTCCACTCTTACTGAAAGATGACAAGGTGGCAGGTAAGGGCCACCTGGGGGCAAATCCAACTGGTCCCGATTCCTGCCCATTAGTACCAGCCTAGCATGAAATGGAATAGCTTAGTCCGGTGCAGAAGGTATCACCTACATCTAGCTTGCCAACATTTATTTCTGCACATTTTCGTGCTCTAACATAGGGTTGGGAACTATTCGAGGGGAAGTTTGGGATAGAAGCTGAGCTGCAACTTTTAAACAGTTTTAGATACAGAACTGCTAAACTTGCCTTCTGAATCTTGATATTCTTGTAAGTTGATGAAAGGAGTCCCCATTTAGGCTTTCTTGGGCGTTACAGACTGCCCTCACAGTATTTATGGGGAGAGAGGGCAGGTAAGCCACAATCAAAAGGCATTAAGATTAAGGAATATATTTAACAGAGAAAGCCAAAGTAACAGGGGCAACAGGATACATCGGAAGCACCACAATAGGTTGGCATGTAAATATAATTAATTGGAAATAGGCTTTCTTATCACCTTTAGTATTTACCCAGTCTATTGCACATTCTGATTTCATTAATTTTTATGGAGTGCCAGAAGGCCAGTTGGGGCCCTTCTACACCCTGCCACTTCCCTCTTCAAGTAGAGATTTGCTTTGTTTGCCAGCAAACACATTTTGGTACTCCAGCATGGGGCCGATGCTAAAGGCTGCCTCTTCCACTTTGGGGAAATGACAACAATCTGAAAAAACTTCTTGTGAAATCCAACTGAAACGAAGCAGCAACGGGGCTCTTCTTTGTGTGCACCAGTCTGAAGGCTTCACCGCAGTCGTTTTGTTTTTTTCCTTTTACTTCTGGACAGGGGTTCAGCAGCACCCTTACAGTGCTGATCTCCCAACCCATCACACAACTCAGTATCCATCTTAAAATAAAGCAAATGCACACTTACCAATTTTTTTAAAATTATTTTGTTTATATCCTGTCCCTCTGCAGACAACCAAGATGGTTTGCAAAGGCATATTGAACATTACTAAAAACAAATAATCACGAAAGCAAAACAAATGCGTAGCAATGTTACTGTGCATAGACAACTCACTTCAGAAAAAGCAAAACAAAATGATACTGAGAGCAGCAATGCAAATAGGTACATTTTTTTAAAATGCCTAAATACATCAAGTCATTTATTAAACACATTTCTGTAGGTAGTCTGTGTCACCATAAAGGGAAGACACCTGAAGGAGCATGGTTTCCGGCTACAGATGATTTTATATCTTTTAGTGAAGCAATCACACCCCAACCTCCAAGAATGCATCCAGTAGCTGAGCACAAATTGAATCAGGTGTTTCTTTAGATAAACTGGTCCCACTTCATACAAAGTTTAACATATTAAGATCAAAGCCTTAAACCTTATGTGTAGTGCCACAGGCAACCAGCAAAACGTTGTTAAGATAGGAGTCACTTTCTCTCTAAATTTCACCCCAGCTAACAGTTTGGCAGCAGCGTTCTGCACTAATTGCAAACTACTTGTGCTTCTCTGTGCTAAACCCAAGCACAAGGCATTGCAATATCCAAGGCATGATGTTATCACAACATATAGCAAATGTGCATAATCATCTTGGAAAAAAAAAGAAACAGGAAAATCACTGGAAACCGATGCAAATAATTTAAGCACTTTTTAAATAAGGATGAGTTTTGCAGTTCTAATCTCAGAGCAGCATCAATCTTGATGCCCAAGCTCTGTATACAGTATTTTGCTAGAATAACAGTGCCCATCCATGACACAGAAGGGCAGGAAAATACTACATTTTTCCTTCACATCTGTAAGACCTGTCTTAGGCAGATTGACCTTCACATGTTGCCAATTTTGTAAGCATGTCCTATCAAATGCCACTTTATGGTAATAACTGTCAAGTCCTTTTTTAACACATTTCAATATGCGATGGAAAACTTCTTAGAGGGGTGACTCAATCCACTTATCTGACCATCCATCAGGATGTATGATAACTGTCCATAAACTGCATGGATCAGCTTCAACTTGAGTTGAGGGTCACCCATAGTCCAGCAAGTAACCCTACCAAAAATTAGCTGAACCTGATGAGACTAAGATCATTTGCAAGAGGGTCACATTGCAAAGCATTCACAGTTCGTGACTATGCATGGTTTGTTCTTTCTTGGTTTGCTAATTATGATCATGGCTGTAAAGGTGATGATGATGCTCCCTATTAGGAGAGCACAGCAATCTCAGGGGAAGACGCACAGCTGAAAAAGGCTGGAACATCTTGGTATTTTTCACCATAGTTAGCTACCTTCTTGCCACTGGTTGATGATAGCTGAGGAAACAGAGACACCATGACAGCCACAGTCATCAAACCTCATTGTCATTGCTCACTGTTGAATATGGAAATCAACCAAATACTAGCCATCTAGGTCAATTATAGTTGACCTAGATGGCTTCCATACCCAAGTCAGCAGATCAAGAGCTGGCATAGCAAAATGGTGCTACTTTACCAGACCTGAGACCTGAGCTTTTAGCCAAAAGCAAACCATGCAGCATGTTTTGGTCTGCCCATTGCTTAAGAATGGTCCAGGCACAGTGCAGGATCTTGCTGAGGCCAACTCAAGAGAGCACTGAAACCTGTTTGTCAGTGGAAAGAAATATGTCTTTGATGGACAGACATGAGAAGGAGAACTACAGATTTTCACCAGGCTCAACCAATTATGGTCACTAGTTCCTATTTGTGATCCTGTGGTGCAGGTTTGGAGTAGGTCTCCATTGTCTATGAGCTGAATTTCATTAAATTCAGGAGAGAGAAAAGGCGATCCTAGTCTTCAAGTTGGCAGAAACCAGTTAGGATCTGAACAAACTAGTCTGAATATCATCTGGATTAAATCCAGACTGGTTAGCCATCCCTCTGGAAATTTTACACATGGTCTGTTTGCAATGTAGAGTCCAACACTCTAGTCTGCCTTCAGGAGGGAGAATGTCTAAAGAGATTTGCGATCCATCTACCACCAACACCCCATGGTGGTAACTACTCCAGGTGAAGAATGCATTGCAAGCTGTGCTAAATTATTTTATGACTCTGAAGTCCTTGCATTGTTTACTGAAAAATAATGATGGTACCAAGGGAAGTAAAAACAGCCGTGGCAGCAACCTTGGTGATAGAAGAGCCTGACCTATGTGCTTACCCCAGAAATGCTACCATTGGGGATGCATCTGTAAAACATTTTGGATCTCATTTACTCTAGGGTTTCTCCAAGTCTCCAATTATGGGAAAAATCAGACCCTTTCATAGTTTATTTTCCTTAACCTAATTACTTATTAGTTCTTAACACATGTCTGCATTCTTGCTATCCCTTTCTCCAATGTCTCCTTGCACTCTGGTCCACCAAGCTGCACATTGCCAGCGGCTTCCTAATCACTGCTGACTCCGAACTGTGGCTGCTTTTCTCTGCTCATGTCATTAGTACATCGCAGCCCATTCAGACGCTGACAGGTGCTCAATTGCCCTTAAGTGGCTCCCAGATAACTGCATGGCTCTTTAGCTGCCTGCAATTTTCAATAACAAACAATGAGGGTGGAAAACATCCAACAAAGGACAACCAGCAGGTACTTCAGCTATGAAGTGGGACTTGGGATATAAGATGAGGGCTTGAAAATCATGAGTGGTATCGTTTTTTAATTTTAGATTCCTTGTAAACACCTAACATTGGCACTGATACTTTAATATATCCTGCAACATTAAGCTACCATGGGTGATGCCCGGGAGGCAGGTTTAGTAGTACTGGAGAGAGTTGGGAGGGCTGTGGGAGGCAGAGCTAGGTCTAGTAGTACTGGAGAGAGTTGGGAGGGTTGTGGGAGGCAGAGTTAGGTTTAGTAGTACTGGAGAGAGTTGGGAGGGATGTGGGAGGCAGAGCTAGGTTTAGTAGTATTGGAGAGAGTTGGGAGGGCTGTGGGAGGCAGAGCTAAGTTTAGTAGTATTGGAGAGAATTAGGAGGACTATGGGAGGCAGAGCTAGGTTTAGTAGTACTGGAGAGAGTTGGGAGGGCTGTGAGAGGCAGACTTAGGTTTAGTATTACTGGAGAGAGTTGGGAGGGCTATGGGAGGCAGAGTTAGGTTTAGTAGTATTGGAGAGAATTAGGAAGACTGTGGGAGGCAGAGCTAGGTTTAGTAGTATTGGAGAGAGTTGAGAGGGCTATGGGAGGCAGAGCTAGGTTTAGTAGTATTGGAGAGTGTAAGCTTCGTGGACCCTTGGGCCGATCGGAACCAGGCGATGGAATACCTTTGAGAGGTAGAGACACCGGTTCCAACCGGGAGGCGGCGAAGACAGGCTCGCGGACTGCTGGGTGGAAGACACGAAGGGCCCTATGCGACCAAAGGCCCGGAGAAGGAGCTGACCCGGTGGGAGAGAATCTTCGCCCTGGAAGCCGGTACTCCCCCGAGAGGAGCTCGTAGGAGTCCGGCCGCTGGGACTTAGGTGGTTCACCCTGGAAGCCGGTGTCCCCCCGGGAGGAGCCCGTAGGAACCCAGCCGCTGGGACTTAGGAGATCTCTGCTGACGGAGTAGTAGCTCACCAAGCCAGGGTCAGGTGCCGAAGAATCGCCGTCAGCCGGTCCGCGTCTAGAGCCAAAGAAGTCGTCGTCAGCCAGTCCAAGTCGAGAGCCAGAAGTCACCGAAGCCAAACCAGAGTCAGGAGCCAAGAAGAACCACAGCCAATCCGAATCAAGAACCAGGAAATCAAGCGAGGAGCAGGAACACGGCAACTGGGAGCAGGACGAACCTGGGAACCTCGTTGCAAGGCCCTGAGGAGAGGGACTGCAGGGCTTAAGTAGCCCAGTCGCGTCTGACGTCACTGGAGGGTGGAGGCAGGTTCCCCGCGCCTGGCCCTTTAATTCTCGGGCCGAGACGCGCGCGTGCCCCTAGGGGGCGGAGCCAGCCGCGGCGAGACGCTGGCTGCTTCGGCGGCGCGGCAGCAGCGCAGGGGAAGCGGAGGCAGGCCCGGGCGCCGCGTGGGGACGCCGAAAACGTGGCGGCATGAGTCCCCGGAGGCCCGGGGAGGGCTGCAGCGTAGCGGGACCGCGAAACCGTGAGTGGGGCGGCCGGGGCCGGCCCGGAGCCGCAACAGAGAGAGTTGGGAGGCCTGTGGGAGGCAGAGTTAGGTTTAGTAGTATTGGAGAGAATTAGGAAGACTGTGGGAGGCAGAGCTAGGTTTAGTAGTATTGGAGAGAGTTGGGAGGGCTGTGGGAGGCAGAGCTAGGTTTAGTAGTATTGGAGAGAGTTGGGAGGGCTGTGAGAGGCAGAGTTAGGTTTAGTAGTACTGGAGAGAGTTGGGAAGGCTGTGGGAGGCAGAGTTAGGTTTAGTAGTATTGGAGAGAATTAGGAAGACTGTGGGAGGCAGAGCTAGGTTTAGTAGTATTGGAGAGAGTTGGGAGGCAGAGCTAGGTTTAGTAGTATTGGAGAGAGTTGGGAGGGCTGTGAGAGGCAGAGTTAGGTTTAGTAGTACTGGAGAGAGTTGGGAAGGCTGTGGGAGGCAGAGTTAGGTTTAGTAGTATTGAAGAAAGTTGGGAGGGATGTGCGAGGCCAAGTTAGGTTTAGTATTACTGGAGAGAGTTAGAAAGGCTGTGGGAGGCAGAGCTAGGTTTAGTAGTATTGGAGAGAGTTGGGAGAGCTGTGTGAGGCAGAGTTAGGTTTAGTAGTACTGGAGAGAGTTGGGAGGGCTGTGGGAGGCAGAGTTAGGTTTAATAGTATTGGAGAGAGTTGGAAGGGTTGTGGGAAGCAGATTTAGGTTTAGAAGTATTGGAGAGAGTTGGGAGGGCTGTGTGAGGCAGAGTTAGGTTTAGTAGTATTGGAGAGAGTTGGGAGGGCTGTGGGAGGCAGAGTTAGGTTTAGTAGTACTGGAGAGAGTTGGGAGGGCTGTGGGAGGCAGAGTTAGGTTTAGTAGTATTGGAGAGATTTGGGAGGGATGTGGGAGGCAGAATTAGGTTTAGAAGTACTGGAGAGAGTTGGGAGGGCTGTGGGAGGCAGAGTTAGGTTTAGTAGTATTGGAGAGAGTTGGGACGGCTGTGGGAGGCAGAGTTAGGTTTAGTAGTACTGGAGAGAGTTGGGAGGGCTGTGGGAGGCAGAGTTAGGTTTAGTAGTATTGGAGAGATTTGGGAGGGATGTGGGAGGCAGAATTAGGTTTAGAAGTACTGGAGAGAGTTGGGAGGGCTGTGGGAGGCAGAGTTAGGTTTAGTAGTATTGGAGAGAGTTGGGACGGCTGTGGGAGGCAGAGCTAGGTTTAGTAGTATTGGAGAGAGTTGGGAGGGCTGTGTGAGGCAGAGTTAGCTTTAGTATTACTGGAGAGAGTTGGGAGGGCTGTGGGAGGCAGAGCTAGGTTTAGTAGTATTGGAGAGAGTTGGGAGAGCTGTGTGAGGCAGAGTTAGGTTTAGTAGTACTGGAGAGAGTTGGGAGGGCTGTGGGAGGCAGAGCTAGGTTTAGTAGTACTGGAGAGAGTTGGGACGGCTGTGGGAGGCAGAGCTAGGTTTAGTAGTATTGGAGAGAGTTGGGAGAGCTGTGTGAGGCAGAGTTAGGTTTAGTATTACTGGAGAGAGTTGGGAGGGCTGTGGGAGGCAGAGCTAGGTTTAGTAATATTGGAGAGAGTTGGGAGAGCTGTGTGAGGCAGAGTTAGGTTTAGTAGTACTGGAGAGAGTTGGGAGGGCTGTGGGAGGCAGAGTTAGGTTTAGTAGTATTGAAGAAAGTTGGGAGGGATGTGCGAGGCCGAGTTAGGTTTAGTAGTATTGGAGAAATTTGGGAGGGATGTGGGAGGCAGAATTAGGTTTAGAAGTACTGGAGAGAGTTGGGAGGGCTGTGGGAGGCAGAGTTAGGTTTAGTAGTACTGGCGAGAGTTGGGAGGGCTGTATTTATCTTCAGTTTACTGGTATAATACTTGTCTAAGGCTGGAGAGGTGGGATTGGCTGCTCATCCTATAAGCATTCTTTATGATACAGTGTAGCTTTGGTATAATTAAAGAAAAGTTCTAATTTCATGCTCCTTCAGTCCTTGACCTCTTGGTTGAGATCAGCCAATATTTATTTGCCAATGAGCTTTTCATTAGCCAACTGTGACCATCAAGGACTTTCACATTGGCTACCGAAGCCTTGTGACATTGGAACCTTTCTGGCTTATTCCAGGCTTTCCGAGGTAGATATTCAAAATTTATATATCTAAAAGGCAAGTTTTGGTATATTTAGCATCTTATTCAGCTAGATTTTAGCCAGAAAAGTCATTATCCTGCTAAAATCTAGCTGGAGAAAAAAGGGGTGTTCTGGAGGCATAACTGGGAGGAGCTACTTATCTGACTAACTTAGCTGGATACGTAGTGATATTCAAACTTATCTGGCTAACTTTAGACCTGCTATTGAGCAGGTCTAAAGTTAGCTTGTTATCTTATCAGGCTAACTTTAAACTTATCCAGATCTTTTCAGTGGCACATCCGCACCACTGAATATCCCGACTAAGTTAGCCGGATTAGTTTTATCCGGTTAACTTACTTAGCTGGCTATGTCCGAATATGGACCTCTTCAGGAATAAGGTCAGTCATTCTACATGTTAAAATGACTCTCATGAGATCATAACCCCAGCAATATCAGTGATCCATCCAGGCTACCCATCATGTTTTTGAGGTATAACTGAATTATTTGTATTGTTTTTTTCCTACGTCAGTTATTATGTTCTCTGATACTTCAGAGCTCAAAAGCCCTGCAGGATAGACTTCCTTGCAAGTTACAGGTCATGTATTACACTCAAGTCAGGCCTTCTACGTATAAACCAAAAGGCTTCCCTAACTGTGGCACACTTGGCCAATACCTTTCAAGGCCTTTGCACATAGAATACTCTACCAGATCAGTCCTTCATAATGACCTTTCACATAACCCCCTGGAGTGCTGGCCCATGGCCCATGAGGTCTGGAGCAGTTAACCTGCACTTAAAGGGAGTGGGGTAGGCCCACATGCACACTTTAGAAAACAGACAACCTGTGAAGCGCTCACCCGTAAAAACATGAAATAAAAAGAAATGTGTGTCAGTTCTGCTGAGTGGCTGTTAGGTATAATTGTTATTGACTTTCAGATGTAATTATTAGGGACTAGTGGGGAAAGCAGATGGAGCGAGCTGTAGGTGAGCAGGCTGAGATGTTGTTACTTAGGGCATAAAGTGTGAGAAAAGGAAGGGCTTAGAGCCCCTGCAGGATTTGGTCTGGAGCAGGTCTCAGTCTAGCTAAGAATGTTTATTATTATTTTTTTTTTTTTTACAGAAAACAGATGCTTACAGGCCTTTTGGGGGCATTTTCCAGCAGCCCACGCTGGCACGAGTAATGCCAGTACCTTGTGCTGGTGGATCTTGATTCTGATTTTTAAAGGGAAATATGCCTATAGTTTCCCTTGGAGAACTGCCGAGGGGTGCTTTGCAGCTGCTTTTCATGTGTGCAGACTTTTTCTGGAGGACAAACACGCAGCAATCTGAAAATCCAATCTGAAGATGCGTTTTTTTTTTTTTTCCAAACCCTCTCTAAACACCCCCCCTACCCTGGAATTGCCCTGCCCCGATCCAGCTAAAAGTACAGACTTTCAGCCAGACTGCATTAGGGCAATTTCCAGACAGTCAAGTTACCTGGGTAAATGGCTTTGAAACTTGCTCTCTTTATGCTTTTTCTACCCTCAGACTGTAGTAACATCCCTTAAAAGGTACAGAGCTGGTTTATCAACAGTTTCTCCCGTAAGTGCAAAAGGAGTCACAACCCATAGTGTGGCTTCCTTTGTCTTTGAGGCTGTAAGCACTAATGTGGCCCTCTCCCATGCCTTCAAGACAGATAAACTCTCTTTCTGTGAGGCTGCCTGTGCGGACTCCACGTTCATCATCTCCGTGTGGCAGAGAGGAAGCTCGGCAGCCATTCTTGTGGGGATGTTCCCACCACTGGCCCGTTCCCTGTACAGACTGGACGAGCAACCCAAGAGCAGGTCAAGCTGGAATGCACCGTATTTGTGCAGTTTCTTACATTAAGCCTTGTAAAGGTTTAGCCCTCGTGATTTTTTTGTTTGGCACAATTTTAAACATTCTGGCCCTGATTTATTAAAGGCTTTCTCTTAACATTAGTGCTTATGGGGGGGAAGGGGGAGGCCTGCTCATAAATTAGTAGCTGTGTGATATAGAAGGGTCTGCATTAAGGGTTTTAAGGCTGTGGGGGTGACTCGGCTTGGGAGGGGAGCTCCTGCAACTCGGCACTGCTGGTGCGCTGTGGTGATGGTGACCTCTTGGTCTTGGGTGCCCTGCAGGGCCCAAGCAGCAGTTTTAAGGCGCTAGCCAGGACTGCTGGTTCAGAAAGGGACCTTGCCCGCAGTTCCGGGGTGCACCTGCAGAGCCGGGAACCCCCATCGACTCGCTGTCTCTGAAACCGGCCTACAAAATTTCTGAAATGGCTTTGTAAATACCGGTAAACAGAACCTGACCTGGGGATAGTGGTTCTGGCTAATTTGCCCCCCCCCCCTTTTTTTTTTTTTTTTTTTTAAGGATAAAAAGGTAATTAGGAACCAGCTGCCAACAGCATTTTCATTTATTTCTAGTCTATTCCGAGGCACCATCTCCCCTGTTTTAACTCCGTCCCACATTTCACACAGGTGCACAACCAGTTATGGCACTGCTTTCCCTCCCTGAAAGAAAATAGAGCAGCACTGCTCTCGGCTCACCTCTTTAGGTAGCCCCCCACCTCCCAAAACACCACTTCTGGCTCCTTCCAAAAAAGTTCCCCTGCTCCCATGCACTTCAACGGGGGGGGGGGGGGGGGAATTACAAGAGGAGCTCGCTGTGCCTGTGCTAACCACAATCGCTCTCCCTACCCCTGCACCCCCCTTCAGGGAGCTCCCGGAGATATTAAAAAGAAAAGGCAGAGTCATCAAGCAGCCAGTCCATTAGAGACTGACGAGGTCCTGACCTCTTCGATATCCCGCGTGGAGGGTGGGCAAGCCAAATGGGGGAGGGGGGGGAGCGGGATCCTGCCCCATGACGAGAATACACTGCAAGCTCGCGCTTCAGACTCCCATGCAGCTCCTGAGAGGTGGGTGGCTTTCCGGGCCCAGGTGGGTGACCTCCACAAGGGTGAGGCGGGTGCAGGTTGGGGAGTGGGGGGGGGGGGGGGTGCTGCTGCTGGAATATCGCTTCCCGATGCCTAGAGTCATCGCTGCCCTAAGGAATTGACTGTAACCTGTTTGTTCTTATTCACTGAACCACACTACTAAGAGCTATTACTCATGTTCGTGCCTCTCCCGGTTATTTTGCATGCGCCGTAATTAATCACCTCGAAAATAACCAGGCAAGCTACTTGTCACCAAGGGGTGGCTTGCTGAAGTTTATTGTATTGGGGGGGAGTGGAGAGGAGAGGGGAGCATGTATAGGCAGAAGGTGGTGGGGAGATGTAGTCAACCGAACGCAGTCCGGGGCTTCTCCACCGCTATTTCAAAAGAAAGAAATACTGCGGCGCACGGACGCAGCTGCATGCTTCAGAATATTTTACAGATCTCTGTAAGAACTTGCCAGCCTCTTGTGGGTGACGCCTGGGACAGCTCTGGTATGTTCTATCTAAAGTAATGCATTGACCACAAAGGGCCAGAAAGAACCTGTAGGCTTACACTGGTCTTTCTTGCAGATGTAATCTTCCCATTTCCATGACTAAAAAAATCAAAGCAGACGCGGGAACATTTCCTGACATTTCAGTTCTTTCTTTCGTACGAAATGTCTGTGCAATAAATACAGCATTAGGCATTAGTGACATGCTCCCCCCCCCGGAAGGAAACAAGACACAAGATGGAGTTGGCTTGTGACAGTGGGCACTAACCAATGGCAGGGCCGCTTTAAAAGTGCTCGGTGACATCACAGCGTGCTCTGATGGCCCCGGGATGTCAACTGAACTGGCCTGGCCTGATCGATCCCCTGTAGGAAAGAAAGCGGGAAAAAAAAAGGTGTCAGGAGCTGTGAGGGCACAATAGGAGTGTGGGGCACTGGGCGCTCTGTTATCTGTGGCACAAATCTGAATTAAACTGGAGAAACCGTTTCAAGGACAGATCAGACAAAATGATCTGTAGGAAATGAAGCTAAATCCCCCGCAATCCCAGGCAGGTAGGGGACTTATTCATCAGCTCACTGGAGGAAAGCGCGGCGCGGCTGTGAGAAGCCGCTAAGGAGTGCAAGAACGAACAGAGCAGAAGGCAATAGGAGAGGGGGAGCAGGGAGAAGAGTGAGGGACAAAATGGAGGCGGGAAAGGGAAGAGAGAGAGAGAACGGGCAGAAAGAGGTTTTTTTTTTGTAAAAGAGAGGCCTGAATTAATGGTGCCTCCTGCTTTCTGGCCTCTTTCCCCTGCTTCCCTTTGTCTGCACCGGCAGCGCACAACAGAGCAGCCGGGAAGCCCAATCAATAGCTACACACTGTTTGCATGGATCCTACATGCAAAGAACACATCCCCAGATCAATGCCGAGGCCTCAGAGAAAGAAAGGGGGGAAGAAGGAAGACTTAACACCGCATTCACGGTTTCCATGGCAGCCCAGGCCTGGCGCTCGTCCCCCCAGCGCCAGCTCGGTCCAAATGGAGGGATTTAGCGCTTGGCTCCTGGACTAGATTTTATCAAGCTGGGCCGGCACGTTTGCAGCTGTACCTGCCTGCCAGCACGACCCGCTGCTGCTGCTGCTGCTGCTTGCTTTAGCTCTGAATGTGCATTCCACCGTGTTTAGCAAGAGTGAAATATAAGTCCAGCTGTCTAAATATATAGAGAGAGAGAGAGGAAGAGAGAAAGATTGAAATCCCAACGAGCCCTGCACCTGATTTTATATCTGGAACTTTAGAAAGTTCTGGAATGCTTGGGGTTCAGAACACCGAGGTCCTGGGTGCAAGCCACAGAGCGCCCCATGGGATTCGATCTGGTCCCTTCAGGGGGTCAAAGATGAACTCCCCCCCCAAAAAATGCCACCCAGACAGCGTGCACCACCGTGTGACAAGATTTCCTGAGGCATGTATCACTTCTACAAGGGGCTACAATTTCACTTAAATTATATCTTTGGATAATTCTCACCTCTTCCAATAAACTCTAACTAGCAGAGAATCCGGTCTATTCCCATACGCTGCCCTTTAAGGCAAAAATCCATTGAAATGCATTACATTTTAAAAATGATACTTACATAAAAAGTTATTCTTTTGCTATTTGTTATGACGTTTAGGAGGTGATTTTATTACTGACAGTGTTGGTGCAAAGTCCATAGGTATCTGCCGCCTGCAGATTTTATACTAATTTTCAAGCTGAAATTATATGCAAAATTTCACCTAGAAAAAGTACCAAGGAAAACCACCCACACACGCCTACACCTGCTTAACTTGTACAGGCTGTTTTCCTGGTAAAAATTATGTACATAGTTTTGTAAATGTGTGTAAAGGCACCCACCTTCTCAACCCTGCCCCCAGGAACGCCTGTGAGTAAAGTTACGGGTTTACAGGTGAATTTTAAAAGCCAGATTAGCACATCAGGGGGATACGTGAACATGCTGGACCGGTGCGCGCCAAGCAGATTTGAAAAGCGGCCGGGATATGCGCGTACACGCCACTGCACGCACAAATGAAAAGTTTTTTATAAAAAGGGCGAGGTGGGGGGATGGGGTCTGGGCGAGGCATGGGGCATTTCAGGATTTTTACCTGAACTTTGCTTGTAAATACTTACGTGCACTGGCACGCACCGGGGTCCCCTGCTGCATAACTCTACTTCTGCTAGGGATGACGTGGAAGTGATAAAATAAAAATATCTAGGCAGATCAGTGGAGTTTTAAAGGTGGGGGCTAAAAGGGGGGAAGGAAGGCTATTAAACTAGGGGCGTCTGGAAGACAGTTGGATTTAACTGGGCGAACTGGGAATGAACTGGTTTTAATGACAATGGTGTCGGCGCACGTCCCTTTTAAAATCCCCCCACTTATGCGGTAGAAGCGGGATTTGCAGGCACAGTCGCGCGCCCGTTTAAAACTGAGTGCACATATGCGTGCGGCCAGGCTGTTTTATAACGTGTGTGCATATACGTGCATATGTTATAAAACAGCCATGGCCATGGGCGCAGGCTGACAAAGGACGCACATGAGCGCCTGGGTGCTGCTTTAAAACTTACTGCATGCACACAGGGGAGGCACATTTCTGAAACCCCATTTCCATGGGCAAAATACTGTTTCACCTGCAGAAATTACTTTTAAAATTACCCTCCCTAGTTGCATGTTTTGATCAAAAGAGCATTCATTTCTAATAAAAGCACAATTTTAGTGCCTCTGAAAGTGCCAGATTAACAATCTTGAAATCTGAAGTTGTCTATTCATCCACAGAACAGGTAAAGCATACCCATCATAATAAGAAGGATCATCATCATCACCACTCTATTTAATGTTTGCAAATCATACTTTATTTATTTTCCCTCCTCTTTAATTAATTCTCCACTTAAGTTGAATGTCGGTATATAAAAAACAAATAAATAAATATATCATGGGCACTACCAGTGCAAGCTTCACACACATAGACTGCCCCACCACAGAAGAGGTACAGCATGGGCAGCAGCAGTGCAAGGTTCCCATACACACACACACACACTGCCCGACCACAGAACAGGTTACAGCATGGGCAGCAGCAGTGCAAGCAGCCCTCACACACACACACATATACTTTCCTCCCCACTACAGAATAGATGCAGCACAGGCACTACCAGTGCAAGCTCCACACATACACACTGCCCCACCACAGAACACATACTGCTTGGCAGCAGCAGTGCAGGCAGCCCTCACACACACACACACACACACACACACTGCCCCACCACATAACAGGTACAGCATGGACAGCAGCAGTGCAAATGTCCCTCACATGCTTGCGCAAGCACTGCCCCACCACAAAACAAGTACAGCATGAGCAGCAGTGCAAACTTCACACACATATACTGCTTCACTATAGAACCGAGACAGCATGGACTGCAGCAGTAGTGTCAGCTTCTCTCTCTCACACACACACACTCTGCCCCACCACAGAACAGGTACAGCAAGGGCAGCAGCAATGCAAGCTTCACACACACACACACACACTGGAACAGCATGGACAACAGCTGTGCAAGCTTTTCTCATACACACACACACACACACACATTGCTCCACCGCCACAGAACAGATACAGTATGGACAGCAGCAGTGCAAACTGCCCTCACATACGTGTGCAAACACTGCCCCATCACAAAACAAGTACAGCATGAGCAGCAGCAGTATCAGCTTCTCTCTTACACACACACTGCCCCACCACAGAACAGGTACAGCAGCAGTGCAAGTTTCACACGCACACACACACATTGCTCTACCTCAGAACAGGTACAGCACGGACAACACAGTGCAAGCTTCACACACACACACATTGCTCCACCACAAAACAGGTACAGCACGGGCAGCAGAGGCGCAAGCTTCACACACGTGCACACACTGCCCCACCACAGAACAGGTGCAGCAGCAATGCAAAATTTACACACATATATACTGCTGCACTGCAGAACAGGTACAGCACGGACAACACATTGCAAGCTTCCCTCACATACGTGCGCAAGCACTGCCCCACCATAAAACAGGTACAGCATGGACAGCAGCAGTGCAAACTGCTCACACAGACTCACAGAAGAACAGGCAACGAACACAGCAGTAGTGCAAGCTTCACACACACACACACCTCTTCACTGCAGAACAGATACAGTATGGACAGCAGCAGCAGCTGTGTCAGCTTCTCACACATACACTGCCACCCCACAAAACAGGTGCATCATGGGCAGCAGCAGTGCAGGTTTCTCCAACAAAATTATCCCTCACAGAACAGGTGAGGGCCTGCCTCCCAGGGTGAGAGGATAATTCAGCTCTTATGCATGGGCAGTCTCTGCTAACATGGGATCCTACTTTGATAGCACTTTCAGTGGTGGCCATAGACGAGGTCACAGAGGAACTCTCCTATGAGAGTGAGATATATATATATATATATATATATATATATATATATATATATATATATATATATATATATATATATCCCGTACGTTTCCTCTTTTACACTGCCATGGGTGAAATTCATCCTCCTGGGGACAGCTGTGCATGGGGCCATGTCACAAAGTCCCGTACACAGAATAGTTCAGAAGGTAATGATAAAACACAAGACATGGTATCACTATAAATGATGGCAGATAAAGACTGATTGGTCCATCCCGTCTGCCTAGTTGTTTGCTACCATTTTGGGTAGATGAGGATATAAAATTCCCATACTTAAACCTACACCAGCTGAGCCTTCTCCACACACACACACACCCCCCTCCCCCACATCTTTTAGCCGACCTCTCATCCCAGCACTGTCACCTCTCTCTGACCCAGGCATGCTCATTGACGTTAGGGTTATAACCATGACCACCTTGCACATATTACCCCAGCCGTCCTGTACCACTGGTCTTAGGGTTACCATCATGGCTGCTCTGTGTAGCTCGCCCCAGATGTTTTTGGAAGCCCACTGCAGCCATCCCACTGAAGGTGAAGAAGTGTAACCATGGCAACTCCATGCCAGCCTTCATCTGGACCTGATTTTCAAAGCGGCATTCGCACATAAAACCCCGTTTCATGCACCAGAGTGGTGCTTTGAAAATCGATGAGGGGGCTGACTGCGTAAAAGTGCGCCTGAAACCTCATTTCCCGTGTTCGTTTGCCCACACTAGCGAGAGGCCTTCCAGGTGGCAGAGCCAGGATAGGGAAAGGATTGGCACACTTACTTTTGACTTACGAAAAACCATCTACAACATTCTGCACATAGGTGTACCCACATACCGGGTCAGCCCACAAATTTTCAACGCGGGCTGTTATAAAATTACCCTCCCGAAGTCTAATGCAACGCTGATGTCAAGGTTGGAAACACTGGAAACACGGCTGCTGCATTAGCAGCCACACCAGCCTTCTTGGAAGCCTGGTGGAGTCAACCACTCTCTGCCTATTGACTTGCATTTTCCCTCACTGGCCCACTAAAGTTTCATATGATTAAGGAAACTGCCAAGCCTCCTCCTTCATTTCTTCTATCCGTTACCCTCTCCACTCCAGCACACACTCGCATATTTGCTCATATCACTGTGCTCTGTGTCTGTATTTTTTTTTAATGGAGAAGAAGTCCTAGACCATGAAGAACACGGGGACATATTTCTTCACAGGTGAATGCAAAAAAAACAGATTCTCAGTAGAGGAGGTGGAGGCCAAATCAGTAAAAAAAAAAAATTCCCGGGACAAGGTCTAAGGAATTTTATACATGAAGACCTGAGGGTAAAGCCTGAGATGGGGCAGGCTCTGCAGTGCTGCATCAGGCCTGGGCAGACTCTTTATTTTCTGTGTTTCTGTGTTTGGTTCACCTACACAGAAACACTGGTTCAAATAGATGAGCCCTTATGGGGTCACTCAAACCATGTGGCTCCTGTTCAGTCTGCCATGTCTCTATGGACGTTACTTCCTTGTACGTGGCTTCGGCAAATCTAACTGTCCCCTTTCACCAACATACTAACTGTTTATCCACAGAACAGTAGAGAACCAAAGGAGGAAAGACAACACAACTGACTTGGGTAAAGAGCAATATTTTGCAGGCAGTCTGGGAGATATCTTTAGCTTGACCAGTGTAGAGAAAAACCAGGCAGAGTGGGTAGGTGAATTGTCCCTCATCTGTTGTCCTCTAATATGTCACTGTGTCTAAACTCCCAGCCTAAAATATAATAAGTAAGGAACGGTTATTTACCCTTTCAAATAGCATTAGGACTTGGGGACGCTCCGTGAAGCCATTTGCTAGCAGATTAAAAACGAACTGGAGAAAGTATTTTTTTCAACGAACAACAAGCTGTGGAATTTGTTGCCAGAGGATGTGGTCAAGGCATCTAGCACTGATGGGTTTAAAGGGTTTGGACAAGTTCCGGGAAGAAATGTCCATAAACAATGATTAGCCTGGTGGCCCTGAAGAAAACAGCTGCTTCTCCCTGGGAGCGAGCAACAAGGAATTGGATCTCCCATTTGGGATCTGCCAGGCACTTCCTAATGATCCAAACTGGCCACTGTCAGGGAAAGGATGCTGGGCTGGATGGACCTTTAGACCGAACCAGCTTGACACCTCCTGTTTATTTATTTATTTAAAAATCCTTATATTCTACAGCTTCCAAATTTAAAATGTATCCAGGGCAGATCACTTAAGTACATACATAATACATAAATACCAACAAATATATAACAAATAGTACCCATATATTACACACATACGGGTCCATATTCAGTTAGCTGGATACACCTCTCTGGCTAACTTATCCAGGATATTCAGCCGTGTGGCAGCACCACTGAATATACCCGGCTATCTTAGAAGTTAGCCGGAGAGGTGTATCCAGCTAACTTTAGACCTGCCTAAGGAGGCGGCCAGAGTTAGGTTCACCGGCTATCTCCACTCCTCCCCGGAACACCTACTGCCTGCCCCAGCAACGCCCCTGACATATCCACATTTTATATGTAAACCTCTCTTGCGTCAATGACCCGTTAATCGATACCGTGTCAGGAAGCCAAACAGTGTGGCCCGCAATGCATATCTCTATATGGGAGATTTTGAAACTCGTTGGCTTCAACAACAACAACATGGTTTTCAGTCCGAAGTTATAACCTGGAAAACGTTACATAAATATTTTTACCATCTGGAGAGGTATGCGATCACGATTTGAAGAATTTCTGACACGATTAAACTCTCTTAATCATCATCTGAGCTTTACAGCAGAAATACAGGACAAACAAGTTTCATTTTTAGATCTCTTGATTTACAAAACCAACAATAGTTTTATTACCTCTTTATTTCGCAAATCTGGTTGTAGCAATACACTTTTACACTTTTCTAGTGCTCATCCAAGACCTTTAAAAGAAAGCTTACTTATGAGAGAATTCTTTTGACTACGGAGGCTCTGTACAACTATAGCTGATTGCCGACATCAGGCAAAAGCCCTAAGTGAGAGATTTTTATCTCGCAGTTATCTGTCAAGATGCATTAAAAGATCCTATCTAAGGTCCTACAGCCATAGAAATTGGCTTTTTCTTCCAAAAACAAGACAAGAAGATTCACCACGGATCACTTGTGCTATTCCATTTTCACCTTCGGCTTGTTTAGTTAAGACAGCCATTTTATGAAATTGGCATATTTTACAATTACACAGCATTTTTCAATTACACAGCATTTTTCAGGACCCTCCACAGCGCATTACTTATACTAGAGGAACTAGCTTGTGAGATCATTTAGTTGATTCTGATTCTTCTCAAAGGTCTGGTTCAAATAGATGAGCCCTTATGGGGTCACTCAAACCATGTGGCTCCTGTTCAGTCTGCCGTGTCTCTATGGACGTTACTTCTTTGTACGTGGCTTCGGCAAATCTAACTGTCCCCCTTCACCAACATACTAACTGTTTATCCACAGAAGTCATTTATGCGATAGAATGTCCGTGTGGCAAGTTGTGTATTGGTAAGACCCAAAGTAGTCTGAAAACATGTATGATCAAACATCGGTCAAGCATCTCTATACATTATTTAAATGCACCGTTGGTTCTCCATTTTAGTGAGTTGTCACACAACTTTGATGAGCTTTGATTCTGTGCATTACGAAAAATAATTCCCAGCTGGCGAGGAGGTGATTTTTATCACGTTACTACACTCCGAGCAAAGATGGATATATAAATTACAGACTATGGTACCATCAGGTTTAAATTTAGAATTGGATTTCAGTGTTTATTTACAGCCTTAACACAGTTTGCCTTCTAAAATGAGTTGACCTGCATTTATTATCCTTAAATCCCATTTTTTGTCTGCAGAGATATACATCTCCCCATCAATGAATAAGAATTGACAGGGAGGTTTCTTTTATCCACAAAGGACAAGCAGTCGTTAAGATTATGAAGCATTTAGCTGGGATTGAGACAACATCATCAGCTGATAGGACATGAAGAGATCTCCTGTTAAGAGATGATCCACAGCTGTCACCATAATGCATCCTGTTTAAAGGTCTGCGTACAGATCAAGATTCAGATATTTGGGACACTGCTACAAAATGTTTTTTCCCGATTGGTCATGCAAGTACACATCATCACGTTGTTTGAAAGCTGAGCATCTATAACAACAAGATGTTCGTTCCCGACGTTCCTTATTTGAAACCACTGTGAGACGAGTTCGTCCTCCAGGAATGGTATAATGTCTGCTGTAAGAGTTACCTTTTAGAGTGACTATGACATTCTAGTAATGTTGATATGTTTTTATGTTGTTTTTAGTTTGTTTAAATGAAATAAGAAGTTTCTAGTGGTGAAGGTCTTGTTTGTTTATACTGAAATTCACATCATTATCATAGTGCTCCTGATGAAGCTGAATGCGAAACAACGGCCACTGATGGGCTTAGATCACAAATAATTTAACATGACCACCAATTTTGGAATACATTGCTTGTTTTTCAACAACGTTTTAATTGCAATTCAAAAAAAAAAAAGACTAAAAAAAACTATTTCTGTCTGCTCCGCATATGATTGAGCAGTCCGGGTGGCCCGTGCATTGCAGGGCACACTGATGCTTGCTGTTGCACTTTCAATTAACGGATCATTGATGCAAGACAGGGTTACATTATAAAATCTGGCAGCATTAAGAGTTTCTTTGTGATTTTTTTGTTTTGAATATCTACCTCATAATGTACTCACATTTTCTCATTAATGAAGTTATGATTGGTCCAGCAAATTCCCCTGCTGAGCTACAAGGTCACCTAGAGGTCAATATTCAGTAGTACAGCAAGCAGAAATATAACCGGAGAAAGTTAATCAGTTTGCTTTACCTGGGATATATAGCAGCACCTAACCAGATAAGTCTGCTGCTAAATATACTCAAATAAAGTTAACCACATTTGGGGAAGCAATTTTTCTAACCAGATTTATCCAGCTACGTTTATCTGGCTAGTGCTGAATATTTATGCTATCCAGATACATTTTAGCCATGCCCCCAGACCACCCCCATCACTGCTTCTATTTATTTGTCTAAATTTGGGGTAGTAATAAAATCAGGGACTAAGCAATTACCTGGCTAAAGTTCAGCTGGAGAATCAGAGGGGATTTTTAAATTCTACATTTTATTCTGCTAAATCCAAATGTTGGCCAGACAAGATGCTTTGAATCTTCATCTGCTAATCTTCTACAGGACCTTCAAGCCAACCCTTTACCCTACTCCATCTCTCATATATACACGAGGAAAGCCTCATATTAAAACATTCAAAGATGACAGTCAGTGCCAACTAAATTAAAACAGTTCTGGAGGAATTAGACCTTTTCTGGAGCAGTTTGGAAAGCATTTGTCTCCATCGTCTGCCAATTAGTCTTCCACAGGAGAGCAATCAGAAAGCTAATACAGCCACAAATGAAATCACACATCATTGACTATTCAAAACAAGAGGTCTGTAAGCGCGCTGGCCAATAAATCTCAATAAGCCTAGCAAGACAAAACTTTTCTGTGTCTGCATTTGTACACGTGGACAAGGGATTCCTGGGGACTCCAGGTCATCAGGGACAGGCTCAGCCGGTCCTGGTTTTGCCTCTCCCCCGACTGTATCTACTGACTTTGAGTTTCTGCTTTTCAGAACTGGAGCTGTGAGTTCATAGATGTAAAAGAACAAATCCGGGTCTGGCTCAGCCTGCCCTTGATGACCCAGGGCCCACTAGCAAACCCTGTGTGTGTATATGTGGTGGAGCAGTAGAAAGAGAAATGACTGGTTGGATTCATACAAACCGAACTCCAGATGTGGGAAGTTCCATGAAAGGTCAGCTACATGGGCTGAAGGTCCCATGCTTCTTAAACGCATAACAAAATCGATTTTATAAAAGAAAAAAAAAAAAAGACAGGTTTAGTATCATGTGATCAAGGATCCCAGAAAAAGCGTTGAGTAAAATGTGGTCGAACAGTTTAGCAAAGGATGGAGCCTGGATTTATCATATGAGTCCCATTGGTGTTGTTTGACCCTAAGGCAGAGCTTCGCAGACCTGTCCAGAAGACCCCACAGCCAGTCAAGTTTTCGGGATATGCACAGTGAATATGCATGAGATATAGATGCATATGTTGGAGACAGTATATGCAAATTCATCATATACTGAAAACCCAAAATGGCTGTGGAGTCACTAGGACAGGTTTGGAAAGCTCTGCCTTAAGGCAACCTCCCTGTACCTAGTGGTGCTCAAACCGGTTCTTAAATGTCCCTTCCCCCACCCCCTCCAGCCAGTCAGGTTTTCAGGCTGTCCCTAATGAATATGCATGAGATTTTATTTGCATGCACTGTCTCCCATGTATGCAAATACATGTCATGCATATTCATTAGGGACAGCCTGAAAACCCGACTGGTTAGAAGGGAACAAAGGACCAATTTGAGCGTCACTGATCTTCCTGACTTCACAGAGGGAATCAGAGCAATTATCTGAAAAATCCAGAGACTCGAGGTTGGGAAATTCAGCTTTCCTTTACCCATTGCTCCCTGATGAAAGAGAAATGGCCAGCATTCGCTCTGCATAATTTTTAAGAGGGAAAATATGTTGCTTTGGGTTACAGGGGGAGGTGTCTTCATCTTCCCCGTTTCTCTCTGCCCTTAGCACAAAGAAATAATTAAGATGGAAGCTATCTTGTTGGCGTACGAACAGGTTTCCTTGAGATGACTTTATCCAAAATAAAACCCACTAAAAATAAACCCAAACATGAAGGAGACAGCGAGAGCGTGAGAGCTTCTTTGTTGCGCTTAGAGCCTGTTCGATCCATAAATTGAAGAAAAAGAATAAATAAAAAATCAAATCTCTGCTTTTGAAAGGCAGTTCTGTGGGGAGCAGCTTCTGTGAATCACGCAGGCCCGGGCCCGCTCAATAAATCAATAGCTGATGCAGACTGGCTGAAATCGGTTGCCAGAGAGTGCTTGGCTGCTGAGGGGTCTGCATGATAGATGGACAGCAGGAAGGAGGATGGACAGACGGGGCAGAGGTGAGGATCACCTTCAGGCTTATTGTTCGGTGCTGAAAGACAGGAAAAAAAACAAAAACGGAAGCAGAATTAAACAAATCGCTAACGACTTGACAGGTTGGAGCTGGGTCTAGAAAGGCTTAGAGCTGATTCTTCCTTGCACACCCTCTCTGTACTCTGCCAATCCCTTTCCTCCCCCCCTCTCCAAGCTGCAGTTGTCATGTCAAGGATTGCCAGGCACAAGCTACACTGGGCCCAGG
The DNA here is from genome assembly GCF_901001135.1 of Rhinatrema bivittatum. Taxonomy (NCBI): domain Eukaryota; kingdom Metazoa; phylum Chordata; class Amphibia; order Gymnophiona; family Rhinatrematidae; genus Rhinatrema; species Rhinatrema bivittatum. The sequence continues at coordinate 230,922,677 of NC_042622.1, forward strand.
GCAGAAACCTAAGGAGCGCACCTAGCCAGTGCCAGGCCCCACTAAGCTCTGCGTCAGCGACGTTCCACCAGCCTTTCGGTGAGGCCCTGGCAATTGCCCTGCTGGTGTCTCCCCCTGCCCTCCAAAGCAGGCCTTGAAGCCATCACAGAGCATACGAAGTGAAGACCCCTTACAGACGCTGCTTCATCACTGGACAGAAACCACTTTTTTTTTCAGGAATATGGGCCACCCTCTCCCACCAGGGAAAATGCATCCAAGTTTTTGGTGGGGGGAAGGCTGTTCAGTCATTTGAAAAACAACATTATTTGGTGTGTCATTTCGTGTCATTTTCAAACAAATAAAAACGAAAAACATCTTCGTTTTGTGTTGCGCTTGCATTTTTAGCATGCAATAGAATGTGGAAAGGACAGACAGCTAGACAAGCAAAATGAAATGAAATGACAATGTTGTGGCTGCAGACCTTTTACGGTTTTGTATCTTCATGTCCAAAAAAACCCAGCGTTCAGTGAGGGTGCCCCCGATAACTGTTTTATTCTGGCCATTAGGTTTTGAGGCCGGCAGAGTTTCCTCCCTCCTCCACCACTTTCCCTCATTTGCTCACTCTACTTTATGAACTTTGAATGCAAGATAAAACATTCATAAAGAGACTGGGAAACACCTTCTCGTATTTGCTGCAGTCCTGCGCCAACACTTCTCCCCATTCGCTTGCAAGTCACACCCAAGGTCATTGTGGCAGCCCTACAATGTGTTTGGCCAAGATTTATTGCGTTCTAGAGGGGTGGCCAACTCCGGTCCTCGAGCCACAAATAGGGCCAGGGTTTTTAAATATCGACACAATGTGCTTGAGGAAGACTTGCATACAGTGGAGGCAGTGCATGCCAACTCTCTCCTGCATCTTCATTGTGCATTTTCCTGAAAAACCTGACCTGTTTGTGGCTCTCGAGGGCCAGAGTTGGCCACCCCTGTCCTAGATTAAATGCCAATCAGTTCTGATTCAAAGCATTCTGGATCACTTTATGGAAAACTTGGCAGTTCCAATGAAATGTAAAAACCAGCCTGTGCATCCCTAAAGCAGAAGAACTGAATTGAATAATGGGGAAATGTGTTTATTATTAGTGCCTACCCTCCGGCTGTCACCTTTTCGCCTCATGGATGAGTTGGCGTGTCCTTGCAGGACCAAACAAGTCACAAATAATTATAACACCTGTAAGGTTAGATTCATCATAGCTGGAATTTACATACTACCTCCATTTTTTAAGCTTAAATGAGAAGAGCTTGTCACATGGCCGAAGATTTTATTGACCCAAATACACTTGGCCTAGGGGAGTGGGGACGGAATGATTACTGACCCTACACCTTACTCAGTATGACTGGCTATATCTCTGCCTTATTAACCAAGAGGGTAATTTACAAAGCGATCTAGCCAGGTAACTACCTAGTTTGCCAGCAAGATCCCCAGGATGACATTTGCACCTTGTGTAGTGGTGAAAAATATGCACGTGTTTTCACACCATGCCTACTTTTAGCTGGATTAAAAAAAAGAGGAATTCCCTAGAGGGTGTTTAGGTCAAAGGAGTTAACTGCATGCGTAGAATTGTCTTCTTAAATGTATGCACGCAGCTTTGCCCACATTGCTCCACCCAAAGGAAATGGTCACAGACAAGGGCAATTTTCAAAGCCCCAGAACAGTGTATGCGGAAATGGGGGATCTTTGAAAACTGCCGACCCTATCTGCATGTAAAAGTTACACTCGTGGTGCCACTGTGTGCATAATTTTACTCACAGGTAGGAGAGGTGCTCCCAATGGCAAAGCTGGGGAAGAGAGAGAACTGATGCACGGACTTTTTGATTTTAAGAAGTATATACGGGTATTTTCCTGGAAAAATTACACACACGAATAGCAGGTGCAGGTCAGTTTGCAGACTTTTTTTCTGAGTCAATTTTCAAAGGGAACTTTCTCCCCTTTGAAAATTGGCGCAAAGTCTGCAAGTAAAACGCATCTGTGGACTTTACTCTTCTGCGCAGTTTGAAATTTGCTCCCCGACTGTGGGTTTTATGCAGGGAGCTTGATTTTCAGTAAGCTGCTGAGCGGGTAAGGTACTGTATATCTAGCTGAACAAAATGTATCCATTCACACAGCAAGAGCTGTACAGCTAAAACGGCTCAGCTGAAAATCTGTGCCGAGGCTCTAAGTAAATGACTTGGGCCCGGGATCACCTCTGGAGTCGGCCCTCTCCTGCCCGGCCTAATCTGTACACACCGTGAATTTTGGCGGACAAATGTAGCCAATTGACAGGGGGTGGGTGGGGAGGGAGGGGGAGGCAAGGCAGAATTTTCAGACTAAAAGGTTTACCCAGCTAGCTTCCCAAGTTAGCCAAATAAGCCTGCTCAGACCTGAGCATATGTGTATTCACTTGTATGCATGTCTACTGTATAAAAATATGTACATGGACATTTTCAAAACCATTGGCCTGGGAAAACTGACTGAAAATTGTCCACTCAATTGTGTAAAATTATGCAAGCTGTTTCACAGCGCGCCCGTACTTTTACCCACATTGAAGGGAAGCGTTCCCGTGGGAGGGGAGGGGTGTTTGGGGCACGATAAGAAAAATCACACATTTAGATTGCACTTTCAAATCTCATGTGTGCATTGTTTTGCACGCACATTTTACCTTTAGAAATCAGGTACAAAGTCTGTGGCCTCTGCAGAGTTTGAAAATTGCAGATATTGTATATGGATCATGTACTTCCATCCCGTTCTTGCACATTCTACTTTGTAAAAGGAAAAAAGATAGGGGAGGGGGAGGGTTACAAAAAAAGCAAATTCAATAGTAACAGGATTGATCAAGCCTTTGGCTGGGGGGAGACTGCTGCAGGCTGCTTGTGGTGGCTCGCTCGGTTCCTAGAAGATTAGCTAAACCCCAACCAAATAAGGGAGCATTGATTTTTTTCTGGAGCTGTGACTAACCAACCCTCACCCTCCCTCCACGACCGCCCCCACCCCCCCTCCCGATTCTGAAAACGAGCCACGAGCATGCACTTGCACCCGGCCCCGGATGGGATGAGGTCCACGACACGGGTGCCGCGTCTCTGCCAGTCTTGTAAGGCTGCAGTCGCCCACTCGCCGTCTGCCGTCCCTCCAGCTGCCGAGGAAGCTGAAGCTAACATTTGGATCCCAGCCTGATTACTCATACATTCGTCTCTTGCTGTTTTTCTCTCTGCCTGGCCTTCCTGCTGTCTCCTTCCTTTTCCCACTGTACAGTGCACCTTTGCCTTCAGGGTGGCGGCCATCTTCTAAGGATGCCCATAGCATGTGCCTCCATGGACCTCCAAGGCCTTGCTCTCGGTAAAGGGGAACTGCCACTGGCTTTTGCTGCGATCATGGCAGTGACTTAGCGGTATAATGATTTTAGTAATATTAAAAAAAAAGTTATTTTTCTGTTTACAAGATTTTATGTGGCGGGTATAAAAGTCTGTCTTTTTTAAGCAGGCGCACGACTAAAAACCTTTTATGTGGAGGCTCATATTGAGAAGCATTTAGCCTTTTGATTCGGTTAATCAACAAGTTGAAAAATAATTTCTCCGTCCTTCCATCTCCCTTTAAGCTTGTAACTCTTCAAATCATGTCGGTCCTGACACGCCTTTGCAGCTGGGGGGGGGGGGGTGTCTCCTTTATAACAGAAAAAAAATGACTATAAAGAGAGCCCCTCAAGATTTTGGGCTATTCCTTTTTTTCTTGGTCTTGTACAAGCTTTTCCCACCCCTGCTCCTGGCCCACACTTACCCCTTCCATAGCATCTCCAAAGGAGAAAGGGGAAGGATCAATCTCAGGTCATTCCTGCCCCACAAGCTCCCGGTTCCACAATGGCAGCAGCCAGCTATGAAACTGGTGCCAATTTGTTTTACAGCTGTAAAATGTTTAGGTATTTTTACATAGGTTGATATTTCGGTTCGTTTCCAACAAAATGAACTGAAAATCAACTCATTTGTCATGTTTTAGCCATTCAGGTAAAATGAATGTGCATTCCCAACAACCAAAGAAGGAACATTCTTGTTATGTTGGGCGATTCGTGGGTTGCCCCTGTGAGCCACCACGCTTACCCCCTGCTTCGGCCCCAGTCTGGCCGAACAACGGCGGCAGACGCAGCAGGATGCTGCCGGCAACTCCTGTGCGGCACCTCCTCCCTAGGTGTGCCAGCCCTTTAAAAGGACCACGGCGGGAAAAGCCTCACGGCCCCTGGAGATGACATCACCAGGGCTACCCTATAAAAGGGAAGCTCCTGAACAGCAATTCATCTCAGCAACAGGTCTCCTTACTTGAAAATAGTGTGTGTAGTTATAGCATCCTGTCTCTGTTCCAGTTTTCTTTGCCTTCATTCTACAGTTCCAGTATTCCTTGACTTTGTTCTTCAGTCCCAGTGTTCCTTGCCTTCATTGTTCAGTTCCAGTGTTCCATGCCTTCATTCTTCAGTTCCAGTGTTCCTTATCTTCGTTCTTCAGTTCCAGTGTTCCTTGCCTTCGTTCTTCAATTCCAGTGTTCCTTATCTTCATTCTTCAGTTCCAGTGTTCCTTGCCTTCGATCTTCAGTTCCAGTGTTCCTTGCCTTCGTTCTTCAGTTCCAGTGTTCCTTATCTTCATGCTTCGGTTCCAGTGTTCCTTGTCTTCATTCTTCGGTTCCAGTGTTCCTTGTCTTTGTTCTTCAGTTCCAGTGTTCATTGTCTTTGTTCTTCAGTCCCAGTGTTCCTTGCCTTCATTGTTCAGTTCCAGTGTTCCATGCCTTCATTCTTCAGTTCCAGTGTTCCTTATCTTCGTTCTTCAGTTCCAGTGTTCCTTGCCTTCGTTCTTCAATTCCAGTGTTCCTTATCTTCATTCTTCAGTTCCAGTGTTCCTTGCCTTCGTTCTTCAGTTCCAGTGTTCCTTGCCTTCGTTCTTCAATTCCAGTGTTCCTTATCTTCATTCTTCAGTTCCAGTGTTCCTTATCTTCATGCTTCAGTTCCAGTGTTCCTTGTCTTCATTCTTCAGTTCCCGTGTTCCTTGCCTTCGTTTTTTAGTTCCAGGGTTCCTGGACTTTGTTCTTTAATTCCAACTTTCCTAGTCTTCTGTACTTCAGTCCCAGTGTCTAAAGTTCTTTAGCTCCAGTTCCTCAGCTTCAACTCTTCAGTCGTCTCAGTCTCCCTTGCTGTCCACTTGTGCTTCTCCGTGTCTCCCTGCTCTGCCTATCTGTCTTGTCATTCCCTTTGGATGGATACTTGGTATTGACCACTGCCTGATTCCTGGACTCTCCTGATTGCCTCCTGCCATGGACCTCTGCCTGCCACCAGACTCGCCTCTCCTACCTCGACAGATCTCATCACTACCTGCAGAGGCATCCACCTAAGACCTGCCGGCCCCGTCACTCAAATGCTCAACCCGAGGAGAACGTAGGCTGGTAAAGACAAAACTCCAGTTGGGCCTCTGCCTCATCTGGATCCACGTACCAATGGAGGGGACCTGCAGGGTTCCTCCCTGCAGGCTGCATCAACCCTGCCTCAGCCTAAGGGTCCACAAACACAATTCTCACATGCAGTGTCGTATAACTTATGCTCAGTACATCTACTGTAATTTGGTCATGTATGGCCGAGAGGTTCCAGTGAATCAGGGTACAAATCTGTTTCTTGATCCCTTGTAGTTATAGATTCTGCAGGGGCATCAGCTGGGTCTAGGAATTGTTACTGAATCCATAAGACTTGGGTAACACAAGCACAGAATGACAGTTCTTTAGATACATTTGGGAAAGTGCATGTTGGAAGCTGTATGTTGCAACGACCCCATATTACCCAACCACTCCTTCACTGCTCTAACAAGAGACATTGGTTATAGTTTGGACAATAAGCTACTCCTGAACTTTAATAGTTGGCATTAAATAATCAACTTTATCTTTTAATGTGCAAAAGCCCCAGGTAACCGTAAAGCATCCTCAGCAGGATTTGTTATTTTAATGTGTGTGCTATAAAGATGGAGTAGACCACTAGTTCTCAACAGAGTCCCTGGGGACCACCCGGCTAGTCTTGTTTTCAGGACATCCACAATGAATATGCATGAGATACATCTGTATGCACCACCTCCACTATATGGAAATAAACCTCATGCATATTCATTGAGGATATCCTGAAAACAAGACTAGCCGGGTGGTCCCCTAGGACCAAGCTGAAAACTACTGGAGTAGACCAAACCACATCCTCAGTCTTGTTGTTGCTTAACTGCCTACGTGTCTAGCTGCCACTGGGGAAACCACAAACACAGACTGGCTTGGACTTCACAAGAGCATCACAGGCACGGTTTGAGACTTGAAAATCAGCATCCAAGAATGTTTAGTGCGTCAAAAAAAGAAAAAGAGAGAGAACCTGTGGCTCTGACCGGTTTCCCCATGTCCCATCACGATTCTGGAATTTCCAATTCCAATGACTTTAGGGATCCCAGGAAATCCAGTCTTGCTGCTCTTGCTCAGCCTTGTCTGCAGGGGCCCGAGATTGTTTTCTATCCATTTGACAATGGAAATTAAAATTGCTGTGCATTTGAAAATCTCTCGGCCTCCTCTTTTCTTCACTCCTTCTATCTCCCCTCCTCCCTCCTGCTGCCCCTTTCCTCACCCCCTCCTTCTCCCCCTAACCCTTGCTTGGGCTTTGTCAAAGCACGTTTTCCAATTAGAGGATAAAAATATTCCATTCCTGACTCTATGCGCTATTGATTTTGCCTGTAGCTGTGTCTATGAATACGGGGGGGGGGGGGGGGGAGGAGAGGGAGTGTGGTGGTGGCGGGGCGGGGGATGAAGGCAGGAGGAGAGATGGTGAGGGGTTCGTTTGGCCAACATTCTCTCGTATTATTGTTATTATTCATCACTGCAAAAGGTGCCCTACAAAGTCTGATTAGCCCAGCTGACCACCAATAGTGAGAAAAAGATCAATACTTAATTGACCCCAACTGGGCAATAGAAGCTGGGATTGGTGAGCAAGGAACAGGCGCGGATAGGAGGGAGGGAGCGAGGGAGGCCAAGAGGGAAAGAGAAACAGGCAGAGGAAACAAAAAATCAGATGCAGAAGAGGGGAGAGGGAAGGACAGGAGGGAGGGAGAAAGGTGGGGGGGGGGGGGGGGGAGGAAAACAGGCCGAACGAGAAGCAGGAAAAGGAAGAGAGGGAGGAGGAAAGGAGGGCGAAGAAGGGCATGGGAGGAGAGGTGGGAAGAGAGAGCCAGTCAGAGCAGGGCTGAGAGAGAGGCAGAGACAGGTGGAATACGAGAGAAAGGAGACGGGAGGAGCGGGAGCCGCTGCCTGTGCTCGTCTTGCGTAGCTGAGCTCAGAATCGACGTTTCTTGCCAGCGGGACTTTCTGCGGGAGGATGGTTATAAAAGGACCAGGCAAGGTGAGGCCAAGAACGGGAGCCATTTATAGGGTGACCCCCAGGCAGGGCCGCAGAGAGCGGGAACTAGGCCCCCATGGAAGGTTCTGATGTGATACTTAATAAGAGAAAGCGTTTTCTAGATTTCCCAAATCATTTTTAATTTATTTAAGAAGGCTTTAGGAGCTTTTTTCTTAGCAAATTCTTCAATTACAATTGACATTTTTATTTATACATGTTAGAAATAGATATAATTTAGCTTTTTTTTTTTTTTTTAATTTTGCACAAGGAAAGTAGGCCCCTTGAACATTGTAGGCCCTAGCCAAATGGCCATGCTGCCCCCCCCCCCCCCCTTTCCTGGAGTCCCCCAGGCTCCAGTTAGGGCCCTTGATTTTCAACTCCCACTTCAAAGCCTGCTCTGCAAACTTCTCAGCGCAAAGGGTTTTGCCGGCCCCTTGTGATCTAGGGCTGGCCTGGTGGCGGGGGGGCTGTCTCCTAAACCCAAAACAACTGCTCGTGACTGGACAGGGTATCCTCTCGCCTCAAGTCCCGACTTCAGATCCCAGATCAGATTCGGTCAAAACTCCAAGATGGAAATGCTACCACCTAAGCTCAAAGGTAAATGTTCAGGAACTGGGTGGGTAAAAACAGAGTTTATGTGGGTAGAACGGCTCGGTCCACTTGCTGTAACTGGATTTTCAGCCGGCTAAAAGCACTGGAGTACTTTCTCAACATAGCATCGGTATGAAGAGGCATGGTCAGGGGAGGAAACTATGAGCATTTCTTAAAGGTTCAAAGGTGTACCTGGTGCCGTGTGTTTGGATATCAGTTAGATTTGTCCAGGTTGAAAAGCAGGAGCACTTAATGCTGTTTAGGCCCCTGACTGAGAGCTAACCCCCAAATGGTTTGGATAACCAGTCCGTTCCATAGGATACTGTAGAAAGCCATCATCCCTACTCCTTCTCTACCCTCTGCACCAGGATTCCAGTTCCTTACGACCTTGCAGCTGACAGAGAGAAAGAAAAGGGCTATCCTAGCTTCCCACTAATGGAGGTGCAGTCCTGCTTCTCTGGGGAAGATTAATTTCAGCCGGCACTGGGAAAGTGTCCAGAAAAGCAGAAAAAAACTTCTTTTCTGTACACCCTCCGACTTAATATCATAGCGATATTAAGTCGGAGGCCCCGAAATTTAAAAAAATTTTTTAAATCTGCCCGCGGCCCGCGGGTTGGAAGAGGGACGCTCAATTTAGCCGGCGTCCGTTTTCTGAACCCATGGCTGTCAGCGGGTTCGAGAACTGACGTCGGTAAAATCGAGCGTTGGCTGTCAAACCCACTGACAGCCGCCGCTTCTGTCAAAAAGGAGGCGCTAGGGACGCGCTAGTGTCCCTAGCGCCTCCTTTTACTGCGGGCCCTCATTTACATAAATTTATTTACTGGATCGCGCGCCCAGGAGAGTGGCCTGGGCGCGTGCCGCTCTCCCGTGAAGTTTTCTGTATCGGCCCGTTAGATGGATACAGCAACGGCAAAAGCCAGAAAGATACTGGCTGCATAGGAGGAGGCATGAGCAGCTGAAAAAGGGAGGAGATATTGCCCCTGTATAGGTCCCCGGTGTGTACAAGTCTGCAGACCGCACCTTCCACAGGTTATAAACAGGATGGAGTCGGTCCAGGGGGCGGCTACTAAAATGGTCACTGGTCTTCGTTCTAAAGCATATGGGACAGACTTAAAGATCTGAACATGTGTATCCTAGAGGAAAGGCAAGGTAGGGGAGAGATATTTAAATATCTCAAAGGTTTCCATGCACAGAAAGTGAGCCTCTTTCAACGGAAAGGAGGCTCTAGGCGACAGGGCCATGGGATAAGGGTGAAAGGGGGTAGACTCAGGAGTAATCGTAGGAAATATTCCTTTACAGAGAGGGTGGTGGATGCGTGGAACAGCCTCCCAGTGGAAGTAGTGGAGACAAAAAACAGTACCTGAATTCAAGCAAACATGGGATAAATGCAGGGGATGACTAGGGGAGGGGTGGGAACTGTAAAGCTAAATTAGTTGGGCAGACTAGACGGGGCCATATGGTCTTTTTCTGCCATCATGTTTCTATGATTCTACCTCCCTCTCTCTTTCTATAAAATTTGATTTTCAACTTCCAATTAAAACACTACACAAAAACCTAAACAGAAGACATGGCAGGGTTACCCCGGGTGACTCTTGGTCACCTAGGACAGGCTGAGCCAGGTTTATTTGTACCTTCCCATTTCATGCATGGAGGTGCAGCCCTGCTTCTCTGGGGGAAGTCAGATCTACAGTACCTCCCCACGACCCACATGTAACGGGAAGAAACTGGGCCAGGAGACAAGGCATCATCTCCTCTGCTAAGCTCGCTAGAACCACATGGCATCGAGGCCCCATCCTACAAGGCACAATCCCTTTCGTTTCGCGAGACCTGGGACATTCCCAGCTGAAGACCCTTTTTGGGAGGGAGTGGAGGGGGGGGGATTTAAGTGGCCACAACCCTTCATGGTCCAGAAATAATAACGGTGCAGTGACTGATGGGAAAGAAAAACCTCTTTAATGTTCATCAGGTTCCATTCGTGTGCAGAGCGAAGGGGCTAAAGGTGGAAAATCCTTTTATTCTCTCTTGCTTTTAACATTTCTCATTTTATCATCTTTTGGACATACAGAAGCACATTAACCCTCCCAGGCATCAGATTCCACCCTTAACTGTACGGATTAGATCCGGCTTCCTGTCTGCCTTGATATATAACACATCAGCCTTAAATGGATGCTGTCCATCTCTTTAAACAATATATTACTGCCGTCCATTATTCCCATTAATCCATAGAAAAAAATCATTACACATTTCTACGGAGACCCATCGCCATAAACAGAACTCGGTTTCAAAATGCACTTTTGCATTAAATGTCAAACGTAAACTGAGTGATACCTCTAATACCCACCTCCTCCTCCTGCTCTCCCCCTTTTTTCCCCTTCCTCGATCAATTTTATGATGCCAGGCTGCGCTTGTTAATGCTTCCGGAATCTCTCTGCCCTGTTTAAAAATTCTTAATTAAGCAGATTTTTTTTGTTTACACTTGAACTAATTACACTTTTAAAACCAACAATAAAACATAAGATATTTGCCATTAGCGCACACCAGCCCGGGGACGGACAGTATACCCGTGCAATTCAGGAAATCCGGCCCTGTCCATCAACAGATAGAAGAGCCAAAGAGCAGGCATCTGCCAGGCTTCTCCTGCCATGCTTCAGCTTGTAAGTAGGAGTGGATGATAGTGGGCGGGGGTGGAAGGGAAGAAGAAACAGAAAGAGAGATGGGGAAGTAAAGATTAGTAGGTAGACATCTGCCTGGCTTTCCCTTGCTCTAAGACCCTCATCTCTTTTCTTCGTTCCCAGGCAAATGCTGATCCAGATAGACTTAAATAATGTAGTTTGATCCCTTAGTGTGATACATTATAGAGCAGGTAATCCAAGGCACTCTATAATACTACGCGCACACACACACACACACACACATTCTGTTTCACGTTACAGAGTTTACCATACCCGCAAAACGTTTTGCTGTAGTTTGGGATAGTACTTTGACTTCCCACAATGCCAACCTTTCATCTGGAAGACGGATTTCCTTGAAGGTTTCATTATTCATATTTCTCTAGATGAACTTTGATTTATGACCATCAAAGAGGCCACTTCAGAAGAGAGGAAAAAAAGGGCTGGATCAGGAAGATGCAGAACAGATTCACTTAGTAGATCATGGCTGCCCTAGTTGCTAACTAGTCCTGCCACCCCCCCCCCCTCCCCCCCCCCCCCCCAATGCAACTGAAAAAAAAAAATCATTCAATGGGCAATCAGCCAGTAAAACAACCCCAGTAGTCACCTTGGGGTCAGTTTTCATTGAGCTCCAGTTCTACAGAATCAACGTTTGGCCCACTTCCTACCTGCCGACATTTATAGCTTCATATTTTCTACTTCGGTTGGATGGACTATACCCGTAGCCTTCTGGAATTTATGATGCTGTCAAAGAAGGTCAAGTTTTTGCACAGGTGTAATGGGCCTTGGGGCCTTTGCTTGCTATGGTTTGATGCAATCAATATTTGTTTAATGTAGGATGCTCTCTGGTGACTGCTGCAAAGATTACTGGTCTTCAGCTAGAGCTTCGAGTCATGCACGAGAGGAATGGTCGGAAAGATCTGACTTTGACACATGCAGTTATGGGATCCAAGAAGCCTGCAGCCTGACCATGGGCACAATCATTCTCAGGTAAGTTTTTAAAGGAAGCTGAGCACCTGATCTGGGTGAAATTTCAGCTGAAATTAGGGGCCTCAGTTTTAGGATGAAAATTAATGTAAATTAGGTACCTAAAACCAAGGTGCCTAACTTTAGGCCTGCTAATCATGTGCCTGAATGTAAGCACTTAAGTTAAGCACCAAGCACTGGAAATCAGCCTGGCCTGAACCTGCCCACTTTTTTACGAGCTGAAACTAAGTGACTGGTGAAAATAGGCACCAAAATATAGGAACTCAGCCCGAGTCATTTTTCAAAGGGACAAAATTAGATATCTAACTCTTAAAGTTAGGCACCTAAGCTCTTTGCAACCTGAGCTCTCTGTGTCTATGACGAAACTCTTTTTATACTTGGAGCTCCATGTCTTGTGGAGAAGGCTGTGAAGCTTCCTAAGTCAGAAAAACTATTATGGTGGAGCTTCTAAACAGGACCTAGGGGATACTGCAAGGCTGAATAGACAAAATGATGAGGCCTTCACTTGTTCAGAAAGAAAAATCACAATTAAACAAACAAAAATAAAAAGATGCCTGATATGCCAAAATGGACGATGCATGACTTTCCCATGAATTTTATGTCTTTTATATATTGATTTGCTCATGAAATGTACTACATGTGTTTGTAACAAATTCATACGTCTTCATTAATGATAATGTTTATAGAAAAAAATGAATCTATACAGCCGGGGCGAGACCAGCATTACAAAGTGTCCTTTAGATAGAAACATAGACAATGAAAGTAGATAAGAACTGCAAGGCCCATCTAGTCTGGTATTCATGATGCAACACCATAGAACCCCCTTCACCTTCCCCATTCCCTGATCTGAGGCATACTCACAACTAGGGATCCTCTGTGCTTATCCCAAGCTTTCATGAATTCTGGTCTTGTTTTAGCCTCCACTGAGAGGCCGTTCCATGCATCCACCCACGCCGTCTGCGAAGAAATGGGGGTCCATCGCCCCTTGAGCCTCACATCATAACCTCGCGTTCTGAAACTTCCTTTCCATTAGAAAATGCTTTCTTCCTATTCATTATCCTTGGAGGAATATGAATGCCTCTTATCTTATCTCCCCTCTCCCTCTTCTCTTCTGGAGTATACATATCAAGGTCTTTAAGTCCCATCTCATAGCGCTTTGGTGTTGACCATGAGCCATTTTGGTTGCTCTTCTCTGGACTGCTTCTATCCTGTCTATATCCTTTTGGAAGTATGGCCTCCTGAACGGGGCACTCTACCTCAGACGAGGCACTACATACACTTCCCTACTCCAGAAAGGTATCTCCAGTGATATCTCCTCCTTTTCCTACTGGTTATACTTCTCCCTATGTGCCCTAGGCCATTCTTCCAACTTTCATCATCAGGGCCGGCTCCTGGCTAACCAGCGTCCTGTGCGAAAACTGAAATTGAGATCCTCCTCCTCTTACCTTCCATCCCCTCCCCCCCTCCTTCCATCCTTTCTTGTACCTTTTATCTCTGCCCCCCTTCCATCGCTGCCTTCACCTATTTTTCCATCCTCTACTTCATGTTCTTATCTTCCTTTCCTAGTGGAGCTGCTCAGGACAGAGAGGCAATGGTGGCAGGAAGCAGTGCCAGGCCCCCAGCATTGCTCGCTTGTTGCTAAGGCAGCAGAAACAGTACTTCAGCCTCTTGGGAAGGGGAAGCACTCGACAGCAAGCCTCCTTTGGCCCACAAACTCTACTGCAGCTCTTCTTTGACCTAGTAACCTCATTAAGGGGATGCTGGTGCCCAGGGCCGGTGCAAGCATATTTTATTTATTTTACATATTTATTTATTTAACCATTTCTATATACCGAAACTTTCGCAACAACTTCAAGCCGGTTTACAAAATTTTTTTGAAAAACAATTCATAAATAAATCCTAACATGGTTCTTCAAGAAATATAAAATTAACTAAAACAAAATTAAAAGCATAATATACATTGCCCAAAATAGAATATAATATCAAAATAAAATAACTCCCATTCAAATTACAAGTTACAATAGTATTAAATAAACTAAAACAATTCCAAATACAATAAAAACACTACCATGGACTAATTCCATGGTTAGAACATAAATAAACATAAAATAAACAGGGAGGAAAACTATACTTTGGTGCCTAGGTGAACCTTTGGTCATTCGCCCCCTCCCCCCCACTCCCCCAACTTAATTACTGGCAGCAATGGCTCCAGCACAATGCTCCCTTCTTTGACAGTATTGGCTCTGGTACAGCACCCCTCTAGATCTTAGAATGGCAGAACTTTGCTGCCCCCCCAAATCCTGGTGCTCTAGGTAACCGCTTAGTTTGCCTAATGGAAGCACCGGCCCTGTTGGTACCCATGTGACCACACAGTTTGCACACCTCAAAAGCCGGCCCTGCTCATCATTGTCTTGTCTCACTGTTTGGCTACCTTGCAATTATCAGATATGATCACCCCAAGTGCTCTTTTCAGTTTGCTTTACATCAGTACCTCACCTCCCATCATGCACTGTTCTCTTGGAATTTTGCACCCAAAATGCATGACTCCACTTTTTTTTTGCATTAAATCCTAGTTGCCAAACTCTTAATTGCTCCTTTTAGATCATGCCTTAGGAGAGAAGAGAAAGAGGGATATGATAGAGAAATCCCAATATCTGAAAGATAATAATGCAAAAGTAAACTTTTTATGAATGGAAAAAAAGTTGTAGAACTGGGGGGGGGGGGGTCATCATATGAAGCTCTAAGGGGGGTATGACTTAGGAACAATGTTAAGAAATATTTTTTGTATGGAAAGAGTCGTAGATGGCTGGAATTACTTCCTGGAAAGGGTGGTGGAAGCTAAAATAAAAATGGACTTAAAAGTTATGGGATAAGTACAGAGGCTCCTTACTTGCAAAAAGTGAAGGGATAGTGGAAGCACAACCTAGTAGCACTGTGGGCTCCGGGGAAAGCCTAAGAGTAACCTGCACAGGGCGGCAGTTATAATCCTAACCGCGGTGCCATGACTGGATTGGGGTCACCTGCACAGAACAGCAGTTAGAACCCTATCATAAGAACATGCCCTACTGGGTCAGACCAAGGGTCCATCAAGCCCAGCATCCTGTTTCCAACAGTGGCCAATCCAGGCCATAAGAACCTGTCAAGTACCCAAAAACTAAGTCTATTCCATGCTACTGTTGCTAGTAATAGCAGTGGCTATTTTCTAAGTCAGTTTAATTAATAGCAGGTAATGGACTTCTCCTCCAAGAACTTATCCAGTCCTTTTTTAAACCCAGCTACACTAACTGCACCAACCACATCAGCAGTGGTACAGCTATATAGGACTGACCATGGTTAATACTCACAATTCAATAAGCATGGGCCATATGTTGGAAAGCTTGGTGATTAAGACATGACAGGGGATATGGGTGCTGGATTTAGTGCTGGTCTTGTAACAATCGTAGAGGAAGATGACAAAGCCTACAGTGGCCTACAGGTGGAGGACAGTACTTAAGAGATTCTGGGCATTCTTGGGATGGAAAATGGAGGGCTGTGATGGTAAAAGGGTTGAGAGATCAGGTAAAAGACAAGATGTTGGGGGGAATGGGAATTTATATGTTCATCTACCCCAAGTGGAAGAATCTCAACTGGGCAGACTGAATGGTCCAATTTGGTCCTCATTGAGATTTGAATTTTATATTTAATTACTCGCCTTTCCCAAATTCACACTCAAAGCTTACTATGTTTCTATATGACACTAGTTCCGTTTGGCATGCTCATCCTGTTGCAGATCTTAATATCATTTTCAAAGACTGACTGAACCGAACCATCGCTTCTCCAAGCTCTCTTAATATCCTAGAATGCATTACAATTGAGCCCAACTGCTTTATCCACATTCAGTTTTGCTAGTTCCATGCAAACGCTCTCCGATGTAAGTGGAGATTGGGCAGAAACTTGAGATTTCAGTGAACCAACTACTTCAAAAGGACCGTTTGCACTCTGAAGGTGAACGGGCATGATGGAGGTGGACTGGGGCTACTAGCCTCCACTCATTCTCTTTAATGATAAGTGTCTCATTCCTTAAATACTTCTCCAATTTTATGGTTCCCGCAAAATCATCACAAATATCTCCTTTTGACTTCCACTGTCAGTGCAAGATGGTAGGAACCAAAGAGATGTGATTAGTTACTTCCATCAACAAGGAGGTTAAACGCATATACCATTCTGGCCATCTGACTGAATCTGAGAAGGCATCAAATTACTAAAATAATTAGGAAGATATGGAATAGAGAAAGGAAGAATCATTCAGGTGAGAGTTTTAGTCTGGGTTGGTTTTTTTTGTTTTTTTTTTTGGATAGGGGAGTGGAGGAGTAGTCTAGTGGTTACAGCAGCAAACTGTGAAACCAAGAAAGCCAGGGTTCAAATCCTGCCACTGTTCTGTGTGACCTTGAACAAGACACTTTACCCTTCAATGCCTCAGATACAAATTTAAATTGTGAGCCTTCTGGTGGCAGGAAAATGCCTACAGTACCTGAATGTAATCTGTTCTGAAGTATATCAAAGGTAGAATATTAAATAAATAAGGTGCAAAGCTGGATCCAGGGGCCGTACAGGAAAACAAGTCAGTTTGCTGGACAGGAGAAGGGCCTAGCCTGCTCCCTCCCCCACAGCTTGAGCCTTTGGATTCTGGGGGCCAGTAGACTCCAGTGTGGTGGCAGTACACGGTAAGTCTGATTTAGGCAAGGCTGAGGACAGGTTGGATCAGGTGAGGCTGGAGACAGAGGACTAGGTAATGGAAAAAAGCAAAGGTCACTGATGGGGAAGACAGAGACAGGCAACACTGAACAAGAAACACAAAGGCCTGAAGGCAGTGTGGTAGGAGGCCTGAAGACTGCTAGGAGACCACAAGACAAGGAACAAGAATACTAGTGGCCAGGTCAAGGAGATGAAGGTAACTCCATGAGAAGGAGGTTCTGTCTGACAAGACAAGGTTAAATGGGCCTGGAGCTTGGGTGTGGTACAGGCAGAAGGGAGGAGCTTGGCAAGGAAGGAAGCCAAGCTTGCTAGTGGCCTCTGCTGGTGAGGAGGCATCATTGCAGCAGGATAGGATAAGGCTGCCTAGCAGGTGAAATCCTAGTATAAGGGGGAGATGTAGGTTGGTACTTTATTAATGTGGCTGGACATTTGATCAGCTACTAATTGGCCATAGCTCCTAGTTCTTAGGATTTATATCAGCTTAAATGGAGACAGCATTCCTGCTTAGGCCCTCCCCCAGAGACTGCCAATGGATAATGATCTCCTAGAGCACAAGGAGAGTGTGAGGGAGTGTATAGGCGTCTCCTCGAAGCTATCTTAAAGGAACGGGCTCAGATATCCTGCCCGGTCCTCCTTAAGCTTGGGCTCCCCAAGTTATCCTGGGAGGAGAGAGAAGTCCAACCCTTGAGCATAAAACCTGAGGGCCTGGACAGGTTAGACAGGCCCCAGGGAGGTGACTGACAAGAGTCCCAACCTACCGACTATCCGTAAGGTTGGTAAACTGCTTGTACTTAAAAGCTTAGAGCCTGCCTGTTCTGTTGTCTGCAGCCACTTGTGTGTCTTTAATATCACTGTAAATAAAGAGCACTTTAGCAGAGCCAGAGATCCTGTGTGCTTTCCTCCGGCTGTAACCATGCCACTGACCGCTTGGGCGCCACAGGGGGTGAGCCCTTGTGAGAGGGTGGCAGTGTAGATTTGATTTCAGAGGAGGAGGAGGAGGAGTGTTTTCAGTGTGCTCTCCAACAGGTCGATACTGTAAGACCGCGGGAGAGCGGACGAACGCCCGCTCTCCCGGCGCGCGCACCAGCCCTTCGCCGGTGCGGGCGATTCAGTATTTAAATGAGGTGACGCGGGAAAAACGGGGAAAAGGAGGCGCTAGGGACACTAGCGCGTCCCTAGTGCCTCCTTTTTGTCAGGAGCGGCGGCTGTCAGCGGGTTTGACAGCCGACGCTCAATTTTGCCGGCGTCGGTTCTCGAGCCCGCTGACAGCCACGGGCTCGGAAACCGGACGCCAGCAAAATTGAGCATCCAGTTTTCGGCCCGACAGCCGCGGGCCGAATTCAAATTTTTTTTTTTTTTTTTTTACTTTTTTTTACTTTTGGGGACCTCCGACTTAATATCGCCATGATATTAAGTCGGAGGGTGCACAGAAAAGCAGTTTTTACTGCTTTTCTGTGCACTTTCCTGGCGCTGGAAGAAATTAGCGCCGACCTTTGGGTCGGCGCTAATTTCTTAGAGTAAAATGTGCGGCTTGGCTGCACATTTTACTTACTGGATCCCGCGCGCATACCTAATAGGGCCATCAACATGCATTTGCATGTTGAGGGCGCTATTAGATGCCGCGGGTGGGCCGCGTGTTTTCCTCCCCTTACTGAATAAGGGGTAAGGGAAAACACGCGTCCAGAGCAGGCTGACAGTGCGCTCCGATGGAGCACACTTTACTGTATCGACCTGCAAGTTAGGCCCTCAGCTTAGCACAGAGAGGGAGAGGTCCCCAGAAGTCGACTGGAGGGGAGAGAGAGAGAGGAAGAATGATTTTTGCTGTTTTTCTGAAATTTTCTCACAGTTTTGCCCTGAGCCTTCGCCAGGCAGCCTCCCCTGCGCAGTGGGTCAGGAGGGAGCTGGGGGGGGGGGGGGGTCTCTTTGCCCAGTTCAAGAGGAGGCTGCAGTGACTCTGCAAAGAGAAGGGTCTTGATCAGAGATCACATTTTTTTTTTTTTTTACCAAAAGGGAAGGAAGCTGTTTTCTGCCACCCTGTCTTGCCCTGAGCTGGAAGCTGGAAGGACGGCTTTCAGTAGCAGGGCCTTTCCTCCTGGAAGGCTGCATCTGTTTTGAAGAGGCGTTCCGAGGGAGAAAACAAGAAAACATCAGGAGACCCCCCCCAAACGGAGTTTTCCACCCCGGGGACCCAGGTCACTGCCAGATAGGAGTAGGGGATTCTTCGTGGACCTCGGGTACTGGGAGGGGGTATCCGTCGTGGTTAGGACACCCCCAGCCCCCCTGGGACACTTAGCATTTCCCAGTCCTGGAGGATAAGCCGGTTTCAAGCCCCTGCCTGGAGGGACATGCCCGCAGAGCGAGAGATCAATCAAATCCTGGCTCGTGTGAAGCTAAGGGTCCTGGATGTAACAGGGCATTTTATTTGCTGCACCTTTCAGTGATTTTTGAACTCAGTCAAAGTGAACTTTAATTTAAGCCCCCACCCAGGGAGTCTGGCCTGGTTTGTAGGTGCCCCTGTCCCGAAGAGCAAGGGTAGCACACGCACCTATGGGGTACTACATAACCCTCTCCGTGCCAAGAAGGTTTTCCTCCCCCCGCAGAACGGGCCCACCCCTTGGGAAAGGAATGCGGGGCAAGGCTGAGGAGCGAGCCATGGTTAATACATCCTTTCATGGCCCTTTAGAGTCTCTGCCATCCACCAAGCAGCTTGTGTGCTGGAGGTGTTTCCCTGTCCCCGGAGGGCGCACAATCTTTTGAGGTGAAGCGACTCGTCCAAGGTCACGAGGAGCGTCAGCGGGGATTTTGTAGGGGTGAGGGGAAAAGAAGGGGGTAAGTGAATTTGATTCAGTGTTTGCTAACATTACTAATAACAATGATCAAAATGTAGCCTGAGAAATCTTAGCCAGCGGCATTGATCAGGCCCAGACTGATACAGCCCCTGAAGTTAGCCACTTCCAGTCTGGTTGATGCTGAGAATCACGGAAGATCAGGGGGATGATCTTCCCACGGACACTGAAGTCTTGTACTGTTTGGGCAAGTAAGCAAGTGTGAACCAGCGGCCATCACTGGAGGGCTGGCAAGTGGCTCATTTTCCCGCTGAGAGTATTCTCTGCTTTAAAACTGCTTTGGGCGGCCAGTGTGGCTTGAATTTTCAAAGCCATTTTATTTATTTATTTAGTGAGTTAGTTAAACTTCATTTCTTGCCCTATTCTTTTGGCCCCGAGCAAGTCACAATAACACAAATCCGATTTTAAGCATGTAAATGGCTGCTGTACAAATTGTCCAAGGCTCAGTACATTTGCGGGTAACCTGATTACAGGGCATATTTTTATGCACACTGAGGGAACTGGGCTAGCACTTAGTCACATAAGATTTGATATTCCAAAAGAACCTAAGTCCCTAAGTTTGGCACCTATTTTCCGACAAACTTAGGAACCCAAGGGCCCAATATTCAGCTGCTATCCAGCTGAACAAGTTAGCCAGATAAGCTTATACCCAGATAAATTAAATTTAGCCAGGTAAGTTTATCCGGCTGACTTTAGACTTTCTCAATAGCAGGTCTAACTTATTCGGCTAAGTTAGCTGGATAAGTCTCAATATCGCTACTTACCTGGCTGAGTTAGCCAGATAAGTGGCTCCTCCCCGTTACACCCTTATCCTACCCTCCACTTAGCTGGATAAGTACTTATCTGACTATGTGGCGGCCGCTCAGTGCAGATATTCAGCTGCCGCCACTTAGCCAGATAAGTCCTAAGGTACCTAAAACTTAGGGTCTTGAATTTAGGCCTAGATTTAGGAGGCTAAGTTAGGCTAAGCTCCTAAGTTTGTTTCCCTGCCCTAACTCTATCCCTGTGGCCTGCCACTTTATAGCCTCCTGTATTTAGGAGCCTAGTGAAACCAGGAGCCTACATTTAGGGACTCAGCCCTGGTAAGTTTTCCAAAGGAGCCTAATTCCAAAACCCTTTGAAAACTGGCCCCATGCCTTTTTCTTTTCAAAGTCTGCGTGCAAGTTAACCCACCCAGGTTATGCCCTGCAAAGAAACAAGTGTAGCGAGTTATTCTGTGCATGATGAAGAGCAATTACCCGAGCAGCCTTTATCCCGAGCGAACCTAAGGGCGGCAATTATCCTGACCCATACAATTATAAAATGACCCTCTCTATTTTGGGTTTAAGGCAACGTTTGTCCAGTCGCAGGACGGCCCTGGCCCGTTCCGATGCCATGCTTTCTCCTTCAGCGGCGAAGGTGCCGCCAGCTGCTGCTCTCCTCTCCTCCCGGCCTTTACCGGTCCCCCACGGCAGGAAAGCTCTTCAGCGGTGCCTCATGATGATGATGATGATGTCGTGCAGCTGGGTGTTTAAACCCCAGCCGCCCTTCCCCTTGGTGTCTCAGCGACAGACCCTCCCGCCTAGCCTGCAGTGCCTGTCGCTAGCCTTCCTGCCTTCCTCGTGCTGCTTGCCCCTGGTGTCTCATATTCATGGCATTTAGTAATGATGCCTTTTAAAAATCTGTGTCGGATTATGGGTTAAAAGGAAAGCAGTAGGGGGCTGGCCTGATGGCTGCTGGGTAGGAGGTATGGGTTCCTTAGTGTCGTCCAAGCCCGGGGATGCTGAAGGGGCATTCACAGTCCCTGGAGGGAGGGAGACCCAGGTACGGATGGCACGCACACCAGTCTGTGACGTCTAAGGATTGTCCTTTGGATACTGGGTGAGATGAGAAAGATGGAGAGGCTTCAAAATGGGGCAAAGCCAGGAAAGCACCTGGATACATCTGATCATTTTTATTAGTACCACCAATGTTTTGGAGTGCAAGCTTCTTCAGTTACTTCACTCAAGTAATTGCCCCGCGATTCTTCATTTTGAACACGCTGTACATATTGTAAATTTGGTTCTCTTCATCTGTAAATGCTGTACATTTATTTTTCACAACATCTCATCTTGTTAAATAATTTGTTAAACCTCTTTGCTGTAACCACTCCTCTCCGGTTGCATGACTCTGCCACGCTAGCCCTTTCTCCCCAGTTGAGCTTCCTTATGTTAATTGTAACTTCTTTTTTTCTTTTTTCCAAAGTTATTGGTTACCCTCGTTTAATGTAAACCGATGTGATGTTCCCATGAATGTCGGTATAGAAAAGTTTTAGATAAATAAATAAACCCCAATAGACGTATTTGATTCATTCCAAATCACAAAATGAATTAAATGATAAGGTTTTTTGTTTTTTAATCCTCTTCTTACTTTGTGTGTGTGTCTCTCTCTCTACACCATCTAATTTCTCTCTCAACAGACAGCGGATACCACTAATGTTGTTAACCTTCCCAGTGCCTCCTTTACCCAGCGTCAGTACCGAAGGCAGCGATCTCCAGGGACCATTTGGGTGGGATACAGCCCACTCTGGCAACCCTTCCCATGTTGCTGGCTAGCTGATCATGGCCAGGGCTGCCCCTCATAAGACGAGGGGCAGCCCTGCGACCAGCCGCACTCTCGTTGGGCCTTGTACTGCAACAGCAGCAGCAGCAGCAGCGACATTCCCAGCCCAGCCCAGACCAGGCAACGGGACCCTGAGTTGGAAGCGAATAGTATTTTGCTTCCTTTCATCTTCCACCCTCCTCCCCCACCACCCTACAACCTGCTAAAGCCCGGCTATTTTCCACATGATCTTCTGGGATATCCTTGATGCATCCAGCACAAAGCAAAGCTTTGCTGCCTTCACTCTGCTCTGTATCGACAAGGCCAGTGTGACCTGGAGGTCTCAGAAGGAGTCAACCTCTCTCCGTGCTGACATTTCAGTGATATTTGTACAGCTAATAATGCAAAGACAAGCCCTCCTCCAAAAAGATCTCAGGGGGCAGATGGTGAGGGGAGTAGGGGCTGGGGGTGGGATGGGGAAGGGGGACGTGAGCATGCTCTGCAAACAAAGGACAGGATGTGACATTCCAGGACTCTCAGCAAGGCAGGGCACCGGTGTAACTCTGTCAGCACGAGCAGTGGCCCATCCTCTGTCTGCATTCAGTTTAAATCCCAGTTTCAAAAGATTTTTGGTTTTCATAGGAATAGAAAATAGGGGGTTAAGGGGCAGGGAAAGCTTCTTAAAATAGGGTTCAGTCTGCAACAAGGTGGCACAGCCCTCTCGTCAGAGGCCCAAAGGCCCGCAGCCAGCCAGATGCAGAATTCTCCACTGAGGTCCATCCTGCCTGCTTCCAGCACGTTTCAGCCTGGGTCTTATGACGCCGGCCTTTAATGCAGGGACGCAGCAATGGGGGGCAAAAATCAGGAGTGGCTCGTCATGATCTCACAATGACATAAAGGTAAGCCAGCAAAGATGTCCAGCTTCTTGGACAGCACGGGATCAATCTGTAAAGGCTTTAGGTAACTTTGTGAGTTACGGACCCAACTCAGCTTCTTTGAAAGCTGACAAAGGCCAAGCAACTAAATTTAGGTCCCTAAAGAGTGTGTACTTATGGGAGTGGAGTTAGGCAGGGTAAAAGTGTTAAGATGCTTTAGTACTGTGTAAGTTTTAGATGTTGAAATTTAGGAAATAATTCAGTTGAAAACATAGTTTCTAAATTCAGGCGCTTAATTTAGGTAATGAGCATTTTTTTAAAACTAGCCACTTTGTGACCTAATCAAAAGCAAGTCTGTTACCCACAATGCCTTGGGGGGACAACAGATGCTCCTTGTGAAATTGTATTCACCATAATTTTAAGAGATGGTTACATAGTCACATAATTGGGTAGGTTGAAAGAAGAGCAGAGGTTTCTCGACTCCAGCCTTCTCCTGAATTCCTGACACCTCTCCACAGGGCAGTCCAGAGGGAGGCAGAAAATCTCTGTGCAACAGGGCCAGCTCTACAATTAAGCAAACTAGGCAGCTGCTTAGAGTGTCAACATTTGGGGGAGGCAAAAATACTACCAACTGAAAAATTGCAGAAGATGCTGGGCAAAGCAGCATGGCTAGTGGGGATCTCCAGGCCCTTCCACCTGAAGCATCACAGGAGGAGCTGCTGGGCCAAGCAGTGGGGCTATTGGGGCTTCCCAGGCCCAAGGCCCTGCCAGATAAAGATGTGGAGGAGCCACCAGCAGCCGCTCTCCATCGCCCCTGCCTATTCTGTGTCGATACCATGAGCATTAAAGCTTGCAGACTGGCACTTCCACTGCTAAGGGAGGAGAAGCACTGGAGGCAAATGCTAAGGAAGGGACAGAGGAGAGGTACCGGAGGCAGATGCTGAGGGAGGAAAGGAGGACAGATAGTAAATAAAGACGTTGAGGAAAAGGGGGGAGAGAAGCAGAAGGCAGATATTGTGGGAAAAATGCTGAGGTTGGAGGAAGATGCTGGGGTTGGAGGAAGGAGAAATGGATGCTGGGAAAGGAAGCAGATAAGAAGGAGGAGACAAGACAGGGCAGATGCTGGGGAAGGAGGCAGGAAGGCAGATGCTAGGAAGAGAGAGAGAAGGGAGTGCTCTACCGAGGCTGCAACAAAGGGGGGGGGGGTGGACAACTCAGGATCAATGTCAGCAAAGACTTCTTCACAGAAAGGGTGCTGGATGCATGGAATGCCCTTCCAGAAGAGGGGGTGAGCACGAGAAAAGGAATGAAATTTAAAAGGACATGGGATCGAGGATGGAAGTGAAGACAAGGGGTAATCTTTGTTAACTTTAGGCATGAAATTTCTGCACGGGGGGGTATCCTGCGCGGAGCGGCAATTACTACCCAAGCAACTTGCTGGGCAGACTGGATGGACCATTGGATCTTTATCTGCCATTGTTTACTAAGTTACTATGTAACTGTTAAAAGCCAGGTATACCTGCGGATTCCCACTTCTGGGAACGAGCAACAAGGGAATGGCTTTGCCGGGGGATATCGAGTGGCCCAGCCTGGCCACTGCTAGACAGGATGCTGAGTCTGAGGGACCTCTGGGCTGACTTTGCTATGTGACATAGCAAAGTCACAGCAAAGTTCTTACCCTGCTTGCTCGATTTCCTCTGCTTATTATTTTACCCTTCCAGAAGTCGCACTAAATGAATCCCTTGGTAAAAAAATACACGCACCAACTTTTAACACTGGGGCAGCAGACTGAAACCTGGCCCATCTCCACACGTGCAGCAGAGAAGAGGTGGGGTGGCTGGATGTTAAAGCAGGACTGGGCCAGCTCGATCGTGGGGATCAGACGGAGCCTGCTGGGAGCCCCACTCCCTTACACAGGGGCCCGTCACTAACTTTCCTCATTCTTTTCCATCCCTCCTGTTTCCTTTGTGGCTGCCTGCCGCTGTTTTCCCTCCTGCTTCCGAGGTCTGTCCTGCTGCCCTGATTTCCCCTGTGGCTAATTCCAGCG
This sequence comes from Rhinatrema bivittatum, assembly GCF_901001135.1. Lineage (NCBI taxonomy): Eukaryota > Metazoa > Chordata > Amphibia > Gymnophiona > Rhinatrematidae > Rhinatrema > Rhinatrema bivittatum. The sequence goes on from NC_042622.1 coordinate 230,947,379, forward strand.
CTCTTTCTTGCATCAACCAGGGAGGGACTAGTGAATTATGCAGCTGGCCTTGCTGAATCAATTTAAGGCAGAGGGGAGGGGGATTCACTACTGCACTTCTTACTTAACATAGCTGTGTATAGTACAGCTAGGCCTATGCGGCACCATCCAGTACTGTTCCATGGAGCTACACAAATGATTTTCTACTAATTACTAAACTAGTACAATAAAAACTGTTTAACCAAAGCAGGCCAAGATCAGGCAGAGCAGTGTTTTTGGATTTAAAAGCAATCTCAAGGTGGTGGTGGGGGTTCATCAAGTGGGACTTAGATATGGCCAGAGAAAGGAGCCGAACACATCAACCCAGGAAGCAGTTCAGGAGTCAAATGTGGAGCTGTGAGAAGAAAGAGAAACCACACAGCCGAATTTTCCATAGCGAAGCCAGACAGCTCAGTGGCAGAGCTGCGAGGAGTTCACGCAGGACGTAGCGAGAGGGTGGATAAATAAAGGTTACGGCAACAGGGTCGGTAAAAAAAATAAAATAAAATAAAATGGGGCCTGGTCCTTGGAGAGTCCCGGAAAGGTCTGGAGCTCAGAGTAGCTGAAGTTATGCGAAAACGAACAGGGATCCTTCAACCACGGGCAAGAAAACATGGCCATAAATCTTCATTTGTGGTATACTGAACCCCGGCCCTCGGGTGCAGGAAGAGAGAGTCCCCCACGTTTCAGGCGCCATCATCCAGATCTGGCGCCACCCAGGGCCGCGCCTCCCCTGCTACATTCCTCATAGCAGCAGGTGCTTCCTAGCCGTGCCGTCGCGTTACGTTTTCCCATTCCAACAGACGCGTAAATTATAATGCAAGAGTGATAATACCGTGCAGTTCGGTGGCAGCTTTCGCCAGGTCACAAAAGAACGGTGTGAATTTGAGCCGGGGCAGTTTGTAATCAGCGCTGGGGAGCTGAGATTTTTTTGGGGGCAGTAAATCTAATCTGTTTCACATATGCATCGTACTCAGGCCTTTTCTTCGAAACCTTCTGCCCAGGGGGCCCAGCAGACTTTGTCAAGATTCAGACTAGCTCATGCCAGGAGAGAGAGAGAAAGAGAGCCACAGCCAGAGATGGAGAGCACGGAAAGACGGAAAAATGGAATTGGAACACACTGCCTGAGTATGCAGAATTTGTCTCTGTTTTTATTTTATTTTTTTCTTTTGCACTTTTGAGGACTGGAGAACCCATGGAAGGTTTCCATCCACTAGCCGCAGATCTCCAGAAAATAAAATCGTGAGAACCGGAAGTCGAGGTGGAAAAGTTAAAAGTGTCAGTGCCAGAGATTTTAAACAAACAAGCAAAAAACAAAATCAGAATTCATCTTTCAGATCAACCAAATCACTTCCCCAATCTGTGTTCCAAGTTTTCCTCAAATCCAGCACAGATCAGATCCGCCGTGCTGGTTGTGGCACTGGCGTGCAGTGGCTCACTTAGAGGAAGCATTTGAGAAACAGGGTTCATGCTATCCTCATGGTTCAGGGATGCCCTGATCCCCCAGGTGACTACCCCTGACTGCTGTATTTATATTCCACCGCTTCCAGCTGATGAAAATCTGTTCTTTTTTTTTTTTGTTTAACTGAATACCAATTTCTAAAACCTGCGCTTACTAAACCCACTATTCTGGACATGAGCAGATTCTGTTGGAAGGGGTGGGAGGGGTAGCGGTGCTCCTGTGCTGATTGTCATCAGGGATTGCACCAATGCAGGCAGTGAAGTAAGCAGAGAACTCAGAGATTTGTAAAAGCAGGTGGTGCAGATGGGGCATCGAATAATCAAAGGGTTCACGTCTCTTTGTTCTCACTGACTTTTTTTTCCCACCCTACTGTAAAACTGCTTCCAAAAAAAAAAAAATGAAGAGGAAACAGAGCTGATAATTAACATTTTTGTTTAAATGGCAGCCGTCGCCTCTACGTGTGGATTTTAAATGTAGAAATACTACGATATCGAAAAGCTGTATCATAAATCAGCAAACTCCTTCCTCGCTCTTTCCAATACACTGGAGACAGCTCTCTTCAAAGTCCAGCGTTAGCATGCAGTAAATCTCTAACGTGGATAAAACCTCTCCTTCTGTCCGCTAGCAATGTGTGTGTGCACTGAGAGATCCAGCAAGGCGCCAGGGGAACCGCCAGGGACCCCCCCCCCCCCCCATCATAATTTCCTTCCCGTGTTTTCAGTTCAGATCGAAGCTATGACGGCTAGCTCACTATTAAAATGCAGAATCTTTTTGTCATTTGTGTTTTGGGGGTGGGGAGGTGGTTATGCTTAGGGGGGGGGGTCGGACAGGCAGTTCAGTTGATGGGCACCGCTCCTGCACGGTGGCTTAATTCGAACTCGAGCAGGAGACTGTGAGATGTCTAACCCAGCATCCCACCTTCACGTCGTGCAAACAAGATGGAGAAAGAAAAAAAAAACAAACTAGCATTGATCTTTCAGCCACCCATTCTGAAGCCTTCCCTCCTTTCCGTCAGGATGTTCACTCTGTAATTTGATTTTTTTTTTCTCTCTCTCTCTCTCTCTCTTAAATCTAATAATTTTCTCGCAACTAAACAACATTGCCTTTGTGAGAAAGAATTAAGAAAGCTCCAAGAGGGGACAGCAGTATCTCAGCAGGAAAAGGGAGGCACTGGAGGCTGGGTCAGGTGGGTGTTTATTAGCATGTTGACTTACGCACGGATACAGCCGCTGTATGGACAGCCCAGCGCTCCCCACTGCTGGTATTGATCTACCTTCCGGCTGTTTTTGGACAATGAATAGGCTGAGTCTACCCTTTTGCTTTATGCGTACCGTGAAAACTGTCTATTAAGACCGCCGTCAGGTCATGGGCCACTGGCAGTGATGTTACAGGGAGATCGCATGCCTTCTGAAAAATACCTGGCTAGGTCCAGCTGCTGATCTTTGCTGCCCAACTGCCCCTGATGGATGCACAACCTACAGAAGTAAAGGTTGTCAAATAAAAAAAAAAACCAAACAAAAGAAATTAAAAAACTAAAGAAAAATATATATATATAAGGTGATGCCTTTTTATTGGATTAACTTAATATACAACCTGAAGAGCAGGGTTGACTGCACAGATTATTTTAAGAAAGACTTTGTAGGTGAGCCCTGCCTCTGGCTGGATAGGAAGTGAATCCTCCTGCTGAAATCATCAGCCCCTATCCCTCATACTCCCAGAAGAGGAGGGGATAGGAGGGGAATTCTTGCAGTTAGAAAGTAGACACTGCCTGCTCTTATTTGTTTATTAAAACATTTATAGGCTGCATTATCCACGCTTCTAACAGGCTTACAGCCCAAAAGATCTCTTTTATTGCCCCCAGCTGAGGGCACTTTGCTGATCACCTTATGCTTAGTGCCCCAGTTCCTGGAGGGAGAGAGAGAGAGAGACTAGTCCAGACCTGGGTTTTGGATTTACCTCCAGTGCATCGTGGTATTTGTAGTCCCTGCAGCTACCGTTTGAAATCACCACTGCGGGCACCAGAATGTATCAGAACTCAAGGCCGGGCCTGTCTCCTGGGTCGCTTGGCAGCTGTGTTGATGGGACAGAGCTATGTAGAGATGCTGCAGGATTCCCCTTCCCGGCAGGATTTGACAAGGCATGGCAGAGGCAGCACGGGCCTGGTCTAAGGCCGGGGGTGGGGGGGGGGGGGGCTGAAAGGAGGAGGAGGAAGTTCTGGAGGCAGGAGCAGACCCCAAAGGAGGGGGAAAGAGAGAACGGGTGGGCCGGGCTTTGGGGAGGGGGAGGGGGAGGGGGAGGGGGAGGAGGAGGAGGAGAAGAAGAGTGAGTGGGTGGGTCAGGTGGCCCTGGCTGAGGGATGGGCTGGAGTGGGGGAAAGGGTCCACCGCCGATGCACTGTTATAGTACAGAGGGAATTCTGCATTTTAAAGTAACTGTTTTCTGTTTTAAATTCATTGCTATTCAAACAATGATTACACTCTGTTATTTTGACAAATATGCAGAATTTTAAAATAGTGTACAGAATGTTTAATATTTTTGGTGCACAGATCCCCAGGTTAATAAAGAGCCTAATATTAAAAAAAAAAAAAAAAAAAAAGCTTAGCCGGATAAGTGGGACGTATCTGGCTACGTGGCACCCGCTGATCGTAGCCGCATGTTCAGCGGTGCCACTGGGCTGGGTAAGTGACTTCTCTCAGCAGCGGGTAAAAGGAGGATCAGGGAGTTAGCTGGATAAGTCAGCTGGCTAACTTTGATATCCGGGCCACTCTGGTCGGGCCACGAAGCTGTCCTAATTATGCGAATATCTACATAATTTATGCAGCCAACTCCGATCTTCCTCGAAACGCCTCCCAGCCGCCCCTGGAATGCCCCCGGCTTATGTAGCTAGAATTTTAAAAACTCCGGTTAGCCATTTAGATGAATAACTTTTCCGTTATCCATTAAAATGGCTTTTGAATATCAACCTCCCAAAGTATTTATTTTATATAATTCTGTTACATTTCCTTCTGGTAATGAAGAACAGACAAAGGCGAGATCATCTCATCCCTGAGAACCCCCACAAACCTGGCAAAAAAAAAAAAAAATGCCAATCAGACCAGATTTATGCAAATATATTCATGAATATTCATCACGGAGAGCCCTTACACCAGACCTGCTGGGAATGCGGAGGGCTGGATTTGATCTCGCAGCCCTTGGCTTCAGAAGGATGGAGATGCCCCTCCCACATCCTGGCCGCCGCGTCTGTCCTTTGGTTTCCGCCCTGCGTTTCTGGGCCTGGAAAACCCCTCCCATCCGAACTTCCATATTGTCAGCGCTCCGATCCCAGCCTTCCTCCGTCCGCCTGCTGATCTGACCTTGTTTCTGTTTTATGGTTTTTTTCTTGCTATAAATATGTTTTTGAGAAGCACATTTATCAGGGCCTGCTGATATTGAACTGGAGAACTCCAGCGCCGGCTCTGACAGGCTGGAATTGACTCGTATGATATTATAATTACAATTGATCCCTTCGCTACAGGCCTTGTGACCTGATTTTTTTTTTTTTCCTCGTTTCTTTCCTCCTTTTCTGCTGAAAGCACCAAGGTCCACAATGTCAGAGACCGTGGTGGTTTTTGATCTTTCAGATCCATTTTGGGGATTCAGAATGGACCACGAGCCTGAGCCGGGCGGACTGAAACCCCGATCTTTATAAAAGACTTCAGAACAAATCAATTCCCTACACCTTATCTTAAGCTACAGTAAAGCCCCAGCGGCATCCGGGCTACTCAAACTGACATCTTGTTCATTCTTGGCTCCAATCCAGCCCTCACTGGTCTTCTTTCTCAGCTCTCCCCTCCTCTGTGCTCCAATATATACTATATTTCTTTCACACTCACAGTTGTGTTTTTTCCCAAGAATAAAAGATGAGAATGCCTTTGCTATGGCCACCACCCCTCCAGTCCCCACATCATTAAAAATCTGTGCTCTCACAGTTGCTCTGTGCTTTTCGGGCCATATCTCTAGGCACCAGTATGAGCTGCCATAATCATTCCCCTCCCCCCACCCATCTACATAGGTTTATAACAGTTGATGCGGCCAAGAAGAAAGATCTTCATACAGACATTTCTCATTAGAAAGTAAATAAAGACCTGAAGGGAGAAAAAATTGTAAAGATTGTGGGTCAGATGTGCTAAAGTGCTTTCCCCCGTTTTGTGCTATATTTGGAAAAACACAGAGGCCCATATTCAGCCACCGCCCGCCTCTGCTAGTTAGTTGCGCTAACTAGTGCTGCATATTCAGCTGCACAGCTGCACCACTGAATACACCTGGCTATCTAAAGCACAACTGGCTTTTATCCCGACCAGAGGTGGCCGGATAAATCAGCTGGCTAGCTCTGAATATTAAGTTAGCCGGTTAATCCATCCGGCCAACTCGATTCCTTCCCATCAGCCCATTCCCTGCCCCCTGTCTTAGGCAGCTAAAAACCTATCTGGCTAAGTAGCGCCCACTGACCATAGCTGGATATTCAGTGGCACTACTAGTGCCATCTTCAATATCGGGCTCCCTATTATCCCCCCCAAATAATTACTAGTGCCTTCACTAATTACCCTATAATTCCACAGCAGTCACTCTAGTGCACTTGGCATTAGCAGGTAATCACAGTACCTGTGGTTTTGAATCAGTGGTTAGAGGGACAGATTAAGGATTTTTTGGGGGCCCCCCACCTCTCCCATTACCAATTACTCTTACCTACGGGGCCCCTCTTCTAGGTCCGGGCCCCAGGGCGACTGCCCCACCAGCCTCCCGCTGACCCCATCACTGAGGACAGAAGTAGCTGGAGCGGGATAGCAGGGCTTTGCAGAGTCTGCTTTGCCCGGTACACGTCTGGCCTGGATCAGAGTCGCAGAACAGCCGAGTAAAGGGAAGGCAGGATTCCTTAGCTTGGCCCCAGAAGCTGTGGTCATCAGAGTCACGAGAAAGGAGGGGATGGGATCCTCCGAGCACACATGCTGGAGGGAGCCGCAGTCTCCTGGGTATTAGAAAACGGTGCCTCCCAGCTGCCCTTTGCCTTCCTATCCTTGACCTTTTGCCCTCTCACCCTTTCCTTTCGCCCCCTTCCCCGCCGTGCACAAAGCAGCAAGAACCCAGCGGCAAGAAACAGCATCCCTTACCGACCTGGAAGGTTTCCCCCATGACCCCAGCAGCCAGCCTGCTCGCCTGGTTGTGCCAATACAGCTCCGGGGGGGGGGGGGGCGGTGGAAGAGAGTGCAGGCCCGGCCTCTTATGGGCTGAATGAAAGTGGATCCAGGCTGATCCGGCCTTGAGTTTGCCGAGTTCCATTCGTGGACTTGTACTTCTGAGCCTGCTAAGAGGAGCAGGACTGTGTGAAGCCAAACCTCCCAAGAGATAGAAGCTGGAAGTATGGCGCTAACCAAAAAAATCTGATTGCCCTGTCTGGAAGCCAAACAGCCGAGGAGAGTTTTCCCATTCCTTTAACACGGGGTGGAAGCATGTCTGCTGAAGAGCGAGGCAGCTCTCCTCCTCTGGCACCGTCCATCAGGACAGAATGACAGGCAGGGGGGAGGCTGTGTGCGGGGATCGCAGGTTTGAAAGAGGGACCGGCGTTAAGAGCAGGGTAGCTGTCCCTCCGCTCTCCCGGCCCAGCCGGCCCGAGCTGCCCAGGGCACAGCAGCAGGGCATAAAGTTTGCTGAGCCTGAGACGGACAGAGGGGAGGTCGGGAAGTGTCAGGATCACAGAAGGGGCGCGTGTGGGGAGGAAATACAGGCAGCTGCGCTTACTCCATGCACAATAGAGCTGGGAAGAGAGAGGCGGCAGAGGGCAAAGCACCCCGCCCAGGTCACAGTCACTCAGAGTTAAAGTACCAAGGGGGCTGCCACCGAGAAAATCTTCCCCTCATGCAGAAGGACTTGCAATTGAATGAACTACTACCAAGGACAGAGGTCAGGTGGGGGAGCGAAAGGCCAAGAGGCTTGTGTCCAGGAGGAAAGGCAACTCCTCCTGCGGCTCCGTCACCCCATTGGCTTTTCTGACAGGTCAGCAGCACGTGCAACAGAGCTCCCGAGGGGCCTCTGAGATGATCCCGGATTCCACCTTCTCCCCCCCTCCTCCCCCACCACTGCCACGCATCCCAGGACCTGCAACACTAACTTCCAGTGGAAGAAGCCGGGAGTGCAAACACAAGGCATTAGGATATAGTAATTCATAAACCAGAAAGGAGGGCACAACTCTCACTGGAAACAAACTCTGTGCCAGGCCCGATGCATGTGTATAAAGACCGTGAACGTAGATGCACTGGCACCGAGATCAAATTCAGCCACTACGGGGCCTGGCTAGCATCAGCAGCATTTAATTAGTAGGTAAAACTGAGGACTGGAAGGTTAAGTGACTTTCTGAAGGTCACACGATGAGCAACAGGATCAAACCAATGTCTCCAGGTTAGTAGCTAAGACCACTAGGCAAGGCTACCAGCATCATTATCGATAATAATATAGCATTATTATTATTATTATTATTAGCTGAGGCCTACTGCCTCCACAGCCTCAACCAGAGTTGTGATTAAAACAAAGAAAAAGAGTTTGTCACTTGCCTACTAAGACGTTATGGATGAAGAAAAAAGAGACCCCGGTTTCCAGCACTTTATTTTGATCCGGGGCTGACTATTGATCCTGGAAAACCTATATAGTCCTTGCAGGATTAATTTATGTTTGTCTGAAGAACACTAATTAAGTCTGCTGGAGAGAAAGTGAACTTTAATAACACGATACGCTCAGGATTAAACAGTCCTGAAGAAGAAATGAGAAGAGGAAAGAGGGCGGGAAAAAAAAACAAAAACACAGAATGGGAAATTAAAAGCTGCCGGGATCTCAGGAAGGGGGGAAAGTGGAAATCTGTAGCCAGCACATGGGGGGGGGGGTACACTGCAGAAGCTGACGCCTGATAGCAGGAGTTCCAAACCCAGCTCTGCCTGCTGGTCTCCCTTTCCCCAGCAGCTCTTCATGGACCAGAGCGGCAGCGAAAGATATTCCGTAACCTATTTTTAGGATTTCGTTTTTCAATTAGGCCCCACCAAGAGCATCCAAAGAACTAGAATCCACTTGAGAAGCTGTGTCAGTTCTCCACTGTCCTCGCTTCTGAGGTTCACTGTGCAGTATGCACCCAGGCATCCTCCATCCTGGAGGTGGCTGCATATATGCTTCTGAAATCCGGTGACCGGGGTTGCTTGCTGGCTTTTTATTATTATTTTTTTTTTGTGCCAAACAGGCTGAAGCAGTCCTGGTTTTACCCCCATGGCATGCTTGGCGCGCTAGTTCCCATCTCTCCGAGAAGGGCAGGGCAAGAAATCCCTGGACGGTAAATGTCTGTAAAAAATGGCTCCAAGTTGGCAAACACCAGCCCCGATTCCAAAATGCATTGAGACACTGCGAGGAGAAAGGGCTTGAATCCTTCCTCTGTTCCCTTTCCCTGACTATCTCGTCCCTTCCTCCCTATCCAGGCCTCCTTCCCTCTGACTGACAGCCTCAAAGGCCAAATCTGGAAAGAAATATGGTGCTTGGATTCCTCAGGAAGACGCTGACAAGGATTCAACTCACTTTAATTATAAATAAAATATTTGAAGCATGGTATAATTAGAATAATTGATGCTAGCGGTAAGTAACTCATACGTGGCTCCAGTGAGTAAATACCTCAGCCTTTATTAGCTCTGGGGAACTGTTTATAAACTCATATGCTCATTACTTACATCAATTATAGCTTAAACACAAACCAAGCTTCCCCGAGATATGGAAAGGGCTGAGAAACGCGATGCATTAATACATTGCATTATGCAGAGGCAGGAGCTCTGGAACCGCTGGCGCCAGGCCAGACAATGTCTGGCCTCTGCAAGCCAGGAGGGAGAGACCTGGGACGTGGGCTTACAAGCCATGAACGGGAACTGAGCAACTTTCAGCCTTCCACCAAGACTAAAGACCCAGGTTCCCTCAGCACCACATCCTCGAAAACAAGCCCGGGTCTGACCGCGTCTTCAACCTAAGAGCCTCAAAAAAAAAACAAAAACAAAACCCCAAACCCCAGCCTGTTTGAGTGATTATACCCAGAGTAGGTCTGCACCTATCCAGCTGAGCTCCGGACGTGCACTCAGCCTCATCCTTGTATTTCATTTGAAAACATCAGCCTGCCCGTTTCTTCTTTCCGGTGCATCCTGCTCAGGACTTCTTCAGAGGTCTCCTTTCTTTTTTGTCTTTGTAATGTTCTATTTCATCAAGCCCATCTCTTGCCCCAGGACTGGATTCTCTCCCTTGTCTCCTCACTACCCTCACTGTCCTCTTCAGCTGCAATCTGAAGCCCACCACGCTCCGGGTCAGATTGAAGTGGCAATCCCATTCTGCAGAAGGCCAGCTTAAAAACATAAGAAGTGCCCTGCAAAGGAAAGTCAACGGTCCGGCGAGCCCGGCATCCGTCTCCAACCCTGGATAATACAGGTCGCTCGGCAGTGCTCGCACCCAAAAGTAAGAGACCACAATCCCTGACTCCACCTGCCTATTCATTGTTTATGGACTTTTCCTCCAGAAACTTGTCCAAATCCATTTAAATCCGGTTATAGTACAGGCCTTGACCACATCCTCCAGCAATAAATTCCACAGCTTAATGGTGCATAATCTAAAATATACTTTCTTAAATTTGTTTTAAATCTGCTTCCAGTTAGTTTCAGGGAGGATCCTCTAGTACTAGTACTATTTAAAAAGGTGAAGGACTATTCCCTATTAACTTGTTTCAACCCACTCATGATTTTATAAACATGCATCCTACCCTCTCTCAGTTGTCACTTCTGTAGGCCGAAGAGCGCTAACCTGGAACAGGTTCTTCATAGGGGAGCTGTTCCTTCACCTTTATCACTTTTGTTGCCCTTCTCTGTACCTTTTCTACTTACATTATATTTATTGACTTATATTCCACCTCTCAGGAACTTCAAAGTGGATTACAGTCAGGTACTGGAGGTATTTACCTACTCCTCTGAGGGCTCACAGACTCAGGGCCGGGTTTACTAAGGCTTTTCCTCCCAATCTGTGTCTATGGGAAAAATGCTTAGTAAATAAGGCCCTAAGTGAAGATTGTACCTGAGGCAAAGGAGGGTGAAGTGACTCACTCAAGGTCACTAGTAGGGTCAGCTGGAGTTTAACGCTGGCTTCCCTGGTGCGTAGTCCGTTGCTCTTAACCACTAGGACTCCTCTTCCACTCCGAAGTTAGCGCTCATCTTTTTTATTGCTTGATTAATTAATATTTAAATTTGTAATTTGATTTATGGTCGCTGGTATGTATGGCTTTTTCTGAAATGGGGGTGACCAGAACTGCGCTCAGTGCTCGAGGCGTGGTTGCGCTGTAGATTGATCCAGAGAAAGGACCGTCAGTGTGCTAAGCAGCTCCCCAGGTGGCCAACGGGAGGAGGCCTCTGCCAATGTTGTGGCCAGCCCCGTTGGTGGGGGCATTTTTTCCCCCACTGATTTTTCTCCTGATGTGGGTGTTACGATAAACCCTGATACATCCCCAGAGAAAATACAACAAAAACTGAAACAGAAAGGCCTCTATTCATAGGCCATGGCTCCAGTCTGCCACCGCTGTCACATAAAGAATCCATCTTGGAGAGGAACCTTTGCACGGAATCGGACATCCAGCTTAGCTCTGCTCCCCTTAGGGAACAGATTTGAAACCAGCTTGAGACTGATTCCGAGGGTGGGGGTACAGGCAAGACCAGGGGAGAGAGATAACTAGAGATCAGCTAGGTGGGCCAAGTGGTGGCCCCGCCTCAAGTACCAGAAGTGGCACGAACCTCAGGGGCGTCCCCCTGAGATGACGTCATCTGCTTCAGATATTTAAAGGTCTCTGAATTGCTAACAACTCGAGTTAGCAAGGATAAGGATTTGTTCTATCTACGCTACTCTGCCTCCTCGGACTAACCAGGTGCTCGCTCCTCGAGGGCCTAACTCATTCCAACACCTGGACTTCTTCTAGTGACTACTGTGTGAGTGTTACCATCAAGGTTCTGTCCATGAACTCTGCATCCCCTGCCTACTCACTATATTCAGTTTCTCTACAGCTCAGCCTCCAGGGATCGCTGTTCCAGTATCTGAGGGACAACAGCCCAGACGGGCACTTCCAGCTCACTACTGCCACCTCTGGTGGTTCAGTATACTGTTTAATAAAAGAACTAGTGTGTGTCTGTCTCCATACTCTGAGCCTGACCGGTGGTCCCTCTCGGGATCTTCCCCCCGGGGGTGTGGTCATCTGCCACCGGCCCAAGGATCCACCCACAACTCTCCTAAATAATAACAATTTGTTTCGCAGCTAAGAAAAAAAAAATGCCTCTCTGTTTCCACCGCCTTCTCCTCCCCCTCATCTCAGGGTCACAGAGGATACAGGCACACCAACCACTGCCGGGCCCTTTCAGAAGCCACTCCAACTTTTTCAATGATTTCTCATTAATCCCCGAGCTGTTTTTAATGATCCAATAGAAATCAGTTCTGGTAATATTTAACGTCAGATCCTGCATGTCGCAGTGATTAATTAGGATTAAAGACAGTAAGAACGGACGAGTCATAGGAGAGAAATACGGGCACAGAATTTACTTAGCAGAAGGCCTCCAAATCTTCCGCAAACTAGAAACAGGCCTGCATTTGTGGCGGACCCCCCCCCCCCCCATCACGAGGTTTTTCTTTACCTACCAGGATAGCACCAAGCAGGAGAGGGAGCGGATGGGCTCCAGGTTGCCGGGGACCAGGCGGAGCCGCTCCTGCTTTTGCCCTAAGAACATAAGAACATGCCATACTGGGTCAGACCAAGGGTCCATCAAGCCCAGCATCCTGTTTCCAACAGTGGCCAATCCAGGCCATAAGAACCTGGCAAGTACCCAAAAACTAAGTCTATTCCATGTAACCATTGCTAATGGCAGTGGCTATTCTCTAAGTGAACTTAATAGCAGGTAATGGACTTCTCCTCCAAGAACTTATCCAATCCTTTTTTAAACACAGCTACACTAACTGCACTAACCACATTCTCTGGCAACAAATTCCAGAATTTGTAGTCCCGCTTTGCTTAGAGGGAGGGGGAATTACAAGCCCCAAGACGCCAGGAGGCAAAACCAGGATTGGATCGGCCTGGCCTGTCTGTCGTGGCGCCACCTGCAGCCTAAGGGCCCCCACCCCCCTCCTCGTCCGCTCAGGAGTGACTTCATTCGTTTCACAGTTAACGCCGGAGTGGAAAGTGCCGTCTCTACCACCGGCGTGGACCACAGTTTCACTTACGGTCCCGGCCGCTGCCGCCGTTCTTTTGCGTGATGAAACGCAAATTTTAATTTCTAAAAATAGAGAGAGTGTGGGGGGGGCAACTCGTGGGGGATGGGAGGGAGGAGGGAAAGGTCCTCGTGCTGCTTAATTACAGCTTGACGGAGGGGGGAGGATGGGAAGAGGGACCCATTCCCTAGACGTGACTCGGATCGACCGCAGCTTCCCTCCTCGCTTTCTGGAGAAGCCACCGCGCTGCGGCCCAATCTGGCTGTAAAGAAAAAAAAAAAACCACGGTTATAAGAGGGGGAGGGTTACAAGAGGCGTCTGCCGAACGGACCCAAACTCCCTCAGGCCACAGCTGCATCTGCTTTCCCCCTTAAAGCAAACATCTTCATACCACTCACAGTTGTTTAAATAAATGAATTAATATTGACGAAGCATCAGCGGGGCTAATAAATGATTAGTTAAAGGCATACATACATCACCTCACGGTTAGCACCAGCTAGTGCTTAATTACTGGTGGAGAGGATCCCAGTAGAGAAGGTGCTAAACTGCCTGTGCAGCTCCTGGAGGAGGGATGGGCCGGTGTGTCCCGTCCCCCTCCCCATCCACCGCAGGCACGAGCTACACACATCATGCGGTGGCGCCCTGGAACAGCCAAAACTGTGACTCGGTTCAATTATTACATTTCTTCTATTTATTTCATCCATTTCCTCACCACAGCAGGAATTACAAACGTAATCAAAAGAAAAACAATATACTTTTTTTTTTTTTTAAGTGGGAATATCCTACTTTACATATATATCAAATATTTCGGGTCCAAGTCCACCCAGTGGTCCCGCAGAAATTGAAATCTACTTGTGGCAGACCCGGAGAACACTGGTAAGGGCAGATGGAGGGGGGGTTAAGGGGTAGAAGAGATGAGGGAAGGGGGCTTGGGTGTTTGCTTGTTCGTACAGAAATAGACAGGGCCACAGAGGGGGGCGGGGACACAAGCTGATGGGCGTGGCGACAAGGCGGCTGTACCAGACTTCCACGGCAGGGGTAACCCCAGCACAGAGCGGGCGCGGTCACAGCCTTAACGTGGACGAGCACAGGGGGTGGCTCGCACGCCTCGCACAACAGCCTCACCAAGTTTTGGAGACGATGTGTTGGGGAGGGGGGGTAACCCCTGGGCTGGGGCCCTCCTATAGAAGTCCAAGGGCACACACAGCACTTACCAGGGTGGGGGGGGGTCTGCCTTCCGATCCCATTACCTTCCACAGGCCCCGAAGTCCTCCAGGATTCCCCGCGGGGAGGGGAGAGAATTCTCTCCAAGGCCCTCAGTGCTGTTTCCGATTCTTTGAATAGTTTAGCAATAATTATGCTGGAGGCCATGGTAAGGATGCAGCGTAACTTTACTGATGGTTTCCCTAAAATAAAAGATAGAATGGTGTTACAAGCCCAATCTTCACACAGTCACTTTTACCCCAGGCAAATCTGGGATACTAAAAACTTGCATTATTGAGTTTTCCCCCCACCCAAATCCTTTCCCAGTCTCAGGGGCGGTTTTGAAGCTTCCTTCCAGACCTAGATGCGACACTTGGGTGGGCTTCGTGATGCTCTTTAATTTCCAAATTTGTCCTATCTTAATTAAAATGTCTCGGTTAGACTTCCTCTTGGTCCCTGGATGGCACCTCCCGGCTCCTCTCCAGAATATTTGTGATGATATTTTAAGTGGATGTATATCAGACAGGTTCCACTTCTCTCTTCCTCCTCAGGGACTGCTGCTGAGTGTCCCAGGTCCCTTCAGCCTCTGCAGCTATGGAGCTGAATTCTTCACAAGGAAGAGAACGGATGACAACAAAAATAGGACCAGTATTCAAAACTCCAGCCAAATGAGAGGAAGAGTGAATTAAACCTTCCTCCAGAAAGATCCCCAAATTAAGAATTAATATTCCTTACCAGCTTTGAAGTGCCGAAAGCTAAAAAAGCTAAAATAAATCTAAAAAGCTAAAATCTTTAGATAGAATCTAAAAATCCCAAATAAATAAATAAATAAATAAATAAATAAATAAAGAAAGAAAGAAAGAAAGAAAGGATAAACGAACACCTGCACTATTCTCTTTTTAATGCAGGCCCAAGAGATAAGGTCTTAAACTTCTTCTTTCCCAAATTAAAGTAAAAGGGGAAAAGAAACAGGAACTGAAACAAAACTGTTGTGTTCGTGAACCCTTGGGCAGAGGCAAGATTGGCTCTACCTGCAGGGAGGACCCAGGCAAAGCACAGACCGGTCATGAGCTTCACCTGTATTAGCCTGCATTCCCCTCAGGTTCAGTCTTTGGGTGCTGGGGCCAGCAGGACATAGGCAAAGGCCTCTGCTTATGCCTGGAGATGTGGTCCAAGACTGGGCTATGGTGGTAGGCCAGCAGTGATCCGGCATGTCCAGTGTCTAGGCAAGGGTCAAACCAAGTATCCGTCCGAGGAAGAGAAAAAACGGATAGGATAGAGCCAGTCAGGCAAGGCAGGAGCAGGTTGGGCAGACGAGGACTGGAACAGGCTGAGACAAAGACTGGAACAGACTGGGATGAAGGCAGGAGCAGGCTGAGATGAAGACTGAAACCAGGTGGGGAAGAAGGCAGGAACAGCTGGGAAACAACACGCACTATACCCGGTAGTTGGACCTATTGCTGAGGTGAGTTGCTGCTGGGGAGCTCCCTTATATAGGGCAGCGCTGGTGATATCATCACTAGGGGCCATGGGGACATTCCCCACCGTGGTCCCTTTAAATGGAGAGATGTCATCTGTGCGAGTGCCTAAGAAGAGAAGCAGTGCATAAAGGCCAGTGGCGTCCTGCCGTGTGGCGTGCTGGCAGTGTATCACCGTGCCCTGGGAGCAGCATGGTTGGCCCGGCCCCAGAGGTACAAGTGACAGTTCACAGGAGCAGCCCACGGACCGCTGAATGCATCAGTAACCCCCCCCCCCCCCTGAGACCTTGCAGCCCGATTTTAAAAGGGCCACGCGCGTAAATAACGGGGGTTACACGTGTGGCTGGGCCTTGTGCACGCTGCGCGCATTTTTGGAAGGGCCCGGCCATGCGCATAACCCCCATTATGCGCCAAAGTGCCAGGCCTCTCCAAAGGGGCGGGCTAGGGGGCAGGGGATGGTTGGGACAGCACCATTCGACACTGTCCCGGGGAAGCGCGCGCCAGCAGCTGGCTGGCGCGCGGAGATTACTTCTGCTCCAGAGGAGCAGAAGTAATCTGGAGCAGAAGAAGTAATCTTCTGCTCCAGAGGAGCAGAAGTAATCTTATTTCGGATAGTAGAAAGACTAGGGGGCACTCCATGAAGTTAGCATGGGGCACATTTAAAACTAATCGGAGAAAGTTCTTTTTTACTCAACGCACAATTAAACTCTGGAATTTGTTGCCAGAGGGTGTGGTTAGTGCAGTTAGTATAGCTGTGTTTAAAAAAGGATTGGATAAGTTCTTGGAGGAGAAGTCCATTACCTGCTATTAAGTTCACTTAGAGAATAGCCACTGCCATTAGCAATGGTTACATGGAATAGACTTAGTTTTTGGGTACTTGCCAGGTTCTTATGGCCTGGATTGGCCACTGTTGGAAACAGGATGCTGGGCTTGATGGACCCTTGGTCTGACCCAGTATGGCAATTTCTTATGTTCTTATTCTTATGTTCTTATGTTCTTACTGAAACAAAAAATTTTGGAATAGTTAGGTTAGGTTTAGGGGCGGGTAGGAGAGGGAAAGTGGGAGGAAGATTAGGTAGGGGAGGTAGGGAAGTTCCTTACCAGTCTGTGGACTGGGAGGAAACTGGGGGAGGCCTAATTGTGTCGCTGTGCGTATTTTGCAAACATTCTCCACCCCGTGCGTGCTGCCTGCATGTGCACGCACAGTTTTTAAAATCCGGTGGGCATGCGCGCGTGTTATAAAATCAGCACATCCACGTGCGCGCACCAGGAACCATGTGTACATGGATGCACGTGCGCTGCTTTTAAAATCGACCCCTTGGGTTTCTTGGGGTACCGCTGATGAAAGTCCCAGAGCAGATTGGGATCCAATACGTTGGACAATGGCTCTCAAGAATTCTCCTCTGGGCCATAGTTCTTCCAGGAGACCAAATGCTCTATTCTTTTGCTCCTCTGGCAGGAATCCAGGACCTCTTGGATTTTGCATATTGTGTATCTGTCTGAAACAACTTCCTGAGGTTCAGGCGGCACTCTGGAGGACCAAGAAAGCACTAATGGCTTTAGCAGGGAGATGTGAAACACGTGGATTTTTAGAGTAGGTGGCAATCTTAGCTGGTACATGACACTGTCCACATGCCATTACACTGGAAAAGGCCAGATAAAGCATGGTGCCAAACTCACCGAGGGAAGCCGCAGGTGTGTCGGGTACTTAGCCATACCTTCTCACCCATCTTGAACTGGGCACTGGCCTCCGGGCATCCGCCATCTTCTTGGCTCTGGTGGCAGTATTTTCAATCAATTAATTTGTTTATTCCCACAGATGGTGCAATTCCTGCGCTGAGAGTTGAGCCACAGGTGAAGGAACAGTCATGGGTAGTGGAAGCGGGTGGCAGAGGTTGCTTCCCATAAACCAGCTGGAAAGGGGAAGACCCAGCGGCTGCACTGACATGGTTGTTGTGGGAGAATTCAGCCCAAAGCAGGAGGGCAGCCCAGTTGTCCTGACGCTCACTGACATAAGAGCGAAAGAATGTGTTAAGGGTTCAGTTCGTGCGTTCCGCTTGCCCGTTGCCCTGCGAGTCATAGGAAGTTGTGTAGTTAAGCATGATACCAAACATTTTACATAGTGAGCGCCAGTACCACACAGTGAATTGAACTCCTCTATCTGATAATATATGCTTCGGTAAGCCACATAAGAAGAAGATGGAGTTGACATAGACCTTGACATTCTGCTTCATTTGTGACCACCAGTAATGTCATTGAAGCAGTTCAACGGGTTTGTGCCCATACAGGGTGTCCTGCCATACGGGAGTCATGGGCCCATTTCAACACTTTCTTGCACAATCTGGAAGGCACTACCACCTTCTCTGAAGAAATGGATAACATAGCGGCCAGAAGTATCTTAGCAGGATTGATAATATGCCTAGAAGGATCCAGGACCTCTTCAGTCTGGAAGGAATGAGAGAGGGCATCTGCTTGTTGGTTCTTGAGTGTAGGGCAGTATCGCAACTCAAAATCGAAGCAGGTAAAGAACAAGGACCAGCGGGGCTACCTAGCATTAAGCTGCTGAGCTTGATGTAGATGTTCAAGTTTCTTGTGGTCCATGTATATAGTGATGCAATGTTGAACCCCCTTGAGAAGATGGCGCCACTCTTCTAGCGCCAACTTGACTGCTAGGAGTTCCCAATCTCCAATGCCATAGCTGTGCTCAGCAGAAGAGAACTTTTTAGAACAGAAGGAACACAGACGAAGCACTCCTTCAGGATTATGTTGCTGAGGATAACCCCTACTCCCAGGGTAGAGGCATCTATCTCCAGAATGAAGTGCCATGTGGAATCTGGGTGGCACAGGCAAGGTTTGTCGGCAAAGGCATCTTTTAGTTTCTGGAAAGCCTCAGTAGCCTCTATTCAGCCATTAGCACCCTTGCGAGTAAGGGCGGTAAGGGGGTCTGACACGGAGGAGAAATTAGGAATAAACTGACAGTGATAATTTGCAAACCCCAGGAATCTTTGTAAGGCTTGGGAGCCCTGTTGGGTGAGGCCAGTCCCTGATGGCCTTGACCTTGGCTGGGTCCATCCAGAATCCATCTCACGGGACTATGTACCTGAGGAAGGGGAGTTTCTCTTGCTCAAAGACACTTCTCCAGTTTGGTATGTAGGTTATTCTCCCAAAGGCACTGCAGGACGGTGTGAACTTCTCTACGATGGGAGCTCGAGGTCTGAGAAAATCAATACGTCATCTAGGTATACAACCACGCAGGTGTACAACACATTGTTAAAGATCTCAGTGACCATTTTCTGAAAAACTGCCGGGGCGTTGCAAAGACCAAAGGGCATGACCAAATACTCATAGTGCCTGTTGCGGGTGTTGAACACGGTCTTCCATTCATCACCAGCCTTGATGCGGACAGGTTGTAAGCACCCCTGAAGTCCAATTTTGTGAATATTTTAGTGCCCTGTAGGCGATCAAAGAGCTCAGCTATTAAAGGCAGAGGGTAACAGTCTTTCTTGGTGATGGCATTTAGACCGTGATAGTCTATGCAGGGCCTGAGAGATCTGTCTTTTTCGTGACTAAAAAGAAACCAGCCCCTGCCGGAGAAGAAGGAGGCCGTTTGAATCCATGAACCAGATTTTCTTGGAGATAGGCCGACATGGCCTGAGTCTCTGGTGGAGATAGGGGGTAAACCTAGTCCCATGGGGGTATGGCTCCAGGAAGAAGCTCTATACCACAGTCATACATGTGATGAGGGGGCAAGGTTTTGGCACTCTTCTTAGAAAAGACATCTTTGTAATCTGCATATTGAGGGGGAAGCACCGGAAGAGCAGAAGCCACAGTCACCGGGCAAGAATATTCCAGGGGTACCACGTGCATCCATGGCCTTAGCAGGCGAGTTCCAAGAAGGACCACTCAAAGTGAGGTTGGTGTTGTTGGAGGCATGGTAGACAAAGCATGATGAGATTAACTGCTCTATGGATCACATGGAAACTGATCTTCTCTAAGTGCAAGAGACCGGTGCATAAGGATAGAGGCACCATGTCCCGGAAATAGGTCCTCATAGACTGAGGAAATTACCAGCGGTGGAGTTGTCTGCACAATGGATATCTGGAGTTGGTTGACCAGATCTTACAAAATGACATTTCCTCCGGAGCTGGAGTATACAAAGGCCTAGATGGAGAAAGACGTGGGACCCAGTTCCAGTGTGACTGGCAGAAGTTGGGGAGCCGGAACAGTAAGGCCTAGCATCATGTCCTTGCAAGGCCTAGGTGTTTAAGTCCTGTCCTCTCAGGATATTGGGCCAGAAGATGGCCTTTAGCCACACAGTAAAGACAGAGGCCTTGTTGCCTACGATGGAGTCTTTCTTCTGGGTCTAGGCTGCAGCGGCCAGACTGCATAGGTTCCTCAGGAGATGTGTGAGAGGCCAAGGATGTGGGCACAGCAGGCAAAAGCAGGCTAAGAAGCAAGGTGCCTGGGAGATACTCCTCCATGCCGGATGGGGTCTCAGATCCTTTGCTGTAAGAGGCGGTCTGTTTTGCCACTTAAGGCAATGAGGGTGTCCAGCAAAGTGGAGAACTCCTTGGTGGCGAACTCGTCCTTAATCTTCTCAGAGATGCTTTCCAGAAAGATGGCAACCACGCTGTCCTCTTGCCAGTTTAGTTCAGAGGCCAGAGTCCAAAATTTCACAGCGTACTCGCCCAATGTTTGGAAGCCCTGGCAGAGATGGAGCTAATCCCAGGCAATTGCAGCTGCACGACCTGGCTCCTCAAAAACAGAGTGGAATTGCTCCAAGAATGGCTGGATATTGAGTAGGATAGGATCCCCTCATTCCTAGAGGGGGGAAGCCCAGGCCAGCGCTGTTTCATCTAGTAAAGAAAGAATGGAAATTGTCTTGGCTTTGTCATCGGGGAAAATTGGAGCCTGCAGCTGAAAGTACATTCTGCACTGATTGAGAAATCCCTGACATTGCTTGGAATCCCCGGCATACTAGGGTGGAGCTGGAGCTGAGGGACTGGCTGGCTGGGCACCATAGAATGTGGCGGCACTGTGGGTGGAGGTGGTGCCATGGGCGTTGTCAGGGCATCCAAGCAAGTGGTGAGACGGTCCATAGCTGTGACCAGGAGCTCCAAGGCACCCTGCTGGTTCTGTAGTCTGCAGGCTATACCAGGGATGGCTTGGAACGAAGTCAAGTTCTCCAGGTCCATGGCCTCAGCAAACTATTGTGTTTGTGGACTCTTGTGCTGAGGCAAGATTGGCTCTACCTACAGGGAGGAGCCCTGCAGGTTCTCACTGTCAGCAGGCAGACCCAGGCGAAGCACAAACTGGGCAGGAGCTTCACCTCTTATCAGTCCACATTCTCTTTGGGTTGAGCCTTTGGGTGCCAGGGCAGGCAGGACTTAAGTGAAGGTCTATGCTGATGACTGGCGACGTGGTCCAAGGCCGGGCTACAGCAACGATCAAGCATGACGATGGTCCAGGCAAGGGTCAAGGGCAGGCAGGCAGCGATCAAGTGTGTCCAGTATCCAGGCAAGGATCAAACCAAGTATCCGTCCAAGGGAAAGGAAGTGGGACAGACAGGGCAGAGGCAGTCAGGCAGATGAGGACTGGAACAGGCTGGGACAAAGACAGAAGGAAGCTAAGACAAAGACCTGAACCAGATGGGGACGAAGACTGGAATCAGGCAGGGATGAATGCAGGAACAGCTGAGAAGCAACACGCACTACACACAGTAGTTGGACCTGTTGCTGAAACAAGTTGTTTCTGGGGAGCTGCCCTTATTTAGGGCTGTGCTGGAGACTTCATCACTAGGGGCCGTGGGGATTTTCCCGCTGTGGGAGCCGTTGTGCATGTGTGTGCCTAAGGAGAAGAGCGGCGCGTTGAGACTGGCGGCATCCTGCCACATGGTGTGCTGGCAGTGTCTCACCGCGCTCTGGGAGCAGCACGACTGGCCTGGCCCTGGAGGTAAGGGCGGCAGTTCACAGGGCAGCCCGGACCACCGAATGCAACAAAAACACTCCTGCCTCCTCCAAACTTAACTAAAAGGCCACGCTCATTGCAGGGGCTTCTCCTTTATACAGAAGTAGGCAGCAACCACTACAGCAGCCCACATGGGGGAGCTGAGCACTAGGTGGCATAAGAAGTGCCTTGCTGGGTCAGATCAAGGTCCATTGAGCCCAGAGTCCTGTCTCCAACAGTGTCTATTCCAAGTCACTAGCACTGGGCAGATCCCAAATAGTTGATCTCTTTCACTCCCAGGGAAAAGCGATGGCTTTCCCAATAACTGTTTAAGGAGTTTTCCTTCAGAAACTTGTCCAGACCTCTCTTGAACCCCACCATATTGGGTTCCTTGTTCCCTGTACCCATGCTGATGGAAGAGACCTCTGAGTAGAGACCCGGAAGGGCTCTACATTGGATTATTACAAAATCTGCTGGTAAGTCTTGGGAGGAGGCTTGGGGTCTTAGAAGAGCCGAAGAGGAAGACGACCCTGCCGGAAAAGCCCAGCAGTGGAGATGGTGGAGGCCAGCATGGTCATGGAACAGATGCACAGGGGCAGTGGCAGGAACTGGGTTGAGACATTGGGTAAAACACATAGGAGAGGCGGGAGTTGTGTTGGTCTAAGTATGGGATTTTATACCCTCATGTACCCAAAGGGGTAGAGAACAGAAAGGAAGACAACAGGGAAGACTGGAAGGGCCCATTAGTTTTTATCTGCTGTCATTTACTGTTTTAAAGTTGCTAACGTGTTTGGCCGCTCTTCCTGCTGAGCCGTTCCAAGTAAATTGGATGATGGGGGGGAGAGAGAGGCTTCTGTGCTGATCAATATCCGAATAACACCCAAGCAGGTGCAAAGCTTGAGCAGAGTGTGAACAGCTCAAGAGCGGATGCCATGGACCTTCATTCACAACTACCAGGGGATTTCTCCACTATTTTATATCCTCTCCTAGCCCAGCCATAGCACTGACAGTCCTGGGCTGGGGGCCACACACTGGAGCCCCTTCCAGAGCCCCGTAATAATGGGCCCTACATTTGGTCACCAGGCGTGGCTGTTGCCCGCTGACCGGCTCCATCTTGTATGGGGATGCGAGCTCTACCTCCACAGCAAGCCCAGCCTCAGCCGATGCCCAGGTCCCTCCGCACTGCACTGCAAAGGGAGAGCTCTTTAGTTGGTCAGAGGCCACGGGAGTGAGCAGGGTTGGCTGAGACAGCTCTGTAATTGGTTGAACAGGTCCCCAAATTTTTTCTCATCAGCTATTGCAAAGGAGAGCACAGTAGAATCGAGCATATCATGCGCTTTTTCAGGAAGAAAGCGTGTCGGAGCCTCATTCTGGGGAGAGGGGTCGTTCAGACCCAACACATCATCTCTTACCTGCTCACCATGACCACTTTAAAATAAAAAAAAATAAATAATAATAATAATTGAAGTTTGGAGTCCTCAGCCACAAAATGTCTGATGCAGGTCTGCGGTATGATTTGAACACTTGGGGAGGGGGAAGATAGACTCCAGATTAAAGATAAAGAGAGTGAAGCACTAAGATGAGGGAGGGGGGGTCAGTTCATCTGGGGTTATTTATTTGCTGTGGGGGGGGGGGGGGCTTGTTGCTTTATCCGAGAGGTTTGTTAACAGCCCCTTTTATCATTGTTCAAGGATACGTAATGTATCCAGCCCGGGATCTGCCCTTCTTTCATCTCTGGCGGCTAATTGATACTGAGAGCGCCTCAGAAGTGAGATGGGAAAGTGACCGAGACCTGAAGGATGGGAGCTGGGGAGGGAGAGAGCCCCAGCTTTAAGGACCCGCAGTGCTGCACTTAATTAGAAGATCAAGAGAGAGAGAGAGGGAAGGAGCGGGAAGGTACTGAAACGGGGAGGGGAAGGTGGGATGAGATGGCTTAGGGGGGGGAGTAGGAGGGGTTGAAAGCAGATTTGATGAACTTAAAAATGCATTTTCTCACTGCCGGGCTGCTGAACTTCTGACAGGAGCGCGTGCTAATGCACCGGAGCAGAGACTAATAGGCCCTGAAGACCAGCACACCTCCCTGGTACCCCCAGCCTAGCAAGGGAGGAGGAAGAGGGGAGCTATACCCCCGGGCTTAGGTGGCTGAGACAGCACCAGTTCTTTCTGCAGACGCAGATTTGTCCTTTAACGTTTCTACCTGTGTCCTCCTAAGAGCTGGGGACATGCTGGTGCTTTAAAATGACAGGGAGACAGTCCTCCAAGCAAATGCGCAAAGGAGTAATAAAACCCCGCGTGCACACAACGGGGCCCTTGCAAAATAAAAGCGCGGAAAACAGGCGCTAAAAAGTCAGCGCCCGCTTTCTTAATGTGCACGTGGCGCCCGCAAGGGAAGCGCTAGGGTGGCTTGCTAACGCTAGCGCCTCCTTGCTAACGCGACCCCGCGGTTACTGGCGTTCTGCCGGGTAGGAACACAGACGCCGATATCGGCGTCGGTCTTCAATGCGGCCAGCTGAGGTTTTTTTGTTTGTTTCTTTAACTTTTAAAAGAAGTACAGAAAAGCAGTTTTTTTCCTGCTTTTCTGTACTTCTTTTCAATGCTCGTTGGAGACGCACATTTATTGTTTTGCATTTGGAGTAAATGAGTAATAGCCTCATTCCCATGTATTTGCATGTGATGAGCGCTACCCCATTCACTCCGCGTCCGACTGCGGGTTATACAGTGCGCCCGGCTGAGCACACTGTATTGCATCGGCCCCAATAAGTGCATCGTGCAACATTAAACAGGCTTGACAAGTTATCACACATTCCTCCTGACATGAAAACACCAAGCACATGGCCTTCTATCTTTCTGTTGTTTTCCCATCTTAAACAAAACAAAATGCAAACAAAATCTCTTTCCGTGTTATTGCATTGATTTAGCGTGTGCCAGCCATAAAATTCACAAAATACGGGGCTGATGCAATAAAATGCGCCAGCCTAGCCCACAGGTTAACGAGTGGTTGGACGCACGTTTTGGATGCACTAGACTAGCACCCGATGCAACAAGGGATTAGCATGTCCAAAACAACTGCGTAACCTAAGGTGCTCACCACATGTAAATTGCATGTAGATGAAGCTATTAGCTGTTACCCCCTGGTGCAGTAAATCGCTGGGCGCCCAACGCACACTTTTCAATGCGTCAAATTTAACTCCAGCCCCAGAGCTGGCATTAAGTCATTCTGCCAGGCAAGGGTTCCTGATTAATGCAAAAATACCGTTCTGTGTGGTTCCTCCTAAGTATGGTTGCGATACTTAGCTCTACTGCTTGTGGTGTTCAAGATTAAAGGAATAACATAATCTAAAAAATAAAAATAAATAAAAATTTCTGTACGCACAATATACACGTTCCAGGTGTGTATACTCTGCATTTATATTGGGCAAAATCAACTGAGGCGAGATAAAACGGACACTCATATTCAGTGCCCGTTGCAACTGTGGACGCATAGTCACACAATTCTGGGTGGCTGATTCTTTTGAGCGCTAGGGACGCACAAATCTCCCCTAGTGCATCCTTTTTAATGCAATGGCTCATTTAAATATTGCATCAGGCGCCCAGAAGACGTGGTCGTGCGTGTCTTAATAAGCCAGGCATCCAGTTTGGAGGCGTCTTTTTACGCGCGTCTTATTGCTTCGGCCTGTATATATGCTATAAAGAACATGGTACGTGCTAAACCCGATCTGCATGAAACAAACAATATAGAATGGAAAAGAAAATGATATCCAGGAAAGAAATTTGAAACCAAAGAACAAAATACATTTTTTTTTTTATCATGCACCTCCTTATTAAGAGTGTGCGACTGTGCTGGGTCAACTGTAAGAAGGCCGGTGCAAGGGTGTTAGGCACCCTAGGTGAACCTTCTGCCTGCCCTCCTCCCTCCCCAGTCCCGGCCTCATTCACTGGGACACCGCTCGTGGCCCGCCGAGTATCTGCTTTTCTCGACCACGAGCAGGATGGGCCCTGCTCGCAGACAGCAGATTCTCTATTCCTCTCGGCCGCAAGTGGGATAGGCTCCACTCATGACCCCACATGGCTGCTCTTCGCTGCCACCTAATGGTTGGTGCCCTAGGCGACCGCCTAGTTCGCCTAATGGGATGCACCGGCCCTGCCTGTAGGGCATTTACATTTTACTGTCTCTGTTTCTTCTTATCTTTGAATCCTGGCATGCACTTCCTTCCCCCTTCCCAACAAACACAGAGAGCTTTTTCAGTAAACCTCACTCCTGCCTTGAAGCATCCCCATCCTATGCCACTATCGAGATGCCAACACAGCTATGCCAATGCACCTCACTCCTGCTTTTCACCACCTCTTGCTATTCCTGTACTGAGATCCCCACACTGCTCTGCCAATGCACCTCACTTCTACCCTACATCATTCTCTGCTTTTCCAGCACCGAGAGCCACTCCTCAGCTCTGCCAATGCTCTTGACCCCACAGCACCCTGCCTGCTATTCTAGTACTGAGACCCCCCCCTCACATAGCTGTGCCAATGCCCCTCACGCCTGACCCGCAGCATTCCCTGCCTTTCCCGTACTGCCAGAGCTCTGCCCGGGCACCTCACCTAACTTTCAGCATCCCCTGCTAGTCCGGTTCTGAGATCCCAACACGTGGCTCTGTCAGTGCATTTCACTCCTGCCCTCCAGCACTCTCTGCTATTCCCATACTGACACCCCTCCACACAGCTCTGCCTATGCTCCTTACTCCTGGCCCTGCAGCACCCGCTGCCATTTCAGTACGCGGCTAATTAGAATTACTTGTGATTCGCCGATTGCTATAAGTTCCTGCATTTGACTTTCCAAACTTAAAATGCACCTGGGGATCCTAAGAGATTTTCTTGCTGCTCATTTATTGGCAGGACCGGCCGAGGAAGAACATGAAAGTGATAGGGCAAACCCTGTGGTGCTGCCCAGCGTGAAGTGGCGACCTTCTGGAGGAGAAATCTGTTACCAGCTTTGCCTTCTCTTTCCCAAATGAATATGGACAGTGGGCCCCTATGTGGCACTTCCCAGCAGCTCCGAAGGACTTCGTCTCCTCTCTTATGACCAGGAGCCATTTTCGAAGCGGTATAATAAGGAATCCGGCTAAGTTGTGTCTGTGAAATAGGGGTGGGATGAGACAGAAATTAAAATATTTCTTTGTAGCACACATAAGCTTTGAAAGTGTTATGACGCATTCTTTTTCTGAGCTCTGAGCTTCTTTCTTTCTTTTTTTTTTTTCCCCGCAGTCTTGTACTGTTATGTGTGGTTCAATAAAAAAAATTGAGTTAAAAAAAACAAAAACAAAACAAAACAACTTAAAATGCAACAGACAGTACACATTACACCGGCAGCCGCACGTAGGCAGACAGACAGACAGACCATGAGATAAGGCATGAAGACAGACAGCAGCCCCAAAACAATTCTTTTTTTTCTTTTTTTTATCCTTCATTAACCTTATTTTTTCCTAGCTTTAATAGGGAAGACACTGTTCCTTTAATCTCTTTCCAACAAAAGTCCTTGGTAAAAAAAAAAAAAAAATGTAATATATATTTTTTTATGAAATGCATAAATGCATAACCTCAGAGCTAAAAGGGTCAGCATGGAGAGGTGATTCAGACGCAGCCCGTGAGTGCTCTCCCTCTTGCATTAGCAGCTAATGGGTGCTGAGCCTGACACTGTTTTCTTGAGAGGAGCCATTCATACCTCCATTTGTGGAGCAGCGGGGTGGGGGCAGGGGGAGAGCGCGAGGAGAGGGTGCCAGGGGAAAGAAGTAAGGGAAAGCAGGTAATGGGGTGCTTAGGAGCCCTGGAGGAGATGGAGAGGCAGAAGAGATCAGAGACCTGGTCGGTGGAAAAAGTTTCATAAAGCAAACTCCCTGCGGTTCAGCCTGCACGGGAATAAGAACCTACAGGAGAACTGTTAGCACGACTTAAAGACACCGGTTATGAGCAGGCCTGCTTTCAAGCTATTACTGGATAGAAACAGATGAAAATAAATGTACTGAAACTCGCATTTTTATTGCGGTGCCCTAGCATGCTCAAGAGAGACTATTAACCGGTAACGGGAGAACCCCCCCCCCCTAGCTTTACCAGAGATTTCGTTTCACTGGAACATCAGAGTACCAAACCCCGAGATCAGGAGCCTGCCAGAACTGCAGAGCAATGAAGCAGCTGTGATCATCTGCGACATTCCCATTCCAGCTCTGCACACCCAGATCAGACATTGTGGGGGGAAGGAGAAAAACAAAAGAACAGAAATGCCAGGTCCAAGTGACTATTCAGTACAACAGACAGCTGAAGAAGATCCTCGAGTAGCAAGAGATGCAATCAGAGACCAGGAAACTGTGGCAGAATGGTAAGGAACCAGGCCCGAGAGATTGAGCTTGCACCCAACACCCCTTGGCTTAAGAGTGAGGTTCCCGGCCTGTGCCAAAACAAACCCATTAGGAGACACTGCCCCAGTTATGCAAAGGCATCCATTTCTATTTCAAACACTCAATTTTCATTTAATTGAATGAATACAAATAGCTGTATTTTGCCTCAAATACATCATTGCACGCAAGTATATACACTGCAAAATGTTTACAATAGACACAGGCAGGAATCACATGTGTATGCGAGAGCATGCGTGCAGTCGCACATATTACACCAGCCCATGCACGTAGACAGGAGGGTATATCAGTAGCAAACACACCTACACTGCAGTGCAAACATCTCGGCTACAGGCAGACCTGGGAAGAGGAAGGGGAGAGTTACTTATGAATATCAGACACTTAAGATAATCAATAGCACAGACCTGAGAGGCTGACACCCAACCCCTCCCTCCTTTCTCTTCTCTGGTTATCCCTTCCCTTCCCCTTCTCCTACCAACTCTCTCTCAGGACCGATCATCTCTGATCCACAAATCAATGATGTTCTCAGATCTGAGGGGAAGAGCACTTAAGAGGGAACGCTGGGTGCAGGGGATCATTATCAGCTGCCCTCCTTTATCTCTTGCCATCAATCTATTTCCTATTTACACAACCCAGGTCCGCGTGATGGCACAAGCACCTAATCAGTGCCCGGCAGCACCAGTCCATTGTGCCTGCTGCATGCCCACAGCAGACAACCAGCCTGTCTTAAGAAGATCAACACAGCTGGGTAAGAATTAGTGCCTGTCCATGGCATTCAGCGTTGACACGGAGCAGGCAGCGAAGCCTTTTACTGGTTAACGTGAGCATTAAAGAGAGAGTGATGGCCACTGTCCTAGTCCTGGGAAAACTTTGCAGGCCAGAATACCTCTATTGGCGTCCACATGAGAATTATTATCCAAAGATGTTGTACACGGGGTTTCCAGACCACATCGGCCCTATCTTCAGAGGTGATCAGAGCAAACACTTCAAATTTAAATGACTGCCTTGGTCAAAATGTTACCTTACCGGACGATGCCTGGCACACACATTTCTACAGGTGCACAGCGATGGGGCAGCTCATTATTATTTTCACTGGCTGCTAGATTACCATGTATGAGCTGTCAGGCAATCAGAAGAAGGCTGAATTAATTGGACCTCTATTCTTCTTTCAACTTCATTAAGCATGTAACTGCAGCCCCATAAACCCTAGGAAAAAAAAATACATTTTTAATTAACAGTTGGGGGGCACTGTTGTTACTGGTACCAGCCACCTGGTTGCACTTTGATGCTTCCTCCCCCCACCTTGTTCTGGGCTGTTGGGAAGAAACCCAATAAGAAAGGGCTCTGAACAGAGTTTGACATCCCTTCCTCAAACCATCTCTGCCAGTCTCTCTCTCTCCCTCCCGTGCTCCTTTCCCCTGTCCTACAATCCTAGATAATGGGCCATTGAAAGATGGGTCTTCTGCCAATACCAGATCTTGACAAATGTGACCTTATCAGGGTTCCTCTGTCTTCACGCACAGTAATTTGTTTTCCTTAATGTGTGAGTCTGTCAAGAGCTGCCAAGTTTCCTCAGTCAGAGACGTGCCCGCACCACAAAAAAAAAAAAAAAATACAAAATTTAAGCTTTTCTGGAATTCCTGCAGCCAAGCTCATCATCACAAGGCTGCCTTTATCTCGTCCATCGGTTTTAGACACAGCGGGTACAATTAATGAGACGTCTCGCTAATGAGACCAAATGGCAAAGTAACTTTCCTTAGAGAAGAAACTCTTACATAATGTGCAGGCCTTGTTTCGCCTTCTGAC
Organism: Rhinatrema bivittatum; assembly: GCF_901001135.1. NCBI lineage: Eukaryota > Metazoa > Chordata > Amphibia > Gymnophiona > Rhinatrematidae > Rhinatrema > Rhinatrema bivittatum. The sequence goes on from NC_042622.1 coordinate 230,976,976, forward strand.
CGAAGACAGCCAAGTCTGCATTTTTCAACCAGTTTGACCTAGTTCCCAAACTGCCTGGTTGAGCTACTGAGAACTGGGGATGGAGCAGATGGTTGTATAGTAACATTTCAACCACTGGGCCTGCATGGAAATATTCTCCCCATAGACACGTGGGGCGGTTACATTCCTCCGCAGGCTCTCCTCAGGAGGAAATAACTTTGAAACAAAGGTAATTATGCCTTCCTTGAAAACTTACGTTGGACCAGGAAGTTTAAGAATTTTGATGGGCAGTCATCTTTACCCCTTGTGTGTCGCCTTTCCATGTTCTTGCCAGTCACAAGGCATTTTGGCCTTTTCAAACTGTATTTCCATAATAAAAGCTTAACAGGTTTGCTGCATCTCAAACCCTTTAATCTACACTTTGTTCATCCCCTCAAACAGCTTCCAACCATCAGCCCTACACACACACACGCATCCTCACTTAACGTAGACATCCCATCTCTATTACATGAAACACGCCCCAAATGCTCATTTCAACAAGGATAGCCTTATTGATTTCTCTCTCTCTCCCTTCCTTACAAAGGGGAGCAAAAGTGTTATTATGGGTATTTTTTACTCCCCTTTAAACATTGGCAGGGCAGATTCCTTAAATAGACCTGAATGTGTCCGAGATAAATTGATTTGCTGTGCTGATGAATCCTTGTTCCAAGCTCTACATTGAAGATTAACTGAGAATAGCTTTGTTCTCTTCTCCCTACCATCGTTCTCTGGTCCTGGTCCCAGACTCTCTCCCTTTCCCCAGTCCTTCCTCCCCCCCCTCCCCCATCCATACACATTTTATTTTTTCTTCCTTAGGGTCAACGCAGACTCCTTTCCCAGCCACTGATTAGGAGGGAGAGCAGAAAGAGGATTTCTGGCACCAGTAAAGGATCATACCTAGAGCCAGAAGCTATAAGGTCCTTCTAGGGAACTGCTTGGGGGTCTGCAGTATCCAAGGAAACTGGCCTGAGACATTCATGTTGCTGCAGAGTTTTTTTTTTGTTTCTTTTTAATCAGTCAAAAAAAATGTCCTTCAAAAATTGGAAGAAGGATCCATCTGAAGAAAATAGGAAAAAGCAGAAGCATTTTCAAGTTAAATGTAAGACATTAATAAGACAGGCTAAGAAAGAATTTGAAAAGAAGTTGGCCATAGATGCAAAAACTGATAATAAAATCTTTTTAAAATATATCCGAAGCAGGAGGGAGGTGATTGGACCGATAGATGACCGAGGGATTAAAGGGGCTCTTAGGGAAAATAAGGCCATCGTGGAAAGACTAAATGAATTCTTTTGCTTCTGTGTTTACTAATGAAGATATTGGGGAGAGACCGGTTCCGGAGATGGTTTTCAAGGGTGATGATTCGGGTGAACTGAACCAAATCACAGTGAACCTGGAAGATGTAGTAGGCAAGATTGACAAAGAGTAGTAAATCACCTGGACCAGATGGTATGCACCCCAGGGTTCTGAAGGAACTAAAAAATGAAATTTCAGATCCATAAGATAAAATTTGTGACCTATCGTTAAAATCATCCATTGTACCTGAAGACTGGAGGGTGGCCAATGTAACCCCAATATTTAAAAAGGGTTCCAGGGGTGATCCAGGAAACTACAGACCGGTGAGCCTGACTTCAGTGCTGGGAAAAATAATGGAAAATATTCTAAAGATCAAAATCACAGAGCATATAGAAAGACATTGATTTACTCAAGGGAAGACTTGCCTAAAAAATCTGCTACTTTTTTTTGAAGGGGGTTAATAAATATGTGGATAAAGGTGAATCGGTAGATGTAATGTATTTGGATTTTCAGAAGGCACTTGACAAAGTCCCTCTTGAGAGGTTCTAAGAAAACTAAAAAGTCATGGGATAGGAGACGATGTCCTTTTCTGGATTGCAAACTGGTTAAAAGACAGGAAACAGAGTAGGATTAAATGGTCAATTTTCTCAATGGAAACAGGTAAACAGTGGAGTGCCTCAGGGATCTGTACTTGGACCGGTGCTTTTCAATATATTTATAAATGATCTGTAAAAGGATACGAGTGAGGTGATCAAATTTTCAGATGACACAAAATTATTCATAGTAGTTAAATCCCATGCAGATTGTGATAAATTGCAGGAGGACCTTGCAAGACTGGAATATTGGGTGTCCAAATGGCAGATTAAATTTAACGTGGCCAAGTGTAAACTGATGCATACAGGGAAAAATAATTCATGCTGTAGATACACGATTTTAGCTTCCATATTAGGGGTTACCAGCCAGAAAAAAGATTTAGGCATCATAGTGGATAATACATTGAAATCGTCGGCTCGGTGTGCTGCGGCAGTCAAGAAAGCAAACAGAATGCTAGGAATTATTTGGAAGGAAATGGTGAATAAAACGGAAAATGCATGAGATCTATCTAATGTTTGCGTACTTGCTAGGTACTTGTGACTTGGGATTGGCCACTATTGGAAACGGGATGCTGGGCTTGATGGACCTTGGTCTGACCCAGTATGGCAACTTATGTTCTTAACCTGTGACCATTCAAAGCAATACCAATATCGGCCATTTTGAAAACTATGTCAGTCCTCAATAGTTTCTTCCTCTCAATTTCTGGAAGCAGCTATGTTCAACACAGTATCACAAATGACTTCCCAACAGAATACTAATCTGATTAGTTCATGTTGTTGGCATGATGTCATTTGTTATTACAGTGGTCAACATGATCCAGTCTCGTATGGGATACAAAGCAAGGGCAGTAGGAACAACAGAATCAGGGGTTAAACTGATAAATGGCCTTCTCCAGATATAGGCCATGTTAAAATACAGTTTATTCAATTCTGTTCTGTCATTTGGTTCACCACCAGGACTGAAGTATGTGTGTGAGTACCTAGCTTGAATTTTATGAAGTGCCGTACCATTAAAATCACAGCGCTTGCTGTAGCTCCTGTTGGCCCCGAAGACAAGCTCAGGGCCCATCTGGAGGTATGAGTCACTTGGCTAGTAGTCCAAGAATACATTAAAGAATTCTGGGAAGCAAAAAAAAAAAAAACCAAGCCTGTCCTGGATTTTGACATATGGTGGCATCCGATTACCAAAATGCAAGGGCTGGAAAAAAAAAAATCAATTCATTCAGTTTGGGAGGGGGTACTTGAAGGGGGTGGAATGTGCAGGAAAGAGTCCTATTAAAATGTAAATACTTAAACAACCTGGCCCTCCCCACTGCCCCAATTCCCAGATTCTTCAACAGACTATGTCTTTCTACTTGGAGGGGGGGTGGTGGATGTCTGCAGGCAGAGCACTGCATATGCATTTCTCTTTAAGTGCCAGGAAATGTACCTTTTAGTATATAGTATAAATAAAAGGTTTTCTTTTAGGTTTTGTGAACAGGATTACTGGAAACAGCAGAGCCAGACTGGTCTGAAGGCAAATCTGATAGGCGGAGGAGGACAGAGGGGAGCAGAAGTGGGGAGGGGGGGGGCTGGAAATGCACTCACCCAGTGTGGGTTTTTCTCCAGCTAAGTGCTCCTCCCATCTTTTGCCAGCCCTGCCCTTCACTCCTCTCTCTCCCCCTGTCTCCTGCTTACATCACTGACTGCTCTGCTGCAGGTGTAAAACGGAGGTTCCCTGGGAGCTTTCCTGGAAGTGAACTACCCTGGGACCCCTTTGGCTCTAAACAAAAAAAAAAAGCCATGCTGGAAGCTGAGCATGAGATTTCTCCTTTAAGGAGTGTGAATGCTGCAAATTATGTTCAATGTAGTATCAGCCTCCTCTATAATCAGCCTGTAAATGAGTGGAGAACCGTCCTCTATGTAAGACTGTAGTCACAGGAGCCATGGAAGGCAATGGCACCACGGCTATGCAGTCAAACCAAACATATTTTCTATTATTGCTATCATTTGCAAGATAATGTACAAACCAGTTAGCATCTGACACTTTTTATTTACCAGCAAATGGGATTTGAATTATGCTTGCTGTGATCACTATCCAGTGCAAAGGGGTTATGAAGGAGGCTGGAGTTTGAGAGGTAGGCTTGGGAAATCTTTCTTCACAGGAAGGATGCTGGATGCATGGAACAGCCTCCCCGGGGCAGAGGAGACAAGGAAATTATTAGGGCATGTGCACAGAAATAACTCTAGTTTTTTTAAACATTTATTTATATTCTGCAATTTGCAAGTGAAACTTGGACAAAGCAGACAACACACAAAAACTCATCTTAAAACTTAATCAAAAACTAGCTCCTACAATTTACTTCATAAGTAACCAACAATACGGTTACAAACTAAAGCATCGAACAATAAAATCATCAAAAGATCCAAAGTACTCAACCTCATTCTGACTCAGAACCACTCCACCTCCTAAACAACCCCAGCATCCATCGTGCCCACCAACCTAAGCAGATCTACACCCCTACTAACATCTGGCCGAGCAGCCATAAGAACATAAGAAATTGCCATCCTGGGAGTCAGACCAAGGGTCCATCAAGCCCAGCATCCTGTTTCCAACAGAGGCCAAACCAGGCCACAAGAACCTGACAATTACCCAAACACCAAGAAGATCCCATGCTACTGATGCAATTAATAGCAGTGGCCATTCCCTAAGTCAACTTAATTAATAGCCATTAATGGACTTCTCCAAGAACTTATCCAATCCTTTTTTGAACCCAGCTACACTAACTGCACTAACCACATCCTCTGGCAACAAATTGTGCGTTGAGTGAACCAGGTTTTTAAAGTCTTCGGGAGCGGCCTATGCTCTTCAATATCTTTGATCTTCAACCCGCCAACAGTAGGATAAAAGCCATACTAGTAAAAGAATGAGCTCGTGTTCTTGACCCCTGGATTTCCCTAAGCGATGGAACCACCAGCTGCTCCTCCTGATTTGGGACGCAGATTTCTAGTGTGAACATACCAGCCAACTTTATGAGCTGAATAAGAAGGGCCCACTCGCTTTAAAGCCTTTTAACGTCAAGGTCAAAAATTTAAATGAATGTGAAAACTAAAAGTCAACCAATGCAGAGCTGTCAACAGTGGGGCTAGCCTTCTCCCAATGCTGCCCCGCCCCCCCATTATAATTCTTGCTGCTGTAATTTGTGCAATAAGTAATTTGGTAATTGCCTTTTGCAGTAGTCCCAATTAAAGAGAATTACAACCTGAAGAGCCTAGAGCAAAGGCTGTAACTACTTCACCTTAGGATATCTCTTGCAAAGCTAAAGCTAACAATCATACCAACTGGTTGTCAAAAGATAACGCGGGTCCGGTACAACTGCTAAACTTTTTAACCTTGGACAAAAAGCATATACTGGATATCTGCCACCACAGAAAGTGAAAAACTCTCAGATCACCAATCTGAATCTGTTCTCAAAACCTCTGAATTGTTCTTATGAAGTTTTAATCTGGTCCCCAAAAAGCTCTCATATCTTATGCCATGATTCCAGCTGCAGAACTGGAATTTGACTATCATCCACATATGTGTTTTACCCCTAAACAAGGCTCTACATATATTGCTCAGGGAACGAAGAAGGTACACATTAAAAAGAACAGAGGAGAAAGGAGAATCATGCAGTAATCCCCAAAGCAAAGCCCAAGATTCAGAGCAAGAGAACCCCCAACACTCACTCTGACAAAAACGACTCATTTCTACTCAACAGTGACCCTCCACCACTAATAACTTCCAAACTGTTTCTAAATAACCCAAGGTTTTGCTTTTCATTTCTTTTTTTTTTCTCTTTTTACTTTTCATAATGCAGGTTTTGTTTCATTTCTATTGTCTAAATGTATTTATTTAAAAACTCTTCTAAACCGTTGTTAAGTTAATTCACCATCACAACGGTTTACAGAAAGGCACAATAAGGAAAAACTATAATTGGTATAGATTACAAATTATACATGGGCCAACCTAAAACGGTAACATATTTTAATAAGAGAAACTGTGTGTTTAATTAAGGCTCATATGCCGGTCGAGAAACTGTCAAGCGGTTCAAATCTTGCGTTAATATGCAACTGGAGATATTAAAGGAAAAACAACTGATTACTTGGTGCGTCCTTATCTTTCAACTGTTTTCCTCCTTCTCTTTATAAAACGCTTGTTTAAAAAGCCAGGTTTTCAGATTGGTTTTAAATAGTTTCAGATTCCTCTGCAGCCTTATTTCGAGTGGCATGAAGTTCCATAGAACAGGTCCAGCCAGCGACAGTGCTCTCTCCCTTACCTGAGTGAGGTGTGCTGATTTAACAGAAGGAATAGTTAGTAGAGCTTTATTGGCAGATCTCAGGTTTCTGTGTGGTTCATGTACACGCAGTGCTCTCTCCCTCACCTGAGTGAGCCGTGCTGATTTAACAGAAGGAATAGTTAGTAGAGCTTTATTGGCAGATCTCAGGTTTCTGTGTGGTACATGTACGCGCAGTGCTGTGTTAAGCCAGTCGGCCTTTTCATCATGGATTAGTTTATGAATTATACACAATGCTTTGTATTGTATTCTTTGTTCAATTGGAAGCCAGTGTAGCTCAGCAAGTGTACCCATGATGTGGTCTCATTTTTTCTTTTTGCCTGTCAAAATTCTAGCAGCGGAATTCTGCAATATTTGGAGTGGTCTAATGGTAACTTGAGGTAGCCCTAATAGCAGAGTTACAGTAGCCTGTGCTCGCGAATATCATTGCCTGTAGGACTGTGCGAAAATTATTCAGCGTTAGCAGGGGTTTCAGTCTTCTAAGGATCATTAGTTTAGCGTAACCTTCTTTCAATTTCTGTGAAATGTGTTGTTTCATGTTTTTCATGGTTTTCGTTCACGTTAAAATAGCAGAGAAAACCTCCAGCATTTAATTTGGTTGGGTTGCTTCAAATGGGAAACGAAAGCAAACGAAAAAACAAACATCGTCATCAGCTCCCTGAAAGTCATGGGGCCACCCTACAGGTTACTGGAAGGCAAGGTGGCGTGGGACAGGCACAGCGAATTAGTGGGGAGGAGGCACAAACGGAGGTTGGGGAGGTTCACAGCAGTAGGGGAAAATAGACAAACTAGATGGGTCTAGTGCTCTTTATCTGCTCTCAGATTCCCGCTTTCTTACTATGCAACCTAAAATTTCTAGCACTCTCTGGACTGCGTTCTCCAATCAGCTTTGGAGGCTCTCACTGTGGGGGGATTTGTTTCTGCTCTTTTATCGAAGCACAGAAAAGCGCAGGGCGACACTCAATCAGGCAGAGCTGCTGAGCTGCTGTTTGCTGGAGGATAGGAATGGGAGCGACCCGGGACCCTCCACTGGGATCATTTTTGAGGAATTCTTCTGGGCTTGACAAGATGGGGAGAAGGAACTCTCCTCCCCTTTCCTCCACTGAGAGCTGAAAATAAAATCCTAAAGTACCAGAAACTCTCACAGAGCAGGAAACCGATAATAAAATGAATGAAACTGAGGGACAAAAAAAAAAAAAAAAGGTTTAAAAAAAAAAAATGCAAACTGCCATCTGAATAGTTAACAAAGATCTTGCTGCTGGTTTAAAGAACGGGAGGCTAATCCCAAGATCAGAGGACGCATAACATAGTAAAATAGTAATCACAGCAGAAAAAAAGACCAAATGGTCCGTCTCGTCTGCCCAACAAGTTTCTTATAGTACTGCCACTCACTCCATGCACGTTGCCCCTAAGCCTTATATTAAGGGTGGTCATATTTATAATCAAAACTAATCAACTAGCAAACCCATAACTAAATTACTGCTAGCAACATTTTCACAGGGTGAGCAGCCTTCCTGATAATTCAGACAGTGCTGCTGCTTGAACGTGCTTTGCTTTTGGACTTGGCCAAAGAAGGAGTCCTGTGCCTTTTCCCTCATGTCTGCACAGCAGTACTCCAGACCATAAAAGCTGAGGCCCAGCATTGGCTGTCATTTAAATCCAATTCCCCTTTACCCCCCCCCCCCCCTGTCATTGAAGTGCAGAACGAGGTTCCAGTTGTGTCAAAAGCATCAAGGTTAATTGGTTAAGGGTAGTAATCCCCATGCCTTCTGTTAAAGGTAGTAACTGCCGCTCCGTGCAGGTTACCCCCCATGCATGCTTTTCTTCATTTTCAAGATCTAGCCTTTAGGAATCTGCAGTGTCTAGCCCACGTCCTTTTGGGTTTGTTTACTGCTTTTATCCTCACCTCTTCCAGAAGGGCATTCCAGGCATCCACCACCATGAAGGAATATTTCCTGATGTTGGTTCTGAATCAGACAACCTGGAGTTTCATTTCATGACCCACTAGTTCTACAGGTTTGTGCATCATTAATACCTTTCAGGTATCTGAAGGTCTGTATCCTATCTCCCCTGCACCTCCTCTCTTCCAGGGTGTACATATTCAGATCTTTCAGTCTCTCTTCATAACTCTTCCAATACAGACCTACACCATTTTGGCCGCCCTTCTCTGGACCGCCTCCGTCCTGTCTCTGTCCTTTTTGAGATACGGGCTCCAGAACTGAACACAGTACTCCAAGTGAGGCCTCACCAAGGACCTGCACAAGGGCATCATCTCCTCCTTTTTACTGGTTATTCCTCTCTCTATGCAGCCCAGCATTCTTGCTTTAGCTATCATCTTGTCACATTGCTTCGCCATCTTCAGATCACCAGACACTATGACCCCAAGGTCCCTCTCCCAGTCTGTGCACATTAGTCTTTCACCCCCATTACATACAGGGTTTTTTTTTATTACCACATCCCACGTCCCTGTACTTTTTGGCTTTGAATCCCAGCTGCCAAATCTTAGACCACTCTTCAAGCTTTCTTAAATCACTTCTCATTCTCTCTACTCCTTCAGGCATGCCCACTGTTTCAAATCTTAGTATCATCCGCAAATAGACAAACCTTACCGTCTATCCCTCTACACTTCCACAATGTCACTCACAAAGATATTTTACAGAACCGGTCCCAAAACTGATCCTTGTGGCACTCTACTTAAAACTGATCTCTCTTCAGTGTAGGTTTCATTTACCGTTACACGCTGTCTCCTGTCAAGTCTGTAATCCACTCCATCACCTTAGCGCCCTCTCCTCGCCCATCTATCCTGGGTTTAGGAAGACAGCTTAAGGCTGGGCCTTTGTGAAGGCCGACCTCTGTAGACAAATGTCCTTCAACTAAGGTGGCTCCAGGCCTTGGGGGGACAGGCCGGGCCAGTCCTGATTGTACCCTTATGGTTCCTATAGACTTGGTTTTGAGAGTTTGGAATTAACAGTCCAAAACCAGGGCTGGATCAACTTTGGTTGACCTAGGGTGAGGTATGTAAGCAACCACGGGCAGAAAACCTGTTTGTTCTTAAAAGAATAAGTTGGGGAGGAGGTAGAGATAAGAAAGAAAAGCTGCTATGTGGAGCAGCTATGGAGCATTAGGCCACGTGTTGAGCTGAGGTGAGGTGGCAGTCCCATAATATCCCCCTCCCCTGCCAGCTTTCCTTCTCCCTTTCCACTGTGGTTTGTTTCTTCATGCGCCAGCATTTTGTACTTCTTTTTTTTTTTTTTAACAATATTGATCGGGCTTGCATTTAGAGAAGGGAGCCAAGGCAGAACCGCTGAAGGCCCCCATTGTTCCTGAGGTCAGGCCCTTCCCAGCAGCCTTCTCGCTCCCGTCCACGTGAGCTGAGATCAGGAACCCGCACTCCCCAAGCACAAAACCTTACAGAAGAACTGGAAAGAAACAAATGGAACCAAATCAATCGAGGTCGTATGTGAGGTACCCGTCTCACAATCAGCCGCAAAACAGAAAAAGAAAAAAACATTTTCCCCATCTAGGTTACTAGTCACAGCTACGTTTAAAAAAAAAACAAAAAACATAACATGCACCGAGACAGCGAGGCATGCACCTGCACAGATTCACCAAAACATGGAGGCAGAAAGATCCATGAGCAGACCAGGGTTTCTACGGCTCTGAAGCTGACAAAATTGTCTTGCGTATACGCACCCCGCCCCCCTCCTTCATCTGCTCAGAAAGCTCCCCCAACCTTTGGCTGAGGGACTCGTCTGGCACACAGACCCGGGCGGGAAAGTCAGCAAAGGACCAGGGCTCGGGCTACGTCTGCCCATGCCATGCCCGCACTCGGCGCTTACCTCCTCAGACTGGCAGGGACGAGCCCTGAGAAGAAGGTGGCCCAGCACAGCCCATCCCTCCCCCCGACCGCGACGCCACGCCTCCCTACTCCCTTTCTCTCTGGGGTGAGGGGAGTTCTCAGGTTACCGTTTTTAGTTTTCCTCTTTCTTTTCTCCAAGCCTTGCTCGTTTACAAAGTCCAATTACACTTGCACATATTCCCCCCCCCCCAATGTGTTGCGAGCACCGTGCGTCCGGCCGTGCTCTGCTGGCCTCCCTTGCTAAACTCTGTTCAGTCGGGGGCGACGCCTGCCATCGATTGACCGCGTTCTCTCCGTTTCAGCATTTCTGGGCCCTGCGGTGTATAGAGAGCGCCTGCTGTTCCCGTGTCACTGCTCTCCTGGGCCCAGAGGTTTCTCTGCAGCTCTTCCAGTTGTTTTTAAATTCTGCTGCTGTAGCCTGTTCTAGCGGCAGGCCCACGATCTATAAACGAGACCTGGATGGTTGCACTTCATGCATGTGAAGATGACTCGGGGGGGGGGGGGGGGGGCAGTAATCCATGAGTACCTAATCCTGGGCTCCTCTTCCATACCAGAAAGAAGAAGTACCTGGTCTGAATTTCCAGACTGAAAAGATCTGGCCTCAAGGAAGAGAGGACCTTCTACACCCCCTGCCCCGCTGAGGTATATATTTCTCCAGGTAAACTCCATCTGGAGCACGGAGGGTGAAGTAGGGATCTTCATTTTTGTTTGGGTTTTTTTTAACAGGAATTTATCAGGGTTTATTATGTCAAGAACAAAAAAATAGGAGAAAATCAGTAGAAAAATGTGACTCGTTAATACGTTGAGTGAATATCGGATTTTATTTTGGTAGACAGAATCCAGCACAATAAAAGAATATTAAGCAGATTCTCCCCACTCAGCGGCATCCCTGTCTTTACCCCATCCCCTGCTTAGCATGTCCCTTTCCCTTCCTACACACCCAAGACTCTCCCATTTCCCTGGCATTGCACCAGAATTCATCTTACTAGTAGTGATGGCTTCAGGCTTTTCCTCGCGCTCTTGTCATCTGCTTTTGTGCGAGGCTAGGGTTCTTGCTGGGGAGTGCTCCTGTTAGGCATGGCCTGCTTCAGATGCTGCACTGGTGGTGCCAGGAAGCAGGCACTTTGGCTGCCTGGGGGGAGGGGAGGGCAGGACATGAAAGGCCACATCAGCGCTACTGGAGGGCGAGCGCTTTCTCGCTGCAGCTGCTTTGGCTCGCACTGGCTTCCAGCAGTTGCTGGAAGCCTTCAGACACTGCATCTGAGCTGCTATTTAATCAGCCTAATATCAGGGTAAAAATTAGGGTTTAAACAAACTGTCCCTTTTGGAAAATCTGGGAATTTGTGGGTGAAAATCGGTTTAAACTGAAAACGAAGGACCCTACCAATACGTTACATGTCATAAAGGATCAGCAGAGCCCGTACTGGTTTTTACCCCCATTGTAATTTTGTTTTCTCTAAGTCAGTAAAACTACAAGTCCCTAGATGCAATGGCAGTAAAACCAAACTGGCCCAGCCTGTCTTTGGAGACATGGAGTTTGTCAAACACCAGAAGGACCTGGATCATTCAGAGGCTAAAAATCCCCAGGCGATGCCTTTACCATTTTTAATTATCCCAGTCTAAGTCTCAACCCATATTTATATATATCTATATATTTTTTTTTGGTATATTCCTACATATGTTAATGAATAGTAATAATAATAATCCCGATAATCTGTGCTGACCCCCACCCACAACAAATCCCTGAATGCAATGGCCTTCTTGGAAGTAAAGCTGCCAACTGGCTCCAGATTTTCAGGACAAGACGATCCACTCCTGATTTTATTACACTACATGAAGGAACTTGTAGTTTTGATTTTCTTAAGACATGCATAGGGTCAATCAGACTACAAGTCCCTGCATGCAATGGGGTAAAACAAGGCCTGGCTCAGTCTGTCATGAACATCTGGAGCTAATTAGCAACCCTACTTGGAGGTTCAACGTTCCTGTACAGCGCGCCGCCCACCCTACTCCCTCTGACTCCAGATATTCCTACCGCTGCCCCTTCCCTCCCTTTTCTTGTGTCCACCCCCCCAGCCACCTCCCTCCCCTTCTAGTGCCAATAACCAGGTAACATTGAACTGACAGGAAACAAACTCCTCGCTAGCTCAACCCCTCTTCAGGGAGGTGGTTTACAAGAACATGGGCACTGGCTTCCCAAACAAGCTTCCCCTCTCTGCAACCCATTTCCAGCTATACATAATCTAATATATGTTACCATAGCACCAATCAATATCTCACTGAACCAACTCCGAAAATGGATTCCCTTAAAGGGCCAGCTCCTCAGTTTAAGGTGCAAAGAGTCCGTCTGCAGGAAGAGGCACAATCCCATGGCCTTTCATGCCACAGAAGGGGGGGCGGGTGGGGAGGGCAGCGCAAGACTCACAGGGGTGAATTTTCAAATGCTCACGCAGGGGTCGTGCGTGTTCAGTCGGCAGACGCGAGCGTAAGCAGCCTCGGCATGTGGCAAGCGAATTCTCACCAGGGGGGGAGTGCGCGCACACTGTCGTCGCTAGGTGGAAAAGTCTGCGGGTGCCAAAGAGAGGGTTTCAAGGGCACTCCGGGACAGGGTTTGGAAGGTCGTGCGCGTTTGCATGTTTTATAAATGGAGCCCTGCGGGTACGGCATCAAACGTGCGCACCTGCTTTTATGCCTGCTAATCAAGTCACAGAAATTAAATCTGACGACTCCTTTTTTTTGTCCACAGTTTTGAGGGTGGGGCGAGGGGGTCTGAACAGATTGGTGCTCAGGAGCATGTGCACAAATAGTTTCAGAAGCGAGCTGTGTGCATAAAGCAGTCAACTTTATAAAATCCCTGGCCTCCGTGACTAAACAGTTATTTAATGCGTAAAGTATATGTGCATAATTTTATAAAACAGGGGTGTAAACTATGCGACTCCATTTTAAAAAAATGTGCGTGTCCTGACACAATGTGTTTACTTTTGGGGTGGTAATATGCAATATTTTATAAAGTGTTCGTCTGCGCCTCACAGTTTAGAAATCACAGGCGTAACTTTAGGGGCACCTACTTATGCATGTATGTGCTGAGTTAAACACACTAGTGACGATGACCTTCAGAAGGTGCGCATTACAAGAAATGGGTCACAGTATGCTGCCCTTGGCAGGTTGCATCACTCACACCTCTTAAAAAAAAACAAAACCCCACAGGATAAATTTCCTTTCCAGTTCTCTTTTCTTTTGCATTTTATGCACCAGGTGCATTGATGATGCCATTTGTAACTCTGAGAGCGACCGACTTGGCCCAAGTCACCCATGACATCACACCTGTACCTGATGTGATTGGTCCCGACTGGCTATGATGTCACAAGGCTAGGAGACAGACGGCCTGTTGCCTCAGGACTAATGGACCTGTTATTAATGAACTGTCCAGCTCTGAGCAGATATTGGGTGGTGGGGGGGCAGTTCTGTGCAGGGAGGATCAGCCCATGATTTCAGATCAGAGACGGTCTTGGAGATGGGGATGTTCTGATTATTATTATCATCATTATTATTACTGTATCCTTCAGCAGAGATGTAGAAGAAGACAGAACTGATGAGCACTGTCCCAACCCTCACCTTGCAGGCTGCTTCCTGGGACAGCCTTCCTCTTGGGGAAAATGCTGCTCATGGGCGGGGATTTTTAGCAAAATTGAATACAGCTTCATCTAATTAAAGTAAATGGCCTTTCCCTTCCTACTTAATCGCCGCACACTGTGGGTTCTTTTGGGGTACACCGGAATATTCTTGCAGTCACATTTGTTTCCGGCATGGCTGCCCTTGGGGGTTGGTTGCGATGGCAAGGTGACTTGCAAAACTATCAGCAGAACAAGCTAGGATTTACTTTTGACATGCCTTACGCTACACAAAACACAGAGTTAGCACTGGCAGGAATCTTCAAACCTTGACCCTGCTGCACGCTCTTTTAGTCTTACTCCCGTTTCGCCTTCCTTTTCTGTCTGGGTCCTTTTTTTTTTTATTTTTATTTCAAGGGTGCACCTTAAGGGCTGCCAGCAGGTTTGGTCTTCAGGATGACCACAATGAATATTCATGAGATATGTCACTATGCTTTTAGACTAAAAAAAAAACAGGTTAATTTGCATAGCTTGGTTACCATGAAAACCAGACCCTTTGGCAGGTCTCCAAGACTGTCATCGTGCACATTTGTTTATTTATTTAGGAGATTACATTACAGTTCATGATGTATTTATGTTTTACTTCTTACAGTTTTGTAAGGTTTGCTTTTTTTTTTTTTTCAATAAAAGTACCCAGGGACCATGCTGAGCAGTCATATAATGAGTGACAGGGAGCAGGATAAGGCAGTGAGTGTGGGCAATGACTCCACGCACTGATCTCAACTCCCAGACTCTCAAAACCAATGAGATTTTTTTTTATCCTTATATCAGGGGTGGCCAGCTTCAGTCCTCGAGAGCCACAAACAGGCCCGGTTTTCAGGATAGCCACAATAAATATGCATGAGATCTCTTTTAGGCGTATTCATGGCAGCTATCCTGAAAGCCGGCCCTGTCTGTGGCTCTTGAGGCCCAGAGTTGGCCGCCGTTGCCTTACACGGACCTGTTTTATAAAAGCCGCCTAAAACATGACCAACTCCAGCCCTCTGGCGTTGTGGTCAGATCCAGCTTTTGGGAGGGAGGGAGAGGGGAGATAACCAAATGTGCAGATCAGCCTGTTGTTTACAAATATATCCCATGCATGGTCCTTGCGGCTGCCTTGAAAGCCAGATCCGGATGCCGCAGCTGATCTGCAAGAGCAGAGTTGCGAATCACTGTGGTAAACCCCGCATGCTGAAAAGCAGGCCGGAAAGGGCCAGAGGTTATGAAGTGCTAAGAGAGATGTCTTTGTTCCAGCTGCCGCTCCCTCCCCAGCCTCAGTCTCTCCAGAGCTTGCTCTCAGCCCCGCATTAATTCACTTCCAGCGCTCTGTATCGATTCTTCCTGCTTTAAACTCTTCCGCCTCCTCCCGCACCTCTCACCACCTTCTTTTCCTTGCCCTTCCCCGCCCAGGTAACCTCGTGCATCCATGCACCATGGCCTTATTCAGGGGCAGCCGACGGTCTATGGAGAGAGGCCACAGCACAGGCGCAGAATTCCAGCTGGGGCGGCAGCGGCAACTGCTTGGCAAAGAACATATAGCCAGACTCCAGGGGGCATCAGGGGCCTCAGGTGGGACTGATGGAACCCGCCGCAGTCTTTCTGCCCCCTCTCATGTTAAAGGAAAACCATTTTATCACTTTGGTGTCAATGGTTAAGAACATAAGAACATAAGAAAATGCCATACTGGGTCAGACCAAGGGTCCATCGAGCCCACCATCCTGTTTCCAACAATGGCCAATCCAGGCCATAAGAACCTGGCAAGTACCCAAAAACTAAGTCTATTCCATGTAACCATTGCTAATGGCAGTGGCTATTCTCTAAGTGAACTTAATAGCAGATAAAGTTGTGTGGTTGCCAGGTGTGTCCATTTGAATGCGTGGAGATAAAGGTCAACCAAAATAAAATATGTGAGGTGATACCTTTTTATTTAAATTGGTACAGTATAAAGGGATCATCTTCAATGTTCCCTCTAAGGATTGGGTTGCTGTGAGCAGAAATTTTGCCCATAAGCAAATGTTTTTGTGAGCACTACGTTTTTGTGCGCACTACGTTCTTATATGCATGCTCAGTACACATGTTCACAGGCTCTCTCTCGCACATACACACGCACACACACTTATGCATGTTCATTCTCTCACACATTCCTTCTCTGATACACATGCACACAGGCTCTCTCTCGCACATACACACAAACACACTTATGCATGTTCATTCTCTCACACATTCCTTCTCTGATACACATGTACACAGGCTCTCTCTCGCACATACACACACACACACACACATTCACTTATGCATGTTCATTCTCTCACACATTCCTTCTCTGATACACATGTACACAGGCTCTCTCTCGCACATACACACACACACACACATTCACTTATGCATGTTCATTCTCTCACACATTCCTTCTCTGATACACATGTACACAGGCTCTCTCTTGCACATACACACGAATACACTTATGCATGTTCATTCTCTCACACATTCCTTCTCTGATATACATGTACACAGGCTCTCTCTCGCACATACACACACACTCACTTATGCAGGTTCATTCTCTCACACATTCCTTATCTGATACACATGTACACAGGCTCTCTCTCGCACATACACACGCACACACACACACTTATGCATGTTCATTCTCTCACACATTCCTTCTCTGATACACATGTACACAGGCTCTCTCTCGCACATACACATGCACACACACACACTTATGCATGTTCATTCTCTCACACATTCCTTCTCTGATACACATGTACACAGGCTCTCTCTCGCACATACACACATTCACTTATGCATGTTCATTCTCTCACACATTCCTTCTCTGATATACATGTACACAGGCTCTCTCTCGCACATACACACACACTCACTTATGCATGTTCATTCTCTCACACATTCCTTCTCTGATACACATGTACACAGGCTCTCTCACACATACACACTTATGCATGTTCATTCTCTCACACATTCCTTCTCTGATACACATGTACACAGGCTCTCTCTCACACATACACACACACTTATGCATGTTCATTCTCTCACACATTCCTTCTCTGATACACATGCCTATGTTCTCACTCACTTATGCATGTTCATTCTCTCACACATTCCTTCTCTGATACACATGTACACAGGCTCTCTCACACATACACTTATGCATGTTCATTCTCTCACACATTCCTTCTCTGATACACATGTACACAGGCTCTCTCTCACACATACACACACACTTATGCATGTTCATTCTCTCACACATTCCTTCTCTGATACACATGCCTATGTTCTCACTCACACTCTCAAATTGAAAAACTAATAAATAAATAAAAAAATAAACAAACAAATGCTATCTCTCTCTCCTCACCACACAAACACACATATTTGAGTGTGTGTGTGAGCCTGTGTGCATGCATGTGAGAGCCTATGTGTGACACATAAGGTCAAACACTTACACATAGGCTCTCTCACAATCACAGACAACACACATGCACACAGGCTCTCATCGTCTGTCACATACATTCACTTATACATGTTCATTCCCCCGCCAGCCTTCATTTTCTCTTTGGGCTATTGGCAGGATGGACTCCACTATGACCCAGACAGGCCTCTTTTCTGGCCACGGCCCCCTGTGCAGTCGTCATCAGTACATGCACTTAGCCAGTTTGTGCACTAAGGGGAAAAGTTGTGCACTGAAGCATAAAAGTTGTGTGTGTGCATGCAGCATAGAGAGCACACTGATCACCTTATATTTTTGTTGGCTGACCTTTTATGTCCATGACAGAGAAAGGAAATGTGTCTCTGACCCAGCTTCAGGAGGTAGATTTTCAGCCAGTCCTATTCTTTTGGACATCTATTCACCAAGCACTGTAGGATGTGCAATTCCTGCATCTTCCATTTGCAATCAGCACTACGATTCACGAGGTTCACCTCAGAGGGGGGTTGGGAAGTCTCCTTCCAGAAACTGGGTTACATTACCTGACCCCCACAGAGCTGTAAGTGAGTGAGTGTGTGTATGTGCGAGACCTCCTCTAGAACATTACTGCCTCTCCAGAGAAATACTTTTAAAAAGGCCTCAGAAACTGCAGTAAGACCAAAAAACTTTTTTTTTTTTTTTTGGAAGAGGGAGCAGAAGCTCAGTCATTATTCTGCCGCTGAGCTGCTGCCCCTTTCCCAGAGATCCTTTTCTCTGGCTCTGCATCACGCATTATCCTGGGAGGGCTCTTCTGGGGCTGGACTGGTGGCTGAGGGAAGGTGGGGAAGGGTTACCTAGAGGGCAGAGGCACAATCCAGAATGGCAGCTAAAACTGAAAAAGGGACTGCTTCACCCTCCAGGCCCCTCAAACCATCACGTTCCCTCAATCTCTGTAACAGAGGGACTTTCCCCCTGGCGCCCCGGCTCAGAGTCAGACAATAGTCTCTTACCCAGGTACCGCTCGCTCTGCCTCTTCAACAGCTGCTCTGCCCCTCGTCTGTCCATCTTGAAGATAAGCAAGAAGGACCATACATATTCTTCTCTCTTCTCCCCTGGTTTCACGCAGTCCACTCTATTCCAGGGAAATCCTAAAGCTCTTCCATTGGAAAGCTGCAGCTTCTGGAGCGTTTCTTTTCATCTCATAACAGTGTCACCAATACTACCCAAGAGAGCAGGAGATCCAGAGATTCATCTGAGAACCCCCGAGTCCACAATGCTGCGCTGCCACCACTAACTCCACTCATTCCCTCCGCCCCCCCCTGTCTTCCTTGTGCATGGATATTTTTCAAGCCCAGTCCTCTCGCTCCCCCCACTTCGGCCCCCGGGCTCAGCTTTCAGTAACAGGACGGTCCACGTTGGTTAGGTTTGACATTTTGTCCATGTGCATTCTGGGGGGGGGGTGTTTTAATCTCGTCCTCCATCTTTTCCGCTCCAGAATTAATTCCCCCAACCGGCCGGTGTGGAGCACAGCCTCTGAAGGAAAAAATGAGATTCCTTGACCTTTCCGACCCTGGCCAAAGAAACGGGCGCCCTGCGGGGGCCGAAAGGTCAGGAAAATGCTGACCATGCTTGGTTGCCGAGGTGATGCTGCTGTCCTCGTGTGGAGGTGGTGGAAGAGCGGTCCCAGGGGTGAAGAGCCTGCAACAAGCTGGCCATCATCTCGATGCGGAAGCAGGGCACGAGGGGGTGGCAGGAGGGACATTCCATTCCAGCTGCTGAATTCAGGATCCAAATCGTCAGCTGGGGCAAATACCGTCTGATGGCAAATATTTTACGCTAGGGAGGGCGGAGAGGGGAGAAAGATGGGGGAAATGAAGGACAGGGTGGGGAAGGGGATGTTTGTGGCAAGGAGGAAAGCATAGAGGGCAGAGGAGGAGACAGGCTGGTCTTATAGGAGTATATCTGGGGTTTGAAGCCAGGAGAGAACAGTGTAGTTCAGTGTCTTGTTCCTTGGAAGGATCCAGGCCTGGGATGGTGCAGGGAGCAGGAGGAGGGTCACACCAGCCAAAAGCAAACTGAACTCGCCTCTCTCGGTGCTTTTTTTTTTTTTTTTTCGGTTCTCCTACTTCGGCAGTGGCTTTCTTAAATGATTTGCTAACATCTGGTGCTCCAGCTTTATGACCCTTGACCTTTCTGCTTGACCCCCGTGGCGACCTTTCCATTGGCCTCTCCCTGTTTAGGAAATTGGATGTTTGGGGTGAGATCATTAGGCCGCTCCCATTCAGAGCGGCACGAGCCTCATTCACTGCTGCCCTGACAGAAGTCCTCCCGCAGCAGGCACCCCCCCAAGCACTGATCCCCAGCCTGGTGCAGCTACAGGGGCCCCTGGTGACCCTGATCCTAGCCCCACTGCAGCAGGTGACAGGCCACAGAAACGAATGAAAAAAAAAATAAGAGGAAGAGAGACAGATACGTGGATCCCTGGAGGTAGAAAGGAGATGATGTACTGCTGATTTTATGCTGCAAACCCTTTATTTAAATCGAGAGGGTTCACAAAGAGAGCAATGCCAAAAAAAAAAAAAGGCAAGGAAGAGGAAAGCTGCAGAAGGCACCTGATCAAAATGTAAGGTCTTTACAGCAAGGGAGCGTGGCTCATCCACTGGAAACTGTGGAAGCCCTATAACATCAGAAAACCACGGGGATCACAGCCCCGAGAATGAAGAGGTCATGATCACCAGGGACAATGTGGAAAAGGAGAGAAACACAAAAAACCAGCATTGCTGACAGAAATGGCAGCAGCAAGCAGCTATTCCACACACATCGTTTGGGGAGAGAGAGATCCTCAGGTACCGAGAAATGCGATCAGGAACCAAGAAAATGTGGCAGAGAGAGAGAGAGAGACAGACATAATCTCAGTTGTCTTGGGCGCCACCGGCCTGTACATATCACCCTCTATGACCGTGGACTTCGCTCCCAGCCCTCGAGGCAGTGTCTATACAAATCTATCTCTCATGCCTATCTTTTAGGAGTGTCCAGGAAACCTGGCCTGTTGGTGGTCCTCAAGGGCTGGGAGTGAATATCACTCCCCTAAGAGCTCCCGATGGAAGCACTTTTTGGCACAATGCACGTACTGAGGCAAGCATTCGCTATAGATCTGAGAGTTTGAGATTGTACCCCACAGACCCTGGTTCAGGAGTGAAGGTTCATTCTTGCCAAGTGTGCGCCAGACAAACTCACGTGGAGGTGTTGCCCCCGAAGGAAAGCGTGGGGTGAGCTGCCTGTGTCCTGCAGTCCAAGACCTTCCCAGCAGGAGTCACTACAGGAAATAATCCAGGGGTAAGAGCTGAAGAAGGGTGCTCACATTAGTGACAGCTCGAGTCACCTGGAGATAGTGTAATCCTTAATTATTGGTGGTGGGGCCTGCTTCTTGTTAGAGCTTCCAGTCTAGTCAGGGCTTTGCACAGAAGACACCCCCCAAAAATACAGGAGCTCCCCAACGCACGTGTCCAGGCAGACTTACACTAAACCCTTCATCTGACTTGCAGAAGAGTGAACCAGCTCCTGAACCCTTCCAGTGAACGGCAGTGCCTCATCAATAGACTCTTTCCCTGGAAATGCCTAGTCGCTCTTGCCTAATGTGAAGGGCCGGAAAGGCAGTGCAGGAAGACAGACAGACAAGACAGCCAGGTGGCTGGATGCATCACTTGGAGGTGGCTTCTACAGGCCTCTATTGGCATAAGCTTCCAGCGGCACCAGGCAAGTGGCTTGGCCGACCTGTGCCTCCGATTGCAACCTCTCTGCTGCCACCAGCACAGGATCCCTGAAATATTAAAAGGTCTGGGATTAGGAAAGGAAGAGGAAGGAAATCACATGACGCACAGCAACACATTCATAAGCTTGTGCAGTACAGATACAAGTTAAACTTGTATTAGCCCTGACTGTACACAGCACTGTACAAGGCAGGAAGGCTAAAGGGATACAGATGTGATTATTGAGGAGGCGGCTGCTTTAATGTACTGTAGTGTAGGTTTGATGAAATGCTAACAGGGAATGCCCGTGAGATCTGTTACTTAACTGGATGTTTCTGTCTGGCTCATCCGTACTTGGGAGGGGGAGGGGGGCAAGCGGGATCAGTCTCTTGTCTCTCGGCTAATTTCTCTCTAGACTGGAAATGTGGGTAGCCCTTCTGAGAAGATCCACTTTGCTGGATGTACTGAGGCCAGAGGCCAAGGGGCTCGGAGCTCCAGGAGAAGGGGGAGCAGTTTTCCAGACTTCCTCACAATACCAGAGGGGGAGAAACCTTTCTCAAACCAGAGCCCCCACCGGGCTCTACTCGAGCTGTCAGTAACTGGAATCTCAGTCAAATGGAAATTACAGGAAGAGGATCTGAGTCTGATGGGGGGGGGGGGGGGGGGGTTCTGAAAGGGAGTGGAGACCAGTAGGGACCCAATCCAGCCATGTAGTGAGAGAGGAGGGGACAGTCAGACAGGGCAGAAGGGAAAATATGGTAAAACTGGGAAAAAAAAAAAAAAGTGCAACTTGCATCCTTGTCTTCTAATGAAGCGCCCACATGGCTCTGCAACTGCAACCTTTCTCCTGTTATTCCAGCGTGGAGACCCACGCAGGGAGACAGGCACGCCAAGGTATCTCACGCCTTTCCTGCAGCACTCTCTTCTCTTCTGGTACTGAGACACCATACATAGCTCTGCCAACGCACCCCATTCCTGCCCTACAACACCTTCCTCTTACTGCAGGACTAAGAATCCCCAGCCGGCACACACACAGAGAGCTCTGCCAATGCATCACAGTCCTGACCTGCTGCATCCTCCATGCAAAACTGATAGAAAAAGAGTCAGCGAGAGACATGGATGGATGGAAAGGGAGAGGAAGCTCAGGGACAGAGAAATCGCCCCATTCTCCAGACTTGTGAATAAAATGTATATTTTTGGTTCTCTGATGCCCCCTGGTGGTTAACTTGTATGTTTGCATTTGCAGCTGAGTGTTTGAACTCTGACCCCTTTTTTTCATCTGGACAAACCTGCGGTCCCCTGGGTGCACTCCATACTTATTTCACCTTCTGCCCTCACGGTGCAGTGTCAAAGTAGTCATAACAGGTCAGTCCCTGAGGGAGGAAGAGACAAAAGGGAAACAGGGAGGAGGCAAACCAAATGCACATTCCTCCAAAGCACCGAGTCTGCGCATAGGGTGCTCTTTTTTTTTTTGAGGCATTTGGACAGGTGCAACTCCAGCATAATAATAGATGAATTTGCCTATTAATGAGAATGCACAGTGATTAACCAAGAATAAGGAACCATGCATGGCAGAGAAGCCTGGTTCAAACCATTTTCTTCCCCCAGGGGCTGCGGCATCCTCAGTCCATTTCAGGTGGGAAAAGAGATCCAGATCAGGGGGGTTCTCCTCCCCAGGGCCATGCCCAGAATCCATTCCAGGGCTAGCTTTGCCCCTCTGCATGGGAGGATGGACTTTGCTTTGGGCTCGGTTGCTTTGTCCATATCTAATGTTGAACCAGGCAGAGACAGAGGTTTATTTCTCTTAAAAAAAACAAAACAAAGATAACAGCAGGGAATTACTACAGAGCCCTTCCCACCTGCTCCATTTTCCCCAGCAGGTGTGCATGTAAAAAAAAAAAAGTTGCATATTGTTTTGTGTCGTTATGTAGTTTTCTTTCAGGTTTAAGACGGTTCTGTGGTTTCGTTTTCCCTTTCTATATTGTTTTATTTTAGCTCATGCTATGTTTCTAAAATGTGTGTGCTTCACTAACAATGCACACACAGAAAGGCATAACCGTACAAAATGACATTTTGTTAGCTTTTAGTGTCCTTTCAGATGGGAAATAACAGAAAACAATACATCTGATAGAGCTGATGTTTTCAGATCATTTTAAAATTCCTTCTGTAAAACCACAGACCAGGGCCTGCTCTAAAGCTAATGGTGAATATTGGCAAGGGCGCCCTCCCCAATCCCAGGTCCTTGGCATGTATTTAGCAAGGATGGGAGAAGAGAGGGTGTGCATGGTAGGGGAAGAGGATCCCTCCTCACCCAGCATCCTATTCCCTCCCTCTTACTTCCTCATCCTCAGCTTTCACTCCCCTGTCTCTGCGCTGCTGCCTCTGCACCTGCCCATCCCTCAGTGTTACCTCTGCCTCCTTCCTGGGCAAACTACCTGTTTAGTGGCAGAACCGCTACCGCCGTTCCTCCACATCTGTGCTAGTCCCCCGCAAGCAGGTTCAAAATCTGAAGCCAGTACTTCCTGTTTGATCTCGTGACCGCAGGATCAGCATACAGGAAGTGCTGGCCTGTGAGTTTTGAACCTGCTCACCGGGCCGGCACAGACGTGGAGAAATGACGGCCACCTGGCTAGCAGCAATAGCGCTCCTTCCATTCTCCCACCAGGCCCGAACTGGGTCTGCACAGCCTCAGCTGTAGCGTGCGTGGCTGCTTAAACAAAAATCCTGTTCAGCTGTGCATGCACGAGCCACAGGGAGCAAGGTTGGTGGTTGCCCCCGTGCCAGTGACTGTCCTAGGCTACCACTTAGCTTGCCGCTCCCAAAAAGCCAGCACTGCCGCAGACCCTTCCCAATCCCCATCTTTACCCCTTGCTTCCTTGCAGCTACGAATCTTCAGAGCTTCTCCCAGGCTTTCTCAAATTCCAATGGCACTTCCCCCCGACTGCCTCCGCTGGGAGGCTGTTTCTGCATCCATCACCCTCTCGCTGAAAAAATACTTTCTTGCCTTATTTCAGAGTCCTACCCCTCTCCAACTTCATATCGTGAGCCCTTGTTCTAATCTAAAACGTACTTTCTACTGGAAAAAGTTTGTTTCTTGTGCCTGATTTATTTGTTTGCAGTGTTTTGAATGTCTCACCCTTCTCTCTCCTCTCTAGTCCACTAGGGGGTACAGATTTAAGCCTCGTCTGATATTGTTTCTGAGGCAGACTCCACCAAACATGGTGTCGTGGCTTCCAGCACAGGACATAACACTCCAGTAATTTCCTCAGAGGTATAGCCACCAATGCCTTTTTAATTTATGTAAAACATTGCAATGGACTGTAATCAAGAGATGTACTGCCTTCTTTCCAGCGCTGCAAGGAAGTTCAGTGGTGCTGCTGCAGATTAGTGGGGACTAGCGAGAGACAAGTGGTTTCCAGGATCTAGGGGTTCTAGTCATTACAGCACCCGGGTCCAAATCCCAGTTTTCTTCCCTGGCCCATCCAAGACTGAAAGTACCCAGGGTGTGAAGGTTTTTCTCCCATCACTTCAGACAATGTCCAGCAGGTGGCAGCATGCCTCCCCTTCAGAATACCAGGCAGGACTGGGTTGGGCTGTTACTCCTCCCAGCAGTGTAGGTTATTTGTACCTTGGTCCCCAGCCCCATTAACCTCTTCATAATCCCCCTCCTGACAGGACTCAGCTCAGTTGAACTCTTTTCCCTGCTATCAACTAACCCTTTTATAATCTCCTTCCTAAGAACAGCAGTTCCCTGCCAGAGTGAAAACTCATTTGCCTTTTAACTATATGAGGGACTGTTTACAGAGAAAGAAAGATAAAACTCTCTAGTTTTTCCCCTTTTATTTTTCTCATCTCTTGCATTTTTCCATTAATTTTCTCCCTCCCTCCCTCTCTCATATTTCTCTAAACCCTCCCTTATCTCTCCCCTCTCCTTTCTTTCCTCTGCCTCTATCTGTTTTTCCTTCTCTCTTCCTTCCTGCTCCCCTCATTCCCTTTCTCCCTACCTCTATTTCCCCTTCTCTCTCTATCCCTTACTGTTCCACTCTCTCCCTCTTTTTTTTCTCTCCCCTCTCTACCTTTCTGGCTTTCATTGTCTGCTCCTCTCTCCCTTTCTCTCTCTCTTACTGCTCTCCTCTCTCTTTCCTTCCACCCTCCCTCCATCCCTGCTTCTTTCTCTCTCTCCCACCCACTCTCCCCCCCAGCCCTGCAGTGCATAACCCCATTCCCAGCTTCGATAATATGGTGTAGGGGTAAGCAGATTTATGGATTCTCTGATCTCTTTCTAATAAAAAAAAACAAACCTGATTTTTCACAGTTACCCTGGAGGAATTCTAGCATTAATAAGGGTGATTGCACTAAAGCTGGCATGACTTGACAGCCCCATGGCCAGGGGAACAAACTGTGCCAGTCCTGGTTTTATCCTATTGCACGAATTGAGAGGTAGCTCTGTTTTTCATAGCAATATTCAAACTACGACTCCATGCATGCAATGGGGCAAAACCAGGACTGGCTTAGCCTGTTCCCCTTGACATGGATCTGCCTCCTCTTGAGTCCCTGTCACCTAAAATGAATGGGGTCACATGCTGTCCAGCTCCCTCTCCATGTGAGGGTGATACCCTCCTAGGCATGAAATGGCATTCTGGAGTTTAACAAGGCTCTGCTTACTTGGCCATTCAATTGCCCTGTTCTGAAGCAGGGGGGCCTAGAACCAATGACACTCATAGGAAGGGTCTGGATGATGTGGTTCTGACTGCAGCGAAGCCGGCCTATCCTCATCCTCACCCCACAGATACCCTTTGCCCTGCCCCACCTCAAAAGAGCTCCCTCAACCATGGCTGCCAGCCTAAGTCACTCTGGGGCAATGTCTAATCCTGGCCCCTGCAGTTCACGCTGAGAGAGATGACTAAACCTCCTGCTCTACTGCTCCCTCCTCTCAAACCTTCCTCCCCCCACCTCCACCCCCTTTCTCCTGGGGAAGTCAAGTTATAAAGAATGGAAATTATTTCTGAGGAGGGGGTCGCAGTCCACATTCCATGACCCCAATGGCAAAGGGAGAGAAAAGGCGAGAGAATTGGGGGCTAAAGGGGAGGCGAAGGTGGAGGTGAGAGAGGGAGAGACAAGTCCTTAAAGGGAGGGAACAGAGAATATACCAAGGAAGGATGAAGAAGATGAGATGAGGCAGAGACAGAGAGAAGGAATTCAGAATTATTATATGTTAGATTTTATTTACCATTCAATTAAGAACAAACAATTCAAGGAACCATTAACTGTGTCAAGGCACTCAATGCCAGTAACAGGTGACCCCCGGGGCAGGAGCGAGCAGGACCCAGGGAGGAGCAGGTGTGCAGGATCGGGACTGGCTAGGCATACAATCTTCACCTGTACTGACCACCTCTGGGTTCTGGTGACCAGCAGGACGTCAAGTGGAGGTGCACTTGGGAACAGGGGAACAGGAGGGCACCCACTAGAGCAGGACAGGCCTGCAGAAACGAGGGGAGAATCGAAAGGTGCCCACAAGCAAACACAAGACATGACACGGGAGTGCACCACAAAACAGAACACAAGGACAGGATCAACAAACAGAAGGGCACACAAAACTGAGGCCAAGAAACAAGGCAGACAAACAAAGGAACAGACAATACAAAAGGCCACGAAACTGGGGCCACAGAAAGCCAAACACCAGCCAAGGCAAGGTTTGAGGCATGAGACAGGATGGCCACAGCATGGAATGAAAGAGAGTCCAAGCTGAGGCTTCCAGCAGGGCCTCAGAACATAATCCACTGAGGGCCCCTGCTGGCAGGAGGGTAGCACAACAGTCGGATCCCTTACCAATTGTCAATGAAACAGTTGGTAAGAGAGAGCTCCTGTCTCAATGTGTGGATGAGACAATGGTGCAGAGAAGAGGGTTTTAGGACTTTTATCAAGTGGGCATCATTTTGAGGAAGGGGAGGGCCTTTTCCAAAAGGATGGGCTGCACCTTAGCCAGAGTGGAGCACTGCTTTTAAACTAAGTGGAGGGGGAAAGCTGATAGTTGCTCAAATGTGAATGGTTCGGATTTATGTATCTTTGAAGGATACTAAGAGAACAGCGAATTTAGGGCATCCTAAAAGAGAGGCTGCAATAAATGTTAAAGTGGACCAGGTGCCTTTAAGTAAAGAGCAATCAGAGCAGAAAGATTTCAAATTACTCTGTTAACTAATAAGCAGGTTGACAAAACACATACTTTGAAATGTCTGTATACAAATGCTAGAAATCTAAAAAATAAGATAACAGTTAAGAGTGTATAGCACTGGATGAAGAGGTAGATATAACTGGCATCTCAGAGACCTGGTGGAAGGAGGATAACCAACGGGACAGTGTACAAATTAGGGTGCAAATTATGTCAAAATGATAAGCTGGATTAAATTGGTGGAGGGCTGGCAACTCATATTAAAGAGGGCATTGAGTCAAACACAATATAAGTTCTTCAGGAAACAAAATGCAATGCTGAATCAAGGGGAATTGGATTCAGACAACAACCAAGAGGGCCCTGACTTCTACAGTGTGGGTGCTGATAGGCAGACATAAGGGGGAAAGCACAGGACTGCTTCTACAGCCAAGTCCATAAGCAAAGCACATCAGGCAACACTGGATGAATTTTCAAGAAAGCTGTTACAACTATGGCTGCTGTGCAGCCTCCTCACCACCACAGGCTACTTCAAACTACAAGTCCTCAAAAAAATCAAACCCCTTCTTCTCACTCAAGACTACCGATCAATACTCCAGGCCCTCACCCTATCTAAACTTGACTATTGTAACTCCATTCTCCTCGGACTCCCAGCCTCCACCCTCAAACCCCTCCAGCTACTACAAAATGCGACAGCCAGATCCCTCACAAACAACAAGCGCTCCACACACATCACCCCTATACTAAAAGGCCTCCACTGGCTCCCCATAATCCACAGAATTCAATATAAAAGCCCTCACCCTCATGCACAAATCCATCAACAACGAAAAGACAGACTGGCTAAAGGACACCCTTCATCCATATACCTCTCAAAGAAACTTGCGCTCTAAAAACACTGGACCTCTTACCATTCCCTCTATCAAACAGGCCCACCTCACCTCAACACGACAACGAGCAACATCAATTGCAGGCCCCACACTTTGGAACAAACTACCAGCAAAACTCCGGACAGAACTTCAAGAAAGCACTAAAAACCTGGCTCTTCCGAAAAGCCTACCCCGCCAACAATTAACCCTCGCCACTGGGATCCATCTCAAACAACCGCTCTCCAACCCAGCACATAACCCACTAGAAAACTCATAACTCCCAAACCACAGGTCCTCATTGACTCAATGACACCAGCAGTCACAATGTTAATTAAGTCGCATTTCTCATTCAATTTTCAATGTTATCCAGGTGCAACAGAACACAATATTAAGATTAAAGCAATACATAGAAGCAGTTTTTCAAGTTACAATAATGTTGGCAGACATAATTGTTAATCAAGTCGCATTTGTCATCTAAAGTTATAAAGTTATATTGTTAAAATTATATAGATATAATGTTAAAGCAGTACATTGAGGCAGTTTTCTTACAAGTTTCAATGTTACAATGTAAAGATATTATGACTTCTTGTCACACTATCACACAAGTTATCATGTAAACCGATGTGATACCCATGTTCGAATGTCAGTATATAAAAACCAAACAAATAAATAAATAAATAAATGAGCAGGCTGCCCTGGCTGGCCCGGTCTTCCTTGCCTATCTGCTCCATGTCCAGAACTCCCTATTTAACCCCGCCTAGCCCATGCCTCGGTGCCTCAGCATCGAGTTCCCTTGGACTCCCTGCTTTAGCTTTCTGTTCCTTGCTTTGCGCGCCTTCAGGCTTCCCTGCCTTGCCCTGTGGCCTTTGGGCCTTTGCTGATCTTGCTCTGTAGGCATTCAGCCTTCCCTGCCTTCTTGTCCTCTCTGTCCCTGAATAGCTTTCTGTTGCTGCCCTATTACTCTCCTGCTTCCCCCTGCTTCCTTGGACTTCCATGCCTCGCTGCCTTCAGGCATTTTGTGGTTTCATGTTCAGTGTAGTCCTTCTCCTGGTTTGTCTAGTCCTTGTCCTTGTCAGTCTTCCTTGCCCTGGTTCTCCTCCTCCAGCTCACGCTTACCTGCATCCAGTCCCATGCTTACCTGCACGCTATTCTGATTTCACCCATACCTGCACTTGGTTCCAGTGTAACAGTTCATGCTTACCTGCATTCACATCCACGCGTACCCTCAGGCTGTTCCAGTGTTTCCTGAAGTTCACCCTTACCCCCACGCTTTCAGCTCCAGAGACCCTTCTCAGTCAGCACCCAGCATCAGAGACCCTTCTCAGTCAGCACCAGCACCAGAGACCCTTCTCAGTCAGCACCCAGCATCAGAGACCCTTCTCAGTCAGCACCAGCACCAGAGACCCTTCTCACCCAGGAACCAGCACCAGAGACCCTTCTCACCCAGGAACCAGCACCAGAGACCCTTCTCAGCCAGCATCCAGCTCCAGAAGGCCTTCTCAGCCAGCACCCAGCACCAAGGACCCTTCTCAGCCAGCACCCAGTTCCAGAGGGCCTTCTCAGCCGAGACCCAGCTCCAGGAATTCTATCATCCTGCACCCAGCTTCAGAGACTCTACACAGCCTCACCAGATCATCTGCTATTGCTCCCATCCTCCTGTTCTGTGTCACTCCTGCAGGTGGTATTCACCACACCAGGCTACAGCCCAAAACCGTAACAAAAGCTCATCACTCAGTAAAAAATGTTACTAGCTAAAATGTTTATGGTTATCATAAGGTTTGGGGATAACTGCTGTGGTGATTCCGGCCACCATGTGGCCTCCCCTCCACCAGAGGACCTCACTGAGCCCGGCTCTGAATTGTTCTCCAGCATTCTCTGGCTCCTGTCCTCAGCCTGTGCTTCGGCCTCCATGACAGCAGGGGATCCCCATGAGTTCATTCCCCTGGTTGACCAACTCCTCTTCTGCCTGTACCACATCTAGACTCCAGCCCTAAGTCTATCTCTTCCATGCCTCAATGCTTTGGCATTGCGTCCTTCTTGGCTCCCTACGCTAGCCCTCTCTGCCTTGTGGCGTTCTCAAGTCATTCCTAGCTTTGTCTCTTGGACTCTGGGCCTTCTGTCTCCAGCTTTGCTTTTCCCTAGCCCCTGGCCTCCAGGCCTTCTGTTTCCAGCTTACCTTGGTCTTGTCTTGTGGCCATCTGTTCCAAGCCTTGCTCTATGGCCTGAGGGCCTTCTGGTTTCTTCCTTGCCTTGTGGCCCACTCTAGGCCTCTCTCTGCTTCCTGACCTTGCCCTGAGACTCCTGGTCTCTTCCTTGCTTCTATTATCGTTTTGAGATGTTGAAGTGGATTCTTGGGCACTGCGGTGATGGCCACTCCCATGGGGAGGAGCCCCGTGAGGAACCGCAGTACTAGGCTAGACTCTATACACGTAGGTACAGAGAATTTGCATTTATTATACAGCTTGATGGTACTGCCCGGGTAGGACAGTAGTGAAGGCAACTCAGTAGAAGCAGTCTAGGGGTCCTCAGCAGAGGAGACCAGTCCCACACTTAGGTAGCTGAAAGGCAGCGCAGGGTAGTAGAGACAGAACCTGGATGTAGACTCCAAGCGCTGAAGCTGAAGGTGAGACAGACTGAGAGTGTTAGTATTCACTGAGCAGTTGGCTGTATTGATGAAGATCCTGGCAGGCAGAAGCAGGTCGGATACAGGCACCAGGTTAGGGAATGCAGGCCCTCGAGGATTGAGTACCCGGTTTCCCAGATAGGCACCTGAAAGAGAGAAGAAGGGCCCCCGAGGAGCAGGTACCTAGGTTAGCGATGAATTACCCCAAAGGGCAGAGAGAGAGCTTCCAGCGGCTGCTGGGAAGCAGCAGAGCAGCTTAGACCGGAGCAAATCCAATCCAATCCTCTCTAACTCGGTTTGTTAGCAAACAAAGGGCAGGCTAAATACCAGGATGTGTTGACATCACTCGGAGGGGGCGCCCCCGAAGTTCCCGCCATGACATGGATAAAGATGTGGGTGGTGTGCAAGCGCGCACCCTAGGAGGCCCTTAAGAGAAACATGGCGAACGCCATCGCCATTACCGATCCGTGGACGCCGGAGAGAGCGGCATGAGGACACGGAGGCAGCCAGCTTTCCAAGGCTTGAGGAAAGAGAAGGAAGAAAGGTGAGCACAGAGGTCAAAGCCGTCTGAGACCGACGGATGAAATAGTACCCCCCTTCAAAGTGCCCCCTCCAGACCCCCTACCTGTTCTTGGTTTTTGAGGATGCGATCGATGGAATTGACGAAGCATCTCTTTATCCATGATATTAGCCAATGGTTCCCAAGAGTTTTCTTCTGATTTGTATCCCTCCCATGACAGGAGGTATTCCCAAACTCTGCCTCTCTTTCTTACATCAAGGATGGAATCAACTTTATACTCAATGTCTTCTTCTGCATCAACAGGAGTAGGTTCAGGTGTCTTGGTGGAGAACTCACTCAGGACAAGCGGTTTTAGCAGTGAAACATGGAACGCATTATGGATTTTCATAGCTGGAGGAAGTTTCAGACTATAGGTGAGTGAGCCCAATCGTCAGAGAGTGGCGAAGGGTCCGACAAAGCGTGGAGCAAATCGAGCAGATGGAAGCTTAAGTCTCAAATGTTTGGTAGACAGCCAAACTTTATCTCCAGGCTGGAATTCAGGAGCCTTGCTGTGGTGAGCATCATAGCCTTTCTTTGCTCTTTGTCCTGCTTTTTGGAGCATCTCTTTAGTCTTTCTCCAGAGCTGCTGTATATCTTTGGCAGTAGATTGAGCTGCCAGGGACGACACTGAAAGTGGAAGTGGTAAAGGTGGTAAAGGTTGTCGTCCGTAGACCACTTCAAATGGTGTAGATCCAGTAGACGACACTGGATGGGAATTGATGGCAAATTCAGCCCAGGGCAACAGTTCAGCCCAGTCATTCTGTCGTGAACCGACATAGGCACGGAGGAACTGCTTGAGCGTTCTATTCATTTTCTGTTTGGCCATTCGACTGAGGATGATACGCAGAGGTGAAATCAAGTGTGATGTCGAATTTCTTACACAAGGCTTTCCAGAACTTTGCTGTAAATTGAGCTCCTCTGTCAGAAACAATGTGTTTAGGCATGCCCTGTAGGCAAAAGATGTGACTGATGAATAACTTAGCAAGTTCCATGGCTGATGGCAAGCCAGGGAGAGCCACGAAGTGAGCCATCTTGGAGAATCGATCACTGTAACCCAAATGATATTGTTACCTCCAGAAAGTGGCAGGTCTACCACAAAGTCTGTTGCAA
Source organism: Rhinatrema bivittatum (assembly GCF_901001135.1). Lineage (NCBI taxonomy): Eukaryota > Metazoa > Chordata > Amphibia > Gymnophiona > Rhinatrematidae > Rhinatrema > Rhinatrema bivittatum. The sequence goes on from NC_042622.1 coordinate 231,009,199, forward strand.
TGTGAGTCCAGAGCTTATCTGGTGCTGGCAAGGGTTGAAGCAGGCCCCAAGGACGTCCAGGAGGAGGTTTCTGTCTGGCACAATTGGATACGCATGAGTATCTTCCTTCATGGTGGGCCACCAATAGTACTTTTGTAGCTTAGCCAGTGTTCTCCATTGACCAGGGTGTCCGGCCAGTCTTGAATCGTGAGCCCATATTAGCAATTTCTTTCTTAAATTGCGGGGTACAATGGTCTTGCCTGAGGGTACCGGATGTGTAGCTGTGAGAATGACTCTCTTTGGGTCGATAATTTGCAGGGGTTCATCAGGTACGTCCTCTGAGAGAAAAGAGCGAGATAGTGCGCCTGCTCTAACATTTTTGTCACCAGGGCGATATTTCAGCAGAAAGTCGAATTTGTTGAAGAACAGGGACCACCTTGCCTGTCTATGGTTGAGGTGTTGGGCAAGATGGAGGTACTCCATATTTTTGTAATCAGTGAAAACAGTGATCTGATGTTGTGCACCTTCAAGCCAGGGGTGCCATTCTTCAAATACCATTTTTATTGCCAACAGTTCTTTAGTCCCAATGCCGTAGTTCTTCTCCGCTGGTGAGAAGCATCGGGAAAAGAATGAACAGGGGTGCAAGATCTTTGAATCACTGGTCTGGCTTAGCACGGCCCCTACACCTACATCAGAGGCATCGACTTCCACAATGAAGGGTCGTGTAGGGTCCGGATGGCGGAGACGTGGTTTGCTTGAAAAGGCGTCTTTTAACTTCTGGAATGCTGTCACAGCTTCCGTAGTCCATGTGGCAACGTTGGCTCCTTTCTTAGTATTTGCTGTTAATGGCACAGTCAAAGAAGAGTAATTCTTGATAAAGGTCCTGTAGTAGTTGGTAAATCCCAGGAATCGTCTTAGAGCTTTTAGGCCCGTGAGTTGTGGCCATTTTTGGATACTTTCAAGCTTCTGAGGATCCATTTGGAAACTTTGTTTGGAAACAATGTACCCTAGGAAGGGCACCGATTCCTTATGAAATTCGCATTTGGTCAATTTGGCGTACAAGCGATTCTCGTACAATTTGGCATACAAGCTTGCAGAACTCTTTTGACATCTTCTTGATGGGATTGCAGGTCCTAAGAAAATATCAAGATGTCGTCTAAGTAGACAACGACACACTGGTAGAGTAAATCACGCAGAATATCGTTCATCATGTTTTGGAAGACAGCTGGGGCGTTGCACAAGCCGAAGGGCATCACCAGGTATTCAAAGTGCCCAACCCGGGTATTAACAGCGGTCTTCCATTCATCGCCAGAGTGGATGCGAACTAGATTATAGGCTCCTTTGAGGTCAAGCTTGGAAAATATCTTGGCTCCCTGTAACCTGTCAAAGAGCTCTGAGATGAGTGGTAAGAGGTAGCGGTCCTTTATAGTGATCTCATTCAGACCTCTGTAGTCAATGCATGGACGTAATGTTCTATCCTTCTTTCCCACGAAGAAAAATCCTGCTCCGGCAGGAGACTTAGAAGGTCTTATGAAGCCTTTCTGGAGATTCTCCTGGATGTACTCTGACATCGCTTTATTTTCTAATACGGAGAGAGAGTAGACCCTTCCTTTGGGTGGTTCCGTATTTGGCTTCAAATTAATTGCGCAGTCGTATGATCTGTGTGGAGGCAACACATCAGCAGCTTCTTTCGAGAATACATCTTGGTAAGATGCATATTGAGACGGCAACCCAGGCAACAACAGAGTAGTTGGCATGCAGGGTATTGGAGAGACCTCCATCAAGCATTTGCTATAACAATTTGGACCCCAACGTGAAAGCTCCAAAGTGGCCCAGTTGAATTGTGGCATGTGTTTCTGCAGCCATGGTAACCCCAGTACCAAGGAGTGCATGGCCTTCTCTAGCACAAAGAAGGAAATAGTCTCAGTATGAAGAACACCAGTATGTAAGCTCACTGGCTCTGTCAGCAGGGTAACTTCACCCGGTAAGGGCTCTCCATGAATAGAGGACAAAAGTAATGGAGGCGTCATAGTAGTGATAGGGATCCAGAAATGTTCCACTAGACGTTTCAAAATGAAATTTCCCCTGCCCCAGAGTCCACTAAGGCAAGGGTCTGGTATTCCAAAGGCCCGCAGGTTAAAGATACTGGAAGAGAGAGTGCAGTTAGACCTAAGAAGAGTCCTCCCACAGGACTTAGGTCTGCCAGTTCCCTGGACATATAGGGCATGTTTTGTACAGCATGACTAGCTTGTCCACAATACATGCATAGTCCCAACCTCTTTTGAAACCATCTCTCTTTAGAAGTCAAATGACTGCGGCCCAATTGCATTGGTTCTTCTTCGCCAACAAAGAAAGAAGCTGCTGATGTGTTGCCTCCACACAGATCATACGACTGCGCAATTAATTTGAAGCCAAATACGGAACCACCCTACTGGGTCAGACCAAGGGTCCATCAAGCCCAGCATCCTGTTTCCAACAGTGGCCAATCCAGGCCATAAGAACCTGGCAAGTACCCAAAAACTAAGTATATCCCATGCTACTGTTGCTAGTAATAGCAGTGGCTATTTTCTAAGTCAACTTGATTAATAGCAGGTAATGGACTTCTCCTCCAAGAACTTATCCAGTCCTTTTTTAAATGCAGCTATACTAACTGCACTAACCACATCCTCTGGCAACAAATTCCAGAGTTTAATTGTGCGTTGAGTAAAAAAGAACTTTCTTCAATTAGTTTTAAATGTGCTACATGCTAACTTCATGGAGTGCCCCCTAGTCTTTCTACTATCCGAAAGAGTAAATAACCGAGTCACATCTACCCGTTCTAGACCTCTCATGATTTTAAACACCTCTATCATATCCCCCCTCAGCCGTCTCTTCTCCAAGCTGAAAAGGCCTAACCTCTTTAGTCTTTAGTCTTCATCTTCATCGATGGTCATATCCTGTGGTTTGGGCAGCACTCTGGAGCAGCGCTTCTCAAATGGTGTGTCGCCACACTTCCCAGCTGCTTCCCCTGCCCCAGCAAAATAGGAATTCATCCTCTTCCCGGGCTTAAAATGCTGATAGCCTGGGTGGAATACGGCACCAGCAGGGCCTCTTCTTCCCGCCCCTCCGTGGCCCAGAAGAGGAAGTGGTGAGCAGCAGCCACGCGCACGGAAAGAAGAGACCTTGCTAGTGTGTGCAGCATCTGCCCGAAGAAGAGCGGCAGGGCCTGAAAAAGAGCAGCGTGGCGCGGAGCAAAAGAGGAGCAGCATCAGCCCCCGTGGTTGATGGGAGTCCTTTCTCGAGGCTGCGAGGGCTGGAAATGAAGGAGGCTGATGCTGCTGTGAGGGCTGGAAGTGAAGGGGGAGGATGCTGTCACTAGTTTGGTGGGGGGGGGAGAGAGAGTGAGTGAAGAAGCATGTGTGTTTTAGATCCTCTGTGTGTGTGGGTGAGAGAGAGACAATATGTATGTAAGTATTGAGAGGCTGAATGTGTAACCGTATGACTGAAAAACCTGTTTGTGTGAAAGAAAGTATGTGTGTGTGATTGAGAGCATGCGTGTGATTGAGATCCTTTGTATGTGAGAGAGATAGCACGAATGTAAGTGTGTGATTGAGAACCTGTATGTATGAATCGAAAAGAGTTTAAGAAAGCATTAAAAACTCATCTGTTTAAGGAAGCATTTGTGAATATAGAAACTATGAATTAATAATTTTACAGCCATGAAATCTATTTTTCGCTCCATAAGACGCACCTGACCATAAGACGCACCTAGGATTCAGAGGGGGAAAAAAAAAAAAAAATTTGTGCTAAACCGGCTCTGCGTCTGGGCGTCTTATGGAGCAAATTAGGGGAGTGCATAGCTTTTTTTTTTTCTCCCCATTTTGTTTTCGGGTCTGGGGAGGGCCATTTCAGTCCACTCCCCAGATCAGAAAACTTTTCTTTCTCTGGGAACCCCATCCCAACCCTTTAAATTAACAACGCCCCCAAGACCTGCCGACTTAATTTACCGCAACCCCCCACCCTCCTGACCCCCCCAAGACCTGCCGTCGGCGCCATTTTGATTACTGGCAGCCGACGGCCCCACACCCAGGAGATCGTTCCCGGACCGCTCCTGGACCCCCGCGGACGTTTGGCAGGTCTTGGGGGGGTCAGGAGGGTGGGGGGTTGTGGTAAATTAAGTCGGCAGGTCTGGGGGGGGGTCAGGAGGGTTGCGGTAAATTAAGTCGGCAGGTCTTGGGGGAGTCAGGGGGGGGGGTTGTTAGATTTTTGTGTTTTTTTTTAATATTCGCTCCATAAGACGCACATACATTTTCCCCCCACTTTTGGGGGAAAAAAAGTGCATCTTATGGAGCGAAAAATACGGTAGTTCTTTCAACTACTACCCTTATTATAATACTTGCTTCTTCTTTTCTTTCTTTTAGTTTTGTAACGTAGCAGCCAATTAACTACTATTCTAGTTCATCAAAAATTTTATGTTATTGATCATGTCACCAATTGTATTTTTATTCAAACTTTGGTTAGATGTTGATTTTTTACTTTTTTTTACTTTTTATTTTATTTTATATTTTATTTTATTTTACTTTAGTTTTATTTTAGTTTTTATAAATCTCTTCGATTATTAATACACTGTTGTAAACCGTTTTGATCGATATCTGTATTGGTAAACGGTATATAAATACGTTAAATAAATAAAATAAATGAGCGAGAGAGATCATGTGTATAAATAAGAAAAAGAGCATTTGTGTTTGTGTGTGATTGAGAGCCGGTGTAGGTGAGAGAGCATGTGAGTATGTGATTGAGAGCCTGCATGTGAGAGAAAGAGACAGCATGTATGTAAGAGTGTGATTGAAAACCTATGTATGCAAGTGTGAAAGGACAGCATGTGTATATATGCGTAAAAGAGAGAGCATGTGTATATGTGTGTGATTGAGAGCCAGTGAGAGAGTGCTTCTGTGTGACAGAGAGAGGAGAAAGTTGCAAGCAAACCATCCTTCCTCCTGCGAATTCAAAACAGTCTCAGGGCACCTGGATATCAAACGTTCCCAGGTATGCAGAACAAAGCATTTTTTATCTTTATTTTCATTATTGGATCTTTGTGTCTGCTATTTTGAAATATTTTATTGGTATCTAGAAATTTTTTATATGAGTTTTTAATTATTGGATATTCCATTCATCAGTTGTTTTGAAATAATCTGTTCTTTTTGTTGGTATGGTTTTACTGCTATTGATTTTATATTTCTTGATTTGTTTTGAGGACTGGTGACGTTTCTCTTTTTCCTTCTTACACTGCATACAGTCTCTCTGGCTTATTGCGGTTTCCAGTTCAGTTTTTGTCTGCATGCTTCTAGTTATGCGTTTTGGTCTCTTTATTCTTTGTTAGGTGAGGGTCAGCACATGTGATTCAGGTGAGGTTTTCTGCTGGCGTGTAGTTTGTGTAGGGCTCCATAGCAGCCTGGCTTGTTCCGCTTTCCTAATAGGAGGTGTATTGGTGTCTTAAGGCCTGGTGTAATATTTTCAGTGTTGCCTTTTCTTAGGTAAGGTGGTTACTGTTCGAGTGCTGGAAATTGGTGCTTTGGTATGGGATGTTTACTATTTATGCAATGTCTATTCAGATGGAGTACTTGTCTTTCCCTTGTGTCATTCTTAATAATAAAATAATACTGACCTTTATTTTTTATTTCTGCCATTAATTGTAATGAGCAGTGTGTAACACATGAGCGTGGTCTGTCAGGAGTGTCACGATGGGGAAAAGGTTGAGAACCACTGCTCTGGAGGACTAAGAAACTACCACTGGTTTGAGCAGTGACACATGAAATACGTTGTGGATCTTCAACGTAGGCGGTAACCTTAGTTGGTATGTGACAGGGCCTAATTGCCAGAGTACAGAGAAAGGCCCTATGTAATGGGGTGCCAGGCGCATAGAGAGAAACCTCAAGCATAAATTCTGGGTACTTAGCCACACCTTGAACTGAAGAGCTGGTATTCTTCAGGCATCTACTGTTTTTTTGGCTCTGGCAGCAGCTTTCACAATCAACTGATTGGTCCAGTCTCAGAGTTCATACAATTTTGGACAGATAGTTGAGCCACTGTCACAGGAAAAGGCAGTGGAGGCAGAGGTCAATTCCTATAGACCAGTTGGAAAGGAGAGGACCTAGTGGCTGCATTGATATGAGTATTATGTGAGAATATGGCCCAACGTAAGAAGGTGGAGCGGTTATCCTGGCACTCATTGACACAAGAAAAGAGGGTATGATTGGTGCACACTGCTTGCTCACTGCCTTGTGGGTGATAGGCCGTAATGTAGTCATCATGATACCAAAGTTCTTGCTGTTGCATCCATCGGTGCTAGACGGCTTCGCCCCGTTTGCCTCACCTTATTCACGGCTCCTCCCGCTTACCTAGGGAAGATGGATACCACAGCGTCTACAAGCCGACCTCTCCGGCGTCCCCGGAACGGCTATGGTGCAGCTGCTCCCAGGTACCTACTAGGGTGCACGTGCGTGCACCCCACGTCTTTATACCACCTTTGGCGCGAACCTCAAGGGCGGTCCCTCATGCTGACGTCACGCCATCCGGGTATATTACCTTCACTAGTTTGCTAGCTCATTGAGTTAGCAAGGACTCAAATTCGTTCTTGTCGACGCTTCTCTGCCGCTTCTGTGCTGCCGCTGGAAGCTCTCTCTACCCTTTGGGGTAACTGCTAACCTGGGTACCTGCTCCTCGGGGGCCCTCTGCTTTATTTCAGGTGCCTTACAGGGAACAGGCATTCACTCCTCGAGGGACTGCTCTCCCTGCTTCAGTGCCTGTACCTTCTTCAACATATCTGGTGGAATCGCATACCAACAGCAAACACCTAGTGAGTACTCTAACTCTCAGTCTATCTCATCTACAGTATCTCCTAGCTGGGAAACCTGCTGCGGAACCTCCTATCATCATCAAGGAGAGAAGGGCTCCCTCTGCCGAGGTCCCTGAGACTGCAACTACCAGACTGCCTCACTACTGCCACCTCTGGTGGCTCTCTTCAAGCTGTTTAATAAAGAACTAACTGTGTTTTATTTATTTATTTATTTGGAGTTTTTCTATACCGGCATTCGCGATTAGAAACCACATCATGCCGGTTTACATATAACAAGGGGGTGTGAACAAAAAATGGAACATAAACAAGTGCAAAAAGATCTTAAAGTTACATGACAACAAGGATCAAATACATTAAAACAAGGATTTTATGCATTACGAGTCTAGCCCAGTGCTGTGGCTCCTCACGGGGCTCCTCCCCGTGGGCATGGTCATCTCCCACAGCACCCAAGGATCCACCAAAACACACTCAACCATAACACTTGCAGAGGGAATGCTAGTATCTTGTGGTGAATTGGACTCCCCTATCCGACAGTATGTGCTTTGGTAAACCATGTAGGCAAAAGACATTGAGAGTGAAGAGACATGCTAATTCCGGAGTGGAAGGAAGGCCCGGTAGTGGGACAAAGTGTGCCATCTTGGAAAATTGATCAGTCACCACCCAGATTGTGATGGCGCCATCAGAGACAGGGAGGTCCACAATAAAATCCATGGACAGATGGGTCCAGGATTTCTTGGGGGCAGGCAATAGCTGTAACAGCCCCCAGGGTCAGCCATGCAGCACTTTTTGCTGTGCACAAATGGGGCATGAGTCAACGTAGGCCTTGATGTCTTGCTTCATTTTGGGCCACCAATAATGTCATTGAAACAATTTGAGGGCTTGTGCCTACTCAGGGTGACTTGCGGAACAGGAGTCATGGGCCCACTTCAATACTTTTTCATGCAATCTGGAAGGTACGACCGTCTTCCCTGGAGGAACAGGTACCATAGTGGCTAGGATTATCTTAATGGGATCAATAATGTGCTTGGGAGGTTCTGGGACATCTTCCATCTGGAAGAAGCGAGAGAAGGCAACTACTCATTGATTCCTGAGTGCTGGATGATACCATAATTCAAAACCAAAGTGGGCAAAGGCTTGTCTTGCATTGAGCTGCAGAGTTTGATGCAGATGTTCAAGGTTCTTGTGGTCTATGTATATTGTAACACCGTATTGAGCCCTTTCAAGTTGATGGTGCCATTCCTCATGAGCTAATTTCACAGCCAAGAGCTTTCTATCTCCAATGTTGTAGTTGCGTTCAGCTGACGAGAACTTCTTTGAAAAGAAGGAACATGGATGGATCACTCCCTCTCGAGTGTATTGGATGAGGACAGCCCCTACTCCCAGGGTAGAGGCATCTACCTCTAGGATGAAGGGTCTTGTAGAATCTGGATGACACCGGCATCGCTTGTCAGCAAAGGCATTCTTTAACTTCTGAAATGCCTCTATAGTCTCAGGTGGCCACTCTTTGGTGGTGGCGCCCTTGCGGGTAAGGGCAGTAAGGAGGGCTGCCAGGGGAGCTGCCATGGAGGAGTAATTTGGGATAAATTGACAGCAATAATTAGCAAATCGCAAAAATATTTGTTAGGCCAGGAGCCCCATGAGGCAAGGCCAATCCATCATAGCTTTTATCTTAGCAGGGTCCTTGCGAAATCCATCTCACAAGTCTATGTACCCAAGAAAAGGGAGCCCCATAGGGGACGCAGAAGTAGCACAACAATGCTGGAACACAGCCTTGCCTGAATTAACTTTTGTGTTTGTTTTTGTACAGACAATGCCACCAAAAAGGAAAGGCAAGGTAAGGGCATACCCCTCCAGTCCTACCTTGCCTATTGGACAGAGAGCCATTTTGCAGTGTTCCGGATCTACTATTAAAAGTGGAGCAGGAGTACCGGCTGTTAAGGAGACGCAAGGAGAATCTTCATTAACCTTGGGAGAAGTGGCCCTCAGCCCCTTGGATGACCGTCCACCTCCGGCTACACGAGACACGTCAACACCGCGCTCAGAAGTAACCCCCGATGTGGGGATTTTGGCTTTAGAGGAGGAGGGAGCGAGGTCGGCAGATGATCTTGTGCAGATTTCCCTAATGCCATCTGGGGCCAGAGCAGGAGTTTTAAATCTGAATGGTATTGAACACTAGGAGGTAGAAGGTGAGGTAAAGCCTGGAGATCAATCCTTGAATTTCCCCTGCTCAAAGGTACCATTAAAGAAACCAGAGGTGGTTACCTTAGACTCTCTTTGGGAACAGAACTCAATAATGGTGAGGTCCTTTTCAGATTGCTCGCTAAAAATTGATTTACTATCCAAACAACTAGAACAAATGAATAATAACTGTGTAAAAAATTGTCAAGAAATGATGGGAACATTTCATAATGTAGAGAGTGAACTTCAACAGGTAAGGGTTGTACAAGCAACTATAATACAGGATTGTAATTCATTAAATAGGAAAGTAGAGGTTATTGAAAATGCCCTAAGACATTTAAATCTTCGTTTATTGAATTTTCCTAGGGTAATGGGAAAATTCCACGAGTTACTTTAAAAAGATATTTCTTAGAGGTTTTGGGTTATTCAATGGAAACAGCTCCCCCCTTAGACAAAGTATATTTCCTCCCTACTAGGATTAGTCCACAAAGACAAGAAGTGCCCGTGGATTTAGAAAATCTAACCGATTTTCTAGAAACCTCAACTTCGTCCTATGAAATTGTGGAAAGAGCTACCTTGCTTATCTCCTTTTTTACTGAAAAGTAGTTAAGTGATTTATTTATTTATTTATTTATTAACTTTTATTTACCGACATTCGTGAAGCACATCATGCCGGTTTACAATGAACTCAGGTGGGAGATACAGTAAAACAAAATAACATTAAAACAATATAATAATACTAACACAACAAGGTATAAAAGGAACAAAAAACTATAAAATCTATAAAAAACTATAAAGCAATGAACCAAGGGAGCAGAGAGTCAAGGGAGAGTAGGGGAGGGAGAGGAGGGGAAGGAAGGCTGGTGGCAGGGCGAGGGGAGAGGGAGGGAGGGGTAGGGGTAGGAGGGGGGTGGGGAAAAGGGGGGGGTGAGGTGTAGAAGGGAGAGAGGCATAGTTCAAAGGAAGTAAAAGAAGAAATTAAAATTGAAAAGAGGAAAGCTATGTATAGGTGGTTTATATACAAGGAACTCTTAACTACGTAGAATTACGGAAGGGTTGAAAGGCGGTAAACACTGGGGAATCACTGGGAAATAAATTTTTCAAGGGTACAAAGGAGGAGTAGCGGGGAGGGGGAATGCTAAGGGTAGAGAGTCGGCCAGGTGATAAGGAATCGAGGGAGAGGCTGAGGGGGAGGAGAGGAGGGAAAAGTCGTGCGAAGGGGGAGGGTGAAAGGTGGAAGGCCGAGTAGGGGGGAACTGAGAGGGGGGGAGCAGGGGTGTAAGGTCGAGCAGGGGGAGCTGAGGGGGGAAATGTTAGGTTTGGTTTGTGTCAGGGTAGGCCTCGGAAAAGCCATGTCTTGACTCCTTTCTTGAAATTGTGAAAGGATGTCTCTTGGCGTAAGAGGGTGGGGAGGGAGTTCCAGAGGGTGGGGCCAGCAATGGAGAAAGCTCTCCCTCTGGTGTGCGTTGAATGTGCTGCTTTGAGGGGTGGGATGTGGAGAGTGCCTATATGGGTTGTTCTTGTGGGGTGGTCGGAGGAGCGGAAACGAGGCATTTCATCGAGCCAGGTGTGATTGTGTTTATGTAGGGAGTTGTGAAGGATGGTGAGGGTTTTGTATTGAGAGCGGTAGGATATTGGCAACCAGTGTAGGTCCTTTAGTATGGGGGTGATGTGGTCCCTTTTACGTATACCGGTTATGATTCTAGCCATGGAGTTTTGAAGAATCTGAAGGGGGCTTGATGGTAGAGGCAGGTAGTCCTAGTAGCAGGGAGTTACAGTAGTCTAGTTTCGTGAGCATGGTGGTCTGTACGACTGTGCGGAAATCGTGGGTGTGGAGGAGGGGTTTGAGTTTTTTTAAGATGTTGAGTTTATAGAAACCCCCCTTTAGGAGAGATTTGATGTGGGGTTTAAAGCTTAAGTGTTGATCTATGAAGACGCCCAGGTCTCTTACAAACTGGGTCTGAGAGAGGGCTGTAGTAGTAATGTGGGTAGTGTTTTGTTGCAAGGGGAGAGTGAAACGTTCAGGCTGATTCGAGATGACGAGTACTTCTGTTTTGGAAGTATTTAGAGCTAGATGGAGTTTGGATAGCAGGGCGCTTATAGTTGCGAAGCAAGATTCCCAGCGTTGCAAAGGTTCGTTTATGGACCCTTGAAACGGGATGAGGATCTGCACGTCATCCGCATATAGGAAGAATTTTAGGCCTAGATCGGAGAGGAGGTGGCATAGGGGTAGGAGGTAAATATTAAAGAGGGTGGAGGATAGGGATGAGCCTTGAGGTACACCTTGTGTGATAGGTATGCGTGAGGATTCGTGCTTGTCGATTTTTACTAAGTATTCTCTGTGTGTGAGGTAGGAGGAGAGCCATGAGAGGGCTGTACCGGCGATACCTATTTCTGCTAGTCGGGTCATTAGTATTTGATGGTTGACTGTATCGTAGGCAGCTGAGATGTCTAGTAGGGCGAGTAGGTACGAGTTTCCATGGTCCATACCTTTGAGTATGGTATCTGTCATGGCCAGTAGTAAGGTTTCGGTACTTCGGGCTTTACGGAAACCGAACTGTAGAGTGTGGAGGATATTGTGGTCTTCTAAAAAGTCCGTCAATTGTTTGTTAATAACCCTTTCTAGGACTTTGGATAAGAAAGGGAGATTGGAAATCGGACGGTAGTTGGCAGGATCGGTGGGGTCGAGGGTGGGTTTCTTTAGGAGGGGCTTAACTATGGCCAGTTTGAGTGGGTCTGGGACACTGCCTGCGGTAATAGAGCAGTTGATAAGGTCCTTAATAGGTTTGGTGATGGTGGGGGTAATGGAGAGGAGGGTTTTTGAGGGAATGGTGTCAGAGGAGTGTGTGGCGGGTTTCATCTTATTTAGGATAGCTTCTACTTCTATGTTGGTGGTGAGGTCAAAAGCTTTAGATCTTTTTGTCATTGGGAATAGGGGCGGGGGGGTGGTGTTGGCAGAGAAGCGAAGTAGGATATTGTCGATTTTGTTTTTGAAATAGAGAGCTAGTTCTTCACATCTTTTGTTGGAGACGGTTTCGTTGAGAGTGGGTGTATTAGGGTTGGTGAGTTCCGCGACATAAGTGAATAAGGTATTTGCATTAAATTGGTAGTCATGGATCTTTGCTGCGTGGAAATCACGCTTGGTTTGGGTAATTGCATGACGGTATGCGTGCAAGGTGTTGCTGTAGGTAGCTTTAAGAGTGGCGGATGGTTGTTTGCGCCAGGCGCGTTCTTTAGCTCTTAAGTCTTGTTTCATGGTTTTTAACTTGGTGGAGAACCATGGTTTCCTTTTCTCACAGTGTGCAAGGGGTATTTCTTTGTGGATGGTGGGGCATAGTTCGTTGGCTATGGTCGTTGTGAGATTGTTCCAGGAGTGAAATGCAGTGTCTGGATTGGTGAGGTCGATGTTGTTGGTTATTTTGTCGAAAGCTAGGGTAAGCTCTTCTGTGCTACAGTGTTTACGGAAGTGTTATGCGAACATACTTTAAGAAAATAGACATCCTCTTTATGGGCCAAAAAATAAGAATTTTTCTGGATATGACAAAAACCACAGAACAGAGAAGGAAAAGCTTTCTTGCACTTCGTCAGGAAGCATTATCCTTAGGGATGACATTCCATTTAAGATTCTCATGTAAGTGTGTGATTAAAAAAGATAAGGATAGTTATGTATTTTTTCAGTTTGAACAATTGAAAGGTTTCTTAGAATCCCAAAGAGTTTTGTTACAAGTTAACAAGGTCTAATTTATAAGATCATCATAATTGTAATAAGAAGTAGTATTTTAGTTGTGCTTTTTCCATTTTTTATTATTTCCTATAAGTTCTCCTAAATTGTCATGAAAAATCCCCTATTGCTTGCGCCCTAAGGTACCAGTGGAGCATGGCAGAAGGCAGCGCCCAAGCTGGTCCGGGGATGCTGGAGAGGACGGCAGGATGGCAGGCAGACCCCGCGGCAGCCAGGCATCCATCCATAGCGAGAGGAGGTGCAAAGAAAGAAAGATAGGCGGAGTGAAGCCTTCGGGAAGGGACGGTTGCAACAGGGGTCTTCGGGAAGGGACGGTTGCAACAGGGATCGCTTCAAAGGGCGATCTCTTCTGCGGGTACCAGGTTTTGGTTTCCAAGGATGCGAGAGATGAAACTGATGGAGAATCTCTTTGTCAAGGATATTAGCCAGAGGCTTCCAAGAATTTTCTTCGGGGCCAAAACGTTCCCATGAGAGAAGGTATTCCCAGGTTTTGCCTCGTTTGCAGACATCAAGAATGGCTTCAACCTTGTATTCTAGGTCATCTTCTGCATTGATAGGAGATGGTTCCTGAGATTTGGAAGAGAATTCACTGATGATGAGTGGTGTCAGAAGTGAAACATGAAAAGCACTATGGATGTTCAATCCAGGTGGTAACATCAGACTGTAGGTAAGATTTCCAAGACATCAGAGGATTGGGAATGGTCCAACATAGCGAGGAGCAAATCGAGAGGAGGGTAACTTCAGTCTAAGGTGCTTAGTGGATAGCCAGACTTTGTCACCAGGTTGAAAGATAGGCGCTTGAGAATGATGAGCGTCATAAAACCTTTTGGCTCGATCACTCACTTTGAGTAGCATTGCTTTCGTCTGAGTTCATAATTGATGGATTTCTTCAGCAGTGGATTGAGCTGCTGGGGAAGTCACTGAGAGCTTCAGTAGAAGTGGCGGTGATGGTGAATGTCCATATACAACTTCAAATGGTATTGATCCAGTTGATGTTGCTGGATGAGAATTAATGGCGAATTCAGCCCATGGTAACAGTTCGGCCCAGTTATTCTGACGGCAACTCACATAGGCCCGAATGAACTGTTTCAGGGTCCTATTCATCCGTTCTGATTGGCCATTAGATAGAGGATGATAGGCAGATGTATAATCTAGAGAGATGTCGCAGAGTTAGCACAGGGCCTTCCAGAATCTTGCCATGAACTGTGTTCCTCGATCCGAGACTATGTGCTTCGGTAGGCTGTGGTAGGCCGAGACTTGGGAGTACTAATCGACAACCATCTAAATCTAAAAAAATTAATTAATCAAACTACCAAGGACTGCTTCTACAAACTGCAGGTACTAAAAAGAATTAAACCATTGCTGCACTTTCATGACTTCAGATCTGTACTCCAAGCAGTTTTATTCTCCAAAATAGACTAATGCAACTCTATCTTGCTTGGTCTCCCCACCTCCTCTACCAAACCGCTGCAGATGCTTCAAAATGCAGCAGCCAGAATCCTAACAAATACCTGCAGAAGAGAACACATTACATCCATCCTCAGAAATTTGCACTGGCTACCAATCAGCTTCAGAATTTTATACAAGTCCCTCACCATCATTCACAAATCCATTCACAACCAAGCCCCCTTGGATCTTCAATTCTCATTAAGACTTCACACATCCTCCAGACCAATCAGAGAAGTTTACAGAGGATCCCTGCATACCCCCCCAACAAAATCCACCAACCATCTTACCACCAGAGAACGGGCCTTTTCCACAGCGGGACCAACTATTTGGAACACTATCCCACCAGAGCTCAGACAAGAACCGTGCCTGTTGCCTTTCAGAAAAAGGCTCAAGACGTGGTTATTTAAACAGGCCTTTCCATAAACCAAGAGCCCCCAGCTGTTACGAACGATCACTCAACAATTTGTAAATAATTGATACAGTTATCTAGTTACTATCTGCTATTTCTTCCTCTTCCCAGTTCCAGCACCCCTGTTCATTGTAACTTTTATATTCTCAATACCATGTTAATAGTTAGTTAGGTTACGACCCTTGTTATTTGTAAACCGACATGATATGATCTGCATCATGAATGCCGGTATAAAAAAGCACTAAATAAATAAAATAAATAAATAGTGATATGTGTCCAGGGCTGTTCAGGAGCTGGAAGTGGTTACAGCAATCCCCACAGTTGGCCAGAAGTAGGTTTGTGCTTGGCACAGTTGGCACAAGATGCCACTTAGGAGAGTGTATCTTCCTTGATAGTTGGCCACCAATAATATTTCTATAGCTTCAGCAGGGTATGGCGTTGACCAGGATGGCCAGCCAGTTTGGAATCGTGCGCCCAATTCAGCACTTTCTTTCAGAGATGCTTTGGCACGATGGTTTTATCAGCAGGCCCAGAATGAGTAGCCACTAAGACGACTTTCTTCGGGTTATGTGCTGCGGCTCTTCTGGAATATCCTCCGAGAGAAAGGAGCGTGATAGGGCATCAGCTCTGGTATTCTTGTTTCCGGGGCGATATTTGAGCACGAAGTCAAAGCGGTTGAAAAATAAGGACCATCTAGCTTGTCTATGGTGGAGATACTCTAGATTCTTATGGTCCATAAACACGGTAATTTGATGTTGAGCACCTTTGAGCCAAGGCCACCATTCCTCAAATGCCAACTTAATAGCCAGGAGCTTTGTCACCAATCCCATAATTCTTCTCTGCCGGAGAGAAACGTCGTGAGAAGAAAGAGCAGGGATGTAAGGACTTGGAATCTCCAGTCTGGCTCAAAACAGCTCCCACACCGACATCAGAGGCATCGACCTCTACGATGAATGGCTTGTTGGGGTCCGAATGACGTAGGCATGGTTCTGTGGAAAAGGCAGTCTTTAAATCTTCGAACGCGGAAATGGCCTCTGCAGACCATTTAGAAGCATTGGCCCCTTTCCGGGTCATAGCAGTCAAGGGCACAGTTAAAGGAGAGTAGTTCTTTATAAAGCTTCTATAGTAATTGGTGAACTCCAGAAATCGTCTCAGGGCCTTCAGGCTGGTAGGATGGGACCAATTCTTGATACTTTCTAATTTTTGGGGATCCATCTGGAAGCCATGTTTAGACACAATGTAGCCAAGAAAAGACACAGAGTCTTTATGCAATTCGCACTTAGATAGCTTGGCGTAGAGTCGGTGTTCTCGGTGTCTTAGTAGAACTTGCTTGACGTCTTCTAGATGAGTAGACAGATTCTGAGAAAATATCAGAATGTTATCTAGGTACACTACGACACTCTTGTACAACAAATCCCGCAGAATGTCATTCATAATGTTCTGGAACACAGAGGGTGCATTGCACAGGCCGAAGGGCATTACTAATTACTCAAAATGACCGTCTCGAGTGTTGAAAGCCATTTTCCACTCGTCACCACTGCGAATCCAGACTAAGTTGTAGGCCCCCTTCAGGTCAAGTTTCGAAAATATCTTGGCCCCCTGAAGCCGGTCAAACAGCTCTGAGATTAAAGGTAGGGGGTAATGTTCTTTAATCTTAATCTTGTTCAGACCTCGATAGTCGATACAAGGACGTAAATTTCCATCCTTCTTCCCCACAAAGAAGAATCCTGCACTGGATGGCGACTTTGAAGGTTTAATGAAACCTTTCTGTAAATTCTCCTCGATGTACTTGGACATAGCCTTATTCTCTATTGCAGAGAGTGGATAGACACGTCCTTTAGGAGGTTCAGTGTTTGGTTTCAGCCAAATGGCACAGTCATAAGATCTGTGTGGAGGGAGGATGTCAGCAGCTTCTTTGGAAAACACATCACTGAATGATGCGTATTGAGGCGGCAGTCTTGCCATCACTGGAGTTGTAGGCATGCAGAGAACGGGAGAAACTTCCTTGAGGCAACTGCCATGACAACCTGGGCCCCAGCAGGAAAGTTCCAAGGAGGACCAGTCGAATTGAGGTTGATGCAACTGCAACCAGGGTAACCCCAGAACAATAGGGTGCATGGCCTTCTCTAACACAAAGAAGGGAATTGTCTCTGTATGGAGGGCTCCAGTGCGAAGAGTCACTGGTTCAGTGCGACAAGTCACATCACCAGGCAAAAGCTCTCCATGGATAGATGACAAGAGTAGTGGAGCTTCTAAAGTAACGAGGGGAATCCTCAAATGTTCCACTAGGCGTCGAAGTATAAAGTTGCCTCCTGCCCTCGAATCCACAAGGGCAAGAGTTTGGATTGTAGATGGTCCGTAAGTCAAGGAGACTGGTAGAGAGAGCGGAGGAGAAGGCATGGTAAGGCCTAAGAACAGTCCTCCTGCAGGACTTAGGCCCGTCCATTTTCCGGACGAATAGGGCATGTTGGGACATCTTGACCAGCTTGTCCACAGTACATACATAGGCCATGCCTTTTCCGAAGTCTTCTCTCTTTTG
Organism: Rhinatrema bivittatum; assembly: GCF_901001135.1. NCBI lineage: Eukaryota > Metazoa > Chordata > Amphibia > Gymnophiona > Rhinatrematidae > Rhinatrema > Rhinatrema bivittatum. The sequence continues at coordinate 231,026,330 of NC_042622.1, forward strand.
AAGTCAAATGACTGCGACCAAGTTGCATCGTTTCTTCTCCACTGGCAACAGGTACTGCTGGAACCATCCAAAGTGCAAGTTTAGCATGAGTCTCCTTCTGAACCGGTCCTTTAGTAGGCTTGAGTTCTTTCACCTTATCATGAAGCCGGTGGTCAATTCTAGTAGCCAAAGCCACTAGTTCATCCAGCGAGTCAGGTGTCTCACGAGCGGCAAGGTCCTTGTCCTTCAAGCGGGTGTTCAGACCTCTGTAGAAGAGAGTTTTCAGGCATCTAGGTTCCCAGCATAATTCAGTAGCAAGAGTCTTGAATTCTATTGCAAAATCAGCCAGAGGTTGGTTGCCTTGCTTCGGGTCCACCAGGTCAGAACCAGCAACAGTCACTCGAGCAGGATCATCAAAAACGGATTTAAATAATTCTAGAAATCCATCAATATCCTGCAGGATTGGATCCTTATGTTCCCACAGCGTTGAGTCCCAAGACAAGGCCCTTCTATCAAGATAAGATAGAATATAAGTAGTCTTGGCGTAGGCTGTGGGGAAGTGTGCAGGCTGTAATGTGAAATGCATGCAGCATTGGTTTAGGAAACCTCTAGTTCTTTGAATCTCTCCAGAGAAACAAATTGGAGCAGCCAGAGGTACCATAGTCTTTATAGTTTCTTCAGGTAACTGACCTTCATTACTGGAAATAGCGCCTTGCGTCTTCTGTGCTTGTAGCTGATGAAACGCTGAAGTGAGTTTCTCCAATGCGTCTTGTTCTCAGCAATGTGTAGGGCCAAGCCTGGAATGGCCTGCAAGGCATTGAGCTGTGCCGGATCCATGGAGTTAGCAATCTGTTATAATTAGTGAGGTTTGGATGGACCCTTGGACACTGTGGCAGCTGACCACACCCATGGGGGAAAGTCCCGTGAGGGGCCACAGGTCAGGCTCAGTTTAGGACACACAATCACAGAGATTGATCTTTTATTAAACAATATGGTGAAGCCACCAGAGGTGGCAGTGGTGAACAGCAGAAGTAGCCCGGCTGGGCTAGTATCCCTCAGGCGCTGGAACAGCGACTCCGGTAGCAGTGCTGTAGTGGAAAGAACTGAGAATAATGAGTACAGTGAAATATGCACAAAGCCCCAGTATGGAGAACCCCAGGATAGGGAGAGCAGGCCCTCGAGGAGCGAGTACCTGATCCCTGAGAGCTGAGAGGCTTGAATGTAATGTACTCACACAGCAGTTCCATGTAGGAGATGGCACTGGGGCTGGAACGGAGGCAGGCCCTCAAGAAGCGAGTACCTGGTTCCAGGGAACAGCTCTGAGGTGAAGATGGTAGTACTCACTGGTGTTGAAGACAGCGAATCCTTCCAGGCAGAAGAGAAGGTAGGAGCAGGTAGCGAGTCAGAGAACATGGGCCCTTGAGGAGCGAGTACCGGTTTCCTAATAGTGACCTGAAAAGCAAGTGAGGCCCCCGAGGAGCGGGTACCCGTTAGCATTAAGAGTCCAATGGAAGATTGGAGAGGCAGAGTAGTTGGGTACGGAGAGCGAATCCCATCCGTAAGATTCCCCTTGCTAACTCAAAGGCTAGCAAACATCATAGGCTTTAAATATCCAGGCAGCGTGACGTCATCACAGGGGGACGCCCCTGAGGCTCGCGCCAAGTAGGAAATAAGAGTGAGGGCCGCGCGGTGCGCGCGCCCTAAGATACCAGCGGAGCATGGCAGGAGGCAGCACCCAAGCCAGTCCGGGGACGCCAGAGAGGATGGCAGGCAGACGCCGCGTCAGCCAGGCATCCATCCATAGCGAGAGGAGGTGCAAAGAAAGAAAGGTAGGCGGAGTGAAGCCGTTGGGAAGGGGCTGTTGCAACACCTGACCTGAGAGTGGATCTTTGTAGACCAAGGAGATGATCAAGGGGGAATTCAACTGGAGCATAGGAATTTAGAGTTCCTTCAAGATGAGTTTCCTCCAGAACTGGAGCTTCAAAAGCCTGGTTGGGAAAACAAATGGAACCCAACTCCAGTGTGATCAGTAGAAGTAGTTGGAGAGCTGGAACGGTGAAATCTAGGGTCTTCTCCCCACAAGACCCTAGGCGTTGAAGTTTCCCGGCTTCTGTGGACATTAGGCCAAGAGATGGCCTCGGGCAGTACAGTACAGACAGAGGCCCTGCTGTTTGCAATGGAGCCTGGGGCCAAGTGGCAGCATCCCAGCTGTATTGGCTCTTCTGAGGAAAGAGAGGCAGAGGGTACGGCAGTCAGAGGTGAGAGTGGATGCTGGAACTGGGGTGCCAACAAGACTTTCCATTGTACAGGATGGGTTTCTCGAGCCCTTTGCTGCAGATGGCAATCAAGTTTGCCACTGAGGGCAATGAGAGCCTCTAGTGAAGTCAAGAGGTCCTGAGCTGCTAGCTCGTCTTTAATCTTCCCAGAGAGACCTTTTAAGAAGATGGCAACCAAACTGTCTTCTTGCCAGTTTAATTGAGATGCTAGTGTCCAAAACTCTTCCACATATTCTGCCAGGGTTCAGGAGCCTTGACAAAGGTGGAGTATGTCAGAGACAATAGTAGCTGCAAGCACTGGCTCCTCAAAAACCATATGGAACTGCTCCATGAACTGTTGCAGATTAAGTAAGAGAGGGTCCCCTTGTTCCCAGAAGGGAAACACCCAGGCTAGGGCTGCTCCGTCAGACAAGGAGAAGATGTAGGTTGTTTTAGTTTGATCATCAGGAAATAGTGGAGCCTGCAACTGGAAATGCATACTGCACTGATTCAAGAATCCCTAACATCGCTTGGGGCCTCCGGCAAACCGGGATGGAACTGGCAACTGAGGTACTAGCCAACTAGGAACTACAGGAGGTAGAGATGCTTGTGTGGATGGAGGTGGCATTGCAGGAGTGGAGAATACATCCAGGCAGGTGGAGAGCCAGTCCGTCGTGGCGTCCAGGAACTCCAGGGCACCTTGTTCTTCTTGTAGCCTGCGGGCTATACCAGGGATGGCCTGAAGCGAAGTCAAGATCGCTGAGTCCATGACCTCATCAACCTGATGTGTCTGTGGACCTTTGACCGAGGCAGGATTTGCTCTACCTGCAGGGAGGCGTCCTGCAGATTCCTACCATCAGCAGGCGGACCCAGGTGAGGCAGAAACCCACCAGGACTTATACCAGCCCTCATTCCCTTCTGGTTGAGCCTTAGGGTGCCGAGGCCAGCAGGACTTAGGTGGGGTCTTTGCTGGTGGCAGAAGAGGTCCATGGATGGCTAGGGTTGAAGGCAGGTGCCAGACCGGTTGTCCAGGCAATAGTCAGAGATAGGCAGTGGTTAGGCATATCCGTGGTCAGCATATCCAGAATCCAAGACAAGGTCAAACCTTGAGAGTAGCGCGGGGGTCGGACAGGTAGGGAAGGCGGGCAAGGTGGAGAACAAGCAAGCACAAAAGTGAAGACAGACTGGACCAGAACTGAAGACAAGGTGGACACGAATTGACAACAAACTGGAACACATCAAAGTGTGGCGTTCCACCGCGAGGAGAGCAGGAAAGCTTCACGTGCGTCGGAAGGCAGCGCAGGTGGCCCAGCCAGGAGGATGAATACAGCGCTTCATGGCAGCAGCTCACACAGACCGCGAAACGTAACACCAGGAAACTACATACCAATGAGTCTGACATCTGTGCCATGCAAAATGGTAGAAACTATCATAAAGAACAAAATTGTTGAACTTATAGATAGGCATAGTTTAATGGGACAAAGCCAACATGGATTAGGCCAAGGTCTTGCCTCACCAATCTGCTACATTTTTTTAAGGTGTAAATAATCATGTGGATAAAGGTGAGCCAGTTGATACAGTGTATCTGGATTTTCAGCAAGCATTTGATAAAGTCCTTTATGAGAGACTTCTTAGGAAATTAAAAAGTCATGGGATAAGGCAGTGGTTCCCATTCTTATTTGTTTTGTGGCACATCTGCCATAGGGGTCACTTTGTTGTGACACATCACCCACTTCCCTATCATCACTCTCTCTTCTCTTCCCTCTCTCCCCACCCCGTGGCATCATTACCTTCTCCCTTCCCTTTTCCCCCAGCATCATAATCATGCCTCTCCCCTGGCATCATGATCACCTTCCCTATCCCACCATCTCTTCCCCCTCCCTCGCATTATCATCACCTTCCCTCTCCCTGGAATCAACATCACCTTCTCTCACCACTTCCGCACCTCTGGAATCATCATCACTACCTTTCCTTTCCTTCTATCCATCTCCCCCACCCCCTGGCATCATCACTTTCCCTCTCCCACCAACTCCATCATCATCATCATCTTCCTTCTCTCACCACCTCTTCCACACCCTTGCATCATCATCACCTTTCCTCTCCCTCCAACCCGCTCCCCCATCCCCAGGAGTCATCATCACATCCCACCGCCTCTTCCCCACCCACCTCACATCATCATCACCTTCCCTCTCTCCCTGACATCATCTTCTTCCCTCTGAATCTACCCCTCTCCCTCATCCCTTGGCATCATCAATTTCCCTCTCTCTCCATCTACTGGTATCATTGCTTTCTCTTCCTTCTCCCTCCTCTCGTCACTTTCTCTTCCCTACTCCCCATGCCAATCACCTTCTGTTCTGTTTCTCTTCACTCCTTGGCATCACTTGCCCTCTCCCTCACTTCCTGGCATCATCATCTTCCCTCTCCCTCACCTACTGCCATCATCACCTTCCTTCTCTCTCCTCTCCTCCACCCCACTGATGTCATCATCAGTTTTCGTCTCTCTCACCCCCCCCCCCCTGGCATCACCTTCCCTCAACCTCACTCCGTGGCACCATCATCACCTTCCCTCTCCTTCTATCTTTCCTCCCCACCCCATTGAATCATCATCTTCCCTCCACCCTCCACCCTTCTCCCCCAATCCCTGGCATCATCACCTTCCTTTCTCTCTCCCCTCACACCCAGTGGCACATTCATCTGTCCCTTTCCCCACCTCGCCCCAATCCTTGAACAGTAGACGTCTGGGAGCAGGCTTACACGGTGCTGCTTCTTCCTCCTTTGCCAGCTTCCCACAGGGCCAGGATTCCTACAGGACCCCGTGCAGTTTCTGATGCATGGGAGAGCCAGCAGAAGGGAAAGCAGCAACAGCTGCCGGTGTTGCTCTCCCATATCCCCTGCTGGCAGGAGGACATCCTGCAGGCCAGGAGGGAAAGGTAAAAGGAGACTGCAGCCGTAGCGCACCTGCATTTCAGCCAGGGCATGCTAGTGTCCTACTGTGGATTGGGAACCAGTTAAAAGATAGAAAACAGAGAGTAGGGCTAGATGGTAAATTTTCCCAATGGAGAAAAATAAATAGTGGAGTACCCTGGGGATCTGTTCTGGGACCACTGCTTTTAATATCTTTATAAACATTTTGAAAATGGGAACAACAAATGAGCTGATCAAATTTGCCAATGATACACAATTATTCAAAGTTGTTAAACCACAAGAGGATTGTGAGGAATTGCAAAAGAACCTTGTAAAACTGGGAGACTGGGCATGCAAATGGTACATGAAATTTAATGTGGACAAGTGCAAAGTGAGCCACTTAGGGAACAATAACCCAAATTATAGCTACACAATGCAAGGTTCCACATTAGGTGTCACCATTCAAGAAAAGGATCTAGGCGTCATCGTTGATAATATGTTGAAATCTTCTGCTTAGCGTGCAGCAGCAGCCAGGAAAGAAAACAGAATGCTAGGAATTATTAGGAAAGGAATGGAGAATAAAACAGAGAATATCATCATGTCTCTGTAACAGTCTATGGTACGACTTCATCTTGAGTACTGTGTGCAATTATGGTCACTGCATCTCAAAAAAGATGACACAGAATTAGAAAGGGTACAGAGAAGGGCAACCAAAATGATAAAGGGGATGGAATGATTCCCCTATGAGGAAAGGATAAATAGGTTAGGACTCTTCAGCCTGGAGAAGAGAAGCTGAGGGGAGATATGATAGACGTCTACAAAATAATGAGTGGAGTACAAAGACTAGGGGATACACTTAAAACAAATAAGAGAACATTTTTTTTTTACTCAATGCATAATTAAGCTCTGGAATTCATTGCCAGAGGATGTGGTGAAAGCTATTAGTGCAGCTGCATTTAAAAAAGGTTTGGCAAGTTCCTGGAGGAAAAGTCTATAAACCATTATTCAGGTGGAGTTGCAGAAATCCACTTCTTATCCCTGGGATAAGCAGCTTGGAATCTATCTACCCCTTGGGACCTTGCCAGGTACTTGTGACCTGGATTGGCCACTGTTGGAAACAGGATACTGGGCTTGATGGACCCTTGGTCTGACCCAGTATGGCAAATCTTACGTGCTTATTTGCATATACATAGCAGAAGCAGTTACTATCCCTAGTATGAGATATATTATCCAGATCCCACGAATGCATGTGGCTCTGTGGCAGTGCAGCAGACTGTTTGGCAGAGGACCTGGGTTTGATTCATGGCTTGGGTCATCGGTTCCCTGGGTTGGCCGGCAGAGGCAGTGATGGGACAGATTCGTAGTCATTATGCAGTGAAAAAACTTAGTGATCAGATTTAGAGTGCACGATTGCAGGATCCCGGAAAGAGCCTTGAGGGCTGATCCCCCAGCTGAGGGTTGTTGCTGGGCTAGGTGAGTTGGGGGGAGGGAAATCCCTGGGTAGTTGTGAATGAAAGCTCATGGTTTCAACTGAACTGGAAGCCCAAAAGTATCAGGAGGAAACCGCTAGGCACGAGTGCCCACAGAAAATGGTTCTGTCCCTTACCCTCACACCCTTCAATGGACACACATGCTGCTGGGTGAAAAAAATCAAGATTGAATTTCTGCATTTTATTTTTAAAAAAATGATTTATTTAAAAGTTTTTATATACCGCACAATAAGGCATTTATATGCATGAACCTCTCCATGCAAAATGGCACTTTTCTCCTCTGATACAAACGAGTTTATTATTTTTCTCTAATAATCATTTAAAATGGCTTCATTCCATGGCTGTGGATTTGGTGCACAGGAAAATGCAAAGTGTTTAACAGATCTGGTTCCTTACAGCTTGAGGCGTCTGCAGAAAGGGATCCATGAGGCTTCAAGAGCTCGTGTACGGTGGCAGTTATGTGACCTGCTTCTTTAGTATATCCAGTGCGTGCCAGGTCCTTTATGTATACCGGATGTGTGTACAATAATAATGCTGCAAACTGCATAAGCCGTGTCTGTTGGATGTGCGTGCAATAACATCCAGTTAAAGGTATCACAACCCCCTAAATATCCTATAAATAATTTTTAATTTATATGCTGAACACGTTCTACCAGCCAGATCATGAAAACTCCTCCTTACCACTTTCTTCCTCTTGTATCCTTGCTTTCTTGTCCTCTGTACCACTTCTCGGACTCTCCCTCCCGCTTTAGCTGGTTTTTTCTCTCTCTCTCTCTCTCTTTTCCCACATTTTGCTCTCTCTGTGGTGGCTCCATTGATATTGAAATGTGACAGCTTAAGTTCCCAAGCAGGAGACTGCCCGGACCTGCCTGCCAAAGTCTGGGAGAGACGGATCATTTGGGTAGTTCTTGTCAAGATGAACTGGAGAGAGTGGGATGGAAGGAATGGGATGAGGGTTGGTTGATGGAGGGAGGTACAGAAGAAGGATGGGGTTAGAAAAGCGATAGGCAGAGGGAAGGGGTAGGTTTGGTGCGATGCAAGAGAGGGGACAGACTGATACACATCGTGAGGTTAATTGGTAAGCTAATTGGACATGGACCATCAGGTGAAACATCTGAGAACCAAATGCAAGTGCATGGACAGATCCGAGTGGTGGTAATGACCGACCGGTGCAGGTTGAAGAGTCTGAGAGAGACGTGAGATGTGCATGGACAGAGAAGACAGGAGGAGGACAAACTCATTTCCCCAGATGCTGACGGACATTGGATTCACCAAGAATTCAAGAAGGAAAGCGAGGAATTTACAAAAGCTGGACTGGCTATGATCCATTTAACACACCAAGTCCATATCATGGCTTCTATTTATCACATCCTTTCTGTGTCATGGTTGAAATTTATTACTTCTATCCCATTTCACGGCTGACAATTTCCTCCCTATTGGACAGTTGCCAGTAGTACTGAACAGCCTGCATTCATGTAGCCAGACCTGAAGGAAGTTTTCAGGATCATGTAATATACCCATCTTCATGCACGTTTGAACATAACACATATGATAAGAACATATAGACACAAGAACGATCATTTTTTAATTCCTGGTTTTTCTTTATTTTGTATGCGTTTCTCGTCGTCTTTTTGCAGGAGTGCTCTGTTCTGTGCCTTCAAAGCCCCCCTAATGCTCTAGAAATTGAAAATCAGATTGCTGCATCTCGTGAACAGGGAAGTCTTCTCCAGTCCAAAGAAAACCTGAAGCCAGGCCCCTTCTGCTTCGTCCCCCTTGCATGGACAGTGGCGATGGAGGAAGGCTAGAAAAAAAAAAAAAAAAGAGAAGGCAGGGAGCCGACTGTCTCAGAAAGACCTCAGGAACACTGCGCCTTTAAAACCATGCAGCAAAATTAGCAGCTCCGCAGTCATTAATATGCAAAAATGCAAATGAGGAGGTAATTAAGCTGCAGTCCTCCTGAGGATATTTCCAGCATAATGGATTCTATTGTCAGGGCGCGAGCAGCCAGGCAGATTTATGTTGCTTACATGAATATAGAGTATGAACATCAAAGGACTGTCCTTGTGTTCAGTTTCGACAATGCTAGCCGGAATGCTAATGGCGGTGGAGGGGAAGAGGGGGTCAGCCAGGTCCCCCCTGCCCCCACTGGAACCGGTGCCGGTGCGCTCGCATCATGCTGCCTGTCAGAAATCAGAGTGTGGGCCTCGTCTAGACTCCAAGCTTGAAATCCTGACTCATTGCCTTCTTCCCTTCCCCCAATCTACAGCAGATTAGAGAAAAATGTAAAAAAAAAAAAACTAACCCCCAAAAACCAGCCAGCGTGTGGTTCCATGTATGGACTAATGGCTGGCTGGGGCTGGAAAGGGCTTCCAAGCCCGCTGCTCTTCCCCAGCCCAAGGAGGCTTCGGCCCAACACGCCTTTGCATCCTTGGTGCCGGTTCAAGGCTTTTACCTCAAACTGTGCTGAATGGAATCGGTGGAAAATGCATTTGGAATCCTGCCTACGGGCATCGTGGAAAGGGAGAGGAAGAGAGAAAAGCTGCAGCACCCCTGCCAGAGTCTTCTTCAATCGCTCACCTCGCCTACGTGAACCCAAAGACATCGATCCAGCCCTGGTGGGGGGGGGGTCCGAACCCATTGCGCGCCTGCTTTTCTCACAGAAATCAGAGCCACGTCCCCACTGCGGGATGTTTAATTGGTATTTTGTTCTATTGTTCTATGTAAAGCCCCTACCCTTTTTTGGGCATTTCACTGTTTTATGTAAACCGGAGTGATTTGTATTTCTTACAAGAACATCGGTATATAAAAATTAAAAATACATAAATAAATGTGCCATCGTTGTCAAATGCCATGGAAATCACCACAACGCCTGCAGTTTCGTTTTATGTCATTTCCCATCCGAAACGACACACAAAAAAAACAAAACAACAAAACATTGAAATTTCATTTTGTTTCTGCAATTTACTACATGGCTAAAAATGCTGAAATTAAAGAAAATGGAAAAAAAAAAAAAAAGTAAACAGAGCATCAAAACAAAACAAATATTTTTCACCATGTAGGCCGCTAGCCTTCGGGCAAATAACAGGGCATAACCCAGGACTGGCCCAGCATCTTTGGGCTGACCTAGGTGAGGTGGCCGCCCTAATCACTGGGAGTCTGAGCTTTAAACAGGTGCAAGGGGAAGGAGAGCATCTAAAGGTCCGTTATCAAAGTGGCAGTAGTTTCAATCTGTGTCCAGGCCCTGGTGAAGGTAATTCAATAAATCGATACATTGGTGGGGGGAAGATGGTTAGTTATACCCAGTAAATGTTTATCCCTGTGCAGTCTTGAGACACACCAGTGATCTGGTATTACTATCCTCATACGTCTTTGGGGCACATTTCTGTTTTGGTACTTTTTTTTTTTTAATTACCTAAGATTTTACTGGGGGTCCCCCCCCCCCCCCCAGCTATTACTGAATAATTTGAATTATCATCAGCTTAGAATCTGATGCTCTTCCTGGTCTGCTCCATGTCTTCCACTGATCCATCGACTTTGGACCATGGAGGGAATCAGTGCAGGGTTTTCAAAAAATCCACTTTTAAGTTAATTTATCTAAACCATTTCAGGGCTAGCTTCTGAAAGTTTGGCTAAGAATTTCTAAGCCCAATGAATGACTGCTGCTTGGCTCAGGATCGGAGGACAGCCAGGGCTATAGTTGGGTTTACTGGAGGGTAGGAAGCCACCTTGACTTCAGATGTGTTTAGATTTCCCCAAAGCTGCTGTGTACGTGTGGGGGCCGCCTTGACCTAAAAGTACAGTTGATTTCCCCGGGGGAACTGTGTGCGAGTGAGGAGCAGCCTTGACCTAAGAATAGGGTTGGGTATCCCCCCAAGGAGGCGAGGGGCCAGAACCCAAAACTGGAACTATGGGAGAGGCTGCATTCAAAAAGAGAATGAGGTTAGGGGAGGAGTCAGGTTCTTCCGCCTCCCCCGAACCTCCATTACCCTGCAGACAGACACTCGGGGCTTTCCTTTCCATGCTGGCAGAAGGGCAAAACACAGAAAAAGAAAAAGAACAAGCTACAAGAATGGGGGAAGGGGGCCGGAACAATTTGCCCGTCCATCAGAGAAAGGATTATTAGTCGCATTAATGTGCTGACACCTAATGTGTAGAATTCCTTTCATGCACAGTTTAGTAAACGCTGCATTAAAACGCTGCTGTAGCTGAAAAGAGGAGCTATTAGCTTGTTAAGTCCAATGTAATAAAATGGAGCAGAATGGTGTACTTCATTGACTCAGGACATCCTTCATAACGGGGGAAGAGGGAGCGCTGGTATTTTGAACTCTCTTGGCTGAAAAAGTGTGACCTAAATAAAGGCTGATGATTTACCTCCTACCTCTGCCCCTCCCCCCAGCACGGTAAATCGACCCCCCCCCCCCCCCCCCCCAGTGGTACATGGTGCTGCACTCCCTTTCCAGGAAGCTGAAGGTCCCCCGGAGTTTCTCCTGTGTTTCCATCAAGATCAGAGGCTCGGCTGGCTTTCGGTCATCTCACCCCCGCAGATGGAGGAGAGGCCAATCGCTTCATTTATTTCCCACTTCTGCGGCACTGCAGGGATGAGCATACAACTGATTCATCAGAGAGGACATTGACAACGCCAGGACAGAAAAAAATAAAATATATTTCTGGGTTGGTTCGATGGCTCGGGGGCAGTGCCGAGCATGGCCACGCCCAGGGACCTTGGTTCAACTGCTGCCTCAGTCTTCTGCTCCCCACCTCTGTGGCGGCTGGAGTTGCTTCAGAGGAAGCGTTCACAGCCTCCGGGCAGGGGGGAGGGGGTTTGGTGGGTGAGTCTTTCCCAGTCATTGTGCAACAGTGACACCTTGTGGCTGCATTTAGGGCCCGTGTCTCTAGGATCCTGAAAGGACCCCTGGCTCAGGATCATCACTGCCCGACTAGGCTAGGTGAGTTGGGAGGGGATATAAAGCGGTGGGGGGGAGAAAAATCCATGAGAAGTTGCAAATGAAGGCTGAAGGCACTGGATTACAATCTTGGCTCCAACTGAGCTGAAAACAGAAAGGAGCAGGAGGAAACTATCAGGACCAAAATAATAATGAATAAATAATGTGTATACATACTGGGGCAGATTTTCAAACCTGCATGCGGGCGCAGATTTGTTCGTGCAACCCGGCGCGAGCAAATCTACGCCCGATTTTATAACATGCGCGCACATGTTCAGGGTCGGCGTGCGCAAGGGGGTGCACAATTGTGCAACTTGCGCGCGCCGAGCCGCACAGCCTGCCTCCGTTCCCTCTGACCCCGCACCTTCCCCTCCCTTCCCCTATCTAACCCGCCCCCCAGCCCTACCTAGAACCCCCCCTTACCTTTGTTGAAGAAGTTATGCGCGCCGGCTGATGGCTGGCCCACGATCCCGGGCACAGCGGCAAATGGCCTCTGTGCCTGGAGGCTCAGGCCACGCTCTGCCCCGCCCCTTTTTGCAAGCCCTGGGACATACGCGCGTCCCGGGGCTTGCGCGTGCCACCGAGCCTATGCAAGATAGGCTCGGCGCACGCAGGGGCAGGCAGGGGCAGCTTTTCTGGGTTTAAGCCCCACTGTGCATATGCACACACTAGTGGAAGAGTCCGTCAAAATGCATCTATATATGCAGACTCGGTCCTCCGACTTTCCCCCGTCGCCAGGAATCCACCGTTATCTGAGGCACGGACTGCATACGTGTGTAATAATAATACGGTAATATTTCTGGTTTCATGCAGCGCCTTTATCCAAAGTCCTGTAGCAACACATTAAACCGGTGGCGCCATTCTGGAAATGGGTGAAGGACGACTTTGCTCCCTGGCCTGGCCTAGCTCTGTCCTGAGCTCCTGGGCTTCGCTACTTGAGCCGGAGGGATGGAAGCCGTGGCTCTTCCAGCTCCAGGAAGCTGTGGGCGTCGGAGTTGACCCGTGCGGCAGGAGCTTCTGCCACCCTATCTTGGAGGAAAACAAATCCGCAGCTCAGTCCCCGGGAGAAGGAATTGCAACCCCCTGGAAGCATGTCATTTACTGGAGGAGGAGAGCGTGATAAAGACGAGGGTATATGGAGGCCAAGCTGGCTTCAAGGGGCAATAACGCAACAAGGTCCATAACTCTGCGATTTCTGCGCTCTCTGATTGCAGGACCTTGTGATTTGGTGACAGCGTCTGAGGGCAGCCTACGAGCCTGATTGACTAGAGCTTTTCTCTCATTCTGTGTCTTCACGAGTCCATCCGCAGACCTGCCTGTGTCTGCTGGCCAGCGTGCCTGACACCCAGCTCTTTCCCATGCATACCCAGTTTCTTTTACTTCCAGGTTGTTTTCTGAGGGCTGTAATCTTTATTCTGTTTTGCAGTGTCTGGCTAAATAAAGAATGAAACAAATAATCAGGGAGACATATTGAACAATTGTTAGGCTTTAGAGCCAACTGCAGAAGACAAAGGATCCATAGAGACCTGCGATATGATAGGAGACGCTCTCTGTAATGAGTAATTTGTCTTCCTTAACCATCCATAAATTAGCTTCTTTGGGTTATGACTGCTGTCACTCATCAGCACCTGTTCAGGCTCTGCTGGGGGCTTGCGACCCGGACAGGCCACTGGACTTGATGGGACCTTTCTCCGACCTAGCAGAGCACATCTTATGTTCTTATTTCTTATTATGTTGGTAGCACTACAGAAATGACAAGTAGTAGTTACAATCTGGCCTCTTGTCTCTCGCTTCTCATCCTTAAGCCGGCAATGAGGTTTGCAGCAGGCTCCAAGATTCATGGGAATCGAACAGCAGCCACTTCTGCTGTGGCTCCTGCAGCTGGACTGAGATCACCGTCTCGTTTCACGCAGCTGGGATTTGAACCCGGTGACCTAGAAGTGAAAGGCTATGTAACTCCCTTGTCCGTTCTCTGCCCCCTCCAGGGTCTTCTCTATGGACATTGTGTTGTCCAGGCTCCGTGCCTTCTGATTCAAGCTCCTCTTGCAAGGAGCACACCCCCCAGTCTGTACCTTACAGGGGATTTTGGGCCATTCTAGTTTCCCTTCTCCATCCAGGGAGGAGATGAGGGGCTGACTCTAGGAAAGAAATCTGATTTTAGCCTTGATCACTGACTTGCTTTCACGTAACTTCACCCTCTGCCTCGGTTCACCTGTAATTCAGTAGTAAAATCAATGACTGTGGTGACCATGTGGTAGCGACACGCAGCCAGACCCTCCACCCCAGGGGTGGCTGCATGTCTGTTTCCATAGTATTACTTTGTGGAGCACATCCGGCTCCCTTTTGGTCGAAAGGTACCATGCGACAGTCCGGCTCGCCCGTGCTTGGGAGCAGCAGGGTCTCACAGCACCTGAATTCCTCCCTGGCTTTACTTAGATGTATCTCTCAAAGATCTGCTTTAGGAGGTCACATGTGGGGGGCACTTGTGACCAGGATTATCAATTGGGAGGGAGAGGGGGAGAAACGGCAGTGGAGATGGGCCCACGAGTTTTATAGTCATGGTGGATCGCGATCGATATCCCTTCCTCTTCTGGGGAATTTGCCATGCTTCCTCCGAGTTTGGTACGTCAGCTTGGCACGTTCAGTGATCACAAACTGATAAACCCACAAGAAAGGTCCTAGAGTTTATCAACTCCCCCTCCTTAAATTAAAGTGAGCCAATTTAAGCAAACACAGTTCAAGCGAGGGAGGAAGAAACAAAAGACTTTGTCAGCTGGGCTGGTGCCTCCCTCGTGTGATCCTCTGATCACTTCCAGGCCTCCTACAGGCCTCCGCACATCTGCTCCACTGGCGGGCCCACTTGTTGTGGTCTGGAATGCTCCAGATCTTCTCTCTTCCTTCCTCAAGCAGGATTCGCTCTTTCCTCAAAATAGCATGCTTTGAGGAACCTGTGGTGCTCATGGAGAGCTCAAGCACCAACAGCGATGGAAAGCGAAGCCCCGGCTGTAACCACAGGCAGGGCCCTGCGAGCTGCAACGATGCCCTCCACCAGTGACAGCCCTGGGAGAAACGAGCAGGAATTCAACTCTCACCCGCCAACACTGCCATGGGTGGACGCTGCATGTTTCAAAGTTTATTGTGAAGTTGTTTCCTTTTCATTTGGGGAGAGGAGTGAGGGCAGGAGAGGGAGAGGGAAGGATGGTGCTGGTGGAGCTGAGATTAGATAAATCATGGCCCTTAGGAAACAGAGGGACTGGGACCCATAGGTCAGAGGTTACAGAGATGGTCTAAGCCAGTGGTTCTCAACCTTTTTTTCGGCCGGGACACACCAGACAGATGGTTATCACATGCGTGACACACATATGTGACCCGTCATGGGGCTAAATGTAAACATATGTTCTGCATCCTCAGGAACCCCCTCGACCCCCAACAATGGGTGCAGAGCAGAACTAGGGCATTACCCATACAGTTCACCATACAAAAAGGTTCTGATGACATCTCAGTAAAAGCAAAACAAACTCCCTTTACTGGCAGGCACAATACCCCTCCTTATGAAAAGACAGTAATTTACCACTAATGCATGTCATATTGAGAAAACACAACAAATAAGATTGATACAAATGCCTACATGCTAGTAAAATACCTCACCTCGGTCACACACCCAGAACTGACCTTCACCAAGTACAGAAAGACCACAAATTATAAATATGGAGACAAACTGGAATGGAAAACCAAAAAAGCCTCTCTGCATGCAGTGCAAACCTGGAGAAATATAGCACCTAACATAATAATGCACACAAACTAATCCGTACAAAGTTATACCTGCATTATGGAACTTACTCAAACAGTAACAACCCTACCTATGAAAAGGCAACACTACAAATATTTAACCAGGCCCTAAACACTAATACACTTCCTATTAGGAAAACAGAACAAGCCAAGCTGCTATAGATCCCCACACAGAAATAACTGTAAAACTATACTAATAAATGTTACAAAACAGCTGATGAATAGAACATCCAACAATTAAAAACTCATAAAAATCATTACAAATTGTCCAAATATCAATAAAATATTTCAAAACAGCAGACATTACAAAATACCCAATAATTAAAATGGCAGGCAAACAAGAAAAATAAACTTAAAAAGCCACTTTTACTTACCCTCTCCAGCAACTCTCCTACTCCTTTCCCTTGCAGGCCAATAGCACACACCAGAAGCAGCAAGGGCTGCTGAAGCTCTGTCCTCATATCCTCTTCCTTAGCGCCCACAACCAGTCACTCACACACACACCTCCAATTATACACCACAATCAGTCTCGGTCTCTAACACACACACCAGTCATCTTCCTGACCAGTCTCTCTCTCAATCACATACATACTCTCTCTTATATGCAAGCTCTCAATCACACACAAATACTTTCACATCCATTCACACCCACACACACATAAGCTCTCACCCAGGCACCCATTCACACCCACACACACAAGCTCTCACCCAGGCACCCATTCACAGCCACACACACAAGCTCTCACCCTGGCACCCATTCACACCCACACACACAAGCTCTCGCCCAGGCACCCATTCACAGCCACACACCCAAGCTGTCGCCCAGGCACCCATTCACAGCCACACACACAAGCTCTCACCCTGGCACCCATTCACAGCCACACACACAAGCTCTCACCCTGGCACCCATTTACACCCACACACACAAACTCTCACCCTGGCACCCATTCACACCCACACACATAAGCTCTCACCCAGGCACCCATTCACAACCACACACACACAAGCTCTCATCCTGGCACCCATTCACACCCACACACACAAGTTCTCGCCCAGGCACCCATTCACACCCACACACACAAGTTCTCGCCCAGGCACCCATTCACACCCACACACACAAGCCCTCGCCCAGGCACCCATTCACAACCACACACATAAGCTCTCACCCAGGCACCCATTCACAGCCACACACACAAGCTCTCGCCCAGGCACCCATTCACAGCCACACACACAAGTTCTCACCCAGGCACCCATTCACACCCACACACACAAGCTCTCGCCCAGGCACCCATTCATAGCCACACACACAAGCTCTCACCCTGGCACCTATTCACACCCACACACACAAGCTCTCATCCAGGCTCCCATTCACACTCACACTCCCACACCCAGGCTCCCATTCTCACATGCACGCACTGGGACTCACCACCAAATCTCTTCTTCCTTTGCTGCAGGGATGGGCTCCAGTTCCGCCGCAGCTTTACTCTGGCAGGTCTTCTTTTTCGCCACCAGAAGGATGGGCTCCCTTGGCGGCCTTGTTTGATCAGGTTTGGGCTTCCTCTTTGTCGCCACAGGGATGAGCTTCCATGGTGGCCTGCTTGGTCAGGGTTGGAGGTTGGGCTTCGACACTGCCACTCCTCCCAGCCCCCCTCAAACCACCCCACCCCCAGGCTATGCGATGCCCCTTCTTCCTGCCTCACCGGCCAATCAGAGGCTTCCTCCCTTCTTCCTACTCCCACTGGCAGGTAGAACGGAGGAGGCTTCCGATTGGCCTGCACTGGGGCAGGAAGAATGGAGGAGGCCTCCCATTGGGCAGTGGGGGCAAGAAAAAGGGAGAAGGGAAGCACAACTGGGGCAGTGGGACACCGCAGCCACAATACACCTGCCAGTGTTTCGTGATACACTGGTGTGTTGCAACACACCTGTTGAGAATCACTGGTCTAAGTAATTGACTTTATCAAGGTTCCTCTGAAGTTTTGGAGCCAACTGTACCTTGTTGAGTTTTTGCTCACTGAAGTCAGCGTGGCCTCCATATATCCTCATCTTTATCAAGTTCTCCTCCTCAAGTACATGACACGTTTTCAGTGGTTGCAATTTCCAACAATTAGATCTCCCATGGGACTGTGTTGCAGATTTGTTTTCCTCCAGGTTACAACAGCAGAAGCTCTTGCTGCATGGATCAAGTATGACAACCACATCTTCCTGGACCTGAAAGAGCTGCAGCTTCCATCCCTCCGGCTCAAGTAGCGAAGCCCAGGAATTCAGGACAGAGCTAGGCCCGACCAGGGAGCAAATTCGTTCTTCACCCATTTCCAGAATGGCTCCACTGGTTTAATGTGTTGGTACAGGACTTTGGATAAAGGCGCTGCATGAAACCAGAAATATTACTGTATTGTTAGGAATGTACTGAATCAGAACCCAGATATGGTGGATTCCCGGTCCTCAATGTGATTCTGCTACTCCACGGAATTGGTAACCATGTGTGGAAGGAACGGAGTCAGTGTCTCAAACCATTGGTTTAAAAGAGGCTGAATACAGGTTTTTGGCACTTTGTTAGGTACTGACGTAGCTCAGTGAGTAATGACTTCTTATAGAGAAAGCACCCGCTGTCTCTGAGAGAAGGCTATGGACCAAAGGAGGAGCCACAAGAATGAAAAACGTAGGGCCGATAGTCAGCCACAGAGCGGCTAGTTAAACAAGCCAGATACACCTGTCCGTCTAACTTAACTGGGATAATCAGCGGCGCAGCAGTCTATCCGGCTAACTTTAGGACAGCCCTATGGCATGACCAGAGTTAACTGTATAAGTTATGCGGCTAACTCTGCTCCTCCTGGAAACGCCACCCCCAGATTTACGCAGCTGCATAACTTTTGGGGGTGCCGTCAGCTTGAGCCACGGCCACGGTAAGAATCCCTCTAAAAACGTAACCCAGGGCCCGGTGCTTCCATTAGGCAAACTAGAGCGCCAATATTTTTCAGGTGGCAAAGTGTGAGTGTGTGTGTGAGGTCCAGAGGGGGTGCTGCACCAGAACCAATACTGCCAAGGAAGGGCGCTCAGTCCTGGAGCCACTGCTGGGGGTAAGGAAGGAGCGCTGGGCTGGAGCTGCTGCCAAATAGATAAGAGGGGGGAGGGGATGGGGGGGGAGGGGCAGTGTGAGTCACCAAAGGTTTGCCTAGGGCACCAAATAGGCTTGCAGCGGCCCTGAAGCCGCCACCAGGAGTAACAGCACATAGAGCTGAGGAGGGCCGGCTGCTGCGAGAAGCGGCCATCCTGGCAAGCTGGGCTGGATGGGACTCCCCCCCCCCCCCCCCCGTGGAAGAACCCGCCTGGACTCTCTCCTAACCCCCCCCCCTCAACAAGGTACAGTTGGCTCCAAAACAAGGGGAGACGGCGGAAGACTCGCTGCGCTCAGCCCCCTTGACCCACTTTCGGAAAACATTGTATTCTAAGGCATGCGTACCTTCGCTCAAAGTAAAAGAAAAAAAAACAAGGGAAAAGAAAAGAAAAACAAAGGGGGTTGGGCCGGGTGCCAGCCAGCCTCCAGCTGCCATCTTCTGTCTGAGTCTGACATTTCTGAAATGTCAGGCGTCTCTCTCTCTCTGCGGTGAGGTACCCCAGCTCCTCAAGGCCAGAAACAGTCGCTCTCCTGGGGGGTGAGGAGGGGGATCCTGCAGCTGTCACCATCACAATCAGTTTGCTGGGGGAGAGAAAGTGCAATGATTTCGGGGGGGCGAGCAGCTTCTCCTTCCACACTGCGGGGAAAAGAGGTACAGAGGTCATGGAAAAGCAGTCAGCTGGAAGTGGAAACCCGAGATCTAGCAGGCCGAGAGCCGCTTTCTCCGAGTGACCCTCTCTGGGCCCAACCGTAATCTTCCATTCGCTGCCCTTGCTTCCCCTTAGGCTGTAAGCTCTCTAGGGAAGGGTCCCTGTCCGCCTAGGTCTCTGTGGCTGTGCCCGCCCTGCGCGCCTTTATCAAAACAAAGAGGAGCGGGAATCTGGGAGGAGAGGCAAAGAAGTAAAAAAAAAAGAAAAGAAATAAGATAGCAAGACAAAAGGAGGTCAGAGCAGTCTGAGAGGTGAGTTGCAGGCACCGAGCGCTAGTGAGATTCCGTCTTTAAACCACAAACATAACATCACCAGCGCTGTCACTGCCGACTGCCTTTGAAAAACTGGTGCTTCTTGGTTTCCTGGAGAGGAAATCCTGTGCACTGTACCTGTGATGTAGAAGTGGGGGATTGCAGTGAGTGGGAGGGGGGGAACCCAAAAAAAAAAAAAAGTGATTTTTTTTTTTTTTTGTAAACGCTATCTGGGCTCTATAGAGGTCTCCCATGGGTATACAGCTGCTTATGTGCGAGCGCCTGTGTGTGTGTTTGCATGTGAGCGAGTGTGTGTGTGCGTATGTTGTGTTTGGGGCTGCTTTCATGTTTGTGCCAGCAACATCTGCACAAGCCAGAGGCTGCAGGCCTGCCTGGGGAGCGGTGACCTGTGGGCTGTGTCTCAGCAGTCACTTCATGTCACAGGGAGACTGGAGTCCAGCCTTGGCTTTTCAACATTCACCTCTATTACTCTGGTCCTCCTATATTCCCTGTTCTCTGCAGAGTACCAGATTCTCTGACCGGCTTCTCCACGGGCTGCGAATGTTTGTTTTTTTTCTGGCTCAGCATAAGGATATGTGTAGAAGGATGTACACGTGTGTGTGTGTGTGTGTATGTGTTTTCATGTGTCTGCATCAGAGCATGTTGTGCGCTTATGTCTGCAGGGCTTCAGGTATCTTTATTCTGGGGGATTTAACTTAAGTTCTGTGCTGCGGGAGGTTGTCAGAAACACATCTGGATAAATACTAGGACCCTTCAGAGATGTTTCTGCCATGTTTTGTCCCCGAACCAGTGGTGAGGCAGTTCCCACTGGTCTTGCCACTAAACAGAAGAGCCAGCTCGGTGTGGATTCCAAGGGAGAGGAGAGAGGGTGCTGCTGATTCAAGACAAGAAGCTGACATCTTTCAGAAAGAAAGGAAAAAAAAACAAAACTGAAAAGAGTTTGCATAAACTCAGACTATTTGATAAATAAGAATGTTCCCCCATCCAGAATCTAGGCAAACTATATTGATCTGCCTGAGTGTGGAGCAGCTGCACGAGTCAGTGCTGGGATAAATGGATGACTATGTGAGAGGATGAGCACATGCAGGTATTATCTGAAAATCAGTGAGAATGAGAATGAACAAGTGAGAGAGTAATAATGAAAACATGAGGATGTAAGAGATTCTGTGAGGGCATTAGTGAAAATGTGAGGATGTGAGTGAATGAATGTGAAGGCGTTAGAGTGAGGATGTGTGTGAGGATAGTAGTGAACACGAGGGCAATAGTGAGTGTGTGAGTGAATAAGGGTATTAATTAAAGTGTGAGAGTGTGAGTGAATGAGCATGCTAGTGAGCACAGGAGGGTATGTGAGTGGATAAGTGTGAAAGTATTTGTGAGAGCATGAGTATATGTGAGTGATTATGTGAGTTTATGTGAGTGATTGTGTGAATGATTGTGTGAAAATAAGTGTGAGTATGAAGAACTCAGAACTTGAGAGCATGTGAATGACAATGTGAGGGTATTAGTGAAAGTACAATACTTTTATACAACACAATTTATGCTTATACAAGCCGTTAAGCTCGTAACAACAGGCTACATTAAAACTTGTTTTCGGAAATGGCACTCTTCTAGACTTCTCCTCCCTCACTTTCCCTTCCCCTCTCTCATTCACCTCGGTCACTCATCCTCCTCCCCCTCAGTCACTCACCCCCCTTCCTCCACTCACCTCCCTTCCCTCCCCTGCCCCCACTCAAATTCCCTTCCCTCAATCTTATTCACCCTCTTTCTCCCACTCCTCCCTCCCCTCTCACTGAAACCCCCTTCCTTCACTCTCACCTCCCCCCATTCTCACTCCCACTCCCTCCCCTTCCCTCCTCAGTCACTCCCCACCCTCTCCCAATCCCATCCCTCACTCTCATCTCCTCCCATCCCTCTCAGTCACTACGCTATGTGACTCACTCCTTCCCTTGCGGCACGGCACGTCTGTCAGAGCTCTCGACGTTCCTCCCGTCCCAACTCCTTTCCCCCTTCCCCCGATACTCCTTGTCCGTGCGATGAACTCGTGCGGTTCTCGTCTCCATGGAGAGATGAACTTGTGCCGGTTCTCGTCTCCATGGAGAGAGATGCATGGCCCGTTGGTCAGAGCTCTCTGTTCGCATGCGCGGTAGAGCTGCTCTCTACTGCGCATTTACGGGCTGTCAGTCAGAGCCTATCCTCTTCCCTTTTCCTGCCATCCCCTCTCATCTTCCCTTTCCTTCCCCTCCCACCTCCTCCACAACCCCTTCCCTTCTCCCTCAGCCCTCTTCCACTCCCTTTTTTTTTCTTCTCCACAACTTTACCCTAACCACTTACTCACGCACATCCTCTTCCTTCCATCCCCTCTCATCTTCCCTTTCCTTCCTCTCTCACCTCATCCAGGACCCCTTCCCTCTCCCGATGTTGTTGCACCAGCAGCGGCAGCAGCTCGGGTCCCTCATTCTTGCTGCAAGACATCAGCCGCTCGCCCGCCACCCCAGGGTCCCGTTAAGCGCGGCCTGCTGGATGGCGCAGACACAGAGATGGGAGGTCTCCGGGGGTATCTCTCTTGCGCGCGCGCGCCTCACCACCGGGCTCGTTGCTGGCCCGCCCGACGCTCGGATTCCGCCGCCGCTGCTCCTCCCCACCGCTTCCAAGGCAGCCCTCACACGGCTCCATTTCCTCCCAGCGCCATGTTGCTCCGCTCTGACCGACGTGCTCTCTCGCTCTCTCATGCGCGGTAGAGCTGCTCTCTACTGCGCATTTGCGGGCCGTCGGTCAGAGCCCATTTATATTGTAGATGCAACTCTTATTCAAAAGAGAACCCGAGCAATTCATAACAAAATAATCAAAATACAATAGAATAACATCTCAAAATATTACAAAATATCAACAAATATGAAAAAAAAACAACCCTCTGACATCCTCCAGCCCCAATCCCCTCTCTTACTAAAGCCAGAGGCAGAGATGGGCACCCACTATCTATTTCCAACCCAAACAAAACAATAGAAATTAATTTAGTTTAGGATTTATATTCTGTCTTTTGTGACTGATCAACCACTTCAAATTACATTCGCTAACACATCCTATTGCTTCCAAAGGACTTTTGACTGTGTCCTACCGCCTACTCTATGGAACTCCCTACCATCGCCACTAAGGACCGGCCCTTAGAAAAAACTTCAAAACATGGCTTTTTATCAAAGCTTTCCCCCAACATATACAATAGTTTACATCCCCTTATCTATGGTTTTTTCCTTTTATTTTCATGAGATACTGAAATTTGTGTGACAATGATAGGTTATTGCTTTATATAGATCTATTTTTAATCTATAGGCTTTTTTTTTTATTTTTTATAATCTGGTGTTTCTTAGTTCCATATGTTATGCTTTTGAACTGTTTTACTGTATTATGCCCTCAATAGTATTTGATGACAATTTGTTTCAGTGTAAACCGATGTGATATTTTGAATTGAATGTCGGTATAAAAAAAAAGCAAATAAATAAATAAATAAATACTTGTGGACAGCCTCTAATGACATCATCAGGAGAGGAGAAGGCTGCAGGTAAACAGCAGAGCCAAGTCTGTAGCAGGTGGAACCGGGACCCAGACGCATCCTCCAACTGCAGAGAGGGGCTGGGATAAATGAATTCCCCTCCCCCACCCCCAGATCCAATGGATAGCATCTGATCTCAAGCGTAAGTGTAAGGGTGTTAGTGAAGGGGTGTGTGTGCGTGTGTGTGTGAACATGTTACTGAGAGTGAAAGGGTGCCAGGGAAAGGGCATTCGTAAATGTGAGGGAGGGAGCTTGCAGAAGCTGACAGTTGAAGCAGGGCTCTCTCTCTCTCTCACACACACACAGTGACTTGCACCCCCTTCTCTCTTTTCCTGGTGGGGCTTTCGTGGTTACAGATAAGGCAACCACAGGGACATCCTGCCCTGGCATCCAGTTAGCAGAAACTCAGCCTAGAGCATAGGTAAAAAAAAAAAAAAAAATGTAAAACCCACAAAGCCCTCAGCGAGAAGGTCTGCACAGAAGCACAGCCGGCAGTGGGGTTTAAACTACTTCTTCAAAACAAAAAAGGAAAAAAATGCAGAAGGTAACTTGTGCTAAGAAGGCCCGACTATGGATTGCCTGTCCCGCCTCTGATATTAGGTTGCGTACCCCTGCAGAGGTCTCAGAGTAACCTTTCACCCTGGAGTCCCCTTTGCAGACTGTGATTGGCGCTGTGACGGCACCAAAGGGGGAGGGTGAATGACAGACGGCCAAGTAAAAAAGAATCATAGCATCTGCTCCGAGGACGCAACACCGCTGTGACACTGGATTCCAAATAGTCCCACATCTAGGGTGAATGACAGACGGCCAAGTCAAAAAGAATCATAGCATCCTCCTCTGGGGAAGCAACACCGCTGTGACGCTGGATTCCAAATAGTCCTACATCTAGGGTGAATGACAGACGGCCAAATCAAAAAGAATCATAGCATCCTGCTCCGGGAACGCAACACCGCTGTGACGCTGGATTCCAAATAGTCCCACTTCTAGGGTGAATGACAGACGGCCAAATCAAAAAGAATCATAGCATCCTGTTCCGGGGACGCAACACCGCTGTGACGCTGGATTCCAAATAGTCCTACATCTAGGGTGAATGAAAGACGGCCAAGTCAAAAAGAATCATAGCATCCTCCTCTGGGGAAGCAACACCGCTGTGACGCTGGATTCCAAATAGTCCTACATCTAGGGTGAATGAAAGACGGCCAAGTCAAAAAGAATCATAGCATCCTCCTCTGGGGAAGCAACACCGCTGTGACGCTGGATTCCAAATAGTCCCACTTCTAGGGTGAATGACAGACGGCCAAATCAAAAAGAATCATAGCATCCTGCTCCGGGGACGCAACACCGCTGTGACGCTGGATTCCAAATAGTCCTACATCTGTGTCTCTTCCTGCACCTCCTTTTCAGAAAGCACTCCCGGTTCCTCCTGCACACTGCAAAGCCCTGCTTTCCCAGCAGGCTTTTTTTTTTGGAGGGGGGGGTGTAATTACAAAATTTAAAAAAAAAATACTTGAAACATCCTAGGCTCTGATCTTTAAAAAGGAAACTGCCGTTAGTGTAAGCAGAGGGCATTTCAGAATGGGGGACAGTAGCTGACCCCAGACTGTAAATTTAAGGCCTTTAGAATCCCTCTTATGGTTGACAAAACCAATGCCCCCAACATTAATCATTATCCGCAGAGGGCTTGGTGCCAGGTCCTACCCCAGTCAGGAAACGTTGGAGGTCTAAGTTAAATTGGTGCATTACCAGGTAGCAGGGTGGCCAATTCATGAATATGTTTTGGGTTGGGGTTTTTTGTTTTCAAATTTTACTGATAATCTTTTGGATTTCTACTGGCAACCTAACTTTTTTTTTTTAGGGACATGCATGTTACCATTGCGATTTTGCGCACAGCCGGACTTACTATACGGGGAATGATCCTTAATGCACCAGGATGTAGCCCCCAACTCCTGAGTCCTGCAGTCTCGCAGACTCTGAGCTCATGGTACCGGAGACACAGGGCCTGCCTCTTGGGCTGTTTTTACTGACATGAAAATATTTTTCTGGGCAAGTCATTTTTTTCTACTATTGGGGTTTTTTTTTTTTTTTACTGTCAGTAGATTTCTGACAGTTGGCAACTCTGACGGGTAGGACATGTGTGCACCCAAGAGGAATTACTGCTAAGAAATCAAATGACTGCCTCCCAGCTCGGAAGCTACATCAGATTAGGCAGGCCACCTCAGATTTCTTTGGTCAAAATTTCCATAGCCGCTCAGGTGGGGACAACTTTCAAAAGCTATTTCGAGGGTCATCTTGGGTACGATGAATGATGGAAGAAAAAGGACAGATCTTAAAGCCTTGCAGAAATGGATTAGACTGGATGAATTTTGTTGCTGGAACATTACAGAGTGAAAAAAACGTTCTCTTTTTTGTTTTTCCGAGAATGAGGGTCCATCCTTCCAATTAGCTGCCTTAGGGCCTGATTCACTGAGTCATTTCCCCCTTCTGTGTCTGTGGGAACGTGCCTTGATGAATCTGGCCCTTAGATTGAGAACCTGCTCCTTAGTGAAACCAGAAGGGTGGGTTTTTTTGGGCCTGCTATACAAGTCAGTTCAGATGCACACAGCTCTCCAGACTTGTCAAGGCGAG
Organism: Rhinatrema bivittatum; assembly: GCF_901001135.1. NCBI lineage: Eukaryota > Metazoa > Chordata > Amphibia > Gymnophiona > Rhinatrematidae > Rhinatrema > Rhinatrema bivittatum. The sequence continues at coordinate 231,051,959 of NC_042622.1, forward strand.
GGAAGAAGGGAGAGGAAGCAGGGCAGAGGAAAACTGCTTGAGGTCTCAGGATCTCTCCCACCTCACTTAAACCTTCCTTTGCCCGATGGCTTACAGCAGCTGAACATAAAGTGAGTCTTGAATTTCCTCACCCCAGCCCAGGGCTGGATTTAAGATGATGGCGTCCATAAGCAGCGAACTGGGGGTGGGGTTGCTCTGGAAATCAGAGAACAGCCGACGGGTCCCAGTTTTCCGGCATCTTCAGAATAAGGCCGCCTCGGCATGTGCCTAGGTCTAAATCTGGTCCTTCGCCACCTCTTTTCCACCCCTCTATGCAGGCTGGCGAGCTGACTCGGGAACAGACCTTCAAAAGTCAGGCTGGGGCCACCCGGTCCCTTCCACCTGGATCACACGGGCCTCAGACTGAATCAGAATCAACTCACCTGCATCCCCTCCACTACCACCACCCTTCCCGCTCCCACACGCCCATCAGACGGCTGATAAGAGGGACATGGCCTCTTACCAGTGATGCTTCCTGGATGATGGGAATTCAGGATGGCTGCTGAATGGCTTTGCAATGGTGTGATGATTTTGGATTTGTCATTGGGAGGCTGTCTATGGGCGGGAGCTGCTCCAGCTTTTCTGACCTTTAACTTACCAGGCTGACGGGCCCTCATTTTAGGACATGGTAAAAAGTGCTGGTGGGTGGACATCACAAACCTTTGGATTTGCCACCTGACCCAGGTCGCCCCTGGCAGATTGATCCAGTTCTGGTTTTTCCACCATCCACTTCCACCCCCTTGGCATTTATGGGCTCTGAGTTCCAATTCCTCTTGTAAAAGGCAGGAACTACAAGATGGCAAAACTAGGCCTGACCTGGGTCAGGCGACAACCCTAGTGACAGGCAGGAACTTAAAACGGTCACAGTAGCCAGGGTGTTGGTGATTTTCAGGGAAATCTTTTCATGGACCATTGCTTTTGAAGAAGTCTAGGAACATTGATACATAAATATCAGATCTTATACTCTTGAGCTGTGTCAAAAAAAACAGCCTATGGCTCAGAATTCCTGGCCGCAACCAAGGTTAAAAATACATCAGAAAATTCTATTGTTTAATAAATAAAATAATGCACCTAAACCAGGACAAGATTTCTGTTTGTGGGTAGAATATTTCTGGGAATAGCCGAGGAAAGAAATAAGAGAATGAAACACTCCACATTACAAAAACAAAGACTTGTTAATGAAGGTCCAGGTGCCAGGAAAATCCTACCTTGGACCTTTTTCCCCTCATCTGCAATACAAGAATAATAAAACTCTTTAGGCCGATTCAGTGACTCAATGGTTGTGCCATGCACTGCCACAGGGAGGGACCTGGTCTTCTGCTAACCTGGCTAGCCGGGGGCTGGGATTGCTCTGGAGCCATCGCCCTTTAGCCCCTGTTGTAGGTGAAGAGAAAGTGTCAGCATGGAGCGAGAGCTGAGGCTGTACTGAGTTAAGACAGTGAGAGAGAGGGTTCCCTGTGACAGCTCCATACGCCCAGCCTGAGCCCTGTGCTCTGACCGGCTGAGGGGACCTCACAGACTCCACCAGGAAGACACTAACAAGGCCAGCTGTGCTGGGCGATGGAGAACAGCTTCAGAAAAGTGTGAGGGGGGGGGGGGGGGCTGGGAGAAATGCTAAAACTCCCTCCCTCTACCACAAGTGCATGCAGAAGTCTACAGAGGCATCACAAAGATAACTGGGCCCAGCGGAGCCAGCTCCAGGGATTTTATTTCCTGTTCCAAAGCATTCTGGGATTTGTAGTTTGGCACATTATGGAAACTCTACAAAAAAGAAGGGGATGCAATGGAGAAAATGAAGAACCTGAATATAAGGAGGGGATAGGAAAGGGGGGTGGGGGGAAGGCAGAATGAGGACGTCATGTTCCTAAGAAGGTGTGGTGGGTAAATGTCTTGCTACCTAAATGATTTCATGGGGTTTTGGAATCATTCATCTCCTCATGAAGACTTTCACCAGGGGATTCAATACAAACGGTCAAAATCTAAAAGAGCAAATTGTTCCAAAGCAGGTGAAAATCAAAGGTGCCAAGGTAAGCAAGGCCGGCCCTCAAGCGCCACCCGTAGATCTGCTATTCAGGATACCCGTGGAGGATATTCCTCAGGTTCATTTGCAAAAAAGCGATTAAAAAGGCTCGGGTGATCCTGAAATGCAAACCAGTAAAGTGTCTGCAGAGGACTGGCGATGTCTGCCTTTACTGGCGCCACCTCACCCGGGTCAGTCACAGGGACGGCCCCGATCCAGTCCCGGATTTACCCCATTGCAGGCGAGAAGTTGTAAGGCTCTGCTTGCCTTAAGAAAAGTTATGAACAGCACCTCCGAGCCTGCACTGGATCAGCCCAACCTGGTGAGGTGACGACCCCAAGCCTCAGAGTCATGGAGACACGGATCCTGACTCGGAACTAGAAAAACAGTCCCACAAAGTGTCCCGTGTTCTGCTGGATTTCTGTAACACGTCTAGCAGGAATTAGCAGGAAGGGAGCTCGCCTCCTACAGCAGTTGTGGGGAAGGTGTCCGAGTCAGAGGGGAGCTGCTCCGCTTGCTCCTAGGAGTTCAGGGTAAGGCGTTAGGATGTTTCAGGGTTGCTCATCTCCAGCCACCAGCACAAGGTGCTCGCTCTAACGTTCAACGTTGTCTGGGGTTGCAGAGAGCGCTCGCTGACTTCTGTATCAACTGGAAATTAACCACCAGAAAAGAGGTAATGCAACTGGGAGGGGGCCAGTGCTTCGGCCAGGTGGTGCCAGTGTTTCGTTTCTGTTAGAGCCGCAGGGCATGGCAAGTTTATGTCACAACGTCCATTTTCCAGATTTTGGGGCAACAGACTTTTAAGCTGTGAAATTCTGATGCTATAAACGGCAGTAAGAAACCACTCCCTGTGAGACTCTGGAACAGGTAGATTAAGCTTCTCCCCTCTCCAGACAATGGCACAGACTGAGGGAGCCCCTCTCCCCTCTCCTGACTCCAGCACAGACTGAGGGAGCCCCTCTCCTGACACCAGCACAGACTGAGGGAGCCCCTCTCCCTTCTTCTGACACCGGCACAGACTGAGGGAGCCCCTCTCCCTTCTTCTGACACCGGCACAGACTGAGGGAGCCCCTCTCCCCTCTCCTGACACCGGCACAGACTGAGGGAGCCCCTCTCCCCCGCCTGACACCGGCACAGACTGAGGGAGCCCCTCTCCCCCATGCCTGACACCCGCACAGACTGAGGGAGCCCCTCTCCCCCATGCCTGACACCGGCACAGACTGAGGGAGCCCCTCTCTTCTAGCAGAAATCATCTGAGAAAAAGAGTCAGTGGAGCAGAAGGTTCTTGTGGAGAAGGCAGGAGGCTACAGCAGGAATAATAGGGGTGGGGGGGAGGGGTAATTTGCAGTCTGACTCTTTCTTCTTTCTTCTGCCAACTCTTTCAGGAGGCCTCAGCTGCCATTGTTAAAGGCCCAGTCAGTAAACACAGTGACCTTGTCTTCCAGCTTTAGACCCTCTCCGTGTGTAATTCAGGGCCTGGAGCAGCAGGGGAGGGTGGCTTCTTAGAAACCCTCTTTCTTTCTTCATTGAACAACTCTTTGTGTTTTTAGTTCAGCACTTACAACAAATTAAACCCAGGTACAATGAGTCCCTTCCCTAGAGAGCTTACCGTCTAAGTGGGCACCAGAAGACACGGGAGATAAAGCTTTTGATTTGGAGAGTGGGAGAAAAGCCTAGAGAATCAAACCCAAAGTGCCATGGCCAAAGTCACAGCCGGAGTCAGTGGCAGAAGCAGAATTTAAACCCAGGTCTCCTGCTTCCCAGGCCCCTTCGCCAACCAGGAGGGCCGCCTGCCTTTCCCACTGGGGTTTCACGAAACAACCTATGTGTACCAAAAGGGGCCAGTGCAGAGAGCAGGGCATCCCAAATCCTTGGCCAGGAAAGGAGTTTCAGATCAGCACTTCCCAAACTGGAGGGGGTCAGGACCCCAAATGGGGGTCACAAGTGCCTCAGGGGGCAAGACTCTTCAGGCCCCAGCAGCAGCACCGGTAGTGGAAGTCAGCACGGGGGGGGGGGGGGCTCACAGGCCCTGTGGCGGCATTGCCCTTGCAAGAGTCTCTGTGGGGGACAGGAAGCCCTGCCTGAGCAAACATCAGGAGCGCTGCAGGTTCTGTGAGTGGGGACACCTACTTTCCTTACTAATGCTGCTACCACTTGCAGATCACAGTCAGGTTCGGAAGCAGCCCTGAGGGGGAAGGGTGGGCTGAGTGTGTCCTGGGGGATTGCCACTGCTCTGCTCTCCTCACCCACTACTGAAGCTAGCCAAGAGGAAAATGTTGCCCCCCCCCCCTGTTAGCAGCCTGCCCTCTCTTCCCACCAGTTGTCATCCACTTTTGCCCAGAAAAATGTTGCTGCTGACCCTGATCAGAGGGGTTAGAAGTGATCAGATGCAGGAGGAGTTTGAGAGCTGGATCCGCTGGAGAGGGATTGGCTGTGGAAAGTGGGAGGGGGAGAATGCCATAAGATCAACAAGGGTATGTGAGAGAGGAGCAGGGGTGAGAGAGAATCAGTTGGGAGGGAGGTGAAGCTGGAGAGAAAGGGGATGAAGATTAATTGGGGGCTATAGAGAGAGAGGGAAGGGATGACTGAGGATCAACTGGGGGTTTAAATATGGCTGGGAGGTGAGAAAGGATCAGCTGGGACGATAGGAAAAGTGTTGGATGGGGTGAGAGAAAGGATGAGCTGAGGGATGTAAGAGGTGCTCAGCCAGAGGGGCAGAAGTTGAACGGAAGGGATAGAGGATGAAGGACAGGATCCACTGGAGATGGTCGAGTGTGAGAGTGAAGTGATTGTTGGTGGGGGACCATATCCTGCTGATTTTCAAGTGCTAAAATGGGGTCACATTAGCTTCTAACTGGTCCTCCTTCAAACTATTTACCAGACTCTTTCTCCACTTACTTATTCCAATCAGTCTTCCTGAACATGCCGGGTGTCACTCGCGGTCTCACACACAGAGATTCCCAGGATGTGACTGCTGGCTGCGAGAGCACCTCATTGTTGTAATTAAGAAGTTTTAGTTAAGAATGCTATTTTACTACTACTACTACTACTTAACATTTCCATAGCGCTATTAGGCAGATGCAGAGTGCCTGCTCCCTGGAGCGATTTTCTCCATCCCCTCCCATTTTAGAGCCCATGGAAGTCCCTGTGTGCCTTCCACGCCACTGCTGGCTGCATCTTTCTAAAACCTGCTGGGAAGCCTGTTTGGGCGGCAGCCATCGCATAGGTGGAAGTTATTATTACATGCGGAAGGCGCTCCAGCTTTCTGCCTTACTTTGGCCAAGAGCCAAGGGCTCACCATTTGCTGAAAGCGCACGAATCCAAGTCACGTTTCATCGCAGTGGCAGAACTGAGGGACTATGCAAACATTTCATGGCCAAAACGGGGATGCGCAGGAAAGATTTCAACCAGCAAGCACTGGGGGTTTGGAATGGGGGTCACGTTTCCCTTTTCCATGGAGGTTTGAATGTTGTTGTTTTATACTTTGATCACGTCAATGTAAGGCATGCAATTATTTATTTATTTGTTTATTTTAAGTTTTTCTATACCGGCATTCGCAATAAAATATTGCATCATGTCGGTTTACAATTAACAAGTAGATAGGTAACAAGAAGGCAATAAATAACATTGAACTTAGTAATAATAGAATAATGATAATAATAGTAGTAAAAAAACATTAAACCAGAAGAGGCTAAGGAATGCAGTTACAATAAAACAAGGGAGTAATAACTTGGATCGTAGAAAAGAAGCAGGGGTGTAAATAGAAGAATATAAATTAAGAATAAATGTTACTATTATGTACCTCCGGGTCTCAGAAACCCTAACCTTAGATGTATTTTTTTCTGGTTGTTGGTAACAGCATGACCTCAGATCTTCTTTGACCCTGTCTGATGAATCACGGGCTTGAGGGCAGTGTCGAGGAGTTCAGCCCTCAGGGTGTCCTCCTCCCCGCCACACTCCCAGTCCTGCCCCGAGGTGGCTTTAACTCTTTTACAAATATTTTTTTTTTCTTTAGAGCGAAATGACGTGAGCCGGCCGTGTCTAAATATAAAAGGCGGTTCTCTCCCCCCACCCACGGAGAGAGAACCGAAAGCGCGGCGAGGAAAGGGGGCCACCTGCAATCCCTCTCGGGCCCAAACCGCCCCGGCCTCCCCTCCCCTCGGCTCCCAGGACGGCTTCCGTTTTCCTTTGGTTAATCGCGATGAGAAATCGCGTTACAGCCATCCGCGAAAACTCCCAAGTCCCCCATGCAAGTAAGGAAAGAATCGTGATTTGCCAGTCTCGGATCTCCGGCTAAACCCAGGAAAAGGATCGCGATAACGGAGAAAGGTCACTGGGGTCCCTGCTGGATGGGGACAGACTCCCCACTTCCCTGTCCTCCCTCGCCCAAACTCTGCTGCTTCGGTTCATAAGCGACGGCACTGTGGGTTCAGGCGGTGCTTCCGCCCGCCCCTCCCCCCTTTTGAAACATTGAGCGCAAACATCTTCACAGTGTCCAGGGAGGGGGAAGTTGTGTTGGATTTATCACCCCCCACCCACCCCCAATCGTTTTGAAAAGTTGGCGCCTGTGCTTCAGATTCCTTCAATATTCCCCCGTGCCCTTTTTAACCCTTTCAGATCTGTGCCTTGATATTTCTGACACTAGCAAACACATGGCTAAGCCTTTATCTTACACACCTGGCAACCAAGCAGATGTTAAACATGTAAAGGAGTCATTATTCCCATGAACCACCACCAACCCCTGCTTTTATTTTTGTTTGTTTTCTTTTAGCTGGAAGCTTAATCGTCCTGTTTTGGCAATAGTCCTTACATCATGGTGTCCCCCCAGTGGGATCAGGTGTCAAGACTTTAATCCACCCATATTCCATAGCTTTTCAATCCCAGCCAAAAGCTAATAGTTCAGACCTTGTGTGTGATCCTACACATTCGCTTAACCAAAAGGCCCAGAAGCAATCAACTCTTGTGAAACAAGTCAGGGTCCTAATGCAGAATTCTAGCAGTCTTGTTGGTGCTGGAGAAAACAGGAGTTTCTGCAGTTTTTATGAAACCTTCTATTGAAAAATGGGCTTTGAAGACTTTATGGTTCCCTTCTTCAGATGTGATCTTCAGATCTCTCTTCCTCCCTTTCTCTCTCTCTCTCTCTCCCTCTTCACCTCCACCTTCCTTTCCATCTCCCCATCCTGTACACCAGGGTTTCTCAGACTGGGGGTCGGGACCCAAAGTTTTCAGCTGGGTTCACAAGTGCCTCACTTTTCAGGAACCAGCAGCAGCATTAGTACTGGAAATCAGCATGGGGCCTGGGAGGCAGCACACACTCATAGGCCCTGCAGTGATCCCCACCCTTGCATATGTTTCTATGGTAACAGGAAGCTCTATCAGGCCGATACAGTACAGTGTGCTCCGACGGAGCGCACTGTTAACCCTCTATTGGATGTACGTTTTCGACGCGCTAGTGTTAACCCTTATTCAGTAAGGGGCTGAAAACGCGTGTCCAACCCCCCGAACCTAATAGTGCCCGCAACATGCAAATGCATGTTGATGGCCCTATTAGGTATTCCCGCGCGATTCAGAAAACAAAATGTGCAGCCAAGCTGCACATTTTGCTTTCAGAAATTAGCGCCTACCCAAAGGTAGGTGCTAATTTCTTCGGGCACTGGGAAAGTGCACAGAAAAGCAGTAAAAACTGCTTTTCTGTGCACCCTCCGACTTAATATCATGGCGATATTAAGTCGGAGGTCCTGAAAGTTTCCAAAAGTAAAAAAAAAAAAAAATTGAAGTCGGCCCGCGGCTGTCGGGTCGAAAACCAGACGCTCAATTTTGCTGGCGTCCAGTTTCCGAGCCCGTGGCTGTCAGTGGGCTCGAGAACTGACGCCGGCAAAATTGAGCGTCGGCTGTCAAACCCCCCTGACAGCCGCCGCTCTGGTCCAAAAGGAGGCGCTTGGGACGCGCTAGTGTCCCTAGCGTCTCCTTTTGCCTGTTTTTACTGCCAGGCCTAATTTGAATAGTGAATCGCACGCACAGGAGAGCGGGCCCGCTCTCCCATGGACTTTACTGTATCGGCCTGTATGTGAGAAAGGACTTTGAACACTGCAAGGCCTGTGAACTTGCACTGGCTCACAAGCCCTATGCTGGCTTTCCTTTCTAATGCTGCTGCTGCTTACAGATTACCATTGGGTTTTCGGGCCAACCGTGAGGGGCAAGAAGTGAAGGACTGAGTGTGCAAGGGCCGGTGAAGATTGACACAGCATCTCTGTCCTCACCCACCACTGATCCTACCCAAGAGAAAAATGTTGCCTCTGCCATCAGTCTGCCCTCTCATCTCACCAGTTGTTATCCTCCAGGGCCCAAAGCAAAATATTGCCGCTGGCCCAGGCCCAGGGGGTTGTTTAGAAAACGGGCTGTTTGAAGGGAGGGATCAGATGCAGGAGGGGTTTGAGGGTTGGATCAGCTTGAGAGGGATTGGATGTGGAGCCTGAGAGAGGGGGAATGAAAAAGGATTGGGGGATGTAAGAGAGGAGCTGGGGAGAGAGAGGCTCAGCTGGGGGAATGCAAAAAATGGCTGAAGGGACTGAGAGAAGGGGTGGACTGGGTAGTTGAAAGGAGCTGCCAAATGTATCAGCTGGAAGGGTGGAGACTGAGAGAGAAGGTCCTCTGGAGGGGATGATGTTGAGAGGGAGGATCAGCTGGGATGCAGTGAGAGTTGTTTTGGTCATCCTCTGGGGTCATGTGAATTTTCAAGTGCTAAAATGGAGTCACATTGGCTAAAAGTTTAACAAGCTCTGCTGTACACCTTTTCATACTAAGATTCCCCTTACTGTAAGTGAGAGTTCGGAGATCCACATGAACGTGCAAGATTAGACATACATGCGAAAGACGCCTGCTTGTATGTAATCTCAAGGGTGGCATCTGCATGAAGATGAGATGACTGTAAGAAGAACAGCAGGAAATAGCAGCAGACAGGTGAGAAGTAACCTGGGCATGCAGTACCGTCCAACCGGTATGGGCGAATAACCCCCTCCCCTTTCAGCTTTTCTCAAATAACTACATCATTCCAATCACAAATAAGCTTCTTTATTCAGTGGATGAAACGTCAACAGCAGCTTTCATTAAACATACATAAAATGCAAATGTAAATGAACAACAACATAAAACCATAATAGTAATTTTATTTATTTAAAAAGTGTTTCTGTACCACTTTTACAAACAAAGTTTAGTCAAAACGGTTTACATAAATGTAGAAAACATAAAAGTAAAAAATAAAAAGTTACACAAATCTCATAATAGTAATAAAATGAAATAAAAGGTTAATAAATTATAAAGAATCTAGTTAAATCAAAAAACATATCAAAATCAAAAATCAAGGGCCATTTTGTAGCCGCTGAATATATATAGGAGAGGGAAAAACTGAATGATATTTTCAGACGTATATAAAGGACTAATGGGAGGGGAGGGGAATTTTTGGAATGGAAATGAAAATATTGATATGAAGTATTACTGCTTGGTTGATGAAATTTTGAAAGCAATCTGAAACAAGTACCGTATGTTTTTAAAGATTTCTTGAAGTGTATAGGATTAGATAGTAATCGCTCTAACCCCTCACTCTATCCACCCTGGCCAGGGATGGGAACATACCCAGTGCACCCTGAAACCTCCTAGCTAAACACTCAACTAGTACGGCGTCCCTCTCTGCTTCCTGAATGCTGCTGCTAGAGGCCTGTGACAAGAGCCGCTCCATGCTGTCTGCCCCCACCCAACTTTTTACGACCTTCCCCCCCCCCCCCCCCCGGACATCCCTTCGGTGGTGTTAGTAAACATAAGAATCTTGTCATTGATAACTCCTCCCCCACACTTCTATTGGGGGACCTGAGATGCTAAAGTGCCCATAGCCATTACCGGCCCAGGTGCCCCCCGCCCCCCACTATCCAATGGCGCCTGAGCATAACTGTTCAATTTGTACCCCCTTCTTGTACCACCGAGGAGCCGCCATGGGAGGGAACAGTACGAACCTCACCTGGGATAACGAGGTAAGATGGAGTCTTTACCTTCTGCAGGAAGACCTTGTGAGACTGGAAAATTGGGCATCCAAATGGCAGATGAAATTTAATGTGGATAAGTGCAAGGTGATGCATATAGGGAAAAATAACCCATGCTATAATTACACGATGTTGGGTACCATATTAGGTGCTACAACCCAAGAAAGAGATCTAGGTGTCATAGTGGATAACACATTGAAATCGTCGGTTCAGTGTGCTGCGGCAGTCAAAAAAGCAAACAGAATGTTGGGAATTATTAGAAAAGGAATGATGAATAAAACGGAAAATGTCATAATGCCTCTGTATCGCTCCATGGTGAGACCGCACCTTGAATACTGTGTACAATTCTGGTCGCCGCATCTCAAAAAAGATATAATTGCGATGGAGAAGGTACAGAGAAGGGCTACCAAAATGATAAGGGGAATGGAACAACTCCCCTATGAGGAAAGACTAAAGAGGTTAGGACTTTTCAGCTTGGAGAAGAGACGGCTGAGGGGGGATATGATAGAGGTGTTTAAAATCATGAGAGGTCTAGAACGGGTAGATGTGAATCGGTTATTTACCCTTTCGGATAGTAGAAAGACTAGGGGACACTCCATGAAGTTAGCATGAGGCACATTTAAAACTAATCGGAGAAAGTTCTTTTTTACTCAACGCACAATTAAACTCTGGAATTTGTTGCCAGAGAATGTGGTTCGTGCAGTTAGTATAGCTGTGTTTAAAAAAGGATTGGATAAGTTCTTGGAGGAGAAGTCCATTACCTGCTATTAAGTTCACGTAGAGAATAGCCACTGCCATTAGCAATGGTTACATGGAATAGACTTAGTTTTTGGGTACTTGCCAGGTTCTTATGGCCTGGATTGGCCACTGTTGGAAACAGGATGCTGGGCTTGATGGACCCTTGGTCTGACCCAGTATGGCATGTTCTTATGTTCAGACTGGAAGCTCCCACTCGTCCTCCATCCCGTTTAGGTGAGGCACTCCTCGCTGAGTTTTGTTCCTTCTCTGTTAGGCTCCTGCTTTGCCGAATCGCTGTCTCCTTGTAAGGGGACTCCCCCCTCCCTTTTATTGTGCTATTTGTACTTTTGCTTGTGCTTCTGCAAGCTACCCTGCACCCAAATGATGCTGCCTACCCTTTTTATATGTCCCTAGGGACTCCCTGTTGTTTGATATTGATCCATTTGAACTGGTCACGAAGCCCAGGAATCTTGCTAGTCCGGCCCTAGCATATCCCCCCCCCCCCCCCCCCAGCTCACTTCCATCCTTACCTACGCCCTGAAAGACTTTGATAGAAAGTAATGCAAAAAGTATAGTGTAAAGCAGCTGAGAACAAGCATAAACTACTCTGGGTCCCTCCCTCACGTGGTAGGAGTTACGGTGACACAGTGGGGCTTCTCATGTTACTAGATGGAAGCTGGGGACCTCACTGCCTTCCCAGGGATTTACATGAAGGGGGGCGCCTTCCTGATCCCTTGCTACTGTGTATACACGTATAAAGGGGGAAATCCACACAGTCAGTGCGGCCTTCAGAGGTTAAGAGGAGAGGCAGAGATACAAAAATAAAAGAAAGTTTATTCCAATTTGGGTAAGTTAGAGGGTACACACACACACACAAAAAAAAAAAATATATATATATATTATATATATATATATATATATAATATATATATATTACCTCATGGGGCGTTCCTGAGTCTGGGACCTACCTGGCAGGAACCCCCCCCCCCCCCCCCAGGGCAGACTCCGTCAGTCCTCAGTCTTGGCGCCTGGTGCCTCCACTTGGGTAAGTGTTAGGATTTGTAGGAATGTGGAACCTGGGCCGAGGGGAGAGATGGTACCGCCCACAGGAAGGAGCCCTGTGAGCCTCACCGTCGGGAGGCGAGGTCTTAGTAGACGTCAGACACAGCTGTGGAATAGAGTCTTTATTAGAGAGATAGAAAGGCACTGCCCGAGAAGCGGGGAGTGCAAGAGAAAGTCACAAAGTCTGTGCGGTGGGGTATTCTCAGAGGGGATACCTCAGAAGTGGAGAATCCGGTAAAGGTCCGCAGAGTGGGGTACACCGATGAGGTTTCTCTGTAGCGATGATTCGGTAGTGGCCTGCAGCGCAGGGCACACTGAAGGGGTTCCTCATTTAGAGATGGTATGGTAGTGGCCCGCTGCACACCGGTGAGGGTTTCCCACTAGAGATGGTACAGTAGAGGTCCATAGAGTCAAGGTACTCACAGTAATGAATGTTCCAGCAGAAGCCCTGGGAGAACGGGGATAGGCAGCAGTCCAAGGCAAGAAGGCCCTCCAAGAAGTGGATAGCCAGAGACGAGAAAGGGCCCCCAAGGAGCGGGTAGCCAGAGCATCTCACGCCAAATGTGCAGGAACTGGAACGGGAAGTCCGTAGTGAGCGAAGCGGATTCAGCAATGAGGGAACTCTTTGCCAAGTCGTCATTAGGCAGGGCCAGCCGGGTTAAGTATCGTGGAGTGAAGACGTCATCCGGAGGGGATGCCCCCGAGGTTCCCACCATGACGTGCTTAAGACTGGCTCGGGCGCATGCCTAAGTGATCCCAAAGACAAGATGGCGGTCGGCAGCACCTACACTGTCCCGGGAACGCCAGGTAGGTCGGTGGCAGCTGGTGGAGGCCGCCACTCTCCCCAACGATGTCAATGCAGGAAAGAAAGAGGTGAGCATTAGTGGTCGCAGCCGTCTGCAACCGACGGGCGTAATAGGAAGAAGGTGTTAGTGGGTGGAATTTCCCTCCCTTCACCTCAGTAAAACAAATGGGATTGAGAACAAGGCTGGCAGTATGTACAAATATATACAGGTTTATTAGACTATATAAGTATATACATTTCAAATGACTATATACATGGATAATAGGTTGTCAGACAACACACTTATCTACTCGTGGTTAATAGTCTCAGGCCACACAACTATATACATTTCTACAAGTTAGCAAGAACATTTAATATTTGGCAGTTTGGGGTTGTTGGCCCCCACAGTTTATCACCATATAGTATAGAAAGGACTTCTTGAGTTCCTGCCTAATCAAGTGTTATTATTATTCCCCCCCTTTTTTTTTCCCCAAGTCTCACCGATGTGAAAAGATGCAACTGGGCTGGTGAGCAGTGTTGGCATGGAGGGTCAGTTGTATCTAAACTGCTGCCATCTCCTTGGTGCCACTTCTGCTCCGCTGATAGGTCCGTGCCAATGCTGGGGTCCATGCCATCCTGGGGACATGACTCCGCCTCCTGGTCCCTCCTGGGGGACCCAACTCCACCTCCTGGAATGTTGCTGGGGTCCATGCCCTCCTGGGGAACACAGCCATGCTTCCAGACCTGCTGCTGGGGTCCACACCCTCCTGGGGGTCCTGACTCCACCTTCTGGAATTCTGGGGTCCATGACCTCCTGGGGACCCAACTAAGCACCGGACCTGCTGATGGGCTGCACACCCTCCTGGGTGACTACTTGAACTGCTGTTGGGGTCCCCTGGATCAAGGGAGACCCAGGGTCACTCCCAATCTGCTATCGGGGACCCCTTCCTCCTGACAAACTGCTTGATCTGCCGCTGGGGTCCACACCATCCTGGGAGACTGCTTGATCTGCCACTGGGATCCCCATCCTTCTGGGGGACTGCTCCACCTCCAGATCTGCCATTGTCCTTCAGTTCTTCTCCCTTCATAGGAGGGTTTTTCCTGGCTTGGGTTTACAACTCCATTAGGCTCAAGGGGTTTTTAGCATTCAGTGATTCAGGCCCTCTGCAGTCTCAGCTTTCAGTGATTTTAGCTCTGCTAAGCTCATGGCCAGTCATTTGTTGTTACCCAGCCAAAAGGCCAAGACTCAGATTGGACCATGGAAAGAGAATGTATGCAGACCCTTCCATCCTACCTGGCCTTTTTTTTCTGTTGTCTGAGAACTAGATACCCAAGGGTCTGACTCCACTTGTTAGACAGGGTGAGAATCTGTTTGTTTCCTAGGGCTGTTTTTCAGTACATTTCTCTCATAAATTCCTCTCTCATTCAGAATTCTCCAGAGTAGGACTTTTCCAGTCATAGTTCTGTAATTTAGGATTTTGCTATCCTTTGATTTAAAGTGATATTTCACTGCAAGTTACCAACAATAGTCCAGGGTGCTGTGACATGCAAATCTCCTACCTGAGTCTCTGACTCATCTATTTAATGGTCATTTAAGCACTTTCACAGTAAGGGGTCTGGTAACCTTTTCAATCTCTTTCTGAGTTTCCTGGGCTAGTGGCTCATGTTACATAGTAGAGATGTGAATCGGAACCGGAATCGGTTCGGATTCCGGTTCCGATTCACATGTGGAGTTTTTTGCATCGGGCCCGATCGCGGTTTTGTTTATCGGCTGCGCCCGAGCCGATAAACAAAAAACCCACCCCGACCCTTTAAAACTAACCCCTTAGCTTCCCCCACCCTCCCGACCCCCCCCCCCCAAAAAAAAAACTTTTTACAGGTACCTGGTGGTCCAGTGGGGGTCCCGGGAGCAATCTCCCGCTCCGGGCCGTCCTCCCGCTCCCGGGCCGTCGGCTGCCACTAATCAAAATGGCGCCGATGGCCCTTTACCCTTATCATGTGACAGGGTATCCGTGCCATTGGCCGGACCCTGTCACATGGTAGGAGCACTGGATGGCCGGCGCCATCTTGTGCTCCTACCATGTGACAGGGGCTGACCAATGGCACCGGTAGCCTCTGTGACATAGTAAGGGCAAAGGCTATCGGCGCCATTTTGAAAACTGGCATCCGACGGTCCGAGTGCAGGACGTCACTCCCGGACCCCCGCTGGACTTTTGGCAAGTCTTGTGGGGGTCAGGAGGGTCCCCCAAGACTTGCCAAAAGCCCCTGGTGGTCCAGCGGGGGTCCAGGAGCGATCTCCTGCACTCGGGCCATCGGCTGCCAGTAATCAAAATAGCGCCGATAGCCTTTGCCCTTACTATGTCACAGGGGCTACCGGTGCCATTGGTCAGCCCCTGTCACATGGTAGGAGCACAAGATGGCGCCAGCCATCCAGTGCTCCTACCATGTGACAGGGTCCGGCCAATGGCACGGATACCTTGTCACATGGTAAGGGCAAAGGGCCATCGGCGCCATTTTGATTAGTGGCAGCCAACGGCCCGGGAGCGGAAGGACAGCCCGGAGCGGGAGATTGCTCCCAGGAGTGGGAGATCACTCCCGGGACCCCCACTGGACCACCAGGTACCTGTAAAAAGGTTTTGGGGGAGTCAGGAGGATCAATATCGTGGGGTTTTCCTATCGTTTTGGGGGAGCCCCCGATTTCTGACGATTTTGAAAATATCGACGATATTTTCAATCGTCCGAAGCCCGATTCACTTCCCTATTACATAGCTGCATTATCCTCTTTGTTCTTCTCTGCTGTAGTTCACTTAAATGGTAACATGCTTTTTACCCTCTCTCCCTTGGGGAGGTGGGGGGGTTTCACTCTCCCTCAATTAAATTTCTTGTTGTCCTCAACAAGAAGCCACTCTCTTGCATGCCCCTCCCCTTTAGACCAAAGTCTCAAGGCATTCCTTCATTACTTTTGGGTAATAGGCAGTCACCATTTGTGTGCTACTGACAGGGGGACATTCACTGGGTTTCCAGGGCTATCATAAGTGAACCTAATTGTGGGCTTCACAGTCCTACCTGTCATTCTGAGCTCTCAGTTGGCAGTGGAACCAATTCCTCAGACTCCATAATTTCTGATTCTCTCTGCGGTTGAATCTCATCTATGGCACCTCTTTCTCTCTCTTGTTCCAGGTTATCCATCCCTCTCTTGCCATCTGTAACATCCTCAGTCCTATCATTACTCTTGGGGACTTCTTGGATTTCCCTCTTCTAGGTTTTCATCCCCGGGAACTGTCTTACTAAATCCCCATCATGTGCCTGTTGGTTAGGGGTATGGTCTCTCAAATGTGGCTCCCAGGTGAACCTCATATGTCCCCCACCTAACTCTCATTCTGAAATCTCATTATCATATCCATTATGTCTGTCTTCCCGTGGATATTCGGGGGTCCCTACCAGTTCCCGATGGGTATTCCTACCAAACTGAGATTGGGTCTCAGATCTTACTGTTCTCTTTCTTCTTGGTCAGGGTGGAGGAGGTTCAGCTGTAGCTTTGGGGTTCCTCTAGAGGAAATACACACTGTCCACTGGGCAGAAGATGGTTTCTGTGTACCATTTTTACTGGTCCTTCACCTCATTCTGGTCTTACCCGATAAACAGGCAGGTTGTTCAGTTTTTCCTGAACAGCATAGGGGTAGACCTCTACCTATTAACAATATTGTGTCTCCCAGTTAGCCCCCAGTTCTCTAAGAGTGCTCTGACCCCTGCCGTCAAGTCATTCTGCATCACCTTCTGGTCATCTCAGTGCTTGTTTCTCTGGCTCAATTTGTGGGCAGACTCCGCCGCCAACCTATAGGCTGCCCCCAACTGTTCTTTTAGCCTCTTCACATAGCTTTGAAAAGTCTAAGGCAATGACCCATCTACTGAAACCCCAAAACACAGATCAGTTGGCAACCGGGCCTTTCGCCCAAATATCAGAAAATAGGGTGAAAACCCTGTAGCATCATTATATGTGCAGTTGTAAGTATGCACCAAATAGCTCACATACTGGCTCTAATGCCTCTTTTGAGCTGGCTTCAGTGTCCCCAACATGTTTAGAAGTGTCCCGTTAAACCTCTTGGGCTCGGAGTCTCCCTGGGATGACAGGGAGAGGTATGTGACTTCCTAACCCC
The DNA here is from genome assembly GCF_901001135.1 of Rhinatrema bivittatum. NCBI lineage: Eukaryota > Metazoa > Chordata > Amphibia > Gymnophiona > Rhinatrematidae > Rhinatrema > Rhinatrema bivittatum. The sequence continues at coordinate 231,068,792 of NC_042622.1, forward strand.
AGCCACCTGCAACATCTCTTTAATGAGTCTGCTTTCAGACTTGTCAGAGTGTATCCGGGCTGGGAGTCCATACTTCACAAAGCATTTCGCCCGTAATACTCAGGCAACAGTCTCTGCTCTCTGGTCCTTGGTGGGGTATGCTTGTGTACACCTGGTGAAATGGTCTGTCACAACCAAAATGTTCTCTTTACACTGGGAGTCCATTTCTAAAATCAAGAAATCTATACACACCAAGTCCATAGAGCCTTGACTAGTAATCTTTACCATGTCTGCTGCTCTGAGTGGTAGGGCTTTTCTTTTTATACAACTAGTACATTGTCTACAATGTTTTTCAACATCATGTGCTTGTTTAGGCCAATAGAACCTGTCCCTTACCAGTTGCAGGATCCTCTCTGCCCCCATATGCCCCATGTCATCATGAAGAGACTGTAGCACAGTTCTATGGAAGTTTTGTGGTAAACACGGTTGTTCGGGATGACCAGAATTGGTATCTTTCCTTTCTCTGTTCAGTACCTGATTTCGCACAAATAGACAATCCCACTCTCTGATTAGCAACCAAGTGTCTGGGTGGCTCTGATGGACTGCTTGTGCCCCCAGATTTCTCTCCTTCACCCCGAGCACATCACCAATTAAGGGATCAGTCTGTTGTACTTGTTGAATGTCCTGCAAAGTCAATCTTGGCATGCTAGTGGAGCCCAGAGGCACAACATAAAAGTAGGCAGGGGGAATGCTGTCGGGGGGCGGGGGATTCCCAAGCTGTAAATTCTCAGTATCACCTTCACTCCCATTCCCCGTCTGGTTACACACTGCTGCCATTCCAGTCTCTGATAAACTGTACCAATCCCCCTGGGTAGTGTCACACCTGTGGGGCCGCCGGGACGGTGCATCTGCTTCCCTATTTGCACTTCCAGTGCGGTACTGCAAACTGAATTTGTAAAGGGATAATGCTGCCAGTGCCCAATTGCATCCAACTTTGCAGTTGTTAAAACATAAGTGAGTGGATTATTGTCTGTTTTCATCTTAAACTCAACCCCATATAGGTAATTCCTGAGTTTGTCGACAACTTCCCACTTCAGGGCTAAGAACTCTATGAGCAGGGTAGTTTCTCTCAGTTTTACTCAGACTGCAGCTTGCATAGGCCACAGGTCTTAGTCCTTCTGGCTGTGCTGATATAAAACTGCCCCTAAGCCCTCCAGGCAAGCATCTATATCCAGTTCATAGGGTTTGCCTGGGTCAGCAAAAGCAAGTACTGATGCATTACACAGACACTGAATGATCCTTCTAAAGGCAACCTCACATTCTTGAGTCCATCTTACACCAAAGGACTCTGATACCTTGTAATATTCCCTCTTGTCAGTCACCCTATGCTTCTGCTTCTTGATCACGGGTGGATAACCATGCATCAGGCCCAACAATGGATTTTCAATCTTTGAATAATCTTTCAAAAACCATCTGTAATAACCACTAAACCCAAGAAAGGTACGTAACTCTCTGAGGTTGGCTGGACGGGGCCAAGTGGTGAGGGCAGCTATCTTATCAGGGTCTGTGGCCACTTCTTCCTTAGAAATAAAATGCCTAACATACTTAACCTCAGCTTGACAAAATTTGCATTTGTCCAATGATAATTTTAGGCCACCCTGTGCCAACCGATCAAGTACCTTGAGTAGCCTTTCTTCATGTTCCTCTAGGGTTTTCCTGAAGACTATCAGGTCATCCAAGTACACTAGAACTTCTAATAGATTTATGTCCCCCACAGTCTTCTCCATTAACCTTTGAAATGTAGCTGGGGCACCTGAGACTCCTGGAGGAGTTGGTTAAATTGGTAAAACCTTAGTGGACATACAAATGTGGTTTTCTCCTTCTCAACCTCGCTCACTGCGTAGGTCCAGGACAGAGAACCACTGACTTCCAGTCAGAGAGTCAAGGGCATCCTCAACTTGTGGTGAGTATACTGGTCAGGTGTAGTCCTGGAATTTAGGATACAGTAATCAACTCACAGTCATACCGTCCCATCCTTTTTCCTAACAACTACAATGAGGGAGGCATAAGGACTATGTGATTCAGCGATAATCCCTGCCTGCCTGAGTTCCTCCAGATGTCTTCTCACATCAGCTAAGTCACCTGGGGCTATTCTCCTTGATCTTTCCCAGAATGGGGTGTCATCTGTAAGATGTATGTGGTGTTCTACACCTTTTGCACACCCCACATCCCACTTAGACCATGAGAATATGCTAGCAGGTTGTGCTAATTTATGCTGTAGTCTGGCCTTCCAAGATGGGGGAATCGGGGAGTCCCCAAACTGGAAAACATTTGTGTCAATAGTCTGGGTACACCTCCCTTTAGTTTCTAATCTCTGCATAGCTTCCCCTTGGCTCACTGTTGCCACTCTGATCCCTGGGGGTAACTGGACAGGGTGGTTAGACTCATTCCTCAGCCTAACAAATACTTTCTGTGTCCATCCCCCATCTAGAGTTAGTACTCCATTCTGCACCAGAAACCCTGCAGGTGGTCGGTCCTCTACTGGGGACCTCAGTTATCACTGTGCTATGTGCAAAGGTGGCATCAACTGTCAAGAGGTTATTTAACTCTTTCACACCTCCTGGGGGGTATTTCACTAGGGATTTTGCTGCTTTGCCATACCTCCCCCACTAATCTCTGTGCTGTCCCCTTACAAAGTATGTTTGTAAGAACATTACATCTGGGGAGGGATAGTCTTGGCCGCCAATGGCCTCCTGGCATGCTTGTGCCAATCGGCCAAACATGTACGAATTGATATCTAATAGTACTGGGATATAGGTTCCAAATTAGGAATCTGGACACATCAGCATCAAAGCTTGTAGCTGCTGGGCTTCCCCAGTAAGGTGTTGGGGAAACTCCACTGTCACCACTATATAGCACTCATAGGGACAGCTATGGTTATTTATGCCCCTCAGCTCCAGTCCCTGCAATGGTTGGAGTGGGATGTGTGACAACCTAGCATCACAGAAGCTTCGGGATACAAGGGAGACTTGGGACCCACTATCCAATAAGGCCTGGGTGGCCATACTATCAATTTGGATTGGGACAGTTGTTTCGGGCCCCACTAACCCCTCTGGGATAGGGTCTCCTGCCCAATTGGATAGGTTCAACATATAGGACTCCTGGGTGCTCTCCCTCTCAGGATTCTCCATAGCTCCTCTGATTTTGGGAGGTCCCCACCTCTTCCTGTGTTGCCAGGGGGAACCTATATATGTGACACACACCAGAATGCTTAGTGTTTCTTCCTGATCCAAGCACATTATTTCTGTATTGTCTGGGCAGTTCTTCCCCCCTCTAGTTTTTCGGGGGGGGGGGGGAGGGGGGGGAGAATCCCTCATTGGAGAGTCGAGTCTGGTCTGAACTCCAACTCATGGATTATATCCTGATTCTCCTTCTCTGGGGTTGAGGTGGGTTCATGGGCCCTCCTCCACTCCTTTGTTCCTGTGGATTCTGAACCATAGTAGGGGTTTTTGGATGATCCTGGAGAGTCTTAACCTCTGGTACTATTCTCCCTTCCAGTTTGAGGTGGGGTCCCTCTCTCTTAGGGTGACTTAGAGAGATCCTCATAGACTCTCATCTTCCTATTTCCTGATCCTCCTCATTACAATAGCAAAGGGAGGAGGGTCCTTCCTCTTTTCTGCTAACCCAATTTTTATCACAGTCACATCTGAATATAAGGCCCCCCTGATTATCTGAATTTGATCCTAATCCATGTCCTGTGCCATGATCGCCCTCTTCCTCACAGCTTTCAGTAGGACATGCTGTAGACGGGATGCATATTGAAAGAGCTTTTCCCAGGACTCTGCATGGTAGTTTTGAATTGGATAAAACAATCCTTTTTATCTTCTGTATTACTATACATGCCTTCTAAAATGTCCAAGCAATCCTGGGCACTAGCATCTGGCTTGGAAAGGGTGAGAGACATTACTGCATCAAAGGCATGGGTACGCGAACTCTCTACTACCCTCTTCTTTTTCTCCAACTCAGTGCATTGCCATTATTGTAGTGTCTGAAGGGCCAAGACCATCCAGTGGTCAAATTCCTCCTCTCCTGATGGGGTGGGATCAACTCTGGAGAATACTCTCGAGCTCTTGTATGGGCTGATATCATAATGGGGCTGCAGGCACTTCTCTAGCAACTTCCCCATAGTACCAATCAGTGTGTCAGGGGAATAGGCTGGCTGGCTCACCTGGGCCAGAATCCCTGCTACATCCTGCAGAGGTTTTCCTTCACTTCTTAATAGGGCCTGTAATCTTTCTCGCCAATTACTTGAAGGCGGGGATAAAACATCCACCCTCCCACTGGGGTTAAGGGGAACAGACACTTTACTCCTCATAGTGACTAAGGGAACAGATACCTCTTCTCCCAGCAAAACTGTAAGGGGTGGTTTGTTAGGATCTAAATCCATAGACCAAGTACAGAAAACTTTCACATTCCCCTGTGCATTATCAAAAAATTTCCTCCTAATCTTTACTTGCCTCAATATGTGGAGTTCTTCTAGGGCCTGCTTAATGGCAGCTGACTCCATATCCTTGGGGTGGATTCACCAATATAGCCCATGACAAGTTAACCCCTTCACCTCTACACCAATTTTTCAATACCAATACATTCTTAACATCAATTTTTCCCCAATCTGCCAGTGCTGTTCACAATAAGAAAAATCAAAATTAATCAAATTGATCCCAGCAGTGCCTCCAGCCGCACCTCTGGACTTTCCACTAGGGTCCACACTCTCCTGGAGGACCCAACTCCACCTCCTGGAATGCTGCTGGGGTCCACGTCCCCTGGGGAACACAACTCCACCTCCAAACCTGCCACTAGGGTCCACACCCTCCTGATGGACTGCTCAGTCTGCCTCTGGGGTCCAAATCCTCCTGGGGGACCGCTCAATCTGCCACTAGAGTCCTGTTGCTCAAGAGGGACCCAGGGTCATCTCCTGATCTACCACTGGGGTCCTCTTCCTCCTGGGAGACTGCTTCATCTGCTGCTGGGGTACCCTTCTTTCTGGGGGACTGCTCCACCCTCCGGATCTACCGCTGTCCTTCAGTTCTTCCTTAGTAGGAGGGTTTTTCCTGGCTTCGGATTATAGCTCTACTAGGCTCATAGCTTATTTAGTGTTCAGTGATTCAAACCCTCCGTAGTCTCAGCTTTCAGTGATTTTAGCTCTGCTAAGTTCATGACCAGTTATTCGCTGTTTCCCAACCTAGATTGGTTACCTTCTCTCAGCCAAAAGGCCAACACCCAGGCAGGACCATGGAAAGAGAATGTGTGAACATCCTTCCATCCTGCCTGGCCTTTTTTTTTCTGTTGTCTGAGAACTAAGTACCCAAGGGTCTGACTCCCCTTTTTAGACAGGGTAAGAATCTGTTTGCTTCCTGGACTGTTTTTTAGTACATTTCTCTCATAAATCCCTCTTTCATTCAGAATTCTCCAATGTAGGACTTTTCCAGTCATGGTTCTGTAATTTAGGATTTTGCTATCCTTTGATTTAAAGTGATATTTCACTGCAAGTTACCAACAGTAGCCCAGGGGATTGTGACATGCAAATTCTCTACCTGAGGCTCTGACTTATCTATTCAGTAGTCATTTGAGCACCTTCACAGTAAAAGGTTTGGCAACCATTTCAATCTCATTCTGGGTTTCCTGGACTGGCGGCTCACATTAATAGCTGTATTGTCCTCTTTTTTTCTCTGCTGCAGTTCACTTAAATGGTAGCATGCTCTTTACCCTCTCTCCCTTGGGGTGGGGGTTAAAAGCTAAAGTAATAAAATTCATATCAGAACTGGTTTCATGAAGTGTGTATGTGTGTGTGCAACAGGTGTGACATCACGATTACACATGGATAGGGACCAGTCAAAGGAGGTCAAAAGTTGCTGTCATTTGGTCCCACAGTCAGGTGCAGACACTATGAAGCACTACTCTCAATGCAGGTTTTCTTAGCCCCTCTTAATCCCATCACTCAGCCTTCCAGAAATTGCCTGCCTCCCTATACTTTCAGATCACAGCAGTTTTAATTTTGCACTGGAGTATGTCTCACAGACTAAGTGAGAGGGAACAGTCTGAATGTCTTTCATAATTCATTGTCATTCATATTAAACAAAATTATTCTTTTTGGTAGGTCTTTTTCCTGTAACTGCTCCAGCAAGCTCCACTTTACCCAGATTCGGCCACAGTTCAGCAACAAACTTTATCTTCTTTCTCTCTCTCTCTCTCACACACACACACACACATACACAAACACAATAATACATTCATTCTCTCACACACTCTCCCGCTCTCATATACATGACTATGCTCTCATGCAAACTCCCTTTCGCTCACATACACAGGCTCTCTCTCCCTCACAGACACATGTGTGTGTGCCTATATGTGACACAAATGCTCACACACTGACACACACAAGCACACATGCACACAGGCTCTCATACACACATACGCATACAGGCTGTCATACAAACACACACACGCATGTACACAGACGCTCATACGTACGCACATAGGCTCTTGTATAGACATGCATGCAGGCTTTCACACAGACACACATACATACACTCACACACACAGATGGCCTCTTCCTCTTCAGGCCACAGTGGGATGAGCTCCACGGCGGCCCCTGCCAGCCTCCTTCTCACTTCGGCCATGGTGGCATGAGCACGTCTGCCCCACAGTCTGTCTTCTCACTTCGGGCCATGGTTGGCCTTCCTGCCCTGGGTGGGGGGAGAAAGCTGTGCATGCCTGAGGGAGAAGTGCGCAGGATAAAGGGAACACTGCCTGCGGCCTCTCCTGATTTTCGGCCACCAGCAGGTTGGACTCCACCGATGGCCCAGTGGCCTTTCCTGGTGCCACTGCCCCCGGTTTGTGCCGCCCTGTGCAAATGCACAGTATGCACACACAGTTGCGCCGGCTGTGCAGGCATCAGCCTCTTTGTTCTTCACACTTCTCTTGTAGAACTCCTGCTGTGATTATTTTCTGGCAGTAACTCCTAATCTTCTCGTGTCTCTCTGTCTTTTGTTTTCCTCTTTCATGCATTTTCTTGCCGGGGCATCACACAGCCATGCTGCAATGGGCTTTCTTAGCTCAGCTGCACTTAAAGAGATAGCAGCAGCCACTTTTGCCCCAGTACGTAAATATGCAATAAAACAGTTTCCCCCTTTTTTAAATGTCTACATTTTACGCTAGAATTTAGAAGGGATGAATAGCAGACAGACATAGCAGCAGAATGGGGCCGGTGCCCAGGGCCATAGCCCTACCTATGGCATCAGCAAATAGAGAGCTTGAGAGGGTAGGGACAGTGGCTGGCTTGTTTGCCACCCCCTGCCCCCCAACCAAAAATGTGTTTGCCTCAATTTTATGAGTGTTAATATTGTAACCCGCCTAGAATGGTTGATAGGGAGGTAATAAATATTTAAAATAAATTTAAAAAAACTAGAAAGCAGGTATTATAGCTCGAGAGCTGGCATCATCATCATCAAGTGCCTTCTTCAACATGAGGGTTGTTGACTCCAGTGCACCAGTTCTCTCTGTGCTCAGCTTTCCTCTTGGTTTCACTGGCTTCCAGATCTTGACCATTTTTAAATCTCATCGCTCTGGACTGCTCTTTGCCTTTTTTTTTTTGTGCCTTTCAGTACTAGATTAGGTAATTTGGCACCATAACCTCAAGTGCGTGACCAACAATTCTCATCTTTCTATTGGCCAGGTCTTCTTCCAGGGGTCTTCCATCTCTTATGCACCTTTAATTTCAGATCATTTTATTTATTTCCATAAAAATATGTATTACATGCATAAATTAAAAATCTCCAATTGAGGAACACATCCTGAAAGTAAAGGTATTAAGCAGCAGTACCTTACACTTACATAATCACGCCCTTCTAGCTAATCTTCCAAACTATTCTACAGCACCAGCATTTCAAATGCCTGTATTTTCTTTAGTATGCGTGCTAGGAAGAATATTGAAGAATACAGATTTTAAGAAGTGTCTGTATGAATGACAGAAAGCAGAAGAGAGATAGAGCAGTTGATCTTGAGAAATTTCTCTGGCCACTGTTATTCTTAGACAGCAATAGGATCAGTGGCCAGAGAAATTTGTCAAGATGAACTGCTCTGTCTGTCTTCTGCCTTCTGTCATTCATACAGACAGAGGCTAAACTGATTCTTTAGAGACTGCCCTCCCAGCTAATTCCCGGAGACACTGCCTGACAATGTGATCACACTCCGAAGTCACACAGGTCTTGAAATCCTGTTCCAGTCATGGCTCCATGCTGAAACCATTAGAATGCCAGTCGGGCATGGACCTTGTACACGATAATCACCCAGGGGACAGATCAGTGTGGAGGTGGTGTTGAAAAAGACAGAGAAGACTTTAAAAATGAGAAGTGGAAGAGTGTGTGGGGGGAAAGGAAGGGAAATCCCAGCCTCAGTAATGGCAGTTTACAGAAATAGGCTTGATGTTGATACCCTAATGTACTCTGAGTCTTGAGGGGGACATTACGGAAATAAAAAAATAAAAAAGAAAGCTGAGTATTTCCACCCCACCTCCTCTCAAGACCCATAATACAAATTGCATGTTCACATGAGCTGCTAATGTTAGATCCTCACGGGTAAATAATTATTGCAGTTAAAACGTCTCATCTCATAAACGTTTTATTTGATGGCCTTTGATAACAAATGGCGGCGTAGGACCCGTTTGCTCTCTCCATTTCCCACGTCCTGGCACCGCCAGGTATTGGCCAAACCACAGGTAAGCTTCCATTGCTTGCCGAAGCAAGCAGATGAGTGCCTTATCAAACGTGACCCCAGCCCTCCGCCCTTGGCCCACCAGCCCCACCGCACCCAATGGTCTCCTGAGTTTTGTGTCTGCTCTTCTGGGGGTGGCCTTTCCTCGAAACCAGCAAGCTTTTACTCATCCATCTAAGGGGAGGAAGAAGGGAAAGACCCTTCAAGTTTTGAAGCCACATATTCTTCAAAACAAGAAAAAGTTAATTACCAGCGAGAAAGTACTTTCAGGTGGAACATTTGTGTCATGCATTTTGGTTAGATATTAAAAAAATGTAAAAATCCACAAATGAATTGAAATAGATATATATTTGTTATATTTTAACCCTTTTTCACCTTTCTCAGTTTTGACACCGTTCCCAGACAGCATGCCCGAGTGGCATTGAGAAACCCCTTGCCAGCCCAGAGGCTGGAGGGGCACCTCCTCTGACGTTTATCTTCAGTTCTGCTTTTCAGGCAGAAAGGGGCTGCCCCTGTAGCACCAACATTGCCTCCAGGGAGCTTTCAGGCCCAAACTGGGATTCCAACCCCCACCTCTTGCACCGCAGCGTTCGGCTGTAAGGGTCTGCACTATGGGGTTGGCCCCCTGCAAACGTTAGTTTTAATGAGGCAACTGCGACTTGCTTCTAGTGTTGCAGACCCTGCAATGATATCGCTGTAGTGCCATATGGAGAATCACATTCCTGCAGTAACATCAGAAACCGAATTCCTTCTCTGCATGGTACAAAGGCTGTGATAAAACACACACACACACAAAAGGAAAACTGATCGTTTAAACTGACCACTGCTTCCAAAATCACAGCTTTCCTACTACCAGTCAAAAATAAATACATGGCAACCTAGTAAATGATGGCAGAAAAAGACCACATTAACCCGTCCAGTCTGCTCAGTTGAGATTCTTCCAGGGGTTGATGAGTCTGGCCCTTGTCACAAGACAAATAGCAAAAAAGTGATGGTTTAGGGCCTCACAGAGAAGCGGATACACATATTTGCATGCGACTGTAGTAAATGACTGGAAGTACAGCAATCTTGAGGGCCATTTCTGCAGACTGGCATAAAGCTGAACCCTAAAAGCATTTTTAGAAGGGCTTGGTTTCGTTTGCATGTGGAATTGTTGGAAAGGTGTGGGAGGGAGCTTAGGCCTGTAAGGGGTTAGATTAATGCCTGCATTGTTTGACCTCCAACCCTCCCTCCCTCCCCCCCCCCCCCCCCCCCCACACACACACACACACAAACTATCTCTCTCTTTCCTCTTGCATTCTCTTCATCCTTCCTCCGCTGCCCCTCCCAACTCCCCTGTTCAGGATATCCTGCTCAACAGGGGGTTAACAACTTGCCAATTGATAAGTAACAAGTCCTGGAGTGACAGAGTCCCTGGAAGTGAGTAGGTGAGAAAAGTGCCACCCGGCCATAAGGTTATATGTAGGACTGACTCCTCTTTACTTCCAGGTAATGAGCTGGAAAGGATGGGGGGGGGGGGGGGGGAAGATAAGCATTGAAGCTGGACCTCAGAGCATAGACTGTGAGAGACCTTCCAAAATGACTCTGCTTTGTGAAATGCTTGTCCCTTTCCCCATTTCCTCATCTCTCTAATATTTCTTTCCTTGCATCGAAGACTTTCATTCCTTAAGGCCCCAGACTGGTTTGCTACCCCAGAAAAGGTGAAGCATGAATCTGAGAGGGCTGGGGAACAGGGTCCATGAGAGCAGTCATGGAAAGTGAAGCCCCCTTGGCTGGCTGAGGATAGGAAGCTTCAGTGCCCCACTGCAGCTTTACATCAAACGAAATACCCAGTCTGTGGGGTAAGTGCCCTGTCTCTGGGGTGCCAGCAAAAGTGATTTGCGTCCAACTTATCTCATTCTGCATATGGCATTTTTAGGAAATTGGCGATATGTTTCCTTCTTAGTATCTTAATAAATCAGTGTTCAGTCCCAGAGGTCTTTGCTAGTTAATAGAAAGTTGGTTCTCTTCAGCTAAGCAGAAGAATACCCAGATGTCTCTCGCTCCAAGGCTGAGGAGAGGCTGAGCGTTTTTTACTTTAAGGCACTTTCTTCAGTCACAGGATTGGCCATCTTATCTCTCTCTACCATCTGAGCAATAGGTTCTAGCCCCCAAGCTGTCTTTCTTTGAAGACACTTCAGAACTGACAAAGAAAGGATTAATAAAAACATGGGTTTCTTAACCCATTATGTGCTACAAAATTATACCTCCTGTCACCTTCTGATCACCCATCAAACCTCCACCTCCCTTCCCCTTTATACTGTCGTTGGAATGCCTTTTATATAGTTCACTTATATTTTCTGATAACATAATATTTTGCTCAGTCTATATTGCATTTTGGCTGGCCACAGAATGGACCACAACCAACCGCTCTTACCTCCTTCCCCAAACCACAGCCGGGATCCTCTGATGGGGCAGGCCCCCCGGACGAAGCGAGGCAGGCCACCACACCTGAACAAGCCCAATGCACCGGCCAGAGGAACACTTCCGCCAGCTGCCTCAGGCATTCCTAAGCACGCACCAAACTCACTGCCTTTAAAAGGGCCTATGGTGGGAAATCCCTCGCGGCGTCCTCGGATGACGTCAGAGCAGCTTCCTATTTAAGGCTTCCTCCGACATCTCTCAGATGCCTTGGCAATAGGTCGACTCCTTTGGCCTCTGTGTGTTCCTTATTCTGGTTCTTGCTTTGTGTCTTCCTGATTGTGTTTCTGAGTTCCATGTCTTGTTCCTGGTTCCTGATTGGCTGTTTGGTTGAGTTCCTGTCTTCTTTGTGGTCAGTCTTCATCCCTGTTTCTCTTCAGCGTCTTCTCCTTGCTTGTGTGGTTCCTTGTCCTCCTGCTCCTTCTTCGTTCCTTGTCTCCTCGGATGGACCTTTGACATTGACTTCGGATTGGACCCTGACACTGCTAGTCATCCGCCTTCCCCTGACTATGGTCTGAGTTTCAACATTGAATGAACTCCACCATCCCGACCAGAGCCTGAACCAGACCTTGTTCACCTGCCGCCTGCCCTGACCCCTGTTGGACGCTGACTCTGTTCTTCTTCTCTGTGTTTGCCTTCACCTCTTGTCTTGATAGATCTTTAGCCTCACAGAGGCCCGCACCTAAGTCCAGCTGGCCTCGGCACCCGAGGGCTCAACCTAAGGGGAACGAGGGCTGGTAGTGGTGAAGCTCCAGTTAGGGCTCTGCTTCAACCAGCACTGCCTGCTAACTGTGGGGACCTGCAGGGCTCCTCCGTGCAGGTTGCTCCAAATCCTCCTCGGCTCAAGGGTCCACTGCCACAACAGATTGCCGAGGCCATGGACGTAGTGGACACCTCGAGCCTCCAGGCCATTCCCGGCCTAGCAAAGAAGATTCTACAGCAGCAGCAGTTCCTGGAACAACTCCCCTATGAGGAAAGACTAAAGAGGTTAGGACTTTTCAGCTTGGAGAAGAGACAACTGAGGGGGGATATGATAGAGGTGTTTAAAATCATGAGAGGTCTAGAACGGGTAGATGTGAATCGGTTATTTACTCTTTCGGATAGTAGAAAGACTAGGGGGCATTCCATGAAGTTAGCATGGGGCACATTTAAAACTAATCGGAGAAAGTTTTTTTTTACTCAACGCACAATTAAACTCTGGAATTTGTTGCCAGAGAATGTGGTTCGTGCAGTTAGTATAGCTGTGTTTAAAAAAGGATTGGATAAGTTCTTGGAGGAGAAGTCCATTACCTGCTATTAAGTTCACTTAGGGGCGGATTTTAAAACGAGCGCGAACAGCCTACTTTTGTTTGCGCTCCAGGCGCAAACAAAAGTACGCTGGATTTTAGTAGATACGCGCGGAGCCGCTCGTATCCATTAAAATCCTGGATCGGCGCGCGCAAGGCTATGAATTTTGTATAGCCGGCGCGCGCCGAGCCGCGCAGCCTACCCCGTTCCCTCCTAGGCCGCTCCGAAATCGGAGCGGCCTCGGAGGGAACTTTCCTTTGCCCTCCCCTCACCTTCCCCTCCCTTCCCCTACCTAACCCACCCGCCCGGCCCTGTCTAAACCCCCTCCTTACCTTTGTCGGGGGATTTACGCCTCCCTCCGGGAGGCGTAAATCCCCGCGCGCCAGCGGGCCTCCTGCGCGCCGGGCCGCGACCTGGGGGCGGGTATGGAGGGCGCGGCCACGCCCCCGGGCCGTAGCCACGCCCCCGTACCCGCCCCCAAAACGCTGCTGACACGCCCCCGAAACGCCGCGACGACAGGGCCCGCCCCCGACACGCCTCCTGACACGCCCATTCCGAAAACCCCGGGACTTACGCGAGTCCCGGGGTTCTGCGCGCGCCGGTGAGCCTATGTAAAATAGGCTCACCGGCGCGCAGGGCCCTGCTCGCGTAAATCCGCCCGGTTTTGGGCGGATTTACGCGAGCAGGGCTCTGAAAATCCGCCCCTTAGAGAATAGCCACTGCCATTAGCAATGGTTACATGGAATAGACTTAGTTTTTGGGTACTTGCCAGGTTCTTATGGCCTGGATTGGCCACTGTTGGAAACAGGATGCTGGGCTTGATGGACCCTTGGTCTGACCCAGTATGGCATTTTCTTATGTTCTTATCATGATGGCATCGATGGAGCGCCTTAGCGCCCGCCTAGGCACTGCTGCCACTTCACCAGCTACCTCTTCATCGGCTGCAACCGTTACTTCCCCTGTGGCACCTGCACCACCCACATTGCAGCTATTGGCTCCGCCCCGGTACACTGGGTATCTGAAGCAGTGCCAGGGTTTCTTGAACCAGTGTTTCATGCACTTCTCGCTCTAACCGGCACTGTTTCCTACCAGTACTTTGAAGACCAACTTTGTGGTCTCCTACTGGATAGGAAGGCCTTGGCCTGGGTCTCTCCCTTGTGGGAGCAAGCAGATCCCCTCCTGCAGAATCTGCAACAGTTCGTCTGGACTTTCAAGATGGTTTTCAATGAGCTGGGCCGGTTGGCCATGGTAGGCTCGGAACTCCACTTACGACAAAGTGCTCGACCCTTAATGGACTTCACAGTTGAATTCCAAACCATGGCTATGGATCTGAAATGGGGAGAGGACAGCCTCCACAGCATTTTCATGGAGTGGTTGTCTTCGCGGATTAAAGACGAGCTAGCCACTCATGAGCTTCCTAAGTCCTGAGTCCTTGCCGGGAACTCCGCTTGCCGCATAGACCATTTATTTTTTTATTTTAATTTTATTTAATGTGTTTTGTATACTGTCATTCGGTTTCACCATCAGAACGGTTTACAGTAATCGTGAAAAAGAAGATTAGATGAACGTCATCAAAACAGATTGTCTTGAAATCGGATTACAATTTCGGGGTTTGAGTGTTAGTTATTTTTGGGTACTAATAGACTTAGGTTTTGGGTACTTGCCAGGTTCTTATGGCCTGGATTGGCCACTGTTGAAAACAGTATGCTGGGCTTGATGGACCCTTGGTCTGACCCAGTATGGCATGTTCTTATGTTCTTAACATGTTCTATTAAAGCGTAGAATGGGTTAATGAGTAAGGCAGAAAGGAAAGGTGTATAGTTTGGATGAGTTATACATTTACACTCGCTCCCTTGGTTTCAGCATTCTCTCTCTCCACCATCCATGCCAGCCTCTACTATAATTGCGCTTGGAAGAACAGGTGCAACTTGGTCAAGGGTGCCTTACTGTTGTGACCATTGGTCTGCGACAGCTTTTCCCCGCCTACCTCACTCTTCTTGCGGCTCCTCCCACTCACCTCGGACTATTGGCTGACGCGGCGTCTGTCTGCCGATCTCTCCAGCATCCCCGGACCGGCTTTGGTGCTGCTTCCCACCATGCTCCTCCAAGGTACTATAGGGTGCGCACACGCATGCCGCCCTCATCTTTATTTCCTCATTGGCGCGAACCTCAGGGACGTCCCCCTGAGATGACGTCACGCTGCCCGGATATTTAAGCCTACAACTTTTGCTAGCTAATCGAGTTAGCAACCGGAATTCTACGGATGGGATTCACTCTCCATACCGAAGCTACTCTGCCACTCCAGCGTTATCTGGAACTCTTATTGCTAATGGGGTACCCGCTCCTTGGGGGCCTCTTCTGCTTCTTTCAGGTGCTATCAGGAAACCGGTACTCGCTCCTCGAGGGCCCATGATCCCTGAGTCGCTGCCTGCATCTACAACCCTTTCTACTTGGAAGACTTCACTAACAGTTTCCATCTGTGAGTACAACTTCCATCTATTCCACGGTACTGCTTCTCTGGAACCAGGTACTCGCTTCTCGAGGGCCTGCCCTCTGTTCCAGTGCCAGACCTCTCGTCTAGTGGAATCGCTGTGTGAGTACAATACCATTGAGTCTCTCTATTCTAAGGGATCAGGTACTCACTCCTCGAGGGCCTGTTCTCCCTGTCTCGGAGCTTCTCCTATTCTATTTGGGACTCTGTATGTTTCTCACTGTGTACTCATAACTCTTAGTCTCTTTCCACTACAGCACAGCCAAGCAGAGGATTCGCTGTTCCAGCATCCTGTGGGATACTCGCCCAGCCGGGCTCAACATCTACTACTCACTACTGCCTCCTCTGGTGGTTTCCAAAACTGTTTAAATAAAGATTCAAGGAGGTCACGTGATGCGGTGAGCCTGGGGCGGTTGCGCACTGCTCAGCTCCGGGTACCACTCCCCCTAAAATCAGGCCTCCCCGCTTACAAACCGAAGATCGGGCAGTCCCGACGACAGGATCCGACCTCCAAACTGCGGCGAAACAGTTCAGGCACGGCGCCGAAGCCGGTGATGACCGGTAAAGCGGTGCAAAAAGACAAAACAAAATCCGCTGAAGCTGAAAACAAAATGGCGGCTGCGCAGGGAGGCCCGGAAGCCGGAGGGCTTGACGAACAAGCTATATCCCGTGGGTGAGGTGGGACACCGGCTGGACATTGCAGAAGGGAGGCTTTCCGCGGCAAAAGAAGACAATATGGCGCTAGCTTCCCGTGTCTCAACGATTGAGAAGGCAATCACAGCGGCAGAAAACAAGCTGGAAGACCTCGAAAACTGAGCCCGTAGGAACAATTTAAAGTTTATGGGGCTCTGTGAACTTATTCCTGACAGTGACCTTAAAAGTACACTGGAAGAATGGCTTCCCCGGGCTCTCTACCTACCTGCCCTGGAAGGAAAGCTGATTGTGGAGTGGGCCCACAGACTAGGCCCTAGGAGAGAATCCACTAACAGACCACGCCTGGTGATCGCCAGATTCCTTGATTGGACACATAAAACCCAAATCCTGGCAGCATTTAGAAAGTGAAAGGAACTTGTCTATAAAGAAGACAAGGTAATCATTTTTCAAGATTTTGCCGCGGCAGTGGCAGCTAAAAGGAAACTTTTCACGTCTACCTGTAATGCTTTATTTGCAAAGAATATTCGCTTCGCGCTCCAATTCCCAGCAACACTAAAAATTTGGAGGGATGGGAAGATCCTATAATTCGAAACTCCAGAGCAGACGGGAATTTGGCTGAAAAGTTTGGACTGATGACTTCATCTGAAAGCGCCTTAGACACTGTTTCTAGAAAATGGACGCCCGCTGTCGGGTAGACGACTGGATTGGGATGGATGCCGGTATGGGAGCAGTTAGCCTTGTACCTGAGCTCTAATGGACCATCCCCAAATGTAAAAATCTTTTTGTTTTATGTAGACTCTGCTGCTAGTTCATAAGTGCCGGATAAATATTTTTGACGTTAATGTTGATGATATCCTTCTAAGAATGGGGGGGTGGTACCCGAACGCATAACTCCACTGACCTCGAGCCCCGAATGTTTCGGAGTGGGGCAACCTTTTCTATTCGGGGGAGAGTTGATACTGGGGAGGAGGGAGGTTGGGGAGGTTCTGGGACAGCGGGGGGGGGGGGGGCAATAGGGGGATGGGTGGTTGAGAAATGGCTGAAGGTTTTGTAAGTGGCACGAAGTGCGCTGCGAGGGGAAAGCCTTCAAGTGCTCAATGAGTGTTGGTGGGGAAGTGTACATGCTTGAGGCCTAGGCTGGGGGGCCTTCTGGCAGGCATTAAAATCTCTGTTTTGGAAACAAGACCTTGTTAAAGGAATAGGATAGGTCACCTATGCATTGGTACTTGGAATGTGGGAGGCCTGGGCAGCCCGGTAAAGAGGCAAAAGATTCTGAGTGCCCTGCAAAAAAACAAGATTGAGGTAGCTGCTATTCAGGAAACCTACCTCACTACAGTGGAAAGCGAAAAATTAAGAGGGAGTGGGTAGGGCATTGTTTCTTTTCACCGGCAATAGGGCGGAAGGCAGGTACGGCGATATTGATCCATAAAAATATACGGTTCGAACTTATACAACAAACCGTTGATATTGGGGGACGGATTATTATAGTTACGGGAAAACTGCAAGGCCAAGAGGTCACTATATGTTCTGTGTATGCTCCTAACAGTTATTCACATT
The DNA here is from genome assembly GCF_901001135.1 of Rhinatrema bivittatum. Lineage (NCBI taxonomy): Eukaryota > Metazoa > Chordata > Amphibia > Gymnophiona > Rhinatrematidae > Rhinatrema > Rhinatrema bivittatum. The sequence goes on from NC_042622.1 coordinate 231,085,992, forward strand.
TGTTTTACCAAGACCTGGTTGCCAAGATTTTGCCAGTGCTGAAAGGCCCTCTTATCCTACTGAGTGATTTTAATGGTATCCATGATCCACTTTTGGACAGGTCTCAGGCTAATGTTATGGGGGGATATGTAAAACATAGGGGGGTTCCGTATGTCTGCCAAGAGCTCTAGGCAATCGATATCTGGGGATCCTTGCATCCGACTGAGCATGTCTATACCCACGTGTCCAGGGCACATGCGACTATGTCGTGGATAGATTACATTCTGATCTCTGACTTTCTTTTCTCAAGGGTGACTGATGCTCAGATAGGGGCTATAGTGGTCTCCGATCATGCTCCCGTCTGGATAGATTTGCTAAATAGGAACTCAGAGCCAGGGGAAAAGCCGTGGTGCTTTCCAGGTCATTTAGCAGAAGACAAGGACTTTCAAACCTTTTTACAAGAACGTTGGACGGAGTATGATAGGCATAACAAGGCACACCTCAACACTCCGGGGCTTTATTGGGAAGCTAGTAAAGCTGTTATGTGGGGAGAAATTACGTCCTACATGATAGCTAAATCCAAAGCGCTACACAAAACTATATTGTCTTTAGAAAACCAATTAGGGGTGGCCAAACAAAGATTAGCCCAAAACAACGACAGCATGAATCGCACAGCATACTATGATATTCTACGGGCTTTAAATGCCCTCTTACACACTAGAGCCCAAAAGATGTTGAGAACCGGTGCTCACAAACTTTTCAGATTCGGTAACAAAGCAGGTAGGCTCTTAGCTAATATGGTCCGTATACACAGGGGCAAAACCTATATAGCTAAATTACAGGATGGAAAAGGCCGGCCATTCACCTCGGGTAAGGATATCTGTGTCCGCTTCCGGACATTCTATGAAGCGTTATACTAGGAAGTTAGGGCGGGGGGTATGCCAGAAAAGGAGGAATTCTTTAAGGACCTACAGATTCCTTGTGTATCGGGGGAACAGCTTGAACGTCTAAATGGTCCCATTAGGCTGGAGGAATTAACTTCAGTCATAAAAGTTAGTAAAAATAGCAAAGCTCCCGGTCCAGATGGTATGACGGCCGAATATTATAAGATATTACTTCCACAGGCAGGGGAGGTTCTTCTGAATTTCTATAGGGAAGCTCAAGCAAACCACAAGTTCCCAGAAGGATTGACCCGGGCGTTCATAACGGTGTTAGAAAAACCGGGTAAAGACTTCGCATCCCCGGTGTCTTATAGGCCCATATCCCTCCTAAATTTTGAGGCCAAAGTTTTTGCTAAAATTATGGCGGACCGTTTGAGTAGTGTCTTTCCCCATATAATCATGCCGCAACAGGCCGGGTTTGTTAAAGGCCGAACCATCAGTGCCAATCTAACCACTCTTTTCACCTCCATGGAAGAATGCAAAAGACGAGAGACAGCGGCCATGGTAGTTGGGTTTGACTCCGAAAAGGCGTTTGACCGGGTATCCTGGCCCTACCTGTTCTCGGTCTTAGAGAGATATGGCTTTACAGGGGAAATTGTTCACTGCATTCGCATGTTATACCACGATCCCAAGACGGCGATTCTGGCCAATGGGAAACTTTCAGCTGACTTTCAATTGTTTAGAGGTACTAGGCAAGGGTGCCCGTTGTCCCCGTTATTATATATACTGTCCATAGACCCACTTTTACGTAAAATCGCATCAGATCCTCAGATCAAGGGTTTCGAGATAGGTTCGCATGAGTTTAAGGTATCGCCGTTCGCAGACGATGTTTTGGTATTTTTAACCAAGCCACAGACATCCCTAGATAGGGTGCTAGTGCTGCAGCAAATCTTTGGGTCTTTTGCGGGATTAAAAATCAGTACAGATAAGTCAGAGGTGATGGCTTTAACCCCATCTGTCCAAAAGGACTGGGTTGGCTCTTTTCCCCTAAAATGGGTTGACAATGAGATGAAGTACCTAGGTATCCGACTCCCAAAAGATATAACAGATTTACATAGAGCAAATATAGACCCCTTAATACACACTATGGAAAAAAAGTTAAAGTCCTGGACTCGGTTACCCCTATCACTCTCAGGCAGAATTTTCCTCTTAAAAATGATGGAACTGCCTAGATGGCTTTATGTATTACAACAAATCCCCTTGTGGCTCTCAAAAACTGAACTAGGGCGAATTCACAGAATGATCAGAGTATTTCTATGGGGGGGCCACAAAGCTCGTAGTCCCCTTCAGACTTTAATGCTACCTAGAGATCAAGGTGGACTGGCGTGCCCCAACTGGAGGGAATATAACTTAGCTTGCCTCTTACGTCACATATATGACTGGGTTCACGGAACAAATTTTTGCTCCCCATACACATTCCTTAGGGAATGGTTGCATCTGTTTAGGCCTGTCAATCTGATTCAGATTCCGAGTGCTTCCATACCTAGCAAATATAGGAAAAGCCTACTCATACGTACGGGTCGACAGGCGTGGAAGCTATTATGTAAAAAAACATGTGGTCTGAGTTCTACGGTGACACCGTACCTTACGCTTCTGGGGAACCCAACATTTCCAGGGGGGCTTGATTCAAATGTGTTCCTAAAATGGGCAGATCTGGGTCTAATTCATGTGTACCAATTTTTTGACTGGGGGCAGAGGGAGATCAAAAGTTTCCAAGATCTAAAGGTGCTCTATGAGCTGGACAATAAAGATTTTTATGGATACTTGCAGGCTAGATATTTCATCCAGTCCCTGAAGCTGTTGCCAATAGATTTGCAGAAATTTGCAGACTTAAGAAGAGTATTTGCTCTCAAAGGACGTAAATATAACTCTTGTGCTGTGTTCTCTAAAACTCTTCACAGTTTCCCCAATAACTCTGCCCTGAAATCAATACAATCCAAATGGCTAAAACAAGCGAACATAGATCTAACTTTGGAAGAAATTGTTCGGGTTTTGAAAGGATGTCATACAGTGTCTGAAAATGTGTTGATGAAGGAAGTGGGTTACAAAGTCTTGCACAGTATGTATATGTCACGTAAGGGAATGTTCGACCCCAAGCTATGCGACTCTGCCTTATGTATCAAATGTAGGAAAGATATAGGTTCTTTCTATCACTGTTTATGGTCTTGTGAGGTGCTGAGTATTGGACAAATATATTATTGGACATCCGGAAAGCATTGGGCACCTCTATCCAGAAAGACCCCCGGATATGCTTATTCCGGCTGTATGAGGGGCCTCTGGAGCTCTTACCGGAGAAGAAACACCTTCCCCGCGCAACGAAGCACCATCTATCTGGTCCAACTTTGATCTCATCGCCTCAACCGAAGTAAAAAAGACCATCCAGAAAATCAACCCAGCCTTACATCCCATCGATTCCATCCCAGTTAAGTCTCTCAAGCTCATTCCTGACACCATCACCAAACCCATCGCGGACATAATAAATACTTCACTTGAGCAAGGCATCTTCCCAGAAGCCCTGAAATGCGCCATTATCAAACCAATCCTCAAAAAAACACATCTCGACCCCTCCGACCTCTCCAACTACAGACCTATCTCAAATCTCTCATTCATATCCAAGATCTAGAGAAACACGTCAACCTCCAACTCTCTGAACACCTTGAAAATCATAACATCCTCTACCCCACCCAACATGGCTTCAGAAAATCCCTCAGCACCAAGACCCTCCTTCTATCACTCACAGACACTGATTAAGAGGCTTTGATGCTGGTCAATCCTTCCTACTCATCTTACTGGACATCTCTGCTGCCTTCGATACCGTAAATCATAACACCTCTCTGTAAACTCCTCTCAAGTCTGGACCTCACATTCTTCATCTACGCAGACGACATCCAGATTCTTCTCCCCGTCAAAGAAAGCATACCTAACACCATCGCCTTTTGGACCTCTCTCTCCACCCAAATATCAAATCTCCTCACGCAGATATCCCTCACCCTCAACCACAAAAAAACCAAAATCCTTTACTTATCAAACAAAAACACATCCAACTCTAGCAAAGACAGCACCTCCAACCAGCCACTCACCACCCTTTCCAACGAGGTCAGAGACCTAGGCATCCACCTTGACTCAAACCTCAACTTGAAGAAACACATCAACCTGACAATCAAAGAAGGTTTCTACAAACTAAAAATCCTCAAGAAACTCAAACCACTTCTATTCCACCACGACTACCGCACAGTACTCCAAACCCTCATACTATCCAAGCTAGACTACTGTAATTCCCTCCTCCTCGGTCTGCCCACCACCACCACAAAACCACTTCAGCTACTCCAAAATGCCGCAGCCAGATCCCTCACAAACACCAACCGAACCTCACACATCACCCCTACTCTAAAAGCCCTACACTGGCTCCCCATATCACACAGATCTCAATTCAAAACCCTCACCATACTACACAAAATCATCAACAACAAAAAATCAAATGGACTAACCCCCCCCCCCCCCCCCCCGCCAACTACAACATAGCCAAAAAAACCTGCACTCCCAAAACACAGGCCTCCTGATCATTCCACATACAAAACTTGCTCACCTGACTTCTACCAGACAACGCACCTTCTCAGTAGCTGGTCCAACTCTCTGGAACCAGCTACCCTCTCACCTCAGACTGGAACCTTCCCACCAAACATTCAAAAAACAGCTGAAAACATGGCTGTTCCAGAAAGCCTACCAACTTGCGACCTAACTCCTCCCCCCCCCCCCACCCTCTCCTCTGTCTCACAGATACTACAAGAAAGCCTCAATGTATAAAGGTTACTATGTCTAAGTAATGTATAAAGGTTACTATGTTTTAAGTAATGTATAAAGGTTACTATGTATAAAGTAATGCATAATTGTTGCAATGTCAAAGTAATGTCTCTATGTTCCAATGTAAAAATGTTCCTACGTATAAGTTAATGTTACAATGTAAAAATAGGAAGACCCCCTCCGGCATACTATTACCCTGTTATAATGTGAACCGATGTGATGTACACCAACGAATGTCGGTATATAAAAGCAAGCAAATAAATAAATAAATAAATAAATTTCTGAGCAAGGCTCTCGTGACAAGTCTACAAGTCATTTTGGCGGTCTGGATAACCGATGCCAGGCCACAGATATCACACTGGAGGAACAGAATGAACACTCTGCTGCTATTTGAAATCATGACCACTAGTACACAAACTCGCCGATTACAACAGAAGTGTGAAGAGATATGGCATGGATATCACGCTTTACTCCCACAGGCCAAGAAAGACTTAATCCAACAATTGAGATTTGAAACCTACAAAGCTTCTTCCCAGAGAACGCACTCCTTGTAGTACACTCCACATTGAGGACAATTTGCTCATCCTGACCAAGGGAGGGGGAGGGGGGTGGGAAAGGGATTACCTATTGTATACTGTTCACTGGATGGTGTTGTTTCTTACGAATGTTTTGCTATGTGATGGTTGACAATGTTTACCAAATGGGTTTACTTTATTGTGAAAAATCTAATAAAGAAATACTTAAAAAAAAAAAAAAAAGATTAAAATCTGTGTTTGTGTGTCCAGAGTCTAGCCTGACAACGTGGACCCTCACGGGACTGCCCCCATGGGCGTGGTCAGCTGCCACAGTGTCCAAGGATCCACCCAAACATCAATAACCATAACACTTACCCCTGAAGAGCAGCTCCACCGCCATCAGCTGGGACTCTGTTTTTTCTGTGCAGGGTCTATGCTTCAACTCGCACGGTGCCCTCAGAAGCCGGGAAACTACTAAGCCTAAGGTCTAATGAGGAGGTGACCCTAGGCTTCACGACTCCTGCTCCTCAACTAATATTCCATGTGACCATTACTGTGGAAGACCAGGAGTTTCCTAATCAAGCCCTGGTTGATTCTGGCATTGGGGGAAATTTCATTTGGAAAGCCCTCATCATAGAAACATAGAAACATAGAAATGACGGCAGAAGAAGACCAAACGGCCCATCCAGTCTGCCCAGCAAGCTTCGCACTTTTTTTTTTTTCTCATACTTATCTGTTACTCTTGGCTCTTAGTAACCCTTTGGTTCTATTTCCCTTCCACCCCCACCATTAATGCAAGGAGCAGTGTTGAAGCTGCATCTAAGTGTAATATATAGCTTAAATTAGTTAGGGGTAGTAACCGCCGCAATAAGCAAGCTACACCCATGCCCATTTGTCTACCCAGACTATGCGATTCAGTCCCTGTTGGTTGTTGTCTGTATATAGATCCACTTTTCTTCATTCCCCCTGCCGTTGAAGCAGAGAGCTATGCTGGATTTGCACGAAGTATCAGACTTCCTCCCCTGCCGTAGAAGCAGAGAGCTATGCTGGATATGCACGTAGTATCAGACTTCCTCCCCTGCCGTAGAAGCCGAGAGCTATGCTGGATATGCACGTAGTATCAGACTTCCTCCCCTGTCGTTGTAGCAGAGAGCTATGCTGGTTATGCATTGAAAGTGAAGTATCAAGCTTATTTGGTTTGGGGTAGTAACCGCCGTAACAAGCAAGCTACTCCCCGCTTTTTGTGAATGCAAATCTTTTTCCACATTTCCTCTTGCCGTTGAAGCTTGGAGCAATGTTGGAGTCGCATTAATCGTGTGTATGTTTATTGAATAAGGGTATTATCTCCAGGTAGTAGCTGTCATTCCCGTGAGCCACCCGTTCTTCATTCATGTCCTCTAGACTTTATGGATCCACAGAGTTTATCCCATGCCCCTTTGAAGTCCTTCACAGTTCTGGTCTTCACCACTTCCTCCGGAAGGGCATTCCAGGCATCCACCACCCTCTCCGTGAAGAAATACTTCCTGACATTAGTTCTGAGTCTTCCTCCCTGGAGCTTCAACTCGTGACCCCGGGTTCTGCTGATTTTTTTCAGACGGAAAAGGTTTGTTGTTGTCTTTGGATCGTTGAAACCTTTTAAGTATCTGAAAGTCTGTATCATATCACCTCTGCTCCTCCTTTCCTCCAGGGTGTACATATTTAGATTCTTCAATCTCTCCTCATAAGTCATTCGATGAAGACCCTCCACCTTTTTGGTCGCCCTTCTCTGGACCGCCTCCATCCTGTCTCTGTCCCTTCGGAGATACGGTCTCCAGAACTGAACACAGTACTCCAGTTGAGGCCTCACTAAGGACCTGTACAAGGGGATAATCACTTCCCTTTTCTTACTCGATATTCCTCTCTCATCGACCTCCTACACCTCCCCTCAGTCCCCCGGAGGTCACCCCTCATCATCTCTTCCATCCATGGGGACCCCCTGTCCAGGAGGATCACATTGACCACAGCACCCTTGCAAATTCGCATTGGCGTTCTCCACACAGAAGACTTGGCTCTTCCACATCATTGACAAGGCAGTACATCCAATTGTGTTGGGTCTTCTGTGGCTACAGCTTCATTCTCCGCAGTTCAATTGACTTTCCTGCACCTAATCAGGTGGGGTCCTCATTGCCTGGAGTTGGTTAAACCTCCACTTCTTTTACCGTTGGTAGTCGCCCTCATGGACCTACCCTCTCCAAATGAGAACAACACAGACGTCTTCTCTGAAAAGAGAGCTGAGACCTTACCCTCTCACTGAGTATACAACTGCGCCATTGAACTAAGTCCCAACTCCAAGCCTCCTTGTGGCAGAGTGTATCTGTTGTCCATCCCTGAGACCAGAGCCATGTTGGAGTGCATCAGTGAGAACCTTAATCGGGGCTTCATTTGGCCTTTCATCTCCTCAGCTGGGGCGGGCTTCTTTTTTGTTACCAAAACGGACAAAACCCTACGTCCCTGTATCGATTACAGAGGAGTAAATGCAATTACTAAGAAGGATTGGAACCCACTGCTACTCATCTCTGAGCTATTTGACCGCCTCCAGGGAGCCAGAGTCTTTTCCAAATTGGATCTCTGTGGGGCCTATAATCTCATTCAAATTTGGCCTGGGGACGAATGGAAGACCACATTCAACACGCGGGATGGGCACTATGAGTACCTCGTAATGCCTTTTGGGTTATGCAACAAACCTGCAGTATTCCAGAAGATGATGAACGAAATCTTCAGGGATCTCCTTTACATCAGTGTCATTGTGTATCTCGATGACATCCTCATCTTCTCAATGGATCTTGAGTTTCACCATCGAGGCTATGAGATATCAAGCTGTATGCCAAGCTTGAAAAGTGTATCTTCGAGCAAGAAAGCCTACCCTTCCTGGGGTATATAGTGTTCAACAAAGGCTTCCACATGGATCCGGACAAGATCAAGTGTATCCAGGACTGGCCATAGCCCACAGGCTTTGCCAACTGATATGGACCTTTATACCCATCAACTGTATGATTGTGGCTCCGCTCACAGCTCTCACCCATAAGGGGGCAGACACCAAGGGGGCAGACACCTTTAAATCTGTCTTCCAAGATTTAAAGGAGGCCTTGCTGCAGGAACCCTGTCTTCACCACTCTGATTCCATGCTTCCCTTCATAGTTGAGCTAGATGCTTCTATGCTTGGAGTTGGGGCAGTCCTGAGCCAACACTCACCTAAAGGCACCCTCCACCCTTGTGCCTTCTTTTTGAAGAAATTCTCCCCAGTAGAGCGCTACTATGGAATCGGTAACTGGGAACTGCTGGCCATTAAACTCGCACTCAAGGAGTGGCGTCATTGGCTCGAGGAAGCACAGTGTTATTTATACCGATCATAAGAACTTGGAACATCTCCACCATGCACAATGCTTGAATGCTTGCCAGGCCCACTAGTCTCTGTTCTTTGCACGGTTTGGTTTAGAGATAAAATACTGACCTGCTATCAAGAATGTTTGAGCCAATGCACTCTCCCAGTCCTTCATGGGCAAGGACGTCCCCGAGGCTTCCACACATATATTATTGACTCGGCCCAGATTCTTTTGTCCACTATCTTGATTGTTCCACCAGGGAAGACGGTCGTACCATGCTGACTCCAAGAAAAAGAGTTAAGTTGGTCCCACAACTCCCATGTCACAGATCACCCTGGACAGGCCTGGACTCTCGCCATGCTCCAACAGTATTACTGGTAGCCCCAGATGCAGAGAGTCATTCAGGTTTACATGGACTCCTGTCCCAACTGTGCACAGCAGAAACCATTGGCAGGATAACCCTGGGGGTTGTTACAGCCATTGCCAATCCCCAGGGAACCTTGGACCCATTTGTCCACGACTTTGTGATGGATCTCCCTCTCTCAAATGGCTGCACAATCATTTGGGTCGTAGTCGACCGGTTTTCTAAAATGGCTCATTTCATCCCACTTCCAGAACTTCCCACGGCCCCAGAATTGGCCCAGCTATTCACACACCATATCTTCCGCCTGCATGGCCTACTTAAGCATATTGTTTCTGACCATGGGTCCCAGTTTATGGCCAAATATTGGTGCTCCCTCTGCAAGAAGCTCAACAGCTCCTTGGACTACACAACAGCTTACAATCCCTAAGCCAATGGCCAGTCCAAGCAAACTAATCAGACATTAAAGACTTTTCTCAGAGCTTATGAAAATGACTACCAGATCAACTGGGCCTTTCTTCTTCCATGGACAGAGTTTTCTCACAACTCCCACATCAGCTTAGCCATGGGGGTCATCCCCTTTTAAAATTTTGTCTGAAGACAGTCATCTCCCCCATTACCAATTCCATTGAGAGTCCCCTTACCTGTGGTTCAATTGACTGCTCAGGAGCTCCAGGAACTCTGGGTCTGCACTGTGGAGATGCTTCAAAAGGTGGTGGAGAGAGCAAAAAAACCCCAAACAAACATGGCATGGCACCTGTCTGCACTTCAGTTTAAGCCAGGGGACAAAGTCTGGCTTAGCACCTGCCATATACGTCTCCAGATGCCTACCATGAGACTCACCCCCCATTACATTGGGCTTTTCCTGTCACCCGACAGGTGGACCCAATGTAACCTACTAGTTGCATCTACCAGTTTCCCTGGGAGTCCACAATGTGTTCCACGTCTCCCTTTTCAAGCCACTAGTCCTCACGTGGCCCTCTAAGAGACTTCCTGAGCCCCAGAAGGTATCTGATGAACAGGATACTATCTACCGAGTGGAAGAGATCCTGGACATCAGGCATCGAGCCAGGAGGTGGGAATATCTGATTTCATGGCAGGGATATGGCCTGGAGGAAAATACTTGGAAGCCCACCTCCAATATCTTGGACAAAAACCTCTTAAAGTAATTTAATGCTACGCACCTCAAGAAACCCAAACCCTCTGAGGGGGGTTTAGAGGAGGCAGTACTGTTGCATTTGGCTGGCCCTGGGATGGACCCACGACTAGCCACTCTTACTTCCAGCCATGAACTGCAGGCAGGATCCTCCAGTGTCGGGGCAGGCCTCCCAGATGAAAGTGCAGCAGGTTGCTGTGCCTGAATAGGCCCGACGCGCCAGCCGGAGGTATGCTGGCTCCAGCTGCCTTGGATGTCCCTAGGCATACGTGTGCTGAACTCGCCGCCTTTTAAAGGTCCCACAGTGGGAAATCCCCCGTGTCCCCCTCGGATGATGTCAGAACAACTTCCTATTTAAGGCTTCCTTCGATGCCCCTCAGACACCTTGGCAATAGGTCAACTCCTTTGGAGCGGTGGTTTGCCTCTGCGTGTTCCTGATCCTGGTTCTTCTTCGTGTCTTCCTGATTGTGTTCCTGAGTTCTGTGTCTTGTTCCTGGTTCCTGTGTGGCTGTCTGATTGAGTTCCTGTCTTCTTTGTGGTCAGTCTTCATCCCTGTTTGTCTTCAGCTTCTTTTCCTTGCTAGTGTGGTTCTTTGTCTCCTTGGATGGACCTTTGGCTTTGACTTAGGACTGGACCCTGACACTGCTAGACTTCCAGCTGCCCCTGACCACGGTCTGATTTTTGACACTGAGTGAACTCCGCTGGCCCTGATCCCAGCCTGAACCAGACCTTGTTCATCTACTGCCTGCCCTGATCCCTGCTAAACGCTGATTCTGTTCTTCTTCTCTGTGTTGGCCCTCACCTCTTGACTCAAATGATCTTTAACCTCACAGAGGCCTGTGCTTAAGTCCAGCTGGCCCCGGCACCCGAGGGCTCACCCTAAGGGGAGCGAGGGCTGGTAATGGTGAAGTTCTAGTTGGCCCTCTGCTTCAGCCAGCACCGCCTCCCGACGGAGGGGACCTGCAGGGTTTCTCCCTGCAGGTTAAACCAACTCCCCCTCAGCTCAAGGGTCCACTGCCATAACAGTCTACTTTGTTATGAGAAAGGGAGTATTAGTCCCCAAAAGCTAGTCATGAAATGTATTAAGTTAGTCCAATAAAAAGGCATCACCTTACATATTTTTTGTTTGTTTTTGCCTGACCCCTCCACAACCCTATATCTTACCATCAAGCTTTGTAATAATTTAAATGGCTACCAAAACTAGTGAGATTGATGCTGGAACATCTGGCTTCCTAGGATCCCATGGCTTTGCAGGATGGCTTCTGGTCATCCCCAACCTGCTGGTACAACTCATTTGGTTTCTGGGCAGTTGTAGTCTACTGCTATCAACCTAGCTATCTCATAGCCTACAGTATTGCTAGGTTGTACTTCTGTTATCCACCCTTATTACAATCTCCCATTGCCTCTGCTCCTTGAGATGAAGGATGGGTATTTGTTGACTTGGCATGGCACCTGTCTGGTATGGCATGGCAGTAGAAGATGACAAAACGAGGGCAGGTTTTATGGAAACAAACATGTGGAACTTGAAGGTGGAGAGAGGGTGAAGGGCCATATAATTTGGAAAAGTAATTACACAAATTGTATTTAATTGAAAATAATTGTATTTGTATTCGCATATAACAAGTATATGTATCATAAAAAAGATCTTACAGGATATTCATGTAAGCCAGTTCCCTGTAGAGCACTTGATCCCCAGGCAACACAATGTCCAACACTACATTTAATATATCATAGAAAGTCTAATAGGCATTATTTAATATTATTTACTTAAGAAAAAGGGCCAAATTCAATAAAGATTTTTTTCCAAAGCATGTAAAAAGTCATTTATGAATAAAACCCATACACTAGGATTGACAGCATTACCACAAACAGCCTAATCTTCTTTTCCCTTCACAACAGATCAATTCCAATGAAACAAAATATATTTTCAAAGAGTTGTATTTGTACTTATGGGAGATACAAATTCACTGAAGTCCTTGCTCACAACCTTTCTAGTTAACTCTGCCTGGGAGATGGACACTGAACCCAGAGAAAGTGTGAAAGATTCTGGCATATTGTTATAATAACAAGCAGCCTCCTGGGACACAATCACTATTGTTGCACGGTTGATAGAATTATAATAGGAGTGAGCAATGGTAGAGCTTTCTGAGGGAGAACCTAGGACAGGGCATGGCCAACTCCGGTCCTCGAGAGCCACAAACAGGCCAGGTTTTCAGGATATCCACAATAAATATGCAGGAGATAGATTTGCATACAATGGAGGCAGTGCAGGCAAATCTGTTTCATGCATATTCATTGTGGATATCCTGAAAGCTTGGCCTTTAGTGGTTCTCAAGGATTGGAGTTGGCCATGCCTAAGGTAGGCATTCCCTGACAATAGATGGTGCCTATGGTATGGCTTCAAACAACAGCCATGCATTAAGTGGATGGGTCAGGCCAGCACATGACCCTCTGTCCTGCAGAGAAACCTCTAGCCATATTGACTATGTATATTTTTTGGGGGGGGGGGGGGGGGCAGGGCGGAGTAAGGGCAAGTGCTGTATAAGGTAAATCACATCATAACAATGCCCCTTCCTAAAATGTTACAATCTTAATCATTTGAGCACAAGGAGATTAAGCAATTTTTGCAGATTCACACAGGGCAAGATGGTGGTGTTAGTGGGATTGCAACTTGGGACCTCAGCTTCCCAGGTTTAGTTGCTTGAGGGCCAATGTACGAACCTGTATAGTTTATTGCGGATTGGAAGCCTGTTTTCACAAAAGTTTGCTACAGATGCAAATAAGCTCCCTAACAAATTTGCATGAGAAACTTTGCTACTTGACCCTCTCTTGAGCTGTAATTATCTTTTGTACAAAAACTAGTGAGCAACGACATCTTTGTACGCTGATTTCTGAATTAATGAGCTGCTTTGCGTGACAGTTTGATAGAATACAGTGAGTTAAAAAGAAGGTGTTCACCTCACCCAGGTCCGTACCTCGAAGAGGCTGATCCTGTCCTAGCTTTGCCCTTTCTGCATGCACGGCGACATAGTCCCTACTTTTCTCAGGGAAATCAAAGCTGCCAGTCCCTGAACGCCAGGGAAAAGGAAAAGGAAAATTAAATCTGTGTTAGAAAGGTTTCTGTTTTTGTTAAAGGGTTTAGGGTGGAGCGGCAGCCAGAGCCTGCTTCACTGTTACACTTGTTCTGCGTTCCCTGGCTAAAGTGATGGAACAGATGTGCGTGAAAGAGAGCCTGAGCCAGACGTGGAATTCAGGAAAGAAAGTAAAAAAAAACAACAAAAAAACAGCCCTCAACAAATCAAGCCATTCAGTGTGCTTTAGAAAGACCCTTTTATTTACCAAGTCACTGACCCGGGCACACTCAAACGAGATAATATTGCCGTTTTGAAGCTCCAGCGCTGGTTAAATCCGCAGGACTGGTTAAGCAGTTCAAGTTAAAAACAATTAACTCTTCCTCTTGATGATAAACTTGTGATGTCACCGGTGAACACGCTGTGCTTGCTTGTCCTCATCTTACACATCTGCCTCCTGTATCTTCACCAGAGGAAATTTGGCTTGGGGTGTGCATAGAAAAAAAAAATGGTTTCATCTTATTTTTCATTTACTTTTCTGATCATTTTGTCCTATTTCATTATTTTCAGCTTGCTAAATGGTTTGCTCGCACGCTGAAATAGTAAAAATGAAGCAAAACTAATTTTCGCTCTAGCGGTGTGTGTGTGTGTATGTGTGTGCGCATGTGTGTTTTGTTTTGGGTGGGAAACAATCCAAAATGAAATAACACATTTTGCACAGCAATTTTCACATTGTTTCAAAAACCACAGCACATCCCTAATCTAGATTCCCTGGCAGCTTGCCATAGATATCTTGGGCCAACAAAGCTTCCCCCACCTCAATAAACAGTAATGAAAGGGCACCCCAGCCTGCAGTGCACGCCAATCAAATTTCCTGAATCTGAATCCAGTTTTTTCTAGGCCCAGTGATGGCAAACAGGATGGGGGGCAAAATGTGTCATTGGGTTTTATACTCCAGTCTTCGTTTTACTGGGCAGATATGAAAACCCGTCATACTATGATGCCAGCACTTTTTCGACCTCCCCCTCCCCGCCCCCGCCAAATACCCCTCGTTCCCATGTGACCCAAGAGGTGGTCTGGAAAGCTCATTACGTTAATGTTGATTTACGTTAGCCCACAAAAAGGTCTCACAACCTGCTAAGGCGTCCAGGGGCAGCAGAATGCCTTTTTGGTTGAAGGGCCCAAATCAACCAAGCTCCACCCTTCTCTCTTCCCTCTCACTGGTTGGTGTCTCTCCTCTCCCCCCCCCCCCCCTTTGCTGTCTTCCCGCTCAATTTCTCTGGCCCCCCTCCCCCTCCCCAACAGGATCCCTCTTCCTGCCGGGAGGAAGAGCGTGATGGACCACCATGCTGCTGCTTTGGCCAGATCCTCCTCCTCCTCCTCCTCTGCCACCTGGCCTGACTTCTTCTTTGAACCCCCTGCGGTTCAAGGCAGCAGCCAGGCCCGGAGCTACAGAAGTGGAAGATCCAGATAACCTCACAGCAATCCCTGCAGCTCCCCTTCTTCCTTACCCAGCCCCAGATCTCCTGCAGTGATTCTGCAGGAAGGGCCAGATTTTGCTGTGGCCATGGTCCTGTGTGTGGCCCACCCAGTCCCAAATCTATGAAGGCATCAGTTTCCTCCAGGACCAATAGGACCACCAGAAGTCTGGATTTATATTCAAGGGAGAAAGAAGTGACACCTATTGGAGTGCAGGCCCCCCCCCCCAAAAAAAAAACTACCCTGTTCTCCAGTATGAAGCTTTTATGAACCTGATTAAAATCTAGCCTAAATATCTGGAGAGATGGCCAATCATTTTTGTTTTATTGAACTTAGAACTGCAGACAGAGAGGTACATAAAGTAGTTCTTCTCTTAGCCTTACAGTGATAGAAACCAAATATGTCAGATAATATCACAAGGAAACCAGCATCATAGAAATATGTGCTGTAGAGGGCTAGGCCTGGAAGGCATTCTGGGGCACATGGCCCCTTGCCAACATGAGAAAATTGGTTATAATAGGCCAGACTGTCCAAAACTGAACATAATAGGAAAGTGGCATAATCAAAAGGAGAAATACAGTTTCTTCTCATATTTTTTCTGACTGTGAAACCCCCCCCCCCTAAACAAACAGAAACTGTCTTTCACCAAAATCTAAGAATTATACTGACCACAGCTCCTAACACAGACCACCCTTCCCCCTGCCTGCCTCCTCTCTTCCCTTCCCACAATACTCCTTCTCTTCTTTCCCCCTCTCTCCTCCCCTTCTGCAGGCTCTCGGGGACTTGGACCCCTGTATGGGGCTGGACCCAAGGTGCCTGAGAGGGGCTGTGCTAGGAGAACTGACATCCCCAGTCAGCGCTGAACCATTTCAGCAATGCCAATAGCAGCTTGGCTATGGAATATGTGACTCACAGCTATGACCAGAGGCAAACTTGAACTTGCTAACTTATCCCTAGAGCCTTCCTACTCAGAGAAACCCTGGCCAATCTATTCCTGCAAATTCTTCCCAGCCTGCCTCCCTCGCCCTCCCCTCCTCTCCCTGCTGAACAAAGGCAGAGTGTACTGGCTTTGCTAGAGTTTCAGACTTGGTGAAGGAGTGTGTCCCAGGCACTCTGCTTTCTCCAGTCACCCTGGAAGCTATTTACTGTGCAATCTGGCTGGGAGCCTGGTGCCCAGACTCCCTGGGTGGGTGGAGGAAATGCGGATTGACTGTTGACATCACAGGCAGAAAGTGTAGCAGAACAGGCAGATCCCTGCGCGATCGATCGTTTAACCCCTGAACTATATTCCGTGGCTGTATATGGGGGGGGGAAGGAGAGAAAGAGGAGTGGAAGGGATTCTCCATTAAGCCTGCTTCCCCAAATGGTAAGTTGAATGAACAGATGGCTCTATATACACCGATACGCTTTTTAAAGGTCCCCTGCAAGGCGCCCCTTATTACTCCTTAGTCCTTCTCAACCTGTTCAGTGTTTGCTCCCCCATCCCACTGACTCTTCTCAACCATATCTCCCTGCTCACAGATGGGCCAAGTTTCCTAGTCTCCTGCTTTGCGTCTGGCAAGCAAGAGTCATCTACCCAGAACTGCTTCTGAAAGCTGATCTTTGACCGACCACTATGTGTCACTATCAGAGCAGACCTCGTTTCTCCCTCATCCCAGCAAAAGCAAAAACATTGAACCGTGGAAAACCAAACCATCAAACAACAGAGCTCGACGCCAGAAGGCTCGGCGTCTACTTGACTCGTCCAACAAGTTGGGATGTTCAAGAGTGAACTGTATTATTTCAAAAAGCAGCAAACCACATGACAAGAACAATGTACTTGGATTCTCTATATTGTTCTTGACATGCTATTTGCATTTTTTTTTTTTAATAGTAAAATTAACTTTTTTAACATCCAGCTTGTTGGACGAGACAAGTAGACACCGAGCCTTCTGACTTTGAGCTCTCCCTCATCCCAGCCCAAGATAAAGGAGCCCAGGCCAGGATTGGAACCCAGTTGGATACACGGAATACGTACCCTTATCCAGGCCGCTCTGGCATGGCTGTTTAGCCATGAATTTACTACTCCTAGCCCAATTCTAGCCTGGATCACAGCGTAGGATATAAACTAAAGGAAAGTGTAGCCAGAAGGCCCATAGAGAGAATTTCGGGCTTGGTTAACCCCAGGACAAAGCTGGGCGACCTGCTCTTATTGCAGCCGAGGCATTCGCCGTGTTAGATCCACATGAAGATGCCCCTGTGTCAGTGAAATGGGCTGATGCATGCAGCTCACATGCCCAGAGCTGCTCTCTCTGCCTGCGGGACAGGAAAGGAAGTCACTGAGGTGACAGCTCAGCTGTCACTGCTGCTGGTCCTGGGCATACATGCTTTCCAAATAGAGATGTCCAGTGTGGGAATTATTGAAAAGCTGGAATCGCCGGGAAGCCAGACAGTTTTTAGAAAATCCTTAGAGAGGGCTGGAAAAAAAAAAGGGATAAGGACTTTTCCATGATTATTCTAGGGCATGGAGGGGAGGAGGCAACTTAAATTGTCTCTAGGAGCAGAATGAATGATTATGATTTTTGATAGACTCCTCATGCCTAGTCCTTGCTTTTCATCCTACCTAACAACGCTGTCTTGATGGGCTTATATCCTAGGCAGATGGTCATAGCCAGGGACTGTAGCACCTGGAGCTCCAGGTTCCAGTCCCACCTCCATAATTTCCTGTGTCACTTTCTGCAAGTTACTTAGCTGCTATGTCCTGAAAAAGCATATCCCCAAGAACAGGATATTTGTAACTGCAGGATTTATTAGGGATGCACAGCCAATTTTAGAAGGACATGAAAACATGAACAAGATTTGTTACATCATTTTGTGTCATTTCCCCTCTGAAATTACACAAAAAATGAATGAAATATCGTCCATGTCATTTAAGATGCTTTGGTGCACACTAAAGCATTTTAGCGTATACCATTCACATAATTTAGTAATGTACAGATACAATAAAATTTAGTAAAGTGCATGCATTGTAAAAAAAAAATAAAAAAATAAATAAATATATATATAATGTGCGCAGTTTGCAAAGTTTAGCAAAATAAATGCCTAAAAGGATTCTGAGACAGGGAATGAGGTGTGGATTGGGGGTGCCGGTACAAATATTCTCTGCATCTGAATCTTAGTGCGATCTTAGGAACATGGCTTCAGCTCGTAGCTCTTTATCCAGCTCTGAGCTGGTATTAAGAACGTTGTTCCCTCTGTCTTGGGCAGGTGATATCTGGGCTCCAGAAGAGAGCACGCTGCCTGCTCATTTGCTCCCGGGGGGCGGGGCTTCAGCAGCTACTGCTCAGCACCCCTAGCACTGCTGGCTGCTCCAGATAGCAAACAGGCTGATGCAATACCTGCGCGCCTTAAACGGGCATCCATGATTAACAAGCAGCGATCCACCTCTCCTGGGCGCCCGATTTAATATTTAAATCGAGTGCTGTGGTAAAAAGTAGGCGCTAGGGGAAATTGTGTGACCCTGGCGCCTCCTCGGCAGTGGGCGGCCAGGAGAGAGGTCGGCTGTCAGCCGGTTAGGAAAATGGACGCTCAGTTTTACAAGCATCCCTTCCCCTAACCTGTGCAAAGCCCATGGGTTAAGAAACGGACGCTCGTTAATTGAGCCTCCCTTTCCCTAACCTGACCGCCGGCACACTTTTTTTTTTTTTTTTTTAATTTCTCCTATTTCTGTTCCTCCGACTTAATATCGCAACGATATTAAGTCAGAGGAACAACAACAAAAAAAAAAAAAGGAACAGAAAAGCAGTATTTTCTGCTTTTCTGTAATTTTTTGGGTTCTTCAAGAATTAACGCCTGCTCCTGCTCCAGGCAGTCGTTAATTTCTGCAGGGTTAAAATGTGAGCGTTGGGAGCACATTACTTTTTTTTTTTTTTTTGCATCAGGGGGGGGGGGAAATAGGTACTAGCCTCATCGACATGAATCTACATGTGATGAGTGCTACTACCTATTCGCTCAAGGACATGCTAACCCCTGGTTTGCATGGGGGGGGTTGAGGATGTGCATCCAAATCGCAAGCTCAGTCGTGTGTTGAGCCATACGCTGAGGCCAGCGCACGGTATTGCATTGGCCTGAAAGATAGATATGGGAGAGAGGGAATAGAAGATTGGGATTATTTCAGTTGATGACACCTGACATTCACAGCAAGTGTCCCATCAAAAAAAAAAAGATTCTCCCATTTAATAAAATGTATGCAAAGAGACTGGCCTGGTGGCTCAGTGACAATTAGGGTTGCCAACTAGCTCCAGATTCTCAGGACAGGTTGATCCAGTCCTGGTTTTACTTCCCTGCATGCAGGTACACTTATAGTCTTGCTTTTCTTAGAGAATGCAATAGGGAAATCAGAATAAGTCCCAACATACAATGGGGTAAAACCAGAACTGGATCAACCTGTCCTGAAAATCTGGAGACAGGTGGCAATCCTAGTCACAATGCACAGAAAGTCCTTGGTTCAAATCCTGGCTCATGGCTTCTACTCCCTTAGGGCCTGATTTTCAAAAGCATTTACACACTTAAAAATGGGCTTTACATGTGTAATGTACTTTACTCTTGTAAGTGGGCTTTTGAAAATTGCTACAATATATACCGTTGAATTGTCCATAGGATTTATTCATGGAAGCGGCTTTTGAAAATTGGTACGATAGTGTATTAAATTTACCTGAGTAACTCCTTTGAAAATTCACCTGTATGTGAACTTGAGCTGGGAATGCTAGGGAGGCAGCGTTCACAGTCCCCAGAGGATGGAAGGGAATCTTTGTCATCGTTTAAGAGGCCAGATTAAAGGCCGATGACTGAAGGGTTCCAGAAGAAACCCTGGTGCATAGCCCTTGGCCCAGATTATCACTCTTACATTTGGCGGCTCGAGAGACAGCCCCACAAGCTGAAGCACTCACCCTGACACTGCTGACAGGCCCTGACATTCTCGCGACAGGAACGCTGCTGAATGGCTGCCACCCACAACTCCTCCATCCAGGCTCTCTCTAAGGCACGTACGCCCTATGTGGCAGATCTTAAAGGGGCCACAGAGGGAAGTCCCTATGGCGCCCTTTGATGACGTCAGCCATCCTCCCTACTTAAGGCTAGCCTGGGCACTTCTCCAATGCCTCAGCAACAGGCCCCTAGTGTGCCTAGTACCTCAGTGCGTGTTCCTTGTGTTTGCATCTTGTTCCTGCATTCCTGTCTCTTGCCCAGTTCCAGAATTCCTGCCTTGCCTTATCTGTACCTTGCCCTTGCCTTGTCTGTGCTCTGAACTAGTCGTTGTCTTGATTCTTATCTTGTCCCATTCCCCTTGTCTTGATTTCTCGGACTCTGTCCCTGGCCTGCACCTTAACCTTCCGTGAACGCTACCTGAACCTGACCATGTCTTGTGTGCTGCCTGCCCCGACTTTCACCAGGCCTTGGACTCTTGTTCTTGGACTGCTCTAAGGACTCACCTAAGACCTACTGGCTGCCAGAACTCAAGGGCTTAACCTGCGGGTGAGGCAGCTAATATAGGTGAAGTTCCAGTTGGTCCTGTCAAAGGGCTTGCCACTAGCTGCCGGTGAGGGCCTACTGAGCTTGATTGCTAGGTGGCACCAATCACACCACAACACCAAGGGTCTACTATTTCCACAAGCATTACAGGTATTTGAGGCCATGAACCCAGTGGATTTGACCAACCTACAGGCCATTCCCACTTTGGCCCAATGGATACTGTTGAGTTCGTGGACCCTTGAGCCGACTAGGACAGATGATGACACACTGTGGAAGGTACGCAGTGGGTGTCGAAGCCGGGAGACGGCACAGGCAGGAGACTAGGAGGATCTTCACCACTGGAGACCCGAGATCCCCCCAGGAGGAGCCCGTGAGGACCCGGGCCGCTTGGACTTATGAGCGGTCTCCTGCGGGTCAGTTTCCAGAGGATAGAGAAGAAGAGCTGGAGCCAGGAGGCCAACTGGAACTTCACCACAGGAAGCCCGCGGTCCCCCCGAGAGGAGCTCGTGAGGACCTGGGCCGCTTGGACTTAGGCGGGAACTCCTGGATGAAAGCTGAAGTCAGAAGCCAGTGGACGAAGGCCAAAGTTAGAAGTCAGTGGACGAAAGCCGAAGTCAGAAGCTAGTGGACGAGCGGCTTGGGGTGAGTCAGGGGGCTGGCCGCGGACCTCTGTGGTCTGGAATGTAACAGTACCTCCCCTCTTACGCCCCTTTCCTGGGGGCCTGGGCTTAGCAGGATGGTCCAAGTGAAATTGACGAAGAAGGGTTTTATCCAAGATGTTGGAGGCTGGCTCCCAAGTATTCTCCTCGGGGCCATACCCCTCCCAGGAGAGGAGGTACTCCCATCTACGATGGTGGAACCGCATGTCCAACATGTCCTTCACCTTATAGATGATCTCTTTTTCTGCTGTTGTGGTAGTGGGTTCAGGAGGCTTGTCGTGGCAGACAGACAGGATCAAGGGTTTGAGGAGAGATACATGGAAGACGTTGTGGATCCTCAGGGTGGATGGAAGGCGAAGACGGTAGGAAACTGCACCCACCCGCTCCGCTATGGGGAATGGGCCAATATACCTGGGAGCTAGATGCATAGAGGGAATGCGTAATCAGATGTTCCAGGTGCTCAACCACACCTTATCTCCCGGGAGAAAGACAGGAGCTGGACGTCGTAGCATGTCTGCGTATTTCTTCGTGGTAGCAGCAGTCCAATGAAGCTTCACCTGGGTAGACCTCCAAAGATCACGTAATGGCAGATGAAATTTAATGTGGACAAGTGCAAGGTGTTGCATATAGGGAAAAATAACCCTTGCTGTAGTTACATGATGTTAGGTTCCATATTAGGAGCTACCACCCAGGAAAAGATCTAGGCATCATAGTGGATAATACGTTAAAATCGTCAGCTCAGTGTGCTGCAGCAGTCAAAAAAGCAAATAGAATGTTAGGAATTATTAGGAAGGGAATGGTTAATAGAACGGAAAATGTCATAATGCCTCTGTATCGCTCCATGGTGAGACCGCACCTTGAATACTGTGTACAATTCTGGTCGCCGCATCTCAAAAAAGATATAGTTGCGATGGAGAAGGTACAGAGAAGGGCAACCAAAATGATAAAGGGGATGGAACAGCTCCCCTATGAGGAAAGGCTGAAGAGGTTAGGGCTGTTCAGCTTGGAGAAGAGACGGCTGAGGGGGGATATGATAGAGGTCTTTAAGATCATGATAGGTCTTGAACGAGTAGATGTGAATTGGTTATTTACACTTTCGAATAATAGAAGGACTAGGGGGCATTCCATGAAATTAGCAAGTAACACATTTAAGACTAATCGGAGAAAATTCTTTTTCACTCAACGCACAACAAAGCTCTGGAATTTGTTGCCAGAGGAGGTGGTTAGTGCAGTTAGTGTAGCTGGGTTCAAAAAAGGTTTGGATAAGTTCTTGGAGGAGAAGTCCATTAATGGCTATTAATTAATTATACTTAGGGAATAGCCACTGCTATTAATTGCATCAGTAGCATGGGTTCTTCTTAGTGTTTGGGTAATTGCCAGGTTCTTGTGGCCTGGTTTTGGCCTCTGTTGGAAACAGGATGCTGGGCTTGATGGGCCCTTGGTCTGACCCAGCATGGCAATTTCTTATGTTCTTATGTTCTTAACTGTCGTGCTGTGAGTTGCACTGCAGGAGAAGGGACCGTCAGGGCCAAGGGCAAGGGAGGTCTAAGGCTTTTCCCATTGACCAACTGGAAGGGAGACATGTTGGTAGCCGAATGCTTTTGGCGGTTATAGGAGAACTCTGCCCATGGCAATAGGGCTACCCAGTCGTCTTGGAGGTCACCCACAAAAACACGGAGGAAGGCCTTTAAGATCCGATTTTTGTGCTCTGCTTGGCCATTGCCTTGGGGGTGGAAAACCATTGTAAAGTCCAGTTGGACCCCGAATTTCCTGCAGAGAACTCTCCAGTATTTAGCTGTGAACTGCGGACCTCGGTCTGAGGCAACTTGGAGAGGAAGCCCGTGTAGGCGGAAGATTTGTTGGGTGAAGAGACTTGCAAGTTTAGGCGCTGTTGGTAACTTAGTGAGGGGCACAAAATGGGCCATCTTCCAAAATCTATCGACCGTGACCCCTATCACAGTCTTCCCCTCAGAAGGAGGTAAATCCACAATGAAGTCGGTGGACAAATGGGTCCATGGCTTGGTGGGAATGGGCAAAGGTTGGAGGAGTCCCCAGGGATGACCAGTCAGAGGCTTTTGTCGAGCACAGGTGGGACAGGAACTGACATAGGTACGAACATCTCTCTTGACCTGAGGCCACCAATAGTATTTGGTCAACAGGGCCAAGGTTCGAGCTACTCCTGAATGACCTGCAGTCAACGAGTCATGAGCCCATGACAACACCTTCTTGCGCAGGCGAGCCGGTACGATCGTCTTACCCATAGGAACCACCTCTGAAGCTGCAAGAAGGACCTTGGCTGGATCGAGGATATATCGAGGCGGATTAGGGTTATCCTCCGTCTCTGCCGTGTGAGAGAGGGCGTCAGCTCTAATATTCTTGGAGGCTGGCCTGTACCGGAGGAGGAAGTTGAATCGGCTAAAGAAAAGCGACCATCGGGCTTGTCGAGAATTGAGGCGTTGGGCTCGGCACAAGGATTCCAGGTTCTTGAGGTCCGTATAGGCGATCACGGGGTATTGGGCTCCCTCCAGCCCTTGACGCCACTCCTCCAGCGCGAGTTTGATGGCCAGGAGCTCCTTATCACCGATACTGTAATTTCTCTCCGCCAGAGAGAATTTTCGAGAAAAATAGGAACATGGTAGGGGTTTGCCCTTAATGGATAACTGGCTCAGGACAGCCCCTACCGCAAGATCAGATGCATCTACCTCTACAATAAACTGATGCTGCGGATCTGGATGGTGGAGACAGACATCAAGAAGAAAGGCTTCCTTCAGCCTCTGGAAGGCATTTATTGCTGTCGGGGACCAGTTCTTATCATCGGCACCCTTCCTGGTAAGGGCCATAAGCGATGTCACCATTGGGAATAATGGGGTATAAACTGGTGATAGAAATTAGCGAAGCCCAGGAAGCATTGTAGGGCCTTGACCCCTACTGGCTGTGGCCAATCCCGAATGGCCGCCACCTTATCAGGGTCCATGTGGAAGCCCGTGGATGAGACTATGTATCCAAGGAAAGACAAGGATTCCTACTCGAACTGGCACTTCTCTAACTTGGCAAAGAGACGATTGTCCCGAAGTTTCTGTAGCACTTGCCGCATTTGTACGCGGTGCGTGGATAAGTCTTTCGAATACACCATTACATCGTCAAGGTACACTATGACAGACGTATGCAACATATCCCTCAAGAACTCATTCATAAGGTTTTGGAAGACCGCAGGGGCATTGCATAAACCAAAGGCCATGACCAAGTATTCGTAATTTGGTCATGGCCCATCTCTAGTATTGAATGCTGTCTTCCATTCATCGCTGGGTCAAATCCATACCAAATTATACGCACCCCGGAGGTCCAGCTTGGTAAAGACCTTAGCTCCTTGAAGCCGGTCTAGTAACTCAGGAATCAGAGGCAAAGGATACCTGTCCCACCGTGTGATGGTGTTGAGGCCGCAGTAGTTGATGCAGGGTCGGAGTGACCCATCTTTCTTGGCTACGAAGAAGAACCCAGCCCCGGCGGGGGAATTAGAGGGCCGAATGAAGCCTCTCTCCAAATTCTCCTGAATGTATGAAGACATGGCTCGAGTTTCCGGGAGCGACAAGGGGTAAACCTGTCCCATGGGAGGCATAGTGCCAGGGATCAGGTTTATGGCACAGTCACAAGGCCGGTGCTCCAGGAGGAGTTCAGCTTTCTCCTTAGAGAAGACATCTTCATAATCTTGATACTGTGGCTGGAGTGCCATGGGTGTGGTCAGGAGAGGCACACTGGGACGAGGAATACCTGTCAGGCCCCAGGATGCAATCTGAAGAGTATCCCAGTGTATAACTGGGGAATGTTTCTGCAGCTAGGGCAAGCCCAAGATGATAGGGTGAATGGACCTCTCCAGTATAAGAAAAGAGATTTCTTCCACGTGTAGGAGATCAGTGCAAAGAATCAAGGGCTTGGTGCAGGTAGAAATACTCCCCGGGAGGAAGGATGGAATAGAAGATACCCGGATAGGAGGAATTCGGGGTTGGACCCCAATCTGCAACTGCCAGACGAGGACTGCGAGGATGAAATTCCCTCCCGCTCCGGAGTCGACTAAAGCCAGCGTATCAAAGTACCCCCAGGGTAGAAGAGGGTAACCGGAACAGTGCATGAGGAGGCGGAACTTGTATTACCTAGGGTCAGCTCATCAATGATCCTTAGGTTCTGGCGTTTCCCGTCCGCTCACCACATCGAGCTAGGAAGTGCCCCTTGCCGCCGAAATATAGGCACAGGCCTTGAGTGCTGCGCCGCCTTCTCTCTTCCTGTGAGATCGGCCCTCGACCCAATTGCATAGGCTCAACGCCTTGGTCTCCGGGAGAGGCAGAGGAGGAGGGTACTGGTCGGGGAAATGTAGACCCTGAGTTACTGGGTTTATGACCGGACTTCCCTTCACGAAAGCGGCATTGGATTCGGCGGTCAACCCGCCCAGCCAGATCAATCAGGCTATTCAGGTCATCCGGAAGGTCCCTCACAGCTAGCTCATCTTGGAGTCGTGAAGAGATACCTTCCAAGAATATGCTGTGGAGGCTGTCGACCCTCTAGTCTGGCTCGGCTGCCAAGGTACGGAATTCCACTGCATACTCGGCAAGAGACCGAGTGCCTTGACGTAGTTGGAGTAACTCAGTGGCGGCAGTGGGTCTACGAGAAGGCTCGCCGAAGATATGTTCAAAAGGCTGAGACAAACTGTTCCAGATTCCCAAGAATGGAGTCTTTACGCTCCCACAGCGGTGAGGCCCAAGCCAGGGGCTTCCTGTCTAGCAAAGAAATAATATAACTGGTTTTAATCAGATCCATAGAAAACTGGGAAGGCAGCAGATTGAATCGGATGTAGCACTGATTGAGGAATCCGCGGCAGTGCTTCGCTTCCCCCGAGTACCGTGAAGGTGCCGGCAGCTGTGTGGGCGTTGCCTGTAAGGGATCGGCCGCGGCAACTGGCGCAGGAGGTACGAGTGCAGGTGCTCCATCAATACGATTGGCCAGTCTTTCTACGGTCACCATCAGAGCATCAAGGCAGACTTGCTGTTGCTGCATACGCTGGGCAATTCCGGGGATGGCCTTTAAGCCCGCCATGTCCGCCGGGTCCATGGCCTTGCAAACTGTTGAGTTTGTGGACACTTGAGCCGACTAGCGGGCCGATACAGTACAGTGCGCTCTGGTGGAGCGCACTGTTAACCCGCATTTGGACACGCGTTTTCGACGCGCTAGCTTTACCCCTTATTCAGTAAGGGGTAATAGTGCATCGAAAACACGCGTCCAACCCCCTCGAAACTAATAACGCCCGCAACATGCAAATGCATGTTGATGGCCCTATTAGTTATGCCCGCGCGATTCAGAAAGTAAAATGTGCAGCCAAGCCACACATTTTACTTTCAGAAATTAGCGCCTACCCAAAGGTAGGCATTAATTTCTCTTGGCACTGGGAAAGTGTACACAAAAGCAGTAAAAACTGCTTTTCTGTACACCCTCCAACTTAATATCATGGCGATATTAGGTCAGAGGTCCCACAAGGTAAAAATAATTAAAAATTAAAAAAAAAAATTTTTAAATGGGCCCACGGCTCGTGGGTTGAAAACCGGATGCTCAATTTTGCCGGTGTCCAGCAAAATTGAGCGTCGGCTGTCAAACTCGCTGACAGCCGCCGCTCCTGTCCAAAAAGAGGTGCTAGGGATGCGCTAGTGTCCCTAGTGCCTCTTTTTACCACGGGCCCTAATTTAAATAAATTAATTTACTGAATTGCGCGCACAGGAGAGCGAGCATTTGCCCGCTCTCCCGCAATGTTTACTGTATCGGCCTGTAGGACAGATGATGACGCACTGTGGAAGGTATACAGTAGTGTCGAAGTAGGGAGGCGGCACAGGCAGGAGACTAGGAGGATCTTCACCACTGGAGACCCGAGATCCCCCCAGGAGGAGCCCATGAGGACCCGGGCCACTTGGACTTACGAGCGGTCTCCTGCGGGTCGGTTTCCAGAGGATAGAGAAGAAGAGCTGGAGCCAGGAGGCCAACTGGAACTTTACCACAGGAAGCCCGTGGTCCCCCCGAGAGGAGCTCGTGAGGACCCAGGCCGCTTGGACTTAGGCGGGACCTTCTGGACGAAAGCTGAAGTCAGGAACCTGTGGATGAAAGTTGAAGTCAGAAGTCTGTGGATGAAAGCCGAAGTCAGATTATCATCCCATTATCAAGAAGATTTGCTATCCACTGCCATTGATCTCACAGCTCTCAATCATCTGCAGGGTGCTCAGGAATTTGAACCTAAATTTGTTTTTATATATTCTGCTTTTTGGCACTTCAAAGTGGATTATATTCAGGTACTATAGGTATTACAATCTAACTTTGTACCTGAGGCAACACAGGGTAAAGTGACTTGCCCAAGGTCACAAGGAGCAACAACAGGATTTGAATCCTGGTTTCCCTGGGTCATAGTCTGCTGCTCTAACCACTATACTACTCCTCCACGCCTTGCTAAAGTGGCCCTTTGGGGAGCATATAATCTAATTAAAATTTGTGAAGGTGATGCATGGAAAACTGCCTTTAACGCCTGTGACAAACAATAAGAATATCTAGTGATGCCCTTCAGGTTGTGTAATGCCCCTGCAGTATTTCTATTCATGATCAATGAGATCTTCCAGGACCTTCTCTACTGTCATGTAGTAGTTTTTCTGGATGACATCCTAGTCTTTTCCAAGTCGCTGACAGAACATTGGTGTCACATGAAGCAGGTCCTCCAAATACTCCGCGATCACTACCTCTATGCTAAGTTAGAGAAGTGTGCCTTTGAACAGAAAGAACTTCCCTTTTTGGGATACATTATCTCCCACCAAGGCTTCAGTAGGTATCCAGACAAGCTAATGGAAATTTTGGAATGACCCCGACCCGTGGGCTTCAAGACATTTCAATGTTTCCTGGGGTTCATCAATTACTATAGGCAAATACTGCTCCTTGGCAGCTCCACTTACAGCCCTGATTAAGAAGGGATTGGATACCAAAAACTAGACTGCAGTTGCTGTTATGGTTTTGATGAAGTTGTGAACCCCGGGTCGAGGTGAGAGATGTCTCAACCTACAGGGAGGAGCCCCGGGGGCCTCACCGTCGGTGGGCGTGGTCTCAGCAATGTGGGACACAGCTGTGAGAGAGACTTTATTAGAAAGAAGAGAATGCATAACCCGAGGAGCGGGAAATGCAATAAACACAGTCTTAGAGCAAATACCATAGTCAGGATGATGATGTAGATGAGAAGATCTGGGAGTGACCTGCAGTGCGGGGTACACCAAGAGATTCCTGCAGGTGGATGGAAATACCTCTGAGTGCAGATTCGGTAGTGGCCCGCAGCGCGGGGTATGCCAAGGAAACTGTACTGTAGGTGCCATGGAGGCAGAGGTCTTGTGATACAGGAACCAGGCCGTAGATCTTGTATAGCTGGAGCAATATCCTGAGGCACAGGATGAGTAGAATAGACAGAGTGAAGAATAATAGTGGCCCGAGGAACAGGGTACACCATGGAGTCTTCAGCAAAGTTGAAGAATTTGGAGAATGTACGCACACAAGGAAGTTCCAGCAGAGAAGCCCGAGGAGCAGGTCAGGAAGTCCCAGGCAGGAGGGCCCTCTGAGGAGCGGATAGCCAAGACGTGGAAGAGCTCCCGAGGAGCGGGTACTCAGAGCGTCCGAATACCAGGAGGAGAGTCTGGAACAGAAGATCCAAGTTAGAGCGGATTTAACAAGCGAGAGAACTCCTTACTAACTCGTCTTAGCAATGGGGCCAGT
This sequence comes from Rhinatrema bivittatum, assembly GCF_901001135.1. Taxonomy (NCBI): domain Eukaryota; kingdom Metazoa; phylum Chordata; class Amphibia; order Gymnophiona; family Rhinatrematidae; genus Rhinatrema; species Rhinatrema bivittatum. The sequence goes on from NC_042622.1 coordinate 231,114,600, forward strand.
TAGTATAAGTACACTGACGTCATCAGGAGGGGATGCCCCTGAGATTCCCGCCATGACGTATACATAAGGAGGCCCTGCGCGCGTGCGCGCACCTAGATGATGCCAGAAGTAAGTTGGCAGTTGGCAGCGCCCATGCTGTCCTGGGGACGCCGGAGAAGTCGGCGTTGGTTGGCGGAGGCCGCCATTCACCCAATGATTGACGGTGTAGGGAAAAAAGAGGTGAGCATGAGAGGGGTTGCAGCTGTCTGCGACCAACGGGCGGAACAGTTCCCCCCTTCTTAGGGCCCCTCCCTGGGGGTTTCGGCTTCCTGGGGTGAGCCAGATGGAATTTTCTGATTAGTTCTTTGTCAAGAATATTACTTGCGGGTTCCCAGCTGTTTTCCTCTGGTCCGAATCCTTCCCAGGAAATAACATATTCTCATCGTCTCCCATGTCTCCGCACAACTAGGATGTCATCTGCCTGGTAGGTTGTCTTCCTCCCCAGAGAGGGGCTGCAGCTCAGGTGTCTTCTTTGAAAACTTGGACAAGATGAGCGGTTTCAGCAGAGAGATGTGGAAGGCATTGTGGATTTTTAGTGATGGTGGTAACTGCAAGCTGTACGTGACTGGACCCAGGCTATGTAGTATAGGAAATGGTCCTATATACCGAGGTGCAAATCGAACTGAAGGCAATTTGAGATGAATGAAACAGGTACTTAGCCATACCTTATCCCCGGGCTGTAGTTGTGGAGTTGCTCTGTGATGGGCATCATAAAATTTATTTGCTTGTTGTCCAGCCTTTTGAAGAAGTCCTTTTGTGTGTTCCCACAGCTGATGCAACTCCTGTGCTGAAGCTTGAGCGGCCGGAGAGGTCACTGATAAGGGCATCGGTAATGGAGGTAAAGGCTGGCAACCACAGACAAGTTGAAAGAGCGAAGAGCCTGTGGAAGCTGAAGGGTGTGAATTTAGCGCAAATTCTGACCAGGGGAGCAGTTCGGCCCAATCGTTCTGCCTTGAGTTGACGTAAGCCCGGAGAAACTGCTTTAAAGTGTGGTTCATCCTTTTGGTCTGACTGTTGGCCTGCGGGTGATAGCCAGAAGTCAGGTCTAGAGAAATATCAAATTTCTTACAGAAAGATCTCCAGAACTTGGCTGTGAATTGTACTCCTCGGTCAGAGAGTATGTGCTTTGGCATGCCATGTAAATGGAATATGTGACGGATGAAAAGTTTTGCAAGTTCAAGAGTAGAAGGTAGTCTGGGTAGAGCCACAAAATGTGTCATTTTGGAAAACCAGTGAACGGTGACCCATATGGTGTTGTTACCACTAGTCACAGGGAGATCAATGATAAAGTCCATGGATAAGTGGGTCCACGGTTCGCTAGGAGCGGGCAAAGGTTGGAGAAGGCCCCAGGGATGACCAGTAGGTGGTTTCTGTCTGGCGCACGTAGCACAAGATTCTATGTAGGTCCGGATGTCCTCTTTCATTGAGGGCCACCAATAGTATCTCTCCAAGGTGGACAGAGTTCTGGATTGCCCAGGGTGACCGGCGAGACGTGAGTCGTGAGCCCATCTGAGGATTTTTCTCCTGAGTGCCCGGGGTACCACGGTTTTTCCGACCGGCCCTGTGTGTGTGGCTGAGAAGAGCACCCAAGTAGGGTCGATGATATGTCTCGGAGTGTCCGGGATATCTTCTGGTGTAAACGAGCGGGAGAGAGCATCTGCGTAGGTGTTCTTGTCTGCTGGGCGATATCTCAAAAGGAAATTGAATCTGTTAAAAAAAACAATGACCAGCGAGCTTGTCTGTGGTTCAAGCGTTGTGCATGACACAGATATTTGAGGTTTTTATGGTCAGTAAAAACCGTTATCTGGTGCTGAGCTCCTTCGAGCCATGGGCACCACTCCTCGAATGTCAACTTGATTGCGAGTAACTCTTTATCTCCTATTCCGTAGTTTCGCTCAGCAGGGGAGAAACGCCGAGAGAAAAAAAAGCATGGGTGGAGCGTATGAGTAACACTGTGCTGGCTGAGGACAGCGCCAACTCTGATGTCCGAGGCATCTACCTCGACTACGAAAGGTCATCGAGGATCAGGGTGGCGAAGACATGGCTCCTGAAGGAAGGCTTTTTTGAGTTTCTGGAAGGCTGTTACGGCTTCAGAGGACCACTGAGAGGGGTTGGCTCCCTTGCGTGTCATGGCAGTGAGAGGCGGGTCAAAGTGGAGTAGTGATGAATGAATGACCTATAGTAGTTGGTAAATCCTAGAAAGCGGCGTAGGGCCTTTAAACCCGTGGGTTGAGGCCAGTCCCGAAAGCTCTTAGTTTTCTGCGGATCCATCTGGAACCTCTGGCTGGACACGACGTATCCTAAGAATGGAACTGACTCCTGGTGGAAGGCACACTTTTCTAGTTTGGCGTATAGATGATTATCTCTGAGTCTCTGAAGAACCTTGGAAATGTCCAAATGATGAGTCTGGAGATCCCGAGAGAAGACTAGTATATCGTCCAAATATACTACTACGCAATCATACAAACATGTCTCTGAAGATTTCATTCATCATGTTTTGGAATACTGCCAGGGCGTTCCAGAGGCCAAAGGGCAAGACCAAGTATTCAAAATGGCTGTCATGGGTATTGAAAGCTGTTTTCCATTCATCGCCCTGGCGTATACGAACAAGCTTATATGCTCCTTTGAGATCCAGCTTTGTAAATATTCTGGCTTCTTGGAGCCGATCAAAACGTTCGGAGATCAACGGCAGTGGGTAGCGGTCCTTCATGGTGATCTCGTTCAACCCACAGTAGTCTATACATGGGCGAAGGGATCCGTCCTTCTTGCCCACGAAAAAGAATACGGCTCTGGCCGGAGACTTTGAAGGCCGTATGAACCCCTTTGCCAGGTTCTCCTGGATGTAGGTAGACATAGCCTTTGTCTCAGATAAAAAAAGTGGGTACACCCTTCCTTTAGGAGGTTGGGAGCCCGGTACTAAGTCAAAGGACCGATGAGGTGGCAAGGTATTTGCCGCTTGTTTAGAAAACACGTCCTGGTAGGACTGGTACTGTGGAGGTAGGTGGTAGTGGTCAAACAAGACATAGGGGTCTCTGCCTCTAGGCATCTTCCATGGCAGGCTTTTCCCCACTGAGAAAGCTCCATGGTAGTCCAATCGAATTGGGGTGAGTGACTTGAAGCCATGATATCCCAAGTACCACCGGATGAATAGCCTTGTCCAGGACTAGAAATGTGATGGTTTCAGAATGCAGAGATCCAGTGCGGAGGTGAAGTGGCTGGGTAGTAAAAGAGACCTCACCGGGTAAAGGCTCGCCATGTATGGATGACAGTACTAGTGGCATGGGTGTCCGAACTATAGGAATTCGTAGGTGCTCTACGAATTGGCGAAGTATGAAGTTTCCATCTGTCTCAGAATCTACTAGGGCTAGCATGTGGAATTCGAGGGCCTCTGAAATAATAGAGACTGGAAGAGTCAGTGGAGGAGACAGAGAAGTTAGACCTAGGAAGAGTCCTCCGGCGGATCCTAGGTCTGCAAGTTTCCCGGACTGATGGGGCAGGAAGGTATCGTGTGGCCTGGTTGTCCGCAGTACATGCAGAGTCCAAGTCTCTTTCGATAACGTCTCTCTTTCGATGTAAGGTGGCTCCATCCTAGTTGCATGGGCTCCTCTTCCTCTGTCTGAGGTGTAGGAGTGGTAAGAGTAACTGGCATTGGGCGAGGACAGAAAACTCCCGATGACATTTTCCTAGAATTCTTTACCTCTTGTGAGTGTTCACGCAGGCGTTGATAGATTCATCCAATGAGATCGATGAGAGAGTCTAGGGTATTGGGGAGTTCACATGCCGCTAGTTTGTCTTTGATGCGAGGTTTGAGGCCCTCCAGGAAGACAGCCCATAGACAGCCCAGGTCCCAGTGTAGTTCCGAGGACAAAGTTTTAAGCTCAATAACATAATCAGTCAAAGGTTTGGTACCTTGTTGCAAGTGCAGGAGAGCGGATCCAGTGACAATCTTGCAGGTGGGATCGTCGAATACAGAATGAAAGAGTGTGAGCAATCCTGTCAAGTCTTGGAGTATGAGGTCATTACATTCCCAGAGAGGTGAAGCCCAGACCAGGGCTTTTCCATCTAGCAGAGATAGAATGTATGTAGTTTTGGAGACTACATCTGGGAAATAAGTAGGTTGAAGCGAAAAGTGCATGCAGCACTGATTTAGAAAGCCCCTACAAAACAGGGGATCATCTGTAAAGTATGTAGGCGCTGGCAAGGGTACGAAGAGATGTGCAGGAATCACTATAGGAGAGGAGAGAGCCTTGTCAGGCGTTCTTGTAGAATTCAGCTGAGAGTTTAGCTGGTTAAAAGCACCAGTCAAAGTCTCTAGTGTCCGTTGTTGTTCGGCAAGACATTGGGCCACGCCAGGAATGGCCTGAAGGGATGAGAGCTGAGCCAGGTCCATGGAGTTATGGTTTTGATGAAGTTGTGAACCGTGGGCTGAGGTGAGAGATGTCTCTGACCACAGGGAGGAGCCCCGTGGGCCTCACCGTCAGTAGGCGTGGTCTCAGCGACGTGGGACACAGCTGTGAGAAAGACTTTATTAGGGAGAAAAGAGAGTGCATAATCTGAGGAACGGGAAATGCAATAAACACAGTCTTAGAGCAAGTACAGTAGTCAGGATGATGATGTAGATGAGAAGATCCAGTAGTGACCCACAGCGCGGGGTACACCAGGAGATTCCTGCAGGCGGATGGAAATACCTCTAAGTGTAGATCCGGTAGGGCCCGCAGTGCGGGGTATGCCGAGGAAACTGTACTGTAGGTGCCACAGAAGCAGAGGTCTTGTGATACAGGAACCAGGCCGTAGACCTTGTATAGCTGGAGCAATATCCTGAGACCAGGATGAGTAGAGTAGACAGAGTGAAGAACGATAGTGGCTCGAGGAACGGGGTACACCGTGGAGTCTTCAGCAAAGTTGGAGAATGTACTAACACAAGGAATTTCCAGCAGAGAAGCCCGAGGAGCGGATCAAGAAGTCCCAGGCAGGAGGGCCCTCTGAGGAGTGGATAGCCAAGACGCGGAAGAGCCCCCGAGGAGCACATACTCAGAGCATCCGAATGCCAGGAGGAGAGTCTGGAACAGAAGATCCTAGTTAGAGCGGATTTAATGTTATGGTTATTGATGTTTGGGTGGATCCTTGGACACTGTGGCAGCTGACCATGCCCACAGGGGGCAGTCCCGTGAGGGACCACGGTGTCAGGCTAGACTCTGGACACACAAACACAGATTGAATCTTTATTTAAACAGTTTTGAAAACCACCAGAGGTGGCAGTAGTGAGTAGTAGATGTTGAGTCCGGCTGGGAGAGTATCCCACAGGACACTGGAACAGCGAATCCTCTGCTTGGCTGTGCTGTAGTGGAAAGAGACTGAGAGTTATGAGTACACAGTGAGAAACATACAGAGTCCCAGGTAGAGTAGGAGAAGCTCCCAGATAGGGAGAGCAGGCCCTCGAGGAGCGAGTACCTGGTTCCAGGGAAGCAGTACTGTGGAATAGATGGTAATTGTACTCACAGATGGAAACTGTTAGTGAAGTCTTCCAAGTAGAAAAGGTTGTAGATGCAGGCAGCGACTCAGGGAACATGGGCCCTTGAGGAGTGAGTACCAGTTTCCTGATAGCACCTGAAAGAAGCAGAAGAGGCCCCCGAGGTGCGGGTACCCCATTAGCAGTAAGAGTTCCAGATAACGCTGGAGTGGCAGAGTAGCTTCGGTACGGAGAGCGAATCCCATTCGTAATAATCCGAGTGTTGCTAACTCGATTAGCTAGGAGAAGTGATAGGCTTAAATATCCGGGCAGCGTAATGTCATCTCAGGGGGACGCCCCTGAGGTTCGCGCCAACGAGGAAATAAAGATGAGGGCGGCGTGTGCGCGCGCACCCTATGGTACCTTGGAGGAGCATGGCGGGAAGCAGCACCAAAGCTGGTCCAGGGATGTTGGAGAGGTCGGCAGACAGACGCATCGGCAGCCAGTAGTCCGAGGTGAGCGGGAGGAGCCGCAAGAAGAGTAAGGTAGGCAGGGGGAAGCCGTCGCAGACCGATGGTCGCAACAATACTCCCCTTCAAAGGGCGGACTCCAACTCTTGTACCAGGTCTTGGTTTCCGAGGATGCATCTGGTGAAACTGATGAAGCATCTCTTTATCAAGGATATTAGCCATCGGCTCCCAAGAATTTTCTTCGGGGCCGTAACCTTCCCAAGACAGAAGGTGAACCCAAGTCTTGCCACGTCTTCTGACATCTAGAATGGCTTCGACCTTGTATTCTAGGTCTTCTTCTGCATTGAATGAAGATGGTTCAGGAGACTTGGATGAGAACTCACAGAGAATGAGTGGTTTCAGAAGTGAAACGTGGAATGCATTGTGGATTTTCAATCTAGGCAGTAGCTTCAGACTGTTTGTAATGTTGCCAAGACGTCGGAGAATTGGAAATGGTCCAATGTAGCGCGGAGCAAATCGAGTGGAGGGTAACTTTAATCTCAGATGCGTAGTTGATAGCCAGACTTTGTCACCAGGTTGAAACACAGGCGCTTTAGAATGGTGCGCATCGTAGGACTTCTTAGCTCGATCACCCGCTTTAATTAGCATTTCTTTAGTCTGAGTCCATAGTTGATGGATATCATCAGCAGTGGATTGAGCTGCTGGGGATGACACTGAGAGCTTCAGTGGAAGTGGCGGTGAAGGTAAACATCCATATACCACTTCAAAAGGTGTTGATCCAGTGGATGATGCCGGATGCGAATTAATGGCGAATTCAGCCCATGGTAACAGCTCAGCCCAGTTATTCTGATGGCAACTCACATAGGCCCGAATGAACTGTTTCAGGGTCCTATTCATCCTTTCAGTTTGGCCATTTGATTGTGGATGATAGGCAGATGTATAATCCAGAGAGATGTCAAATAGCTTGCACTAAGCCTTCCAGAATCTTGCCGTGAATTGAGATCCTCTATCCGAGACTATGTGCTTCGGTAGGCCGTGAAGGCGAAAGATGTGTGCGATGAAGAGCTTCACAAGCTCCAAGGCTGAAGGTAAGCCAGGCAGCACCGCGAAATGAGCCATCTTGCTGAAACGGTCAACTGTGACCCAAATGGTATTCATTCCTCCAGAAAGAGGTAGATCAACTACAAAGTCAGTAGCGATGTGAGTCCATGGCTGTTCCGGAGCTGGCAGCGGTTGTAGCAATCCCCATGGCTGACCAGAAGTAGGCTTATGTTTGGCACAGTTGGAGCATGACGTTACATAGGAGTATGTGTCTTCCTTGATGGTAAGCCACCAATAGTACTTCTGTAATTTCAGCAGGGTACGGCATTGACCAAGATGGCCAGCCAACTTGGAATCATGAGCCCAGTATAGAAGTTTCTTTCTGAGGTGTTTTGCACAATTGTTTTACCGGCAGGCACAGAATCCGCCAAGATGACTTTCTTCAGGTCGATAAATGTGCTGAGGTTCTTCAGGAACATCCTCAGAGAGGAAAGAACGTGACAGGGCATCAGCTCTGGTATTCTTATCTCTGGGGCGATATTTGAGCACGAAGTCAAAGCGATTAAAAAACAAGGACCATCTGGCTTGTCTGTGGTTAAGATGTTGCGCATGACGGAGATACTCTACATTCTTGTGGTCCGTGAATACGGTAATTTGATGTTGGGCGCCTTCGAGCCAAGGCCACCATTCCTCGAATGCCAGTTTTAATAGCCAGGAGCTCTTTATCTCCGATCCCATAGTTCTTCTCTGCAGGAGAAAAGCGTCACGAGAAGAAAGAGCAGGGATGTAAGGCCTTAGAATCTCCGGTTTGGCTTAATACGGCCCCTACTCCAACATCTGAAGCGTCAACCTCCACGATGAAGGGTCTATTGGGGTCCGGGTGACATAGACATGTCTCAGTGGAAAAGGCAGTCTTTAATTCCTCGAACGCAGAAATGGCCTCTGCAGACCATTTAGAAGTGTTGGCCCCTTTCTGTGTCATTGCAGTTAAGGGCACAGTTAAAGAAGAGTAGTTCTTTATAAAGCTTCTATAGTAATTTGGGAACCCCAAACATCGTCTCAGGGCCTTCAGACTGGTAGGTTGAGACCAATTCTTGATACTCTCTAATTTTTGGGGATCCATCCGGAAGCTTTGTTTTGATATGATATAGCCAAGGAAAGGCACTGAATCTTTATGAAATTCGCACTTTTACAGCTTGGCGTAGAGGTGGTGTTCTCAAAGTCTCAGTAATACTTGCTTGACATCTGCTAGATGAGTTGGCATGTCCTGTGAGAATATCAGGATATCTTCTAGGTAAACAACAATACTTTTATACAACAGGACCCGCAGAATGTCATTCATCATGTTCTGAAACACAGCGAGCGTGTTGCACAGGCTGAAGGGCATCACCAAATATTCGAAATGGCCATCTCGAGTGTTGAAGGTTGTTTTCCACTCGTCGCCGTCGCGGACGTGAACCAAGTTATAGGCTCCCTTTAGGTCAAGTTTCGAGAATATCTTGGCTCCTTGAAGTTGATCAAACAGCTCTTAGATCAGATCTTTAATCGTGATCTCGTTCAGACCTCGATAGTCGATAGCAGGACGCAGAGTACCATCCTTCTTCCCCACGAAGAAGAAGCCTGCTCCCGCAGGAGACTTGGATGGTCTAATGAAACCTTTTTGCAAGTTTTCCTCAATGTACTCAGACATGGCCTTGTTCTCTACCACAGACAGTGGGTAGACACGTCCCTTAGGAGGTTCAGCATTAGGGTTCAGTCTTATGGCACAGTCATAAGATCTATGTGGCGAAAGAATGTCAGCAGCTTCTTTGGAGAAAACATCATGGAATGATGAGTACTGAGGCGGCAGCCCTAGCATCACTGGAGTTGTAGGCATGCAGAGAATAGGAGAGACCTCCTTTAGGCATTTGCCATGACATTCTGGGCCCCAACGGGAGAGTTCCAATGTAGCCCAGTTAAATTGTGGCATGTGGAGCTGCAACCAGGGTAACCCCAGAACGATAGGGTGCATGGCCTTCTCTAACACAAAGAAGGAAAATGACTCAGTATGGAGGGCTCCGGTGCGGAGGACTACCGGTTCGGTACAACTGGTAACATCGCCCGGTAACGGCTCTCCGTGAATAGACCATAGGAGTAGTGGAATCTTCAAAGTCGTGAGGGGAATCCTCAAATGTTCCACAAGTCATCGTAGAATAAAATTACCTCCTGCCCCTGAGTCCACCAGGGCAAGGGTTTGGAATTCCAACGGTCCGCAGATCAGTGAGACAGGGAGAGAGAGCGGAGGAGAGGGCGTAGTAAGGTCTAAGAAAAGTCCTCACACAGGACTTAGGCCCGTCCATTTCCCGGACAGATGGGGCATGTTTGGACTGCATGACCTTCTTGTGCACAATACATGCACAAACTATTCCTCTTCCGAAGTCTTCTCTCTTTGGTTGTCAGGTGACTGCGACCAAGTTGCATCAGTTCTTCGCCACTGGCAACAGGCATTACAGGAACCATCCTGAGTGCAGGCTTAGCACGAACTTCTCTCTGAACAGGTCCTTTACCAGGCTTGAGTTCTTGCACCTTATCACAAAGCCAGTGGTCAATTCTAGTAGCTAAGGCCACTAGCTCATCCAGCGAGTCAGGTGTCTCACGAGCGGCCAGTTCGTCCTTCAAGCGGGAATCCAAACCTCTGAAGAAGAGAGTTTTCAAGCATCTAGGGTCCCAAAATACTTCAGTAGCAAGAGTTTAGAACTCTATAGCAAAATCAGCCACTGGTCTATTGCCTTGCTTCAGGTCCACCAAGGCAGAACCAGCAGCAGTGTGTCGGGCAGGATCATAAAAAACGGATTTGAACAAATCCATAAATCTGTCAATATCCTGGAGTATAGGATCTTTGCATTCCCACACCCAAGACAAGGCCCTTCCATCATAATGCCTCTGTATCGCTCCATGGTGAGACTGCACCTTGAATACTGTGTACAATTCTGGTCGCCGCATCTCAAAAAAGATATAATTGCGATGGAGAAGGTACAGAGAAGGGCTACCAAAATGATAAGGGGAATGGAACAACTCCCCTATGAGGAAAGACTAAAGAGGTTAGGACTTTTCAGCTTGGAGAAGAGACGACTGAGGGGGGATATGATAGAGGTGTTTAAAATCATGAGAGGTCTAGAACGGGTAGATGTGAATCGGTTATTTACTCTTTCGGATAGTAGAAAGACTAGGGGACACTCCATGAAGTTAGCATGGGGCACATTTAAAACTAATCGGAGAAAGTTCTTTTTTACTCAACGCACAATTAAACTCTGGAATTTGTTGCCAGAGAATGTGGTTCGTGCAGTTAGTATAGCTGTGTTTAAAAAAGGATTGGATAAGTTCTTGGAGGAGAAGTCCATTACCTGCTATTAAGTTCACTTAGAGAATAGCCACTGCCATTAGCAATGGTTACATGGAATAGACTTAGTTTTTGGGTACTTGCCAGGTTCTTATGGCCTGGATTGGCCACTGTTGGAAACAGGATGCTGGGCTTGATGGACCCTTGGTCTGACCCAGTATGGCATTTTCTTATGTTCTTATGTTTTGGCATAGGCTGTAGGGAAGTGAGAGGGTTGTAATGCAAAATGAATGCAGCACTGGTTTAAGAAGCCTCTAGTTCTTTGAATCTCTCCAGAGAAACGAACTGGAGCAGCAAGAGGCACAGTAGTCTTTACAGTTACTTCAGGTAACTGACCTTCATTACTGGAAGTAGAGCCTTGATTCTTCTGTGCGTGCAGGTGATGAAACGCAGTAGAGAGTTTCTCCAATGTATCTTCTTGATCAGCAATGCGCAGGGCCAGGCCTGGAATGGCCTGCAAGGCATTGAGCTGAGCCGGATCCTGAAGTTAGCAAACTGTTATGGTTATTGATGTTTGGGTGGATCATTGGACACTGTGGCAGCTGACCACGCCCATGGGGGGCAGTCCCATGAGGGACCACGGTGTCAGGCTAGACCCTGGACACACAAACACAGATTGAATCTTTATTTAAACAGTTTTGAAAACCACCAGAGGTGGCAGTAGTGAGTAGTAGATGTTGAGCCCGGCTGAGTGATTATCCCACAGGACGCTGGAACAGCGAATCCTCTGCTTGGCTGTGCTGTAGTGGAAAGAGACTGAGAGTTATGAGTACACAGTGGGAAACATACAGAGTCCCAGGTAGAGTAGGAGAAGCTCCGAGATAGGGAGAGCAGGCCCTCGAAGAGCGAGTACCTGATCCCTTAGAGCAGAGAGACACAGTAGTATTGTACTCACGTAGCAGTAACAGAGATTCCACTAGACGAGAGGTCTGGCACTGGAATAGAGGGCAGGCCCTCGAGGAGCGAGTACCTGGTTCCAGGGAAGCAGTACTGTGGAATAGATGGTAGTTGTATTCACAGATGGAAACTGTTAGTGAAGTCTTCCAAGTAGAAAAGGTTGTAGATGCAGGCAGTGACTCAGGGTACATGGGCCCTCGAGGAGCGAATACCGGTTTCCTGATAGCACCTGAAAGAAGCAGAAGAGGCCCTCGAGGAGCGGGTACCCCATTAGCAGTAAGAGTTCCAGATAACGCTGGCGTGGCAGAGTAGCTTCGGTACGGAGAGCGAATCCCATCCATAATAATCCGGGTGATGCTAACTCGATTAGCTAGCAAAAGTGATAGGCTTAAATATCCAGGCAGCGTGACGTCATCTCAGGGGGACACCCTTGAGGTTCACGCCAACGAGGAAATAAAGATGAGGGCGGCGTGTGTGCGCACACCCTATAGTACCTTGGAGGAGCATGGTGGGAAGCAGCACCAAAGCCGGTCCAGAGATGCCGGAGAGGTCGGCAGACAGACGCCGCGGCAGCCAGTAGTCCGAGGTGAGTGGGAGGAGCCACAAGAGTAAGGTAGGCGGGGCGAAGCCATCGCAGACCGATGGTCACAACATTTAACAAGCAAGAGAACTCCTTGCTAACTCGTCTTAGCAATGGGCCAGTCAGTATAAGTACACTAGCGGTGCTGATGTCATCGGAAGGGGATGTCCCCGAGGTTTCCGCCATGATGTATACAAGGAGGCCCTGAGCGCGTGCGTGCGCCTAGGTGATGCCGGAAATAAGATGGCGGTCGGCAGCGCCTATGCTGTCCTGGGGACGCTGGGGAAATTGGCGTTGGTTGGCGGAGGTCGCCATTCTCCCAATCATTGACGGTGTAGGGAAAAAAGAGGTGAGCATGAGAGGTCGCAGCTGTCTGCGACCAAAGGGCGCAGCAGTTGGCATTCAAGCCTTCAAGCAGCTCAAAGAGGAATTCACCTGGCATCTGTGCTTACACCATCCGAATTTAGTCACACCATTCATCCTTCAGGCAGATGTGTCCACCCTCGGGGTAGGCGCTGTGCGGCAGCATAATCACAATGGTACACTCATGACCTGCTCCTGCTTTTCAAGGAAATTCTCCCCAGCAAAGAAAAACTGTACTATAGGATATCATGAGCTGCTAGTGGTCAAGCTGGCCTTGGAAGAATGGTGGCATTTGTTGTAAAAAGCCAAGCATCCTGTGACTATCTATACAGGCCACAAAAATCTCAAACACTTAGCTCAAGCTCAGAGATTAAACCCCAGGCAAGCCCTCTGGTCCTTGTTTTTCAATCAGTTAGACTTTGACTTGCAATAGCAGCCCACTGACAGGAACCATCGAGCTGGTGCTCTCTCTCGGTCATTTGATACAGAGGGAACCCTGGAATCTCCACAGCACATTATTGACCTGGCCAAGATTATGGTTGCAGCCAAATCTTCACAGTCCCTCCTGGCAAGATGGTAATACCTTGGCATCTACAACAAAAAGATCTTGAATGGGCACATGACTCCTGTCTATCTGGTCATCCTTGCATCACCCAGATATTGGAATTAATTGTGCGTCACTACTGGTGGCCTCAAATGAAGACCAACGTTCAGTGTTATGTAGGGTCCTGCCCTACATGTGCAGGAATAAAAGTGTCAGAAAATGACCATTGGGGTTGTTACAGCCGTTGCCAGCCCCACGGGACTCTGGACCCATGTAGCCACAGATTTTGTCTGTGATCTTCCCCTTTCTGGCGGCAATACCACCAAATGGGTGATTGTGGACAGATTCTTAAAGATGGCACATGTCATTCCTCTCCCTGTCCTCCTGTCTGTGCCTGAATTAGCCAAGCTCTTTGTACAACATATTTTTTGTCTGCATGGACTACCACACCACATCCTCTCAAACCGAGGGGTTCAGTTTATCGCTCATTCTTGGAGAAGCCTGTGTTGAAAGCTTGGAATAACATTGGACTCCATCTCAGCTTATCATCCCCAAAGCAACGGTCAAACCAAATGGGTGAACCAAAACTTCAAGGCCTTTCTACGTGAATATGTAAACCAAACACAAGATAATAAGATAATTGGGTCCCCCTGCTTCCATGGGCTGAATTCACCCATAACAACCATGTGAACTCCTTCCACGGGTTCGTCACCATCCTACATTGTCTTTGGACGCCATCCTCGCATACCTAGACCTGTTTCCATCCCTGCCACTTGCCCAGCAGCTAAAAAGGACAAGAACTCACGGAATTATGGCAAAAAACTCACCTATTCTGGGATGAAGTAGCGAGATGCTCGAAAGAGCAAACGGATAAGAAACATCGCCCCACACCGCCACTACACCCCGGAATCCTAGTCTGGCTCAACACCAGGAACCTCTGGATTAGGATGCCATCCCTGAAGTTTGTATCACAATTTGTGGGGCCTTTTCCCACCAAGTGATAACTTGGTCCGGTGGCATATAAACTTAAACTGCCAGCCTCGTTAAAAATTCACAATGTGTTTCATGTCTCTCTTTTGAAACCTGCTGTCCTGCCTTGGCCTTCAAGACCTCCCCTCAACTCTCTGGCATAACCCTAAAAAAAACCAACCCAATATGAGGTGGCTGAAATACTGGATTCCAGGAGGGTCAGAAATATTCTCCAGTACCTCATAGCCTAGAAAGACTATGGCTCAGAAGAGAACTCCTGGGAGCTACTCCAAGCACCCCAGCTAATATGTGAGTTTCATCAGTGATTCCCCAGGAAGCCCAAGCCCAGCAGATTGGGGAAGGGGCTTTGGAGGGGGATACAGTTATGTTTGGTAGCTTATGGGACGGCCCCGCGAGCCGCTGCACTCACCCCAATGCTGACTGGCCCCGACATCCTCATGGCAGGAACACCACTGAATGCAGCATGGCTGCCACCTGTTCCTCCTTCATCTAGGCTCCCTCTAAAGTGCATGTGCGCCCAAAGTGCCAGCTCTTAAAGGAGCCGAGGCAAGAAAGTCCCTGTGGCGCTTTTTAATGACGTCAGCTGCCTTTCCTACTTAAGGCTGGTCTGGGCACTTCTCCAACACCTCAGCAGCAACAGGTGCCCTGGTGTGCCTCGTGCCTCAGTGTTGTCATTATTTAGGAGAGTTGTGAGTGGATCCTTGGGCTGGTGGCAGATGACCACACCCCCGGGGGAAGATCCTGAGAGGGACCACCAGTCAGGCTCAGAGTATGGAGACAGACACACACTAGTTCTTTTATTAAACAGTATATTGAACCACCAGAGGTGGCAGTAGTGAGCTGGAAGTTGTATCTGGGCTGTAGTCCCTCAGATACTGGAACAGCGATCCCTGGAGGCTGAGCTGTAGAGAATCTGAAATATAGTGAGTAGGCAGGGTATGCAGAGTTCATGGACAGAACCTGACGGTAACACTCACACAATGTCTCATAGAAGCCCAGGAGTTGGTATGCATTAGGCCCTCGAGGAGCGAGCACCTGGTTCCAGGGAAAGCTCTGAGAGAGCGATGGTGACTCACTGATGTAGTAGGCAGTGATGACTTCCAGGCAGAAGTGAATTCCGAAGAAGTCCAGGAACGAGGGCCCTCGAGGAGCGAGTACTGGTTCCAGACTGCAATCTACAAGTAAGAGAGAACGAGGCCCCCGAGGAGTGGGGACCCCTGGTTAGTCCGAAGAGGCAGAGTAGCGTAGATAGAACAAATCCTTATCCTTGCTAACTCAAGTTGTTAGCAATTCAGAGACCTTTAAATATCTGAAGCAGATGACATCATCTCAGGGGGACGCCCCTGAGGTTCGCGCCACTTCTGGTACTTCAGGCGGGGCCGCACTGCGCGCGCCCCTAGGCATCAGGTCAACATGGCGGATTGCAGCGTTGGGCCGGTCCGGGGACGCCAGAAGAGGACGGCCGAAAGGCACTGCGGCAGCCAGCCTTCCATCAACCCTGGAGGAAGTCGCTAATGCGGTAAGGTGGGCGGAGTGGAGACATTGGGCAGCGACGGTCGCAATAAGTGTGTGTTGCTAGTGTGTGTCTTGTTCCAGTGTTCCCGTCTTGCCTTATCTGTACCTTGCCTCTGTCTTGTTTGTGCTCTTCTCTAGTCATTGCCTTGTCTTGGTCCTTATTTTGTCCTGTTCCTCTTGGCTTGACTTCTCGGACTCTGACCCTGGCCTGGACTTTGACCTTCCCTTAATGCTGCCTGGACCTGACCTTCTGCTTTGGACCTGACCATGCCATGTCTGCTGCCTGCCGCGACCTCTGATTTGTTATGGGTATCTGTTGTCTGCTGCCTGCCCGAACCTTCGCCTGGCCTTGGACTCTCGTTCTTGGACTGCCCTAGGGACCCACCTAAGGTCTGCTAAGCACCAGAGCCCAAGAGCTCAACCTGCGAGGGAGGTGGCTAGTGTAGGTGAAGCTCCAGTTGGTCCTGTCATAGGGCTTGTCACCAGCTGTCGGTGTGGACCTACTGCACTTGCTCGCTAGGCGGTGCCATTCCCACCATTGCACCAAGTGACCACTATTTCCATGAGCATTACACAGACTAGACACATTTGGGGGTTATTAAATAGGGCAAAGGAGTTGTAAATGAAGGCTCATGTTTCTGGATCTCAGCCCTGGTTCCGACTGAGCCCCTGGTACAGGCCACAAGAACATAAGAAATTGCCATGCTGGGTCAGACCAAGGGTCCATCAAGCCCAGCATCCTGTTTCCAACAGAGGCCAAAACCAGGCCACAAGAACCTGGCAATTACCCAAACACCAAGATGATCCCATGCTACTGATGCAATTAATAGCAGTGGCTATTCCCTAAGTAAATTTTATTAATAGCCGTTAATGGACTTCTCCTCCAAGAACTTATCCAAACCTTTTTTGAACCCAGCTACACTAACTGCACTAACCACATCCTCTGGCAACAAATTCCAGAGCTTTATTGTGCGTTGAGTGAAAAAGAATTTTCTCCGATCAGTCTTAAAAGTGCTACTTGCTAACTTCATGGAATGTCCCCTAGTCCTTCTATTATTCGAAAGTGTAAATAACCGAGTCACATCTACTCGTTCAAGACCTCTCATGATCTTAAAGACCTCTATCATATCCCCCCTCAGCCGTCTCTTCTCCAAGCCTAACAGCCCTAACCTCTTCAGCCTTTCCTCATAGGGGAGCTGTCCTCTTTCCTTACTCCCAACATCCCCTGATGCACAGCATACACTTACAATTAACTCTCTTATGACAAGCTAGAAACAGGAGGAAACTGCTGAGTCAAACAGAGTCATGAAAAGAGGAACAAAGAATGGGCAACCAAATACCACACTGGAGCCCCGAAGATGTGTATTAGTTAACCAGTACATTTTTATGAAACAGTTTCCCAGATGAGGTTCAAAGCAAATATTCAGCAGCCGATTCAAAGAGAAGCTGCACAAATTTGCCATTTTTTTTTTTAAGAAATGATTTGTGCAGCAGAAACTGAATGAAAGTTTTAAATAATAAAATATAAATGTAATATTTACACTTTGCGTGGGAGACAGCCTGAAACTTGACTGTTACCAAGTTAAAACTGGGGCTTGTGTGAAAAGGATGAAACACCGGGTCACTGACCCAGGATTTGAAGATGGAAACTCAGGTTCATGAAGGCATTATAGGTGGGGGTGGTGGGTTGTTAGCCCTTTTCAATGTGCCTGAAAAGCGCTGATGTGGCGGTTCAGTCCGTCCAGCTGTCCTGAGACGGGTGCAGAGCTTCATGTGAAGGCCAGTCCTGCTCCCTGAAACTCACCCTTTTCAAATTCATCAGAACATGATCAGGGCCTACAAAATCTGTCCTCCTGCACGGTTTGGACTACCTTGTTGTTGCTTTGCTTTATGACAGGTGTAACCCTCCTGCTTTTGCAGTGCTCCTAACATTTTCCTGTCGCTGGCAGGAGGGTAAATCCTCCCCCCCCCCCCCCCCCCCACACACACACAAATATGTTGTACAGGCTCTCAATCTCAGCCAGAAGGGCAACATGGGCACATCCACCACTCATTGCTCAAAGCCTGCACTGAGAAGTGTGAAGGATGTGCATTTTACACAACAGAACCCCCTGCTACAGAACACCTCTCTAGTATCAATACTTACTGACCTTTGTTTTCAGTTTTTATTTTATTATACTTAAGAATTTATCAGTGTTTATTACAACCAACAGAAAAAAAGGAGAAAATCACTGGGGGAAAAATAGGAGCAATTTTTCCCACGGATTTTCTGCCATTTCTTTGGTTATAATAAACACTGATAAATTCCCAGAGAAAATAAAATGAAAGCAAGAACATGCAGGTCGCTGTCAATACTGCATGAATCACATTCTTCTCTATTTCTCTATTTCAAGGGTGAGCAACGTTGATCCTCGAATGTCACAAACCAGGCAGGTTTTCAGGATATCCATTGTATGCAAATATGTCTCATGCATATTCATTGAGGACTTCCTGAAAACCAGACCTGTCTGTGGCACGCGAGGACCAGCGTGGCTTTCCCCGGCTGTACTTCAAGGCAAGAGAGATGGTGGCCGGCCCATAAAGTGCACGGCGGGACGAATGCATCTCTGCCCTCACCTTTGCACGTGCAAAAATGCTCTCCCAGGGCTTTCCGGAACAGTCCCAGAGATTTGCAATTATTTGGATGAACGTTTTCATGTTAGGTGGATTCCTGTGAGCTGAAAAGGCTGAGAACACTAGTGAAAATCTGAAGGCTGCCATGCTGGGCACACTCCAGCAAAAGGATGTAGCGTGCAGAAGCTTCAGAAGGGAGGGATCCTTCTGCAACATTTAGAAAGTCTTTGATAATGCAGCCAGCTGTGCCCTCTGACCCCAGGCTCGCCTTTATCCCCTCTTGTGCTCTAGTGCTGGAACACCCCCGTGTTCTGACCAAACCTGTGGCTGCCCAGTGCTGTCCAAAATGTACCTGCATAGAAGCTTGGGAGAAATGAGGATTCAAGCTCTTCCTTCCCAGTGGGAATTCTGCCGAATGGATATTGGGCAGGTTTGTGGATCAGAATAAAACTGTGCACCATCCTTAGAAAACTTTCTTGCTAAGGATCTGAAGGCGGTTTGGGTGTGTGTGTGTGTGTATGGGGGGGGGGGGGGGGGGCGGAATTTGTGAGCTGGTTTTATTCCTCTACCTCCATTTCTTTTCCATTGATTTTCTCTGCATTTGACTTGTTCAGCATTACTATATTTGTCTGCTTTCTGCTGCTCGTTGCTATGCCGTTCATAGTCTTGTATTGCTTTCTCCGGTGCGGCATCCATGAAATGAATTCTTATGGAGGGAATTTGTTTTCTGCTTTGTTGAGAGCCATTTTTTTTTTATTTACAGTGAAAGCTTTTTAAATTACAAGAAATATACAGTCACAGGGATAAATAAGCACAGATACAGACAGACCAGAAAAGTGAGAACCTCTCATCATAATCCAAAATCCCTTCCTAGTTGGCTCCATTTTCCAGGACCCCCCACTACACAGTTTTGAGTCCCTAAGAAAAGCAGGAACCCCAAGTTCCTGCATGCAGTGTGGTAAAACAGGACTGGATTAGCCTTATATTATTATTTGCTATTGTTTGATCTTTATTTCTGCACATTCAGCTAGACTAATACAGCTGCCATGTGACTTTCTCTCTTAAAATAGACATGTCATGATGTAGATATGCTATGGATTTGTCTAAGAATGACGTTTGGGCAACAATATAGATTAGACACCGAAATAGTCCAAGTATAACCTTTTTATTTGAGTGGAGACATATATTCATACAGGTGCCCGACTCTGGCCGAGTTTCGCCCCTCTTGGGGCTGCCTCAGGGGCTGTCTGGAGAGGTTCTCTTTTTCTATATCACAACAATTCGCTTACAGTAAAACTTCAATTATCTAATAATTTAGATAAAAGAGCTGACGCGCATAGTCTCTGCTCAAGTTTAGACCGAAACCCGTGCCATTGGCCAGGCCCTGTCACATGGTAGGAGTAATGGACGGCCGGCACCATCTTTAAAAATGGTGCGGGCCATCCAGTGCTCCTACCATGTGACAGGGGCCGGCCAATGGCACGGATACCCTGTCACATGGTAAGGGCAAAGGGCCATCGGCGCCATTTTGATTAGTGGCAGCCGACGGCCCGAGAGCGGGAGATGGCTCCCGGGACCCCCACTGGACCACCAGGTACTTGTAAAAAGTTTTGGGGGGGTTCGGGAGGGTGGGGGAAGCTAAGGGATTAGTTTTAAAGGGTCGGGGTGGGTTTAGAGATTGTTTTGGTGTGCCATTTTTCCCGCCCTGCCCCAAAACGATAAGAGAACCCCAGGAACAAAATCGTGGGGTTCTCTTATCGGGAGCCCCCGATTTCTGACGATTTTGAAAATATCATCCGATATTTTCAATCGTACGAAACCCGATTCACATCCCTACTGGGCACCACATTCCTCACAGATGCATCCAGCCCTACTCTTTGGCCAGCGACACCTGGCTCTCTCTTCTCTTGGCAACCCCAGGCCTGCTGTGCCATTCTTCAGGGTCACAGTGCTGTCCAGGTGCACAACCCTGGTCTCCTGGGTCAGCTGCACAGGGCCCCACCAACCTTGCCCAAAGCAGCAAGAGGCATACGTCTGTCTTGTCCAAACCATGCCATGTCTTCATTTAGAGAGAAAGTTAAGTGGCAGCCATGTTAATCTACTTGAATGGGCAAAAATAAAGATCAAACAGATAATAATAATATAAAGTTATGCCTTTTGATTGGACTAACTTAATACATCTCTTGACTAGCTTTCAGGAGCTCCCGAAAGCTAATCAAGATATATATTAAAGAAGTCAAATAAAAAAGAGATATCACCTTATATAATGTTTTTTTGGTTTAGTGGCCTTTATTTCTGCACATGAAGAGAGAAAGCTTTGCTGAGAAGGGCATAGGGTAGCCATGGCTTCCGCAGGTGGCAGAAGAATGGGGAAAGTCTTTGGCAGAGAGCTATTTGTTTTCACTTTTCTGTCCAGCTGTTTTTTTTTTTTGGGGGGTGGGGGCATGCGTGCTCTGTGTTTTCATTGGTTTTAAACTCCTCTCCTGTAAATGCTGGGGACTGACTGCTCATCTTTTTTTTCTTGTGGGGGGGAGGGGGGGGAATAGGAGTTTCAGCTCCTATGTGTATGGTGTTTTAACAAATCCACAGGTTTGTAGGAGTTAAAGTCACAACTGTGCCTTCTCACCCCTAAGGGCCTCAGCCCAGGAATGAGTCAGCTTGGAGCTTTCAGCACTTCTTCATTCATGCTTTTTTTTTTTTTTTTTTTTGAAAGCTTCAGGATTCTTGGGAGACTTGAGTTTAACCCTCTCCCTTTTTAAGTGATATTTTTTTAACCAGCAGGCCTGGCTTCTCCAGAGCATAGAGGAACGGGAATAACCCTTGTCTGATCTCGGCGTAGAATGGACCAGGCTTGGGGCAAAGGAAGAGGGCATTTTTAACAAAATGAGTTCCCAGTCTCTCCCCTTCCCCCACTCATAGATACGGTTTTTTTTTTTTTTTCCTGAAGTGATTCCACACTTTTCTTTCTTTCTCTCCGCCCTGTGTCTATGAATCAGACCCAGTCAGCCCAGACAGATTGATGCTCTGGTTCTCGCACAGAGCCTCTGTACCAAGATGCACAGTGAGAGGGAAGGAAAGTAGCCCAGGAAGAAAAGTCAGAACTAACTGCAAACAAAAGACACCCCCACCCACCCCAGCACCTCCCTCCAAACATGCAGCACCGCAGCCGACACCATAGATTTGGTAGGATGGCATGAACTTTCCTTCTGAGGGTGGAGTTTGCAAAAGTTAGACTGTGGAAAGTTTTCCAGTTTCCAGTATTCTCCCTGAATAGCTCTTTAATATTCTAGTCTAGTGTAGACATCTTTTGGCCCAGTGTGCTGCCATGAAGACTAAGGGAAGCATATTGCCCTGCCTACTCTTCAGACAGGCCAGCTGGAAGAACATTTGTGACAGTCTCCGCTATGCTTTCTGAGTCACTGACAGCACTATTCCACAGAGCTGGAAGACATCTTTGAGATTAGCACCCAGATCCGGCTGTCGACAGAGACAAAATGTAACGGCTTGCAGAACCCTTCATGACAAAAAAAAAAAAAAAGGAAAAAGGGAGGGGAAAAGACAGTGTTGTTTTGGACTTTCTGTCCGACACAAGGTGCCACCTTTGATACAACGCTCCTTGCACCTCTAACCATATCTTATGTAGCCCTTCTCAAAGTGCCCCTTTTGACGTTCCCTCTGCTTATTATAAACTAAGTTGCACATGTAGCAGGAATTTGATTATAAATATGATTGGAATCTGCTTTGAGACCAGCTTGGTAAAGGTGGACTATCAAACGTTTATAAACAAAATAACCGCGAGCTCAGCTTTCCCCTCTGTTTTTGCCTGTGTTTCCTGATCTAGACCAATTGGGTGAGCAAATAGGGAACCATAAGAAGAGGCTTATCCAACCTCCTGACATTCCGGTTGCCTCAGCACAGTTCTATTTCCCCTGTGTCACACACTTCACCGTGGCATCAACTGACTGGAGTCTAGGATATTAAACATCCCGTCACCTCTAGAAGATGTTCACATGGAGAGTGGGGAAGGGACAGGGTGGGCCTTTATTGTTTTCTTTTTAAATCAAATAAATAATATTTTTTAAATATCTCTTTTTCCTGGTGCTGCCCTTCCCTTGGCTAGGAAAACAGTCTTAATTCTTGGCTGAAGATTGGATGCCTTTGAGATTCTACCTCTGGAAAATTCTGTATGTCGTGATAAATTCCAAAATGTCTGGGGGGAAAATGGTTTTCCTTTTCATCAAGTACACTATGTGTAGTCACCGGGTGCCAATATTTGAACATGTTGTATTGTGTTACGTTTTTAAAACTCACAATGTGTTGCAGAATATCTGTGAGCTCTCACACTGCTTTCTTTCTTTTCTAGGTATTTCTAGAATGATGAAAAGCAATACAATCATACATACAGAAAAATATTCCTGTTTCTCAACCTTCTCACATATCCTGAAAGGCAAAACTCCTTTTCTGAAAACAGAGGAACTTTAGAAGAGATACTGAATTCTGGTTGGACGAGGGTGCCTTAAAGTAACTATAGCACACGGTGCCAGCCAATTGGAAGGCAGCATTAACAATTCTGAGCTGCTGCAGGCCATACTAAGACATGTTCTAAGGGACACAGCTGAACAAGGGCTGATTTTGTTTAAACTCTTCAAAAAATAATTGGTTTCGGTTTTATGCTCTATTGATATTATTATTCACCCATTATGTAATTGAGCTCCCACCCTTCCAGGTCTGTGTTGTAGTGTTATGCAATGCACAACAATATCAGCCTCATGTTATACACCTGCCTGCAGCTTTTTAGAAGGGTAGGCAGTCTATAAATTGAAGAAATAAATAAATAGCTATTGTTTATTTATTTCTTGCTTTTCCAACTACAAAGGTCAAAGTGTATTACAGTAGGTTAATACTTAGATTCTTAATATCTCAATAAATAATATCTGTGGTCAGTTTTTCTACTATTTTATTAATATTGTGATGCACTTTTTTGAAACAGAAAGATCTCCTAAAATGAGGATAATTTAAATTCTAGGTGTATAATGATACTAATTTGCATTTTTGTAGGGTCTCTCATCTAAACAGGATCCCAATACACTTTACAATTTAATGCTACAGAAACATGTGCAGCCACAGCTGGAACTAGATGAGGGCTGGGTAATATACCTTCAGACTGGAGCCTGGGATGGTGTCACTTCCGATACTGCCTCTTAATAATTTACAAAAGTGCTAGCAAACCAAAAAGCACTTTAGCACAATATGCCCCTTTAAAGGAGGATTACTGTAGATTTTTTTTTTAAGAATATTGCTGTAGATTAACATAGTTGTGATTTTGAAAACGATATGGTTTTCTTTTAACGTTCATTTTTAAAACATGTTCAATGTAATATTGCAAGAGAATCTGGCTTTTAATGTAACTAAGGAGCCAACTTTTCAAAATGATCGGAGGTGCTAAACTCAACATAAATTACCCTCCCTGGTTCTGGTGGAGTTTGCTCAATATCAGGAGAGCTCAAGCACCCCCTTCTCTCCTCACCCACAGAGCTGGCACCTGTGAATTTTACTGAAATCCCTGCAGTGACACTGCTGCAGTTCCATATAGGAAACCGATGTGATATCTCGATCGAATGTCGGTATATTAAATAAATAAATAAATAAATAAATATGGAATAGTGTTCCTGCAGCAGCATCCTTGCAATTCCATATGGAACCATGTTCCTGCAGTGTCATTGATGTAGTTATATATATGAAGCTGCATCCCTGCAATGTCATAATTGTAGTTCCATATATGGAAACAGGTTCATGCAGTGTCATTCCTGCAGTTTCATATTTGGAGGTGCATTCCAGCAGTAACAACAAAAGACTAGCTCCAACTGTCTCCGTGGTACTGGAATGAACTACAGACACCAGGTAAAAAAACATTCAAGAACAGTTTCCCAAATCCTCCTTTAAGGCTCATGTTTTTCTTATGACCAAAACAAAGTTAATAAAGAAATTGTGTTTTCAAGAAATAGTTACAGGAGCACATAATAAATAGAGAGCTTTGTTTTCAGATTTTTTTTTCTGGAATGTCAATATTATAACAAAATATAATTAGTGAAAAATAATTTTGTTATAACAAAAAGAAATCAGTAGAAAGGTATTTTTCTTTTGATATTTTTTTTCTTATAATATTTAAATTTCTATGAAGCATAAAATAAAAACTGAAGACGATGGTCCATAATTATATATGGTTGCAAGATATTATATGAAGACATTATAGTAAGGACAGAATGTAGCTGTCGTCTTCAATAGCATAAAGCTATTTATTTATTGTGGTAGAAAAACCGGGCGGTTCAACACTAGGCCAAAAGGGGCATGGGCTGGATTTATTTGTCTCTAGCACGACCCTCAGTGAAAGGCTTTTATGGATGAACGGTCTAGTTCAGCATCCCCCAAGACATAGGGCAACAAACTTCCAACGCGTCCAAGTTCATGAAAGTAAAAATAAATAAAGAACACTACAATACAGAAACGAAGAGCAGCAGCAGCAGCACCCGGCCGCTAGGACTAAGAGAGAGAAAAAAGAAGAAAGGCGACGCGGGCGGCACCGACAAGCATAGGATTCAACCAGCCCAGTTCCAGTCTCGCAGCCTCTGGCTTGGGCTAAAGCCGGCCTCCCCCCTTTCCCCTCGCCCCTCCGCGTGGGCGACCGTCGTCGGCTCTTTTTCTCCCATTGGTTGGGGGCCCCGTCACTCAGCACACCCTCGTCCTCCCGGTTGGCCGATGCCCTAGGGGCTTATCATTCCATCTCCATGGGTTCTCTCCTACTTTGTCACTCACTCTCTCTCGTGCGCGCG
Organism: Rhinatrema bivittatum; assembly: GCF_901001135.1. Taxonomy (NCBI): domain Eukaryota; kingdom Metazoa; phylum Chordata; class Amphibia; order Gymnophiona; family Rhinatrematidae; genus Rhinatrema; species Rhinatrema bivittatum. The sequence goes on from NC_042622.1 coordinate 231,139,310, forward strand.
CTCTCTCTCTCGCTGTCTCTTTTTTTCTTCAAGCTGGTCGCCTTCCGCTGAAAAACATAGTCCGTCTCTCCTCCTCCCATCCCCCTCCCCTCCCTCCTTCTGCTTTCGTTATATTTTCCCCAGAGTTGTTCCTTTATGCAGGCTGGGGTTTGACGGAGAAACCACTTGTATATTACATTTCTTTTTTTTTTTTTTTTTTTAGTGTAAATTTAAATTTATTCTGTTTTGCTTGGTTCCGTTCAGGGCTGGTTCATGTAAGTGCCCGGCTCTGTGTGGGAGTTTGAACTGGCGTGTGTGTGTGTGTATGTGTTTGGGGGGGGGTGTATTATTTACCTCCCGCCTCCCCGTGTGAGAGGCGGCGGACGGATCTATCCGAGGAGCCGGGGGTGACGCTGTGGAAGGTGCTGCGGCTCTGGCCGTGGGAGGGAGGATGAGGTGCTCGTTACATTTGTAGCTGAGGGACGGCGAGAAGTTATAGAGTTTTTATGTGACCCGGGGTACCGAGGAGTAACAGCCACCGTCGAAGGGGGACGAGTAGCGGAGGGAGTGTCTGGGGGGGGTCGGCGTTTGATTTTCCTAGCACTCCCCCCCCCCCCCGTGCTGGGGAGCGGGGGCCCTCTCAGCCGCGGCCGAGCCGGACACTTGGAGACAAGAAGAGGAGAGGCGCTACCCGACCCCCTCCACACGCCGCCCCGGCCGGAGAGGGGGACCGGCACCACCGCTTTCATGCTTTTTTACCCCCCTCCTCATCTTTAATTTTTGGCCTCCCTCCCCACTCGTGTTTTTTTTTTTTGTTTTGTTTTGCGTGTCCCTGGGTGAGGGGGGAGGGGGGGCGCTGGATGCTCTCTTTTCTGTCTGAAGAGGTAAATACCAGACGACACGCTTCGGCTACTGCTCTTCTCCTGCTCCTTCTGTTTTGGTGACTGTGGCCGAGGCCTTTGTTGGGACGGGCAGGCTTTTAGTGGCCTGAATTGCAAAGTCTTGTGGGAAGTGTGTGTTGGGGGGGTGGGGGGAAGGAGTAGCAAGGAAAGAGAGAGAGAAGGTGCAAATCCCGGGAAATCATTCTGTAATCTTACTGGTTCTTTGTATTATTTTTATCCCCTCCCCAGGCAGGCTGCCTCTTGCTTATTTCTAAAGGGAGGGAGTTGCAAACTTGAGCTTAGTGCATGGTTGGGGGGTAGGGGGGAGTTTCTATATTTATCCCTTAGAAAGTTTTTAGGGAAATGAAGGTATAACTAGTTCATTGCAAAGAATATATATATATATATATTTAAACATATCGTGGTGTATGTGTTTGGGGGGGGGGGGGGTGTTGATGGCTGCGATGTGGTTAAAAGAAAACTGGGAAGGGAATAAGCAGCTGGGCTTTGCGGCTTCATTGTTCGTCTCTGTGGCCAAATTTAAAGGGACTTGAAATGAGGGGGACACTGAGGGGGTAGAAGCAGATTCACAAGTTTTTTTTTTGTTGGGGGAGGGGGCAGGAATGCATCTGTCTAACATTGATCTTCTGAAACCAGTTACACAAAAATGTGGATTACTCTCCCTGTGCAAGTGTTGTAAGCTTTTCAAACTTTGCTGTAATTTCTGTTTATGATTCTGTGGAAGTTTCTACTGCTTTTGTGTGCCCGTAGGGGATATTTTTCTTATGTGCGTGTCCAGGATTCTGAGACGCTCGTGGTCCATGCTCTCCAGAGCTTGTTTTTCTTTTTCTTTATTTTTTTGGGGGGGGGGGGGAGGGCAGGGCGAGGGGAGAGAAGTTGCTAGTGGCACTGGTTAATGTGGAGCCTTTGTGCGGATGAAAGTAAGGTGCAGCTTGTTCTGATGGCAGAAAAGAAACCGTCTTAGGTCGGGGGTGGTGGCGGGGGGGGGGGACGGGACTGTATGAGTAACATCTGCTGTGTGTTAACTCGGGTAGGATTTTATCCGCTGGCATGCAGCAGAAAAACTGTTGTGAATGATTTGAGATCGGAAAAAACACCATCGCGTTCGGAGGCAGAGGCAGCGCCAGCTTGCGTTACTGTTGCACTAGCTGGTGGTTGAGGGACAGTCTTAGTTTGCAGGGAATTGTTATCACTTTTCATCCCTTTCTTTGTACATTTTGAATTAAAAACGGTTTTAAGAGTTACTTCAATCTTTAAAAAAAGGCCTTAATCAGTAAAGTTGTTGGGACGTTGTATTTTGCATATCTCATTTTAATTAAAAGATTAGTAAAAATTTTTTTTTTTTTTTTTACTTGCCAGAAAGTCGATTCTGATGAGATGTCAGTTTGTTTGCGTGCTGGTGGGGATTGGGGAGGTCTTTGCACCTTTCCCTTTTTCCTCTTGTTTTTGAGTTGCTTTTTCAACGGTGTCCCCGGGGAGCTTACAAGGAAGGTTGCTATTTCAGGACCCTTGTCAGGAAAAAAACATGTTTTCAAAGTTACTTTTAAACAAATAATTGCCGGATACATTGATGACATAAAAGGAGGGGTTAATTCTCCTCCTCCTTTGCCCATTTTGTTTTTGTCTGGTTGGCATGAAAAGATGATTCAGAGGATAGGGTCTGGGAGGGGGTTGCCTGCTGGGCTTGAATTACTTATTTTTTTTCTTTAACTATTTCAGTTGGGTGTAAATGCATTGATACATTTTACAATATTCATGAATATATCTTGCATACATGTGCTTTTTGTTATCTCAACATAGTATGGCCTAAAACAAGTGCACATTTTGGCAAAGCTTGAGGTTTTGACAATGTTACTGGCTAAAGTAACAAGGAAGATTGAGTTCTCTTGGTCCTCCTTCCTTTTAGTCGTCATTTGTTTCCAGTATTTTAACTTTCTTTATAAATATATCTTTCGGTCCTGTAGGTGCTGGCTCTTCAGCAGTATTGATATCAAAATTTATTTTAATGTGGGATGGGAGGAGGGAAAGGAAGAAAAGTCTGTTCAAAGGAAAACCATTACTACTACAATATCACATAAGGAGAACTTGCCCTGATGTTTTAATAAATTGACTTAAACATTTGCAGTGCACTTTGACTGTCAGCAAAGTACCCTCTTTAGCTATCATTAAATAAATAATGTATGATGAGATCAAAATGTGGGGGAAGAGGGACATGAAATCAGAAGTATGTAGCTGAATACTTTTTTTTTTTTTTTTTAAGAATTTTAATGTGGCTTTATCATTCATTAATGGTCATGAGCAGCTTGTTTTTGTTTTATTTTTGCTTTTAGCCCTTTACAAATTTATTCCCCTCCCTCCTGTCTATTTTGTCTATAGGACTGCCACTGTTGAGTCTGTGGGAGTATGAATCAGCAGCAGCAACAGAGAATGGCTGCAGCTGGGACAGACAAAGAACTCAGTGACCTGCTGGACTTCAGTATGGTAAGCCAAGCTCTTTTAGGGGCTTTTTAAAGAGACAGTTGCCTCTCTTTTTTTTTTTTTTTTTTTGTTTGCTCCAGTAATGGAGTCTTAGGGGAGCAGGGTGGGAGGAACTTCGGTTGATGTAAATCAAGTGGTGGCGGACTTCAGAGGTCTTTTTGCTCTGTGGAGTTTGTACTCTTACCCCCTCACCCCGTTAAACACAGGGGCATTCTTTGAATGATGCTGTAGCCCTTTTAACTTGTGATGAGGAGAAGGCATGAAAAGGGTGGAGCAAACAGCTGCTTCCTAAAAGATTTTATGCTTTTGTCACACAACTTTGAGGAAGGATTGCTGCAGGATGAGTAACTTTTTTTTTTTTTTCTCATCACCTATCCACTTCCTTACCCTCCCCCACTTAGGAGTCTGAAAAGAAGTTCTTAATGAGACTTGGAACACTGAAATATTTTGTATATTTAGTCCAAATTTCACATAAATTGATACAAAAAATATTTTTTTCCACACATCCTTGATGGTAGAGAGAACATCTTACAAACAGTAAAGAGTTTGGGGTAAAAGTTAAATTTTTTTAAATTTTCAGGAAAATGGTTTTGAAAATCAGTTTCTGAAATTCTTTCATAAGCTTCATGTGTGATGCTTCTCTATTTACTAGGGAAGTGAAAAAGTTGTGTTTGTATGTGCACATAAAATTTATTTTGACACCACATTGTTCAGAGGTTGGTTTTGTATGCTGTGGGTATATACTCCTAATTCTTGGTCAAAAAAACCCTGAAAATACAAAATAAGCTGTTAGAGGAAAAACAATTCAGTGGTATCTGATGTAATATGATATGAAATATTGTACAAGAGGGCACTGAATCCTTGCACTGAGTTGTGTGTTTGATTTGATTTCTTTATTTCTCTTCTCACACTGCTGAAAAGGTGACAGTGGAGTATTGCTTTTTTCTGGTTGTTTTGGGAAGGAAGAGACAAAACTGCTGCACCCCCTTAGTGTGCTAAATGTGGAAGTGTTAGGATCTTTCCAGAAGATGTTTTTAACAAACAAATTGGGTTTATAAAAAAAAGTTTCAAAGTGCTTTAAAGATTTTAATAGTTGAGAAATGCACAGAACCATCTCTAAGGAAGATAAACTGGCAGCTTTTGTACTGGTAGATGAATTGACTGGAAACTACACTGGATCATTAGAAAATGAGAGCTGATGTCTTAAGGCAGATTTATTGTCTGTGGGGGAGGTATCATGGAATTTCTGAAGGTGTACATCTAAAACATTTGTTAACCTAATAAATAACCTAATGTTTCTCTCCAGTTGCTTGGTTGGGATTCAAAGTCAGTTGAGTAAAGAGTTTGACGAGAGTTGCATGGGAAGCCAATGGCTAAAGCCAGATCTGAAATCTCACCTTTAGGATTTCTCCTGATTGATAGAGCAGAGCACAGCTCTCAATGCTAAAAGATATGGTATATTTTTTTTGTTTGGATTATTTTGAGTGTTTTGGTGTCTCCCTTTGTATTTAAGTGGCTATTAAAGTATGCACCTTGCTGTTTGATCAGTGGAGACAAATGCCCTTATTCAGAAAGGGAATATGTTGCAACCCCTCCCCCAGATACCTGTCTCCCTTTTTTTTTTTTTTTTTTTTAATTTTAAGGCTTAAGCCCTCTGCTGTGCTTTGTGCAGACTCTGACATTCTTCATCATCAACATAACCTGCTGAAAGAGAATTGTTCTATATTCAAGCACAATTCTTTTTTTTCTTTTTGAGGATGGGAGGGAGAATTAAAAGCTTGATAGTGGAGAAGCAGGTTAATAAATATTAAACTGAATTGAATAGTTTTCCAAGAAAAAATTTGTTGAAAGACACATTTAAATCTTTTGCTTCCAGTCACAATATTTCTTTCTTTGACTTGGGGTCCCTGAGTACAACTAAAATCAGAATTGCACCAATTGTTTGGTGTACTTTAGTGAAATGTGTTCAGAGGGCTTACAGAAAGTGCCCTGCGATAATGTAGGTTCTCTTAACTTGTCTTCAGGTGATTTGCCATGGATCAGGGGTGTGTGGAAGTGCGTTGATGTAAAAATTAGACTTCAGATATAATATCATGAAATTTGTGAGTGTTTGCATAATGTCTCTTGTCTTCCTGCATGGCACATTTTTGAGCTCAGAAAATTGACTCTTGCATTTTGAACAATAGAAGTTTTTTTTTTTTTTTTTTTACCTGCCCAGGTAGGCAGTCCATAGCTATATATTTTTTTTGTATGTAAAAACTATAGTTCACCTAATTGTGTTCATAATAAATGCTGGAATGACTTTATATGAATATATATCAAGTCCCACTTGTTTGGACTGTGCATTTTTCCCTCTTCAGTGTTGTGACTTACCACAAAGCTCTATTTCCACCTCCGGTTTGGATTTTTCACTTATAACTCCTTTAGGTCATTTTGGAGTTTGTAGTCTGGTTGAGTCAGAATGAAGAAAGGTCCAGTCATAGCTATGCATTTCCTAACTGTCTTTAGTGACACTGGGTCACTTGTTTTATGTGGTCAGACAAATTAAAGGGGGGAGTGCATACTGGTGGCGTTCTGGAGCTTCAGGTTTGATTATTTAGTTTGAAAAATAGGCAGTCATTTTTATTGGCAATGTCCTTGCTTTTGAAAAACTGTATATGCAAAATGCATTTAGTGGTGTAATTTTTTGTTGTAAGTTATAGAAATTTAAAAGGAAGACAAGACTGAGCTGATTTTCATTGTTCAAAATGTACAGTTCATTTATTAGCAAATCTTTTCTGGCCACTTTTTTTCTCTCCTGTGTTAAGGTGGGACTTGTTCTGCCTCCCAACCTTTAACACATCACATGATTTAAAAAGGACCCAAGAAAGGGGAGGGTTAAGCTCCTGAAAGCTAGTCAAGAAATTTGAGATACTCAAAAAAAAAAAACAAACTATCACCTTTATATATTATTTGGTAGGATGACATTCATGTGCCTGTGTATGCACAGAAAATAAATGCTCAGGTTTGAAACTTGTGAACTGTAGTGCCATTCCCCAAGGCATGAGGGTTTTTTTTTAATGTACATGTATACATTTTTATTCAAACTTCTACAGTTTTATTTGGTTAAGGTGTGAATCCTTTGTACGCAAGACTCTAGGAGGAACTACGTAGTTAATGCCTTAGACCCACTAATAGAACATGTGAATCTGTCACTGTTTAGATTTGTTAGGGATTCTTTTGGGTAAGTGTTAGCCTAGAGTAGAGTTGTTGTGGGTGGGGGGTGGGCAAGAATAGAATTTCTTCTTCTTTTTTTAACTTTATAAATTTCAAAATTATAAGAAGGAATACACCTTACAGTAAAAGATGAGGTTATACAATCCAAAAAAATAAATGCAAGAAAAAAACCCAAATATGTGAAATAGTTATTGTAAACCATTCATCATCTAAAGAAATAGTGGGGAGAAAATATTAGGAGAAACAAAGGAAAAATAAAAATGAAGGAACTGACTTAACATGACTCCAACAGAGAGAAATTGAAATGGATCAGCATCTAGGCGAAATTATTCCCAAGAGAGGGAGTTATAATACTTACAGAATTGATGAAGAATTTGAAGTTGTTCAGGCAAAAAGAACACAAAACAGTCATGTGGCAGATTTTAAAAGCCCTACGCGTGTAAAGCCTATTTTGTATAGGCTCGGCGACGCACGCAAGCCCCGGGACGTGCGTATTTCCCGAGGCTTTGTGAGCGGGGCGGGCTGGGCCGAATTGGGGGCAGGACCAAGGCCTCTGGCAGAGCGCCTGTGCCGGGGGGATCGTGCGCAACCTATACCTGCCCAGAGGCAGGCACAACTTATGCAATAAAGGTTAGGGAGGGTTTGGGGGGAGGCTGTGGGGGGAGGGGGGGACAGGGAAAGCCATTGGGGCTCCCCTAGGGCTTGGCGTGCACAATTGTGCACCCCCTTGTGTGCGCGCCAACCCTGGATTTTATAACGTGCGTGGCTGCGCACGCATGTTATAAAATCAGGCGTACATTTGTGCACGCCGGGTTGCGCGCACAAATGTACGCCCGTGCGTACCTCTTAAAATCCGACCCTATATCTGATGATACATTTTACAAGGATATCAGAGAACAAAAGTACACACTAAAGAAATAGCCTGAGACCTAAGAGCAAGAAGTTATTTACTTCTCTCAGGTAGAGCAAGCAAAATCAGAAACAATACGAAATATTGTCTCTCTATCACCTCACTCGCATCCTGTTCAGAAATAAAAGAATCAAGTAGCGTGGAACACTCGATCTCAGCACCAGAATCTTCCAGGAAATTGGTCAAATTTTAAAAAACATTAGGTGTAGATTCAGTCTGGGACTGCTGAGGGTTCCTTTTTATTAGACAAAGGAATAAAATACGTTCTTGTTAATAGGAGGAAGCTTTTCAGAATCGCACTGAAGATTCTCTAGGAAATACTTCCTCAGAGTCTGGTAGGAATTCTCATCCACCACCTTGGGGAAGTTCAAAAGACATTTAAATGCTGTGTATAATTCTCAAGTCTATGAGAGAGATTATTTCAATCCTTAACCACCAAAGCATTAAAGATCTGGATATTCCCAATAGCAGTTGCAGTAGCAGAAACTTTTGTTTGAATTTCTGAAAATTGGGTGTCGGAATTATTCCCCATAGCATCCACTTTATTAGAAATAAGGTCAATTTTATAATTAGTCTTTCATATAATAACCAAAACCTACCATCCAGTCCCAGTTTGCATCTAAAGTGGCCACTGCCAGTTTAGCTGGAAAAAGAGGAGACTCTAAGAGAGTCCCGTAGGGCTCAAATCTTGCAGCGTCGGCTTCAAAGCTGAGGAGTCCACCGATTCACCCTGATTCTCAGTGGGGGATGAAGAAGCCAGACAAATTGAAAAGCTAGCTCTTCCCCTGTCCTCTGTCAGCGACAGCAGACAGTGGCAATTCCAACGCCGAGCCTCCATATGCTCTCCCCTCCACAGATGCTGATGGGGGTACATTGGGAAGGAAAACCTACACTATGCCTTTTCATTTGGACAGCAAAGTAGAAGAAACGAAGCAAAAGGGGTAACGGAGAACAGCTCCTGTATCTGGTCATGTCGCCATCTTGCTTCTCGCCCCGAGTTTCTTCTTTTTTTAAAGCAGTGTCCATGAGTGAATTGGGCCTAATATGTGTGTCTGAAGAGCTTTAGGCTGTCTGCCCATCTCTTGCCCTAAATTTACTACTAGGAATTTCCTTTTGCTTGAAAGTTTTAAAGATACAAAATAAAAAGAAAAAAAGCACCATGGAGAATGGGACAGGCAAAACACCATGTTTTTTTTGTTTGGAAGTTTTATCATTGTAACATTGTATTCTTCAGCCTCGGCAGCTATTTAAACTGAAATTGCTCTCAAAACAGCAAACTGTACAACGGGGAGAAGCTAGTCTGCACAAATTACTCCTGTTAATACATTTCACACCTTTCTTCTCTTCCACTATTAAAATAATGTAAACAGAGACTGGTGACAGTTTAGAAATGGAAACTGTGGTGTTCCTCTCCCCCTTATTGAAAATAAATATTTTGGAAAGGGTGGTAAGCTTAGAATATTTATATCCTGGTTCTAGCCACATTACTTCCCAATTCACTTTTCAGTTTGTTTTTAAAAATGTGATTGCACTTTTTCTGACTTAATAAGCAGACAGTTCTTGTATCTTTTTTTTTTGGTACAGTGGTTGCCTCCCCATGCTCAGGCATTGTCATCTTCCTATGATTATTTCAAGATCATCACGTAGGTCCCCATTTCCATGACTTATTACCAAGTTGTCTAATCTACAGTTACTAAAACTAGCAAAGCCCATTGTACAAAATATCCAGACTCCCCATGCTCATAGAAGTTAGGATTGAACCATAGTCATGTCATACAGATTAAATAGGAGGAGAGGGACAGACTGGATGGGCTTGGCACTCTTTATCTGCTGGTCATATTCTGTTTCTCATTCAGTGTCTTTTAGAAACTTTTTATTGTAAATGTGTACACCCTCTGACTTCTATATTGTGCAGTCCTAGCTTTGTCTAAGAATAAACAGCATATTAGAAATATATATTTATATTTATTTTTATTTTTTTATTTTTTTTGCTTTATTTAGGTTTCATCTGTGAAGAATTGTATGGTGACTTAGGAGCCTATGTACAAAGCACTTTTTGACCCAGAATAGAGAGGAGGAAAACCCCTTCAGGTCATCTGGCCTATAACTGTTAGTCAAGACTTTTGGCTTTGAACCCTGCAGTCCTAAAATGTTAAATAAGACAAAATAGTTAATAGGGGGGAGGGGGATGGGTGGGGGCTCCTACTATGAAACACCTAACTATTCTCAAGAATGAATGGGTATTTTGCTGATGCATCAACAGGTCTGGACAAATTGAACCTCACGGACAAGTGCAAACTCATTTAAAAAATATTTAGAGAGGTTAATTTATTGGGCATACAGGGTAATTTTCACAGGAAAATGCAAACCTAACATACTATCATAGCAATTTTTAAAAGCCCATTTATCAGCATTAAGTGTACTTAACATGGATAAAATCTATTGACAGTTCAATAGCATATTGTAGCACTTAACGCTGGTAAATGGGCTTTTGAAAATTGCTATGATAGTATTATATTTACATTTTCCTTTGAAAATTACCTCCTGTGTATTGAGAAGGAAGCTTTTCTGGCATTGGGAGATGTTACAAATTAAAACAGTTTAATAAACTAGTAGCTACAGTGTGTCATGGTTTATTAAAATCTGGCTCTCTCGGGGATTTGTATCTCATGGGGGCTCTGGAGGATGTTTTTGTCCCTTCACCCATATATTCCTGTAGCAGGGTTCTGTCACTGTGACACATGCTTCTAAAAATGGTAAGCATAGGGTTTGAAAGGGAGGTGGTGTAACCCAGAAGGAGAAATGTATTTGCTGCTCGTGTTCCCTATTCCACCCAACCCCCAATCCTGACATGCATCAGATACTGATGGTGCATAGTCTTCTTTTTTTTTTTTTTTCCCTTGAATTGGCACAGTAGTGGAAAAGCTGGAATCTTCATCAAAATGCTATAGTTGGCAAAGACCCCTTCCCCTGTTTTCAAAGGTAGTATAGTACTTCTAGTGGCCTTGAAAGGTGGCAGTACTGCCACAGGTCTCTGGCAACCCTTCACATTCTTCTCCATTTTGGCTACTGCTAGGCCTGTATTGGATCTGAGGAATTAATGTATGCTGTTCACAACTTTGCTGCATCCAACCTTTTTCTTTTTTGTAGCACCCTCTTGCAGGCTGTGGGATTGGGTGAACTGCAGGGTGCAAGTTTGCCATTTAATGTCACTTTGGCAATCTTGTGTGTGTGGGGGAGGGTGGTGAAAAAGGATGGTTAGGGAAATAGCCAAAAATGAAATGTATCCTGTTCTGTCATGATACTATGAATAGATTAGCACTTGCATTTGAGATTTCTGTGAGTTTGGAAGAGGAAACTATAATAGCTTTGTCTGAGGCCTCTAGTCTGGAATATTAATGCAATTTTGAGAGATGTATCCTAGAGAAGGAATTGTAGGACAGCCTGCTGTCATTGAATGAATATCGGACACATTAAAACCCTCCCCAGTTGATACTGAACCTATGAAACCACTTTTTAAATGATTAGAACAGCCAGTAGGACACTCTTATTGTGCCTGTATAAAAAGAGAGAATACTGACCCCCATCTAATATTTATTTTTGACAAATGTGGATCTATTAAGTAGTCATCTCTAATTATAACTGAATATAACATGAGTTGGATTGGGGGTAGGGAGTTAAACAATAGTTTACACTTACTGCAGAGATGCAGATATGGGTTTTGAATTTTAAGAAATAATTTGCAACTGCGGAGTAATAACTTACTCTAGTTACATCAAGGCATCTTCCACCACCGAGAAAAAAATCAGCTTATTTCAACACAGTCCTGGAAGGATCTCTCTGGTCATGCTGCTTATAAAGTTCTAATAATTAATGAAAAGACAACTGCAGGGATGGATTGGGTAGAGCAAAAGTGATCCTTACCTGCTGACAACTTCTGTCATATTCTGGTCAGAGATCCTGTCATGGGAGCATTCTATTTCCAGGGGAAATTTTTATCCTATCCTGAAGGGCTTTTACTTGGTATGAAAGCTATAGTAAGTGTGTGCTTTTTGTCAAGAGTGACCAACTGAGTGTGGGTTTTCAGACCCTTCCTTGTCTTGGAAATACAGTTGAGTGTAGGTGAAACTTTTCAGTCACAAATGGTTCTTTTCTCTCCATCTTGCCACATAGCACAGTAACTCTCTTCCTGGATCTGTCTAAACTCTTCCCATCTTGTTTTGTTTGCATAGATGTTCCCTCTGCCTGTGGCTAATGGAAAAAACAGACCAACAACCCTTGCAAGCACTCAGTTTGGAGGATCAGGTAATGTACTTAAAATTTTATTTTATTGGTACTGTTTAATCAGTTTTAATGAAACCAAACATGTCTGGCTGGCGGTTTTTCCTTTTTCTTCGTGGTCAAGATGTAAATTATTTTGTTGTTGCTTTGAGGACTGTCATTTCTTTAAACTTGTATAGTTCTTATGTGGCCTAGAGGGGGTGGAAAAACACTTTGAAAGCTTGTCAGCCAAAAATTGTTAGGAGTCCAGGAACTGTGGTTCTTTGCAAAAAACCTCAAACTTTTTTTTTTTTTGTTGTGAATTTTATTTATGCATTTTTCACAACTTTTGTTGTTTGGTCTATTATTGGGGGGAGGGGAGAGGCTTATTGTGCCTTGTCATTTTTTTTCTTTACGTTTTATACATTTCTTTGCTCTTCCCTTGCTTTCGTCACTGTTCGCTACCTTCCCCGACTACCACTTGTAAGTGGCCTGGCAGCAGTGGGGAAGCCCTAGACTGGTCTCTTCTTTTTGGGCCCAGGCCAAGTGGCTGTGTCCAAAGATACAAACTTAAATTCTCCTAAAGGAAAATGGATATTTTTTAACATTTTACCACTGGATGTCTTTAGCCTTCATTGGGGACGATGCAATACAGTGCGCTCAGCCGAGCGCACTGTATAATACGCAGTTGGATGCGGGTTAAATAGGCGCTATTCCACCCCCTAATGCAAGAAGGGGATTAGTGCCTATTTAACGCGCGTCCGACATAGAGTGAATGGGATAGCGCTCATCACTTGCAAATGCATGTGAATGAGGCTATTACTCATTCACTTCAATGCAAAAAAATGTCTCAGAGCAGGCCTTAATAGCTGAGTGCATTGAAAAGAAGTACAGAAAAGCAGAAAAAACTGCTTTTCTGTACTTCTTTTAAAAGTTAAAACACAAAAAACCTCAACTAGCCGCATTGAAGACCGATGCCGATATGCTCGGTGTCTGTTTTCATAACCGGCCGGCTGCATTATGAAAACAGACACCGAGTTTATCAACATTGGTGTTCATAACCGGCAGAAAGCTGGTAACCGCGGGCTCGCATTAGCAAGGAGGCGCTAAGGTTACACAAGCGACCCTAGCGCCTCCTTGCTAACGCGATCCCCTAATTAAAATATAGCATGGCGCCCCGCTTGCGGGTGCTGCTGACCTTTCAGCACCTGCTTTCTGTGCTTTTTTTTTTTTTTGCGCATCTGCCCCATTGTCTTTTGGTGATATGCAGGCAAGGCAAACAGATCAGCCATGGGAGTGTTCCACCTCTGATAGGAATGTTAGTGGAGTTACATTATAGTTCCTTTTTTGTACTTCATGCCTCAATTTTTTTTTTTTTTTAATTTTAGAGATGGCAGTGTAACAAGTTGTTAACTATTTTAAATTGGGCTTATTTAATACATTTTGATTAGTTTTTGAGAATTAAAATGCCCTTCTTCGGGTCAATGTAACTCACGCTAAAGCTAGTCTTGTCCCTTGAGACTTTCTGAAACCCGATGAGCCCATGCCGGGTGAGACAGAGAGATGGAAAAGCAGCTTGCAACTCTGTCTGTAGGCCTTTAAGGGTTTATGACCTAGTCCTTACCCTACTGTTTTATACCCATGCATTGATATGCCAGTGTCTTCCTGGGAGGGCATTGGAGAAGGAGGTTAAAACTAAGGATTGGTAGCTGTTGTAAGTTTAACAGAAATATGATCATCAGTTAATGTGCTCTCTAATCCGGGAAAAGTTGCAGTATACTAGAACTCTCAACCCATAACGCCGCCTTTTTGGTTTTTCAGTGACCTGCTTCCTTCAATTGGAAGGCAATATAGAGGATGGGCGTTTGTTTGGGGCTGTTACCTTGATGTGTGTTGTACCTTGTTTTACTTGTACCGACTAAAGTTTGACCTCAAGGTTCTTGGTGATGTTTGTACTGTTAATAAAAATTATTCATTAAAAAAAACCAACCTAGTCTTACCACTGCTTTGATGTTTTGTTATTGTGGTATATTTAATAACTAAACATTTTTTATTGGATGATCAATACATTTATGACTTGCAACTTGTTTGACCTTTATTTCTGACTAAGTGAACTAGCAGCAGTTACACAACTTATTTTTTAATATATATTTGACTTAAAATGAAAGTAGTTAACTTTTTTGGATGGTCTCCTTGATTTATTTAACAGTATTGTTTGTTAACCCTTCCCCTACCCCCCCCCCCCCCCCCCCAAAAAAAAACATCAAAATAAGAACAGACCTCTTAATTTACCTACGTCACCTCCCTATTGGCCAAACGTCAGGGTGGTTGATAGCCTATAATGATGTAAAGATTACTTTTTCCTCCAAACACGTGTGTCAGTAAGATATTCCTGGGATGCATCTGAGGAGGTGGTTTGTATATAGTATGTTTTTCATACCTATAGGGGGATTCATTATTCCGTGATGTTTAGAGCGGAATGATGAACTGCAAGGAGGGGTGATTAATATACACCTGGCCCACACTATTGTCCCCATAGCACCACTGTAAAAGGTGGTGATGTTTCTGGAGCTACTGCTGGTGATAATGTCTAAAACATTATTTCTAAATGTCTAAAACATCGCCCACAGTGATACCGGAAAAAACATTTCCCTAACCCCTCCATGTTCCCTCATTTAAATTTTACCGCTGCGATGCAGTAGTTATTGCATGCAATAGGGCGTTATCGCGTGCGATAACACTCTAATGCAAGTGATAACCCCACATCCCGTTTTGATAATTGACCTATTTTTCCTTTTTTTTTTTTGTTTTGTTTTTCTCCCTATCCCATCAAAAGAACAGATGCATTTTTATTTGGACGACTGAAGCCTTAACACCTGTGGAATGTGTGGTAATATGGGAAACACTGTTGCCAACATGTAGACTTGGTAATTGTCATGTAGGAGAGGGCAGGGTGTTATTTTTTTTGTGTATGGGTTTCTTTTTTTTAACTTCTCAAATTGTCCCTTGCTGGAACAAAGAGAGGGGAAACATCCACAGAACAGGTGGTGAGAGATGATTTTGAAGGAGGTGAGACGGGATGTGGTGAGAGATTATTGGAGTATGGGAAGTCTGGCAAATTGGAGGAGAATGGAAATTGCTAGCTGGCCAGGTAGGGCCTAAAACATGTGGATGGCCATTGTCAGCAACTGTCAGCCAGCAGGGTGTCAGAAATCTCATTCCAAACGGGCAAGTGTAGGCAGCATGGTTTTGGCATGAGAACAGAAAGTCAACATATCTTTCAACATACAATCTCGGGTTTGAAAATATCTTAATTTGACTGTTGGGGTTTAAGATCTAGCAGTCAAGCTGATTTGCAGGCTGTAATATGGAGTACTATGCTGTGGTTGATTTTATATATTTATAATTTTCCTTTCTCCATTTTTGGGAGACTAATGGAGATTGTCTTGCTGATTTGAATACTTTTTCAAACAAATCTTATGACTGCTTGTCCTTGGCATTATGTAAGAAATGACTTTAATAGATGATTAAAATGGCCTTCTGTCGTTTGTTTGTGTGTAGGGATAGATATTGGGATTCTGAAATGTTTTACATCACAGTTTGAAAAAACAAAACTGAGTCTGGTAAACTTTAGTAGAGCAGTTTTCTCTGCCCTCCCTTACCTGAGTACTCGTCCTGTAAATCACCTTGAGCATTATTTCTTAAAGGCAGCTAAAAAAAATCAAATTCTTGCTCTCCTTCCCCTTTCTCGCAAAGAGCCATGTGCTGTAAAAGATGTGTGGTGTTTTCTCTTCCCACCCTCTTACTAAACCAGGTTTGCTTTTTTGGCATGGAAGATAAAACTAGGCTCTGTATTTGTATGTCTTGTGCTGAGTGTATCTTATTGTATAAGAGTGCATACTGTGTTGCCTTCTGGCAAGGAGATTGTTTCTAGCCTACAGAATAATGGTTGCTGTCCACAGGAAAAAAGATATTGAATAGGGTATATTGAAAAGTGCCTACAAATTTCAGATTCATAAGTGTTTTGCAGGAAGTAAAATGTATATATGTGTGTGTAGCTTTTTTAAAAGCTCCCATTTGCCTTAAACTCTGCATGTGGTAGTATTGTATTAACAAATACCATTCAGAACTAATGGTGCCTATTTTCTGTGATGTGTATATACATGGCTTCCCCCCCCCCCCCCCAATGCATAAGAAATCCTCTGTCAGGATCCTCCAGGACCCTTGACGTGTCCTGAAAATTTGATGTAGATAAGAGAACTTGCTTTTGTATTGGTCAAAAAAAACCTCTTTATATTTTTACTGTGACATTGGAGACCTACTCCAGGTTATGATAGAACATCACTGATGAAGATCAGCTTCAGCTAGGGAGGAGATGGTTAGGCTTACAACAGGAAGTGGTGGTCTTCCTTTATGAGAGTTGGTTCTTATGTGTTTGTGTGCATGTATATCATACTATACAAAAGGTGCTTTATAAGGCCCAACTCCCAAAAAGGTTTTTAGGAAGTTGGGAAGAACCAGAACAAATTACCTAATATCCCCATGCTTGCAGTATGAATTGGATGTTGGATTGGAACCCAAGTCTTTACATGTCATAGGCTACTTTGTCTTTAAAACCTATACACCTACTCACTTGTGAAACAATCAGAAAGCTAATGCAAATGGTTTATGAATAGTGAAAGATAAAAGAAAATAAGTCCAGATGTAATGTTTCTGTGTTTTCTATAAAATCTTTTTTTTTTTAGCTCCGAAAAAGAGTTCAATTAGCACAACCCTTTTTAGCTAGTATTGCTGTGCCCAGGGCTGTTGATACAGTTAGCAAGCTGGGCTCTTGTCCTGGATGTCAAACTTGTGGGGAGGGATGTGATGCAATGCAAGAGGAGCAAGACATGCCCATGCACTCCTCCAGCTGGCTCAGCCTGCCCCCAATGAGAGAGGATGGAGGGTTATAAGAAAATGTGCCTCTGGCTGGGGGAGAGAGATGCTGATTGTTGCCTGGGGTGCTGTTCCCCTGGTGATCTTGGCTTCATTAGTGTTCAGGTTGTGAACAAAAGTGGTGAGATCACATCTCACTTAAAGATAAGGAAATCATGATCCTGGATGTAGCTATTGTTGGTTCTTCCTGTAAAAAGTTGTAGAGGGGTGTGCTGCTTGGCAGAGCCTAGACAAAGTATATTTGCACCGTAGGTAAGGCTTGAAAATTGTTGCTCCCATTACCCCCATGAAAGTATACAGCACACAAATTTACCTCTCAAAACAACATAATGGTAAAATCCAAAATTCATTCTTTGCTGGAGAAGGGGGGGGGGGGGGGGATGTCAAAGTGTGCTGTGCTCTAGGTGGGTACCTCACTCACCTGCTCTCTTGTTCTGACTTTGCTCCTAAGTAACTTTTTGTTTTTGCTTTTGAATCTGGTACTATTTAGGAAACTATTTTTTTCAGCCAGTTAAGGCTGTAGTCTGTGTTTTGTACAATGAGATATAACAGTTTTTTCTTTGGTTTGATAATTTCTTGTGGCCTAAGTAACAAGATCATTGCAGGAGATTTTAGTTTAAATATTATATCCTTGTAAATGTCAAAAATTAAATGCTAAAAGTGATGAATATAACTGTCATCTGGAACAGCTGTTTAAAATTTCTTTGGCAGAAGATTATCTGTCTCAGACTTGGATATTGTTGGAGTCTGTCTCTCTGGAAGGCAGAATAAGTTGAATAACTGGATACTACTGTTATGAAAAAGAATTGCTTGTTTTATATGTAAATTGGATAGGATTTCTAGTTGTACTCTGTGAGAGAACTTGTTTTCCCTGGTGGAGGGATGATTGTGAACTTAAAATTGTGAAAGGCATTAAATCTGGTAATTTGCTTTGATTTTCAAATTTTGATATAATTACTGGAGGTTGTGGGTTTTTTTTTGTTTTGTTTTTCTACTTTGTCGGGCCTTTTATTGTCATGTTTTGGGGAAACTGCTGGCTAGCAGTTGCCTGCCTGCAAAAGATCTCTGGCCATATTGAAATCCCACTTAAAAACCTATCTTTTGAGGTTGGTTTTTAAATCTTAAAACCTGGCCATGCCTGACTATTGTCTTAAGCCAGATTTACTGTAATAAATACATTTCCTGAAGCCTTTGCTTTGTTTAAGTGCTTTGACTAGTTTCATCTCTGCAGAGCAAGGACTGTCTTCATGCACAATGCTGAGTCTTGTAGTACAAGTGACTTGCCAGTGCTATGGCAGGTTCAGCAGTAAGGGAATTTTTGGCACCATCCAACTAACCTACCTGAGAGACTATAAATTTTTTTTTTTTTTTTTAAATTGTCATTCAGGCCGATACAAATATGGTGCACTCAGGCTAGTACACAGGTTAACCTGTGGTTGGATGAGCGTCCATAACCCTTATACAATAAGTGGATCACGTAGCTAATAGTACTCATCACAAGTAAATGCCATGTTAATGAGACTATTAGTTATTTCCCGCCTTATGTAAAAAAACAAATGTGTGCCCAATGTGCACATTTTTACTCTCAAATTAACACCTGCCGGAGCTGGCGTTAAGTCTTGAGGAGCCCCAAAAGTTAACAGCATTGCAGGAAATTCTGCTTTTTTTGTAGTTCCTCCAACTTAATATTGTGGTGATATTAAGTTGGCGGAACCGAAAAAAGGAGTAACTTAAAAAAAAAAAAAAAAAAAGCTTGCCAGCAGTCAGGTAATGAAAATGTATGCTTGTGAAATTGAGCGTCCGTTTGCCTAATCCACGCACAGCCACTTTTCCTTGCGCTAGGGGCGCATAATTTCCCCTAGCGCCTTCATTTTTAACGAAGTGACTCATTTACCTACTGCATCGCATGGATTGGCACGTATTAGGAAAGTGGGTGCTCAATCGTGAGCTCCCGTTTTTCGTGTGCCGATATTGCATCGGCTTGCATGTGTGGTGGTGGTTGGGGGGGGGGGGGGGGGAGGAATCTGCAAGATGAAAAGACTGACGAAATATCTGTCATGTTTGCAAGTAATTGCAAACCTTTGATTTGTCATTTTTCTCCCTTTTAACTCTGGAGCTGTAAAAGCATTTGCCTTAAGACTGGAGGATTTATGACTTTTTTTTCTTTTTTTTGTCCAGGAATTTTTTTCCTCTTTTTCAAAGATTATCCTTGTGCCTAATTATTAACAAGAGTGTGCAATGGTTTAGATTTGTCAAGAGACTTTGCTTTGATCATGGATTCACAAAAAAGAATTACCATATTTGAAGTAGGTTAACAGGGAGTATTTCCCCATCACCCCCTTCAACCTAGCAGCAAGCTGAGGCCTGTTGCACATTATAAGGTACAGGCTACAATATAAAATGCAGATGTTCTTACCCCACCCCTGAGCGAGGCAAGTCCCTTTTTGAAAATATGCTTGAAAACATTGTTAGAAAAGTTGATACCTGTGGCAACTTTTATTCCAGTAATAAATTCTGACACAGATGAAACATTGCTTCCTTAATTAGCATTAGGTGTTAGTCTTGAAGTTTTTTGAAATTTAGTGCCTGCATACCCACTTACTAGACTGAGCAAAATTCAGGGCTCAGGTTCTTTGCTTTTGTGGAGAATAGTGGCAGGAACAGCCCCCACCAATGCACCCCCATAGTCTTACTTTCTACCGCCCAGTGAAAAAACAGTCCGTCTCCTCTTGATTTATGGGTAAAAATCCAAGTAAAATACCTCCCCCCCCCCCCCCCCCCCCCCCTCGGCTCACTTTGAACCTGTAATGACAGTAGTGAAATAAATGGTGATGTCAGATTTATAGACGCATCTGGTTGTCCATGATTCTTTTCTGCACCTCAGTTTGGTTCCACTTTTGTTTTCAGCTAGTAATATGCAAAGTGTATGGTGACTTCTTTTGCTGTATTCCTGCTTAAAACTCATCTTTTTGAGGTGGTGGTTAAATCTTGACCCTGCCTTTCCCTGATCATAGCCTTGTTAATTTTAAACCAAGCTTAGTGTTAAATAAATTTCCTGAAGTCTCTTAATGGTGATCTTTGTATTTAGAACAAAATTACAAGCTCCATGGAGCAGGGACTGCCTCTGTATCTGTACAGTCCTGTATATGTCTTGTGCTATAGAAACAGGGGGAAAATGTTCAACTATCTGCATCAAGACAGATTCTGCAGGTACGTTATCTGTAGCCTTTGCACTAATTTTTGAAGAGTAGGTGTTTGCTTTGAAACTTGCTGCAGTACGCAGTACTTGTGGATATTTGCACCTGCTTTTCTGTGGGTGCTTATTTCATTGAGAAGAAACACACATGTGGAGTTAAAAATGCAATCTATGCATTATTTTCTTCCTCCCAACCAAAACATTCCTTGTGAATGCTGCCTCTTAAGGCAGTGTAAAACGCATGTGCTGTGAAACTGGGGGCTTTTTAAATTCACCTTATGGGCAGTTTTCAGGCAGTGCACAAGATGGGTAAATTGCTTTTTACCCATGTAATTTACTCTTAAACAGTTCCTTCAGTGGCTATGGACGTAGTAGAGGCATTCTTGGAACAGTATCTTTGCCATAATTCCTAAGAGAGGTGTAAGAATGAAATAATGTGTATTCTGGATGTGGGTAGGATTAGACATTTTAAATACCCCTAGGATACATAGAAGAAGCCAGCCTTTGTTTTGGTTGAAAGGAGATTCTATAACAAGGATTGTGATATGGGAATAATCTTGAGTAGTATAGAGCAGTGGTTCTCAACTGGTGTGTTGCGACACACCAATATGTCGCCAAGAACACGCAGGTGTGTCACCACACTTCCCGTTCCCTGCTGATCCAGCTGCTCCCCCTCCCGAGCAAAATAGGTCCTCTGCCCGGGCTTAAAATGCTGATAGCCCGGGCGGAACGCGGCAGGACAGCTGGAGTCAGTGGTACCAGCATGCTCTCTTCTTCCCGCCCCCGCGGCCCGGAAGAGGAAGTGGTGAGCAGCGGGAAGGAGAGACCATGCTAGTGCAGGCAGCGTCGGCCCAAAGAAAAAAAGAGAAGCGCAGCCTGAGGAATGAGCTGTGTGGCTCGGAAAAAAACAAAGAACATTGTCAACCCCCGCGGCCGATGGGTCTCCTTTCTCCACGAGGGCTGAAAATGAAGTAGGTTGCTGCTGCCTTTAGGGTTAGAAGTGGGGGAGGGGGTGGAGAGTGAGTGAATGAGCAAGCGTGTGTGTGTGTGTGTGTGTGTGTGTGTGTGCATGTACAGGCTCTCAATCACACATACATGTGTGTGAGAGCTGGTTTAGGTGAGGGAGCATTTGAGTATGTGATTGAGAGCTTGTGTGTAAGTGAGAGAAAGAGAGAGCATGTTTGAGTCTGTGTGTGAGAGAAAAAGGCAGCATGTATGTGTGTGATTGAAAGCCTGTGTGTAAGCCTGAAAAGATAGACAGCATATGTGTAATTAAGAGCCTATATAAGTGAGAGACAAAAAAAGCACATCTATATATGAGCCAGTGTGAGAGAGAGAGGAGAAAGTTGCAAGCAAACCATCCCTCCTCCTGCTAATTCAAAACAATCTCAGGGCACCTGGATATCAAATGTTTCCAGGTATGCAGAACAAAAAATTTTTTGTATCCTTATTATTTTTCATTATTGGGTCTTTGTGTCTGCTATTTTGAAATATTTTATTGGTATCTAGAAATTTTTTGAGTTTAATTATTAGATATTCCACTCATCAGCTGTTTTGAAATAATCTGTTCTTTTTTGTTAGTATGGTTTTACTGCTACTGATTTTATATTTCTTGATTTGTTTTATAAGGATGGGTGATGTTTCTTTTTTTCCTTTGTTGCACTGCATACAGAGACTCTGGCTTGTTGCGGTTTCCAGTTCAGTTGTTGTCTGCATGCTTCTAGTTTGGCTTTATGGTCTCTTTATTCTTTGCTAGGTGAGGGTCAGCACATGTGATTCAGGTGAGGTTTTCTGCTGTTTCTGTGTAGGGCTCTATAGTAGCCTGGCTTGGTCCGCTTTTTCCTAATAAGAGATGTATTGGTGTCTTAAGGCCTGGTGTAATATTTTCAGTGTTGCTTTTTCTTAGGTGAGGTGGTTACTGTTAAGTGCTGTTTTGGTGTGGGATATTTACTGTTTATGCAATTTTCTGTTCAGACAGAATACGAATCTTTCCCTTGTGTCATTCTTAATAAAAAAAAAATAGTACTGGACCTTTTATTTTTTATTTCTGTCGTAAATTGTAATGAGCAGTGTCACACATGTGAGTGTGGTCTGTCAGGTGTGTCACGATGGGGAAAAAGGTTGAGAACCACTGGTATAGAGGATAGTAGATGCATGAAATAGCCTTTCAGTGGATGTCAGTTAAAGGTGGGGGGGGGGGGAGGGGAATAAATTAATTTCAATTTGTATTAACTTACTACAGAGGATGCTTAATATTTCCATTATTTAACTCCTTACGATCAAATGTTTTGTTTCATAATAAACCAAATCCATTATATATCAGATTTTCTATGGATTTGGCAAGAAAAGAAATATACAAACACCAAAAGTTGTAAACTCATGAATTGTTATATTGCTTCCAGTAAGCTCAAAATAAAGCTATCCTCCTCCCCTCCCCCCCTTTCTATTTTTTCAGTGTTCTTAAGAGGTTATAAAACACACAAGACATACCCATTCACAGAAGTCAAAGAATAGCACCTCCCTTCCCTTTTCATATATCAGTAGTTAAAATGATAAAGAATACAAATTCATCAGTGTCCAGAACATTTAGCCTAGTTCATGCTTACATACACTGTTACAGATGAGCTATTTTAGGATTATCAGGATAATCTTAAAATTCTTAGGGACAGTGGGTGGTGGTGAAAAGTTTTTTATATAAAGATCTCTAGATGGCTTGAAATGTGCTCCAATACTGTGAAGTTGAATACAGCACCATCTGTTGCCCCTTTGCCATCATTTGGGGTGGTTGTTGTCTCTATTGACAAGTGAACATTTCCAGATAAAAATCTTAATTTATCTTTAGAATCTATACCAACAAAATGATCTGCAATAGTTGTTGCAGTAGTTGTATGGATTTTGCTAAACTATAATTGTTGTTCAGCTAGTTTCCTTTAGTAATGAATCCCAAAAAGTAGATATCTTAACACTGGACCATAGGCAGTGGCTGTATTTACTTTATCTTTAATTCAAGATAGGCTTTTATGTTCCATTATCTAATATGTAATTCACGTGTTTGTCTACAAACTTATCCTTAAATTTTGCCCACCCACATTTTTAATGTACTGGACACCTTGAATCCCCAACTTCTTTTTTTTTTTGTTGTTGTTGATTTGTGGATAGGAGCTTTTATTCTCACAATTCCTTTCTGATACTGAAAATGTTCTGTACAGAAAATCTAGGGACAAGATTAATGGAAGGTAGTAAGAGAATTAAATATTTTGTGAGGGCAGGGGTCTGGTACTGAGATAACTGACTGGATATTAAAATTAGAGTAAAAAGGAGTAGAAAAGTGTTTAAAAAAACAAAACATAACACACAGCCCTAATTTCTTTTCTCTCTCTCTCTCCCCTCCCCCCCCCCCCCCCCCCCCCCCCCCCATTAATCCAGAATAGCGCCTTTCCTCACCTCACCTCAGGCCTTTCATCTGATCTTTGTGGCTCTACTTCTAGAATACACATTCTTCCCTGACTGCCTACTCCTCCTCCTGGCAGCTGTTCCCTTCACATCAATACTCTGACAGATTATAAGGGATAGTCACCTTACCCTTTAGGAAAGTACTATTAACCTGTATTTCTATTTTAAGATTGTTTTAGATTATGGTGTTTTGATGTAGACCATCCAAAAAACCTACTTTGTTTGCATCTGGGCTCGATATACCACTTCCTTTGTGTCAGATGTTGCTTTATGGGTTGCAAGTGTTGACATGTTTTGTAAAGTCTTACATGCCAATCTAATAATCTGAGGGTTAAGAAATTGTGTGCTAGTGTAACATACATACGAGTACATAATGGCAGAAAAGGACCATATGGTCCATCCAGTCTGCCCAGCAAGCTTCTTAGGATAGTAACTGCTGCTTTGTATAGGTTACCCCCAGGTTTCTCTTGATGTACTTTGCTTATGGACTTGGATGTAGAAGCAGTCCTGTGCTTTTTTCCCCTTATGTCTGCATATCCGTACCCCAAACCATAAAAGTTGGGACCCTCATTGGTGGTTGTCTGAATCCAATTCCCCTCCCCCACGCCTTCTGTCGAAGCAGAGAGTAATGTTGCAGTTGCATTAAAAGCATCAAGGCTTATTGGTTAATGGTAGTAATCTCCATGCCTTCTGCTAAGGGTAATAACTAGGGATGTGAATCGTTTTTTAACTATTTAAATTATCGTCTGATATTTTTAATATCGTCATTAATCGTTAGAGTGCAATACAATAGAAATTTCCCCGATTTATCGTAAAAAAAAATCGTTAATCGGGTTAGTGCACACTAACGGGGGGGGGGGGTTAGTGCGCACTAACCCGATTAACGATTTTTTTTTTTTACGATAAATAGGGGAAATTTCTATTGTATTGCACTCTAACGATTAATGACACTTTTTCAGGTCAGTTAAGGTCAGTTGGGAATGAATATGTATTCCTATTGGCTGCCCTCTTATTTATTGATGTTACCAAGGTTCCCACTGAGGTGATGGTTTAATATATGGGGGATGGGAAATGGAAACGGTTGGTTGGTAGCTTGACAAAGGGAAGGGGGAGGTGAAGGGCCAAGCAGTCCCACTCCCTGGTCTCTGAAGGACAGATCTCTTCAGAAAATCAGAGCTGCTGAATGCAGGGGCTGTCTCCCCTTCACTGTGCTCAAGTTTGCAGTTCCTGTGTTAAACTAAACTTTTTTTTTTCCACTAGAGTAGAATAAAATAAAATGAAGTACTTTGTGTATTAAACTAAAGAAACTTTACATAACATGAAATTAAGTGCTTCTCTATATTCTACTTTAGTGAAACAAAACATTTAATAAAGAAACTTGTAACCTGAGCTTCAAAACATTAACATACTATAGAAAAACTAAACAAACTTTATTATTAATTTATTATATTTACAGTGGTTAAATTTAAAGAGCAGGTTGAGGCTAGACTGGCTAGTGGCTACTGCTGTCACTGTTGCAGCCTGCTGGCACTTTCTTTCTCTTTCTGGCTAGTGCGTGCTATATCTGGTAGCAAAATGGCCACGGGGGACAGCACCAAGCATGCGCGGCTTAGTGTGCACCTCTAGCTAACAAACGAACATTTCCTCAAATGTTACTTTTAAACCATTAAGTAACAATTTTTTGATAGTGTGCACTAACTCGAGTTAGTGCGCACTATTCAGAAAAACTATTTTTTTGCAAAAAAATCGTGCCGATCAGATTTTTTTTTCTCCCCCCAGCCGGTCCAGATCGTTAAAACGATCGGGCACACGATTCACATCCCTAGTAATAACTACCACACCAGCAAGTTACCCCATGTACGCTTTTCTTCATTTCTATCATCTAGTCCAGAGCTTCCCAAACTGTGGGTCGGGACCCCAAAAGGGGTTACCAAACCTTCACTTGAGGTCATAAGTGCTTCAAATGAGAGCACTCTTCAGGTGCCAGTAGCATTAGTAGTGGAAGTCAGCATGAGGCCTATGAGCGAGCATATGCTCATAGGTCCTGCAGTGGCACTGGCTTTGCATGTGTTTCTGTGGTAACAGAAAGCCCTGTATGAGGAGGGATCAGGGCTGCTGCAGGCCCTGTGAGCTTGCAGTAGCATTCAGGCCCCATGCTGACTATCCTTAGTAAAGCTGCTGCCACTTGCAGATCAGTCAGGTTTGGGACTAGCCATGAGGGGAGAGGAGGAGGAGATTGCCACTGCTCCTTTCTCCTCAGCTGTCACTAAATCCACCCAAGTAAAATGTTGCTTGCCTTCTATTTCCACCAGTTGTCATTTACCTGTGGCCCAGGTACCAAATGAAAATGTTGCCACTGACCCTGGCCAGGGGGATGTTTGGCAAAAGGATTGTTTGAAGAGATGGATGAAAAGCAGGAGAGGTTTGAGGGTTGGATAAAGTGACGAGGGATTGGCTGTGGAGGGTGAGGGAGGGAATGACAAGAGGTGGGTGGGGGGGGGGTAAGAGGGGGATATGCTGCATGGAATGTGAGAGAGATCAAAGGGGAAGAGGCACTCTTGGATGATTTTATTTATTTTTTTATATACTGACACTCTATCTCAATCGAGATAACTCACCGGTTTACATTCAGGTACTATAGGTATTTCTCTATCCCCCAGAGGGCTTACAATCTAAGTTTTTGTACCTGTGGCAATGGAGGGTAAAGTGAATTGCCCAAGGTCACAAGGAGCGACAGCAGCCTAGTCTTATATAAATGCTCTTCGGAACTACCTGCTTTGCCTCAACAACATGTCTCCTGCTTTTGCAGTGTGTTGCCTTGCGTTCCCAGTTCCTGTGCTCCTGATTCTTTATCCTGCTTTGCCTCACCTTGTCTTCCTTGTTCAGCCTGCCTTGCCCTTCTTTATCATCCAGTGTCTTCAGTGTATATTTGTCTACCCCCCTGGCCTTACCCTCCAAATCTTGATCTGTTGCCTGGACCTGACAATGATTGTCTGCCTGCTGGACCTGACCATCCTTGTTAGCTGCCTGCCCCGATCTTAGCTCCAACTTAGCTCCAACTCCCTGATCTTAGCCCCGATGTTAGCTGCCTGCCCCGATCTATCTCCAACTCCATTAGTCTGCTGCGTACCCTGACTCCAGCAAGCTATTAGACTTGTTCTTTTCACTGCCCTTAAGACCCTACTAAGTTCTGCTGGCTGCTAGAACTCAAGGGCTCAACTTTCAGGAAAGGTGGCTAGTATAAGGTGAAGCTCCAGACTCTCCCACTAAAGGGCTCATTTGCCAGCTGCTGGCATAGGTCAAGTAGGTTCACCTATGAGGCTGTCAACTACACTGCAGCGCAAAGAACTCACACACCCACACTACCCTTCACAGAGAGGGGGTTCCACTGGGGAGAGGAAGTCCTCTGGAAGGGATGGAAGTTGAGAGAGGGAATTAGCTGGAGTGCAGGGAGGGATTGGTGGAGGGGTCTGCATTCCTGATAATTTGTTTGGGTCATTATCTGGGGTCATGCAAGTTTTCAAGTGCTAAAATGGGGTTACATCGACTAAATGTTTGGGAAGCCCTGATCTAGGCTTTAGGGATCCATATCCTATGCCCCTTAGAATTCTTTTAATTATTTTTGTATTAATCACCTCCTCTGGAAGGGCATTCCAGGCATCCGCCACCCTCTCCGAAGAAATATTTCCTGACATTGAGTCTGAGTTGTCCTACCTGGAGTTTCATTTTGTGACCTCTAGTTCTGATTCCTTTCCAACAGAAAAGGTTCAGAGTTCATGCATTCTTAAAACCTTTCAGGTATCTGAAGGTCTGTATCATATCTCCTCTGCACCCACTCAAATTACATTTTTTTTTTAAACTCCCGATGCAGTAAGCTAATGCTATGCAGATGCATCAGAAGTTTAAAAAAAAAAAAAAGCGCATTAACTAACTGTAAAATGTGAATTCGGCACAGGCTGAAAGCACATTTTAACTGGGAAAGATGGGGGGAGGCATCCCTGACAGATTGCAGCAATTATCTAGGTAAGCAGCAGCAGCCACTGCAACTTACCTGGATAAGTACTGATTTATCTTTTTCCTGCTTTAAGAGTTTTAAGTGCCAGTGGAGTAGAGCTGGAAACTTAACTTCTGCTCTGACCCAGGGATTAAGTTTCCAGTGATAAGAGGTGCATTGGCCAAATGCAATCTCTCTATATCTGGTAATATTTCTTAATGCTCTCATTTGCATGGGATTTCCATGCAAGAGCTCTAAGCAGTTCTCCCGTTTAGGAATGCATCGGCCGTAAGCTTTGCGCACAGAAAATGCAGGCAAAAAGTTGCATTCAGGTGGACGCACCTTTCTGCACTGGCCTGTGAGTTTGCCTGGAATTGTATACAATTGGTGTAATTTAGTAAGTACTTGGCTATATGGTCAGATTTCATTTTTGGAAAACTTGGGACAGTAAATGGTAGTGCCAGTTTAGACTTCTTCTTTTTTTTTTTTTTTTAAACCTGAGCAGTTTTTATAGCAACACATTCCTGTTCACTTTCTCTTTGCCACTTGCTTTCCTCTGTATCCCTGAATACTATCTCTGTATAGTATGTTTGCATAAATATAGGATAATAGATTCTGTTTGTTAAATGGAATTATTTTTAGATTTTGATCTTGATTATAGATATTTAATTTTTTTTGCATAAGGGAACTGTTGCATTTGCAGGTACTGTAGTTGCCCAACACTTGCAGTCCATGGAACAATCTGATAAGTGTGGGCTCTTTGTGATTCATCAGCCAAGATAGGGACTCCTTGGGTGTGGCGTGAAGGGCAGCATGGAAATTTTTAAAATTTAAAAAACTTGAAAAGCAAACAAAATGATTTCCAGTAGATGTAGAATAAGTAGTATTAACCACCTTGTGAATTTGTGAATCCTAGGAGCAGTAGGGGGATGGATTCAAACATTTGCAGAATGTTTTCTAAAGCAGTGGTTCTCAACCTCTTTCTATCGGGACACACCCAATTAATTAATTTATTTATGTATGTATGTGTGTTATATAGTCATTCCATGTGAGAATTACTAGTTCACAACAGTGTACAGGTTTGACACTAATAAATAATGTAAACCCGAGGTAGGCTTGACATTCATAAATAAGTAATGTAAAACTGAGGTAGGCAAGCATATAGGTAGGAAACTAGGGGAAACATTTTGGTACAGAGGGTGCAAACATGGATACATTAAAGGAGAGACGTAGCTGGGCAACAGAAGGGTCAAGGGGAGGGGGAATTGGTTAGGACAGTTCCGATTTGTCATACTTATGGAGAACTGGAGTTTATCAGACTCATGGCAGACAGGAGGCAATAATGAATACATCTCACATGCATGACACACTGAACACATGACAGTCACAAGGCTAAATGTAAATGCACATTTGGCATCCACAGGAACCCCAACCCTCAGCAATGTGTATAAAGCAGAACTAGAACATTCCCTATACAACTCGCCATAAAAAAATAGATATTCTGGTGTTATCTTAACAGTAATACAAAGCCCCTCTACTACCAGGTACAATAGCCCTACTTATAAAAAGACACTAGTTCACCACCAATACATGTCCTATTGAGAAAACACAACAAATAAGGTGAGGTATTTTACTAGCCTACATGCTAGTTAAATACCTCACCTTGGGTCATACACAAAATCGACCTTCAAGTACAGAAAGACCACAAATTACAAATATGGAGACACAAACTGGAATGGACTCCCACAAAAGCCACTCTGGATGCAGTACAAAACTGGAGAAATCAAACAGAAATATAGCTCCTAACATACTACCAGGATCTGCAATAATGCACACAAACTAATCTGGGTTGTTTTATTATGGCATGCACTCAAATGGAACAACCCTACCTATAAAAAGGCAACACTACAAATATTAAACTAGGCCCTAAACACCAATACACCTCCAATTAGGAAAACAGAAAAAGCTAAGCTGCTATAGATCCCCACACAGAAATAATTGTAAAACTATATGAATAAATGTTTCAAAACAGCTGATGAACAGAATTAACATCTAACAATTAAAAACAATTAAACTCTTAAATTATTAAAATTCTCCAAACACCAATAAAATATTTCAAAACAGCAGACATCACATAATACCCAATAATTAAAATGGCAGTCAATCAAGAAAAATGAACTTAAAAAGCCACCTTTACTTACCCTCTCCAGAAGTTCTCCTACTCCTTTCCCTTGCAGGCCGCAGCAGTAGCTGCTGAAGCTGTCCTCGTGGTCCTCTTCCTTAGGGACCAGAACCAGTCTCACACCCTCAGGATCAGTTTCTGTCTCTTACACACCAATCATCTCCCCGACAGCTCTCTCACTCTTGCTCGCATATGTCACCTCTCTGACCAGTCTCTCTCAATCACACAATGTTCTCTCTCTCACTGCAGCCAGTCGGAAACATGCTTCATCTCTCTCTTACACGCACAGAAGCACCCTGCCCCCACCAGCTTGGTCTCCAGCAGTGGCTAGGTGGCTTCTGTCTTTGTCCCCACTGGCTTGGTCTCTGGTGGTGGCTGGGCGGCTTCTGTCTTCAGTCTTAGCAAAGAAAAATATACTGAAAATTTATGGCAAGACAGGAAATACATTCCAGAATGCAGACTTTGAAAATTTTTTATTTTTTGCCATGATTAAATTAGGTGAATTATCCTAAAAATGGGTTGACTAGCTTTCTCCTGTAGCTCTAAATGTTCCCCTTATTTTATAAAACTAGGCTCTGGGCCTTGCAACACTATACATTTGAAATTTTTTTGAAAAGTGAGATGAAAGCAAATGTTAACTTGGGTGCATTGATTATTAACTTAGTGTTTTTTGTTTGGAAAAATTTCTGGCTGAAAAACTTTCTGCATCTTTTTGTGAATAAAAAAAATGATCTCATGGGTGGGATCGGTGACATCGGGCAAGATGGACACTTGAATCAGAGCTCCCTTCTCTCTAAAACTTAATCCACCGCTGATATTGGCATCAGATGCAATAACACTATTTTCCTAGCGTGTAGACAGATGGACTCAGAACCAGTGGGTTATGCTCCCGTGCCAGGAGATGGAGCAAGCTGATGTCACAGTATATATATATATATATATATATATATATATATATATATATATATATACTCCTGCAGTGACCCCAGCCTGCCAGTATGTCTCCAGCAGATGGTGGACGTACATCTCCCTATGGGGATTGCTTCAGGATTTTTGGAAGGAGATATTTGAATTCAGGAAAAGAAAGCCTTACTCTTCTGTGGTGATACCAAAAGGTCCCTCCCCCAGTTGAGAATTCCTGAGGTGATTTCCGTGGTCCCTCAGAGGTGTGCCTTGGTCCGGTGGTTTCCCAGCATGGACTTAGCTGCTTGTTCAGCTGAAAGGCAGCGGGTGCAGGAGACCAAGCGTGGCAGTGACGGCAGATGCCCTCTCCCCCTGCAGCCGGAGACTGTCTCTTTACTCAGCTGTTCAGTGCTGAGCTCAGGTAAGGTTTAAAAAAAAAAGAAAGTTTTACCTTCTGGGGGAAAAAAGCAGAGGGATTTTAGGACTTCTGGTCTCCGTGCCTGGTGTGCTGTCTCTATTCTTGTTCCTGCTCCCTTTGGTGTTGGGGAAGTAGGCAGCCTGATGGGCTAGGCTCCGCAGTTAGCCTTTTTGCTTGCATGCTTCATGGTAGGCCTTGGCAGCGTTTTTGCGCACTCCTGTGCATGCTTTTTACCCTCTACAGACTGTCTGTGTGCGCAGTGAGTTGGCTCTGTGCACACATTGTGCACTCTGTTTTGGGTGCGCTTTTTGCATGCACAAATCTTGAACTGTTTCAAATGCTTTAGCTTGGCGCACAAGGGGTGTGTGTGTGTCTTGCTGCGCTTGCTTCTGGGCAATGGTACCAGTAAACAAGCCTAAGCACCTTTCTCTTTGTGTTGCCTCTCATATTAGGGCTTCTCAGCCTTACCTGTCTTCTAACATGTCAGTGCTGTTCGGACGCTCAGAGTTGTCTTCCTTGGATTTTGCTAAGCCTGGCTCCTCCCATTCTGATTGGTTGGTTACGGCCTTGGCTGGAGGGAAGCCTGACCTTGGTTCTCCCTTGACTGGCTTCTCCATAGGAGAGGGACAGTTCTGTGGGCCCCACTCCAGTTTCTTCTGGGCTTGGTTTGGACCCGGCTGATTTTTCTTGGGTGGAATTTTTTTCAAGGCTTACAAGCTTTTCTTCAGGTGCAGTCCTCCACGTCACCCAATCCTGTTAGGTTGGTCCCTCAGGCGGTGGTTCCTCCCTCTTCCCGTGCTATCCTGAAGCGCCGAGACTTGCCTCAACTCTCTGCGGGTATTTCCGACAGGACAGATCCTGATTCCTCGGAGGATGGAGAAATCCCTCCAGGTCTAGAACCGTATCAAACCATGTTGTGGTTCTTTCAGAGAGATGAACTGTTGGCCCTGACTTTGAAATAGCTGGGTGTTCCTGGTATGGATGCCATGTCTGAGCCAAAAAAGAATCCCATTTTGGTTTCCTTGCATAAAGCCTTTTGTTTTTTCCCTGTGATGGACACTATTCAGTAATTGATCTTGAATGGGACACACCAGAAGCAAATTTTAAAGAGGGTTGTTAATTGGAAAGCCTGTTGTATTAGGTTTGTTCTGATTGCACAGACATGGTTTCTTCCCATACCAGAGACTCTTGACTCTGATGCTTTGGTGTCTGGTTGATGCTTCTGCACCAACGGGTCTGCGCTATCCTTTTTTGATGCCATTGCCTCATGACTTTGCTGTTTTAGTGCCAACTTGTTTGCACTTTATCTTTTGTGGCGCAGATGGTTCTCTGGTTTGGCGCAATGCTTCTTAGGTGCATTGGTGCCTTGGCCCAGTGTTTTGGTGCTGTCATGTATGATTCTTGTCATCTTCAATCCTGTTTTTAAAAGATTTTCTGATTCATCTTGTTTTGAAGAACCATATTTGAGTCTGAGCTCACAGAAAATCAGCACCCTTGGGGGATATGTCGACAGGGGCCACACTTAATTGAATCGTGATCTGGTCAGAGTCATTTGAGGCAGAGATGTATAACCAGTATGGACAATTTGTCCACACTGTTTACATTTTAATATTTAACTTTTTGTTAAAATTGCAACAAAAATACAACTAGACATGGTCATGTTTAGTTCTTAACACTACATCTATGATAAATAGAATTACATTTTAGTAATACAGAATGCCCTGCCCACACCGCTCAAAACCCATTGTCTACAGTACAAATCTCCATTCTCAAAACAGTATACAAGCAATAATCCAGGTATATAATGCAAGATCATTCAGAATTAAACTGTGTGGTCTGAGAGAGTCCAAGTAGGGAGTTCCAAATTTGTAAGAGTGTGGATTTGCTTTAAAGGTGGCTTATCTTGCATCCATCTTCTCAGTGTTCAGAAGATTACTTACTGGAGAAAAACACTTCATAAAGTTGAGAAGTCTCTCCAAGAATGGAGAATAGACGTTTTGCCAAGTAAAAGATCTTTGCTTAACCATAACTTAAGGTATTTATTCCCTATACTCAAGAGAAATCATCAAACAAAACCAGCTTGGGAATATAGGAAATATTGAAGCTCACTATTCTCTTAATAGAGAGATCCTTCCATCAGAACCTCTGGATATGTATTCATGGCCAAAAGGTATGACCCAGAGTATGCTCCTGCTCCTGATGTGTCAAAGTGCAGAAGAGGCTATCTTAGCCAAAAAGGCTCTATGTAACAAAATATACAAATGAATTAAAAATTGAGTTTCTCTTAATGATCTATTGCTAGAAATAAGATTAATGGTGGTGAAACAGTGAACAAAATGCTTAATTGCCATTGAAAAATGTAACTTGTCATTTATCTAAAAAAATACTTACTTATCTACATGTTGCTTGCTTTAATAATTTATGTAGAGCTGAAAAGGAGGGTTGCGCTGGCTTTAAAACATCAAAAATCCCCAAAACTGTAGATTGCTGTGCACCCAACAGGGAAGTGTCTAAACTATGGATATAATACCTTACTTGCCCAATTTTTTATAATTAATTTTGTTTCATCAGTTTTATTGACTTTTAATGTGACATAGCCCAAAACAACCAGATATAGTACTTCTGTGAACCCGTCTGTTCTAACAGAACAATAGTCATACAAACACATTTTGCTGATATCTTCTCTGCTACTATGTAAACATAAATATGTACCTTCCCCCCCCTGCCAATTCAATACTTAGGGTGTCACCAACATCTTTTATTTGTGGAACAGTATTTGCATTGTTGCAGGTGATTATCACCTCTTATAGGATTTTGTTTCTCACTTCAACTGGAAGGATAGGAGCTAAAGGCCTGCATATAGCCCGAAAGCTGTTAATTGAATTAGGTTATGAACCATCCACTGAGCGAAATTCTAGCAAAAATAACTCATAGCCAATTTCCAGACCTCCAGTTGAGGACTCGTGCCCTCTAACCAAACCCTTAAAATTCCTTATTTAGCCACCAAGCTACATTTTATGAGTAAAACCTTAAAATGCTTTGGAACGTCAGCCTTTTTCTCAACATGGCCAAGTATACAAAAAGATACTGACCAAACAGACACAGGAATATCCATTTTGTCTAAAATGGACTTGATAGCCAAAAAGCTTGAATAATAGGGCAACTCCATAGGAGGTGCACTAAAGTAGCTGCCTCCTTGTTACAATTAACACATGCACTTGAGGTTGCAATCTCCGCTTTAAAGGCTTTGTGTCCAAAAATAAATTTGATGGCTAATGTAATACTGTATCTCCCTCAGTGACACACTTTGGGCAGCTCTGATCAATAATATTGAGAGAGAGACTATCATAATCAGTCAAAGCAGTTAAATCTGTACTCCACACGTTGGTCAGGGAGCTAAAAAAAAAATACAGAATTTGATACTGACAATAGGTATTTATATAACATTGACAGAGATACTTGGCCAACTTGACATCATCTTTGAAAAGGGTCTGAGGTATAATGACCCCTAGTGCTTCTCATACATTCCAGACCCATCAGAAGCGCTTACAAAGGCACATAGAAACGAGCACTATCTTCAGCAGGCCCCCACCAATGGAACGTGCTCCCCCCAGATCTAAGACTTGAACCGAGTCATCAGGAGTTAAAAAAAAACCAAAACAAAACTTAAAACCTGGCTCTTCCGCCAAGCCTTTCCAGACTTAAGGCTACTAAGATGCTCGCATGCTCCCATACTATATATTCAATAGTCACTCACGTCAACCTGTCCACTTGTTCCCTATTAAGATACTGCGCTTTATTGTATATACTGTATTCATATATACTTTATTGTATATAACATACTTTATTGTATATACTGTGCATTATTGTTTTATTTATCACTATACTATGATACTTATTGTTTTAGTTGTTACTATACTTTGTTACGGAGTTCTAACATTTATTGTAACTATACTTTTCTAGGTTCAATTTGTACATTGTTCTATTGTTATATGTAAAGCCCCTCCCTTTTTTTGGGCATCTCATTGTTTTATGTAAACCGGAGTGATTTGTGTTTGATACAAGAACCTCTGTATATAAAAATTAAAAATAAATTTATCCATATAACTTTTAAGCTGCAAAGAATAGAAAAAATCAACCTTTTGAAATATTGAAACTAAATATGTAAAGGAGTGTACTTGTTCTGTGACATTATCCACAAAACAAGATATATCTAGTGTTCCCTGGTCTTTAAGCTCCACAAACCTCCTGTGCATGTTGCCTGGGGCAAAATAGTCATTACCCACCAGTGGAAGGAAAGGTGAGACTTTCCAAGAAAATTTTAAGGAGTTCCTCATGAATTTCCAAGCAGATCTATTAGCACCCATCAACAGCAAATATCTAATATAATTTGGCAGATGTCCCCTCTAGCATGTAAAATAAAGGCAGTGTCTAAAGGGCCAACAAAACTTTGCTCATAGTGTAGGCAAGTGGATCTTGGCTTACCTACAAGCCACATTGTAATATTGTAAATTTGAAAAACCCAAACCCCTTCATCTTTTGGGCCATTAACTTAAGACATGGCCATTTTTGGTTTGTGGTTCTGCCACAAAAACTTAGCAAATATGCGTGACAACAAGCTTAGATTCTTCCGGCATATCAAAGGGGCCATTTGAAATAAATATAGCAATTTGGGGATCAGTACCATTTTAACT
Source organism: Rhinatrema bivittatum (assembly GCF_901001135.1). Taxonomy (NCBI): domain Eukaryota; kingdom Metazoa; phylum Chordata; class Amphibia; order Gymnophiona; family Rhinatrematidae; genus Rhinatrema; species Rhinatrema bivittatum. Next base: position 231,174,830 of record NC_042622.1, read on the forward strand.
AAAGCCACCCGACCCATAAGGGAAACTTCAGCCATGAGTCTAATTTACGTTTGATTTCATTGATTATTGGAGACACATTACAAGTATACCGTTGTGCTGGGTCAGAGTGGATAAGAATTCCCAAGTAGCAAAAGGATGTAGTAGTCTATTTCAGTGGGAACAATGCCCACTGTGTCTGCAATTGACCACTAATATCCAGACCCACTGATTTATCAAGGTTTAGTTTTAACCCTGAAAAGCTACCAAACTCTTGAATAAGCTGTAGAGCTCTTGGTAAGGATTTCCTTGCATTTGTCAGGATCATAAGGATATAATCGGCAAATAATACAATTTTCAAAGGTTCTGCACCTATGAACATTCCCTGTATCTCATCAATTTTTAACGTCCTAATTAGTGGCTCCAACGTCAACATAAATATCATAGGGGATAATGGGCAACCTTGTCTAGTGCCCTAGGACAAAGCAAAGGATAACATAAATTGCCTTTCTGGGTCAGACCAAGGGTCCATCAAGCCCAGCATCCTGTATCCAACAGAGACCAAACCAGGCCACAAGAACCTGGCAAATACCCAAACACAAAGAAGATCCCATGCTACTGATGCAATTAATAGTAGTGGCTATTCCCTAAGTAAACTTGATTAATAGCCATTAAGTTCTTGGAGGAGAAGTCCATTATCCAAACCTTTTTTTGAACCCAGCTACACTAACTGCACTAATCACATCCTCTGGCAACAAATTCCAGAGCTTTATTGTGTTGAGTGAGAGAATTTTCTCTGATTAGTCTTAAATGTGCTACTTGTGACGTTATGCCATTAACACATATGAATGCTTTTGGTTTGGAGTATAGATTCAGGATAGCTTCTTAAATAGGGCCCACAAAACCTAACTGAGACAGTACTAGTTGTAGAGTTTTATGGAAATTCCTATCAAACACTTTTTTTTTTCTGTCAAAATAGATAAGTAAGCTTGGAATTCTTACTAGATTCAATTGCCATTAGTAATTGTTGTAGGTTTGCATTAATGTCCTCCCAAAAACAAAACCGGATTGTTCTGGAGAAATTGTCTGGCAAAATATATTTCAACCGGGTAGCAATCACTTTAGTGTATAGCTTCACGGCCAAATTTAAAACAAAATTGGGTGATATGAGGAGGGATGTAGAGGGTTCTTACCCGGTTTGGGTAATACTATAATACATGCCTCACTTGTTGACGAGGGCATTTGACTCTCTTAAACCATATAATTAAAGAGGGTAGTAAGTATCACCAAGGGAGGACGGCATCACCTTATAAAATGTAGCAGATAGTCCATCTGGCCTTGGTGATTTAAAATTGGGCATTGCTTGAATACCTGCTATGACTTCTGATTTTGAGATAAGCAAATTTAGCTATTCTAATTGTTGGTTGTCTAAACGAGGCATGTTCACCCCTGCCATGATCAGTCTACACTGTTTCTCATCTTCTGGCTCTGCCGTATATAATTTCATATAAGACTTGAAAATGTCTATTTCTTTAGACTTCGTACAATGCCTATTGAATTCTGATAATAAACCAGTGACAAAGCGTGAACCTCCCTGCGCCCTTGTTAAGTTCGCTAACAGGTGACCTGACTAGTTGCCAAACTTAAAGAACTTATGTTTTTGCGCAAATAGAGAAGACGTAGCTCTCTTATGCAATAAGTCATTTAATTATTTCTGTACAGTTATAATATTTAAGCTTTGCTTCCACTGTCCATGAGCCGTCTGGTGCTACTCGAGCGGCCCTTAGTTGCCTCAAGTCAAGAATCTCATGATTCGTTTTCTTAGCATGAGACACACAACTAATTTCTCCCCTCTTAACTGCCTTCACTGTTTCCCAAAATAATATTGGATTAGAAAGATGTTGTGCATTAGTATCAGCATATTGTTGTTTTTTTTCCATAAATGTCTTGAAACCAATATCATTAAATAGCCAGTGGGGCATTCTCCATGATATGGAACCATTATCTATATTAGTCAAGTGCAAGGAGCAAATATCGGGACTGTAGTCTGAAATAACCAAATGACCTATCGAGGCATCGATCACTTTAGAGAATGATTCAGAGGCTAGAATGTAATATATACGAGAGGAGGAGTCATGTGCTCTGGCCAAATGAGTAAATTCTTTAGCCCCAGGGTTTAGTGGCCGCCAAGTATCTACACTATAACATATTACACAAAAAACCTATCCCCTTTAATTCTGAAATTCTTGTCCACCCCAACTTGCCACTTCTATGGATACATCTGCTACACAATTCAAGTCCCCCTCCCCCCTTCCCTAAGATAATCTGTGCATTGCCCAAATTCAGCACATCTGTCACAAGTTGTACAAAAAATTGATGGTTATATTGGTTAGGAGCATAAACTGAAGCCAGTATAACCTTTTTGTCGTATAAGTTACCCTTAACTAAACTATAGCGGCCCACTAAATCTGTGTGGCTGCTTTCCATGCAAAACGCTACATTTTGAGTGAGAACTGCCACTCCACAAAGTTTAGTGGACCCAGAAGCCAAGAAGACCTGTGAAATACCCCTCTTCCTCAATTTTGCATGTTCAGCTGGTAACATATGGGTTTCTTGTAAAAATATAATATTCCCTTTCAGGCAGTTGATGTGAGAGAACACTTTTTTTTCCTTTTTAGGTGATCCCATACCTGCAACATTCCATGTTATCACTTTAACTGGCCCTCCTATTGTTGAGTATCAGAACATTTATATTGATAGTGTAGTATAAAGTGGTGGAGTCCTGCGTTGTCCCAACCAGAGCCACAGACTCCCTTCTTTAGTGCCAGGTACAATTGGAACAGCCCACATACCTTCAAATAAGCATCTCTCCTAGGAAGCACTATTTGGCTTGATCTCCCAAGACTAACCCACCATAATGTTGTCTTATAACCCCAATTTCCCCCTAGAATCATCAAAAAAGCCACAGAACCAAATATAAATGAAATATGCCTCCTTTCTCCTTTTTGAGGAAAACTTAGAACAGCCTGCCCTCTGATTTAAGAAGGCCAGGGTCACCTAGGATGCTTTCGGGTGTCACCCCCCAGAAAAGCTTGTTATGGCTCAATGCAGAATAAAGCAAACAAGATACAAATGTAATATAAAAAATGTAAAATATCATTTGAGCTTAGCAAGCTTTAGGTAATCATTTCTCATGAGTCCGGAGCAGAGAGAAATTTCTTCGCAGATGCCACGTCCTCACACACCAAGGATGAGTTGTTATGCCAGATCTTCAGTTTTGCTAGATATTGAAGGGCGAACCGTATATCCAGTTGCACCAACTCAGAACATATCTGGGCAAATTCCCTTTGCTGAAATTCTGGCGGGAAAAGTCCAGAAAAATTAAGATCTTATGTTCCTGGAATTGGAGAGACTTTTGCTTATGGTAGGCTTGCAGGATTGCTACTTTATGCATATAATTCAACGCTTTTTTTGATAATGACAATCCAGGGTTTAGATTGATTAGCCTGATACATTCCCATGCGGTGGGCGCGTTCAACTTTAAACAGGCCATCACGGTTTACCAAACCCAATGCTTTTGGTATCCAGGACTCTATAGTAAGAAACTTCCATCTGTCAGAGACTTGGAAACCCACGATCCTTAAATTACTTCTGCAGGATTTGTTCTCCAGGTCCTCGATTTTTATCAGTCTGATCTTGAAGTTGAGACTCTAAATTATGACGTCTACTCTGCATCGTGGTAGTCATCTTCCACCACACTTTTTCTGCCCTCCACCTGACGTCAGCCTACATATACCCGTGAGCATGCTCAGCTCTTCAGTATTTCTCAGTCTCCTATAGCAGATGTGGACACTATTCCACACTAGAATAGTGTTAACAATTACAGCAAAAGAAAAATCTAGAGCAAAAAAGAGAGAAATGTACCTTTAAGAAGATCGAGCCCGCTCTCCTGCGGTAAAACCTAAGGGTCCCTCCCCCAGTCGAGAATGCCTGAGGTGATTTCCGATATCCCTCAGAGGTGTGCTTTGGTCCCGGCGTGGACTTAGCCCCCAAAGTGGCTGAAAGGCAGCGGTGAAAGTAAAACCCTCTCCCCCGGCAGCTGGAGACTGTCCAATACACAAGCGGTAAGTGACAAGACCAGGTAAGAAGGAAACTTTACTTTAAGGTCTCCAGAACCCGGATCGCCATACCGAATCTGCTTCCAGTGAGTTAGAGGGAATTCCGATCGGGTTGAGCAGCCTCTGTAGGCTAGACCCCCGATCCGGTCCAAGGGTCCACACACGTGGAGACCCTTAAGGGGGGCGCCATCTTGCATGCAGTGGTCGTTGGCGCCATCTTCCCTCCCCCTCAGCAGTACGCGCAGGATCTTCTGGCGGCCTATGCACATAACTTGTACGCACCCCATAGAGTCGCGCACAACTCGGAGCAGAGTGCACATCCGAGCCACGCGCACAAGTTGGCTGTGCGCACACCAGAGCACCTCCAGGCGCATAACTACGGCTGCGCATAAATGCCATGTGCATTTCTATGGCCACGCACAAATGCCGAGCGCATAACTACGGCTGCGCACAAATTCTCGCACGCAGTGAAACTTGTACGCCTAGACAGATTCAATGGCACTGGCGTCTAAGAAGGCCCTCTCCTTGCACAGCCTGCCACATAAGAGCCACGCAGACTGAATTGAAGTCCTGCCTATGCCCGCGGTGCGAAGAACCCAGGGGGAATTGAACCCCCCCCACTGTTGGAGGGGTCCAAAACTACTGAGGATTGATCCCCAGACCTATGTATCTTAGCACAGCCTCCCCACAGGGCACCTCTGGGGCACAACTCCACCCCTCCCTTGGGATCAACATGGACCCAGGGACCTCCTCTTGGGTGGAATTCTTCAAAAGGCTGCGAACAGCCTCCGCTGCGCACCAGGCTCAGCCCAGGCCGGGAGCACAAGATCCTCCTGGCACTACTCGAATGCCTCTAGTCAGGCCTCGCCTAACCAAGACTTTCCTATTAGGGGCCCAGACACCTAAGTGAGGAGAGTGACTCCCGGGAAGGAGAAATTCCTCCAGGGATGGAACCATACTGAACCATGCTTCACTTCTTCCACAAGGATGAATTACCAGCCCTTGTTTCTCAGACTCCGAAGACGCGGGGCATTTTGGGCACTGACCCTATGGTAGAACCAAAGAGGAACTTCCTCTTGGTGCCCTCTCATAAGGCCTATGTTGGAAGCCATCCAGGAACTGATTGACCTGGAATGGAAGGCCCCGGAGGCCAATTTCGGGGGGGGGGGGACGACCCTTGGAAGCCCTATATCCCCTGGAACCTACAGCCAAGGAGCGCCTGCGTTCCCGAAAGTGGGACGCTATGGCCTGTGCAGTCTCAAAGTGAACAACGATTCCTGTTGAGGGAGGAGCAGCCCTGAAGAATAGACGATTGGAGCTCATCCTTAAGCAGGTCTTCGATGCAATAGCAATGACACCGCAGATTGCTTTCTGCTGCGCACTGGTAGCACGTGCCTAATTACACTCGAGAGACGCAAATTCGGCCGAAAATACAATGGAATCTGCGGCATCCTTCCTCACTGACGCAAGCTCAGACGTAGTGTGCACCCCAGCCAGAGGCGTTGCCTCTGTAATAGCAGGCAGAAGACAATTATGGCTACGAAATTGGTCTGCGGTCGCGACATCTAAAGCAAATCTCACGAGATTCCCCTTAAAGGATCTCTCTCTTGTTCGGGAGCATTTTGGAGAAGTTAGCCAACAAATGGGGCGAATCTCCAGTGCACAGACTACCGTAAAAGACCCCAGTGTTCCTCCCCCAGAAGGACCTAGGGCAGAGGTTTGCAGCGCTTTAGACCCTTCAGGAACGCAGCCCCAGGTACCTCGCCCCTCCGGAAAGAACCAGTTCTCCCGGAGCAGACACACCTTGAGGGGAGCAGGACCGGGGGACAGGCTCCAGCTGTACCCCACATAAGAAGAGACCAGCCCATCCACAGGAAGAAGCCATAGAGGGTCGACTTGCCCTCTTCTACCAAAGATGGGTCGATATAACGTCAGACAAATGGGTCCTAAATATCATTCGAGAAAGGTACTCTCTAGAACTCCACTGCAGCCATCGAGACAAAGTTATGAGATCACCCTGCCACTCCCACTCAAGAGACTGGCAGTAGAAACCACATTACCAAGACTACTCAGTCTGAAGGCAATAACTCCGGTGCCCACGCCCTAGCAAACTACTGGGCGCTATTCCATCTAGTTTATCGTTTCCAAGAAGGGAAGGGTCATTCTGACCTATTTTGGATCTCAAGAACATCAACCATCATCTATGGATGCCACATTTCCGCAAGGAAACCCTGCACTCCATTATAATGGCAGTACAACCGGGAGAGTTCTTAACCTCCCTGGACCTTTCCAAAGCCTATCTTCACATCCTAGTTCATCAGGATCACCAGTACATCCCGAGTTTTGCAATACTGGCTCACCATTACCAGTCCCGGGTGCTTCCCTTGGGCCTAGCAACCGCCCCCAGGGCCTTCACCAAATCATGGTCGTGGCGGCAGCACTGAAGGAGGAGGGGATCCTGGTACATCCTCACCTGGAAGGCAGGCTGATCAGGGCAAAATCTTTGGAGGAGAGCAGGCAGGCGACCAGTAGAGTCAAGAGCCTACTGCAGGAGCGCGGATGGGTCGTGAACACCAAACAGAACAGTTTACCTTCCCCTGAGGAGAAGAAAATTGAAGTAACAATCATGACAATTGATGACCAAGGCATGCCTCAAGCTATGGGACTACCTTCAAGCCTGCGGCATCAACCCTGGAGGTTGTTCTGTGTGCAAGTGCCCACACACGACCGCTCCAGCACTCCCTTCTGTCACGATGGAATCCACTGTCCCAGGACCACCCAATTCACTTCCAACTACCAGCAGAGGTTCAGGCTCAACCCCAATGGCAACTACAGGAAGTCCACCTAAGCAGAGGAGTAAGCCTATCCCCACTGAACCGGATCATGCGAGGGTTGGGAACCCACTGTCAGGAACTGACGGTCCAGGGACAAGGGAACAAGAAAGAGGCGGAATGGAACATAGTCCGCCTGGAAGCTCGAGCAGTCAAGCTAGCGAGCCTGCAGGGCGAGTCAATCAGAATGTCGGACAGCGCAACAACAGTGGCTTACATCAACCGCCAGGGAGGAACCAAGAGCCAGCAGATGTCTGTGGAGATAGATCCTCTCTTGTCAGGGCTGGCGATTAAACCTACGAGGGATCTCGGCCTCCCAATTTACGGGAAAAGATAATGTCTCAGCAGACTACTCCAGCAGAGAGAGCCTAGACCTGGCGGAATGGACACTGTCGACCACAGCCCTCCAACTGATAGTAAATATCTGGGGCCTCCCAGCTTTGGATGTACTGGCAACCCGGCTCAATACCAGAGCTCCCAGGTTCTTCAGTCACAGATGAGAACCACAACCCTGGGGACTCGATGCTCTCGTCCAAACCTGGTCACAGGAAGACCTATTGTACGCTTTCCCAATGCCACCACTGGGCAGAGTCATCCGCAAGATAGAGCACCACATGATACTAGTTTACTAGCCGCCCCTGATTGACCAAGACAACCTTGGTACTCAGACATGCGAAGACTACTTGCGGGGAACCCTCTGTGCCTACCTCCACACAGGGATTAGGAAGCCCTAAACCCCCTTGTGACCATGGTTTCATCATAGATTGCAAAGATATACAGGCTTTCTTCCCAAGCCAAAGAAACTTTCCTATACAACTTGTTCAGACAGATTTCTCATATAAAGAGGGAGCATCCTAAAAACATAGATCCACTTAGAAAGTAAAATTATTTTACACCGAAGCTTTTTTTCCCCCATTAATGACAAAGGAAAAGATAACTGAAGATCCTGCATGTTTAGATATCTACAACAAATGGGCAAGATTAAGATCCACAATGGCACTAGATTGGTTACTATTAAGAACCCATAAATAAGTGATAGTCCCTCACCCACTTAAGAGAAAAGGTCCCAATCGGCAAGGCTTCAGCTTGTCCAGACTCAGTTTTAACCTAGTTTACTCTACCTTTGAAATTCCTCTAAGACTTTGGTAAGAATTGCCAGAGGATTAGAAATATGAAGAAGCATGTCTGCGAAAGTTGCTATTTTAAATGTAGAGATACCCCAAAGAAATGCCAGTAATATCCACTTTCAGGCCGATACGCGCTAGCTTTACCCCTTATTCAGTAAGGGGTAATAGCACGTTCAAAATGCGTGTGCAATCCCCCCCCCCCGAACCTAATAGCGCCCGCAACATGCAAATGCATTTTGATGTCCCTATTAAGTATTCCCGCGCGATTCAGAAACAAAATGTGCAGCCAAGCCACACACGTTGCTTTCAGAAATTAGCGCCTACCCAAAGGTAGGCGCTAATTTCTCCAGGCACCGGGAAAGTGCACAGAAAAGCAATAAACTGCTTTTCTGTGCATCCTCTGACTTAATATCATGGTGATATTAAATCGGAGGTCCCGAACTTTTAAAAAAGTAAAACAAAAAACAAAAAAAAAATTTTTAAATGGGCCTGTGGCTGGCGGGTCGAAAACCGGATGCTAAATTTTGCCGGCGTCCGGTTTCCGAACCCGTGGCTGTCAGCGGGCTTGAGAACAGACTCTGGCAAAATTGAGCGTCGGCTGTCAAACCTGCTGACAGCCGCCGCTTCCGTCAAAAAAGAGGCGCTAGGGACGCCCCCTCCCCCCCCAGAGTGGCTTGATCAATCCTTTATCAGAATAAACTAAATGGGGGCCAGGGAGTTAATGTTTTATGGTATACTGCAGCCCAGTTATGCCCCATTATCGAATGGCATAACCCAATCAGGGTTAAACAATGGGTGCAGATAGAACAGCAATGGATGCAAGACACCCCCTCCCCTCCTACCATCCACTCTATGGCAACCTCATTATACTTGGAGCCACCCTCCCCAGACTTGGCACCCGCCACTCGACATACCTTAACTATTTGGCGCACCTGGAAAACTTGGTTAGTGGGGTCATCACTTTACTTTCAGTCCTCATTTATCTTTCACAATCTTCAATTTACTCCTTGCTTGTATCCCTGAGCGTTTAAAGCATGGATAGATAGGGGGATTACTCACTTAGAACATATATGTACTAATGATCACATTTTACGATTTGACACTCTACAGGCTCAATATGATCTCCCCAAATGTGAGTTTCTATCCTGTTTGTAAGTTCGGCACTTCGTAAAGGATATTCAGAAAAAATCTTTACTATCCAAAGAGAGATATCCTTGTTTGAGGGCTATTGCATGTAAGCAAACCAAATAAAAGGGGTGATCTCTAAATTATATGCATTATTGAATGTCATGTTGAGGGATAGACCCACCCACATAAGAGCTTGGGAGCAGGATTTAGCGAATGCTCCATCAGAAGAGGATTGGCTTTCCATTTTTCCATCGATCCAAGATATCCTCTGTTTCTTCAGTGTTGTTTCTAGAACTGCTATAAATTACTTTATAAGATAGTATTACATCCCCACTAAACTGAGTAGATGATTTTGTTCCTGGGGCTGTTCCTCTCGAGGAACTTTTATTCATATGAGGTGGGATTGCCCAATATACAATCTCTTTGGCAGCAGATAGCTGGGGTAATATCTGAACTTCTCAAAAAAATAATCCAACTAACTAAAGAATCAGCACTCCTAGGGCTACCTGATCCTCATGAAGACTCATCCGCACAAGCTCTTATTCAGCATTTTAGCATCGCTACCAGAAGGTAGATCACCCAGCTGTGGAAACATGATCATGTATCATCAATAAAGGAGAGTACTTTCCAGGTTAGATAAGTTATGTACCATGAGCAAAATCACTGCATCGAAGCATCATATTCTCAAAGTTTACTGCTATATGGGATTCATAAGAACATAAAAAATTGCCATGCTGGATCAGACCAAGGGTTCATCAACCCCAGCATCCTTTTCTAACAGGCCAAACCAGGCCACAAGGCCCTGACAAGTGCCCAAACACTAAGAAGATCCCATGCTACTGATGCCAGTAACAGCAGAAGCTATTCCCTAAGTCAACTTGATTAATAGCAGTTAATGGACTTCTCCTCCAAAAACTTATCCAAACCTTTTTCTTAAACCCAGCTGTACTAACCATATCCTCTGGCAACAAATTCCAGAGCTTAATTGTGCGCTGAGTGAGAATTTTCTCCGATTAGTCTTAAATGTGCTACTTGCTAACTTCATGGACTGCCCCCTGGTCCTTCTATTATCTGTTCTAGACCTTTCATGATTTTAAAGACCTCTATCATATCCCCCCTCAGCCATCTTTTCCAAGCTGAACAGCCCTAACTTCTTCAGCCTTTCCTCATAGGGGAGCTGTTCCATACCCTTTATCATTTTGGTCAACCTTCTCCATCGCAACTATATCTTTTTTGAGATGTGGCGACCAGAATTGTATACAGTATTCAAGGTGCGGTCTCACCATGGAGCGATAGGCATCAAGACATTTTCCGTTTTGTTAACCATTCCCTTCTTAATACCTAAAATTGTTTTCTTTTTTGACTGCTGCAGCACACTGAGCCGACTATTTCAAAGTATTATCCACTATGATGCCTAGATCTTTTACCTGGATGGTAGCTCCTAATGTGGAACCTAACATCGTGTAACTACAGCAAGGGTTATTTTTCCCTATATGTAATACCTTGCACTTGTCCACATTAAATTTCATCTGCCATTTGGATGCCCAATCAACCAGTCCTCCTGTAATGTATCACAATCCACTTGTGATTTAACTACTCTGAATAATTTTGTTTCTCACAGGACAAGCAGGATGGTAGTCCTCACATATGGGTGACATCACTTTGACTGGCCCAGCATGGCACTAACCCTGCAGCCAGCAGGGGTCCTCCTTCAGTCTTCGTTTTAAGTATAGTTTTCACATTCCAGTATCTTCTTCACATTCTCGTACCTTCTAGCAACTTCCATTATATTGCTTATCCATACACCATTCAGGAAGGATACTAAAAAGTCATTCTTCCGTCCAAAGAAGTCCTATCCACCACCGTCTAGGACTCGTTCTACGAGACCTTTCCATAAGGCCCAATCTAGTCAGACACGAAAACAAAAGCCACAAGCAGCTCCTCAGCCGGGCCCTGCTTCTGGTTTTTGACTCCTGCATAGAGAGCAGCAGCCAGCTTCCACTGCCTCAGATACCAGTGGGAGGTCGATTGTGCCATTTCCACAACAAGTGGCACACAATCACCTCAGACCAGTGGGTCCTCGCCATAATCTCTCATGGTTATCACCTGAACTTTCTCTCCATCCCACCGGACTCTCCATCTCTGCTGACGTGGGGAACATCCGACCACTCACCACTTCTGGAACAGGAGGTATCCCTCCTCCTCCAGTCCAGAGCAATAGAACCAGTACCCTCTTCCCAATGAGGCCTAGGATTCTATTCCCGGTACTTTCTAATCCCCAAAAAATCAGGCGGCGTTCGTCCAATTCTGGACCCTATGTACCCTCAACAAGTACCTCCAGCGAGAAAAGTTCAAGATGGTAACCTTGGGTTCCCTCCTTCCTCTTCTGCAAAACGGAGACTGGCTCTGCTCTCTAGACCTCCAGGACGCATATACTCATATTACGATAACTCAATCTCATCCGCAAATACTTGAGATTTCTGGTAGGCCCTAAGCACTATCAGTACAGAGTGCTTCCATTCAGCCTCGCGTCTGCACCACGAGTCTTCACGAAATGTCTCGTAGTAGTTGCAGTCTTCCTCAGGACTCAGTGTTCTTGTCTACCCCTATCTAGACGATTGGTTGATCAGGGCTCCCACTCGGCAAACTGCTCTGTCATCCCTGCATATTACCTTACACACCCTAATTTCACTAGGATTTCTCGTCAACTACGACAAATCCTACTTAGACCCATCTCAAACCTTATCATTCATAGGGGCAGACTTGGACACTTGCAGGCAAAAGCTTTTCTACCTCGACAATGAGCTCTCACTCTAGTCTCTCTTGCACACCAGCTGCAGTCTCTGCGCATCACGACTGCACGCCGCTTTCTCATTCTACTGGGACGCATGGCGTCCTCAGTTCAGGTCACCCCAACGGCCCGCCTAGCCATGAGTCATGCAGTGGACTCTAAGGTTACAGTGGACTCAATGCATTCAGCCCCTGTTGACCATTGTCCACGTCACCGACTCACTCCGTCAGTCTCTTGCCTGGTGGAAAAATCAGATCAATCTCCTCCAAGGCTTGCCCTTCCAACCTCCAGACCCTCAAATAATTCTCACCACCGATGCTTCCCATCTCGGCTGGGGAGCCCATGTGGCCAATCTGCAGACACAAGGAAGTTGGTCTCCAGAGGAAGCCAAACACCAAATCAATTTCTTGGAGCTGCGTGCAATCAGATATGCGCTCAGGGTATTTCAGGATCGCCTGTCCAATTAGGTTATCCTGATTCAGATGGACAAGCAGGTGGCCATGTGGTACATCAACAAACAGGGAGGGACGGGCTCCTGCCTTCTGTGTCAGGAAGCTGCGTAGATATGGGCGGAGGCCCTCTCCCACTCTATGTACCTCAGGGCCACCTACATGTCTGGAGTGGACAATGTGTTGGCAGACAAGCTAAGTCGTGCCTTTCAACCGCATGAGTTGTCTCTAAACCCCGTAGTGGCAGACTCGATCTTCCAAAAATGGGGTTACCCTCATAGGTCTCTTTGCAACATGTCAAAACCACAAAGTACATACGACTATGGAGATCGCGTACTCCTGGAAGAGAGCGCAGCCTCCTACGCCCACTGAGATATTGTCTCGTTTAGACAGGACGTGCACTCTTTACCGCTTAACTGCTTTTAAACACCACCGCCTATCTAAATTCAACCAAATATGGAACCCCTACATAACCTGGAGGCAGTTATTCCTACCAACACTTTCATAACACTCTTGTTTATCTACTTGCAAGTTACATAGCTTGTTTTACACTGGCATTTTTTGATTCTTTTTTGTTCTTTTGTTCTTTTTATCGTTTTGATTATGAGTAGCATGACTGGGGGGAGGGTGGGTGGGTACACATTGTAAACTTTGCCATGTATACCGTTTTTGTCATATTTCTTGTTTATTGTTTGTAATGTTCCCGGTTACGGCAATAAAAATTATAAATTATAAAAAAAAAAACCACAAAGTACAGAACTTTTGCTCTCTCACTCGCAGCCAACTCTCACAACCGAGATGCGTTCTCCCTCTCGTGGGCGACAGGTCTCTTATGTGCCTTCCCTCCACTTCCACTTCTCTCGAAGACTCTTCGTGAAGTTACGTCAGGACAAAGGAACCATGATCCTGATAGTACCTCACTGGCCTCTCCAAGTGTGGTTTCCAATACTTCAGGATCTCTCCATTCGCAGGCACATTCCCTTGGGAAAGGACCCTCTTCTGATTACGCAAAACGATGGGTGCCTGCGCCACCCCAATCTGCAAGCCTTGTCCCTGACGGCATGGATGTTGAAAGGTTAATCCTTTAGCCACTTAACCTTTCTGAATCAGTTTCCCGTGTCCTGATTGCTTCACGGAAGCCTTCCACGAGAAAATCTTATTCTTACAAATGGAACAGGTTTCAGTCATGGTGCTCTTCTCAATCCCTTGACCTGTCCAATCACGAAGTTTCTGGACTATCTCTGGCACTTGTCGGAGTCGGGTCTAAAAACTTCATCCATCAGAATGCATGTTAGTGCGGTGGCCGCCATCCATAAAGGTGTTGGGGATGTTCCTATATCAGTACAACCCCTTGTAACACGTTTTCTGAAGGGCTTGCTTCACCTCAAGCCTCCACTGTGTCCTCTGGCCCCTTCTTGGGACCTCAACCTGGTTTTAGGAAAGCTCATGGAACCACCATTCGAGCCTCTCCATTCCTGTGAACTTCGCTATCTCACATGGAAAGTGATTTTTCCTTTTGGCAATCACTTCGGCTTGTAGAGTTAGTGAGTTACAGGCCTTAGTTACCTATCTGCCTTACACTAAACTTCTGCAAGACCGGGCAGTACTCTGCACTCACCCTAAGTTTTTACCTAAGGTAATGTCAGAGTTTCATCTCAATCAAACCATTATACTACCTACCTTTTTCCCAGGCCCCATTCCAATCCAGGAGAGCAGGCTCTGCATACCCTTGACTGTAAACGGGCTCTAGCGTTCTACCTAGACCGTACAGCTGCCCACAGGAAAAGCACTCAATTGTTTGTCTCTTTCCATTCCACCAAATTAGGGTAGCCTGTGGGTAAGCAGACTATCTCCTCCTGGTTAGCGGACTGCATATCCTTTTGCTATCAGCAAGCAGGCATTCCACTTCAAGACCGTGTTAAAGCACACTATGTGAGGGCCATGGCGACTTCAGTAGCACACCTGCGATCGGTGCCGCTTCCTGACATTTGCAGGGCTGCCACCTGGAGTTCTCTCCATACCTTTACAGCCCGCTATTGCTTGGACAAAGCCGGAAGACAAGATTCCATCTTCAGCCAATCTGTCCTGCGTAATCTATTCACAACTTGACGAACCAACACCCTTCCACCTGCCCGTTAGGGTTCAGGATGCCCTAGGCTAAATTCCACCCCAGTTGTTGTGCCTGTTGCACGTCTTGGGTACATTTGGTGCATACTCTGACATCCTCAGCTCGGTACTCACCCATATGTGAGGACTACCATCCTGCTTGTCCTCTGAGAAAGCAAATGTTGCTTACCTGTAACAGGTGTTCTCACAGGACAGCAGGATGTTAGTCCTCATGAAACCCACCTTCCGCCCTGCGGTGTTGGGTTTGTTGCGTTTCTTATTTTATTTTTCAGCACTTCCTGTAGCTTTTTAAACAAGACTGAAGGGGGACCCCTGCTGGTTGCAGGGTTAGTGCCATGCTGGGCATGCCCAGTAGGGCCCCTACCCTGCTATTAAGATGACTTAGATAATAACCACCGCTATTACTAACAACAGTAACATGGAATAGACTTAGTTTTTGGGTACTTGCCAGGTTCTTATGGCCTGGATTGGTCACGGTTGGAAACAGGATGCTGGGCTTGATGGACCCTTGGTCTGACCCAGTATGGCATGTTCTTAATTTATGCAAAATACATATTGATTTAAATTTAACCCGGTATTCAATTGGTAGCCAGTGTAGGTTGATTAAAATAGGGGTAATATGATCGCTTTTCTTTACCCCAGTTAAAATTCTTGCAGCCATGTTCTGCAAAACTTGGAGTGGCCAGGTGGTAGAAGCGGGTAAACCTAATAGGAGTGAATTACAGTAGTCCAAACTACTAAATAAAAGTGCCTGGAATAATGTACAAAAGTCATTTTGATCCAACAAAGTTTTCAACTGTCTTAGCATAAGCAATTTTGCATACCCTTCTCTTAATTTACAGGCAATATGTTTTTTGAAATTTAAATTCTGGGTCAATGATTACACCCAAGTCTCTAATATTTTCGGCGAGTTTCAGAGTTGTTTGATCTTGCAAAATTATCTGGTTAGAGCTGTTAAAAGGAAATTTTCCTTTCAAGCAGGATTATTTTGATTTTTTTCGGTGTTAAACACAAGTCTCATCTGGGTGAGTACTTTTTATGGCCTTCAAATATATTGACATAAGCTTGTAAGCATTGTCAACTGAATCTTCTATTGGTAGCAAAATTTGAATATCATCTGCATATAAAAAATAGGTCAACCCAAGACCCGACAGCAAATGGCATAGTGGCAACATATAAATGTTGAACAATGACGCAGAAAGTGAGGGGCCCTGTGGAACCCCGGTGGTAAGATCAAATTTGTTAGAACATATGTGTTTTACTTGCACTTGAAAAAAACGATTTGATAAAAAAAAAGACTTAAACCAGTTTAAAACCGTCCCTGTAATTCCAATTTCAGATAGCCTCTGTAATAAAAACTGATGGTTAATGGTATCAAAAGCTGCAGATAAATCTAATAAAATCAGAAGATATGATTTCCCATTGTCCATCTTTCTAAAGTACTGTATCTGACAGTGAAAGTAATAGTTTCAGTGCTAAAATGCTGCCTAAAACCAAATTGAGTGGGGTATACAATATCATTAGAATCAAGATAAAATGAAAGTTGTTTAAAAATTTTTCAATCAGTTTTGCTAAAAAAGAGAGGTTTGAGGCAGGTCGATAGTTAAGAATTGTGGGGTCCAAATACCTTTTTTTTTTTTTTTTAAGGATGGGCTGGACTACAGCACCTTTGAAATTATATGGAAGTTCACCCTCCATTAAAGAAATATTAATAATGTCAGTAATGGTTGGTACGATAGTCTCAGCAATCAATTTCAAATCTGTGATACGAATAGAATCTAGTGGGTGACTGGCTGTATTTAATGATTTTAACAGTTCAATTTCTAGTGTAGAAGATTCATCGAAATCGGCCCATTTATGAGTATCTTTTGAATTTAGGGTAATTGTCTGTTTAGAGCTGTC
Source organism: Rhinatrema bivittatum (assembly GCF_901001135.1). Lineage (NCBI taxonomy): Eukaryota > Metazoa > Chordata > Amphibia > Gymnophiona > Rhinatrematidae > Rhinatrema > Rhinatrema bivittatum. Next base: position 231,191,279 of record NC_042622.1, read on the forward strand.
AAAATTGTTTAACAGCTTTTCGATCTTGTCTTTAAAAAAAACCCAGCAATTTCATTACAGCGATCTTCGTCAAGATTTGAAGTTGATTCGATTCCTGTCTAAGGTTAACTTGTCTACAATATTGAATAGAGATTTGTGATTGTTAGAAAATTTGTGAATTTTTTCCCCATAATATTCACATTTTGCGGTATCAATTTTTTATAGTGCGCTAAAAATATATGATAATTAGCTAGATCTTTTATGGATTTACTCCTTCTCCATGTTCTCTCTTTTTTCCTTAGAATTTTCTTATTGGACCTAATTATCGTATTGTACCAGGGATTTTGATTCTTTTCCTTTGTTATAGTTTTTATATGGACCAGATTAATTCTATTGGCAATTTCATTAGTTATGTCCAGCCAGGAATCTACTGCAGCTTGGGAAGAAGCGAGGTTGAAATCTTTCTTGAGAGTTCAGTGATCAGCTCCTCAGTCTGAAATGGAGGACGCCAGGTAAATTGAAGGGGCTCAACCGGAATAGGTTTTTAAATTTCTAACAGACTGTAAATTTGCTTGAATCAAGAAATGGTCTGACCAAGGGACTGGTGTAATATTCACCTTGGAGTCTGCTTTAAATGAATTATGAAATATAAGGTCTAAGGCATGTCCTAGTTTGAGTAGGTTCTTTGCTCAATAAATTATATCCAATGGTGGAGAAAGCCTCAATGTCTCACAGCTCGTAGAACAAGCAACTTTGCCAACATGTAAATTAAAATCACCAATAATAAGTAAAGGTTTGTCAGGGTTTAGATTTGACATGAAAAACTCTACTATTGGGGAAATATTTACTTCCAGTAAACCTGGCGGACAATAGATCAGACATATCTGTAGATTGCTAGATTCAAACAGTGCAATTTCTTGATTTTGTATTTGAGTGGTGGGCATATATTTCAAACAGATTGTTTTTAGCAATCAACATAATGCCACCTCCGCGGCGATGGAGCCTTGGCAAAGAAAATGTTTCATAGCAATTATTGGCTATTTGATTTAAAAGTACAGTGTCTGATTTTTTTAAACAGGTTTCTGTGATAGCCACGAGATCTGGTGACTGATCCCTAAGTAAATCTGAAATGATTACTGTCTTTTTAGTTAGAGATTGAGCATTGATCAGAAAAAAAGAGAGAAGAAAACATTAATATATTTGAGATTGTATGATAATTTGATTAAATTGTTCTCATTCGGTTTCCTTACTGTTTTGGGTTGATAAAACAAGGAGGTAGGTGATCTAAAAAAGCTGTGAGGGAAATAATATATATGTTTATATATTTATATATATTTTTTATATATGTTTCACATCCATTGTTACCTTTAAGTATTTTGTTTTTATTATTTATGTAAGTCATGTAATTTTTGTATTGTACTGTCAATAATTGACATTTATTTATTGTAGCCCCTGAGGCAGCCCCCATGAGGGGGGCGAAACTCAGCCTGAGTCAGGCATATTGTGCATTGGACCTGTAAGTCTCCTTAATAAAGCTTCCAACGGACATTCTTAGGCATCTATTTTGTTTGTATTTCCCTTACTGTTTTGGGGTCTGGTGATGCTTTCATTGAGTTCATGTTGTATCTTCCATTGTACATGCAGACTGGAATTGAACCTTGGGTGAGGAAATTGAAACACATGGTTAGATATCAAATGTCTACTAGTGCCGTACGAAGGGGGATGCCCCTTTGTCGCGCTCCTTCGTGCGATGCCGGAAGTCTAGCGCCGCCCTTATGGCCCTCTCAGCGCCCTTAGATGACGTTGCCAGCAGCTGAGAGGGGAACGGGGTGGTGCTCTGAAGCCTAGACTTCCGGGTTTCCGAGGCACTTTTATTCACATGTTTATTAACTCTTTAAAAAAAAAAAAAAGAATCCAGATTTGTGAGGCAAGACTTCCCTTGGGTAAATCCAATTTGAATGTGTTTGTTTATAATTTTTATATACCGACCTTCTTGCATAAAATGCAAATCAGGCCGGTTTACATTGCAAACTGAACAAGCAGGAAATATAATTCCTTAGTCGGATACATTTAGTGTTCCATTAAACCATGTCTTTCTATATGCTCTGTGATTTTGATCTTTAGAATAGTTTCCACTTTTTTTCCTGGCACTGAAGTCAGGCTCACTGGTCTATAGTTTTCCCGGATTGCCCTTGGAGCCTTTTTTATATTGTGGTTACATTAGCCACTCTCCAGTCTTTAGGTACAATGGATGATTTTAATGATAGGTTACAAAATTTAATTAATAGATCCTTCAGAATCCTAGGATGCATACCATCTGGGCCAGGTGATTTGCTACTCTTTAATTTGTCAATCTGGCCTACTATATCTTCCAGGTTCACAGTGATTTGGTTCAGTTCATCTGATTCATCACCCTTGAAAATCATCTCCGGAACTGGTATCTCCCCACAAACTTGTTAGATTAAAAGGTAGATCTTAAAACAGTACGGCAGATTTTAGATACGCGCGTAGCCGCGTGTATCTTATAAAATCCGGGGTCGGCGCACGCAAGGCTGTGCAAAATCGGCAGCTTGTGTGCGTCGAGCCGCGCAGCCTGCCTCTGTTCCCTCCAAGGCCGCTCCGAAGCATAACTTGCCCGCAGTGCCGGGGGACTCAGGACCGCCCCCCGAACCATCGCCATGCCCTCTGGACACGCCCCTCCCGCCCCTTTTACGAAGCCCTGGGACTTGCGCGCGTCCTGGGGCTTTGCGCATGCCGGCGAGCGCAGGGCTTTTAAAATCTAGCCCTAAATGAATTCTTTGCTTCCTTCTGTGTTTACTTTCTGCAATGGCCTTATCTTCCCTAAGAGCCTCTTTAACTCCTCTGTCATCTAATGGTCCAACAGACTCCCACACAGGTTTCTCGCTTCGGATATATTTAAAGTTTTTATTATGAGTTTTTGCGTCTACAGCCAACTTCATTTCAAATTCTCTCTTCGCCTGTCTTATCAATGTTTTACACTTAACTTGACGATGCTTATGCTTTTTCCTATTTTCTTCAGATGGATCCTTCTTCCAATTTTTGAAGGATTTTTTTAGCTAAAATAGCCTGTTTCACCTCACCTTTTAACCATGCCGGTAATCGTTTTGCCTGCCTTCCACCTTTCTTAATGCGTGAAATACATCTGGACTGCGTGTCTTGGATTGTATTTTTAAACCATGTCCATGCCTGTTGAACACTTTTAACCTTTGCAGCTGCACCTTTCAGTTTTTTTTTCTAACTATTTTCCTCATGTTATCAGTTTCCCTTTTGAAAATTTAGTGTTAGAGCTGTAGATTTACTTATTGTCCCCCTTCCAGTTATTAGTTACAATTTGATCGTTATGATCACTATTGCCAAGTGGCCCCACCACAGTTACCTCTCTCACCAAATCATGCGTTCCACTAAGAATTAAATCTAAAATTAGCTCCCTCTCTCGTTGATTCCTGAACCAATTGTTCCATGAAGCAGTCATTTTACATCCAGGAACTTTGTCTCTAGCATGTCCTGATCTTAAATTTACTCAGTCAATATTGGGGTAATTGAAATCTCCCATTATTACTGCACTGCTAAATGGTTCGCTTCCCTGATTTCTCTTAGCATTTCATCATCTGTCTATTTTGTCCAGGTGGCTGGTAGTATACTCCTATCACTATACTCTTACCCAACAAATGTGATGGAGAAACATCAATTCATCCTGCTGTGCCACATAAGAGAAGGCCATGGACTTATTTATATCTTTTAAACTCCCTTTGCGTGATATCACGTTTTATCTAGCTTTGTTTAAGTGCAAATCTTTTCTCTGTTTAGGCAGCTGGGGAAGGAGGGAAGGGCTTAGGATACATATGTTCAAAATGTTTGCAGTTGTTGTCCTAGATAATTGTAGTGCAACCAAAACAAAATTAGATCGGTGTCAGGAAATACTTTAATTAAAGCTAAAAACCAGTGCCAGACTCGGGCCGAATTTAATTAAAGGTAAAAACCGGTGCCCGAGTCGGGCACCGGTTTTTACCTTTAAAGTATTTCCTGACACCGATCTGGTTTTGTTTTGAATGCATTGCTGATATGTTGGATCGGCTTCCGTGTTGTTTTCTAGATAATTGTAGACAATGTGTTGCGTCTTTGGTGATTGTATTATGTTTTCTTTGACAATAAAAATTACCAATTACAAAAAATATATAAATAAAATAGTCATCTCCCCAATTAATCTTTTTTATGGGCTCTATTTGGATCTTCCCTTATTTCTCTTGTTTTACTCAGCAGAGGTGTTTTCTAGCCCTCTTTCACAAGACTTTTTCATTAGGAGCTAATTTTATATTAAAATATCCTTGTAAATGTTTTATTAAATTGAGTAATACTAGTTTATATATTTTTTTTGCTCCGAAACACCTGCATGTTTTTGAAAACTCTATGAAAGCCACAGTCTCTAGTCCCCTAGTAGAGTCAGTAAATTAGAACGAATATGTGGCGTGGCGATTGCTAACCTTAACCAATAAGCTTTCATAATATTGGTACAGTTCCATCGTGGCTCTCTGCTTCAGCGGCAAGAGGTAACTGGGAATTGGATTCAAACATCAACCATCAAGGGCCCTGACATTTATGGTCTGGGAATCTAAGTATGGGGGTAACCTGCATGGTGCAGCAGATACTATCATAAGCTTGCTAGGCAGACTGGATGGACCATTTGGTCCTTTTCTGCCATCCTTGTTCTGGATTCATGTGACTGGACACTAAGAGAGGGGTAATTTTATTGGTCAAACAGTTCTGTATTTAATTACTGGTCAATTTCAGTTGTTTTTGAATGCTTACATGTTGTATTTTTCTGATTCTTATGGCAGGGGGAAGCCCCACTGATACAGGTTCTGTGCTGCCACAGTAGTTGGTGGCTGTGAGGATTGAGGTTTCATAGCTTTCATTCAAAAGAAGTAGAGCTTGGTTTCTTTAATACAGATGAACTTTCTTCTTGTGTTTTTTTCTTTTGCCGTTTGGGTTGGGGTAAATTTGGTATGGGTTAGGTCTTAAGGGGATTTCAGTGTATGCTGTCATGATTTATGCTGATTTTGGAGTATCTTGCCCCATCTGAGGTTTAGGATGGGAAACTCCCAAGGATTCATTTTTTTCAATGATCTTTGGTTAGTCCTTTAAAATACACTACCTGGAGTGTTTCAGGTTTTGGTTCCATGGTTAGCGGCTGCTAACTTTAAATGGTGTGTGCCTTGGTCCAGTAGCTGGTTTTCAGCTGGCATGGACTGCTGTTTAAACAGCTGAAAGACAGCAGGTATAGGAAGCCGAACGCTGCGGTGATGGCATATGCCCTCTCTCCCCATAGCTGAAGACAATCTCTGTACTCAGCCAGGTAAGGCTGAACTCAGGTAAGTTTCAAAAATTAAAAAAAAAAAATTATTATAATAGGAGGGGTTTTTTTTTGTGTAGGGCTTCTTCCTCCTTTCCCTGGTCTCCTGCTTGGCACAATGTTCCTATGTTCTTCCTGCACCATGGGAGCTCAAGGGCCATGGGGCAGCCTGGTGGGTTGAGCAGCCTCTGTAGGCTAGGCCCAGCTGTGAGGCTTTATCGTGTGTGGTGTAGTAGGCATAAACTGCGTTTCGCACGCTTTCTATAGGCTGCTTTCTACAGGATTGTCTGGTCTGTGTCCAGGTTGTGTGTCCAGTTTTTGGGTGCCTAATTGGGCCTAGTGGTCTTTGCGTCCAAGTTAATTGGCGCCTTTTGTGGCCACACGCTTACCTGTGCACACGAGTTGAGCGTTGCTGTGTGCTTAAGCTTTTTGAGATGCCTAGGTATTGGGATGCCTAACTTTTGGAAGCCTAGACTTTTTGGATGTTTAAAAAAACCCAAACAAAACCCACAACTAAACACATGCCTCCGGTTGCTGTTCAGTGCACTGTCAGCCTAATGGCGCCTATACCTCAGAATCCTAAGCTCTTTTCTCTTTGCACTGCCTGTCATATTTAGGCATCTCAGCCGGGCATACCCGCTAACGTGTGTCAGCGCTGTTTTGGAGGCTCAGGGAGAATGAGCTTCCTTTGATTTCACTAAACCTGGTTCTTCCCAGCCGGATGTAGGTCTGGGTAAAGACTATTCAGGTGGGGTGCCTGATTTTGGAACTCCCCTATTGGGTGCGTCAGCAGGGGGGATGGTAGCTCAGGGAGTGCGCCTCAGGTACCTTCTGGTAGAATTTTTTTCCAGGGATTGCAATCTTTATTTTTTTTCTTCAGGTGCAGTCCTCAGCCCTGTCTAATGCTTCCAGGGCAGAATCGCAAGTAGGAACCTTGCCTGGACCTGCTGTTAAGTGCCAGAGTACTCCTAGAGCGGCGGTGGGACTGCCTGAATAGAGATCTGGATGGCACGGATGATGATACTGAGCCTGATTCTTGAGGATGGTGAAATTTCTCCTGGACAAGAACCGTATAGGACTATATTACGGTTCTTTCATAGAGATGAACTGCCAGCTCTGTTTTCCCAGACCTTGAAAATGCTTGGGGTTCCTGGGGCAGATTCCCATGACTGAGCCAAAGAGAAATTCCAGTTTGGTTTCTTTGTGGAAAAGCCTCTTGTTTTTTTTTACCTGTGAAGGATGCCATTCAGGAATTGATTGATCTTGAGTGGGGTGCCCCAGAGGCTAGTTTCAAAGAGGGTCTGATTTTGGAAGGCCTGAACCTCTTGGATCCAGTGGTAAGAGCGTTTTCTGTAAGTAAATGCACTTGGGTGTGCAGTCTCCAAGCAGACCACTATTCCTGTGGAAGGAGGAGTGGCCTTTAAGGATGGTCATGACAGGATTGAGACTATCCTTAAGCATTTGAAGCAGTGCAGTGACCTTGCAGATCACTTCTTATTGTTCCTTGGTGGCTCGCTTTTGTTTGCTTCTTTCCCAGGTGGTCGATGAGTCTGGGGTGAACTCCAGGGCAGTGTTAGAACCAGCTGCTGCCGCCTTGGCAGATGCGGACTGTGATTTGGTCTGCATTTCAGCCAGAAGAATGACTTTGGTAGTAGCGGCCAGCTGTCAGTTATGGCTGAGAAATTGGTAAGCCAATGCAGCCTCCAAAGGCTAACCATCAAATTGCTCTTTAAAGGCTCATTCTTACTTGGGAGCGAATTGGCCAGTAACTGTGGTGGATCACCGGGTCCTCATTTTTCCAGAGGATAAGAAGCAAACGCTGCGCTCCTTTACCATGTGAGTTTGTGCTAGGTGATCCAAGTATTTTTGAGCCTCTAGAGGAGCGACTTTTCAGAGGTCTTGACCCTCCTCAGTTAGGTCTCAGTCCTTTCATCCCAGAGAACCCAGAAGAGGGCATAGGTTCAGGTAGTGGAACCTCCCGAGCCTCCCAATGAAAATTTGCCAACCCACCCCCTGGAACAGGAGATAGGGGAACACCTCTCTATTTTATCAGAGGTGGGTCAAAATCACATCGGATCAATGGGTCCGGAAGGTTATATGAGAAGATATGAAATGGAGTTTCACAATATCCCTCTGGATGTGTTCATGGAGTCTCCCTGCCACTCCCCGCAGAAGAAGCAGGCAGTGGAGGAGGGTACATTGGCAAGACTCCTTGGTCTGAGGGCTCTGGTTCAATTGCCCACGTCTCAAGAAAATATGGGGCGATATTCCATTTATTTCATTGTGCCCAAGAAGGAGAGCTCCTCTCCGTCCCATCCTGGATCTCAAAGGTGTCAACTGTAATCTGCGAGTGAAGCATTTTTTCTTGGAAACATTACACTCTGATGATGGCCAGGCAGTCGGGGGAATCTCTAACTGCTCTGAACCCGTCGGAGGTGTATCTTCACATTCCCATCTGACTAGAACGTCAACGCATTCTGCAGTTTGCAATTCTGGGATGGCCTCCACTCCCAGGACCTTTTCCAAGGTAATGGTGGTAGTTGTGGCAAGGTTGAGAGAGGATGGGATCCTAGTACACCAGTATTTGGACGACTGGCTGATTTGAGCCAAGTTGCTGGAAGAAAGCCGCCTGGTGACGCGCAAGGTGATTTCCCTGTTGCAGGAGCTCGGCTGTGTGGTGAACAGTCTTCAGCCCGCTCAGTCATTGGAATACCTCTGGGTTTGATTCAACACAAAGCAGGGCAAGATTTTACTGCCAGAAGCTGGAATTCAGACGTTGCTGGCATAACTTCATCTGTAGAACACTCTGCTTCCGACCATATGGTCCTACTCGCAAGCATTTGGCCTGTGGTGGCAACCCTGGAAGTGGTGCTGTGGACAAGCCACAAATGCGTCCTTTTCAATGCTCCCTGTTGTCTCAGTGGACCCTGCAGTCTCAGGACTATTCAGTTCAGCTTTACCTATCAATGGGTATTGACGGACAAGGCATTTCAGCTGATTCTGGATTGCTTAGGTCTCCCATTCTTAGATCTGTTGGTGACTTCTCAAAATGTGAAAGTTCCACGATTCTTCAGTTGTAGGAGAAATCAGACATCGTTGGGGATCGATGCTGTAGTTCAGGAATGTCCAGAAGACAAGTTGCTGTATGCCTTTCATCCATGGCCCATGTTGGGCAGATAGATTTGAAGAATCAAGCACCACAGCGGGATGGTGCTCTTGGTTGCTCTAGATCAGTGGTCCCCAAACCTGTCCTGGAGGGCCACCAGCCAGTCGGGTTTTTGGGATATCCTCAATGAATATGCATGAGAGAAAATTTACCTCATGCATATTCATTGAAGATATCCCAAAAACCCGACTGGCTGGTGGCCCTCCAGGGACAGGTTTGGGGACCCCTGCTCTAGACTGACTCAGGAGACCGTAGTATGTGGTTCTGCGGCGGCTCCTGGTGGACTTGCCCCTTCAACGTCCGGCACACAGGAACCTGTTGTAGTAGGGACCTGTTCTTCATGAAGATCAGACTCTATTTTGTCTTCCAGTATGGCTCTTGAAAGGGCTCGCTGATATGTGGATACTCTGCAGCAGTGTCTTCCACCTTGCTAACAGCTAGAAAGTTCTCCACTTTCCTGGCCTATGTGCCGGTTTGGAAGTGTTTGAGGCCTGGTGTGACAATCAAGGTGCTGTTCCTTGTTTGGCTAAAATCCTGCTCATTTTGGAATTTTTGTAAGATGGCTTGAACAGAGGCTTGGCCCTCAATTCCTTAAAGGTACAAGTAGTGGCTTCACCTGTTTCAGGGGTCAGGTGAATGAATGGAGGCTCCTTGTCTGCTTACCCTGATGTGGCCCATTTCCTGAAAGTGAAACATTTTCATCCTTCTTTGCAGTTTTTGGTGCCCTTAGGGAGTCTTAATTTGGTGTTGGATTTCTTGGTGGACCCTATGTTTAGTCTGCTGCCAACCCTGTCCTTGCAGTTTTTCTTGCAGTAATTTGTTCTGTGCATAGGGTTTCTGAACTGCAGGCATTGTCTTGCCGGGAGCCATTCCTCTGGGTGACCCAGGGGCAGTAGAGCTGCATACTGTTCCTTCTCTTTTACCAAAGGTGGTCACTTGAATCAGTCAATCTCCCTGCCGTCTCTGGACAGAGAGAGAGATGTAGAGGAGTATCGTCTGTGTCTCTCTTGATATCCAAGGATCACATTGTTAGCTATCTGGATGTTACTAAGCCTTTACAGAAGACCGACTGCATGTTTGTCCCTCCATGGTGGTACTAGGCAGGGAGAGCTGGCCTCGCGGGCTACCATAGCTCATATTAAGGAGGTAGTCATGGCTGCATATGTTGATACTGGGAAGCAGTTACCTAGTCCGGTCAGAGCTCATTCCACTAGGGCTCAGGCAGTGTCATGTGCGGAAGTGAAATTGTCTTCCATTGACATTTGCCAAGCTGCGACATGGTCCTATTTACATGCTTTTTTTCTGGTATTATCTGGAGGTGCAAGCCCAGTAGGACGCAGCCTTTGTATGTGAAGTTTTGACTAGACCACGGGCAGCCCCCTGTCCTATTCAGGAGTAGCTTGTGTACATTCCGCTTGTTCTGGATTCATCTGACTGGATGCTAAGAAATGAGAAATTACTACTTACCTGATAATTTTCTTTTGGACAGTCAGATAAAGCCAGCTTCCTTCCCTTGGCTGCCGAATGATTGTAGTGTGGTCCTTCTGCTTGGCCATGTGTTACAGGGATTACTGGTGTTTAGTCCAGTCCCTAGACTAGTGTTAATATATTCTTGTCTGAGCTCAGAGTTGCCTGTTGGCTGAGTATTGAAATGGTTTTATGTTTAATCAAGTTTTGCTTGTCTGTCCATAGTTGCTTTTGAAGAGAATACTGGCAGGCTGATGTCACTGCAGGGGTTATATCCTGTGACATCAGTTTGCTCCATCTCCATCTGCTGGTAGAGGTGCATAACCCACTTGTTCTGGATTCATCCGACTGTCTTAAAGAAAAGGAAATTATCAGGTAAGTAGTAATTTCTCATTACCTTTCAAAACAGGATACCAACCCATAAATATGATACAACACATCTGGCTACGAAAAATAAACTAAATGTTAAAGCAATTATATCAAGATATCTAGGGGAAAAAATCAGAAAGAGAGGGTAGTAATGCATTGTAATCACAAAGAATAATCAGAAAATTCAATTATCTAAAGCACAAGAATAAAAATGCCCCCCCCCCCAAAACCTTTCATAAATATAGGGCAATAACCCATAAGGACTCCTCCCAAATTGGGAAAGTTCCATTCAATAACTACAAAAAGCTCAAATAAGAAAGGAGAAAAAGAAAATACTAAATGTAGGGACAAGTTATCTCCATAAAAAAACTTTCCCATAGAGCTAAAAACAAAATATTTAAATTAGTTGCAGTTTATACAATATTCTCTAATAAGAGTAACATTGTAATAAGCAGGGCCACAAAAATATCACCTGGTTATAAAACCTAAGCCTGCATTCAAATGTACAAAAAAAAAATCCATCTCTTTTCCAAAATTAAGGCAACATCTTGAGACCACAAAATGCTGCTGCAGAATATAGTACAAGGTAAACTGTTGTCCAAAAAGTAACAGTCCAGTTCAGAAATCGGCTGAATGTTCTTTGAAAAAATAAATTCAAGTATCTGTCTGAGAAAATGATCTAAAAAAGTGACAGGTTTTAACCTGTGATGTTTCAGAGACTCTACAAAAATTTGAGAGAGAGCCCATATTAACTAGTATAAATGCAATTGTGGAAAAGGCACAAAAGATTCCCTTCTGACTGTCATAGCTCATAGAATGTCCATACAAAATGAAAATTAGGATTATATAAACCTCACAGACTGTAAGTTGAGAAACATTTTCTTCAAACAAGTGAAGTCTCATGATGGGAGGTAAAAATGCAAAATCTCCCTCCTTAGCTACCAAAATAGCAATACCATCTCTTAAGAATTACAAATCCAGAGTTTGCAAAAAACTTTTTGGTAGACTCCACTGTCTCAAATACGTGAGGCTTCCCCTGATACAACATACAGACTTGCAAGATACATTAAAAGTAAGACACAGCTGCTTTTTCAGTAAGTGAGTACAGACTGGGTCAAATGTTCTCGGCTTCACTGAAACTTCTGTTGAAAAATCTTCAAATAAAATCTTCTACTGATGTTTGACAGTACACATGAAGAATATCAACTTGATAGGCGAAATTGAGCACCTTCGCTATGAAATGTGGCCGCAGGGATTCAGCAGGTCGTGCCCTGAGCCTGTTCAAGCACTCAAAAATAAGGACCCATTTTTGCAGGGCAAAGAAATGCCTTTGGAAGCCAGTTGTCTAGGATTTTCAGCCAATGACTGGAAAGCCTACAAACAGAAGATTGCTTCTGGCTAATTTAAACTTCTGCACCATGGCAAATTCTGACTTCAGCTAGCTCAGCCAAACCTCTGTGCCCTACAACCACTGCTATTTCTTGTAATAGTTTAGTAAAAGCTATAAATTGAGAGGTGAGAGCAGCAAAATTCTGATAGATCTTTTCAAATGTCTCATCTAGGGCTTCTATCGCTGCTGTTAAAACTTTGACTTGTGCATCTCCTGAGCTCAAATTTAGGTCTTCATCGCAGAAGTTTTCCATCTTAGAATGAGCAGTGTGGCCCTTCTTTCTCCTTCTTCGCCTGTTTACCAGACATTTTAAGCGAAAAGTAGTCCTCAAAGCTTCAAAAATCAATGGGAAGCAGTCTCACAACAATTATACAAGTTTAGAATAGGTAATTTGCAAGAATGTATCACAGATTATTAAGGTGAGGAGAAGTCTCCAAAGCAGCCAAAACATGTCTTAACCCTCAGTGTGTATTATGTGACCACCTTGTTTACATTAAAAAACTTTTTTTTTTCCTTTTCCAAATACATTTCAAGTTCTTCCTGAGATGCTGTGATCCTGTGTTCACTGAGCAGTTACTTTGGAGACTCGAATGGTGGGGTTGCTAGTGCGGGAAGGCCTGCGCGTATTCAGAGAGCAAAGTAAATCTTTCTGGGCTTTGAGAGAAAAAAACCCACCTGATTTGGCACTGTTGGATGACATCATTCCATCTTGTGAGGCTGTCTGACTGTTCTTGTTGATGGAGAAAAATATGATTGGCAGTATGGGATGGGGGGGGGGGGGGGGTAGTAAATCATAATACTAAATGAGAATTTTTTTTACAAAGCACATTATTATATCTGGGTGCCATTTCAGAGAGTTGCAAATCTTTGCTGATTTGATCAGCACATTTCTCAAGTACTATTAAGCAATATTTGCTGACATTGCACAGGAATATCATGCAGATTACTGCCAATTGTTCCCCTCTCCCACTCAAAGGAGGAAAACAAAACACTAATTGGTTTTGAAAACCCATGGGTTTGGCCTGGTACCCAGTGGATATCTGTAGCTTTAACAAGATTTTAGTTGCCTTGATTAGTGAAGCAGTTCGGTTTTTAACATGTTAATTTCTGCTTCCAATATATTTAGAACAGTAGTTGCCTTAATAAGTTCCACAATCTCTCCCCTCCCACCCCATCCACAAAAAAAAAGTTAATATGATAATGAAGATCAAAATTCTGGTTTTAACCTGATCTTTTTTTTCCTGGTTATATTCTATGCTGTTTTTAAGTTGACTATTTTATTCAAATATTTTTGGGGGGTGGGGGCACTGTGTTTTTTTTTTTCTTTTTAATATGCTGAACTAATATGATTACATTACCCTGCTTGGATAATGGAATTGTAAGTCTGTAAGATCATTGCCAAATAGATTTTTCAAAATTTATAAAAATAACCAGACCAAAAAATTACATGTCAACACATTTTCCTTTTATGACCTATTTATTTTGGCAACTTTGTCTGTCTTCTTCCTTTGTCTCTTTTGAAAGGGTTTTGTTGCATACCACAATTTTTGGCAGCATCCAGTTAAGAAGGTCAACTTGGTCTTTCTTTTTTCACTCTTTGCTACCTGTGTGTGTGTGTGTGTGTGGTGTGTGTAAAAAAAAATATATATATGTCTATGTCCCTGGTGAGACCTCATTTGGAATATTGTGTAAAAGTCAGCAGCCTGCACCTTAAAAAAGATATAAACCGGTTGGAGTCATCCAGAGGGTGGCTACTAAAATGATCAATGGTCTTTGATCTAAGCATATGTATACCCTAGAGCAGTGATTCTCAACCGGTGTGTCGCAACATGTTGAGACAGGTATTTCTCTGCTCCCGGTGTCCCACTGTCTAACTTGTGCTTCCCTTCTCCCCGGAGCGGACTGGCCGATGCAGTTGGTAGGAGGCCAGGCCGGCGGGGCGGAAGTGTGGAGAGACCCTGCGCACTGCTGCCGGTGGCGGCTGAAGTGTGGATAGATGCTGTGTACCGCCGTCGGAGGCCAGGCCGGTGGCAGCTGAAGAGCAGAGGCCAGGCTTATTGGGCCAAGCAATGAGAAGAGGCTCCACATGAGCTTGTGTGAGGGAGTGGCAGCTTTGTGTGTGCCTCTGGTCGAATGGGTGCGTGAGTGGCAGCTTTGTGTGATTGAGAGAGACACTGATTGGAAGTGATGTGTTTCTGTGAGAGAGACAAACTGGTCAGGGAGGTGACTGGTGCGTGTGTGAGACAGAGACTGTGTGAGAGTGACTGGTTGTGGGCCCTAAGGAAGAGGACCGTGAGGACAGAGCTTCAGCAGCCACTGCTGCTTCTGGTGCGTGCTATTGAGTAGGAGAGTTGCTGGAGAGGGTAAGTAAAGGTGGCTTTTTAAGTTTACTTTTCTTGATTGACTGCCATTTTAATTATTGGGTATTATGTGATGTCTGCTGTTTTATTTATTTGTTTTTATATACCACTATTCGATCTGGCATATCACAACGGTTTACATTATGACAATATTCAATAAGAGGGTTCTTATTTTACATTGAAACTTTGTATCGTCTGTAACAATATAATATAATTTAGGTTATAAGTAATAGGAACAACATGGCTAAGAATCGGGCGAGAAAAACAACTGGTAACAAGTGATAGTATGAAGTAATAGTAGCAACAATATAGTTTAGATTCATACAAGAGTAACAAGAAATTTAACAGTATACAGATTGATTTAGGGTAATATTTACAAATTTGCTAGTTAGATTCAATGGATAGAATATACTCTGTTTTGAAATTTTGGTATCTGGACAATTTTTTTTTTTTTGTAATACAATTTTTATTGAATGATCCTCAGACACAATATGAAACTTTGCCGATAACAGACAAGCAAACATAATACAGCAAACGATATTGATGACACAAATCACAGAACCATGAGGAAACACTCCTCAATTTTCTCCCTTCCAGATATCTATCACTGTGTCTAAGACATCTCTAGAGCCACCCTAGAGAATACTCATGTCGCCAACAAACTAGGAGAGGCTGCACTCTGATACCTCCCCCAGTCTGACATATTGAACAACTATAGCGGGCTAGCTCTGCTTAAACAAGAAGGAACAGGAGTCCAGTATGCTTATCCCCAAACCCTCACCCTCTCCAAACCTCCCCCCCCCCCCCCCCGGTCCCCTACCCAAGGCCTGGCTGACAAACCAGTTGAGACATCCATGTATACAATCATAACATTGAAGGCATGGGTCTATTGGACAATTTTTAATAATTGAGTTTTTAATTGTTGGATGTTCTATTCATCAGCTGTTTTGTAACATTTATTAGTATAGTTTTACAGTTATTTCTGTGTGGGGATCTATAGCAGCTTGGCTTATTCTGTTTTCCTAATAGGAAGTGTATTAGTGTTTAGGGCCTGGTTAAATATTTGTAGTGTAGCCTTTTCATAGATAGGGTTGTTACTGTTTGAGTGTGTTCCATAATACAGGTGTAACTTTGTGCGGGTTAGTTTGTGTGCATTATTGCAGATCCTGGGACTATGTTTGGTGCTATTTCTCTTTCCATTTCTCCAGGTTTGCACTGCATGCAGAGTGGCTGTTTTGGTTTTCCATTCCAGTTTGTCTCCATATTTATAATTTGTGGTGGAGGTCAGTTCTGGGTGTGTGATTGAGGTGAGGTATTTTACTAGCATGTAGGCATTTGTATCAATCTTATTTGTTGTGTTTTCTCAATATGACATGCATTAGTGGTAAATTAGTCTTTTCATAAGGAAGGGTATTGTGCCTGCCAGTAAAGGGAGTTTGTTTTGCTTTTACTGAGATGTCATCAGAACCTTTTTGTATGGTGAACTGTATGGGTAATGCCCTAGTTCTGCTTTTCACCCATTGTTGGGGTTTGAGGGGGTTCATGAGGAAGCAGAATGTATATTTACATTTAGTCCCATGACTGTCACATTCAGTGTGTCACACATGTAAGAACCATCTTTCAGGTGTGTCCAGGCTGAAAAAAGTTTGAGAACTGCCCTAGAGGAAAGGTGGGAGAGGGGAGATATGATAGAGATATTCAAATATCTCAAAGGATTCCATGCACAGGAGGTGAGCCTTTTCAATATAAAAGAGGCTCTAGAATTGAGGGGTCATGAGATGAGGGTGAAAGGGGGTAGATTTAGGAGTAATCTTAGGAAATATTTCTTTACAGAGAGGGTGGTGGAGACAAAAACAGTATCTTAATTCAGGAAAGCTTGGGATAAATAGAGGGGATCTCTAAAAGTGATGATAAATTAATTGGACAGATGGGTAGACTGGATGGGCCATACGGTCTTTTTTTTTTTTTTCTTTTTTGCAGTCATTTCTATGATTTAAGAATGTTCACATATATAGTGACACATCGTATCATGGATATTGCCTGTGCTTCATTGTACTGTCAGATCTTGAATGGTGTAATTTGTAACAGCCCTTTTACCTTCAGAGACAAGTGACACTATTCATTAGACCAGTGGTTCTCAACCTTTTTCCCATCGTGACACACCTGACAGACCACGCTCACATGTGCGACACACTGCTCATTACAATTCACGGCAGAAATAAAAAGTAAAGGTCCGGTAATAATTTTTGTTTAAAATGACAAGGAAAAGATACGTATTCTGTCTGAACAGAAATTGCATAAATAGTAAACATCCCACACCAAAACAGCAACAATTTCCAGCACTTAAACCTAAGAAAAGGCAACATTGAAAATATTACAGCAGGCCTTAAGACACCAATACATCTATTAGGAAAACGGACCAAGTCAGGCTGCTATAGAGCCCTACACAAACTACACGCCAGCAGAAAACCTCACTTAAATCACATGTGCTGACCCTCACCTAACAAAGATTAAAAAGACCAAAATGCATTAACTAGAAGCATGCAGATAAAAACTGAATTGGAAACTGCAACAAGCCAGAGTCTCTGTATGCGTGTAATGAAGGAAAAAAGAAACATCACCCATCCTTATAAAACCAAGAAATATAAAATCAGTAGCAGTAAAACCATACTAACAAAAAGAACAGATTATTTCGAAACAGCTGATGAGTGGCATATCCAATAATTAAAAACTCATATAAAAAATTTCTAGATACCAATAAAATATTTCAAAATAGACACACAGACCCAGTAATGAAAAATAAGGATACAAAAATTGTTTTTCTCTGCATACCTGGGAATGTTTAATATCCAGGTCTCCTGAGATTGTTTTGAATTAGTAGGAGGAGGGGTGGTTTGCTTGGAACTTTCTCGTCTCTCTCACACTGGCTCTCAATTACCCACCTATACACACATGTGCTCAGTCACTCACATATACACATGCTTTTTCTCTCACTTATATAGGCTCTTAATTACACATTTACACAGATGCTGTCTATCTTTTCATGCTTACACACAGGCTTTCAATCACACACATACATGCTGTCTTTTTCTCTCACACACACTTTCACAAGCTTACAAACATGCTCTCTCTCTCATTTACACAAAGGCTCTCAATCACATACTCACGTGCTCCCTCACCTAAACCAGCTCTCAAACACACACAGACACACATGCTGTCTTTCTCTCAATTACACACAGGCTCTCAATCATACTCACATGCTCCCTCGCCTAAAGCAGCTCTTAATCATACACAGACACACAGGCTCTTAATCATACATACACATGATCTTTCACACGTACAGGTTTTCAATTCCAAACTTACACATACAGGTTCCCAATCGTAAACTTACATTCATGCTCGCTCTCTCACTGGCAGGCTCTCAATCACAGACATATACTCTTTCACATATACAGGCTCTCAATCATTCACATACATGCTATCTCACACACACACACACAGGATCTCAAACACACATGTTTGCTCATTCACTCTCCCTCCCTCCCCGGAACTAGCGGCAGCAGTAGCCTCTTCCCAACCCTAACCTCCTTCATTTTCAGCCCTCGCGGAGAAAGGAGTCCCATTGGCCGCAGGGATTGACGTTCTTCATTTTTCTCTGAGCCGCGCTGCTCATTCCTCAGGCCGCACTTCTCTTATGTTCTTCGGGCCGACGCTGACCACACTAGCATGCTCTCTTCTTCCCGCGCACACACCTGCTGCTCACCACTTCCTCTTCCGGGCCACCGGGGGGGGGGGGGGGGGGGGGCAGGAAGACGAGACCATGCCGGTGCGGCTGACTCCAGCTGTTCTGCCGCGTTCCTCCCGGACTGACAGCATTTTAAGCCCGGGCGGAGGAGGACTGGGGAGCAGCTGGGTCAGCGGGGGACTGGGAAGTGTGGCGACACACCGTCGCGACACACCGGTTGAAAACCACTGCATTAGACTACTCCCTACCCCAAGCAAAACAAACAAACAAAAAAAAATTACCCAGGACATTGTATTCTCTGGAGTGACTTATTGTTATAAAGAAATTCTGCTATTAAGTTCTTAGTAGTTCTGTTCCGGTCCTGCTAGACCTTTCAACCAGGTTACTTGGTGACTCCTAGCCATTTTATCAGGATGGTGTAGAGAGATTATTTTTTTCCATTTAATTTAGGCAGCTAGCAGTTGAGGCAGGGAGTCTTCCATTCTAAAATGAGGTGGGAGGGCATGTCTAATTTATTTATATTCTACCTTTCGTGATATTTCAAAGTAGATTGCATTCAGGTACTATATAAGTATTTCCCTATCCCCAGAGGGTTTACAATCTAAATTTGTACCTGAGGCAATGGAGGATGAAGTGACTTGTGTAAGGTTACAAGGAGTGTCGTCAGGATTTGAACCCTGGTTTCTATAGTTTGCAGCCTGCTGCTCTAACCACTAGGCTGCTACTCCACTCTATTGTATAGACTGGAAAATTTATTTATAACTTAGCATACCCACCCTATTGTTTTCGATAAATAAATGCAGGAATGGCTAGCTGATTTCCTCAGGACTCTTCACCTCCCCCTTTCCTTCCAAGTATTATATACATCCCTTGGATATTGTCCTTGTGTGTTTGCTACTGTGAACAAACTCATTCTAGCCCTATAAATAAAAATCTTCTGTGGGCATAATCTGTACTGCGGGAAAGGTGTGGAAGAATAACTGAAGTATATTGTGTATGTGTTTTGGTATGCAGAGCTGTTCTCTAGCCTGCTTTTTGTGTACAGTATAGTGGCTTTGATCATGAGGCATCTGGTGTGACAGGTGCAGGAGGACAGTGCATGAATGTATCCAGCATATCTCTTCTTGAGGCTTCCTTGCTGATCGAGAGCTGGGCGAACGCCTCCCAACGCGAGGAATCAGTCTCTGCAGGGCTTTGACTTGATGATCAACTTTCTGAACAAGGGCAAGGTTAAGGGAGACTTCCAGAAGTGCTTGTAAACTAGTTATAGTATATTTATGATATATTTTTTTTAATGGAAAATCCCTATCTATTTTTAACGTTTGAGATTACTCATGAAACTCATGCTTACACTCACTAGAGACTTACAGCTCGATCCAGTATCGTCCGCTCGAGGATTGCCCGTCTGTAACGTGCTCGTAGCGCACAATTCGGGCGCGCAAGGCAGTTCGGCGATAGTGTCCAGTTTCACGCGTCCGTATTGCTTCTGAAAACAGACGCATAACCCTTTCCGCACCCGGCATGTAAATGAACGAAAAAGCTGTATAATGAAGGAATTAGCTATTCCCCTGCGATACTGTAACGGGCGCTGATATTATCTCCTCCGTAACCCGCTGTTCTGCCGCGGCCTTAACCTGCTAGTTTACCGCCTCCCCCTAGTAGGAGTTAGTGTAGTGTAGTGTAGGGTAAAAACATTGCTTACCCGCCCTGGTCCCGTCCGGTCTCCTGCAGCCCCGTCCAGACCGGACGGGGCTGCAGGACACCGGACGGGACCAGGGCAAAAAAAAACAAACGAAAAAGTAGCAAGGCTCGGGCCTGCTATGGTAAGTGTAAAAAGTGTAAAAAACAAAAAACCTGTGTGTTATATAAAAAAATAAAACAATTTTAAATACCTGTCGGAGGGCCGTGGGTCCAGGCGGCCGGTGGGCGGCGGGCAGCATCAGCGGCATCCGGTAGTCCCTTCTCCCTTCCTCCCTCCCTCCCTCCCCTGCCTGGATGAGCGCCAAAATCGCACGGGCGGGTCGGCAGCGGGGGGGCGGCAGCAGGATCCGGGAGCGGCGGGTAGGCAGCAGCGGGGTCCGGGGGTCCGGGGCAGCGGGGGGGGGAGGGGGGGGGCGGCAGCAGGATCCGGGAGCGGCGGGTAGGCAGCAGCGGGGTCCGGGGGTGGCAGCGAGATCCGGGGAGCCAGCAGCGGCAGCATGTTCGATCGCGCAGGCAGGTAGGTGGCAAAGTAAAGATGGCCGCCTGCACGGGAAAATCGTGCAATTGGCCGCTGAAGACGTGACGTCACGACGTTTGGCGTCACGGGGTGTGACGTCACGTCTTCAGCGGCCAATTGCACGATTTTCCCGTGCTGGCGGCCATCTTTACTTTGCCACCTACCTGCCTGCGCGATCGAACATGCTGCCGCTGCTGGCTCCCCGGATCTCGCTGCCACCCCCGGACCCCGCTGCTGCCTACCCGCCGCTCCCGGATCCTGCTGCCGCTGCCCCTGCCCCCCCGGACCCCGCTGCTGCCTACCTGCCGCTCCCGGATCCTGCTGCCGACCCGCCCGTGCGATTTTGGCGCTCATCCAGGCAGGGGAGGGAGGGAGGAAGGGAGAAGGGACTACCGGATGCCGCTGATGGCTGCCCGCCGCCCACCGGCCGCCTGGACCCACGGCCCTCCGACAGGTATTTAAAATTGTTTTATTTTTTTATATAACACACAGGTTTTTTGTTTTTTACACTTTTTAAACTTTTTTACACTTCCTGGTGCCTGTCATTTCAAATGTCATTTGAAATGACAGGTACCAGCGCACCCAGGTTACTGTATAGGCGCTGTTACAGCGCCTATACAGTAAAATGGGTTGCGCGGGCATAACCCTTCCCTAACGCTTCACAGCCGCGGCATGCATTTGCATGCGATTAGAGGAGAGTATCGGGGAGTTAGTGAAGAGAACTGTGCGTGCGGGGAGGAAGGGTGCGCCTGACACTACCTCACTGTTTTTACCGCGGCCTTACTGGATCGAGCCGAAAGTGTGGGCAAGTTGCTGGGTAGGCTCGTCCCTGTGCATTAGGGTTCATTTGATTTCTTCCTTCCCCTTTATCCTCTCCCATCTCCCCATAAATATCTTAATTCCTGGGGGTGCCACTGAGTAAACATCACATTCTTTAATAAATGTTTGCTTTGTTGTTAGTGGCGTCACACTTGTGATTACACTACAAATTGCTGAATGAAAAGTGGTCCCCAACCTGATCCTAGAGGAGCCCTTAGCCAGTGATACATGAGGCAGATTGGTATACAATGGAGGCAACCCATGCACATGTCTCGTGGATATCCTGAAAACCAAACTGACTAGGGTCTCCTCTAGGACTGAGGGCCAATGGGATTCAAGTACAGGTTTCTTTGGCTGAAGGGACAATCTATTTCTCTTATCAGGAAAGATCGTGCCTAATGCTAGGTTTTATGCCCTGAAGATTTTTATTCAATGTGTCAGTACCCTTCCACTCATTCAAAATATAAGTACTGCATGCTGAATTATATTTGTTTGGAAAGGGAAAGGGGGGGGGGGGGCAGGTAAAGCACAAACGGGATATGCTTTTCTTCCTTCCCAAATTACTTGCTTGAGGAAGGGCATATATTGGGGGAAAAATATACAGCTAATAATATCCCTCACCACCACCTTTTGTGGTGCAGTGGAACAAAACATGAAATTTTGGGGCTCCTTCAGAGTCAGTACATTGCTCTTGTTTTTGAACTGTTCAGTTTTTTGTTGTCTCCTCTTTGGAGATCAAGCATGAAACTGTTCCAGCTACCCTGACTGTGTTTTCTAATCCCCCCCCTTTTTTTTTTTTTCAATTATTAGAATGGAAACTATTTTTATGATTGTTACAGGAGGTCATAAGCAGAAAAAATGTTTTGTTTAGAGGCATTGTGCTGTTTGAAGAAAATCTAGTGATTTTCTGGCTGGTGTAAATAAAAAGGCATATTTTTACATACAAGCTTGAAACCATCCCTCCTTCATCGATGCATGAAAGAGGAAGCAAAATACATTGTGTGAGACTCTAGACCAATGATTACATAGTAGCCGGTATCTAAAATAGCTTATTTGCAAATTGAAGTAAAGCTAAGGGCACAGGTTTTGGGTGAGACATGGGAGAGGGCTGTATTTTGAATAATGGTTTTCAAATTCTGGTCTGATCTGCATGATGTTTCAGATCCTGGTATTCTCTTTCCTGGTGCCTAAATTAAAGCAGAGCCTAACCTGTTCCCTTCATTGATCCCTGTAGCAGGGTTAGGGAGGAGGGTTAGAGAACCCTTTTTTTGAAGCAGCTTATTGGAAATATATGGCTTTGGTTTTTTTACCCAGAGGGATTGTCGACAGTATGCAAGTGTCCCATTGCATTGCTTCATGGTACTTTGTGTTAACTATATTTTTGGCTCAGCAGTTTCTCTTTTGGGCTTCAAGTTCGGTTGGACACAGCCTTTAGTGGACTATGGCACCATGATCCTTCATTTGCAATTACCTAAATTCTTAATGTAGAGACTAACCTTGGAGGAATAGAAAAGTTCTTGCTCTGAGAATAAGTGTTTGTGGGGGAAGAGAAGGGGAATGTTTTACATTTCTGTAGAAATACAAATTTTTTTTCTCCAAACCTGACTTCTGCTTTCATGATGCATTTATTGCTTTTTGTTTTTTTTTCATTTTTTATTTTTGAATTTTCACATTTATTACATGCATTATTCTCCAAGAACACTGTAATAATACCCAAAGAATTCATAAAACACACATAACTATCAATATATTATACAATTTCAAGAGTATATTAAGCTAAATATAGGCATTTTGGGGGCAAAAGAAAATTGAGCGTAAAAAAGAAAGAATATTAATATAGGTATTCGATAGGTTCTGACAGTAGTTTCACTTTATGCCGATCCATCAACAGGGGTACTTTGTGTGTGGCCAGTCAGGAATTCCCTGAGCTGTTCAGGTTCGAAAAAAACATAATTGTTATTTAGGTATCTAACACAACACTTGCTAGGATATTTTAAAACAAAACGGGCACCTAGACTTAGTACCCTCTCTCTCATTGTAAGGAATTATTTTCTACGGTTTTGTTAGTTTAACCACATCTGGGTATATCCAAATTTGTGCACCATAAAAAAGGGCCTGCCTATATCTTAGGAACAATTTCAAAATGTGATTACGGTCTGAGAGAAAAGCAAATGAAACCAACATAGACTTCCTTTCTTTAACTTCAGAATCTATTGATAGTTCCAAAAGTTCAGATATATTCAGAGAATCTCTCCCCTCTTCTTCTCCTCCAGTACCTCTTTGCAGTAGATAATATATTTTTGTACAAACTGGTAAATGTGTTTCAGGTAACTTCAAAATCTGTCTCATATGTCTTGAACAATTCATGTGGAGAGATTTTCCTTATAACTGGAAAGTTTATTACCCTTAAATTCAGAATTCTTAATGTGTTCTCCATTTTCTCCAATCTCTTCTCAAAAACCAAATCAGTTTTAATTTATATTATGTTGTACAGACTCCACTCTTTTTTTTTTTTTTTTGGTTTTTTAATACCTGAATGCTGTCACCCAACTTGTCAACCAAGTAGGACAGCATGTGCCTATCATGGCATTTCTTCTGCTTTCTGTCTTATTGCTGTCTCCTTCCGTGCGTGCTCCCCCTCCCTCCCTCCCTCCCTCCCCAAATTTGGTTTTAGGTCTCTGGGCTATAAGTCATGGTTGCATGAAGATAACCCTTCTCTGTTTCCTCTCTAGTTTGCCATAGGAGCTTAAGAAGGGAAAGAAAATACAAGCAGCCCTTGAGTCTATTTTGCAAGTCTCTATTCTTGGTTTCAGTTGCTCTAGAATTCAAAACTTCAGATTAGATTACTTATAATTGCTTGTTTCGGGTGTTAAAATATGCACCCTGCCTTTTCTGTTAATGGGTGGAGTAACATTTTGCTGGAACAGAAGGTGTTAAAAAATGTATTTGGGGGTTTATCAGAGATTGTCCTTTAATAGTAAGTATTTCAGCCTTTCATTGGTGGACGAGTTATGAATGTTACTTTTTGTGGTGGGAAGAACAGGACTGTAAAGAATAATTGGAACTGGTGGTGGGGAACAACTAGCCTGGTGGCTCAGTGACTGGGCCCAGCATGTAGGAGATCTGGGTTCAGTTTACCAGCCAGGGCCCTAATTCCCTGCATTCAGAGGGAGCCACTATACCCAGCAGCCACACGGCTGCAGCAAACCAACTGGACAAGCTGCATGCAACCTCCCCAGACAGGCTGGTCTATTTTTCCCATGCCTAGCAGGAGCCATCAGTCCTGCTGGAGATGATATGGAGACAGCATTGATTCCTGAGGGGGGAGTCTGTTATACAACAGTGACACCTAATGACCAGACTCGAGGTGCATATCTGCAAGTCCTGTAAGGAGTTCTGCATGAGTGTGCTTAGGCCCCTGGCCAAGGATTGCTACTTAAATGGATTTTTCCTTATTGTCTCCCATATCAGTCCAGATAAATGTTTGTTTCTCATTGATAGCAGGCTGATCTAGCCATGCTGTGAGCGTGTTGCGATCCTGGTAGGTGGAGCCTTCCCTCGGTGAGTCACAGAGTTTTAACTTTGTGCAGCTGTGTGGTGTGTTCCCGCGCGAATCAGCCATCTTCCCTTCAGTCTATTTTTTTTTCCGCGAGCCGAATGCACGTGGGCGTTGTTCTCTCAGTGAAGAAATATTTTCTTCTGAAATTTTCAAATTTTCAAATTTTTTCAATTTTTTCCCTGCATAATGGCACCCAAACCGTCTGGGTTTAAATATTGCCAATGCGGGAAGATTATGTCCCTCACAGACGGGCAAATTATTGTTACTTGTGCCTCGGGCCCGATCACAACCAGGGATCTTGTCGTGATTGTGGGAGCGGAGTGGATTGAGTGCCTCAAAACCTGAGGTACTCATGCCCCGATGCCATCGGCGCAATCTTCGCCCGGCCGGGTGAAGACTACTTTGACTTCCCATAGAAAATGGGCCTCCTCCCTGGGACCACGGGAGAAGCCCCGCTACTCATCAGGACCTGGGCCCAGGTATATTATACCTACTAGGGATGTGAATCATTTTTTAATGATTTAAATTATCATCAGATAATCTTTAAATCGTCATTAATCGGTAAGGGACTCGATACAATAGGAATTCCACCGATTTATCGTGAAAAATCGTGTTTTTTTGTTAGTGCGCACTAACAGAAAATGATACAATTTGACACTTTTCAGGTCAAGTTAAGGTCAGTTAAGTCAGGAATGAATATGTATTCCTATTGGCTGGCTGCCCTCTTATTGATGTTACCAAGGTTCCCACTGAGGTGATGTTTTAATATATGGGGGATGGGAAATGGAAACAGTTGGTAGCTTGACAAAAAAAGTAATGTGATCAGTCAATGTGACTAGAACTTGTGCCCTATCCCTGATACCGGGAGTGTTGTGATCTTCCTGCACGCAGTGCCCTATCCCTGATACCGGGAGTGTTGTGATCTTCCTGAATGCATCCCAGTATCAGGGATAGGGCACTGCGTGCAGGAAGATCACAACACTCCCTGTATCAGGGATAGGGCACAAGTTCTAGTCACATTGACTGATCAGTGATCACATTACTTTTTTTGTCAAGCTACCAACCGTTTCCACCCATCCCCCATATATTAAAACATCACCTCAGTGGGAACCTTGGTAACATCAATAAGAGGGCAGCCAGCCAATAGGAATACATATTCATTCCTAACTGACTTAACTGACCTTAACTTGACCTGAAAAGTGTCAAATTGTATCATTTTCTGTTAGTGCGCACTAACAAAAAAACACGATTTTTCACGATAAATTGGTGGAATTCCTATTGTATCATCATGAAAAATCGTGTTTTTTTGTTAGTGCGCACTAACAGAAAATGATACAATTTGACACTTTTCAGGTCAAGTTAAGGTCAGTTAAGTCAGTTAGGAATGAATATGTATTCCTATTGGCTGGCTGCCCTCTTATTGATGTTACTAAGGTTCCCACTGAGGTGATGTTTTAATATATGGGGGATGGGTGGAAACGGTTGGTAGCTTGACAAAAAAAGTAATGTGATCACTGATCAGTCAATGTGACTAGAACTTGTGCCCTATCCCTGATACCGGGAGTGTTGTGATCTTCCTGCACGCAGTGCCCTATCCCTGATACTGGGATGCATTCAGGAAGATCACAACACTCCCGGTATCAGGGATAGGGCACTGCGTGCAGGAAGATCACAACACTCCCGGTATCAGGGATAGGGCACTGCGTGCAGGAAGATCACAACACTCCCGGTATCAGGGATAGGGCACTGCGTGCAGGAAGATCACAACACTCCCGGTATCAGGGATAGGGCACAAATTTTAGTCACATTGACTGATCACATTACTTTTTTTGTCAAGCTACCAACTGTTTCCATTTCCCATCCCCCATATATTGTCAGTGGGAACCTTGGTAACATGAATAAATAAGAGGGCAGCCAATAGGAATACATATTCATTCCTAAACTGACCTGAAAAGTGTCAAATTGTATCATTTTCTGTTAGTGCGCACTAACGGGAAGTTAGCGCGCACTAACCATTGTTAGTGCGCGCTAACTTCCCGTGCCAAACACGATTTTCTTCTCCTGCCAGACTATTTTGATCGTTAAGACGATCGGGCACACGATTCACATCCCTAATACCTACAGAGCCCAACGAAGTTAGCCAGGGGTTGAGAATCGCTCCCCCTGCTCCTATAAAGGCCCCAGCTACGTCGTCCGAAGAACAGGGATCTGTTCCCGGCACTTCGCGGCCTAGAGTGTCGTCTGCGACAAAACATATGGTGCATGACAGACGCTCGGTGGCTATGACGCAAGCATCGTCCTCGACGCAATCGAAGCTTCAGACACCCTCGAAGCACCTAGCGCCGCCCACGACGCAACCTGCTCTACGCACGATGCACCATGAATTTCCAGACCCGGATCACCCTTATAGCCCTGAATCGCCAATTACATCGGCCTCGTCTCCCTCTTCCTCCATGGGCTTGCCGTTTGACCCTCCAGACACCTTACCAGAACACTATTCTCCACCTGAGGATCTCTCATACTCTAAATTTGTTGAGAAAATGGGAACATTCCTCAATGTGGAGACTGGGAAAGTGGCTGACCCACGTTCAGAGACGCTCGGTATACACCTCATGCAGTTCTTCAAGGAGTTATTGAAAAGATGTGGGAAGCCCCCTTTTCCACTCCTTCAACATCTAGAAAGACTGACTTAAAATTCCGAATGCGAAACTCAGCAATTTATAATTCAGCTCAACATCCACAGAACTCAATCGTAGTGGAGTCTGCAATGTCCAAGGCAAAGCATCCAAAATTACATGCCAACACTCCGCCAGGTAAAGATAATAGATATCTGGATGAGTTTGGGCAAAAGACTTACCATGCTGCAATGCTGTCATCAAAGATAAGTACTCACCAATTTTATATGACGCAGTATTTGTTTGAGTCGCTTCAAAAGTTAAAACCCCTCTGTACAGCAGATGACAATTCCTTAGTGCAACCCTTCACAGATATGGAGGAAGACCTGTCATTTACTACGTTCCATATACGAGAACTTCGACACATCGTCTGCGGCAATTGCGGCTTGCCGCATAGTTTGGTTGAGAGCTAGCGCCATAAGGGACGATGTCCATGAAAAACTAGCAGATCTCTTGTGCAAACCTGAAAATCTGTTTGGAAACCCAATTTGCGGAGATGGTTTCAAAATTAAAAGAGCAGAACTTAGCGGTACTCTCCTTAACGTCACCAATTGACTTCCAGTCTTCGTCAAAAAGATATAACCCCTCATATCGTCGTAAAACATACCCAAGGGATTAGTTTTGCTCATCCCTCATAGGCCGCAACCATTCATTCCAGTGGGATCTTCTTCTCAGTCCTCACTCCCACGTCAATGTTCTCGACAATAGCGTCCTGCTAAACAAGCTGCAGCACCCCCACAAAAGAAGCCTCCGGCTTTTTGAGGGAGGCAACGCCATCCTCACCGCTACCAGTTGGGGGACGCCTACAATTCTTCCACAAGCATTGGGAATCCATCACTTCAGATCAGTGGGTACTTCAAATTATAAAGGAGGGTTACCAGTTGAATTTCTTAAGTCCCCCTCTGCCGCATATATCACCTCTACAAGGGTTCCAACATCAGATACCCTCGTTAAAAATCGAGGTCTCAGAACTCTTTCTCAATGAATCCATTCAGCTTCTTCCATCTCATCAAATGGATCAAGGATTCTACTCCCAATATTTCCTCATTCCCAAGAAATCGAAGATCGAGAATGGATTCTCGGCCCATTCTCGATCTTCGAGATCTGAACAAACACATTCAGAAAGAGAAATTCAAAATGACCTCTCTCAAAAACATTCTTCCTCTTCTACAAAAGAACGATTGGATGTGTTCCATCGATCTGAAGGATGCGTACTCACACATTCCCATGCACCCGTCTTCCTGGTGTTTCCTATGTTTCTGAGTCCAGAACACTCATTACCAATACAAGGTCCTTCCATTCGGCCTTTCCTCAGCACCCAGGGTGTTCACGAAGTGCCTAGCAGTGGTGGTGGCTCACCTACGGCTACAATCAATCCAAATTTTTCCTTACCTGGACGACTGGCTTCTAGTAGCCTCAGACCCATACAACCACCACATTACAATGCCTACAGAATTTGGGATTCATCTTCAATTATGAAAAATCCCATCTCCAACCCACACAACTTCTGCAGTTTATTGGAGCAGTGATACACACTGTTCACAACAGAACTTATCTTCCTCGGGACAGAGCTCTCACTCTCTCCAACCTAGCTCAACGTCTGCACCTGCAAACATGCTCTTCTGCACAATGTGTTCAATTACTAGGCCACATGGCAGCTTCGATCCATGTAGCTCCGCACACGAGACTCCATATGAGACAACTGCAATGGGGACTCGTGTGTCAGTGGAGCCAGTACAAGCAGTCTTTAACAAAAAGAGTTCACATTACGGTGACAATGAAAATGGACATTCAGTGGTGGCTCTCCCATTCCAATCTCTCCATTGGTTCTCCATTCAGGACTCCTTATCAGTTGATTCTCACCACAGATGCCTCCTGGAAGGGATGGGGGAGCACACTTGACCACCCTAAAGACTCAGGGATTGTGGTCCCCCCCAAGGAATCAACACTGCACATAAATCTTCTAGAACTTCGAGCAATTTGGAAAGCACTTCAAACCTTCTCAGCTCAAGTTGTAGGAAAGCGACTCATGATTTATACGGACAATCAGGTCACCATGTTCTACATAAACAAAGAAGGCGGGTCAGGTTCATGGACCCTTTACCGAGAAGCTGTCCGGATTCTTCATTGGGCAGAGTCCATGCAGATATCCCTTCAAGCAACCTACTTGCCAGGATTGGACAACACCACAGCGGACCGCCTCAGCAGGATTTTCCATCCACACGAGTGGAGGCTCAATACAACAGTGACAACATATCTCTTCCACGAATGGGGCTATCCCACTCTTGACTTATTTGCGACAGAGGACAATCGACAAGTTTCTCGCTTTTGTTCAATTTATCCAAGCACACTTCGTTACGCGCCAGATGCATTTCTAATTCCATGGACGGAAAGTCTGCTTTATGCTTACCCTCCAATTCCACTCATTTCCAGGACGATTCAAAAATGTATACAGCGAGTCTCAGACATGATTTTAATAGCGCCAGCATGGCCAAGACAACTGTGGTATCCATATCTACTCCGGCTATCCATAACCCGCCAAATTCCTTTGGAATCCCACCCAAACCTTCTCACGCAGGAAGGGGGAAAACTGCTCCACCCAGTGCACCACTCCCTTCACTTGACAGCATGGAGATTGAGAGGCAATTAAATCACCTGGCACTTCCCACTCCTGTTGAAGATATCCTTCTAGTGTCCAGGAAAGCCTCCACCAGATGTAATTACAAAGGAAAATGGTTTCGTTGTTCGAAATGGTGCGCTCACCGGAAGCTTGATCCTTTCTCCACAACAGTAGCAGAGTTGCTTCAATATCTACATCACCTCTATGACTCTGGTCTTGCCACTGCATCTGTACAGGTACATATCAGTGCGATTGCAGCTTTCCATGATCCGGACAGATGTCTTCCAATTTCACACCACCCACTAATTTCCAGATTCATGTGTGGCCTAATCCACCTCCATCAACCAACAATGAAACCTCAAGTTCCTTAGGACTTAAATGTCGTTCTGGAGCAATTGTTACCCCCCCTTCGAATCTCTGGACACCTCACACATTAAATACTTGACATGGAAAACAGTGTTCTTGGTGGCAGTTACGTCTGCACAGAGACTCAGTGATTTTCAAGTGCTAGTTCATTACCCTCCATACCTAGAATTCTTCCATGACAAAGTCACTATTCGACCTCATCCAACTTTTCTACTGAAAGTAATCTCTCCATTCCATTTAAATCAAACAATTACATTACCAATATTCAAACCGAAACGTATATCCATGATAGAGATCGACAATTGCATTCACTCGATTGCAAACGAGCTCTGGCATATTACAAACAGAGAACTGAATCGCAGTCTAGACCATCCCAACTCGTCCTTTCTTTCAATCCTAATGCTCCAGGACAACCAGTCTCGAAAAGAACTATTGCCAGCTGGATATCTCAATGCATCCAATTCTGTTATAATAAACGTTCTATACAATTGGGCTCTAAACCTCGAGCACACCAGATCAGAGCCACAGCAGCATCGGTGGCACACCTCAGACAGATTCCTATAATAGATATTTGCAAGGCTGCAACGTGGTCCTCCCTATATACATTCACGTTGCACTACTGCCTACAGCTACAATCCACATCAGATGCTGCACTAGGTTCAGCAGTCTTGTCCAACCTTCCACAATAAGATTGTCTACCTTTATAAAGATGGATGTCCTACACCAAAGTATACAAAGCTGGACACCATCTATAGCTTGGGACTCCCATACAGCATGGCTAAATCAGCTTGCTGTCTACGGGGGAAAAAGCAAATTTGCTTACCATAAACGGTGTTTCCGTAGATAGATGATTTAGCCATGCGTTCCCGCCCTCCTCCCTAGACCAAAAAACCCCCCAGAAAACTGGCATTTGCTTATGCATTCATCTTGGATACAAAGACTGAAGGGAAGATGGCTGATTTGCACGGGAACACACCGCACAAAACTCTGTGACTCACTGAGGGAAGCTCCGCCTACCAGGATCGTGACACGCTCCCATACAGCATGGCTAAATCATCTATCTACGGAAACACCGTTTACGGTAAGCGAGCTTGCTTTTTTCCCCTCCCTATCAGCCAGTGGAGATAAAGAAGAAAAGCTTTACTGAACCCATGGTACTTAAGACAGTGTGCCACCTGCAGTTGCTCAGTATTCTGTCTACAGCAGATGGTAGAGTGCCAAACCCTGCAGTCAGACTTCTGGTGGACAGGTTGCTCCTAGGAGTGACTAGGTCCTTTGTGGACTATCCTGGTCGAGCAGGGACAAGCGGGATTGGTGACCCTTGGCATTGCTTGTTCCTATTTACTGGGGTGGGGTGTCTGAAAGTCAGTGGGGCTGCTCCCCCTCTCCTCTCTGTGGCTGGATCAACAGTCTTCCTCAGGAAAGTATACACTTAGTTTTTATCTCCTTGGGGTGGCTAAAGTGTTTCTTTTTTTCCTTATTTTTTTTTTTTGGGGGGGGGGGGAGGGAATACAAGGACATTGCTGGTAAGCTAGGGCTTTCCCTGAGGTGCTGGGGGCAAATTGGGGTCCTGTTTTTGGTAGTGGTGTGGCAGGTCTTCTCTCGTCAGCTGCATGACTCCCACACTCTGGCAGTTCCTGCTGGGTATGGGACATGAGGTCCCTCTCTGAGAAGGTCGAAAAGCAGTGGGTCAGGCTATCTGTCTACAGCTGCATGGCTCTTGCAACGTGGTGGCTTCTACTGTGTATGAGGAGGTTCGCAAGCAGCATTTCAGTTTGTTTTTGCTGCAGCTGCCTAGCTCTGGCAAGTGTGATGGCTCCCGCTAGGCATGGGAAAGATAGACCGGCCTGTCTGGGGAGGTTGTATGCAGCTTGTCTGGTTGGTTTGCTGCAGCCGTGTGGCTCCTGGATATAGTGGCTCCAACTGAATGTGGGGAATTAGGGCCCTGTCTGAGGAAGTCTGCCTGAATCTGTTGTTGCACTGGATCTTTGCTGCATCTGCACTGGGGGTGTGGAAGATTGTTCAGGCCCCCCTTCTGCTGGAAGTCTGAAATTTTCAGCAGAGAGCAAGCTGTTTAACTTGCGACTGAGTTAACTGGGATAATTCAGGAGTTTGGTCGGAAGGGAGCTATTTTGTCTGTTTTCTCCCAGAGAGTTTAGAAGGGCAGCCAGGTTTTTCGAGACTATCTCTGGGCCAGTGACAATGGCACTGCTGAAATGACAGGGAAAAGCTGGCTTTCTTGGATTTGTGTTACTGGCATTTGTAGTCAGGTTACCACTGGAATTTTTAATTTAGTGGAGGACTGGTGCAGGTAGTCTTATCCCAGTAAAAGCTTACCTAGGGGTAGAGCTGCTTCCTTTTTGGCCCAAATGGCCCAGGTTGTCAGGATTGTGAAAAGACGAACTCGGTCAAGGCCTTGGTATTTAGGGAGTGGCACTCTCTTGAGTCGGGTTTGAAGGCAGAGAGAGCTGTGGCGAAGATTTACCCATTACCAGGGAAGACTTTACAGTTTTTAAAGTTGCCCAAGATGGATGCTTTGTGTTTGATTGTTACTAAGAAGACCACCATTCTGGTTGCAGGGTGTGCAGCTCTTAGGGATTCCCAGGATCGTAAGATGGAGCTGTATCTTAAGATGTTTTGAAGTCTTGACCTTGGGAATCCAAGTGGTGGTAATAGCTTCATGGCTTGTTTTGCACTGAGATGAATGGGTTCCAATGGCAGGGTTTGGCTACTGTCTTTTGTCAAGAGGCAATTTAGTGCAATTGGCACATACAATCACCACATCGAAGGTAAACTCATCTCTGTACAGCCTTTAATTGTACGTTTCATGCGGGGTCACAAGTACCTGGCAAGATCCCAAGGGGTAGGTAGATTCCAAGCTGCTTATCCCAATAAATAAGCAGTGGATTTCTGCAACTGTCCCTTAATTCTTAATTGTTAATGGACTTTTCCTCCAGAAACTTGTCCAAACTTTTTTTTTTTTTTAACGCAGCTATACTAATAGCTTTCACCAAATCCTCGGGCAATGAATTCGAGCTTAATTATGCATTCAGTAAAAAAAAAAAAAAATGTTTTCTCTTATTAGTTTTAAATGTATTACCCAGTAACTTCATTGTGTGTGTCCCCTGGTCTTTGTACTTTTTTGAAAGACTAAACAACTAATTGTTTATTCATTCCATACCACCATTATTTTATAGACCTCTATCATATCTCCCCTCAGCAGTCTCTTCCCCAAGCTGAAGAGTCCTAATCTCTTTAGCCTTGGTTGCCCTTCTCTGTACCTTTTCTAATTCTGCTGTATCTCTGAGATGTGGTGACTAGAACTAAACACAATAACTCAAGATGAGGTCGCACCATGGAGTGATACAGAGGCATTTTGATATTCTGTTTTATTTTCCATTCCTTTCCTCATCTTGAGTATTGTATGACCTATTCTGGTTTCGGAGGGAGGATGTTCTACCACCTATGTCAGGCTGTAGGATATATTAGTTGCTTGACCAAATCAGACTTGGTGCTGAGTTTTTACCTCTCTGAACAAGGAGATGGAAGAAACATTCTAGCCTCTCCTCTCTATTCTCAAGGCAATACTACAGACTAGAATCCTGCTGTCACCCATAGGGGTAAATTCATTATCAGACTCCTTGCTCAGGGGTTCATAATAGTCCATTGCAGTGGATTTGAGCAGGTTGGAGCTGTTACACCATTGGCGTGATGGGTAAGCGACCTTTAGGCTCTGATAGCTATACTAGCATAACCTCTGATTCTCATCCAGATCCTCTGGAACACATCTCACCACCAGAAGGTCTGACCTGTTCTAAATTTGTGGAAAAGTTGGGTACTGGACATCTCTGTCCTCAGAGATCCCTGATCTGAGCCCCTGGAGCTTCTTCAAATATTGGACATTCCAGCTGAACCAGTGGCCCTTCCAGTTCACAACATTCTCATTACTGTACAAATGAGAATGTGCGGAAACTCCCATTTCGGTCACCCTAACCACTAGGAAGTTAGACCTCAAATTCAAAGTCCAACAGTCACCAGACTTTGGTGTTCAACTACCTCACCAGTCCATAGTAGTTGAATCTGCCATCAAAAAAGCAAAGGAAACACATAGTCACTCAAATTCTCCTCCTGGAAAACAATACAAACTCTTAGATAATTTTGGCAAGAACATTTTTCAAAGTGCTATGCTCTCTGCTCGCATTACCATCCATTAATTCTATGTGGTGCAGTACATACATGACTGCACTCAAAAGTTGAAGCCTTTTTTTTTTTTACCTGCCACAGAACAAGTCAATTACTATCCACAACTACTCCTAGACTTAGAAGAGGGCATCTGCCGCCTTCTCTGATCAGTAAATAAATCCTTTGATTCTGCTTCACGTATTTCGTTCACCTTTGTTGGGGCTAAATATATGGCATGGCTTTGAGGAAGACCATGAAAAACTAACAGATCATCTTTTTGGTGAAAAGCTGAGAAACCATTGCCCATATTAAGGACCAGAATGTAGCAGTGCAGTCACACTCAACAGCTCCTTAGCAGCCCTCTACCACATGCCATCACATTTATCTATACAAGAGACTATACTGTAGACTGTATGGTCTTTTCAACAATACAGTCTACAGCCCCTTCCAGCCTAGCATCAGCAGGCACATCCGGCCAGGCTTCGTCAGAGAGAATGCTAACAGAAACCTGCACAACCAGCCCAGACCAAACCAGGGCTTATTTTTCAGAGGGATCAAAAACTGTTTCCAACTCTCCCAATAGGGGGAAGAATCCAACACTTTTTGGAAGTGGTGTAAGATCATGAAGGACCCCTGTGTCTTTCAAACTGTGCAGCCTGGATATTATGAACATTTTCTCCTAGCCTCCATCCTTGGTGCCCCATCCGGATCCATCTCATTTACTGCAGCTTCAACTGGAAGGCCAATCGCTTTTCCAACAATGAGCTATAGAACCATTTCCACCATCTCAATGTGCCATGAGGTTATATTACTGATACTTCCTTACCCTCAAGAAAATGGAGGGACTGTGGCCTATTCTTCACTTAAGATGCCTGAACAAAATGTAAAATGAACTCCCTCGGCACGATCTTGCCTTTATATGTAGAAGGATTCATATGCTCACGTACCCATCCATCATTTGCATTGTTACTACCCTCTGCTTCAAGGTAGGCTTTTCCCAGTATCAGTACAAAATATTTTCATTTGGCCTCTTGTCGGCCCTGACTGTCTTCACAAAATGCTTAGCAGTAGTGGCAGCTCATATCCATCACCAGGGAATAAGTCGTCTTGTACCTGGACAATTGGCTCATCAGAACAAACTGGAACGAAGTACTATGTTCTCTGAGTTCAACCACAGCTCTGCTACAACACTTAGGTTTTCTGATCAACAAGAAATCAAATGGAGTCCACTCAGTCACAAATTCATTGGGGCTTGCATAAACTCGATACAGGTTGCCTTCCAATAGAGCAGACACCATGGTGTTGCTCATCTGCAATCTTCTCTCTTGTTGCTCATCTGCAAGGCAACTCCTACTGGTTCTTGAACATATGGCAGTGGCTATACATGTGCTTGTGCTGATTTGTCTACACATCTACCTCCAGTGGGATCCCACTAACTCAACCACTGTCATCTCCAGTGCAGATCATGACTATTATGAAATGGAAGTTGCAGAGGTGGTTACATCCAAGAGTTTCAAAGAAGGTGCTCCTCTTCAGTAGCTATCTTACAAAATAATTCTTGTGACAGATGTTCCACCAAAGAGTTGGGAGCACATACCAGAACTCTTTTTGAACACAAGGCCTCTGGACTCTTCGAGACAGCCACTATCTGATCAACCTTCTAGAGAGCCATCAGATATGCTTTATTAACCATTGCACATCATCTTCAGGGAAAGAGCATCCTGATTCAAACAAACAACCAGGTTTCCATATTTTACATCAAGTGAGGAGGTCAAGCGGTCCTAAAAATTTGGCATTGGGTGGAAATGAATCAAGTTGTTCTTCAGGCCACTTATCTGCTGGGCATCGCCAATATGCTGGTGGATCAACTCAACAGTGTATTTTAACCACATGCATGGTCTCTACAGCAGTCGTGTCTGAAACTCATCAGTTTATGGGATTTTCTGATAGACCTGTTCACATCACAGCAGATCTAAAAATTCTAGCTCGTGCCTCTATCTCTAGGTTGATTACTGTAACATGTTACATGGTCTTTCTGCAACTGAACTTAAACAACTTCAATTGGCACAAAATATGGCTGCTAAAGTGATTTTTCACAAATCTAAATATGATAATCACCTCTCTAATTTACATTGGCTTCCAGTATCTTTCTGCATCTTATTTAAAATTGGATGTCTTTTAAGGCTTTGAGATAAGGAGAATTGAGAGGCAAGATAAGGAATGCTCATCTTCCTTCTCGTCAATTACGGTCTTCACAACAAGAACTTTTAGTGTTACCTTCCATTCGTATTATTTGTTTTGAAAGCTCATATGTAATTTGCTTTTCTTACCTATCTCCTCACCTTTGTAAATCTTTACCTCATCGTATTCGTCGTAAAAGAATGTTTAAAATTTAAGAAGGTAGTAAAATCTTTTTTTTGCACAGTCTTTTTCATAATGGATTAACTAAATCAGCCAGTATGTGTTAATATTTTTCTTATTTGAATGTTATCTGTATTCAGTTATTTTTATTGTATTTTTTTATTTGATTTGTATTTTTTATTACTAATTGTTTTATCTGTATATTTGTTAGCTTTGCTTATTTTATTTGTACATTTTTCTTACATTTGTAATTATGATTAATCAAGTAGTAATAAACAAATATAAATCTATTTTGCTCAGTTCTACCGAGTGATCACAGGTTGGCTCATCACACTTACCTCCTTGACTGGGGACAAAGCCTTGTGTAAGCTTTTCCAGCATTCTTGCTTATAGCCAGAACAGTACAGAACATTTTTCAGGACCATATTCATGTAATCATCATAACCTTTATATCTCAATGTTAATCTCACCCTCCTATGCCTAACAATTTTTTGTGTGTCAATTTTTATATATTTTTATATCTTTTAATTAAAAAATAATATGGAATGGAAAAGGTAAGTTTCATACATATGAATGCATGCCTCCTCGGCCTTGCTTCAATTTTGTAATGTAATCATAAGCTTACCGACCTTCCAATCCCTTTTTGTTTATATTCCTTCTTTATTTTAATCAGTGTGTGAATAAATAGTAAAATTATTCTCTATATGACGCCAGTGCTGGCTTTTAGCTTATCTAAGATATTTATAATCAAAACGCCATTAATATAAACCTATTTAAGGTAAGATTTTATACTAGGAAAATGTCCGTACTAAACGCCATGATGGCAAGGTATAGAAAACGTGTCACTTATCTCCCAAACGCCATGATGGTAAGGTATAGAAAACGTGTCACTTATCTCCCAACACAGCTGTGTTTCGAAAAAATATCCTTTCTTCCTCAGGGGAGTTTATATCCTTTTAATGGAACGCGCTCTCAAGTTCCGCCAGTTCTGCAGACTCTTCTCCTGGCCCGAATTTGAATATCTCCTGCCTCAAAGTGGCAAGCGCTAATTCAATGGCGTGCAATATCTCCTGCCTCAAAGTGGCAAACGCTAATTCAATGGCGTGCTGGTTTCCTCGACATTGTCTTCCTTTCTCTCAGGCTTGAACAGCTCTGAATGGCGGCGTTTTTTTTTGCGTTTCTCAGTTTGCTTTTTTTATAAAAAACTACGGATCACAATCCCGCCAATGGTAAGAAGGACGTCTTAATTGTTACGTTACACAGGTGTTTAGAAATCAGCTGTGAGCGACGTGTCACTTGTTACGTGTTACGTAGCTCACACCAATATGTCTAAAGATCAGCTGAGAACAGCGTCTTACGTCATCAGAATGAAATTTCTATTCAAAACATGCTATAAAGCTTGTGTACCAGCAGGGAATCCGGCTCGATTATTCTGATTATGTCAAATCAATGTTGTCCACTCGATTTCTTCGTTCAATCCATGTGGAACCACCGTTTTTAACCTAAAAATCCAATGTTGTTCCTTATAATTTAAACTTCTCTTCTGATCACCTCCTCGTTCGTTATCATCTATTTTGTCCAAAATCGTCCATCTCAGTTGGTGAAACTGATGGTCCTTGCTGACACAATGGTCAACTATTGGAGCCTCCATTGTTTTAGTGTTAAGTTTTGATCTGTGCTCTATCAGCCTCGTTCGTATTGCCCTTGATGTTCTGCCCACATAGTTTTTTGGACATGGGCATTGTATAAGATAAATCACATTTTTGGATGTGCAATCGGTATTTCTTTTCCTTTTTACGAGGTATCCTGTTACAGAATCTGTCCATTCTCCACCTTCTATGGTCGTGCTGCACATGTCACATCTTTGACATGCCCTGTGCTGTCCCCCATAATGTTCATCATTTTTCATTATGTCTGAATGAACAACTTTATCTCTGATGTTAGACCCTCTTGTAGTGGCTATTAGAGGGAATTCGTCAAATTCTTCATGAATTGCTAATATAGGCCAATGTCTCCGAATGGAGGCTATAACCGATGCCGTCGCCGTACTTTGTGGTATGATACAAGTTAATCTGTTCTGTTCCTTTTTGTTCTGATACTGTAATAATAAATCGCGATCCGAAAATTTGGCTCTTTTGTAAGCCTTGTTGATGACTTTCTTAGGGTAACCCCTATCTTTGAACTTATTTTTCAGTAATTCCGCCTGCCTTTCGAATTCTTCCGAAGTAGAACATATTCTCTTGTATCTAAAAAATTGGCTAACCGGTAATCCCTGTTTCAGGGTTAATGCATGATGACTGTGATATTTCAACAACGTATTCCTTTCTGTTTGTTTGTGATGTACCGTCGTTTCAAGCTTATGTCCCTTTTTATATATTTCCACATCCAAGTAAGCTATTACTGTCTGGTTGCTTTCCGCTGTAAACTGTAAATTAACATCAAGTGTGTTAATCCACTTTAAAAATTCTTTCAATTCATCTTGAGACGACGACCAAATAAGAAAGACGTCGTCTATGTACCGGCGCCAATATTTGATGTTTGTCCAC
Organism: Rhinatrema bivittatum; assembly: GCF_901001135.1. NCBI lineage: Eukaryota > Metazoa > Chordata > Amphibia > Gymnophiona > Rhinatrematidae > Rhinatrema > Rhinatrema bivittatum. The sequence goes on from NC_042622.1 coordinate 231,230,472, forward strand.
CACTGAGAGGGATAAATGTGTTGTTCCTCGAATTGTGCGACGTAAATGTTGGCCACAGAAGGAGCTAATGAAGATCCCATGGCAATGCCATGGGATTGATGATAATATTTGTCACCAAATCTGAAATAATTGTTGGTAAGCACTACTTCTAGAAGGTCATGTAAGAAATGTGCAGGTATCCGGTGTATCCCTCTGTCTTTGATTAATCGTTGCATAACTGTTTCTATTGCTTGTTGTTGCGGGATTTGCATATACAATGATTGTATATCCATCGTGATTAACCAGCTTTCTTCACCTATCACCCGGATGTCTGCTATTTCTCTCAAGAATTGTATGGTATCTTTTAAATACGATTTAGCACTGACCACTAAGGGCTGTAATATTTTATCTAAAAAGATCGCTGGAGGTTCTAACACTGTGTCTCGAAGTGAGACTATAGGTCTTATAGGAGGGGGCATGATATTTTTATGCACTTTCGGTACTGAATAAATAAGAGGCACCTTTGGTTGTTTATTTTGGAGAAATTTTTTCTCTTTGGAGGTCAAAAAAGGAACTTCCTCTATGAGATCATGTAAATTCCCTACCAATCGCTTGGTGGGATCTTCTTCTAACACTTTATAATATTTACTATCTTCCAAATGATGTAACATAGTAACTTGATATACATCAGAGTCTTGAACCACAATGGCTCCTCCCTTGTCTGCCGGTTTTATAACCAGTTGTTGTTCTTTTGACAAGTATTGGAGTGCCGTCCTTTGATTTTTTGTGAGGTTGTGGTATCTCGGAGTCTCCTTATTTTCTATGATCTCCAAATCTTTCAATACCATATGTTTGAATGTTGTTATATGGGGATCCACTGGACCCTGCGGTACCCAACGCGATTTTGGACACACAATTGAAATATCTGTGGAATCTGACAAATTCTCTTGTGAACTAAAAAATAGCTTAATCTGTAATTTCCTTATGAAACGATGGATCCAAATACGTGTGTTAAAAGGTTCATGAAAATGGGTGGGAACGAACGATAGTCCGTTCTCTAACACTTGTACTTGATCTAATGTCAATGATTTTTTAGATAAATTAATTATGGCTGATGACTTTTCCCCGCCATTTGATTTTTGTAATGTTGTTGCCTTGTAACTCGTCCCTGTTTGTTGGGATTGTCGTTTTTTGATGTTTGTTTTTTCTGATTTCTGTTGCCTAAAAAATCTTTCGACTGTGCTCTCCCTGTATCTGTTGTTTTTTGCGTTCTGCTACTAGTATTAATTGTTCCTTGTCTCTCTTCATCGATGTCTACTTCTTCCGAACTACCTGAACTTTCACCCGATGAAAAGTTAAATCTTACTTTTCGTTGTTGCGTATCCTGTCTATTTTTCCAATTGTATACTCGATTGTTTGAATAATCCGCCTGGTCCCGTTTAAATTTTATTATTTTTGCTGTTTTAATGTCTGCTCGAAATTGCTCCAATGCTGTCTTGTGTTCCTCTAATTTATTTTCAAAATCAGTAAGTTTGTTTACTGATTCTAATATTTCTTGAATTTGAATTTGTACCTCTTCTGTATGACGTTGTACTCGATTGATGATCAAGAGCATCAAATCCAATGAGCATTTATTAAGAATCGCTCTCCAGATTTCTACAAACTCATTATCTTCTGCAAATAACATAGGATCTTTTAACACTCTCAACCCTCTTGGGATTATTTGCTGTTTTACATATTCCGTTAATGTGATTCCATGCATTTGTATTCTGATTAACTTTCTATTTAATTTATTATAATCCTCCCAATCTTTGCCCTCCAATTCCTCTGTTGATCCCGAAAAGAGAGACTCTTGATCCTTAATTTTCTCTACTTGTTCACCTGTGAAACTAAAGACGTTTTTCCAACTTTCCATGACGTCTGCGACCCGACAGCGGCTCCAATATATTACAATAATTAACTCTCCCAATCTCCGCTAAAAGTGAGACCTAGCTAATATATATATCTCAATGTTAATCTCACCCTCCTATGCCTAACAATTTTTTGTGTCAATTTTTATATATTTTTATATCTTTTAATTAAAAAATAATATGGAATGGAAAAGGTAAGTTTCATACATATGAATGCATGCCTCCTCGGCCTTGCTTCAATTTTGTAATGTAATCATAAGCTTACCGATCCTTCCAAAAGGATATTTTTTCGAAACACAGCTGTGTTGGGAGATAAGTGACACGTTTTCTATACCTTACCATCATGGCGTTTGGGAGATAAGTGACACGTTTTCTATACCTTGCCATCATGGCGTTTAGTACGGACATTTTCCTAGTATAAAATCTTACCTTAAATAGGTTTATATTAATGGCGTTTTGATTATAAATATCTTAGATAAGCTAAAAGCCAGCACTGGCGTCATATAGAGAATAATTTTACTATTTATTCACACACTGATTAAAATAAAGAAGGAATATAAACAAAAAGGGATTGGAAGGTCGGTAAGCTTATGATTACATTACAAAATTGAAGCAAGGCCGAGGAGGCATGCATTCATATGTATGAAACTTACCTTTTCCATTCCATATTATTTTTTAATTAAAAGATATAAAAATATATAAAAATTGACACACAAAAAATTGTTAGGCATAGGAGGGTGAGATTAACATTGAGATATATATATTAGCTAGGTCTCACTTTTAGCGGAGATTGGGAGAGTTAATCATCATAACCTTGACATATCTTGTATAAATTTTCAGTAATCTTCCATATACCTGGACACACAGACCCTGCGCAGTTAATGCAAGAAGACGGGACTTTGTATCACCTCAGCCTTTCAGGCCTCAACCTCACAACTTAGATGTTGAGCACTCAATGATTGAGGATCTTCACATACCTAAAGAAATTATGGACATACTTGTCTCCTCTAGGAAATCTTCAGCCAGAAGGAATTATGACCAAATGACACAGGTAGTCCAAACACTTCAAACCCATTTCCTGTGAACCTAAACATCTGCTGAATTGCTTGCTCCATCTTTCAGACTCAGGCTTCGTCACCTCTTCTGTATGGACATATCTCAGCACAATAGCAGCTTACTGATCTCAAATAATCCATTGGTTTCTTGCTCCATGAAAGGTCTATGGCATGTGAAATCCCTGGTACAAAAACTACTTGTTCCATGGAACCTGAATGTAGTCCTTTCCCAACTAGTGAAACCTCCTTTTGACCCATTGGAGTCACTTCTCTGAAATATGTGATATGGAAGAGAGTGTTCCTCGTTTCAGTGACTTAAGCTAGAAGAGTCAATGAACTTCAAACTCTTGTCCTCTATCCTCTATACATGCAGTTCTTTTACATAGTGGTTCTCCGTATTTGCCTGACATTTCTCTCAAAGGACATCTCTGCTTTTTATATCAATCAATCCACTGTATTACCTAACTTCTTTCCTAGGCCCCCATGCACATGAGGGTGAAAAAGCCCTGTATTCTCTTGACTGCAAAAGGGCCTTAGTGTATTATAAGAAATGAACTTGGCCACATTGGAAACCCTGCCAGGTATTTATCTCGTCCAATCCCAACCAACTAGGAGTAATGTTTGCCAAGTGTATCTTGTCTAACTGGCTGGCTGAATGCACCTTAGGACTGCAAATTTCATACTTTGCAACGGCTCATCAGGTGAGAGTCCGGGCTGCTTCTGTTGCACATCTTTGAGAAGTACCTATTGAAGATATCTGCAAAGCTATAACTTCTTCGGTTTCCTTTTCGTACCATTTGCTATCTTAAAGATTGTAAATTTGTTTCTCCACCTCTCCTGGGCATGTGATTCTTTTATTTAGATGAGGGGTCGTGCTAATAAGGAAGTGCTAGGAATAATAGCATGTCCCTAGCACCTCCTTATTGGCGTAGAGGTGGCTGTCAGTGGGTTCTGACAACTGACGCTCAATTTTACCGGTTTCTCTTTCTGAATCTACTGACAGCCACGGGTTAGGAAAATAGACACCAGTAAAATTGAGCATCCATTTTTTCTAACTTCCTGATCAGCAGGCAGACTTTTTAAAAATTTTTAAAATTTTTGGTTCCTCCAACTTAATATCGCTAGGATATTAAGTCGGAGGGTGTGCAGAAAAGCAGTATTTTCTGCTTTTCTGTACACTTTTTTAGGTTGTTCAGAAATTGCCTGCCCTTGGGCAGGCATTCATTTCTGAGTGTAAAATGTGCAACTTGACTGCACATTTTACTTTCAGTATCCTGGGTGACTAACTAATAGCCTCATCAATATGCGTTTGCATGTGATGAGTGCTATTAGTTTTCGGGGGGTTGGCTGCATGTTTTTGATGCGCTACACCCCTTACAGTATAAGGGTTAATAGACATGCTTGGCCGAGCGCACTGTACTGTATCAGCCTGTTTGAGTGAGTTGGTTTGGGGCTGCCTGATGACGTCTCCCCACATGTAATGGTTAATTCATCCTGCTTTCTACGGAAAACAGTTTACGGTAAGCAAACGTGCTTTGCTTCACCTCTGACCAGGAGTTAAATTTCCAGTTTTAAAAATAAATCTTGCATTAAGTTTTTAAGGCTTTAACATGCTGCATTAGGGCGTAATAGCTTTATTAACATGGCATTTGCATGTAGGTGCGCTAACATGGATGCACATATTACTTGTGCAGAAAACTCCTTGTTAAATTGGGAATAAATTTGTACATGGTGTACATAGCCTAGTGCACCTTATTATATCAGGGTCTGGAACAGGAAACACAATTACATTTGCTGGTCCGAAAACTACTTTGTGATCTAAATATTGCCAGCTTGATGTGGTTTCTAATTTAGGAGGATGGAGGATTCTTGTAAATAGACTCCCTCCCTGCCTCAGGTCCTCTTTATTTCTTTTTGTTGAGTTTGTAGCAGCTGTGATGAGGGAAAGGAAATAGCTTTATTTAGGTTTTCCTTTGGTAGCCTTTAGACTTGATGCATTTCTGTTTGCCTAAAGACAGGGGTGGCAGTTGCGGGAACAGTACTTTATTGTTTCTGTCCCAGATAAAAAGGTTACTGGATTAAATCTTATTTTAGAGGACTTAAATCACTCTTAAACCAAGACCTTGAATAGTATTTTGCAGTGTCTGTTTTGTTTATGCTGTTGTTTTCACAGGACAAGCAGGATGGTAGTCCTCACATATGGGTGACATCAGGATGGAGCCCAATCACAGAACACTTTTGTCAAAGTTTCTAGAAACAAAAAAAAGAGACTGAAGGGTCCCCCTTCAGTCTTTTTTTTTTTTTTCCCTGCGCAGCAGTAGACACGCGGGTTAAGGAGCTCTCTAGAGATTCCTGACAGGAATTTTCCTCATGGAACTTCTTTCAAAATTTTCAAAAAAATTCTACCACATAGGGGTCCCCCTATCGATATCCGTACTCCGTGGTCGAAAGGTAAGGCTTTACCCTCGTTTGCGGTCGATTCCCATCGAGTTTTCCCTTCGGGGCCTACTGGCCATCGACCACACCGCGACTAAATTTTTGTTGAAGCCATGGCATCGGGTTTTCGTCTGTGCCCCGATTGTCCTTGGATAGTGCCCATCACAGACCCGCATAGAGTTTGTGTATTGTACTTGGGGTCCGACATGACATCCTAACTTGCACCAAATGACGCCGAAGGGCCGTAAGGCCCGCTTAGAAAAGATAGTTTTTTCCATTCAAAACCCCTGACTCCATCGCCCACTTCGTCTGAGCCGGTGCCATCGACCTCTCGCCAGCAGCGAGACACCGGTGCTGCCCGACTACGCCAAAGGTGTCTATTTCTTCCTCATCGCCTCAGGAGAAGGATCGAGGAGAACATCGTGAAAAGCGTTGACACAGTCATCAGAAGGCTCAATCTGCTGATCCAGGCAAGCCCTCTGCATTGGCGTCGACAGAGCCACCGACAAATCCCGTCCAGAGAAGGCCCAATCTTCCTCTGCGACTGGATCACCGAGGCATTCCCCACCTTCATCGGTGCAGGGAGCCGCGACTCCACTTTTACTGGTGGATCCTCTGGCTATGACTTTGTTGCCTCCCAATCCAGAGCTGGGGTTACATGCCCCAGGCTTCCGCGAGAAATTGGATCAGATGATCCAAAAGGCCATCGGTAAGGCACTTCAGGGCTTCCAACCTCCACCGACACCGATGCCAGCCCCAGTCATTGACCCAGTACCCATGGTGCTTGCACCGCTCCTAGATAGACTGGATGTGCTGATCGGTGCACTTCCACCGGTGGAACTGAGTCCCGGTACCCCCACCGCCTTCCACACCGAAACCCTTGTTGGAAGATGAAGAAACACAGACACCCATACCACCGTCTAGAATCTTGCCACAGACTCGCCCGTCTGTCACTGGTTCCATCGGTACCGCATCATCATCCGGTGCTGCTGGTGCCGCCGTCTGTGCCTCCTCCGGGTACCATCGATGCCTAGGCCTGATCCTTCAGGACTAACACTATTTCTTCCCTCTGGTGATCCTATGGGAGCTGGGGATCAACTTTACAATCCTTGGACTGATGACTCTTCCCAGGATTCTAATGATTTGCCATCAGAGCCCTCTCCCCCTGAGGAAAGATGACACTCTCCTCCAGAGGGTCTCACCTTTATTAATTTCATAAAGGAAATGTCAGAAACTATTCCATTTCAGCTTCAGACAAGAGGACTCGAGGCACAAGATGCTGGAAGTACTCCAGTTTCTGGATGCCCCAAAGGAAATCATGTCTATTCCTATTCATGAAATCCTTATTGACCTGCTGAAAAGGAATTGGGAGCACCCAGGCCTGTCAATCAAAAAACAGATGCCATCTACCTTGTCCAGACAGCCCCTGACTTTCAAAACACAGCTGGATCACCATTCTGTGGTTGTGGAGTCAACCCAGAAGAAGGCACTACGTTCTAAACCTCATTCCTCCATACCTCCAGGGAAAGAACAGAGGTCCCTGGATGCTTTTGGTAGGCGTGTCTTCAATGGAGCAATGCTCATTTCTCGCATTGCTTCCTACCAGTTATACTTGACCCAGTATAACAAGGACCTGTTCAAGAAGATCCAAGATTTCTCTGGATCTTTACCAGAACAATTCCAGGATCCACTCAATGCTCTGGCTCAAAAAAGCCTAGATGCTGGCAAGCACGAGGTCTGTGCTGCCTATGATATTTTTGACACTGCCTCCAGAGTGTCTGCAGCGGGGATTAGTGCAAGAAGGTGGGCCTGGCTGAAGTCCTCAGCCCTACGACCAGAGGTGCAGGACCGGTTAGCAGACCTACCCTGCACTGGAGATAATCTCTTCGGGGACAAAATCCAGGAAACAGTAGCACAGCTAAAAGACCACCATGAAATGCTGCGCCAGCTTTCCTCAGTACCCTCTGATTTCCTGTCCAATTCTAAGAGAACATTCCGAAGGGATTCTAAGCGACCATCTTTCAAGCCACGGAGATGATATCCTCCTGCCACTCGGTCGTCCTTCCAGGCCTTACCAGAAGGGTCAGCCCAGGCAAGCCAGACCTCAGAAGACCCAGCCAGCCCCTCAACCGGGCCCAGCTGCTGGATTTTGACTCCTCGCTGGAGAGCATAAGCCAACCTCCTCAACCGTCCGTACCTGTCGACGGTCAACTGTGCCATTTCACCAACATATGGCACATGATCACTTCAGACCAGTGGGTACTTGCTGTACTGACCCAGGGCTACCACCTCAACTTCCTATCGGTACCAGCAGACTCCCCACCTTGGCTGACGTGGGGTTCATCTGACCACTCCTCTCTTCTGGAAGAGGAGGTATCAACCTTCCTAAAATCCCAGGCAATAGAACCAGTGCCCCTCTCGCAGCAGGGACAGGGGTTCTATTCCAGGTATTTCCTCATCCCAAAAAAGTCAGGCGGCATTCGTCCAATACTGGACCTGCGCACCTTAAACATCTACAGAGGGAGAAGTTCAGGATGGTGACCTTGGGTTCTCTACTGCCTTTTCTACAAAGAGGAGATTGGCTTTGCTCTCTAGATCTTCAGGTCACGTATACACACATCTCTATCATTCTGTCCCACCGCAAATTCCTTCGTTTCCTGGTCGGCCCCTGGCATTTTCAGTACCGGGTACTGCCGTTCAGCCTATTATCCGCTCCTCGAGTCTTTACCAAGTGCCTTGTAGTGGTAGCGGCCTACCTGAGATGTCAGGGCATCCATGTCTACCCTTATCTCAACGATTGGCTGATAAGGACACTGACTTAGATGGATGCATTAGCCTCATTACGTCTGTCTATTCATACGTTGCTGTGTCTCTGGTTTCTGATCAACTACCACAAGTCCAGCCTAGTTCCATCTCAAACCCTATCCTGCATAGGAGCCGACCTGGACACCATGCAGGCAAGAGCATTCCTTCCTCAGGATCGAGCTCATACTCTCATGTCACTCCAATGACACGCCTCTCCATGAGTTATGCAGTGGACTCTAAAGTCCCAGTGGACTCAGACTTACCAGTCAGTGTCCAGCATTGCCCACGTTACCAAGCAGCTCTGCCTGTCGCTGGCCTGGTGGATGCAGCTCTCCAACCTTCTTCAAGGCCTTCCCTTTCAGGTTCCAGAGCCTCAAATTGTCCTAATGACAGACACCTCCAATCTAGGTTAGGGTGCTCATGTCAATGACCTACAGACTCGGGGTCCCTGGTCTCCAGAGGAAGCCAAACATCAGATAAATTTCTTGGAACTTCGAGCGATCAGATATGCCTCAGTCGGGGGGCGCTGTTTGCAGCTCATGTGAGAGGACATGTGCCGGCTCTGCTCCTCCCTCCCCGAGCCTAAAAACCCCGGTAACTAGCTGTTTTGGCCCCGGTTTGCGGCGATTTAAGCAACAAATCGACCCCGGGAACTTACTGAGCAGCTCAGGATGACATCCAAGCGAAAACCCACGGATCTTCGCCAATTTTTTTATGGCAAGGCCGCCACGGAGCCCGACCAAGATGGCGCCGACACGCAGACTCCGGCGCGAGAAGAAACGGTGGAGATTGCAGCCGGGAGCGGTGATTCGGAGGGCTCCGGAGTGGCGAATATAGCTTCCCTTCTTACAAGGGAGGAGGCCCGACAGTGGTTCATCGATCTGAGAGCGGATTTAAAGCAGCACAGATTGGCCCTCATGGCGTCAATGGCGGATATAAAGGAAGACCTGGCAGCTGTGGGCCGTCGGGTGGATGAAGCAGAGACCCGGATAGATAGCCATGGGGATGCGATTACGTCCCTATCTCACCGGCAGGACAACTCTGCTACTGAACTTCCAGCCCTTCAAGCCAAAGTTGAGGACTTAGAAAATCGGAGTAGGAGAAATAATTTAAGGATCCGTGGGGTACCTGAAGACCCAGAGTTCGCGGATGCGGCGGACACAGCTGCACTGATTTGCAAGGACATTCTGCGCAGCGGGGGAGAGGGGCCTCCCGACAGTGGTAGCACTGCTCCTGCAGTGCAATTTGAGCGTGCGCATCGTGCCCTGGGCCCCCGCAGGGATCAGCAGCCGCGGGATATTGTTCTGTGCTTCTCCAGCTTTACCATGAAGGAGCGCATTTATAAACTGTCCCGCCAAATGAAGGATATCCAATGGCGCAATCACCACCTCTCCATTTATCAGGATCTTGCCCCGGTCACACTAAAGAAGCGCTTCGAGCTACGGGAGGTCACTGCAGCTTTACGTGGGAAGGACATAAAGTACCGTTGGACATTTCCTTTTGGACTGGCCTTTCAGGTTCAGGGGATCACTTACAGGATTACCACCATCGCGGAAGCGACAGAAGCTTTCCACAAGGCCCAGCTGCCGGTTAACTTTCAAACCCCTAAACCGGTGGACAAGCTTACAGTACGGGACTCTGCTCCTCGGTGGCAACGAGCCGGGAAAGGGGGTAAAAGGCTTCGGCGCCAGCCTGAGGAGGGCCGCGCTTTTCCTGTGGAACAGGGTTGAAGCAGTGTGAGCTTCCCTGCCTATTGCGTTACTGAGTGGGACTTGATGTTCCAGCTTCCTTACTGCCGGAGGGCTGCGAGGATTCCGGTCTTGGACTTCAAACCAAGGGATTTTCTAATGATGGTTCATGTTGATTTTGCATTTGTTCTATAGCTATTGCTGGGTTGCAATTTTTTGAGAGCTACCTATAAAGGGGTTACTTATTGTTATAGCTTTTCCTGTATAGGATATCGAGCGAGTACTCGGGGAGGGGAAGGTGGGGGGGGTTGGTGGGTTGGGCTCCGTGAAGGATGCAGCAGGTCCACTGGAGGAGGTTGTCCCATGAAGGACTCTGGGATACTATAGGTTATTGTGGGGCCATGGTCAGTAATATGCATTTTTTTACAGGGGAAGTAGTGGGGACACATGGTGAACTTCAACCTCAGGGAAGGTATTTATGGCAGCAGATTGCTGAGGGGAGGCAATGTGGAATGTGCAGGGACGGCTGGAGTGAGGGACATACCTACGTATGGTAAATGGCGACTAAATTGATATCCTTAAATGTTAAGGGTTTAAACACGCCACGGAAGCGTTTACTGCTTAAACGGGAGATGCAGCGCCTGGCAGCCGGGATAGTGTTTGTCCAGGAAACCCACATACGGAAACATCATGAAAGGCTGTTGGTCTTTCCGCAATACCCAACTGCTTTCTGGGCAGCTAGCACTCAGAACCTTCGATATGGGGGGGTAGGTATCCTTCTATCCTCTTCTTTTGTTCATGAGCTGCTCTTGACTGAACGTGACCCGCAAGGCAGGTTCCTCCTAGTTAAACTTAAAGTAGACAAGAAGATTATTACTTTGCTTAATGTGTATTTCCCCAACACTCAGCAGACAGCTTTTATCCAACGTCTCCAGGCAGTATTACACCAACATGCGGATGGGGAATTAATAGTGGGAGGGGACTTTAACTTGGTTATGGATCCGTTGAAGGACTCCAGCTCTGGCCATTATACGCCTTCTGCAGGGAGGCGAGAGTGGCATGCCTTCTTGAGTAAGTGGGGCCTTGTAGATGTTTGGAGGCTCAGGCATGCACACTCCAGGTCCTATACCTTTTATTCGTGCCCGCATGCCTCTTATACGAGGATAGACTATTTTTTCATCTCCTCCTCTCTGCAACCCAGAACCCGATCGGTAGATATCGAGCATATCACATGGTCGGACCATGCCCCTGTGTGGTTGGAGTGCAGACTGGGGGATGCGGGAACAGGATTCCGGACATGGAGACTTAATGATAGCCTTCTTAAGGACCTGTCTTTCTGTGGTAAAGTGGAGGACCAACTGAAAGATTACTTTCGGGACAATCAGACAGAGGGTATGTCCCCGCTCACCATTTGGGAATGTGCCAAAGTTGTGATTCGGGGAACCTGTATAGCCAGGGCCGCATATTGTAACAGGGAGAGGGATGCTCAAAGGAAGAGCTTAATGCGTGAGTTGGCTACCTTAACACAGCGCCATTGCATAGCCAAGAATGAGAGGCTCTATCGGAAGATTTTAGCAGTCCGAGATCAGCTCCGGGCACTTGAGGATACTGCTATTAGTCACTATTTGAACCAGCTGAAGCAGCAACACTTTGAGGGGGGGCAATAAGGCGGGGAGGTACTTGGCACGGCGTCTCAGAGCGGTGCAGGCTAAAACGGTTGTGGCCAAGGTGTTTAATCAAATCCAGTCAAGTGGTCACCTCAGAGGAGGAGATTCGACGTTCCTTCACTGACTTTTACTCCCAATTATACTCCAAGGATGAGTCTATTTCTCCTGGAACTATCCCAGATTATCTCTCAGAGATACGTTTACCACAACTCACGCCTATGCAAAAGGACTTTTTAGATAAGCCCATTGAATCCGGGGAAGTTTTGGTAGCCATTAAAAAGTTGAAAACCGGCAAGGCCCCGGGTATGGATGGGTTCACTGGGCAGTTCTACCGTAAATTCGCTTCGCTCCTAGTGGAACCTTTGACACATGCGTTTAACTCCTTATTGACGGGTTCCTCTTTCACCACTGATGCCAACACTGCGGGCATTACCATACTGGCTAAGCCGGGTAGGGACCCCACTAGATGTAGCTCCTACAGGCCAATTTCCTTAATTAACATTGATTTAAAGATCCTGGTGAGGGTCTTGGCAGCTCGCTTAAATGGGGTCCTCCCTGGTCTCGTACATAACGATCAAGTGGGATTTGTACCAGGGCGTTTAGCGGCCGACAATGTACGCAGGATCGTTGATATTGTAGATTTAGTCCATAGGGGCAACTTACCATCGGTGCTTTTAGCCCTGGACGCCGAAAAGGCATTTGATCTGGTACACTGGGAGTTCTTATTTCAGTCACTGCGCGGGATGGGGTTTGGGACGCCCTTTATTTCTTTGATAAGTAAACTTTATGAGAACCCTGCAGCTCGGGTGAAAGTTAATGGTAGCTACGGGAATCCATTTCCTATTCAGAGGGGGACCCGGCAGGGCTGCCCGCTGTCCCCATTGCTTTTCGCCTTATTCCTGGAACCCTTTGCCATCCGCATCAGGGGAGCTGACGAAATTTCTGGGGTGGTTGCGGGGGACAACCATTTTAAGATTTCATTATTTGCTGATGATATTATGTTTACCATCACAGACCCAGACCGCTCCCTTACCGGGATCCTAAAAGAACTAGATAAATTCTTGGCGGTCTCGGGGATGAAAATTAACTTCGACAAATCGGAGGTTCTTAATTTGACCTTGCCCCCCCCCCATAGCCTCCGCTCTCCAACAACGTTTTCCTTTCAAATGGGCTCCTACCTCCCTTAAGTATTTGGGGGTCAGGTTAGGTTCACACAATAAACTGTTGTACGACTTAAACTACCGCCCGCTTACCACACACATTAGCGATGATCTGGACCGGTGGGTAGAACACACCCACTCCTGGCTTGGGAGGCTGGCCATTGTCAAAATGAACATACTCCCTCGCTTTTTATATCTCTTCACTACTCTTCCGATTTTTATTCCCTCTCAGCAACTTAAGCAATGGCAACAGCTCATATGCAGTTTTATTTGGCGCCGGCGCCCCCCACGGATAGCGAGAGCTACGCTATATCAACCCAAGGTTAGGGGGGGCCTTCATCTTCCCAACCTGGAATGGTATTACTGTGCGGCGCAATTGCGAGCCCTAGTAGCGTTCCACGGTACTCAGGATAGACCACAGTGGGTTCGGCTGGAGCAGGCGCAACTTGGTTCCTTCCCCATAGACGCACTCCCATGGCAGCCCCCGGTAAGGAGGATACCCACTTTGTATGTACCGTTCGCATTACGAACTACTCTGCGGGTTTGGCGGCGGTGGAAAGCTATTTTGGTGGGACCGGAGCCTTATTCTCTGATGACCCATCTTTTCACAAACCCTACGGCTGTGGGGCTTGAACGTACTAGGTCCCAATACTTGTGGGAGAAGGCCGGAATACGGCGGGTGGGGCATGTGCTCCAACAAGCAGTTTTGTTGACTAAAGACCAATTATGTGATACATATGCACTTGGCCGTATTGACTTCCTTTTATATGCTAAAATATACCACTTTACTGTTAAGGGGATAAGGGAGGGCAAATTGCGGACGACGAACACCCTTTTTGAAACATTCTGCAAGAATGCTTCTTCCATTCGGGGAGTTATTTCAAAAATATATGCCCTTATTAATGGTCGCCGCCTGGGAGTGCAGAGGCATAGAACAGTGTGGGAAGCGGACTTTCAGGTCTCTCTAGATGATGACGACTGGGAAAAAATTTATCTTGCCGCCTCTAAATGCTCTATTTCAGTTGGCCTTCAGGAGAATTGTTATAAATTGCTATATCGCTGGCACAGAACACCTGAGGCCCTTCATAAATTTATCCCATCGATTCCTGATGTCTGTTGGAGGGGGTGTGGGGCGCTGGGTACTTATTACCATATCTGGTGGGAATGTCTTAAGGTCACGGACTGTTGGTCGAGGGTTTTGGATTGGGTGGGTCAGATTATATCTGTCCCCCTTAAGGTTCAACCGTGGCATGTACTACTTGGTCTTCCCATTGCAGATATTCCAAAAAACACGCAGCATTTGCTTTTACAAGTCTTTATTGCAACCAGAGCGGAGATCGCACAACACTGGAAAAGAGATCATGCTCCCTCATTAGCTCAGGTACATAAGCGCTTACACTCCTATTATCACCTGGGTAAGCTGACGGCTGTTCATCGGGACAGACTTGGAGCGTTCCAAAAAGTTTGGGAACCGTATTGTTCTTGGCTACAAACCTATGGTGAGGTCTAGCCCTCGGCTACACCTTTCATCACTGCTTGCTGCTGGAAAACTTACTAGTAGTCCCATTTGAGCATTGGATCCTGCACTTACTTGCGGACTCCGAATCCCCATCCCATCCTTCCGGCGGTATGCGGTTCCTTCTGCTCTCTGTCCCGGTGCAGTTCTCAGGCGACTCCTTATTTAGTGCAGTAGTAGACACCTTACCAAAGTCTTCCTCTGCTTTTTCCTTCTCTATTCTATATTGTCCCGAGGTGCTATTGGCATCCACACTTCAAGGCAGTTGTGATTATGACCATGTGGGGGTGGGGGGTGGGAGGGAGGGGGGGGGTGAGGATTTTCCTCTGTATTGTTTAAAAGCTGGTGACCTTTGTTAGTTTTAATTTTGTGTATAACTTTTCTGTTCTGTTGCCTACTAAATTTTTTTTTTTTTTCAGTATGCCCATTACCTTCATGTGTACTCCATGTTATACCTACTCTTATTTGTTGCCAATAAAAATTGCTTAAATCAAAAAAAAAAAGATATGCCTCAGTCTTTCAGGATTGCCTCTCAAACAAGACCATCCTGATTCAAACAGACAACCAGGTAGCGATGTGGTACATCAAAAGCAAGGGGGAACGGGCTCCTACCTTCTGTGTCAGGAAGCTGCACAGATATAGGTGTGGGCTCTTTCACACTCGATGTACCTCAGAGCGACCTACTTGACGGGCGAGGACAATGTTCTGGCAGACAGGTTGAGCCGGACCTTCCATCCACACAAATGGCCTCTCATCCCTGCGCTAGTGGACACAATCTTCCAACGTTGGGGGTATCCACACATAGACCTCTTTGCGTCCTTCCACAACCGCAAGTAGAGAACTTCTGCTTGCTCACTCACAGCTGCCACTCACAGCCGAGGGACACTTTCGCCCTCTCATGGTTCAGCGGTCTCCTCTATGCATAACCCCCTCCCCTTTCCACTCATATCAAAGACTCTCGTGAAGTTACGAAGGGACAAGGGCTTAATGATTCTGATAGCCCCTCACTGGCCACGCCAAGTCTGGTTCCCAATTCTCGAGGATCTATCAGTTCAGTGCATCCCTCTAGGGAAGGATCCGCTTCTGATAACTCAGAGCAATGGGTGCCTGCGCCACCTCAATCTCCAGGCCTTGTCGCTGATGGCCTGGATGTTGAAAGGTTAATATTTCAACCCCTTAACCTTTCGGAGTCAGTATCCTGAGTCCTAGTAGCTTTATGAAAGCCTTCCACGAGACACTCTTATCGATCCAAGTGGAAAAAGTTTACGGTCTAGTTCACATCTGTTCATAGACCCCTTCACTTGTTCCACTGTGAAGTTTCTGGACTATCTCTGGCAACTGTCAGAATCCGGTCTGAAAACTTCCTCTATAAGAGTGCATGTCAGTGTGGTAGCCGCCTTCCACAACAGAATAGGAGATGTCTCTATTTCGACACAGCCCTTAGTCACACGCTTCATGAGAAGGTTGCTCCACCTGAAACCCCATTGCGCCCTCCAGCTCCCGCTTGGGACCTTAACGTGATCTTAGGGCGGATCATGAAACCTCCTTTTGAGCCTCTCCATTCCTGTGAGCTCTGCTATCTCACCTGGAAAGTCATTTTTCTTCTCGCTATAACATCTGCTCGTAGAGTTAGTGAGTTTACAGGCATTAGTCACCTACCTGCCTTACACTAAAATTCTATTCAATTATTTGTTTCTTTCGATAACATCAAATTGGGAAATCCAGTGGGAAAACAGACCCTTTCCTCCTGGTTTATTTAACAGTTTTATATACCGAAATTCTTGTAAGAGGTTACAAATCAATTCGGTTTACATTGTAACATTAACAGTGCCTCGTAGAGAGCAATTACATTGAAACAAGGGTGTACAAACTAGGATCATGAATTGATGAAAAAAAAAAGGGTATAACTCAAAACTATATACAAAGTCTAATAGGGTTATGATTGGTTTGAGACAGTAGTATTGGCAAATGATTTAGGGATTGGGACTTTAGAAGGACAAATAGTGTTCGTCTATATCGAGCGAAGGTTGGAAAGAGTCAATGGACTACTAGTGAGTGAACTGAGTTGGGTCAACAGGCATCTGCTTTAAGAAAAAGCCTGCTTGAACAGCCAGGTTTTGAGTCTTTTCTTAAATGTGACCGGGCAATGTTCAAGTCGGAGGTCTGGCGGAAGAGAGTTCCACTGTGTTGGTCCAGACGAAGAGATGGCTCTCTTTCTTAATGTGGTTTTTAATGGGGGGGACCTGGAGGGTGTCTTTATATGCTGCTCTTACCGGCCTGGATGGTAAGCTCGGTCGGAGAGGGATCTTGAGCTCTAGTGGAGTGATGTTGTAGAGAGCTTTGTGGGTTATGGTAAGAGCTTTGTACAAGATTCTGAATTTGATAGGGAGCCAGTGGAGGTTCATCAGGATGGGAGAGATGTGGTCCCTTTTTTTGGACCTGGTAAGAATTCTGGCTGCTGCATTTTGCAGCATC
Organism: Rhinatrema bivittatum; assembly: GCF_901001135.1. NCBI lineage: Eukaryota > Metazoa > Chordata > Amphibia > Gymnophiona > Rhinatrematidae > Rhinatrema > Rhinatrema bivittatum. Next base: position 231,247,163 of record NC_042622.1, read on the forward strand.
TGTAATGGTTTGATAGTATTGGCAGGTAGGCCGATCAAAAGAGAGTTACAGCAATAAAGGCACCCTCTCCATTCCCCCCTTAAAAAAAGCCCACCTTACTTCTACCAGGGATCGCGCCCTTTCCATTGCAGGCCCTAAGCAATGGAATGCCCTCCCCACCACACTCAGGCTGGAGCCATGTTACTCCAAGTTCAGAAAAAAACTTAAAACATGGCTCTTCCGACAAGCCTACCCTGACTAACCTTCACCTCCTCCCCCCCTTGACCCGAACCTTTGCTCCTCCCCCTCCCCTACCAACCCCTGCCCTCCTGAGCCCTCTCCTATACTTTCCTGTAAGTAACCCACTTAAATTTGTATTCTTTCCTGTAAATAGCACGTTACAGCTTCAACGCTCTAATCTCTATGCCCCTTGCTTTTCCTCTTGTAAATAACCTGCCTAAACTTGTATATAGTCCTCTAAATAGCTTGTTACAGTTTTAATGCTTTAATTTCTATGCCCCCTGCTCTTGTATAATCCTCCTTGTTTTCCCCTCCCTGTTGATTGTAATTTCTGCCTTTAGTTACAATGTGAACCGGTATGATGTATGCATACTAATACCGGTATATAAAAGTTTTCAAATAAATAAATAAATGATTGCCTGGAGCACTGTACGGAAGTCATGGAAGTGGAGGAGAGGTCTCAGACGTTTTAATACTTGAAGTTTGAAGAAGCAGTCCTTAGTCATGTTGCTGCTGATAACTCTTGAAGTTTAGTTGTTTATCCATGATGACTCCTAAGTTTCTGACTTGGGGTGCGAAGGTAGGAAGGTTTGCGGGATGAAGGTTGGGTAGTGTGAGATTTCCGTCGTGAGAGATGAGTAGGAGTTCCGTCTTGTTAGTGTTCAGAATCAAGTTGAGGCTTGATAGAAGGGAGTTTATCGACTTAAGGCAGGTATCCCAGAAGTCAAGGGTTTTGTTTAAAGATTCAGTGATAGGTAGGAGAATTTGTACATCGTCTGCGTATAGATAATAGATAAGATTTAATTTGGAGAGGAGTTGGCAGAGTGGGAGCAGATAGATGTTGAAGAGGGTTGGGGATAAGGAAGAGCCTTGTGGTACACCCAATGTAGAGCAGACGGGGTGGGACTCTTTGTTGTTAATTTTGACCTTGTAGGTCCTGCTTTGAAGGAACGACCTGAACCAGCTAAGGGGGCGGTGCCTTTGATGCCAATTTCCGATAACCGATCTAAGAGATAGGCGTGGTTCACTGTATCAAAAGCTGCAGAAAGGTCAAGGAGAATGAGAAGACAAGGTTGTTTTTTGTCCAGACTCATGAGTATGGTGTCTGTTAGAGTGATTAAGAGGGATTCAGTGTTGCGGGATTTCCTGAATCCGAACTGGTAAGGGGAGAGGATTTTGTTCAAGAATTCTGTGAGTTGCTGATTTTACTATTCTTTCCAATATTTTGGAGATGAATGGGAGGTTTGCAATAGAGCGGAAATTAGCTGGGTCGTCCGGCGATAGATTAGGCTTTTTCAAAAGCGGTTTTAAGATAGCCAGTTTAAGGGGGTCAGGGACATGGCCCTGTGATAAGGAGCAATTTATGATCTCTGCAATATGTTTGGAAATGGTACTAGATATGGAGATGAGTAGATTGGTTGGGATCGTGTCCAAAGGTTGAGATGCTGGTTTGATCTTTTTGAGAATGATTTCTATCTCCAATGATGAGGTAGGCTCGAAGGTTTCGAGTTTTGTATCTGGGAGTGCAGATGCCATAATGGGGGGTGGAGGGAGAGTTAGATTGTTATTCATGAGCGGAGCAATGAGGTTTGAGATTTTCTTTTTGAAGTATGTGGCTATTTCTGTTGCTTTGCTTGCAGCTTGTTCGTCCGGAACAGCTGCCGGTGATGGCTTGGTGGTTGGCGGACTGTATCTCCTTTTGCTACCAGCAAGCAGGCATTCCGCTACAAGACCGTGTAAAAGCACACTTTGTTAGGACCGTGGCAACCTCTGTGGCTCACCTTCGGTCTGTGCCACTTGTTGATATTTGTAAGGCTGCGACCTGGAGCTCTCTCCATACCTTCGCAGCCCATTATTGCTTAGATAAGGCTAGCCGGCAAGATTCCATTTTTGGCCAGCCTGTTCTACGCAACTTATTCTCAGCTTAACTACCCAACATCCTAACAGTGATCCGTTCAGGGTTTTCAGGATGCCCTCCTACCCAAATTCACCCCTGTTGTGCCTGTTGCACGTCTTTGGGTTCATTTAATGCATTGCTCGGGCATCCTCAGCTTGCTACTCACCCATATGTGAGGACTACCATCCTGCTTGTCCTGGGAGAAAGCAGAGTTGCTTACCTGTAACAGGTGTTCTCACAGGACAGCAGGATGATAGTCCTCACAAAACCCACCCGCCACCCAGTGGAGTTGGGTTCGCTTGCGATTTATTTTATTTTTTACACGTACTTTTTGCTATACACAAGACTGAAGGGGGGACCCCTGCTGGATGCAGGGTTGATGCTATGCCGGGCATGCCCAGTAGGTGCCAGTCAAAGTTCTAGAAACTTTGACAGAATTGTTCCGTGATTGGGCTCCATCCTGATGATGTCACCCATATGTGAGGACTAACATCCTGCTGTCCTGTGAGAACACCTGTTATCCCAGGACAAGCAGGATGCTAGTCCTCACATATGGGTGACGTCATCCACGGAGCCCTTAAGCGGGAAAAACTTCTGGCAAGTTTCTAGAAGTTTTAACTGGCTGCCTGAGGCTACTGAGCATGCCCGGCATGCCATGATATTCCCTGCCACAGGGGTCTCACTCCAGTCTTCTTTTTTCCGCGCTGCTAGCTGCATCGCGGTTTCCAGGAGCCCCGTGAGTTACCTCACAACGACTAACTTTAATTCTCAACTTTTTACCCTTTACGGGTCTCGCTCGGTTTGTCACCGGCTGGTGACAAACTTCATACTCTTTTTTGACAAAAAAGAATCCGAATTCATCGACGGATGTCGACGGAGAAAACCTCCGGATTCAAAAAATGTCCGGCCTGCAACCGGACTATGTCCATCACCGACCCGCACGTGGAGTGCGTCCGTTGTTTGGGAGGAGACCACGACATCGCTTCTTGTGCCCAATGTCAAGAAATGACGGCGAAAGGTAGGAAGCTTCGCCATGAAAGAATGGCTCAGATTTTTCAAATCAGAGCACCGACATCGCCGTCGACCTCGACTAGATCTTCCCCGATAGGCGTATCGAAGAAGATACTTCTAAAGAAAGTCCAACAAGGTTCGGGAGATGCTTCCTCGCCAACCCCGTCATCGTCCAGATCCGTTTCTGAGATCCGTCCCAAACATAAACACCGGAGACATCATGCGATTCCTCCGTTGCCATCGCCGGAAGAACCAAAGGCTAAACAGCGGAAGTTGTCATCGACCTCGGTAATCCCTTCAGAGGAATCGACACCGTCGACGTCCGTGGCGGACTTAACAACCTTGATTAAGAAGCTTGTCGCCGATGCCATGAAAGAAGCCATCCCGGCTGCATCTCCAATACCGGCCCTGGTAGGACCGATGCCGACCTACGGGTCGATGCCGACTCCCCAGTCGATGCCGGCCATCGGGCCGATGCCGATGACTCCATCGATGCCGGCCATCGGGCCGATGCCGATGACTCCATCGATGCCGGCCATCGGGCCGATGCCGATGTCTCCATCGATGCCGACTACCGAGTCGATGCCGGTACCATCGTCCACATCGATGCCAGTGCCGATGCCAACGTCATCGTTCATACCGATGCCAATCTCGGTGCCGATGACTGCTGCAGCTCTATCTATTCCGATGGACGTGCCTATCTGCGCTCCAACGATGCCTGCTGCTCCATCGATGTCAACAGCCTCATCTTCGATGCAAATTGCACATCCTTCGATGGAATCGACGAGTGTACATTCTACAATGTCCACAAGTGCTTCCAGACCAATCTCCTCATTGATTCCCATCTCCATGTTTTCCTTTCTCACTACATCACTTTCTACGGCGGCACAACCACCTCCACATTACACTGTAGCTCCTTCTGCAGCTTCAAGCCGGGGAAAAAAGGCAACAGGAAAGTCCAAACATCCAGAGATTCCCTCTGAGAAAAGATTACATGCTATCCTCACCAAAAGATATCATGATCTTTTATCTTCCTTGCCTTCATACCCGGCGGAAAACAGTGATACCAGTGATGGGGCACCGGACATCCAGGATCCTTTACCAGGACCCTCGGGGGTTCCTCCATCTACAATTCCAAGCCATCCTTCATATCCTCAACCAGAGGATACATGGTCTGACACACAATCGGAGTATTCTTCAGAAGAATTTTTATCAGAAGGTACTCCGCCACAAACCAAGAAGCAATCCCCTCCTGAGGATTTATCCTTTGCTTCTTTCGTTCAAGAGATGTCGGAATCCATCCCTTTTCAACTTCAGGCAGAGAAAGATGACAGACAGCAAACACTGGAGATTCTACAATTTGTAGATCCTCCAAAACATAACCTAGCAATTCCAGTTCATGAAGTACTACTCCAACTTCAGCAACGGATTTGGGAGCACCCATGTACAACACCGGGAGTTAATCGTAGAATTGATTCTACATATTTAGTCCAAGCGGCCCCAGGCTTTGAGAAGCCACAACTACCACACAGTTCATTAGTTGTGGAATCTGCGCAAAAGAAATCAAGAAGGTCAAGAACTCACGCTTCTATCCCTCCTGGGAAAGATAACAGATTCCTAGACCTTATGGGGCGTAAGATTTACCAGGGAGCGATGCTAAATGCGAAAATTGCTGCGTACCAACTGTATATAACACAGCATCAAAGAAACCTGTGGAAGCAGATTGAGGAATTTCTTCCCTCTCTCCCTCAACAGCAGCAGGAGGCAGCACAACACATTGTGCAGAAAGGTCTGGATGCGGGCAAGCATGAGGTGCGAGCGGCGTACGACGCATTTGAGACTTCTTCCAGAACGGCAGCTTCAGGCATCAGTGCTCGAAGATGGGCCTGGTTGAAGGCGTCTGACCTACGTCCAGAGGTCCAGGATAAACTAGTGGACTTGCCTTGCCTGGGCGACAACTTGTTCGGAACAAAAGTACAAGATGCCGTAACGCAGCTTAGAGAGCACTCTGAAACATTAAAACAGCTCTCTACGTTGTCCCACGATGCTCCTACTCACCCTGCCCGCAGACCGCCACGGCGAGACACCAGACGGCCTTTCTTTAGACCAAGAAGGTATTACCCCCAGACCTCAAGGCCACGCTCTACAAGGCCTCCACAGCGCCCTCAGCAGAGACAGCAGAGAGCTGCAAGGCCACAGCCTCCGCCCCAAACTGCTTCCACCTCTGGCTTTTGAAAGCAGTCCCGGAGAACAGAGCCAACCCAACCCCTTTCCGAATTTGCCAGTGGGGGGAAGGATTTCCCACTTTTACAACGATTGGGAAAATATCACCACAGATCAATGGGTCTTATCCATAGTTCATCAGGGTTACCACCTAGACTTCACAGCTCCCCCGCCGGAGTGTCCACCACAAAACTCCTATCTCGATCACATACCTCAATTACAAATGGAATTATCTACTCTTCTGAAAGCAAGAGCGGTGGAACACGTACCACGCTCACAGAAGGGAAGAGGATTCTATTCCCGGTATTTCCTCATTCCAAAGAAAACCGGAGGACTGCGTCCAATTCTAGATCTCAGAAATCTCAACAAATTTCTAAGAAAAGAAAAATTCAGAATGGTATCCTTGGGCACCATTCTTCCTCTCATACAAAAGGGGGATTGGCTTTGTTCTCTGGATCTCCAAGACGCTTATACTCACATACCTATTTTCCCACCTCATCGCAAGTACCTAAGATTCAAGGTGGGACGCCAGCATTTCCAATACAGAGTCCTACCATTCGGCCTAGCCTCAGCTCCCAGAGTATTCACAAAATGCCTAGCAGTAATAGCAGGACATTTGCACAAACAAGGTGTTCATGTCTTCCCTTATCTAGACGATTGGCTTATAAAAAGTCAATCTCAACAAGGGGCGCTTACTTCTCTACATTACACAATAAAGGTACTGCACACACTGGGATTTCTCATCAATTATCAAAAATCCCACCTACAACCATCTCATCTACTCCAATACATAGGAGCAGAATTAGACACAAACCTCGCACAAGCTTTTCTTCCAGAAGACCGTGCACATACACTGTCCCAGTTAGCGTACGCCATGTCCACACAACTGCAAGTGACAGCTCATCAGTTCCTAATCTTACTGGGCCACATGGCATCAACGGTTCATGTCACTCCGATGGCACGACTTGCCATGCGACTTACGCAATGGACTCTCCGGTCGCAATGGATCCAAGCCATTCAACCGCTTCATTCTCCCATCCAAGTAACCCACCAACTTCGCTCATCGCTAAACTGGTGGACAATCAAAGACAATTTACGCAAGGGCCTGCCTTTCCAAAAGCCGATCCCTCAAATAACGTTAACTACAGATGCATCCACCTTGGGATGGGGAGCTCATGTACACTCTCTTCAAACTCAAGGAACTTGGACAAAACTCGAAGCCACATATCAAATCAATTTTCTGGAACTTCGAGCTATACGCTATGCGCTGCATGCGTTCAAGGACTGCCTTTCACACAAGACTGTGTTAATCCAAACGGACAATACGGTGGCCATGTGGTACATCAACAAACAGGGAGGTACGGGCTCGTATCTCCTTTGTCAAGAAGCTGCGCAAATTTGGGACTGGGCCTTGAATCACTCAATGTTACTACAGGCCACTTATCTAGCAGGAATTCAAAATGTACTAGCAGACCGACTCAGTCGGCAATTCCAACCACACGAGTGGTCTCTGAATCCCTCGATAGCGACCAAAATATTCCAATGTTGGGGACAGCCAACAACAGACCTCTTTGCGTCGCACCTCAACCACAAGGTGACCAACTTCTGTTCCCTGCACCAACAGAAGCACCAACCAGCCAAGGACGCCTTTGCTCGCCCTTGGAACTCAGGCCTCCTATATGCATATCCTCCAATACCGCTTATCACCAAGACACTGGTGAAGCTACAACAGGACAAGGGTTCCATGATTCTCATAGCCCCATATTGGCCTCGACAAGTATGGTTTCCCACACTGCTAGACCTGTCAGTCAAGGATCCAATTCGCCTGGGAGTAGCTCCCAATCTCATCACTCAGGATCAGGGCCGGTTGCGCCATCCCAACCTTCAATCCCTATCCTTGACAGCATGGATGTTGAAAGCTTGATCTTACAATCACTTAACCTCTCAACTAATGTATCTCAAGTGCTTATAGCTTCCCGCAAACCTTCCACAAGAAAGAATTATTCTTTCAAGTGGAAACGATTCACTTCCTGGTGCAAGCAAAACAATACAGATCCTTTCACTTGCCCCACAACTACTCTGCTAGATTATCTGTGCTATCTTTCAGACTCTGGACTTCAGACATCGTCAATCAGAGTACATTTGAGTGCAATCTCAGCTTATCATGACAAGATAGGAGATGCACCTATCTCCACACAACCTCTCGTCAGTAGATTCATGAGAGGTCTAACTCAACTTAAACCACCAATTCGGCCCCCAGCTACGCAATGGGACCTGAATCTGGTCTTAACAGGTCTAATGCGTTCTCCCTTTGAACCCATAGATACCTGTGACCTTAAATTTCTCACATGGAAAACTATTTTCCTCATAGCCATTACATCAGCTAGGAGGGTTAGTGAATTACAAGCACTTGTCACATACGAACCTTACACAAAGTTCCTCCATGACAGAGTGGTTCTCCGAACACATCCAAAATTCCTTCCCAAGGTAGTTACGGAATTCCACTTAAATCAAACTATAGTTCTACCCACATTCTTTCCAAAGCCTCACTCTCATCAAGGCGAAAGAGCTTTACACACTTTGGACTGTAAACGTGCTTTGTCCTTTTACTTGAATCGCACGACGTCCCTCAGAAAATCCAATCAGCTTTTCGTCTCATATGACCCAAATAAGCCAGGTAAAGCAGTGGGAAAGCATACTCTATCCAATTGGTTAGCAGACTGCATACAATTTTGCTATACAAAAGCAGGCCTTCCTCTCCAAGGGCGAGTAAAGGCACATTCCGTAAGAGCAATGTCAACTTCAGTAGCGCATTTTCGTTCAGTGCCAATCGTTGACATTTGTAAAGCAGCAACATGGACTTCTCTCCACACTTTTGCAGCTCACTACTGTTTAGACAAGGAAGGACGACAGGATTCCGCCTATGGACAATCTGTCTTAAAGAACTTGTTTCCAGTTTAATCCCAACTCCTTCTACATCCAACCTGCTGTGTACTTCGGCTGCATCATTTCCACAACAACGCATCACTGCTACATGCACGGACAATGACTCAGCCTCTAGCTTGCTAATCACCCATATGTGAGGACTAGCATCCTGCTTGTCCTGGGATAAAGCAAAATTGCTTACCTTGTAATAGGTGTTATCCCAGGACAGCAGGATGTAGTCCTCACGGAACCCACCCGCCACCCCGCGGAGTTGGGCCTCAGACTTTATTATTATATTTTTGCTTACGCTTATTGCTACATACAAGACTGGAGTGAGACCCCTGTGGCAGGGAATATCATGGCATGCCGGGCATGCTCAGTAGCCTCAGGCAGCCAGTTAAAACTTCTAGAAACTTGCCAGAAGTTTTTCCCGCTTAAGGGCTCCGTGGATGACGTCACCCATATGTGAGGACTACATCCTGCTGTCCTGGGATAACACCTATTACAAGGTAAGCAATTTTGCTTTACAGGTAAGCAACTCTGCTGTCTTAAACATATTCAGTCAGATTTTATTGTACTTAAGCTAGTTGAAGTACTCATTGTATTGTCCCATACAGTAACACTTTGGTACTGCATGATAAATCTTGATGCATGTAATAGATAAATATAAAATGAACAGTAACAATTTGTGGAAAAAGAGCTTTCCTTGTCCCTAGGCAGTTTACTACTCAAGGATGGCAAGACAAAATATTTATGAATTTCTCCCTCTTCCTTCCTTAGTGAGAGAATTCATGCTTGGGTGGGACAGATAGTGAAGGTGGTGGGAAGGAGGAGAATAGGGATCAAATGGGGTCTGCAGCAACAGATAGTGACAACTGGGCAGGTTGGGTGTTCCAAGATGTCTTTAACTGCTCAAAGCTTTATGAAACTTATTACACAAGTCAATCTAAGGTTGTAGGCAAGGATTTGTGTCTTGGATACTTTGTTAGAGCATCTTGCAATTAAGATTCTCCATACAACACAGATTGTTGGTCTCAGGAGAATTAGTGGATTGGATTTTGAAGGGCAATCCTATAGCTGTAGTGTGGTCAGTTTAGCGCTGGCATTGAGGGGTCATGAACAAACGAGTCTTTCCATGGATAACTTTGTATATGGCCTGTGCTCAAAGTGGGAATAAAATAAAGGGGGTGGGGGTGGGGGGTGACCACCTACAGTTTGGGCAGAGCAGAGTAGCAGAGCTGAAAAGGTAAATGTGAAAATGAGTGAGCATTAAAATGTTTATTTAATCCTTATTTCCCTTTAGACCTCTATCTTTTTCAGTTTAAAACTGTATTTTCATACTTTATCCTGAATTTTTTTCGTCAGTCTTTGTTCATGATAGGAACTCAGTTACCTCTCTGGAAACTGTTCACATCAAAACCCGGTGCGTTTCAAAAAGTTGGAGATACCATGTGTATCATGCACAGACAAGCTCTCATCCCCCATCACTATCAATGAAGCACTAAAGTGTTTTGGTTTTCAAAGCCTTTGATCTTTCTCTTTTTTGTGAGTTTTCCCTTTATTTTCCCCTTTTAATCTTCACACCTTGGTTGTATGCAGGAGAGGTATCCCCTTGGTATCCCCTTGTAGTCTAGGCTGGTAGGAAGTAAGCTTATTGTCCACTTGAGCGGAGCTGGGTTGCATCAATTATTCTGTCAACGTAGTGATTACAATCCATTTTCATGTTAGAAATTTGAAGCAAGTGTGATATTAAATGGGAATTTGCAATCTCTGAATACATTGATTATTGGAAATGCAGAAAACCATTTTATAAATGAACTGGGATAATTGTTGTGAAGCACTGTCTGTACAGCTGTATGCTAGATAGGCCATATGGCTACAAAGTTTTCTCACTGAAGAGCTTACAAGCTATCTCCATATAAGGACATAGGTGACTTCAAATTCTCCCATTCATTACACACTGTATGACCCTGAACAGAAGTCCTCCCAGATTTTAGCAGCTGTCTGCTGAGATGGCAGGCAATGGTGTGGGAGACAGTCTCCAGCAGCAGCCACTTCACATATTAGAGGTCAGGCAAGGATAGAGATGTGGGGTATTTTGTTAATTGGGGTGTTATACATTAATTTTGGTTTAAATGTAATTCAATTCAGAAAACTCTTAAATTCAGCAATTTATTCATAGCAAAAGTTCCATGTACTAGGAATTTGAGTTGTTGCTGTAAGTTGGTCTGGTTTGGTTACTCTTCTTTTTGTTTATGGTAACTTTATCTTTACATCTCTGAAGTATATGAAAATGAGAAATAATTGTCTGTGTGCATATAGAACATAAAAGTAGTATGCACTCTTTTTCTCTATTTGCTGCTATTCTGTTAAAGTGGAGGGGGGATGCAACCCCCCCCCCCCCACACACACACACACTGAAGAGTTTATATGGATTTGTGACTTGAGAGGGGTCATGTTGATAAGTTCATGAAAGAGGTTTTTAATGAAATTTAAATAACTGAAGTATTCAGTTACAGAAATATTTGGCTCTACTTTAGGTCATAAGAATATAAGAAATTGCCATACTGGGTCAAACCAAGGGTCCATCAAGCCCAGCATCCTGTTTCCAACAGTGGCCAATCCAAGCTACAAGAACCTGGCAAGTTACCCAAACACTAAGTAGATCCCATGCTACTGATGCCAGTAATAGCAGTGGCTATTCCCTAAGTCAACTTGATTAATAAGTTAATGGACTTCTCCAATAACTTATCCAAACCTTTTTTTTAAACCCATCTACACTAACTGCACTAAGCACATTCTCTGGTAAGAAATTCAAGAGCTTAATTGTGCATTGAGTGAAAATGTTTTATATGATTAGTTTTAAATGTGCTACTTGCTAACTTCATGGACTGCCCCTTAGTCCTTCTATTATCCGAAAGTGTAAATAACAGATTCACATCTACTCATTCAAGACATCTCATGATTTTAAAGACCTCTGTCATATTCCCCTCAGCCGTCTCTTCTCCAAGCTGAAAAGTCCTAACCTCTTTAGCCTTTCCTCGTAAGGAAGCTGTTCCATTCCCCTTATCATTTTGGTTGCCCTTCTCTGTACCTCCTCCAGTGCAACTATATCTTTTTGTGAGATGCGGTGACCAGAATTGTACACAGTACTCAAGATGTGGTCTCACCATGGAGTGATAAAAAGGCATTATGACATTTTCTGTTTTATTCACCATTCCTTTCTTAATGCCTAACATTCTTGTCTTATTTTTTTTTATATGTGCAAGCTGTTTTAAAGTCCAAATCTTTCACCACTGTGGATTTTGTTTTTTGTTTCCTTTTTTTTTTTTTTTTTTTGGTTCTAAGAGATCCTGTATCTAAAACTCATGACTGCTTTTTAAAATTCCATTTGATACATGGTTGACTTCCCCCCCCCCCCCCCACTCCCCCAACACCATTCAAATGGATGTCTGATAGTCTCTCCCTCCTGCTGATGTTAATACATTTAATTGACTTTACCATGTCTGACCATGCTCTCTATAAGTTGAAAGAGGAGTTTTCACAATGGGTTTGAAGAGACATGAAAGTTTTTTTTTTAAATAAAGGGGTGAGTGATTTTTGCCAGATCTTGCTGTATTCCCCTAGCTGTTGCTCTGCTTTTGGGTTGAGGAAAGCTTCCTTCTGCTTTGGTTCTATACCAAAACTGTCATCTTCCTGCTGCTTTTGAGATGTGTGTTAGAGAGAATTGATCAATCTGCATTTCAGCTCTATAGTTGGAGACCCTGGGTTCCTATGGTGGCTCGGGCTAAATTATGCAGAGTTTGAGAATTCTCTGGCAAAGTTGTTGAAATCCTGCAGTTAGTTGACACAAATGTACATAAAATGGACTTTACTGCTTTGTTTAACTTGTTAATTAATAGATCACAATTCAAAGTGGACAGAATTCCTCTTTGGGGATGGGGTTTAAGAGGAATAGTCTCATGTTCATGTGGGCCTACCTACCTTCTCTTTCCTCCTGTGGGTGATTCCCTTTGACAAGAGGCCTTGTAGCAAGAGGCCTATTTTGTGGCCCTTGCTGCTCAATTTTGGGGAATTAGGAAACTGGGGGGAGGGGGAGTCAATGCCTAGAATGGACTTGCAAATTGGAGAAAGAATGCAAAGATCATCTAGCTGCTTTCTGCAGTCAGGATGGAAGAAGAGCCTTGGAGAAACTTGCTAGTCAGAAATCTGGGGTTTGGGTTCCAAGCATAGGAGGGGTCAATCTGTCCCCCAGCTGTGAAAATGTATGAGATGAAAAAGAAGGGAGAGGTGGGAAGAACCAGCCAATCATAAATGTGTGACTAGGACGTCTTAGCCCAGGGCCGTTACCACACTCCTTCTGTTGGGATGGCATGGAACAGGTTTTAGGATGACTGGAGAACCTAGGAATAGGTTTGGGCTTACAACTTCTGCCAATCTTCAGTTTATTAGCAATATCTTGAGAGGGTGGGCCAAAATTGAGAGTATATAGCTTAAAATAAGCTAGCCATATTCTGTTGTAGCAGCAGTTGTCTTGGAAGGCAAAAGACAACTGATAAAAATTTGATCAACTTGAGGACTGCAGGAACTTTATTTGCTCTGAAATATTTTCATTTGGTTATTATCTTGGCAAAAGCTCTTATTCATGGAGTCTTTCCTGAGAGTGATTTTTGTATCACCTTTTTTTTAAACTTAATTTTTAACCACCACAAATGAGCATAATATACAGATACATGCAAAAGAACCATAAATATCTCTCCAATCCATTTCTGTTATGTTAACCATTTTTTGTGTATTGATATCCTATAACACATGTACTTTTCAGTCCTTTTTGTTTAGCAAGACTGTCATTTTTGTTTTTGTGATCCCAGGAAGTTTACTGTGCAGTGATTGAATTGTTAGGAGTAATTCAACAATGTGATATAAATTAATCAAGCCCTTAAACCATGGTAAATATTTACTAAAAGAAAATTGGATATTTTTTATTGTGCAGGTTTTTAAAAGAAATTTGTATTGCATTGCAACAATAACAATGGCTACAAACAATAAAAGATGTGCATCTTTTTCTGAGGGAAGAACACTTTAAAGCCCACCAGTACAGAAGTTTGCTTTCTCCTCCTGTCTTACTATAAGTTGGAACAAATCAGTTTAAAGCATAGTTTCTGCATCTGTTGAAAAGCTATTGGGCAAAACCAGAGCCCTGTACCTAACTTCTTTAAATGGGACTCTCTGAATGGACATAAGATGTCAGCAGATGAGGACTGCTTAGTTAATCCGATCTCTGCCCATTCGCTCCTTCTCGTGGGGTACCCTATCCTGTCTTAGGTTTCCTTCCTCCCTTGATGGATACTTTTTTCTGTCTTAAGCATGTTTGAATTAAAAGGGAATGTTGGTTGAAAGCAATTAAGATGATGGTAGCAGGGCCATTAAAAGACCCATTTGAGGAGATTTTAAATCATAAAGGTAGATTTTTAGTCGCGCGCATTTGCTGGTGTGCACACATGGATGCATCAATTTTATAACATGCACGCATGCTATAAAATCGGCTACCCGCACTCATGATTTTATATCTGTGCGCAAATCCCATTTCAAGCGCGTAAGGGGGGGAATTTTAGTAGATACACGCAGTGATGCAGTAGGTCCATTTCCCAGTTCCCTTGTGTAAAAGAGCAGACTTCCTAAACCCTCTAGTTAACCTGCCTCCCTTTTTACCCTACTAGCCTACTGCTGACTACCCTCAATGTTTTTTTTGGCGCTGCCCTGCCCAGACCCCACTCCTGCCCCTTTTTCGCCATACCTTCTTTATTCACTTTTCTTTTTATCTTTATTTTCTTTTATTCATTGCTTTTCTGTTACACAACTGCTAAGAAAAATGTATACTTTTGTAAACCATTGTGATGGCTCTACCGAATGACGGTATATAAAACTCAATAAATAAATTTGTGTACCGGGAGATATACGTGTGGCTGTAGGCCTCTTAAAATCCACACAGTCCGCGAGCATCCCAACCACATGCATATCTCCTGGATTTGCCACTTGTAGAGTTTTTAAAATTAGCCCTATAATTTAACAAAAAAAAAATTAAATAAATAAAATCAGGCAACCTAGGAGAAATGCGATGCTTTGATTAGTCCTGGGGGAATTCTGCGGAATGCAGAATTTGCGCAGAATTCTCCCTTCCTGCAGATTTGCTCCCTCGCCTCACAGAATCCACAGCTGCCGAATGCTTCCCCCTTCCGAATGCTCTGCCGGAAGAGGAAGCAAACAGGAAGTATCGTGGCACGAGCGAGGTTTGCCATGCATGGAGAGCGGAGGCATCACAGGCAAGGTTCCTGCGGTACAGGCGAGATTAGCAAGCTGCACTGTACAAAGGCTAGGACCCTATAGTCGGGGGAGGGGGGAAGAGGGAGATGGGGGAAGGAGAGAATGAGGGGAGAGTACCAAGACCCTACAATCGGAGGGGAGGAAAGGAGAGAAAGAGGGGGAGAGGTGGGGGGAGTGTTTCTAGTGAAGGCTCAAGGTATGAGGGGAAAGCGGGTGAACGGGGACAGGGGCAGAGGCCAAGGGGGATTCATATTTCCATTTGTTCTGGGCTAGAGGTCTGCAGCCCTTGACATCTGTGCCCTGGCACTGGAAAGCTGAGCAGACTCTGACATCTACCGCAGAGGCTGCGTTTAACCAAACATCATCTCCTGCTGCGCAAGACCGGCCCCACAGCAGCAGGAGATGTTTGGTTAAATGAGACTCCTGCTGCTGCATGTGAGGCTTGGAGCTAGCTTTCTGATTCAGGTAGTGGTGGCAGTCATTGTCTGCTCAGTTGTCCAGTGCTGTGGGTTGCTGCCCCTGGCCTAGAGCAGGTGGAGATGTGAATCTCCTTTGACATCTGCTTCAGTGCCTGTTTACCTCCTTGCATGAAAAAACTGGATTGCACTGAAATGCAGAATAATTTGCAAAAAAAATTTCGACGTGCAGAATTTAGAAAATGTGTGCGCAGAATTTTCAATTAATTCCCCCAGGAGTATTTGGTATTAACGGTCATTGTAGTATTGGTTTTGCAAGAAGCAGAACAGAATGGGTTGAAATCATACTGTAGGGTCCATCCTTTGATTTTATTTTTGGACTGACTTTCTAAATTTTTCAACATAACCAAAGCGATTTTAGAAAATGGATGAGCCAACTCCTCAGTGTAGTATAAAAACAATATACATAAAATATTGCCAATATACAGCAAAAATGACATCACAGTTAATTAGAACAAAGAATCAGTACTAGCAATGTGGTGCATGATTCCTATATATGATGCACCTTTTCATCTTTTCACATTGGACTGCATGTGGCTTAAAGCTTTTGGAATTATAAGGGATATAATTAGATTTGTTTTATTTGTACAAGTCTTCCCTTTATTTGGACTGTTTTATTAGTATTTTACACATTTATTTAAAAAAAATGTAGTCTTCCTATCTAACAATTTAGGCAGATAACAGAATAAAACATCCATAACTTAAAATAAAACTAATCTTCCTTCTTTGTAATAGCTTACACACATACTGTACAATAAAATACATCCTACACCTAAAAAGCAAATGCATGTTGATGGCCCTATTAGTTATTCCCGCGCGATTCAGTAAGTAAAATGTGCAGCCAAGCCTCATATTTTACTTTAAGAAATTAGCGCCAACCCAAAGGTAGGCGTTAATTTCTGTCGGCAATGGGAAAGTGTAAAGAAAAGCAGAAAAAACTGCTTTTCGGTACACCCTCTGACTTAATATCATGGCTATATTAAGTCAGAGGCCCCAAAATTTAAAAATAATAAAAAAAAATATAAATTAAAAATCTGCTCGCGGGTTGAAACCCGGACGCTCAATTTTGCCGGCGTCCGGTTTCTGAACCCGTGGTTGTCAGCAGGTTTGAGAACTGATGCCGGCAAAATTGAGCGTCTGCTGTCAAACTCGCTGACAGCCGCCGCTCCTGTCAAAAAAAAGAGGCGCTAGGGATGCGCTAGTGTCCCTAGTGCCTTTTTACCGCGGGCCCTAATTTGAATATTTTTTTTTATTGAATCGCGTGCACAGGAGAGTGGCCTGTGCGCGTGCCGGGAGAGTGGGCGCTCGCCCACTCTCCCACGACTTTTACTGTATCGGCCTGCAAGTCTGGCTGACTTGGTGTCGAGAAGGCTCATGGCTATAACAATTTACTTTACATAGTACCAGCTTTTACTAGAGGGCTCTTTGAGTGAAATATGAAATTAAAGAGCTGTGGTGAGTAGACATGTTAGCTTGAGCTATTATTTCTGGTAAAACAGCAAGTTGGCGGGCGGGGGGGGAGGATACTTTTATTTTTCTTTCCGTGGGCCGACTTCTGGTGTTGGAGCTGAAGGCAGAATTCAGTTTATAACCTAGAGGCATGTCCAGCAGTCTTAGATGTGCCTTCATATAATGATAAACTGATAGCACACCAGTACTAATGGCTTTCTGTAGTCTGAACCTGTAGCGTGGGCTGTTGTACAGTAGGATAGGCTGTGTTGATTGTTGCAAATATTGTCTAGAAGCTTCAGTTTGCATTTGGGGCTGGCTTGGTTCCTTTCCCATTCTTGGTCATGACTTGAGCTCTTCATTGCAGTGCAGTTGTTAGTAATATCTTCACGTTTTTAAATTTATTTTTTTTTTAGGTAATGGTTAGAGGATGAGCAAGCAGGTGGGACTGATTTCAGATCAACTTTGTACTTTAAGTGCTGAGATTTGAATATTTTTATAAGGCCATTGCTTAACTGTCTACTGCTTTTGCTCTCAATTTTTTTTTTCATGATCTGGCAGTTTTCTCCTGCTTCTTGGCATCTAGCTTCTGCTGCTTCTGGGCTTCCAGCTCAGGTGGAACCAGGACTAGCATCTGATGTAACTACTTGGGGATTTTTTTCTCTCATTTTCCAATTCTCCCTTCCACTCCAGCTCAGCTATCACAATGGAAACACAAACCATAATTCTAGATGGAAGCTAGCTAACATGGTCCTTACACTAGGGGTTGCTGTTGTATAACAACACATGACTCCTTCCTGCCTCCTCCCCTCCATTGGAGCTGTAATTTGCAACCTCTGCAGCATTCTAAGGTCTGACCAGCTTCCAGGAAGTAAAAGACATGACTTGGGAAGTTAACTCGGGTCCTTTACATGAGCTATTGAGATTGCCTGACTCTTCATTTTATTTTTTTTTCTTTAAAGTTGGTTTAAAGAACATTTTTTTGTCAGCAGTAGATTGGAAAAAGGAATCTGTGATTCTTCCTATAGTTTTAGTAAAATTGTTCCTGCCTTCATGAGGAAGACTGGATGAAATTAACCCCTGTGTTTAATTTTGTAATAGTCATTCCATATCAAGTAGACCAGGTTTCCACACTCAATCTCCTCCAAATCGAACAAAAGTTTTGCACGTATGTTCTCTAGGGTCTCAAACAAAAGTGTACTGGATGTCTCATCTGGATCTCCATTGTTTGGAGAGCTAGAGGCAGTTGAATGGAGGTCACCTCTGAGTACCATGCTCCCCGCAAACTACCATGGTCATTTTGTCCAGGTGCTGCAGCCTGTCAACACCTCTCAGGGGCTTGAAATTTTGTGGATTACTACAACCCCTAGTCATAAATCACAGTACAAAGTTTGGAATATAACGTGAGCTTGCCTCCCTTATTATGGGCCAGCAAACAGCTCGATACAGTAACATTCATTTGAAGATTTCTCGTCTGTAACGAGCTCGCTGCGCACAATTCGGACGCGTAAGGCAAACCAGTGATACAGTCTCCAGTTTCGCGCGTCCGTAGCGCTTCTTAAAACAGACGCGTAACCCTTCCCCACCCGGCATGTAAATGAACGAATTAGCTGTATAATGAAGGAATTAGCTATTCCCCTCCGATACCGTAACGCGCGCTCAGGTTATCTCATTAGTAACGCACTGTTTTGCCGCGGCCGTAACGTCTTAGTTTACCGCCTCCCCCTAGTAGGAGTTAGGACTGTGAGTCTAGTAACAAATCCATCGACACCGCTTAAGACACTCAAAAACAATTAAAAAAAAAAGCGATACAGAGATGATCGAGAAAATGTAATGATGTGGGACACACAAAACCTGTCAGAAAAAAAAATAAAAATTTTTAAATACCTGTCGGAGGGCCGCGTGGGTTCAGGCGGCGGCGGGAGCTGGGTGGTCGCATGTTAAATCTAGGCCGCGGGCGGGTGGGCGCCTGTTCCAGGCGGCAGCGGCAGCGGCGGCGGGGGGACACGCGTTAGTTCGAGACGGTCGGTGGGCGGCGGGTGGTCGCGTGTTAAATCTAGGCCGGGTCCGCACAGGCGCGCATTCATTCACTGCCGGTGGGGGCTGCCTCTCGGCAGCCCCCACCGGCAGTGAATGAATGCGCGCCTGTGCGACCCCTGCGATTCGGCGCTCAAGGCAGTCACATGCCGTGACGTCACGGCATGTGACTGCCTTGAGCGCCGAATCGCAGGGGTCGCATTCATTCACTGCCGGTGGGGGCTGCCCCGGCAGCCCCCACCGGCAGTGAATGAATGCGCGCCTGTGCGGACCCGGCCTAGATTTAACACGCGACCACCCGCCGCCCACCGACCATCTCGAACTAACGCGTGTCCCCCCGCTGCCGCTGCCGCCTGGAACAGGCGCCCACCCACCCGCGGCCTAGATTTAACACGCGACCACCCGGCTCCCGCTGCCGCCTGGACCCACGCGGCCCTCCGACAGGTATTTAAAAATTATTTTTTTTTTGAACACTCAGGTTTTTACATATTTTGGTATTTTTTTTTTTCACTTCATGGTGCCTGTCATTTCAAATGACATTTGAAATGACAGGTACCAGCGCACCCTGGTTACTGTATAGGCGCTGTATTAAGCGCCTATACAGTAAAATGGGTTACGCGGGCATAACCCTTCCCTACCGCTTTAAAGCCGCGGCATGCATTTGCATGCGATTAGAGGAGAGTATCGGGGAGTTAGTGAAGAGAACTGTGCGTGCGGGGAGGAAGGGTGCGCCTGACACTGCTGCACTGTTATTACCGCGGCCTTACAGGATCGACCCGAAAGTATGTGAAAATTTTACAAAAGAAATATAAGGCCTACTTTGACTCCTTATTGCTCCTGACTGGACTAGTAGTCATGGCCCATGGCATATACTTATAAAATTTGCATTAAGGCTTTACAGGTAACTGGAAGTAGATATAATTTCATGAAGACACAATGTTACTTTTTAATGCAAAGTTTTGCCAATTTTCAGGTGCAGATATCTACTGTGTAGTTTTTAAATCTTTTTTTTTTTTTTTTTTAATATTTGAAAGAGCATATTTTTTTCTACAAAAGTCTCCCTGTTTCATTTTGGACCCCATCTTGCTTTGGTCAGAATTAAGGGCCCCAACATTATACATAATCTGCATGCATGAGCTCGCTATGTTAAAGAGGCATCTTTGATGCCCTGCTGTGTAACACGCAAATGAACTTGAGATGTGAAATTTTACAGTGTGGCGAAACTTGTGCTTACCATGCTTGTAGCTTGACACATCTTGTTTTGACATAATTTTATAAATAACCCCTCAAAATGGACTTTTTTGTGCTGTTATTTACTGCATGCAAGCCTGAACGTGCAAAAGTATCACCTTCACAAGAAACTATGGTAATGTCATGTTAAGTGTGTTGTGGCAGAGATTTTGGGAACATGCCCTGGCCAGTGACACCATTGTGCTCTTTGTGGTATAATGACTACCTTGACAGACCAGTCAGCCCATCCTATTTTGTATTTTGATGAAACTTGAAAATTATTCCTTTATTCAGGATGCAGTGCAAGGATTTCATTGGGGGAAAATAGGCAACACTATACCCTTTTGGTTTACTATTGCAACCCTGATGTCCAATGTCTCTGTAAGTTTATGATCCAGTGACTGCTTGTACCATGACACAATAGCTGTGCACAAGTCTTTGAGAACACTCATTGAGCATATTCACTACTTTAGCTATGGCTCTGCTGCTCAATATAAAACTTTAAAAATGTAATTAATCCTTGCAATCATAGTAATGACTTTCATGTTATATCTGAATGGAACATTTTTGGCACCAGCCATGGAATATCACCCTGTGATGGGCTCGGAGGAACCAAAACATGTTTAGCTACCCATGCTAGTCTACAATGTCCTCTCAATAACCTCATTTTGACACCAAAGAATCTATTTGACTTTGCTTCAGTGTCTTCCTTTGGGACAAAAAAATCAGACCTGTTCAGGATGAGATGTTTAGCAAAGGTCATAGTTACTGGCACAAAGGAAAATCATCAATTCAAGCCCATTGATGCAACTAAAATTTGCATTAGTAAAATTTTGAATGTCACCTCATTCATTGCAAGTGTCTAGAACATGGATATTTTCCTGCCCTTCAAGTAGCTAGCTTCCAACCTAGTCAGTATTTATTTAACTCACATCTATGATGATTTCTGGTGGATTGGCCATATATGTGAAGTCTCAATTGAGGAACGTGATGTCTTGGTCAGTTTCTTACACCCCCCCCCCCAAGGTCCTGCCAGGTTATTTTACTGGCCACCCTGTAGACACACCTGTTGGGTTCCAGAAGAGCCATTATTGCTACCCTTGATGCACCTATAACTTCATCAGGCAGGCAGTACATTTATTCATAAGCCACTTTCTCACAAAAGCTTATTCAAGGCAGGAAAAAAAGACTAAGTGAATTTTTGTGAAGTCTGCAGTTTAAGCAATTCTCGTGTGTAGTGTCTTGCCTTTTCTTGTTTTGTGCATAAATAAAAGCTTGAAAACCTGTGGCTGATACCTTGTCTGGAGTGGCCCCCTAAGTTATAGGGTTGCCAATTTTGCTGAAATGCATGGTAACTAATCAGCATACAAAGTTTTTTGCACTGATTTTGACTAATTTATGGAAATATGGCTAAACAAATATGTCAAAAGCTAAAAGTGTGGTAAGCACAGTAATCCGAACTGCATTGTAAAATTTAACATCTATAGCTCATTTGCATGTTTCACAGTTGGTTGCCAAAGATGGCTCTCTTTAACATAGTGCATTCACTCATGCAAATGATGCTTGTCTTTGGGACTGTAATTCTGACCAAAGCAAGGCTGGGTCCAAGACAAAACAGGGTGTCACTTGTAGCAAAAAAAAGTGCCCTTTCAAATTACATTAGAAAAAAAATTAAAAAATACACAATAGACATTTGCACCCAAAATAATGGCAACAATTTCCATAAAAGTGATGTCTTATATAAATATATCCTTGCTTCCAGTTGGCTGCAAAGCCTCCTAATGCAAATCCTAGATGTATGTTATGGGCCATGACTACTGACCCAGTTATGGCCTGAATCAAAGTATACATCAGGAGCAATGAAGAGACAAAGTAGGCCTTAAATTTCTTTTGTTAAATTTTCACATACTTTGCTGGCCCATAAAAAGGGTGGCAAGCTCAAGTTAGGTTCCAAACTTTGCATAAAAACTGAGCACCAGAGGTTGTAGTAATCCACAAAATTTCAGGCCCCTAACGGGGGTTGTTTGGCTGCAGTGACTGGACAAAGTTTCCGTTTGGTGTTGCACAGTACTATGAGTGACCTTAATTCAGTTTCCTCTAGCTCTTGAACCATAGAGATTCAGCTAAAAAATTTTGTGTAATTTTGTTTGAGGCTCTAGTGAACATCCACACAAAATTTTATTCAATTTGAAGGAGGTAGTGTGTGGATGATTTTCTAAATTGGTCCACTTGATATGGAATGCCCCAATACAGCAACCCCCTAGTATGAGCAGTAAATAGAAATTGATTTAATTATCTTCACATATAAGCCTACACTGCAAAGATGACCTGTTATAACAGTTGGATTTGATTTGGAAAACATTTGGATGGACATGACTGTAAACTTGGCTGTCTGGTCACGAAGGATTGTTTTGAGAACCAATAACCCCTTTTTGTATACTGGATAATGGATTTGTTACTTGCATAAGTAAGTTGGGAAGGGTCTAGAAATGCCAAAAGTGCTTTTGATTCCATCTGTTGTAAAGTTGGTGATCATATCCAAACTTAGCACTGGTATATATCACTACAGCAAATTGTGGAGAGTGGCTGGAGACTTATGTTCATTTTGGTGCTGTTACTTTAATAGACCACTTACTCTTGGGGGAATTCTGCGCACACAAATTTAAAATTCTGTATGCTTTATATTGGTCAAAATAATACTATATATTAGTTTTTGAGTAATTAAAATGTAATACAGAAATGTTATTACTTAAATGCAGTTTTAAATATTTTGAGCAGATTTTCCCTAGAAGTACATTGTAAGAGTATCCCTTCTGTCCTCTCTCCATAATCCCCCTAGACAGACCCCTTTCATTTTGCCCCTCCCCTCACCCTCTTGGCTCTCTCTCTTCCATGCTACCTCCACTTCCAGAGTTTGATGTCTCACACAGGCTCCTTTTCCCTCTCCCGCTCCCACACACATACTTGCACACAAGTTTCCCCTCTTGTACACACACTCCGTTACACAAGCTCCCTCTCTTGCACATGCATACCTCATACAGGCTCCCACACACCCCTGCACCCAGGCTCCCTCTCACAAACAAAAACATACACAATCTTTCAAACACACAAGCTCCCAATCTTTCACATGCACACTCCCTCACACAGGACTCCCAGTCACGCTTAATCAACCTCATGCACACACCTTTGCACACAGGCTTGCTCGATCTCTCTCACTTTCACTGGGCCTTTCATCTTCAGTCATGAATGTTATGGGCTCTGCCCATGGTAACTGGGCTTGTCACATCTTTGCGAGCAGGTTGGGTTCTGCTAGTGACCCACTGGGCCTCTCTCCAAAGTCTGTGCAAAAATGGGAATTCTGTGCAAATTCTGCATTGTGCAGAATTCCCACAGGAGTACTACTTCTAGATTAATCAAGCTGACTTTACCTGAGAAGGACTAACCATTGTTTATCTGATCTCCTACATCAGTAGCAGTCTGGTCCAGAGTGACAATCTCCATCAAACTAAGGGGGTCATTTTCAATAGTTTTTGCACGCGGAAAGGGACTTTTCACATGTAAAAAGTCCCTTTTCGTGTGGAATAGGGCGATCAGGGTGGAGTCTGCCCCCGGAAGAGGAGTAGTCAGGGTGGTACCGGGGCCAACGCTGAGGAGACATCACTGGCAGTGAAAGGTAAGGACCCTTATCGCCGCCAGTTTCGCACCGAATAACTACCTTGTATGGTGTAGTTATTTGGTGCGAAAGCCAGCGCACTGCAGTGGTACAGGCCCCCCACCCGTACCGCGCGATTCACTATTCTCTGAGAGAATAGTGAATCCAGGCTTAAGGACGCAAGATGGCAGCCACTGTGCCTTTGCCCCTATCTTTACAAGCTGCTGTAGGTCACATACAAAAACTGAATTGCAAATACTTGAGGCATGAGGCAGGCATTATTCAGTTTCAGTAGCAAGCAGGAACTTGCATTTTTTAAATGTAAAATAGCTTTCCTAGTTAGTCTGGGGGCAGTTCTGCACTACTGTGGAGTGCAGAATCCCCCCCCTGCGTGGAATTGCCAAATTCTGCACAGAAAATGGCAGAGCCCCAGCATGCTGAACGGAGCGCATGCTATTCGTGGCGAAAGCGAAGGACCCGGCGCGCAGTTTGCGGTGAAGATGAAGGCCCCGGTGACAGTGAATGTGTGAGAGAGCGGGGGGGGGGGGGGGGGGGGGTGCTTGAGTGTGGGTGCCAGAGAAAGGGAGCCTATCTGAGGAGATTGTGAAGGAGTGTGTATGTGTGTGTGAGATTGGGAGCTGGTGTGTATGAAAAGGGATCCGTGTGTATGTGAGGGTGTGCTAGCCTGTGTGAAGGGATTGTATATGTGAGAGAGCCTGTGTGAAGGGATTGTGTGTGTGTGAAGGGATTGTGTGTGTGTGAAGGGATTGTGTGTGTGTGAAGGGATTGTGTGTGTGTGTGTGTGAGGGATTGTGTGTGTGTGTGTGTGTGAGGGATTGTGTGTGTGTGTGTGTGTGAGGGATTGTGTGTGTGTGTGTGTGTGAGGGATTGTGTGTGTGTGTGTGTGTGAGGGATTGTGTGTGTGTGTGTGTGAGGGATTGTGTGTGTGTGAGGGATTGTGTGTGTGTGAGGGATTGTGTGTGTGTGTGTGAGGGATTGTGTGTGTGTGTGTGAGGGATTGTGTGTGTGTGTGTGTGAGGGATTTTGTGTGTGTGTGTGTGAGGGATTTTGTGTGTGTGTGTGTGTGAGCCTGTGTGAGAGAGATTGTGTGTGTGTGTGTGTGAGCCTGTGTGAGGGGCAGTACTGAGAACGGGGTCAAACTCTGGGAGTGACGATAGAGTGGAAGGGGTTGAGCCTAGAGGTGGAGGGGAAGATACTGGCAGGTGGAGGAGTTGGGGCATTAGAGGGAGAGCAAATGGAAGGGGATACTGTTAACAGTGAATTTCTAGGGAAATTCTGCTCAAAATATTTAAAATTCTGCATCTTTAATAACTTTTTCCTGTATTAATGTAATATGCAATTACTTAGACTGTTATGTAAATTATTTTGACCAATATAAAGTTTGCAGAATTTTAAGTTTCTCACAGTCCTCACATATGGGTGACATCATCAGGATGGAGCCTAATCACAGAAAACGTTTGTCAAAGTTTCTAGAACTTTGATTGGCACCACTGAGCATGCCTAGCATGGTACCAACCCTGCATCCAGCAGGGGTCCCCCTTCAGTCTTCCATGGGGCCATGCTAATCACCCGTATTGCAGCTTACCAACTTTACATCTCGCAATACAATAGGAACCTGTTCAAGCAGCTCCAGGATCTTTCTCATTCCTTTCCTAACCAGTTCCAGGACCAGCTCAATGTCATTCTTAAAGGTCTAGATGCTGGTAAGCATGAGATGCACTTGGCTTATGACCTTGTCAACACTGCCACCAGGGTATCAGCAACTGGAATAAGTGCTTGGAGGTGGGCCTGGCTCAAGTCTTCAGATCTGCATTCAGAGGTTCAGGAAAGGTTGGTGGACTTCCCCTGTACAGGGGATAACCTCTTCGGTGAGAAGATTCAGGAGTGTAGCTCAGCTTAAAGACCATAACAAGATGCTGCGACAACTCTCAGCTGGGCATATGGAGTTCTCCACCTCTTCTAAACGCCCATTCAGAAGGGAGGCTAAGCGAACCACCTTTAAGGCATGCAGATACTACCCGTCTAGACCATATCAGAAGTCTCAACTTTGCCAGCCTAGGCCTCAGAAGGCGCAACTCACTCCACACTGCCTTTTTTAGGTTTTTGATTGTCCACCTCTGCCACTGCCACATCTACCAGTGGGTGGCTGTCTCAGCCACTTCATCAGCATGTGGCACACTCTCACCACAGACCAGTGGGTCCTTTCGGTAATAACTCAAGGTTACCATCTCAACCTTTTTTCAATCCTGTCAGACTCTCCACCTCTTCAGATGTGGAGTTCTCTGATCACTCTCCCCTTCTAGAAGAAGTAACTTCCCTTCTAAAAGCCAATGACATAGAACAAGTTCCCCCTCTGCAAAGAGGAAAGGGTTTCTACTCCCGATACTTCTTAATACCAAAAACGTCGGTAGGTATTTGGCCGATATTAGATCTTCGTGCCCTAAACAAGCATCTTCGAAAGGGAAAGTTCAGAATGGTAATCTTGGACACTCTACTTCCTCTGTTCCAACAGGGGAGATTGGCTTTGCTCTCTAGATCTAAAAGACGTGAACATGCACATAGCAATTACCCCGTCTCACAGGAAATACCTCTGATTCCTTGTCGGAAACAAGCACTTCCAGTACAGAGTGCTTCCGTTTGGCCTAGCATCGTCCCCTCGTGTGTTCACGAAATTCCTGGCAGTAGTAGCCGCATATTTAAGGCAACTGGGCACTCATAGAAACATAGAAATGACGGCAGAAGAAGACCAAATGGCCCATCCAGTCTGCCCAGCAAGCTTCCCTCATTTCTTCTCTCATACTTATCTGTTTCTCTTAGCTCTTGGTTCTAATTCCCTTCCACCCCCACCATTAATGTAGAGAGTGGTGATGGAGCTGCATCCAAGTGAAATATCTAGCTTGAGTAGTTAGAGGTAGTAGGGGTAGTAACCGCCGCAATAAGCAAGCTACACCCATGCTTATTTGTTTTTACCCAGATTATGTTATACAGCCCTTATTGGTTGTTTATCTTCTCCCCTGCCGTTGAAGCAGGGAGCTATGCTGGATATGCGTGAGGTATCAGTTTTTTTCTTCTCCCCTGCCGTTGAAGCAGAGAGCTATGCTGGATATGCATTGAAAGTGAAGTATCAGGCACATTTGGTTTGGGGTAGTAACCGCCGTAACAAGCCAGCTACTCCCCGCTTTGTGAGTGTGAATCCTTTTTTCTTCTCCCCTGCCGTTTAAGCAGAGAGCTCTGCTGGATGTGTGAAGTAACAGTTTTTCTTTTCCCCTGCTGTTGAAGCAGAGAACTATGCTGGATATGCATTGAAGTGAAGTATAAGAATGGAGTGATCAAGCTAGTTGAAAGGCATCAGGAATAGAGGAAGGTGGAGGTAGTAATTTGGATATTTGGTTTGGGGTAGTAACCGCCGTAACAAGCCAGCTACTCCCGTCTTTGTGAGTGCAAATCCTTTTTTCCACATTTCCTCTTGCTGTTGAAGCTTAGAGTGATGTTGGAGTCACAGTAACCATGTGTATGTTTATTGAATAAGGGTATTGTCTCCAGGCAGTAGCCATCATTCTGGCGAGTCACCCACTCTTCATTGGCGGCCTCTTGACTTTATGGATCCACAGTGTTTATCCCACGCCCCTTTGAAGTCCTTCACAGTTCTGGTCTTCACCACTTCCTCCGGAAGGGCATTCCAGGCATCCACCACCCTCTCCGTGAAGAAATACTTCCTGACATTGGTTCTGAATCTTCCTCCCTGGAGCTTCAAATCGTGACCCCTGGTTCTGCTGATTTTTTTCTTATGGTAAAGGTTTGTCGTTGCCTTTGGATCATTAAAACCTTTCAAGTATCTGAAAGTCTGTATCATATCACCTCTGCTCCTCCTTTCCTCCAGGGTGTACATATTTAGATTCTTCAATCTCTCCTCGTACGTCATGCGATGAAGATCCTCCACCTTCCTGGTCGCCCTTCTCTGTACCGCTTCCATCTTGTCTTTGTCTTTTTGTAGATACGGTCTCCAGAACTGAACACAGTACTCCAGGTGAGGCCTCACCAAGGACCTGTACAAGGGAATAATCACTTCCCTTTTCTTACTCGATATTCCTCTCTCTATGCAGCCCAGCATTATCCTTACCTAGACGACTGGTTACTGAGGGCTCAGTCTGCGGAGGCAGTTCTTCAATCCATCCACCTCACCTTGCGTTTACTACTGTCCTTGTGATTTCTGGTAAATTATCAAAAATCCAATCTGACTCTGTCTCAATCCCTCTCCTTCATTGGAGCAGATATCGACACTATTCAAGCAAAGGCTTTTCTGCCTAGGGACCGATATCATACGCTTGCAATTCTTGCGCGCACTATGCAGTCTCACCGAACCACGACTGCTTGTCCTGTTCTTGTCTTGTTAGGCCACATGGCGTTCTCTGTCCATGTTACACTGATGGCTTGACTTGCCATGCAAGTAACCCAGTGGACATTAAAATCCCAGTGGTCTCAGGCCCACCATCTAATGTCCAACATTGTCCATGTCACCAGGCAACTTCATCTCTCTCTGGCTTGGTGGATCCAAGAGTCCAACCTGCTTATAGGACTACCTTTCCAAGCTCCAGAACCTCAAATAATTCTGACTAGAGACACTTCCACTCTAGGTTGAGGTGCACATGTCAACCTGCAGATTCAGGGAACCTGGTCTGCAGCAGAAGTACATCATCAGATAAATTTTCTGGAGCTCAGGGCGATCAGATATGCCCTTCTAGACTTCAAAGATTGCTTAACCAACAAAGCAGCCTTGATCCAAACAGACAATCCAGTAGCGATGTGGTACATCAACAAGCAGGGTGGAACCGACTCCTGCCTACTCTGTCAGGAGGTAGCGCAAATCTGGGCTCTAGCTCTATATCATTCCATGCTACTGAGAGCAACTTACCTGGCGGGCGTGGGCAATATTCTAGCAGACAAACTCAGGCGCGAATTTCAACCCCACGAGTGGTCTCTGGACCCTGCTGTGGCGGAACGCATATTCCGGAAGTGGGGGTATCAAATGATCGCTTTGCGCTGATCCACAACTACAAAGTCGCAATCCCAGGACTCCACTGAGGGATGCTTTCACCCTCTCTTGGGCAACAGGTCTCCTGTATGCCTATCCCCCGCTTCCACTCATAAGCAAGACTCTCGTGAAGCTACGTCAGGACAAAGGTCTCATGGTTCTCATAGCCCAATACTGGCCGTGACAGGTGTGGTTTTCTATCCTTCGCAACCTCTCAATCCACCCTCACTTTCGCCTGGGCGCAGATCCGTCCCTGATCTCTCAGAATACCGGGCACCTGCGACATCCAAACCTCCAGACTTTGGCGCTGACAGCTTGGATGTTGAAAAGCTAATTTTGTGGCCTCTCAACCTCTCTGACTCTGTATCTCAGGTCCTAGTAGCTTCACGAAAGCCTTCTACTAGAAGATCTTGTCATTCTAAATGGAAAAGGTTTTCATTGTGGTGCACTTCAAATGAGTTAGATCCATTTACCTGCCCCACCATGACGTTTCTAGACTGCTTATGGCACCTCTCGGAGACTGGTTTACAAACTTCCTCCATTAGAGTGCATGTCAGTGCGGTGGTCGCCTTCCTTTAGTAGCATGCTTTATTAAGGACGTGCTGCACCTCAAGCCCCCTCTCCGTCCCCCGGCCCCTGCTTGGGACCTTAATGTAGTATTAGCGTGACTCATGAAACCTCCGTTTAAGCCTCTGCACTCCTGCGAGCTACGACATCTCACTTGGAAAGTACTCTTCCTTCTTGCTTTGACGTCCGCTCGCAGGATCAGTGGGCTACAGGCGTTGGTAACTTACCCCCCTACACTCCAATAGAGCATTGGCAACGTTGGTAGCACACCTTCGTTCTGTACCTCTTGCTGACATCTGCAGGGCTGCCACATGAAGTTCTTTCCATACCTTCGCAGCTCATTGCCTAGACAAGGCTGGCACACAAGATTCTATCTTTGGCCAGACTGTTCTGCGCAATTTATTCTCATCTTAATCCCAACTGCCTTTCAACGCCCGCTAGGAATTTCAGGCTGCCCGTTTATCGAAAGCCACCCCTGTTGTTGTGCCTGTTACGCGTCTTTGGGTGCTTTTGGTACATTGCACGGGCATCCTCAGCTCGCTATTCACTCATATGTGAGGACTACCATCCTGCCTGTCCTGTGAGAAAGCAGAGTTGCTTACCTGTAACAGATGTTCTCACAGGACAGCAGAGGATGTTAGTCCTCACGAAACCCGCCCACCACCCCGCGGAGTTGGGTTTGCTTGCGATTTGTTTTATTTTTCGCACATACTTTTTACTATACACGAGACTGAAGGGGGACCCCTGCTGGTACCATGCTGGGCATGCTCAGTGGTGCCAGTCAAAGTTCTAGAAACTTTGACAAAAGTGTTCCATGATTGGGCTCCATCCTGATGATGTCACCCATATGTGAGGACTAACATCCTGCTGTCCTGTGAGAACACTTGTTTACAGGTAAGCAACTCTGCTTTTTGTGCGCAGAATTCCCCCAGGAGTACCTAGTGCATGACTAAGATGACCTTTTTTAGCTCTTTGTCAAAAGGGGACAAGCTGAGGCAGTCCTCAGTTTTTTTTCCCATTGCATGTAAAGCAATGCAATTTGATTTTTCAAGACATTTTGTTGATTTTTCTTTTGTATTTTGTTTACAATATTTT
The DNA here is from genome assembly GCF_901001135.1 of Rhinatrema bivittatum. Lineage (NCBI taxonomy): Eukaryota > Metazoa > Chordata > Amphibia > Gymnophiona > Rhinatrematidae > Rhinatrema > Rhinatrema bivittatum. The sequence continues at coordinate 231,277,321 of NC_042622.1, forward strand.
TATAATGTGGCAAGTAATTTTATTAAATAAAAGCTGTACTACATATGTGTGTGACTAGAAGGGCCAGGAGTTTGTGGCCTTGCCAATCTGCTTTTCCTATGCCAGATGAGGAATTTCTACTTTTTTTTTGTGAAATATTTTTATAGCACTGTCAGAGTATAGTGTTGCACAGGATAATTTGATTTTGAAAAGTCATAAGAATTGCCACACTGGGTCAGATGAAGACTTCATTAAGTCCATTGTCCTATTTCCAACAGTGGCCAATCCAGATTACAAGTACTTGGCAAGATCTGAAATAGATTCCATGCCTCTTATACCCAATGATAAGTGGCTTTCCCCAAGTCTACCTGGTTAAGTTTATCTGTAAAATGCTTCAAGCTTGAGAGTATGCAGTAAATTAAATTATTTTAAATAAATAACATAAAAATGGAGTTTTCTTCCAGGAACTTGTCCTAACCTTTAAGCCCAGCCGGGCTAATTGTTTTTACCACATTCTCTGACATTGAATTCTAGAGCTTAATTTTGCATTGCGTGAAAAAATATTTTCTCAGGTTTGTTTTAAATGTGCTACTTAGTAACTTTTTGGTGTGTTCTAGTCTTTTTTTTTTTTTTTTTAAAGAGTAAGCAACTGATTGCTATTTACCCATTCTACTCCACTCATTTTATAGACTTCTATCATATCTCCCCTTAGCTGTTTTTTCTCTAAGTAGATGGACTGTAACTTCTTTAGCCTTTCCTTACAAGGGAGCAACCGCTTTATATCCTTTATCATTTTGGTTGCCCTTCTCTGTACCTTTTCTAGTAATGCTGTCTTTTGAGATGTGGTATCTTGTTGCATTACAGTACTTAGGTGCAGTCGCACCATGGAGCGATACAGAGGCATTATGACATTCTCCATTTTATTTTCCATTCTTTTCCTAATAGATCCTAATGTTTGTTTTTCTGACCACCACAGCACACTGAGCCAAGGATTTCAATGTATTGTTAACGTTGACTCATATTTCCTTTTCTTGGATAATGACTCCTAATATGGAACTTATCATGCAACTATATTTGGGATTGTTTTCCCCGATATCTCACTTTGCAATTGTCCATATTAAATTTCAGCTGCCATTTGGATGTCCACTCTTGCAAGATCCTCCTGCAGTTTCTCACAATTCACTTGTGATTTAACAACTTGAAATAATTTTGTGTTGCCTGTAAATTTGATCAACTTACTTGTTCCCTTTTCCAGATCATTTATGGATGTTAAAAAGCACAGATTCCATTATAGATCCCTGGGGCACTCCATTATTTACCTTCTGCCATTGAGAAAAATTACCATTTAATTCTTCCCTCTGTTTCCTATCTTTTAACAGCACACAATCCACAAAAGGGTACTGTCTCCTATCCCATGACATTTTAATTTCCGGAGCAATCTGAGGGACTTTTTTGAACGCCTTCTGAAAATTCAGATACACTATATCCATTGCCTCATCATTATTCATATGTTTAAGACTTCTCCTAGGACAGGCAGGGGATGGTAGTCCTCACATATGGGTGACATAATCAGATGGAGAACGGCACAGAAAACATTTGTCAGTTTCTAGAAACTTTGACTGGCAGACTGAGCATGCCCAGCCTGTTGCTATCCGCTCATCCATGCGAGGTCCCCCTTCAGTCTCTTCTTTTCCACGGTGCAGTAGGCTCACAGTTGTGGAGCTCCAAATCCTTGAAGCATTGTTTTGCATTTTTTTCAGGGGTTTTCTTTCTGTGTCTGGTCCCCCTTTCCATTTCAGTTCCCGGTAGGTACCCTTGGCTTTTGCCTCCATAATTCGCAGTATATTCCAGACTCCCTTTCCTGGGTCCCCGTTGGTCAACGACTGTGTGCCAGCCTTTTTTTTTTTCAGTGGTGTCGGGTTTTCGACTGTGCCCCCAGTGCCCATGGACCATGTCCATCCCGGATCCGCATGAAGTATGTATCCTCTGCCTAGGGGCATCGCACAACGTCAGAGGATGTCATTTGTGTGACCAAATGACCCCCAAAGGGCTCGCCTGGACAAAATGGAGAAATGTTTTGGCTCTCCGAAACACTCCACTTTGACATCTGTATCCTCTATGCCTAAGGACTGTGGTGAACCGTCCCCGTCTCTTCCCCTGGCGGTCCTGCTCTCCAGTGTACCCCTAAGGCTTGTGGAGGGGTAGTTTGATCCTTGGTAGTCTCTCCCCTCCCCCTAACCTCGGGGTCTTCCTCTGTGCCGGGGAAAGACTGGCCGAGTGCCAGAAACCCAAGAAACAGACACCGGTCACTGTCCTGACACGGTTCCAGTAGCCCAAGGCGTTCCCCACCGCCAACGGCGACACCTCGTCCCCCTCCATCAGTCCTCACCACACAGGACTTCCAGGAGGAGTTGAGCCACAGGGTGCATACAGTGGTGCTCAAAGCGTTTCAGAGCATTGAGCTGCCAGAGCCACCAGCCCTCGTACCGGTGCCATAACCTCTGCCTTCTGTGCTCATGCCCCTTCATCTGGGCATCCTTCTTGGCGCCCGACTGACTCAACTGGTGCCCGAGAGTCCCTGATGCCTCCTTGCCCACCGGAGTAATCTCGATTCTTGGGTCCTCCGAGGTTGAGGCCCCGGGCTGCAACTGGTGCGGCCCCCCCCCCCCCCCCCCCCCCGGTGTACCATGACTGAGCCCTCAGGCATCGAGGAGGGCATCTGTCATTGGTGCCTCCTCGGCACCCAGACTCATGGGGCGATGACTCCTCAGACATATCATCAGAGTTCTCAGACGACCCCCCTCTCTGAGCCTTCCCCTCCGGAGGAATGGCGTCTCTCCCCACCCAAGGACCTATCTTTCACCAGCTTCGTGAGGGCAATGACAGAGGCCATCCCCTTCCAACTCCTGTCATAAGATGCTGGAGGTCCTCCAGTTCATCGACACTCCAAAAGAGGTTGTGGCAGTGCCAAAAGAGGTTGTGGCATCTTTAAAGAGCTCCTTTTCTGCATGTGGGAACACCCAGTGTCTGTGGCCCCTGTGAACAGGAAAGCTGATGTAAGTGCCGCCGTTCAAAGCTCACTGCCTGTTGAACCAGGTAAGTCACATCACCAGTCTGCGGTGGTGGAGTCTGCGCTTAAAAAGGTCAGACGTTCCCAGACACATGCTTCTGCCTCTCCGAGGAGTGAACACTGGGAGCTCGAAGGCATTGTGAGAAAGATGTTTCAGAGGGGGATGCTGGTTGCCCGTATTGCGGCCTACCAGCTGTTCATGACACAATATGACCGCAACTTGTGGAAGCAGGTCCAAGATGCTCTTTGTATCTTTTGACACCAACAGGCTAGGAACAGCAGTGGGGAAGCAGAACCTATCCAACTGGCTAGTGGATTGCATTGTCTTCTGCTATGAGCAGGCAGGGTGAAGGCTCACTCTGTGAGGGCTATGGCAGCGTCAGTGGCCCATCTGTATGCGGTCCCTGTTGCCAAAATCTGCAGGGCCATGACCTGGAGTTCTCTCCATACGTTCGCAACCCACTTCTGTCTCGACAGATAGTCGCCAGGACAGCCCTTTTGGCCAGTCTGTCCTCCGCAATCTATTCCAATCCTGAACCTAACTGTTCTCATCGTGCCTTTGGTTGGGCCAGACTGTCCCTGTTTCCCACAATGCTGCAGTTGTTGTGCCCCCGTTGGCACCTTGTTCGGCCACTGTGGGTCCCTCGGTTCACAGCTCTGTAATCACCCACATGTGAGGACTACCATCCTGCTTGTCCTAGGAGAAAGTGCAGTTGCTTACCTGTAACAGGTGTTCTCCTAGGACAGCAGGATGTTAGTCCTCAAGAATCCCACCCACCTCCCCATGATGAGTTCACCTTCGGTTTGTTATGTTTGACTCGCTTGTAATTTTTGTTATGTTAAGAGACTGAAGAGGGACCTCGCGGGGATGCGCGGATAGCAGCAGGCTGGGCATGCTCAGTCTGCCAGTCAAAGTTTCTAGAAACCTTGACACAGGTTTTCTGTGCCGGGCTCCATCTGATGATGTCACCCATATGTGAGGACTAACATCCTGCTATCCTAGGAGAATACCTGTTACAGGTAAGCAACTGCACTTTCCCTTGGGTAAATCTATAACGGTCGTCTCCCATCAAAACATGTCTGTCCATATGTTCAGTAATTTTATTTATAAGAATACATTCTATGATTTTTTTTCCCCTAGCGCTGATGCCAGGCTCACTGGTCTAGTTTTCTGGATCATCCCTGTAATTCTTTCTGAAGATTGGTGTGTTATTGGCTGTATTCCCAGGCTGTATTTTCAGGTACAATAGATAATTTTAATGATAGGTTTCATTTTTTTTGTGTTTTTTTAGAACCCTGGAGTGTAAACTGTTTGGTTCAGATGATTTACTTCTCTTTAGTTTGTCAGTTTGTCCCATTGCATCTTCTAGGTTGTTTTCTTCATTTGGATTCTCTCCATTTTTTTTTTTTTTTTTGAAAATTCTTTTGGTCATAAGTCTTTCACCTTACCTTTTTAACCATGGCAGAAGTCATTTGATCTTTGTTCCTTCTGCCTTTTTTGATGTGTGAAATGCATCTGGTTCCTATTGTGGAGAACTTGCATTCCAGATTTGGCCCTGGGTGTGTTAAGTGACCTTTTTAAAGGTTACACATTGCTTGGTGTGGGAATGTTAATACAGTTCTGGCCTCCAACCACAAGACTATGCTGCCAAATATCTTCTCGCCAAAGCTGTTGTGTTAGTGAATCATAGAATTTGGAGTAATCTGAGCTATGGCCAGTTTTGGTTTGACTTAAACCATTTTCTTTTCTGGTACATTTCTCTCTCCTGGTCTACTCTTCTATTCCTGTTCTCATCCTAACATTCTACTCTGTAAGTCTGCAGTAGATGTATCTGAACTCGAGCCCTAAAGCTCAGAGGACTGCACTGCTGTTTCCTGGATGTCAGGGATTAGTCACACTGATGCTGCATCTAGAGGATGGACAACCAACCACTAGCATGCCTCAACACTACGTAAGACTAGACTTGCCCCAGGACTCATGCAAGAGGAAAGGTGGGGCTACAAAATGAATGGATCCAGGCCTTGTAATATAAGTGTTTTGCCATATATCCTAGTAAAATCAGTCGTAACATGCACGTTATAAATAGGACTTCTGTTTTTCAGTTTAATAAACCCCAATAACTACCCCCACCCAGTTCCTGATGTAAAAATTGGGTCTGTTAGGATTAAACTGAATGAACACCATGCTCCAGGGTCTCTTTAAAATGCATAAATATTTTGCCTTTTACTAAACTGAAAAAACACTATAATCTGGCCACCTTTGGCAGCCACTCCCATCTCCTGATGTGGCCCATGAGGGCCAAAAATCTGGGACCAGTACCACCCTCCCTACCGATTTACACTCATGCACCTCCAATGACCATGAAAGGTATCAGCAGTTGTTCAGCAGGAGAAGGAAGAGCGGTGGAGCCCAACTACTGCTTTGAACTGCACAGTGCTATGGTATCTCTGCCTCCCACTCCATTAGTTCAAAATGTTGGACCCTGGGGCAGAGAAGAGGAGGATGACTTGGTTTGAAGAATCACTGCCTGCCTTCTGCTGGCTTGTTGCCACAGTGAAAGATTTGATGGGGAAGGGAGAGTGAGGTGGGGATGTGAGTACTGGGACAGAGAAAATAAAAGCTTTTTCGATTTGTGTTAAAGGGAGGGCTGGGTTATGCTGAAATGCAGAATTGAAAGTTGTGTGCCTATCTCTCTAACATCTTTTTAGGACAGAACAATGGATAAATGTGTTTAAATTATAGGAAATGTTGCTTGTTATAATGTTATAGGATGAGTATTTGAATTAGCTGGAAAATAAATACCTAAAAACCAAAACTTTGCTTTATACATTGGCTTAGAAGAGACTATTCATAAGATTCCTGAAACATTTCAAATATCTTGAGTTCATATGTTTAGGCTCCCCCCCCCCCCCCCAATTAATTCTAAATTTCATTGAGTAGCATAGGGTGGGGAGCCTTCTGGATTGTTCACTTTTGCAGCTGTGGGCTAAAGATTATGTATTGGAACCCTTACTTTTCAATATATTTATAAATGATCTGGAAAGAAATACGACTAGTGAGGTAATCAGATTTGCAGATACAAAATTGTTCAGAGTAGTTAAATCACAAGCAGATTGTGATAAATTGCAGGAAGACCTTGTGGGACTGGAAAATTGGGCATCAAAATGGCAGATGAAATTTAATGTGGATAAGTGCAAGGTGATGCATATAGGGGAAAAATAACCCATGCTATAGTTACACAATGTTAGGTTCCATATTAGGTGCTACAACCCAAGAAAGAGATCTAAGCGTCATAGTGGATAACACATTGAAATTGTCGGTTCAATGTGCTGCAGCAGTCAAAAAAGCAAACAGAATGTTGGGAATTATTAGAAAGGGAATGGTGAATAAAATGGAAAATGTTATAATGCCTCTGTATCGCTCCATGTTGAAGACCGCACCTTGAATATTGTGTACAATTCTGGTCGCTGCATCTCAAAAAAGATATAATTGCGATGGACAAGGTACAGAGAAGGGCGACCAAAATAAGGAGACTGGAACAGCTCCGCTATGAGGAAAGACTAAAGAGGTTAGGACTTTTCAGCTTGGAGAAGAGACGGCTGAGGGGGAATATGATAGAGGTGTTTAAAATCATGGGAGGTCTAGAACGGGTAGATGTGAATCAGTTATTTACGCTTTCGGATAATAGACTAGGGGGCACTCCATGAAGTTAGCATGGGGCACATTTAAAACTAATCGGATAAAGTTCTTTTTTACTCAACGCACAATTAAACTCTGGAATTTGTTGCCAGAGGATGTGGTTAGTGCAGTTAGTATAGCTGTGTTTAAAAAAGGATTGGATAAGTTCTTGAAGGAGAAGTCCATTATTTATTTATTTGTTGAGTTTTAGATACAGTCATTCGGAGAAGTCCATTACGTGCTATTAATAACTTGTGGATAGAATACCAGCTTGACCCGCCTTCCCCCTTGAATAAAATACACAGAAACTGGGATTATATAGGCCGCAGTTTATTACTGCAACTAAACCCGAGCACTTACAAACTTGAATAAACTCAACTCAGCTTCCCCCCCCCCCTTCCCTCCTCCCGTTATTCCTCCCCTTTCTCCACCACCTTATTCCCAATGGTGAAGTAACAGCACCCACCCCCCACCCCGCTCACTCCTCCTCGTACCAGCGAGAGTAAGCTAATACCGAGAACCAGGCCCTGTAGTTCTTCGGTCCCCCGTGTAGCGGCCTCCCCTGGCTACACGAGGCTTGCCCCCCTGTCCCCCCTCTGTAAACCCCCATTTTCCGCTTCAACTGCAACAATTAAGCATACCAAATTGAACATTCCATACAATAATAACAAAGGGCAAGCAGGAGGGAAACCAGTCTTGCCGCCTGGCTCCCCCTCAGGTTGCTGACCGTTGGTGTCGCTACCACCTCTCTTTGTTTCAGTCCTTTAACCCTATTGGCTAATCCGCCCTCTGATTCCTCTTTCCTCATTGGCCCTCTTTCCCGCCTTTCCTAAAAACCACCACCCTCTGGCCGTCCCTTCCTTCGCTGATTCTCCCCAAGTTATAAACACCGCGCAAGACAGGCTTGCCCGGCTTCTCTTTTAAGTTGACTTAGAAATTAACCACTGCTATTACTAGCAACGGTAAGATGGAATAGACTTAGTTTTTGGTTACTTGCCAGGTTCTTATGGCCTGGATTGGCCACTGTTGGAAACAGGATGCTGGGCTTGATGGACCCTCAGTCTGACCCAGTATGGCATGTTCTTATGTTCTCTGTTTCTGGAAGTGATTCCAGTTATTACATTGGATGATCCATCCCCTTCTCATGGTGTGCATTGGCAATTCTGACTGCGTGACCTGCTCAAGAAGAAATGGCTGTAACGCTGCAGTACAACACAGAACATAAGCACTGCACCCATTCAGGAAACACATTCTCTCATTGTCTCTCAATACTTTGACATTTGTACAAGTGTTGCCAAAGTAATACATAGTGATTAAAAGAGAGTACATGTGTGGTGGTGGTAAAATTACAGGGTATAGAGAAGACAAATCCCAGATTGTGGTACAGGTCTATATCGTCCCTGTAGATTACATTTATGGCCTTGTGGCAGGATACCACATATTTTGCTTCTATATCCATAAAGCTGTTTCTTTTATTTCTTTCAGAATTATATATTTTCCTGTTAATTCATTCTCTCTCTCATTTATTCTACTTATAAGTATTTGATATTCAACCTTTTCCTAAGGGTAGGCCCAAGGTGGATTACATAAAGTTATATGGCATTGAGTACATAAGTAATGGATGCATACAGATAATAGGCAGATTGCAAGTAAATAGATAAGTGGGGGTACAATTGTGAAAGCTGCTGTGAAGCTCATTGAAGCCCAGAGCCAAGCTGCATTTTGTGTTCTTCAAGATCATGAGATGGACTAGTGAATCATTAGGAAAACAAAACAGAGGAGAGCAGAGACTAGCAGCCTATTTTACAGGGTGACTGTCTTTCCTTCCCTTAACCCCCTTAATTCTGTTCTACATTCAGACCTGTCACATAGCATTCATCAAATCCAAGTAGATCTTGCATTGTGTTGTATTTGTTTTTCCCCTCTTTATTGCTTTTCAAGTCTGTATGTAATAATTTTTCATAACTATTTGAAATTCTTTTTATAGTCTGTGCTGCACAAACGAATGTATAAAATGGCAAACAAACCACTAATGTTTAGGAAAAGGTCCAGATTTAATGCCGGTGGTCCCCCAAACCCATTATCCTTAACCACAACAATCTGTCATTAGTATTGACTCTCCAAAAATGCAAATGCTTTTTTTTTTTTTTTTTTTTTTTTTTTAAGCATTACTTCTCTCCACCAGCATCTCCAGGCTGGTGTTCCAGTTCCACAATATTTGATCATAGCTCAAGGGGAAGAGTAAAAATAGATGTTAATATGTGGGACTGGCAATTAACATGGATTCTCATCCCCAGTTACATAGGGGTGCCAAGGTGGTACAGATTCTGGATCATGGGATGGAATGAATTTGCATCCTGCTTCTTACTGGGCCCAAAACTTTTAGCAGTCACACTAATTTTTTTGTGTGCCTTTATGCAGTTTGCCTGTTTACAGCTTGCTCCCATCAGCAGACCTCAGGCCTGAGTATGTGAAATGGGAGCTCTGTCTAACCTGGGGCTAAGACTTCATTTAGCTCTTAAAATCTTAATGAAAGGGAAAGGAATGAGGGGCTGAATTACTCCCTTCCTGCTTTCATATTATAGCTTTAGAAGTGCAAGCATGGATGAATTGTATTCCAGGTGCTTGACTAGGGTCAGCTTTTTTTCTCTTTGAGAAGAGAAAAGGAAATGTTTAAATTGCATCGTTCTGTCTGTGAGTGGTGGTCTTAACACACTATTCTGCCACATGTTGCTGGTCTGAAAGCAGTATTGTTAAATGCCTCCCTGCCCCCCGCCCCCCCCCCCCCCCCCCACCACATGCATGTACCGACCTCTATTCTTGTTGTTCGTGTACAAGAGTTTCTGTCATTGAAGTAAAAGATTGGGGTGACAAAGTCTGAGATTCTCATTTGTAAGAATGAGCTGCCTTTTTTGGTTTTAACTGCTGTGGCTTATTTGTCTTTCCATTTTATTATGCAGTGCTACATACTCTTCACAGTTTTATCTCAAGCTGGAACCCTTCTCATGATATGTGAACATTCCCTTTGTCTCCCCATCCTTTTGCTAACATGCCAATTGCAAACTCCCTCTTGCATGGCTCTTAATTGCATGTCTTCTGGTTTCCCCCTCTGTTTAATCTTTAAGTTTCATTGGAAATGTTTTCTCAACTTGCTTCTTTTTGGGAGATTATCACTAAATTGATCTTTCTCTGTCCGAAGGAATGGTACCTGATATATTTTAAAGACCAAAGTGGTCTGTCCAATTAAAAAAAAAAAAAAAGAGGCAAATTGTTAGAAGATCCGAAAAGTTATAGATCAATTTCGAATTTGACCTCATTAGGGAAGTTTCTGGAAAATGCAGTTTCTGGCAATTGAAAATTGACAGGGCCATATCTTAAATCTCAAAGTGGCTTTTTTGCAAATTTTAGTACCGAATCATAGTTTCAGTAAATGATTATTTGCTGAGGGTAACTGATACTGGGAAGGTAGATACCTGGATTTGTACTCGGCACTTGATCTAGTAAATCATGATATTCTTTTTAGACTCAAATCTTTTGGAATGACTGGGGATGTTTTACAATGGTTTACTTCCTTTTTGGCCCAGAGGAAGCAACAGGTTAGGGTAGCCCTGCAATGCTCAGATTGGATTACAGTGAATGTAGGTGTACTGCAAGGATCTGTCCTGTCTACTCTCTTTAATATTTACCAACAACCATTGTATAAACTGCTTGATTCTTTTAATATCTTTAAGGTCTTTGATATCCAGCTATTTTTTTAGGTCACATCAGACTGGCAAGTGCATTTACCTTGATTTCCTCATGCCTACTAACAGTCAGCAGTTGGCTGCAGGAAAATACATTAATCCTTAATTTATCAAAAACTTGAGGCCCTTTGGATTTCGCAGAAACCTCGGCTGTAAGGATTTCCTAGTATCCTGATTTGAAGGGGTCAATATTTTCTTGCCATGTTCGGAACTTATGGTTTTATTTTGACCCTCTATTGACTTAAAAATCAAATTCTGATCTATATTTGGGATACTTCAAATTAAAACACATTAGACACCTCAGACCCCTAATTGATCAGTAAGATTTTCACACCATAGTCCAAGATTTTATTTTGACAACTTTGGACTATGGAAAATCTCTTTATTTGGGGATTCCAAAATATAGGATGTGGGTTCTGAACACCTCATGGTAAGATCATGTAACCCAGTTGTTACAAAAGTTTCACTGGTTGAACGTGGAACAGAGGGTCAAATTTAAGATCCTAACCCTTATGTTTAATTCAGTTCATGGAATGGCCCCATCATTTTTAACTGAACTTTTTAAAGATTACATCCCTAATAGAATGTTTCATTCGGCTAATAGGAAATATCTTGAGATGCCGTCGGCAGAGGTCATACATTTTTAATGATGCTAGGCAATGGGTATTATCCATTGGGGCTGTGTGCTGTGGACAGTTTAACTGACGAGATTCAAAGAATAGATTTTAAACTGTTTCAAAAGAATCTGTTCTCGAGTTTGATTTTTTTGGGAGTGCAAATTTTAAAGATCTGCTTGCTTATGTTTTTCATCCTTACTGAGACTTGTCATAATGATTGTACTTGGTAAAATTGCAGACTTTTTTTTTTTTTAAATTTTCACTTTGTACTGGCTTTAAATGAAACTGTGTGACACAGTTTGAATTAATGCCAGACCAAAAATACTGAAACTACTAGTGGTACTCCTTATTGCCTCAGAGCAAAACAAGGAAAGTCTATTTTCCTCATCACAAAACGTAAAGTTTTGAGGAGGTGGTCAGATGCTTGGTGACTAATATATTAACCCCTAATATTGAGAAATAGGACTGGTTCTCCACTTTATTTGGGACTGAAGCTAATTACTAGTCGACTAATTTTATTGATTTAAAATACCTTTAAGCAGAGCTTTTACTCTAAGGCTGGTCATCAGTGATTAGAGCTCAAAGCTGCTTAATTTGGAAGTATTTATCAGGCAGCCTTCTGTCACATCTGCTTCAAATCACATTAGTATAGCACTGGCTTTATGTGAGGTTCAGACAAACAGCTCCTATTCCCTTTGTAAATGAGACATTTTTCCTCAGTTTTTGCACTGAGGGGGACAAGTTGAAAGGGTTGGGTGTACAGCAGGGCTTTCCAAACTTTTTGCCAGTGTGACCCCATCTTAGCACTTGAAAATTCACATGACCAAAACAAATCAGGAGGGGTATAATCCATCTCCAATAATCACTCCATTCATACCCTCCCCATATTCTAGGTGATCCCCTATCCCAGTTTCTGCAGTCATTTTCTCCCAACCTCTACCCCCTTCAAAGAATATACTCTCTCAATCTTCTCCCCTCCTTGGCAGATCTCCTCTTACATCCCCTAGTTTCTTACCCCTAGTTTCTTACCCCCAACCCATCCTCTCACTTCCTCTAGCCACTTTTGTATTACCCCCAACTGATCCTTCCCCAAAACCCTTCTTATAACCTTCTAACAGATCCTGTCATCCTTTCCCTCTTTACTCCTGGGGGAATTCTGCACTACTGCGGCATGCAGAAATAGCAGAGGCGACCCTGGCATGCCGCGAACGGAGCACGTCCCGCAGCACATGCTCCGTTCGCGGCGAAGATGAAGGCCCAGTGCGCTGTTTGCGGCACACGGGGGCCTTCCCTTTTCGCCGCAAACAGCGCGCCGGGCCTTCATCTTCGCTGCGAATGGAGCGCGGCATGCCGGTGAGAGAGAATGTGTGTCAGGGAGGGGAGGGTGAGAGAGAGAGCACGGGGGGGGGGGGGGGATGCCGGTGAGAGAGAATGTGTGTGTGAGAGAGGGGAGGGTGACAGAGCATGGTTGGTAAGAGGGGGGTGGGGGGAGAGAGAGCAGGAGGGTGTGAGAGCATAGGAGGTAAGAGAGGGTGGGTGGGGGAAGATGCTTGAGTGTGGGTTTCAGAGAGAGGGAGCCTATTTGAGGGGAGGGGGATGCCGGTGATAGAGAATGTGTATGAGAGAGGGGGTGTGGGGGAGGGTAAGACAGCTTGGTTGGTAAGAGGGGGAGTGGGGGGGATGCTTGAGTGTGGGTTTCAGAGAGAGGGAGCCTATATGAGGAGATTGTGAAGGAGTGTATGTGTGAGAGATTGGGAGCTCGTGTTTTTGAAAAAGGGATTGTGTATGTGTGAGACAGAGCCTGTATGAAGGGCTGCGTGAGAGAGACATAGGTAGCCTGTGTGAAGGATGTATGTGTGAAAAAGGGAGCTTGTGTGGGTGTGTATGCAAGAGAGAGGGCCCTGTATGAGGGAATGTGTGTGTGCGAGAGAGTGAGGGAGCCTGTATGTGAGGGGGTGTGCATGTGGAAGGGACACTCTTAACAGTGAATTTCTAGGGAAATTCTGCTCAAAATATTTAAAATTCTGCAACTTTAAGTAATAACTTTTTTCTGTAATTTAAAATGAAATTACTGTCATGTAAATTATTATTTTGACCAATATAAAGTTTGCAGAATTTTCAGTTTTTGTGCGCAGAATTCCCCCAGGAGTACCTTACTTCCTAGCCTCCTCTCCTCAACTCTTCTCACATGCCTCCAGCTTCTCTTACATTTCCCAGTCTATCTTCTGTCATTCCCCTTCTCTCACCCTCCACTTGATCCAACCCTCAAACCCCTCCTGAATCTGATCGTTCCCTTCCAACAACCTCCCTTCCAAACATAGAAACATAGAAATGACGGCAGAAAAAGACCAAATGGCCCATCCAGTCTGCCCAGCAAGCTTTCACACTTTTTTTTTCTCCCCTCATACTTATGTTACTCTTGGCATTTAGTAACCTTTTGGTTCTATTTCCCATCCACTCCCACCATTAATGTAGAGAGCAGTGCTGGAACTGCTTCTAAGTGAAGTATCTAGCTTAATTGGTTAGGGGTAGTAACACCCCCCTGGCAAGAGCTAGCATTTTCCTTTGGGCCCCAAAATGTAGATGACAGCTGATGGGAAGAGAAGACAAGCTGATGACAAAGGCAACATTTTTTTTTCTCATCTATGGTAGATGAGGAACAGTGGGAGCTCCCAGCCCATGTAAACTTGATCACAAAAACTTATGCAAGGGCAGTGCTTATGAGCAATTGCTGGTTCAAAGGTCCCATGCTGATTTCCACTATGAATGCTGCTGATGCCTGAAGAGTGCTGCTGTTTGAGACACTTATGACCGCAGCTGATGGTTTTGTGACACCCCCCCCCCCCCCCCTTGGGGTCCCGACCCACAGTTTGGGAAGCCCTGGTGACAGGAAAGGTTGTCTGTCCCTTTCTCAAGTGATCTGGATCAGCTAGGGTTCTCTATTCAAGAATGTAAGAAGGAATCCAGAAAATTGTTTTTGGCGCTCTGCATTGTCTTGTATCATGTGACAATAAAACTTTTTAAATTTGTGGTAACCTTGCAAGTAGGGAATACTAATCACTATCCTATATATTTTTAATTAATTTTACTACTAAATTCTTGGATCACTTAGCCAACTGGATAATGTTGGTTTCTCATTTTATGGAGCACAGCTTCTTGCATAAGGATGCCATATACTGATCCCATCTCAGTTGTATCATGAAAGCAGGAAAAGAGGAATAGTAAGATAGGAGAGTTATGATAGACCTTCAAGTACCTCAAAGGTATAAATACATAAGCAAAACCCTTTTCAGAGGGGAAAAAGTGCTCTAGAATAGATAGTTAATGGTATGAGACTCCAAGGAGGTAGACTTGGGAGTAACAAACACAGGTTACAATCAGAATGTTCTGACAGTAGAGATATAGAAAAAGCAGATTCTAAGCAGGGCTGTCTTCGGGGGGATGGGAGAGAGACTAAGTTGATGTGAATATGGGTGAAAGACCTGAGCCCCACATTGATGTGGTAGCCACATCTCCAACATAATTTACTGTCAGCTTGGGGGTGGAGCCATGCATGTTGGTGTTTGGTCCTACCATGGTTGATTCACACCAGATCCTGCACCTTCATAAGGTCAGTCCTGATTCTGAACTACCTGAATCAACTGAGAATAAGCAGGTTATGAACAGAATAAAAAGGACATATTTAGATGTCTGTATGTAAATACCAGAAGTCTAAAAATAAGTGTATGGCACTAAATGAAAAGTATTGACATGATAGGTAGAGACTTAGTAGAAAAAGGACACCAATGGGATATAGTGATCTCAGGATATAAAATATATTGAAATGACAGAGCAGATCAAACTGGGATGGCATATTTGAAGGAGTCCATAGCCATGTAGAGCAGTGGTTTTCAACCTTTTTTTTTTTCTGCTAGGACACCCCTGACAGATAATGCTTACATGCAGGACATACTGAACACTTGACAATCATGGGCTAAATGTAAGCACATACTCTGCATCCACAGGAACTTCCCCCCCCCTCCCCCCCCCCCCCCCCGGTCCCCAAACAATGGATGCAGAGGAGATTTCCCCATACAACTCACCATATAAAAAATTATTCTGATTCTGGTGCTATCTCAAACACAATCTCCCTTCCTACCAGGTGCATTATAAATATACAAAACCTGAAAAAACAAACTCCTTAGCACATGTGTAGCAAACCTACCATACCATAGCAATACTAACTCTATGAACTCAGACAGCAATATCCCTTTCCTGGCGTGTAGCCAGATGGACTCAGAACAAATGGGATAGTATCCGCGTGCTAGCAGTTGGAGACGGATCTGACGTCAGCACGGGGGTGTATATATCCCCACAGGAAGCGTAGCTATTCAGTAATTTCCGTCTCCAAAGCAGTTTGGAGTGCCTGCACGCTAGTCGAGCGTGCTTTCCAAGACTACTTTAATTTTTCTCTTTTCTTATCATTCTAGATTCTACTTTCTGTTTCCTGTCTATTCAACTTTAGAGCCCCACGCTCCTGCGGTAGATACCCTAGGGTTCCTCCCCCAGTTGAGCTCCCGGGGTGATTGCTGTGCTCCCCCGGCGGTGGAAGTCCTCGGTCCTGCCGAAGCGCGGCAGTGACACAGCCCCCGGGCGGCGCTGGAGTGAGGCATACGAGGCCCTCTGTCCCGGCATGGACGAGGTAGCGGGTGCATATCCTCGATTGCGGCGGTGAGGTGCTCCCTTCCCCCGCAGCCGGAGACCGCCTGTGTTCCAGCCGGGAAGCGTCGAAGCTGGTAAGGAGTACATCTCTTCCTACGGGTCTCCGAAGCGCAGAGGATCGGCAGCGTGGCACGCCGTGGAGGACGCCATTTTGAGGCCTTGCTCAGGTACTCCGCGCCCGTAATAGGCGCGGCTTTCTTCCTCCTTGTGCGTATATGGCTTTGTTTCTGGCTGAGCGCCTTTTGAATGCCACTGAGCGTCTATCGCTAGCCGCATATTGCTGAGGGCCTATTGCATGCAATTTGAGAGTATATTGCTGGCCGCTTCTTACTGAAAGCCTATTGAATGCAAATTGTGCGTATATTGCTGACCGCTTATTATTGAAAGCCTATTGAATGCAAATTGGGCGTTTCTTGCTGCCCGCTTATTCCTGACAGTCAATTGGATGCCATTGAGTGTATATTGCTACCTGCATATTGCTGAGAGTCAATTGAATGCCATTGAGTGTATATTGCTAACTGCATATTGCTGAGTGCCTATTGCATACCATTGAGCTGGATATTTGGCCGCCTATTGCGGTGCATACTATTATTGAGCGCCTGTTATATTGAGAGCCTCTTGCTACTTATTGAGCGCCTGTTGTATTAAGCGCCTTTTGCTGCCGCATACTATTATTGAGCGCCTGTTATATTGAGCGCCTCTTGCTCCTTATTGAGCGCCTGTTGTATTAAGCGCCTCTTGCTGCCGCATACTATTATTGAGCGCCTGTTGTATTAAGCGCCTCTTGCTGCCGCATGCTATTATTGAGCGCCTGTTGTATTAAGCGCCTTTTTCTGCCGCATACCATTATTGAGCGCCTGTTGTATTGAGCGCCTCTTGCTACTTATTGAGCGCCTGTTGTATTAAGCGCCTCTTGCTGCCGCATGCTATTATTGAGCGCCTGTTGTATTAAGCGCCTTTTGCTGCCGCATACTATTATTCAGCGCATATTGTTCAATGGATCAGAACACAGCAGAGTCTTCTGCGACGGCGCCGCCTGCTTCAGGCATTGCGGCCCTCGGCCTCTGCTCTGCATGCCAGCTTAGGGCCACGCGCAATGATGAGCCAGACTCTCTATGTGCCCAATGTGAGGGGGCCGTGCGACCCTCGGGCCAGGACCGGTCTCAGCCGCGATTTGTGGACAGTTCCCCAGGGGCTACCCCGGAGTTAGGGGGCAGTCTCGACCAATTGGGAATCCCGGGGGAGCTTGTACCCCGGCGATTAGATGCTGCTTCTATTTCCTGGGTGGATCTCTTTAAGGGGATTCATGCCTTCGTACAGATGCAAACGGCTTCCCGTCCAGGCCCTGCGGTTCCTGCTGTTCCTGTGGTTCCTGCGGTGGCTGCGCCTGCGGCTGCTGCTGCAACTGCTGCTGCGGTGGCGGCTCCTACGGATCTAGTTGAAGGGGGGACGGCCCTCAGGGAGCCTCATGACCAGCGACTGGACCCCATTCTGAAACAGACCTTTGAGGTGGCAGCTTTATCTTTGCGGATTGCCACCTGCTGCACGGTGGTGATGCGTGCCTGTTTGTCACAGGTTAGAAACAACGCTCCAGCGGCAGACATGGAATCCGCTCTTTCGTTCCTTACAGATGCGGCAACTGACCTGGTCCGGACAACAGCTAAAGGGATTTCATCCTCCGTAGCTGCCAGGAGGCAGCTCTGGATCCGGAGATGGTCAGCTGATGCGCCTTCTAAGACACGCCTCACCAGATTGCCCTTCAAGGGCTCCTTTCTGTTTGGCAGCGACCTTGATAAACTGGCCAGTACATGGGGTGCCTCTCCAGTGTCCAGATTGCCGGAAGATCGGTTCAGAAGGGGCCAGCGCGCCTTTCCAAGGCCCTCCAGGGGCAGGAGTTCCCAGCGTTTCGTTCCTTACAGGGGTCGCTACCAGGCACCACGTCCTCCGGCCAGGAATCAGTCCTTTCGGACCAAGCAGCGCAAGAGGGGAATGGGCCCGGGCTCGGGTCCCGGCCGCGCCTCCCAATGAGAATCCGCTGATTCATCTGGGGGACGGAGCCATAGGGGGCAGGTTAACCCTCTTCTACCCCAGATGGGTCGAGATTACGTCGGACCAGTGGGTCCTCGCTGTTATCCGGGAGGGATATTATCTGGACTTTCATCTCCCTCCGGACAAGTTTGTGGAATCTTCATGTCTCATACACAAGAAGGCAGCATTGGAAGCTACCCTGGCGAAGCTCCTATCCTTGAAAGCCATCATCCCAGTACCTGCCTGGGAAGTGAATTCTGGACACTATTCCATTTATTTCATGGTACCCAAGAAAGGGGGTACCTTTCGGCCTGTCCTGGACCTCAAGTCAGTCAATCAATACTTACGGGTACCGAGGTTTCGCATGGAAACTCTACGTTCCGTCAAGGCCGCAGTACAGCCCGGAGAATTCCTCACGGCATTAGACCTGTCGGAGGCATACCTGCATATCCCGATCCATCCGGATCATCAGAGCTATCTACGCTTCAAGGTTCTAGGCCGCCACTTCCAGTTTCGGGCTCTGCCCTTCAGGTTGGCTACGGACATTCACCAAGGTGGTAGTAGTGGTAGCGGCGGCACTCAGGCGGGAAGGAATTCTGGTCCATCCCTACCTAGACTGGCTGATCAGGGCGAAATCACGAGAGGAGAGCCTTCGGACAACCGACAGAGTGATCGCCCTTCTGGAAAGGTTGATTACCTTCTGGGTAATCAACCTCAGCAAGAGCTGCCTACAGCCTTCCCAGTCACTGGAATATCTGGAGTACAGTTCGACACTCAGGCAGACAGTCAGTCTCACAACCAAAAGACAGATGAAACTTCGGCAGCGTATCCAGTATTTGATGGGAGCCAGTCGGCCCATAGCCTGGGATTATCTGCAGGTTCTTGGTCTCATGGCATCCACCCTGGAAGTGGTGCCTTGGGTGAGGGCCCATATGAGACCTCTGCAACACGCCCTGCTCTCTCGCTGGAGCCCCCGGCTACGGAACTATTCCACGCACCTACCTCTGCCAGCCAGAGTGCGGACCCAGTTGCGGTGGTGGTTGCAGTCCAACCACATGAGCAGGGGGTCGAAGATGTCCTCGCCCACGTGGATCTTGCTCACCACAGATGCCAGCCTGAGCGGCTGGGGAGCACACTGCGAAGAACTCACCGCACAAGGGCGGTGGAACAGAGAAGAGTCAGTGTGGAACATCAACCGTCTAGAGGCCCGGGCAGTCCGAGTGGCATGCCTTCGATTTGCTCACAGACTGAAGAACAGAGCAGTCAGTGATGTCCGACAACGCCACCACGGTGGCATACATCAATCGTCAGGGCGGAACCAGGAGCCGACAGGTGTCTCTGGAGATCACCCCTCTGATGACTTGGGCAGAGGTGAATCTTCAGGACATCTCCGCCGTCCACATTGCCGGGAAAGACAATACCACAGCAGACTTCCTCAGCAGAGAAAGCCTAAATCCGGGAGAGTGGCAGCTGTCGCCCACAGCCTTCCAGATGATTGTGGATCATTGGGGGATTCCGGACATGGATTTTATTGGCGGACAAGTCCAACGCTCAAGTACCCAGATACTTCAGCCGCAAGCGCTACCCGTTCTCACACGGAATCGATGCCCTGGTTCAGCCATGGCCTCCAGGGACTCTACTGTACGCCTTTCCTCCGTGGCCTCTGCTAGGCGCGGTCATCCGCAAGATTCAGAGACACCGGGGCCTAGTTCTAGTGGCGCCAGACTGGCCAAGAAGACCCTGGTACGTGGACATGAGAAGACTACTGGCAGGGGAGCCTCTTCCTCTGCCTCCTCTCCTGCCTCCTCTCCGGGACCTTCTACATCAAGGTCCCATTCTTCACGAGGATCCGGCTCAATTCTCTCTTATGGTATGGCCCTTGAGAGGGCTAGATTGAAGAAGAGGGGTTACTCGGAGCCCATGATTGATACCCTCCTCAGAGCTCGCAAGTTTTCCACATCCCTCACATACATCTGGATCTGGAGAGTATTTGAAGCATGGTGCGACACTCACGGCACCAATCCACATGCAACCACAATCCCTATTGTGTTGGATTTCCTGCAGGATGGACTTCAGAAGGGTCTCTCCCTCAGCTCCATCAAGGTTCAGGTGGCTGTGCTGTCTTGCTATGGTCCCAGGAGGGATGGCAAGACCATCGCCAAGCACCCAGATGTTTCTCGCTTCCTGCAAGGAGTCAAGCATATTCGTCCGCCACTGAAGTGGCCTGTGCCTTTGTGGAACCTCATCCTTGTTTTGGATTTCCTCTCGGGTTCCACCTTCAGACCCCTTCGGGGCCTGTCTCTCCGTTCTCTCACATTGAAGTTGGTGTTCTTACTGGCTGTATGTTCAGCCCGCCGCATCTCAGAGCTACAGGCACTATTCTGCCGTGATCCCTTTCTCAGAATCACTCCGGAGGCTATCCATCTTCGTACGGTTCCCTCCTTTCTACCTAAGGTGGTTTCCCAGTTTCATCTTAATCAAACCATATCCTTGCCTACCACAGCTGGTCTGAAGAAGTCTGAAGAAGGACATTGGCAGATTGCTGCCCAGATATTGGAACTTACACAAGACCTACGAAAGACGGACCATCTGTTCGTCCTGCACAGCGGGAAGAAGCAAGGTGAAGCGGTCTCGCGGCCCACCATTGCCCGCTGGATTAAAGAAGTTGTCAGAGCAGCGTACGTAGAGGCTGGGAAGTCTCCGCCTCTACAAGTCAAGGCTCATTCTACCAGAGCACAAGCGGCATCTTGGGCAGAATCCAGGATGCTATTGCCTGCGGAAATCTGTAAAGCGGCGACCTGGTCCTCCCTCCATACCTTTTCCAGGTTCTACCGTCTGGATGTCCAGGCCAGGGAGGACTCAGCTTTTGCGAGGGCGGTACTACATGGGCCTCAGGCCTCAGGCAGCCTCCCGCCCAGGCTGGGAGTAAAGCTTTTGTACATCCCATTTGTTCTGAGTCCATCTGGCTACACGCCAGGAAATGTTGAGATTACTACCTGATAATCTCCTTTTCCTTAGTGTGGACAGATGGACTCAGCTTTCCGCCCAGCTGCCTGCGTACATGGGTTTCACCGATTCAAGGTAAGCCATGTCATCTGTTTCCATAGGAGCGTACACACTACCAGGTGTCTACGCCTACCGGTTGGGAATGCTGGCGGTCTCCAGCTACTATCAATCGGTCAGGGGAATCCTGTTTCACTTTTCACTGAGCGTCAGTACACACATCTATAACAGCTTTTGCAAGGAAGATTACTGAATAGCTACGCTTCCTGTGGGGATATATACACCCCCGTGCTGACGTCAGATCAGTCTCCAACTGCTAGCACGTGGATACTATCCCATTTGTTCTGAGTCCATCTGTCTACACTAAGGAAAAGGAGATTATCAGGTAGTAATCTCAACATTCGTTTTGAAAAGGTAACCGTGCACCACCAGTGCATGTCCTATTGAGAATGAGAAAATGCAATAAATAAGACTGATACAAATTCCTACATACTAGTAAATTTTCACATAGATAAGCAGCTTAATTAGCAATACTGTATGGGTACGTCCTCCATGCCACTAGGTGGCGGAGCTCTCAAAGTCTAGTAAAATCTTTTAGCTAGGAGCTCCCTCCCTCATGTATCCAGACAGGATTACCTCAGGCTCCTCAGTCTGATTAATGGCTCACAACCCATGTGCAAACCACCAACTTGCATCGTGCATCTCTTTGATAATCTACAGACTCTAGAAACCACATTCCAAAAAACCTTGCCTCAATACGCCTCAATACATTAACCTCGAGAAAAGGTGGAGGCGTTTCCTGAACTCCGTTCTGAAGGTTTTAAGTCTCCTTTAAGACTTCAGCAGCTACCTTGGCAGCCAGATGCCTTCCAGGCTTACGAACTAGCGCCACATGAAATGTCATTTTCACGACAACTAGGCATATTTGCCATGTCGTCCAGTCATTTTATTATGAGAGGTTTTTTTTCAAAGATGTGGTCACAAGGCTTGAAGAGCAGGAAAAGACAATTCATTTTTCTCACATCTCCTCAACGTCCATCTCTATCACGACATCAATATTCAGCCTCTGCCCTCTACCGAGGATCATTTAAAAAAAAAAAAAAAAAAAAAAGGGGAAATCACCCTTCAAGCCTTATTCCTATTGTAAGCCTCCATCTTACCAACCATTGAGACAATGAGCTGATCAACTTCACGCACCATATCAGCGTATTAGGACGCCTTGCCAGCCGCAGCATCCTACAGATCCTCAACCTACAAAAACCCGGTCCTGGTTTACAAATCATCACCTATGGGATAAAGTTTGTCCACTTATTTCCCAGTCTAACAATCACATTATATTGGATCAATGGGTCTTACTTATAATCCCTTAACATTTCACAACGATCATATTCTACAGTAGCTCCATATTTCTACAAAAATAAATATATTAAATATAACAAGAAATTGCCATGCTGGGTCAGACCAAGGGTCCATCAAGCCCAGCATCCTGTTTCCAACAGAGGCCAAACCAGGCCACAAGAACCTGGCAATTACCCAAACAATTAACAATACAGAAGGACTTCTCTCCAGTCCATTCCTAAGTCTTTCATCCCTGGGATTGCACTGCCTTTGCAATAGGCATATGCTTGAACATCGAAGCACCCCAGTTACTGGTGTCACCTATGTTTTTTCCAGGCGATCAACCATTCCGCCCACCAAAACTCTTCCATTCGGCCTTCCTTATTCCCCACGGTTTCACCAAATACTAGGCAGTGGTAGTGGTGCACCATTCGTCGACTGCCATTTTCATCATTGGTAGCAGATGGCCCAAGTCCAGGAGATCGCTCCCGGACTGCTCCTGGACCCCCGCTGGACCACCAGGGACTTTTGGCAGGTCTTTGGGGGGGGGGTCAGGAGGGTGGAGTTTGTAGTTAATTAATTTAAAGGGTTGGGATGGGGGTTTTATTTTTGGGGGGGAGGGTAGGTTCCCAGAGAAAGATACGTTTTCTGATCTGGGGAGTGGACCGAAATGGACCTCCCCAGACCCGAAAACAAAATATGGAGAGAAAATGTTATGCGCTCCCTTAATTTGCTCCATAAGACGCACAGACACCCAGGGACAGAGCAGGTTTAGCACAAATTTTTTTTTTTTTTTAATTTTCCCCCTCTGAATCCTAGGTGCGTCTTATGGAGTGAAAAATATGGTAAATACAAAGGTAACTCCAGAAATATTCTCACTGAGAAATCTCACTACAGTGGATCTCTTGCAACACTGTACAACAGAAGAAGGGGGAACCTTTGTTAATTTCTCTGATCTCACTCAGACTCCAGACGCCTATCTCCTTGATTGGTCACAATGCAGATTTATGTGTTCCCTACATCACCAATTGGCTCTTGAAAATTCAAGAGCTGCATATATGACCTGTCCACTAGTGCCACAGACCAGACGGACCTGCCATAATCGCAGTTCTGCAAAAAAAAAAAAGAGAGAACCAAAAGGATCGGTCCCTTATCGCCCAGCATAGCCACGCCGTCCATGGTACAGTTATCTACGGTGGCTTTCGATCCGCAATCCAGTTCTCCTGGGTGCAAGCTCGCAGCTTCTTCCCTAACACAAGGGAGCATCCTCTCCTCCTTACACCTTATGGCACGGAGATTGATGGACTAGCTTATCGTTTTCTCCTATCCTCTGGGAAACTATACATCACATTCAAGTACCAGGGCAGTTATCCTGCTCCGGTTCCGGATATGCATCAACAGGTGTAGCCCCCTTGACTTGACCACCTGGCTGACTTCTGTCCTACTTCCATCTACATTACAGTAGGGACACTGCGACTCCTCGCCCAAGTTCCTGTAAGTACCATAACAGCTTATCTTCCTCTAGATGAAAAGCCTATTTCATGTTTCCTTGGCATGCAGATTCATGTAGGGCATATTGCACCTACGTTTTTCTTTAAAAAAAAAAACAAACAAAAAAAAAACAAACCCCAAAACACCAATACTGTGGAACATTTTTATGATTCTCGAATGGATAATGCCTTTCATCCTTTGCACCTCTGGACACTGGGTCACCTTGGATACCTCTCATGGAAGGTGTGTTTTTCCTAGTCGCTTTGACTTCTGTAAGGCCACCAAGCTGCAAGCATTGCTTCACTATCTTCTTTCTCTTCCGTTTCACCTTGGCAAGATGATCTTCTGCACTTGCCCGAAATTTCCACTAACGATAATGTCCTGTTATTCTACATTAACCAGGCTGTCCTGTTGTCCACGTTCCACCCTAGACTTCTTGCACATGGTACTGAGACAAAGGTTACATACCTTTGATTGGAAACATAAGCTGGCATACTACAGCTCTTTCTCTCCTCAATCCAGATGACCATGGTCGTCCCAAGTCCTCAACACGTTCTCCACAAGGATATCTAATTATATATGCTATCTGCGACCCTAGGGACGCCTCATGTGCATACAATGGCGACCTTGATTGCCTCTCTCTCCATCAAGTCCCTCTTATGGACATCTGTGAAGTGGCGACATAGTTACCGCTACACACTTTCATATCCCACCAGTGTTTACACACTGTCGGTGGATGATCCTTTTGCAATGGACTATCCTACAGAAGTGCAAAGATCCAAATAAATACAGCCTTCATAGGAACTATCCAACACTATTATAGTATTGAGCAAAAAAAAATAATTTTAAATGACACACAAAAACTGCTCAATACGTCAGCTGGGGACTCCCATACAGCATGGCTAATTCAGCTGCTTATCTACATGAAAAGAGCAAGTTTGCTTATCATAAACAGTGTTTTCCATAGATAGGAGATGAATTAGCCATGCTGACCTGCCCGCCTCACCGGACAGTTCTAGCATACCTACCTTGCTTTGATACTGACTGAGGAGCCTGTGGTAATCCTGTCAGGATACAGGAGGGAGGGAGCTCCTAGCTAAAAGATTTTACTAGACTTTGAGAGCTCCGCCACCTAGTGGCACAGAGGACGTACCCATACAGCATGGCTAATTCATCTGCTATTTACGGAAAACACTATTTACGGTAAGCAAACTTGCTCATACTTCACTCACACATACAGTTCCAACCTTCACCAAATACAGAATAGACCACAAATTAAAAATGTGGAGACAAAAACTGGAATGGAAACCTCAGAGCCTTTCTGCATGCAGTCCAAAACTGGAGAACTAGAAAGAGAAATACATTTCCTCCTACACTAAGCAAAGTATAGAGAGAAAAAATGCATATTCCCAAAACTGACACATTGTTTCTTGCTCCCTTTCAATCCCCCTCCTTGTTTTTCACTTCTCCCAACTACTCCCTTTCAATCATCCATTCACATCCTTGCCCAGCATTCCCAACCCCTCCATATCCTCTTCCATGTGCTCCCTCTGTCCCCTGCTTGACTCTCCCTTTCTCCTTCTTCTCATCCCCCTCTCTGCCCAGCTATCCCGACCCTTGTTTCCCACCCCTTCCAGCTCAGCAGCCCCCATATTCCCTCTCTTCCACCTCTATCTGCTCAGAATCCCCAATTTCCTTTCCCCCAACCATCACAGGGTGAAGAGATCGGCAGCATCACTCCCAGACTCAGAAGGGGAAGATAAAGTTTGTGTCCCATCGGGCCCGGAACAGGAGGAGCTGGCAATGTCTCGCTCTGATCTGAATGAAAGAGGAAACAGCCTCCCACTGGGCCAGAAAGAGGAGAAGGAAGTGAGAGTAGCCTTCTGTCAGGCCCAATATAAGAGAAGTCAACCAACTCCCACCCAGGCTGATAAGGAGACAGCTTCCTGCTGGCCCTGCAAGACACCCCTCAGGCCCTCGGGGCACACCAGAGTGTCCTGACACAACTATTGAGAACCACTGATGTAGAGTACAAATCCTGCAGTAAACTAACTGTTCTCTGGAATCTCTAAAGATAGAAATTCTGTGTGTGACAGGGAAGAGTATAGCAATGGAGGTTTACTGACCTTCACCTATCCAGAATAGGGAAACAGATTGTGCAGTGGGAATGGAGATAAGATGAGTTGCCAAACATGGAAACATGATATGAGTGATTTTAATTACCCCAGTATCGACTGGGTAAATGTCTCATCAGGATTTGTCAGGGGGTCAAGTTCCTAGATACCATAAACAATTGCTTCATGGAGCAGTTGGAGTGGGGAGGAAGGGGGCTAATTTAGTTCTCGGTAGAATGTAGGATCTGATACAAAAAGGCATGGTGGAGCGCTTGGTAGTAGTGACCATAATGTAGTAAAATTTGAGGAGCACTGGAGGGAGAATAAAAACTACTGCAATAACACACATGACTTTAAAAAGGGTGACTGTGATAAAGAAACTAAAAGAAGCAGTTACAAGGGTTAAAAGTCTGCATGAGACAGGACTATCTAAAAATACCATCTTGGAAGGCCAGATAAAATGCATTGCATACATTTTAAAAAAGTTCAAAAGAAGCATCTCCCACAATGGCCAAATTGCACTGAGAGAGGCTATTAACCAAAAAGGCACCTTTTTTTTAATTTAAATTTTTTTTATTGGCATTAACAGGTACATAGAGAACATAGTATAACAGAACATCCTTGTACATCTAACGTTATTATACAGTTCACGATCAATATGCAATCAGACACTTTTACTCCCGTATAACCCGCCCCACCTTCCCTCCCTTCTCCCCTATTTCTAAACACACTATGGCTGTCTGATTCCTTCCATAATTCTGTAGAACTGGCAATCAGTTACACCCTCATAATCATGATAGTACATAAAGCAACGCCTAGTTATCCCCAAGGTCAAGGGTACCATGATACTTCCACAGTAGAGCTCGAATGATATATCTTTACATGATTTAGGGCCCTCATAATTTCTTATACCAACATAGAAAAGGTTCCCAGATTTGCATGTGATAAGCAACAGTATCTTTCTGTATAGCCAATAAGTAGTACCAGTAATGCACTAACCAAATCCTTCAGGACTGTATCCTCAAGTGGTAGTTTATGCCAGTGGACCGCTAAATCCTGTCTGGCTGCACATAAAATATGGTTAACACCCTCAGTCTGTGGCCATATTGGCAGGTAGGCTGAAAGTAAATATATTTCAGAGATAAAGGGGATATTCAGTTTTGTCACCTGTGTGAGCACTCCTTCAATTGATCTCCAAAAGGGTAGTATCCTAGGGCATGACTACCATACATGATAAAACGTACCCTCCAACTTGCATTGTCTCCAACATTTAGTATCTCGAGATGGGTGCGTTCTGCTTAATTTAACTGGTGAAAGGTACCAACAATATACCAGCTTGTAATTGGTCTCAATAATATTAACTGAAATGGAGCTTTTAGCTACATTCATATAACAGCGGGTCCAGAGTTCTGTCCAAGTATGCCCTCAATCTCTCCCATTTTGTCTGATGTGGACTGGGTAAGCTAGACCTTGGCCCCAGCCAAGTATAAATTTTAGAAATAAGCCCTTTAGTTATATCGTGATTAAAACACAATGCTTTAAATTCAGTCATCCCTCTAACCACCTGGTTCTTTAAAGATCTATCATTAAGACAATGTTGTACCTGGAGGCAATGGAAATATTCAGTATCTGGCAGATTATATTGCAATTGGAGGTCTGAGAAGGAGATCAACTTTAAATTATCTATCAATTGCCCACAACACCATATACCATTTTGGGCCCATTTTTGGGATGTATTTCCCAGGTTGGTCACCAGATACCCTCCTTTATATATATATATATCCCTAAGGGGAGTAACGGGGATATAGCTTTGTGCCCTGTCAAAGTTAGTCTCCATCTTTTCAATGTCAGATTAGTAAAGGGATTAGAAACTGGGCTAAATCCCCCTTTTGATGGTAATCCCCCACCGCCTAGTGTACTGGGGCACTTCCTGAGCCTCTGTCTGCTCAATTTGTATCCACTGTTTCTGGTAAGATTGTGAGGACCATTCACTTTTCTCAATTGGGCTGCATTGTAGTAATGTAAGAAATTGGGCACTGCCAAGCCCCCCCAATTTCTTGGGTCTACATAGGACCCTCTTTGCCACTCTAGGCGGACGTTTCTGCCATATGAAATGAAAGAACTTTGTATGCAGAGATTTCAAGAATTTGGCTGGAACTTCTATTGGGAGAATCTGAAAGAGATAAAGCCATTTAGTGAGCACATTCATCTTAATAACTGCCGCCCTCCCTAACCAAGAGAGGGTGTAGGGGCACCATATATCCAGGTCCTTAGAGGTTTTTGCAAGCAGTGGGAGATAGTTTAAATAACTGCGTCCAGTCTGCACCCAGCTGGATCCCTAAATATCTGATACTGTGAGAAGCCCATTTGAAGGGGAAATGGGTCTTGAGACTAAGAGCCTGTTCTTCAGAGTGAAACATTTAGAATTTCTGATTTGGTCATGTTCACTTTAAAGCCCGATATGGCACTGAAGCGGTCGAGTTCTCGCACCAGCACTGGCAGGGTTAATTGCGGGTAGGCTACCGAGAAGAGGATATCCGCAAATAGGGATGTTTTTATATTGAGATTCACCAACTGTTATCCCCTTAATGTCACCATTATTCCTTATCGTGGTTGCCAATGATTCCATGAACAAAGCGAAAAGTAGGGGGGAGAGTGGGCACTCTGACGGGTACCTCTGCCCAGCTCAGATAGTAGAGTATGAGCCATTGACCTTAATACAGGCTCTGGGCAAGGCATACATCGCCTTCAGCCAGGTCTGAAAACTCTCCCCGAGGCCTACTTTTTGCAAGACCTTAAACAAAAAGCCCCAATTTACCCCTGTCAAAGGCTTTCTCCGCATAGACCACCATTAGGACAGAGGGTGTCTTGTTCTTACAGGCCTTCCACATTAGATTGACAGTTTTGTGGATATTATCCCCCACCTGCCTCTCTGGTATAAATCCCGATTGATCGCTATGTATCAATAAGGGAAGTACTCTATTCAATCTACTAGCCAGTATTTTTGCTAATATTTTTAAATCTAAATTTAAGAGGGACATAGTCCTTTAGGAACCACAGAGGTATTTCTTTCCTGGGCTTGTGTAATACCATGATGCCTGCCAGGTCCATTGAAGGTGATAAAACTGTTTTTTTAAGAGCTCATTGTATACCCTTTTCAGGTGTGGAATAAGCAGGTCACTGTATATTTTATCAAAGAGTCCGGAAAAGCTATCCAACCCTAGGGCTTTGTGAGGCTTAAGAGAGGATATGGCATTAAATATCTCCCCCTGTGACACCAGCCCATCTAGTGCTAACTATTGTTCTTCAGTTAGAACAGGCAATGATATTTCCATCAAATAAGTATCATCATCCGATTTATAGGATGGTCATTTGTATAAAGTTCCTGATAAAATTGGACAAATCTGTCACTTATGCTTGTATTATCCATCATGTATGTCTCTTTAATATCGCTGATCTTTAAAACATGGCTCTGGGAAATCTGTTTCAGTTGGTGTGCTAACAATTTACCTGGCCTGTTACCCTCAGCAAAATAACTTTGGAGCTATCCAATTGACTGTGAATATCTCCATCAAGAATAACTCTTGAGTTCATTCCTTTTCCTATCTAACTCCCGTAGAATTTTACCTCCCCCATGTGCTTTGTTTGTTCCAATTGGCCTTTGTCCCTCATCAAGTCCAAATGAGACTGTTGTGATTGCTTTTTATGCGCTACTGCTTTGGCTATCAGCTTCCCGTGTATAACTGCTTTAAAGCAGTCCCATACTGTACCAGGAGTCACTTCCCCATTGTCATTAATAAGAAAATATTCCTTAATATCCTCCTGTATAGCCTCACTGATCTGCTTATCCGAGAGCAGTGTGTTTGATCTCCAATACTTTATCCCCTGTTTTTCCAACTGAAGACAACCTATTATGGGGGCGTGGTCAGACCACGTGATTGAGCTTATCTTTGCTCTCTTACAGCCCAAGTACCATAGCTTATTGCCTAACCACACATCAATGTGGGAATATGAGCCATGTACCCTGGAATAAAAAGTGAAATCTTTCTCTGTTGGATTTTGAAGGTGCCAGATATCTTGCACTCCCCATGTATCCATGAGAATCTTTAATCGTTGTCTATGCCCTTTTGGGCCACCCCTGTGTGGGTTGCTATGATCTGCTTTGGGGTGCAGAGTGGTATTAAAATCCCCACCCATCAGTACTTGTCCCTGTATAAAATCCACTTTCCAGAAAGGGGTGATTCTAGGGTATTGCCATCAGACATAAAAAAAAAAAGGTGCCGATAAGGCCACAGTTTCTCCAACAAAGATTAGATTGAGGAAATATTCTGTGTAGCTTCTCTGGAGTGAGGTACCGTCGAAATAACATTTTAAAACTATTTTCTTGTAAGCAAGCTGAAATAGAGCTCTTGCTGGCATTCCTAAATATGATTCCCTATACCTTTGGGTCAAGACCTTGGCTAAGATCCTCTTCCCACTGAGCAATATGATTAAAAAGTTGCTTCCCCAGATCATTGAGTAATCCATACATTTTTTGAGATTACTCCTGAAAGCGAATCAGCATGGAAACAATTTTCAAATAAGGACCTACTACCCTGTAGAGCCTTCGAGTTTTTCAAGGATTCTATAAAGTGCTTAAATCTGGGCATAAGCAAGGAAATTAGTGTGCTCAAGTGGAAAATGCTGTTTGAGTAAATCTAATGTAAGAAGGTTCTCTTGCCTATAGAGATCCTCAGTGTTTATAATCCCCGCTGATTGCCAAGCTTGGAAAACTGATGTTTGATAACCTGCTTGGAAAAACAAATTATGAAAAAGAAATGATCAGGAAAAACTGCCCACTAACTTTACTTTCCATAAGGACCATACCTTTAGTTTGTTTCGACCATGGAATGCATCTCAGGGGACACCATGACTGACGTGGCTACCAGGGTAAAGCTCCCAATGGCATCTCACCTATAATCACCTTGATCACCACCCATTGTTTCACTGTACTACTGTGGCTGATATCTATGAGTGCTCGTGATTGAGAGGCTACATAGTACAAGAAGAGATTTAGGCACCCCGAGTCCACCTTGATTTTTAGGTAGGAAGAGGACCTGATGGGCTACCTGAGGTGGGGGGGGGGGGGGGGGGCAGTTGCTGCCATATAAATTGCATCTTCTGCAGGGTGTGAAACAAAAAAGGCCAATGAACAAGATCATAGGCCTTCTCTGTGTCAGTGGATAGAAGTACTGAGCGAATGTTCTCTTTTCACCCACCACATTGGATCAATGACTTTATGCACGTTATCTGCCACCATGCATTGTGGGATGAAGCCCACTTGGTTAGAATGGATCAAAGAAGGCATGAAACGATTCAGACTCTGGCTAATATCTTTAGGTCTAAGTTAATTTAAAGAAATGGGTCTGTAGAACCCACACAGAGAGGGGTCCCTACCTGGCTTAGCACTAGTTATTCCTGCGACATTAGCGTGTTTGTGAAGAGATCCACCTTCTCTGATAAAATTAAAGAAAGCAGTTAGGGGTTCAACTAAAATAGAAGAGTGCGATAGTATACACTAGAAAAACCGTCCAGTCCCAGAGATTTGTTAGTCTTAAGGGACTTGATTACTTGCAAGACTTCATTAGTTGAGATGGGGTTATCCAGATACTGCTGTTGTGCAGGAGACAGAGATGGTAAAGCCATATTGACTACAGATAACTCGCTATATCAGAGTCCCTAATAGAAACATCCTTGCTATAAAGGGCATCATAAAAATCGGAAAACATTTCTGGATCTCTGCTGCATCCATATGAATCCTTCTTGTCATATCTTTAACTTTAGGGATGATGCTTTGTGCTACTTGAGATTTAAGTTGGCGAGCTAAGAGGCATCCCGCCTTATCTCCCCCTTCGAAATAGGCTTGCCTGGTCAGTTCAAGGGAGTATAAGATTTTATTTATTGTAAATCTTTTGTGATTGGGTAATCATATGCTGTCTGGTAAACCTTTCCACCTGGTTTACCAAGGAAGCTCTGAGCATCTCCCGTTCTCTTGCAAGCTGCAGTTTTAGAAATAAGCAAGCCTCTGGCAACTGATTTTGAGCATTCCCATATTACCCCATAGGAGTTGGAGGACTTTGAGTTTAAGTGAAAATATTCCTGCAGCTGACTTCCTAAAGATTTAACAAAAGCATCATCCCTAAACACTAGATTCATTTAATCACCAAAAATGCTGCCCAGCATCCCTCCCCTGGAGACTGAGATCCATCCATACCGGACCATGGTCTGACCAAGTAATGGGTCCTACTTCAGCTGCATGAATCCTAGGTAAAAGCTTTATCAACCAGAAAAAATCTTCGCGGGAGTAGGTTTCATGTGGAGGGGAATAGAAAGTATGCACCTGTGAAGTTGGGAAATACTGCCTCTACAAGTCCACATGGTTCCAGTCAGATATGAGTGTAGTAAGCAAATTCCTGGGACCTTGCGTGCCAGAATGGTTGTCATGGGCCTTATTCTGGGAGTTGTCTAGACCAGGGCGCAGCGTAATTAAAATCCCCTCCCATAATGACAAATCCCTCCCTGTGGTTATCTAATAGCCCTTTAATTTGATTCATGAAAGCTTTTTGGTCATGGTTAGGGGTGTAAACAGAGATCAGCGACAAAATGTCCTATCTTGTTTTTAATAAATACAAACCGGCCTCCCGGATTTAGAATTTGAGCTACCAGCTCATATTCTAGGAAATTATCTGTTCCCCTATAGCGAGTATTCTTGCCACTAGCTGCTAGATATTTGTGATGAAACTCTTTAAAAGAAAGTAAATGCTCATGTCTTCTGCAGAGACGGGTCTCTTTAAAAAAAAAAAAAAAAAAAAAGCAATGGACCTTTTGAGAGGTTAACGCCTTGCATAACAGAAAACACTTCCTGTGGGAAATTGAGACCTTTCACATTGAGGGATAAAATACAAGACATTGTGACACAGTGAGATTATGCAGGGAATAAAGAGCTGTATTTGAGAGCGACATTGAGAAATTCATCCCTGAAGAAATATACAGTGCAAGTCAACATGAAAAATGCATGAACAAAAGAAAGCTAAGGAAAAAACTCGCCAGCTCCACGTGTGAATGGGCCACTATCTTCGCTTGGCAGCTCTGTTGCAATTTTGCTAAAAGAAAATTTTCAGGTCGGTAACCCGCTTCCTGGTAGCCATCGGTTCATAAAATAGTTCAGACACTGAATGAGCTGAAATGCACTCAAATGTAAGCAAGTTTAAGGGCTTCGGTTTATGAGATGGTAATGAGCTCAAGCGTCCATCTTGTAGCGTGACAAACAGCGTCTCCCCCCCCCCCCCCCTCCCCAGTCCTCTCATGATTTTATAGAACTCTATCATAAGCTATGTCTTCTACAAGCTGAACAGCCCTAACCTCTTTAGCCTTCCTCATAGGAGAGCTATTCCATCCCCTTTATCATTTTGGTGACCCTCTTTGTACCTTCTTCAGTGCAACTATGTTTTTTGAGATGTGGCAACCAGAATTGCTTGCAGTATTCAAGGTGTAGTCTTACTATGGAGAGATATGGAGGCATTATGACACTGTTTTATTCACAAACAAAAAAAGGACCACATTTTTACAAAAGATCACATCAAATTACAAAAATTTAAACAAATTATAAAAAACCTTAAATAAAAACTGGAGAGGAATGGTATCAGAAATAATTGTGCCAATAATATAATCCACTGTCTCTCGCCCGCTATGGGCCTCAGGCAGTATCACCGTTCACAGCGCTCTCACTTCAATCATATACTGTCACACTCAACAGTTCATAGCCAAAAAAATAAAAAAATTATATTTATCTTTATTTGAATCCTTACAAATAACCAAAAATGTTTTTGTTCTCACAGGACAAGCAGGATGGTAGTCCTCACACATATGGATGACATCACGAGCCCAATCACGGAAAACTTCTGTCAGTTTCCAGAACTTTGACTGGCCACTACTGGGCATGCCCAGCATGGCACTAACCCTGCAGTCAGCAGGGGTCCCCCTTCAGTCTTTTTTTCCGTGCAACAGTAGCCTCGTGGTAAAGGAGCTCTGCAGAGATTCCTGACAGGAATTTTCCTCACAGAATTACTAAAAGTTAATTTGCCCCACAGGGGTCCCTCCTTTAACTTTTTTCAGACCGCGGTACTCCGGTAAGTTTTTACCCATTGTCCGTTGTTTACCGTCTAGTTTGGCCCTCGCGGCCTACTGACCGTCGACCTTACCACGGCTCGATTTTTGCCATGGCGTCGGGGTTCCGTCAGTGCCTGGACTGTACTCGCACCATGTCTATCACAGACCCTCATAAAGTCTGTGTAATGTGACTAGGACGGGAACACGATGTCTTGACCTGCTCCAAGTGTGCCCTAATGACACCGGAAGGTCGCAAGGCCAGAATGGAGAAGATGGAACTTCTCTTCCGTGCTCAAACCCCGACTCAGTCCATTGCATCGACGTCATCAGAGACGGCACCGTCAACTTCACACCAGCATCGACCACCGGCCGGTGACCGCCCGGCATCGATGACGTCTCGGCCTTCGTCACCCTGTACTCTTCCGAGGGGATCATAGAGACAAACATCGACACCGTAAATCTCGGACCATTGAGGGAGCGAAATCTACCTTGCCATCGTCCGATCCACTGTCGAAGAAACCCCGTCCAGAAAAGGCACCGAGGCAGACCTCATCCGACAGGGGATCAGGAGCCGCGACTCCGCCTTTAATGGTGGTCCCGCCAGCTATGCCTCTGCCTCCTTCTTCTGTTCCGGAGCCGGGGCTGCTTGCTCCAGGTCTCCGAGAAGAACTGGCCCGGATGGTTCAGGAGGACATTGACAAGGCGATGCAATGACTCCAGGTTCCTCAGACACCGATACAGACTGCAGAATCACCGACCCGATTCCAGCAGCATTGGTGTCGCTGCTGTCCAGGATGGAAGCGCTCATAGCTGCTTTTCCACCGATGGACTCTGGGTCACGGATGGCGCCGGTGCCCTCCCCGCTCACACTGTCATCGGGAGGAGAAACACCGTTCCGCATCCCTCCATCGGGAGTTCTGCCTCAGCCACCGATGCAGATACGTCCAGCGCCACAGAGCCATCCATCGATGCCCGCGCCGGTGCCTCCAATAATTCCTCCGATTCCTTCGGAGCCTGACAGGGGCCTTCAGGTATTCTACCACTCTGTCCCCCTCTAGTTCCTAGAGGGTCAGGTGCTGATCCCTACAACACCTGGACTGATGATTCCTCTCCGGACACTGATGATTTACCTTCACCACCTTCACCCACTGAAAGTAGGAAGCGTTCTCCTCCAGAGGACCTCTCCTTTATAAATTTTGTGAAGGAAATGTCTGAATTGGCTCCCTTCCAATTGCAGAGTGAACAGGATGATAGGCACCAGATGATGGAGTTGCTCCAATTCTTGGATGC
Organism: Rhinatrema bivittatum; assembly: GCF_901001135.1. Taxonomy (NCBI): domain Eukaryota; kingdom Metazoa; phylum Chordata; class Amphibia; order Gymnophiona; family Rhinatrematidae; genus Rhinatrema; species Rhinatrema bivittatum. The sequence goes on from NC_042622.1 coordinate 231,312,522, forward strand.
TCCCAAAGAAATAGCCTCCATTCCTATCCACCAGGTTCTTATGGATCTCCTGAAGAAGAACTGGGAACATCCTGGCTCCATTCCTCCAGTTCCACAGGAAAGCTGACACTACCTATTTGGTGCAGTCAGCTCCAGGCTTTCAGAAATCACAATTAGATCACCACTCTGTAGTGGTGGAGTCTGCACAGAAGTGAGCAAAGAGGTCAAAGCCTCACTCTTCTGTTCCACCTGGCAAGGAACAGAAGTTCCTAGATGCCATTGGTCGCCGAATCTTTCAAGGGTCAATGCTCATCTCCCGGATTGCCGCCTTTTAGCTCTATATGACCCAATATAACAGGGTCATTTTTAAGCAAATAAGACTTCTCAGACTCCCTGCCTCAGCAATTTCAAGAACAGCTCCAAACACTAGTAAACAAGATTTTTGAGGCAGGCAAGCATGAGATCAGAACATCTTATGACATCTTTGATACTTCTACTAGAGTATCTGCAGCTGCTATTTTGGCGAGAAGGTGGGCCTGGCTCAAGACTTCTGACCTTCGCCCTGAAGTACAAGACAGGTTATCCGACCTGCCTTGTCTCGGAGATAATCTGTTTGGCAAACAGATTCAACGGACTGTGGCGGAACTAAAGGACCATCATGAGACTCTAAGACAGCTCTCTGATGCCTACCGACTATCCTTCTAAACAGCCCTTCAGGAAAGACTCTAAAAAGTCTGTCTTCTGTCCGAAGAATTCCTACCCGCCACCAACCAGATCCCGTGCCAAGAGACCTTTTCAAAAAGCACAGTCTCGTCAAACACGTAAACAAAAACCACAAGCAGCTCCTCAACCAGGGCCTGCTTCAGGTTTTTGACTTCCACCTAGAGAGCAGAAGCCAGATTCCACTGCCTCACATACCAGTGGGAGGTTGATTGTGCCACTTTTACAACATATGGCTCTTAATCACCTCAGACCAATGGGTACTGGCGATAATTGCTCAAGGTTACCGTCTGAACTCTCTCCGTGCCACCGGACTCCCCACCTCTACCGATGTGGAGAACATCCGATCACTTCATTCTTCTGGATCAAGAGGTCTCCCTCCTTCTCCAGTCCAAAGCAATAGAACCCGTATCATACTCTCAGCACGGCCTAGGGTTTATTCCTGGTACTTTCTAATTCCCAAAAAATCAGGAGGCGTCCGTCCTATTCTGGACCTACGGGCCCTCAACCAGTACCTCCAGTGAGAAAAGTTCAAGATGGTAACCTTGGGCTTGCTTCTTCCTCTTCTACAAAGAGGAGACTGGCTCTGCTCTCTAGACCTCCAGGACGCATATTGCGATAACTCCATCTCATCGCAAGTACCCGAGGTTTCTAGTAGGCCCCAAGCACTACCAATACTGAGTGCTTCCATTCGGCCTAGCGTCTGCGCCACGAGTCTTCACAAAATGCCTCGTAGTCGTCGCAGCCTTCCTCAGAACCCAAGGTGTTCACGTCTACCCCTACCTAGATAACTGTTTAGTCAGGGCTCCCACTCAGCAACCTGCTCTGTTCCTCAATCTAACCTTACACACCTTAATTTCATTAGGATTTCTAGTCAACTACGACAAATCCTATTTAGTCCCATCTCAAACCTTGTCGTTCATTGGGGCAGACTTGGACACCTTGCAGGCAAAGGCTTTCCTGCCTCAACAGCGAGCACTAACTCTCGTGTCTCTTGCTCACCAGCTGCAGTCTCAGCACTCTGCGACTGCATGCCAATTTCTCATCCTCCTGGGACACATGGCGTCCTCAGTCCACGTCACACCAATGGCCCGCTTGGCCATGAGACTCATGCACTGGACTCTAAGGTCACAATGGACTTAATCCTGTCGATCGTTGTCCACATCAGACTCACTCCTCTCGCCTGGTGGAAAAATCAGATCAATCTCCTCCAGGGCTTGCCGCTCCAGGCCCTCAAATCACACTCACCAACGCTTCCAACCTCGGCTGGGGAGCCCATGTGGGCAATCTGCAAAAACAAGGATCTTGGTCTCCAGAGGAAGCCAAACACCAAATACATTTACTGGAGCTTCAAGCAATCAGATATGCTCTCAGGGCTTTTCAGGATCGCCTCTTAAATCAAGTCATCCTGATTCAAACTGACAACCAGATGGCTATGTGGTACATCAACAAACAGGGAGGCACGGGCTCCTTCCTTCTGTCAGGAAGCTGCACAGATATGGGCGGAAGCTCTCTCCCATTCGATGAACCTCAGGGCCACCTACTTGCCGGGAGTGGCAAAGTGTTGGCAGACAAGCTGAGTCGCGTCTTTCAACCGCACGAATGGTCTCTCAACCCCTCGGTAGCGAACTCCATCTTCCAACAATGAGGATATCCTCTGATAGACCTCTTTGCGTCTCCTCAAAACCGCAAAGTAGAGAACTACTGATCTCTCATTCGCAGCAAATGCTCTCAGCCCAAAGACACATTCTCCCTCTCATGGGCAACCGGTCTGCTCTATGCATTCCTCCCACTTCCTCTTCTCTCGAAGACTCTCATGAAGTTACGTCAGGACAATGGAACCATGATCCTGATAGCGCCTCATTGGCCATGCCAAGTGTGGTTTCCAATACTTCAGGATCTCTCCATTCGCAGGCGCATTCCCTTAGGGATGGACCTGCTTCTGATCACTCAAAACGACGGGTGCCTACGCCATCCCAATCTTCACGCCTTGTCCCTGACGGCATGGATGTTGAAAGGTTAATCCTTCAGCCACTTAACCTTTCTGAACCAGTTTCCCGTGTCTTGATTGCTTCATGGAAGCATTCCACGAGAAAATCTTACTCTTACAAATGGAAAAGGTTCACATCATGGTGCTCTTCTCAGTCCCTTGACCCCTTTTCCTGTCCAATTCCGAAGTTTCTGGACTATCTCTGGCATCTATCAGTCGGGTCTTAAGACTTCTTCCATAGAATGCATGTCAGTGCGGTAGCTGCCTTCCATAAAGGTGTCGGGGATGTTCCTATATCAGTGCAACCCCTGGTATCACGTTTTTTGAAGGGCTTGCTCCACATCAAGCCTCCACTATGTCCTCTGGCCCCTTCTTGGGACCTTAATCTGGTTTTGGGTCAGCTCATGAAACCACCATTTGAGCCTCTTCACTCTTATGAACATAGATATCTCACATGGAAAGTGATTTTCCTTTTGGCTATCACTTCAGCTCACAGAGTTAGTGAATTACAGGCCCTAGTTACCTATCCGCCTTATACTAAACTTCTACAGGACCGGGCGGTACTCCGCACTCACCCTAAATTCTTACCTAAAGTAGTTTCGGATTTTCATCTCAATCAATCCATCATACTACCTACCTTTTTTACCCAGGCCCCATGCCAATCCAGGAGAGCAGGCTCTGCATTCCCTTGACTGTAAACGGGCTCTAGCATTCTACCTAGACCATACAGCTGCCCACAGGGAAAGCACTCAATTGTTTCTTTCCACCCTAACAAGTTAGGGAAGCCTGTGGGTAAACAGACTCTCTCCTCCTGGCTGGCAGACTGCATATCCTTTTGCTATCAGCAAGCGGGCATTCCATTTCAAGACCGTGTTAAAGCACACTCTGTGAGGGCCATGGCGAATTCAGTACCACACCTTGATCGGTGCCGCTTCTTGACATTTGCAGGGCTGCCACCTGGAGTTCTCTCCACACCTTTGCAGCCCACTATTGCTTGGACAAAGCCGGAAGACAAGATTCCATCTTCGGCCAGTCTGTCCTTTGTAACCTGTTTACAACATGATGTACCAACACCCTTCCGCCTGCCCAGTGGGGTTCAGGATGCCCTCTACCAAATTCCACCCCAGTTGTTGTGCCTGTTGCATGCCTTTGGGTACATTTGGTGCATGTTCGGATATCCTCAGCTCGGTACTCACCCATATGTGAGGACTACCATCCTGCTTGTCCTGTGAGAAAGCAAATGTTGCTTACCTGTAACAGGTGTCTTCACAGGACAGCAGGATGTTAGTCCTCACGAAACCCGCCAGCCGCCCCACGGTGTTGGGTTCGTAACGTTTTATTTTATTTTTCGGCACTGCCTGTAGCTTTTAAACAAGACTGAAGGGGGACCCCTGCTGGCTGCAGGGTTAGTGCCATGCTGGGCATGCCCAGTAGGGGCCAGTCAAAATTCTGGAAACTTTGACAGAAGTTTTCCGTGATAGGGCTCCATCCTGTGATGTCACCCATAAGTAAGGATAACATCCTGCTGTCCTGTGAGAACACCTGTTACAGGTAAGCAACATTTGCTTTCCTTAACTGAAAATTACCATATAAGAATAAGAAATGCTTAGCTCAAACGGTGATCATTCTCAAAAGGCATGCACCATCACCCTAAACTCCATTGGCATTTCCCATTCACCCGACATGGGCCATGCTTCGGCATTACTTCCTTAATCAGGGGTTGAAATACAGAAAGTCTTTTTGCTATGGACGCCTCTCGTACAATGAAGGAAAAACCTTTATAGAGCACAACCACGTCACTGCAACAGCTCTTTCAACAATGCCCATGTCGTGTGGATGGGGAGCACCGACAGAGTTTAGGGTGATGGTCCACACCTTTTGAGTGATTGCTGTTTGAGCTAAGTATTTCTTATTCTTATATGGTAATTTTCGGTTAAGGAGCATAAAGATTTTTTGGTGTTATTTGTAAGGATTGCAAGAAAGATAAATATAACTTTTTTTTTTTTTTAATGTTTTTGGCTATGAACTGTTGAGTATGACTGTAGATGACTGAAGTGAGTGTGCTGTGAATGCTGATACTGCTTGAGGCCCATTGTGGGTGAGAGAGTGGATTATATTATTGGCACAATTATTTCTAATACTGTTCCCCTCAATTTTTTTCTAAGGTATAATGACTTGTATCTTGTTTCTCGTAGCAGGACATTGCCTGTGATTTTGGGAATTTCCATGAAAGCTGTTGTGAATGAGTTGAGTGGAAAGTTGCTCTTTAATTCTTGCTGCCACTTTGACCAGACCGTCTCCATTGACCATGTTTTATATTGGTTTTCCAAAACCTTATAGAAAAAGGAATGCCATTGAGGTTCTTCTACAAAGAACCAGTCCAAAAGTAATCGCCAATTTGTGTTCCCCAGTTCCTGGGTCCCAAAGGTCCGAATATGCCTCAGTTGATAGTAGGGTAGGAAGTCTTTGGGAGATATATCATACTGATCACTGAGATTAGAAAACGTGAACAGAGCCATTAGGGGATAACATCTGGGATGGGCAGCATAATCCCTTCCTTGCCCACTGATAAAAAAAATGTTGAAGGCCCCACCCCTGGTGGGAAGTCTGCATTGTCCCTTATGGGCAAGAAGGGGGAAACAGGGTGCAGGGAGGCTTTCATTAACTGCCAGCACCACGTTTTCCGCAAAGGTGTGAGATAAGCATAACTAACTTAACATGCTCAGGGAGTAGGGAGTATCTTGCCTGTAACACGTAGCCCAGCGACATAGGATAAATCATTCGTGCTTCCAGATTGATATCCGTTTAAAAAGTGGTATTCAACAACCAATCCCCTCTATGCCTTAGGTTTATGGCATGATTATAAACTCTTAAGTCCAGAAGACCAAATCCACCCTTAGATTTAGGCTTCATCAGTACCTTGAAGGACGGGCCTCTGCTTCTTCCCATTCCATACGAACAGACTAAGATGGTGTAAGGAAAGTGGGAGCACCCCCAAAACATATAAACATCTAGGCAGGATGGTCATTTTCAATAGTTGAATGTGACCTATGAGGGATAGTGGCAGGTGCATCCAAGATGCAAGTGATGCTTCAGTCTTCTACAGTTTGGAAATATTAATATAGAGGGCTGAAATCTTTTGGGATCCATACACCTAAATATTTAATTTGATTCCCTGCCCATTTTAACGGGAATGCCCCCCCTCTCACTCTTGTTCTTCTCCCCTACCAATCATCAAAACCTCTGATTTGTCCAGGTTTAACTTAAACCCAGCTAAATGGCTGTATTCTGCTATAATCTACAAGATATTAGCCAGGGATCGAATGGGATCACCTATGTGTATTAGCAGATCATCAGCGAAAGCTGCTATTTTAAAAGTTGAGCCCCCAAACTTTATGCCTTTGTTGTCCGAGGAGTCTATGAGCCGCAATAGATCTAGTGAGAATACAAAAAGTAATGGTGACAAGGGGCATCCCTGTTGGGTGCCTCTGGAAAGCCAAAACCTTTGAATTCTCTATTCACCAGCACTGCTGCTTTTGGGTCGGAGTATAACCTTGTGAGAAATGAGATAAATTGACCTTGAAATCCAAATTTGTTTAGCGTTTCAAAAAGAATAATTCCCCAATGTCTGTAGGGCTGGTCTTGACCTGTCCTTTTTCATCCTTCATCGCCAGAATGTGTCCTCCCCTCCCATGTTTTTACCAGATTAGCTAATAGCTTCCTTGTTTTATTCCTATATTGAAAAAGTCTGTTTGTAATAAAGCAGTCATTTTAGGGGATGTGTTTTTTTTTTTTTGCTGTATAAGATCATGTAAAGCATTTTGTGTTGTGTAAATTGTGTTCTAGTGTCCACTGATATGCTCTGATTGTATTTCTTTTTGGCTAGTTCCAGCTGTTGCTCTAGATGTAGAATATCGTTTGCTAGCTCTGCCTTGCGCCTGACCACATATCAATCACTTCCCTCCTCATCACAGCCTTGGCTGTCTCCCAGTATAGGACTGGTTCATTTTAATGATCTTGATTAAAGTGAGCAAATTCTTTCCATTTTTCCCATAAATGTGCCTGGAATTTGGTGTCGTACTAGAGAGAGGCTGGAAATTTCCAGCACTGACTTCCCCGTCATGGGGTTAGGCCCATTATGTCCACCCATATCGGGGCATGGTAGGAGATAGCGAGGGGTCCTATTTCTGAACTGGTCACGTTAGCGAAACACTCCCTACTAATCAGTATGTAGTCTAAGCGAGAGGCCATCCCATGAGCTCTAGAAATATGAGTAAAACCCACCTCACCGGGGTGCAGGGCTCTCCACACTTCCACCAGGCCTAAATTTTGACATAGGGTAGGCCCTTTGAAAGGTCTGATCCTATAGCAGGCTTGGAAGGCCTCTTATCCATAGTAGGGTAATGTGTTATACTAAAGTCCTCCCCTAATAATAATGTGCTATCAGTATGTGGAACAACAAGTTAAAAAAAGCCTGCGAGTACACATTAGGAGCATATATATTCCCCAAGAATATTTTTTGCCAAATAATTCTGTTTCTAGAAATATCTCCCATCAGGATCTACCAACGATTTATGTATCATGTACGACAACGCCTTGTGGAACAAAATGGCGATCCTGCTCTGCAAGAATTAGAAGATGCCGAAAACACCTTTCCCACCCATTATTTTTGTAATTTACTGTGTTCTATGTCTGAGAGTTTGGTCTCCTGCAGCATTGCAATGTCAACTTTGTCTATGTATGGCCTGCAAAATCTTATATCTTTTAGTGACTGTTCCTATGCCACATACATTTCATGTGCAGCAGGCAATCCTGCCATTCAAATTTGGGGGAGAATGATTTATACCATGGATGCTTGTCCCATATTTGTTTAGGTTGAGGATACCCCAGCCTAGACCCTCCTGGGTTTGTCTGGAAAAGATCCCACCCATTATTCTGTACATATCCCTGTGGTGTGCTCATGATAACTGCGAAATATATTACATAAAAGCAGGAAATTCTTAATTCGGAGCCATAATATGCAGTGATATTTCCCCTACATTCTTCAGCATTTACCCCAACAGAATAACCCATTGTGGGTATAGGTTGGTCTGGAGAAAAATAGCGAGATAGAGATATAGATATCTTGTCCAAACGTAACCACCACCGAGAGCTAGGCGCTCCTCACAGTACACGTGCCCGTACGTGGGGTCTCGTCACCTACCGTCTCTTTTTGTAAAGAAATAGTGCGGTATGTCCAATTTTGAAAAAGTTATATCTTCAGTAGTTAATTTTGTTTGTAATGTCCAACTTGTATTTGCATGTTTTAGCCCCTAGAGCCGATTGCCCAAGAGTTACCATGACCAGGTTCAGCCACAGTTCAATCCTCAAATGAAAGTTGTAGCTGCCTTGACATCTGTGAAGAAAGCTGTCTGTCCTTGTGAAAGATTTTTAATTTTGCCAGAAATAGCAGTGTCTAGTGGATTTTCAGACTTGTGAGTTGCTTGCAAGCCATGGAGAAGGCCTTTCTTCGCATGGTGATGGAGGCTGAATAGTGTTGAAATAGGATTTTCTCCCCCTCCAGCCGTAGTTTGGGTAGGCATCTGTAAGTTAATTGAATATAGACTTTGTGTGCAAAATTGAGGACTCTGAAGATGACTGCCTAAGGCCAGTTGGAGTTGGCTTCACTGGCCTGCATAGGCCCAATCGATGGGCCCTTTTGATTCTTCAGGCGCCCTTCTCCTTGTCCAGGTTGAGGGCCTGGGTCAACCAAGTTTCAAGATGAGTTCCCAGTACTTGCCAATCGCTCTCAAATTGCTGTGACTGGATCTATTTTCTGAATCCTCTACTTTTGCTTGTAAGGATTCATTGGTATCTTTCAGCTTTTTGAGCTTGTGCGCCATGTAGGCGGAGGATTATTTTTTGTTCTGCAGCTTGCAGTTGGTGCTGTGTAGCTGTAAATTGTGAGCTTATGCCAGTTATTTGGGAAGATAGCTGCATGAATCTGCCCCCCAATGCTGCAATTACTGTCGCCACTATTTCTGAGCTGCTTGTTTCCATCATTTCTGCTTCAGTTGCAAGCTCTTGGGTGTTGGCCATCTTTGCCTCTGCCCTCTTGCTTTCTCCTTCTCTTTCCTCGTTGCTTTTGTCGCTGTTTGAATCAAATAGTTCTCTCAAATTATTCGGGAGGTTTCTTGGAGCCAAGTGAATAGGGATGATGTGTTCTAGAGACTATTTTAGAAGCTGTAGCCTTAAGATCGCTTGATAGGGAGGGGACACTAGGAGAGATCAAACACGTCTTCTCTCTCTCTCACAGCATCACGAGACCCCCCTCTCTCAATCTATTTATTACCATTTCATCTTCCAGCAAAAAACAAACAAAAAAAAAAACTGCTGGCCCTGATCATTGAATTTAATTGCTGCTATCATAGGCCAATTTGAAAAGCCAAGTTTAGAGTTCTTTCTCAAATAACCAGATCATTTGTAATCTCAGCTCATATGGTAGTTCCTAACATTGTTTGCTTTTTTGGCCACCGCAAGCTCACTGATTAGACTGTTTCAATGAGTTAGCCACGGACGCCTAGTTCTCTTTCCTGAGTGGTAACTCCTAATATGGAACCTAATATTTTGTAACTATAGCATGGGTTACTTTTCCCTATATGCATCACCTTGTACTTGTCCACATTAAACTTAATCTGTTATTTGGACGTCCAATCGTCTTGCAAAGTCTTACTGCAATCTACCTTATAAATGGGCTCTGACCGGCCCGCAAATGCGCAGTAGAGAGCAGCTCTATTGCGCATGCGCGGGCATGTCGGCCAGAGTTTGCCTGTTGACAAAAATGGCGCTGGGAGGACCCATAGCGGCGGTGCGCACGCCATCCGAAGGGATTGTGAATGAGCTGGGAGAGGAGGGGATTGAGAGAGGGGAGTGCCTGAGGGGAGAGGGAGGGAGGAGAGAGTGAGGTGAGAATAGAGGTGGGAGGGAGAATAGAGGTGGGGGGGAAGGAAATGGACTGAAAAAATGTTTTTTAATGTAGCCTGTCAAGGGCTTAATGGCTAGTTTATTATAATCCACATGTGATTAAACTAGGCTGAATAATTTTGTCATCTGCAGATTTGATCACCTCTTTCATTGTATCCCTTTCCAGATTTTTTTATAAATATATTGAAAAGCACTGGTCCAAGAACAGATCCCTGAGGCACTCCACTGTTTACCTTTTTTACACTGTGAAAACGAACTGTTTAATCCTACTGTTTCCTGTCTTTTAACCAGTTTGCAATCCATGAAAGGACATCGCCTCCCATCACATGACTTTTTAATTTTCTTAGAAGCCTCTCATGAGGCACTTTGACAGACATCTTCTGAAAATCCAAATATACCACATCTACCAGTTCACCTTTATCCACATGTTAATCCCCTTAAAAAAAAAAAAAAAAAAAAATTTGTGACAAGACTTCCCTTGGGTACATCCATGTTGGCTGTGTCCCATTAAACCATGTCTGTCTGTATGTTCTATGATTTAGTTTAGATTGTTTCCACTACTTTTTCCCAGCACTGAAGTCTGGTGCACTGGTCTAAAGTTTCCCAGATCACCCCAGAACCCTTTTGGGTTTCATTGGCCTCCCCCCCCCCCCCCCCCCCCCCCCCTCCAACCAGGTACAGTGGCAGATGAAATTTAATGCAGACAAGTGCAAAGTGATACACATAAGGCAAAGTAATCCTAAGTATAAGTACACAGTGCTGGATTCCATAATAGAAATCTCCACCCAGGAAAAGATCTTTGTCATTGTGGACAATATTTTGAAATTCTCAGCTCAGTGTACTGTGGCAGTTAAAACAGCAAATAGGATGTTAGGTATCATTTAGAAAGTAATGGAGTAATATTTAGTAATGGAGAGCAAAGCTGAATATCATAATGCCTCTGTGTATACCTATGTGGTGCAACCACATCTGTGGTATGATAGAAGCTTATAAAATCATGAGTAGGGTGGAGCAGACATAGGGAATGGTTATTTACTCTTTCAGCTAATGCAAGGACTAGGGAATAATGTATGAAACTAACAAGAAGCAGATTTAAAACAAACTAGAGAAGTATTTTTTTTTTCACTTAGCACACAGTTAAGCTGTGGGAGGGAGGTTCTGAAAGCCAAATTTAGGCTCTTAGGTAGAAAGCTTAAATCCAGAACCTCCAGGGTAGCATTCTCTGAAATGCTCCCTGTTCCACGTGCAGGTCACCAGAGGCAGGCAGAGCTCCGGCGTCTCAATGTGTGGATGAGATGATGGTGCAAGGAAGAGGGATTCAGTTTTGTTAGGAACTGGGGAACCTTTTGGGGAAGGGGGAGTCTCTTCCGAAGGAATGGGCTCCACCTTAACCAGGGTGGAACCAGACTGCTGGCACTAACCTTTAAAAAGGAGATAGAGCAGCTTTTAAACTAGAACAAAGGGGAAAGCCGACAGTCGCTCAGCAGCGCATGGTTCGGAGACAGGTATCTTTAAAGGATACTAATGATGCATTAGAATTAGGGCATCCCGACTGAGGTTCCAATAATTAGAAAAATAGTCCAAGTGCCTGTAACTAAAAACTCACCTGAGCTAAAAAATTCTAACTTATCCCTATCAATTAAAAAGCAGAATGAAAATACAAACAAAAAACAAACTTTGAAATGTTTGTATGCTAATGCCAGAAGTCTAAGAAGTAAGATGGGAGAATTAGAATGTATAGCAGTGAATGATGACATAGACTTAATTGGCATCTCAGAGACATGGTGGAAAGAGGATAACCAATGGGACAGTGCTATACCGGGGTACAAATTATATCGCAATGACAGAGAGGAGCACTCGGGAGGAGGTGTGGCGCTTTATGTCCGGGATGGCATAGAGTCCAACAGGATAAACATCCTGCATGAGACTAAATACAAAATTGAATCTTTATGGGTAGAAATTCCTTGTGTGTCGGGGAAAACTATAGTGATAGGGGTATACTACCGTCCACCTGGTCAAGATGGTGAGACGGACAGTGAAATGCTAAGAGAAATTAGGGAAGCTAACCAAATTAGTAGTGCGGTAATAATGGGAGACTTCAATTACCCCAATATTGACTGGGTAAATGTATCATCGGGTCACGCTAGAGAGATAACGTTCCTGGATGGAACAAATGATAGCTTTATGGAGCAATTGGTTCAGGAACCGACGAGAGAGGGAGCAATTTTAGATCTAATTCTCAGTGGAGCACAGGACTTGGTGAGAGAGGTAACGGTGGTGGGGCCGCTTGGCAATAGTGATCATAATATGATCAAATTTGATTTAATGACTGGAAGAGGAACAGTGTGCAAATCCAAGGCTCTCATGCTAAACTTTCAAAAGGGAAACTTTGATAAAATAAGAAAAATTGTTAGAAAAAAACTGAAAGGAGCAGCTACAAAAGTAAAAAAAAAAAATGTCCAAGAGGCGTGGTCATTGTTAAAAAATACCATTCTAGAAGCACAGTCCAGATGTATTCCACACATTAAGAAAGGTAGAAAGAAGGCAAAACGATTACCGGCATGGTTAAAAGGGGAGGTGAAAGAAGCTATTTTAGCCAAAAGATCTTCATTCAAAAATTGGAAGAAGGATCCAACAGAAGTAAATAGGATAAAGCATAAACATTGACAAGTTAAATGTAAAACATTGATAAGACAGGCTAAGAGAGAATTTGAAAAGAAGTTGGCTGTAGAGGCAAAAACTCACAAAAACTTTTTAAAATATATCCGAAGCAGAAAGCCTGTGAGGGAGTCAGTTGGACCGTTAGATGATCGAGGGGTTAAAGGGGCACTTAGAGAAGATAAGGCCATCCCGGAAAGATTAAATTATTTCTTTGCTTCGGTGTTTACTGAAGAGGATGTTGGGGAGGTACCCGTAATGGAGAAGGTTTTCATGGGTAATGATTCAGATGGACTGAATCAAATCACGGTGAATCTAGAAGATGTGGTAGGCCTGATTGACAAACTGAATAGTAGTAAATCACCTGGACCGGATGGTATACACCCCAGAGTTCTGAAGGAACTAAAAAATGAAATTTCAGACCTATTAGTAAAAATTTGTAACATGTCATTAAAATCATCCATTGTACCTGAAGACTGGAGGATAGCAAATGTAACCCCAATATTTAAAAAGGGCTCCAGGGGCGAAACGGGAAACTACAGATCGGCTAGCCTGACTTCAGTGCCAGGAAAAATAGTGGAAAGTGTTCTAAACATCAAAATCACAGAACATATAGAAAGACATGGTTTAATGGAACAAAGTCAGCATGGCTTTACCCAGGGCAAGTCTTGCCTCACAAATCTGCTTCACTTTTTTGAAGGAGTTAATAAACATGTGGATAAAGGTGAACTGGTAGATATAGTATACTTGGATTTTCAGAAGGCGTTTGACAAAGTTCCTCATGAGAGGCTTCTAGGAAAAGTAAAAAGTCATGGGATAGGTGGTGATGTCCTTTCATGGATTGCAAACTGGCTAAAAGGAAACAGAGTAGGATTAAATGGACAATTTTCTCAGTGGAAGGGAGTGGACAGTGGAGTGCCTCAGGGATCTGTATTGGGACCCTTACTGTTCAATATATTTATAAATGATCTGGAAAGAAATATGACGAGTGAGATAATCAAATTTGCAGATGACACAAAATTGTTCAGAGTAGTTAAATCACAAGCAGATTGTGATAAATTGCAGGAAGACCTAGTGAGACTGGAAAATTGGGCATCCAAATGGCAGATGAAATTTAATGTGGATAAGTGCAAGGTGATGCATATAGGGAAAAATAACCCATGCTATAATTACACAATGTTGGGTTCCATATTAGGTGCTACAACCCAAGAAAGAGATCTGTGTCATAGTGGATAACACATCAGTGTGCTGCAGCAGTCAAAGCAAACAGAATGTTGGGAATTATTAGAAAGGGAATGGTGAATAAAATGGAAAATGTCATAATGTCTCTGTATCACTCCATGGTGAAGACCGCACCTTGAATACTGTGTACAATTTTGGTCGCTGCATCTCAAAAAAGATATAATTGCGATGGAGAAGGTACAGAGAAGAGCTACCAAAATGATAAAGGGAATGGAACACCTCCCCTATGAGGAAAGTAAAGAGGTTAGGACTTTTCAGCTTGGAGAAGAGACGGCTGAGGGGGGATATGATAGAGGTGTTTAAAATCATGAGAGGTCTAGAACGGGTAGATGTGAATTGGTTATTTACCCTTTCGGATAGTAGAAAGACTAGGGGGCACTCCATGAAGTTAGCATGGGGCACATTTAAAACTAATCGGAGAAGTTCTTTTTTACTCAACGCACAATTAAACTCTGGAATTTGTTGCCAGAGGATGTGGTTAGTGCAGTTAGTATAGCTGTGTTTAAAAAAGGATTGGATAAGTTCTTGGAGGAGAAGTCCATTACCTGCTATTAAGTTCACTTAGAGAATAGCCACTGCCATTAGCAATGGTAACATGGAATAGACTTAGTTTTTGGGTACTTGCCAGGTTCTTTTGGCCTGGATTGGCCACTGTTGGAAACAGGATGCTGGGCTTGATGGACCCTTGGTCTGACCCAGTATGGCATTTTCTTATGTTTTTATGTTCTTATTGCTGGAGAATGTGGTCAAGGCAAATAGCATAGCTGAGTTTAAAAGGGGTTTGGATAAGTTCCTGGATGAAAAGTCCATAAACAATCATTACCCAGGGAGACTTGGGGAAAACCACCACTTATCCTTGGGGGAGTGGTCATAAAAAAAAAATGAATCTACTCTTTGGGATCTGCTGGGTATTTCCTAGAGATCCGTATTGGCTCCTTCCAGAGACAGAATGCTGGGTTTGGACCATTGTTCTGAGACAGTATAACATTTCTTAAAATATTTCTTCCTAGAAAAGGTGGTGGATGCATGGAATGGCCACCTGGTTGAGGAGGTAAAGATAAAAATGGTAATAGAATTCATGGAAGCACAGAACAAGCATAGAAGATTCCAGGTTGTGAAGAATGCACTGAAATAAAGGTTAACAAACAAAAAGAAGTATATAAGGTGATACCTTTATAATGGGTTAACTTAATACATTTTTGGACTAGTTTTCAAGATCATTTTTTTTCCCTTCAAGTCACAATTTGAATGAGCAAAATATATTACCAAGAAATATAAAATAGTGTGCTTGTAATAAATCAAAAAAAGCATTCTAATGATAAAGGGAAGGGTTGAGGGAGGTTTGGGTGATCAGAAGGTGACAGGCAATATAATTTTATGGTTCATAATGTGATAGGAAACTTAAGTTCCTTTTTAGAGTACTTTTGTGTAAGTGAGGAGAAAGCCAGAGATCAACTGGGATCTATGATACTGCACCAAGAATTCAGTTGGTGAGACTAAAATATTCTTATGGTTCTTATCTGCTGTCATATTTCGTGTTTCTTTGTTTAGAGGTATTTTTGAAACCATAAATGTTTTATTAGCAATATCCTGTGTTTTTATAAAGGAACAAAGTTCACTGCTTTTTAGGGTGTCGATTGCTGCATATTGTGATGTTCTCTTACCTTGAGTACACAAGCAAGACTGCATTTCTTTAAGTAATAGGAGGAAGAGGTGGAGTTACAGTTGTGCTGCTAAATGTCATGGGGAGAAGATAGAGAGGGAAAACTTCAGAGGAAATTTTTTAAATGCAGTGTTAAATAGGTATGCTAAAAAAAACCCCAAAAAACAGGTAAATGAAATTAGAATCAGGCCAATACAGTACAGTGCGCTTCGACGGAGCGCACTGTTAGCCTGCTCTTGGACGCGCGTTTTCCCTTACCTCTTATTTGGTAAGGGGAGGAAAACACGCGTCCAACCTGCGGCACCTAATAGCGCCCTCAACATGCAAATGCATGTTGATGGCCCTATTATGTATGCGCGCGGGATACAGAAAGTAAAATGTGCAGCCAAGCCGCACGTTTTACTTTCAGAAATTAGCGCTGACCCAAAGGTAGGCGTTAATTTCTTCCGGCACCGGGAAAGTGCACAGAAAAGCAGTAAAAACTGCTTTTCTGTGCACCCTCCGACTTAATATCATGGCGATATTAAGTCGGAGGTCCCAAAGAGTAAAAAAAAGTTAAAAATAAAAAAAAATATATTTTGAATTCGGCCTGTGGCTGTCAGCGGGCTCGAGAACCGATGCCGGTAAAATTGAGCGTCTGCTGTCAAACCCGCTGACAGCCTCCGCTCCCCATTTCTACCGCACCAACTAATTTGAATACTGAATCGTGCGCACCGGCTAGGGGCCGGTGCACACGCCGGGAGAGAAGTCCGCTCTCCCGTGGACTTTACTGAATCGGCCTGAATGTAAGCAAAAATTAAGAGTTGAACATACAACATTTTAACTATGTTTATATGCTTTGCTCAGAAATGAAAGGACATGGAAATGGGGATTTTTCTGCTTGTAACCAAGAATTGAGGTAAAACATACTTTGCATTAGAGATTTATTCTGATTTCTGAATCCCTTTCATGTTCTACCCTGGCCTTGTAAATTAGGTGCAAACATTTTTCACACTGCACTTTTTTCCAAATACATGGCATCCACATCAACCAAACTTTTACAAGTTGGCAAGGGAGAGTGATGTGTGTTTGCTTGTTCATTCTGGGATGGATGGGGGTGCAGCTGTCTGTTAAATCTTTGGTGGAAGGAAACATTAGCTCTCAACTAAATTTTTAACTTTTTTTTTTTTTTTTAAAGAAAACAGACAATAGTTTTAGTAGTCCCAAAAGCTTGTAGACTAAGTAATAGAAGTTCATAAATTACAATGTTTCTCTGTAGCACATTCTTTCCCCAAGCAGATATTTTGCTCTTTGTGCCTTTTTTTTTAAAGTAAAAAGAGGATGGTTCAGTGCTCCTGAAATTTTTTCCGAATTGCAAGAAACCAGTGTTGAGCACATTGGGCTAGTTTAAGGGGCTTCAGTGTGGAGAGAGCATGGGTCTCTGAACTTTTAGATATAATTTTTTTTTTTTTTTGCTTAAGACTCCAGTTACTAGTTTTATGTTTGAATATGTAGGTGGTGGTCGAGACCCTTTCCTTTATGCCATAGAAAGCTTCTGTCAACACCAAACTCTGCTTCATTATTGGCGTCCATGCTGTGAGCTTATAGCTGTGATCATACATCATCCCCTCTTTAGCTCACAACATAAAAATCGTAAAACAAAAATTACTTTGACAGCATCTCTATTTATTAGTGCATTTTAATTAGAACATGATCAAGAAATGGTTCATGAATATTCATGATGAAGGTTATTAAAATGTATAATTAATCAGTAGGGAGTTTGATTTTAATTATATTAATGGGGGGTACTCCCTGTTTTGGGTATTTTTTCCTGCCTTTCTCTTTTTACAGGGCTGTGTTCTGTAAACCTTTCCTTGTGATCATGGCACACACATTTGTAGCTGTGAGGCACACATATATCAAATTTTGATTATAGTCCATTCATAGCATTTTGTAGAGATTTCTCTTTTTATTTGTAGAAATTCTTATAGGATCCTTACAAGTTTTTATATGCATTGCATTATTTAGCACAGTTAGTCAATGATGTTTCCTTGCTTTTCTGAAAGACAGTTTTTTTTTTATTATATTTGTTTTAAAAGGTTAGAGGCTGGAGGATGTGGGATATCTTTATGGTTGTATGCAAGGTCTGTAGGCACAAGTTGGAGGAAGAAGGGTTGAAAGCTGTAGTAAAGTGGACAACATACATCACTGCTTTGAACAGTGTGTGGATTAGGAAAACATTGATGTCCTGCTGGCTCTGTCCACCACTAATTGTAATATGCATTTGTTTCACATAATGTTACATTGCTCTACCCATCCATGTTGCTGGTGAATGACAGATAAATTGTATTATGAAACATAGAATAAGGCCTCCTCATACATTGAGATGTTCAGTACATAATGGTGAGTGATTTATATAAAGTTCTGAGCCAAAGAGAACCTAAAGCAGGGTTTCCCAAACCTGTGCTGGTGACCCCCCACAGCCAGTCAGGGGTTTTCAGTATATTAAATCTGCATGATAAATTTCTGATGCATATTCATTGTGGCTATCCTGAAAACCCACCTGGCTGTGGGATCACTGGAACAGGCTTAGGAAGTCCTGACCTAAAGTAATGTATATTTATGGACTGCTTTTACCCAACTGTGTAGGTTGATATTTGTGTACATCCCAGAACTGAAAATTTGATCGGCTGTCCAAATTACAGCCTTTCCCTAGAAGTGCCTAAGTTGAGAGGCGAGATGTTCATGGGGTGGAATGATGGACAAGGCCTTAATTGAATGATCAGTGACCTTGGCCCCTCCTCATGCTTTGGTTCTGTTTCTGCTTCTGCATTTCTTCTTGGGCAACATAGTAGATAACAGTAGATTAGGACTAATTAGCAGTTTCTGGTTAGATGAGCATGCAAACTTCCATTCTTAGACCAATAGCCAGCCACCACCTATTTGTCCCAAGTTTAAATTGTCATAGATCACATCTGCAGCCCTGCTTACCTTCTAGAGCAAGGATTATCAATCCAGTCCTCGGGACATTCAACCAGTCAAGGTTTTCAGGCTATCCTCAGTTGAATATGCATGAGAGTTACATTCACTGTCTCTGTTGTGTGCAAATGTATCTCATGCATATTCATTGTGCATAGCCTGAAAACCTGACTGGGTGTGTCCCTGAGGACGGAGTTGAAATCCACAGCTCTAGACTAGAGAAGACTAACTGGTGCTCAAGGGCAGAGAAGTTTTTGTTTTGTTTTTTGACCTGACAGTTTTCTCATCCTGCTTTGGAATTGCAACACATTTGGAACCAGGCCTGTGATCTGGTGCCATGAGCTTTTGTTTACAACTGCCCAGGGTGTCCCCATCCCTCCCCCCCCCTTTTTTTTATCCCTTGCCAAATAATTTTAATCCAGTTATTACAGTAACAGTCCTTTGGTGGTTGGGAGTTGCACACACCAAGCTTCCTTCCAGAACCTTGCAATCATGGGCCCTTAATTATCCACTAGGTGTCTCATTACACCTTCCTCCATCTTTCCCCTCCACCCTCCTGGTAAATACTGCCTCTGAAGCATCCCCATCCAACCTGGGGAGCAGAAGATTGGAGTTTAAGCCAACTTTATTTTATTCTTTCGTATGCAGCAGCGCCAATTCAATATTTTGAAATTGACTGGTTTGTGGCAGTTGAGGACTGGGGTTGGAGATTTCACAGCCAAACTGGTCAGCAGACATGATTTAGCATGTTCATGAGATTTGCAAGACTCTGTGTTTCTGTAAATAACCTCTGGATGTTCACAAGACATGCCATTGTTTTGCAGATAGCCGCTCATAGATTGCTTGTAGGTTCCCCCTATGCAGCAGGTTCTATACTGATGTCATTTCCTGATACAAAGAATTTTTTTTTCCTTGGATCCAGTTTTCTTCCAGTGTGTTTCAGTGAAATAGAATTCCTCTTGTGAATGACACAACTGTTCAGTTTGTAAAATCTAGGGGCAGCTGAAATCCATTTTTGGAAAACAAGTGTTGCATCTGCTTTTCGTTTTAAATGTGAAAAAAAAGCTTGTTTACATCCTAAGTGAGATGTACATAATTAAAATGCCACTATATGATTTTCAATTTAGCATGCATCTTGTATAAGGCTTGTACTACTCCCTCAACCCCACCACTACCATATTTTGATTTGTGGTGCTTTAGTTCAAACGACCATAAAACCCAATTTAGACCCCTTTATTATCTGCTGTACTATCTTATTCAACCTTTTCACCTTTGCTGGATTCCCACCCCCCTGTTTCTTTCCTTAGCCTTACCATGCATGCCTAATGGTTTTTGCAGCTTGTCATAGCTTGCAAAGGTCTTAGGGGATACAGCATACTTGAAAGGTAGTATATAAACCCAAAATTCCTTCTATTAGTAGCACAGCTCCTTTCAGCTGTACTATGGGCAAATTCAGCCTGTACAGTCAAGAATTCCTTGGTAACTGTTTAATCTGGAAGGGTTGAAGTTCTTCCTTTAGGAACTGGGTGGTGAAGACTGGCATGCATTCCATTTTTGGATGGCTTGGAGCGAATAGCCCAGTGTATGTGGCATTATTTTATTTTATTTATTTTTTTTTTTGCGCACTTGGATGAATCTGCTCTAGGTTTTCTGAATCAAGGCCAGCATTAATTTGCTGGTTTGGATCTGTTCAACTTCATTGCAAATGCTGTGGTGAAACCAAAGTGACATGATGGTTCGAGTGCTTCATTTAAGCATTTCTGTTGCTGTTTGTGGGGATATGTAGATGAATTGCTTTGGAAAGCAAAAGTTTATTCTAGGAAGTAGGTAGTAGAATTGGCAGTAATTCTCCTCAGTACCCAAGGTATTATTAGAGGTTTATCCCTGCACTGCAGAGTAATCACATTGGAAATTTTTGATTAGAAAACAAAATCTAAATGAGTTATGAATATTCATTAGGCACATAGATTAATATGCATAATTATGCAAATTAGGCAGCAATTAAACACCAGTTCTCTGGGGAAATGATTAACACAAAGGCACAGAAATAGAAGGATGTAATTTGAAAGAAGTTTCTGGTTAACTGAACAGTGAAGGAACCAAGGAGACAAATATGGCGTGTTTGCCATAGTAATCAGCTTTTATTCATGTGAAAATTTTCTTATGACAAGAGTTGAGTCCCCTTCTTCCCCTGTTATCCCCTTGCTTGTAGGAAAGTGCAACAACTTTATTTTAACCTCCCTGCAAATAGTTCATATGGTGTGCTGTGGGGACAAGCTATGAATTCCAAAAAATGCCTGTCTGACATGGGTAGGAATTTCTCTCAAATGCCTTTGTAGTGTGTAGGAGCCCAAGCAACCACCTGGGGCCCAGAATGCAGCAGATTGTCTCAAAAGCTGAGTAAATGCTATTTGGTCAATCCTCCTCCTTCCCTCACCTCCAAATGCAATGATGATACACATAAGTTTACTGGATTTTGCGGCTCTGTTTACTATAAACAGAAGCCTGCTGGGAGTGTATGCTTTACTGCTCTGGTTATCAGGGTTAAAGGAAGCACCCAGTACCTGAATGTGCACACTTTGGGGTAGATTTTAAACATACATGTGTGGTTCCCTGTGCATGCACATGGACACGCCAATATTATAACATGCATGCACTGGATTTTATCATCTGGGGGGGGGGGGGTGAATTTTGGTGAATTCCGAGTGGCGACGCAATGGGGCCTTAAGGAGCGGACTGGGAGGGAACTTCCCAAACCCCCTGCCCTAACCTTCCTTTCCCTTCCCCTCTCCTCCCCACCCCCTAAACTTAATCTACCTTTCACCATTTTTTAAATTTTGTTACTTCTCCTCAGGAGCAGAAGTAAGTTATGTGAGCCAGCTGGCTGCCAGCTTGCACGCTTCCCCGGGACAGTGGCTAATGGTTGCTACCCCGGCCGACCTCTGTCCCGCCCCGCTCCTCCCTGCAGGGCCTGGTCACATGTGAAAGTGGCGATTTTTACGTGCGCCGAGCTTTTAAAATCTTGCCTTTTGTGTGTGGGCAGCTTTTAGCACGTTCTGTGCATTTTTCCTTTTTCTAAGTCATTTTTGTGAGGAATTTTGCCATTCAGAAGGCTCTTGATTGCTAAAGCAGCCATATTTTTTTTTCTCAGAAGACAAATCTGTTTCATAGGTTCTATTTAGGTAACAGTAAGATACCATCTCCACAGGTTTTAAACCTGTGTAGATGTATGTATACATACACATACACCCAGTGACTTTCAAAATATTTCACCCCCTAAAAAGTCAGCATATTTGTGTGGATTACAAATGAGAAACAGATTGTTCCAGATAGTATGCTTATTGCAAACCAGTATGCTCTTAAAGTAAATTTTCAAAGTCACAATTCATTACTTTCCTAGCATGTAACCAGATGGACTCGGGACCAATGGGTTATGTGCCCCTGCCAGCAGATGGAGACTGAGTCAGATTTCAAAGCTGACGTCACCCTAGATACACCCCTGCAGTGACCTCAGCCCTTCAGTATTTCTCAGTCTCCAGCAGATGGTGGACATATCCCTATGAGGATTGCTGTACTTTTTGGAAGGAGAAATTCTACATATAAACTGGAGAAAAAATTGAGCCCCACTCTCCTGCAGTGATACCTAAAGGTCACTCCCCTATTTGAGAATTCCTGAGGCAATTTCAAAGATCCCTCAGAGGTGTGCCTTAGTCCAGTGGACTTTGCTGCTTAAGCAGCTAAAAGGCAGTGGGTGCAGGAAGCCAAGTGTGGCGGTGATGGCCAGAGCCCTCTTCCCCCACAGCTGGAGACAGTCCCTGTACTCAGCCGGTAAGCACTGAGCTCAGGTAAGTTTAAAAAAAAAAAATTACCTCCCAATTCAGAGGTATTGGAGGGGTTTTGGTAAGACTTCCTTCGGTCTCCTTGCTCAGTGCACGGTATTGACGTCCCCAATCCTGTTGGGGTGTGGGGAAGTGGGCTTCTGAGCGGGTTGAGCCCCCTCCCCCCCCCCCCCCCCCCGGGGGCTAGGCCCCGCTTTAGGCTTGGTTGGCACACCACATGGTAGGTTGTGGCGGCGTCATACATGCTTCTTTGTGCATGCTGTATTGCTCTTTATAGAATGTCAGTACGCCAGTGCATTGGCTCTGCGCACGAAGCTGTGCGTACAACCTACTAAGCGCAGAGTACAGGTAAAGCTGGGTGCATGGGCTGTGCATGCACTTCTCCACATCCTGCCTAGCTACCCGAAATCTGTGAATAAAAATTTTAAGCGCGAGCCAACAGAACAAACAGTTACCACCTCCAGTGGCTCCAGTAACCAAGAAACATAAGCGCCTTTATTTCTCACAGGACAAGCAGGATGGTTGTCCTCACAAATGGGTGACATCGAGGATGGAGCCCACCACGGAAAACTTCTGTCAAAGTTTAAACAGAACTTTGACTGGCCCCTACTGGGCATGCCCAGCAAGGCACTGACCCTGCAGCCAGCAGGGGTCTCCCTTCAGTCTTCTTTTTTCCGCGCAGCAGTTGCCACGCGGTGAAAGGAGCTCTCTAACCACGTTCCTGACAGGAATTTGGAAATTAATTTCCTAAGAAAATTTGCCCCTCAGGGGTCTCCCTTCGACAAATTTTTAGTCATCTTACGGAACCCGGTAAGTTTTTTGCCTTTTTCCATCGACTACCGTCGAATTTGGCCCTTGAGGCCTGTTGGCACTTACCGATCCCCAGCCTAAATTTTGGCTTCAGGCCATGGCAACGGGGTTCCGCCGTTGTCCGGATTGTACCCGAACTATGTCCATCACAGACCCCCACAGGGTTTGTGTGATGTGTTTGGGTAGTGAGCATGATGTCCTGACTTGCACCAAATGTGCCTTAATGACACCCAAGGGTCGCAAAGCCAGGATGGAGAAGATGGGGCTCCTCTTCCATGCACCCACCCCAACGCCATCGATAGCATCGACGTCATCGGAACCGGCACCGTCGAAGTTGTACCATCATCGTCAACCCTCCGGTGACCGTCCGCCATCGATCGCTTCTCGGCCGTCGACTCCCGTCCCTTCCCCGGATGGGCGAGGGGATCGGAAGGAAAAGCACCGCTATCGACGGCACAAATCTCGGCCTGTCGAGGATCCACAGCCATCGACCTCTGCTCAAGCCGAGCCACCGACAAAGAAGCCGCGAACAGACCGGACACCCTCCACGTCTCGTTCGCAGGCATCGAGGAAACCCTCACCCTCCCGGGGTGCGGGGGCCGTGATCCCACCGGTTACGGTGGTCCCTCCGGCCCTGCCTCAGCCTCCCTCTCCCGTCGAGCCGGGTATGGTTACCCCTGGTCTCCGGGCAGAACTGGACCGGCTGGTCCAGGAGGCCATCGAGAAAGCGATGAAGAAATTGCAACCTCCATCGGCACCGTCTCCGGCACCGGTTCCAGTGCCGCCCCCGGCACCGACACCGGCACCGGCTTCGCCACCGAGGAGGGAACCGACCACCGAGCCGTTGATACAAGCGCTAGCACCGCTACTGAGCCGTATGGAGGCGCTCATGACGGCCCTTCCATCGGTGATTCCAGTGCCATCGACAACACCACCGTCTCCGACTGGATTTTCATCGGCAGGAGAAACACCGTTCCGGATTCCCCCTTCCGGGGTGGTTCCATCGGTGCCTTCTGGTATATCTCCACCGATATATCCTTCGGTTCCATCCATTCCACGCCAGGCACCGATTCCATCGACAGCACCGAAGCCATCGATGCCATTTCTGGTTCCACCTACGGCACCGATTCCACCTCGGTTTCCATCGATGCCTTTAGAGCCTCAGCCAGGTCCATCAGGGTTACAAACCCCACTTGATCCCTACGATACCTGGGGTGATGATGATGATACATCTTCTGACACGGATTTGCCTTCGCCTCCATCTCCTACAGAGAGTAGAAAAAGATCTCCTCCTGAGGATCTATCTTTCATTAATTTTGTGAAGGAGATGTCAGAAGTTGTACCTTTTCAACTACAATCTGAAGCTGATGACAGACACCAGATGATGGAACTCCTTCAATTTCTGGATGCTCCAAAAATCATCGCTTCCATCCCTATACACCAGGTGTTTTTGGATCTGCTCAAGAAAAACTGGGAATCTCCTTCATCAGTGTCCCCAGTTAACAAAAAAGCTGACTCCACCTACCTTGTCCAGTCAGCACCAGGTTTCCAAAAACCTCAACTGGATCATCGCTCTGTTGTGGTTGAGTCCGCGCAGAAGAAGGCCAAGCGTCTTAAGCCACACTCTTCTACCCCGCCTACCAGGGACAACAAGTTCCTAGATAGTGTTGGACGGAAAGTCTATCATGGAGCTATGTTGATTTCACGCATAGCTTCATATCAACTTTATATGACTCAGTACAACAGAGCCATCCTTAAGCAGATGCAAGACTATGCTGACACGTTACCAGACCAATACCAACCGCAGCTTCAAGCCCTTCTTCACAAGGGATTTGAGGCAGGGAAGCACGAGATTAGGACTGCCTACGACATATTCGATGCTTCCACAAAAGTTTCAGCCACAGCCATCTCAGCCAGACGTTGGGCTTGGTTAAAATCATCCAACCTTCGCCCAGAGGTTCAGGATCGTCTTGCTGATTTACCCTGCTTAGGCGATAATTTGTTTGGAGAGCAAATTCAGCAGATTGTGGCGGAGTTAAAAGACCACCATGAGACGTTGAAACAACTCTCATCTGTCCCACCTGAGCTGACCTCCAAGCAACCGCAAAAGAAAGACTCTAAGAAGTCATTCTTTCGACCACGCCGTTATTACCCTCCATCGGCCAGGCCTCGTCCAGCTCGATCCTCTACTAGGCCTCAGCCGCGTCAGCCTAGGAAACAAAGGCCTACTGTAGCCCCTCCTCCTGGGCCTGCGGCTGGCCTTTGACTCCCCTGTAGGGAACACATGCCAAACCCCTCTTCCGGACATCCCTGTAGGAGGTCGACTGTACCATTTTCTACAACCATGGTTGCAGATCACCTCAGATCAGTGGGTGCTAACAATTATCGCACAGGGTTACCACCTCAACTTCATAACTCTTCCGGCAGACTCCCCGCCTCTTCAAGCGTGGAGTCTATCCACCCATTTGGCTCAATTACAACAGGAAGTATCTCTTCTTCTGCAATCAAATGCTATAGAACCCGTTCCTCCCTCTCAACGAGGCAAGGGATTCTATTCCAGATACTTCCTAATACCAAAGAAATCGGGGGGACTACGTCCCATTTTGGACCTTCGAGCCCTCAACAAATACCTTCAAAAAGAGAAGTTCAAAATGGTAACCCTAGGCGCGCTGCTCCCTCTGCTACAAAGAGGGGATTGGCTGTGCTCTCTCGACCTCAAGGACGCTTATACCCACATTGCGATCACACAATCCCATCGCAAATATCTGCGGTTTCTAGTTGGCCACGACCATTATCAATACCGTGTCCTCCCTTTCGGTCTAGCTTCTGCCCCACGAGTCTTTACCAAATGTCTCGTAGTGGTAGCAGCATTCCTCAGGAAGGAAGGTGTCCACGTCTACCCATACCTGGACGATTGGCTAATCAGGGCCTCCACCCAACAGATAGCTCAATCCTCCCTAAAATTGACAATTCAAACACTCCTTTCCTTAGGGTTTCTCGTCAATTACGAGAAATCTTGCTTAGTCCCGTCTCAAACCTTATCCTTCATTGGAGCAGACTTGGACACCTTGCAGGCAAAGGCTTACCTTCCTCTTCAGAGGGTCCACACCCTAATATCCCTGGCTCGCCAGCTCCAGTCTCAGAACACTGCCACGGCTCGCCAGTTCCTCATTCTCCTAGGACACATGGCATCCTCGGTTCAAGTCACTCCCATGACCCGACTAGCCATGAGAGTAACACAATGGACTCTACGACACCAATGGATTCAAGCTTTTCAGCCTCTGTCCTCCATAGTCACACAAGCGCTGCGCCTATCCTTAACCTGGTGGACGACTCAGGTCAACCTCCTTCAGGGCTTACCCTTTCTTCCACCGGATCCGCAAGTAATCCTAACCACCGACGCTTCTCACATCGGTTGGGGAGCCCATGTGGACGACTTTCAAACCCAAGGGTTATGGTCCAACGAGGAAGCCGAACACCAGATCAATTTCCTGGAACTTCGCGCAATCCGCTATGCACTCCGAACTTTCAAAGATCATCTATTCCATCAGATAATCTTAATCCAGACGGACAACCAAGTGGCCATGTGGTACATAAACAAGCAGGGAGGCACAGGCTCCTTCCTTCTGTGTCAGGAAGCTGCGCAGATCTGGGCGGAAGCCCTCTCCCACTCCATGTACCTCAGGGCCACTTACCTGCCGGGAGTAGACAATGTATTGGCAGACCAGCTGAGCCGTGTCTTCCAACCGCACGAGTGGTCACTCGATCCTCTGGTAGCGACCTCTCTGTTTCACAAGTGGGGTTCTCCCCGCATAGACCTCTTTGCATCCCCTCAGAACCACAAAGTGGACGATTACTGCTCTCTCATTCGGAGCCAGCACTCTCGGCCGAGGGATGCATTCTCCCTCAAGTGGACAACCGGTCTGCTCTATGCATTCCCTCCACTTCCTCTTGTGTCAAAGACTCTCGTGAAGCTATGCCAGGACGGGGGAACCATGATCCTGATAGCACCTTACTGGCCACGCCAAGTATGGTTTCCAATACTCCAGGATCTCTCCATCCGCAGGCACATTCCTCTGGGAAAGGACCCGCATCTGCTCACTCAAAACGACGGATGCCTCCTCCATCCCAACCTCCAAGCCTTGTCCCTGACGGCATGGATGTTGAAAGGTTAGTCCTTCAGCCTTTCAACCTTTCAGATTCCGTTTCTCGGGTCCTGATAGCTTCACGAAAGCCTTCCACAAGAAAGTCTTACTCATACAAATGGAAAAGGTACACATCATGGTGCACTTCTCAGTCCCTTGATCCCCTTTCCTGTCCAATCTCCAAATTCTTGGACTATTTATGGCATCTCTCTGAATCAGGTCTTAAAACCTCTTCTATCAGAATGCATGTCAGTGCGGTAGCCGCCTTCCATAAAGGTGTACAGGGTGTCCCTATTTCAGTACAACCCCTAGTAACCCGTTTTCTTAAAGGCTTGCTCCATCTGAAGCCACCCTTACGTCCTCCGGCCCCATCTTGGGACCTTAACCTGGTTCTTGGTCGTCTAATGAAACCTCCTTTCGAACCTCTGCACTCCTGTGAGTTAAAGTATCTCACATGGAAAGTGTTATTCCTTTTGGCTATCACTTCAGCTCGCAGGGTTAGTGAATTGCAGGCCCTAGTTACCTATCCGCCTTACACTAAGCTCCTGCAGGACCGGGCGGTACTCCGCACTCACCCTAAATTTTTACCTAAGGTAGTTTCTGAGTTTCATATTAATCAATCCATCATACTACCTATCTTTTTTCCCAGGCCCCACTCCAACTCCGGGGAACAGACTCTGCATACCCTAGACTGCAAACGAGCTCTAGCTTTTTATCTAGACCGTACAGTTGCTCACAGGAAGAGCACTCAATTATTTGTCTCTTTTCATCCTAACAAGTTAGGACATCCTGTGGGTAAGCAGGCTCTTTCCTCCTGGTTGGTGGACTGCATTTCTTTTTGCTATCAGCAAGCTGGCATTCCCTTTCAAGACCGTGTGAAAGCACACTCTGTGAGGGCCATGGCGACGTCAGTGGCACACCTTCGATCGGTGCCGCTTCCTGACATCTGCAGGGCTGCAACCTGGAGTTCTCTCCATACCTTTGCAGCCCACTATTGTTTGGACAAAGCTGGAAGACAGGACTCCATCTTCGGCCAATCTGTCTTGCGTAACCTTTTTCCAACGTGATGTACCAACACCCTTCCACCTTCCCGGTAGGGTGCGGATGCCCTTTACCAAATTCCACCCCAGTTGTAGTGCCTGTTGCACGTCGTTGGGTGCATTTGGTGCAAGTCAGGACATCCTCAGCTCGGTACTCACCCATTTGTGAGGACAACCATCCTGCTTGTCCTGTGAGAAAGCAAATGTTGCTTACCTGATGTAACAGGTGTTCTCACAGGACAGCAGGATGTTAGTCCTCACGAAACCCGCCCGCCACCCCGCGGTGTTGGGTTTGTTTTGTTTTTACTTTCTAGGCACTGCCTGTAGCTTTGAAAATCAGACTGAAGGGAGACCCCTGCTGGCTGCAGGGTCAGTGCCTTGCTGGGCATGCCCAGTAGGGGCCAGTCAAAGTTCTGTTTAAACTTTGACAGAAGTTTTCCGTGGTGGGCTCCATCCTCGATGTCACCCATTTGTGAGGACTAACATCCTGCTGTCCTGTGAGAACACCTGTTACATCAGGTAAGCAACATTTGCTTTCTGTACTTTACAGTCTGACCTGGATTCCAACTTATGTCAGCACTGTGAGGAGGCCCAGGGAGAGTTGGCCTCCCTGGACTTTGCTAAGCTCAGCTCCTCCCATTCAGAGGATGGGTTAGCCCAGCCTTAACTGGAAGTACCCCAAATCTGAGTACCCCTGGGACTGGGCATCCATGGATTACAGAAATTCAGCAGCACTTACCCCAGTACCTCCTGGGCTAGGCATGGATCTGGCTGCTTTCTCTTGGGTGGAATTTTTCCAGGGCCTTTAAGCCTTCGTACAGGAGCAGTCTGCTACCTCACTTGCCCCTGTCTGGACGGAACCTCAGCTGGTAAGTCCTCCCTATCGGCAGACCTCAAGGCATGCCTCACCTCACCAGCGGTATCCCTGGCAGGGAAACCGGATGGCATGGACAAAGAGGATACAGATTCCTTGGAAGATGGAGAAATTCCCCCTGGTTTAGAACCGTTTCTGACCATGTTATGGTTTTTCCATAGAGACGAATTGCTGGCCTTGGTTTCCCTAACCCTGAAGATACTTGGGAGTTCCTGGGGCGGACTTTGACGGAACCAAAGAAGAACCCTTTTTGATTTCCCTACGGAAAGCCTCTTCCTACTTTCCAATACTGGAAGCCATCCAGGAGTTGATTGACCTGGAATGGGGTGCCCCAGAAACAAGTTTTAAAGGGGGGACAAGCATTAGAAGCTCTATACCCACTGGATCTGGCAGTAAGAGAGCGTTTACGTTCCCTAAAGTGGATGCGCTGGTCTGTGCCGTCTCTAAGCAAACAATTATCCCAGTGGAGGGTGGAGCGGCCTTAAAGGATGCGCACAGTAGACGGATGGAGTCCATCCTTAAACAAGCCTTTGACGCAGAAGCAGTGACCTTACAGATTGCTTCTTGTTGTGCCCCATAGCTTGTTTGTGCCTACTTCTCTCTCAGGAGGTAGATGACTCGGGGGTGAATTCCAGAGTGATTATGGAACCCGCTGCCTTTTTAGCTAATGTGGGCTTGGATGTGGGCTTGGATCTAGTCTGTACTTCAGCCAGAGGAGTGGCCTCAGTGGTGGCAGCCAGAAGACACTATGGCTACGGAATTGGTCAGCAGATGCAACCTCCAAGGCAAATCTTACAAAGATGCCCTTTAAAGGATCATTCCTTTTTGGAAGTGAATAGGAAAAGCTGGCTAGTAAATAGGGTGATCTCCAGTTCTTTGGCTACTGGAAGGTAAGAGAAAGCAGTTACAGCACCCCTCGCCTCTGAGGACTCTCAACACTTTCACCCCTACAGAAACTCGACAATTCAGAGGTCTCGGCCATTTGGGAGGTCTCAGTACTTTTGTAGTCAACAGCTCAAGAGAGGAGCAGGCTCGGGTTCAAGTTCGTCCCGAACGAAAATTTGTCGACCCACCCTCAGAATGAGGAGATGAGGGACAGTCGACCCCCTTCTATCAGAGGTGGGTCGAGATCACTTCAGACAAATGGGTATTGGAGGTCATACGAGAAGGATATGTGCTGTAATTTCACAGCACTCCTCGGGAAATATCCATGATGTCGCCTTGCCACTCCCAGCACAAGAAATAGGCAGTGGAGACAACCCTCATCCTGAGGGAACCTTAAAAGAGTAATAACCTGTGTCCCAGGAAAATAGAGGGCTTTATTCCATGTATTTCATCATACCCAAGAAGGAAGGTTCCTTTCCGCCCCATCCTGGACCTCAAGAGCATGAACTGACATCTACGAGTGAATAGTTTCCACATGGAAACCCTACGCTCCATGATAATGGCTATATAATCGGGAGAGGGTTTTTTTTTTTTTTTTTAAATTCTTTATACATTTTTATTACAAATTTCCATGACACTATTCTTGAACAGAAAAAAAAAAGATGAAAAAAAAAAAAGGGAAATACATCTATCTTTTAAGAAGAAATTACATAAATCTTCAATTCTACTAGTCTACAATACGTGGGATCCAATTAGGTAACCATTAATAAATATTTATCTTCACAAAAATTAAAGGAAAAACAGCCTACCAGAGAGTATGTCTTACTTAATAGGGCACTCACTGCCCTGGAGAAGAGCAAAAACTAAGAATTCAAACCCCATTATTTATATTACTCAGTTACTTTATCACATAAGAACGTCAGCTGAGGAGGTGAAAAAAAAACATACATATGACCCTTATATTTAATAATACATTTACAAGGGAACTTCAGGACAAATGATGCCCCTATCTGAAGAACTCTGGGTCTTAGTAAAAGAAACTGTCTCCTCTTCTGCGTTTTGTTTAATCAATCAGGATAAATTCTGACTTTTAATTTCAGGAAATCTTCATTTCGATGTTTAAAGAATAGTCTCAAGACCCAATCCCGGTCTGATTCAAATGTAAAAGATACCAACATTGTGGCAGCTTGTACCATTTCACTATCTGATAGTTCTAGTAACTGAGATATTTCCAGATTCGGGATTAGATGATCCATCTCGAACTCCAGACTGTTTAGCTTGAATTTCCTGCTTCTTAAATTGAGGTAAATAATACGCTCTAAATAGAGGTGGTATGGCCTCCTCTGGGATTTTAAGAATCTCGATTAAATACCTTTTAAACATATCCTCTAGCAATATGTTGGAAAGCTTGGGAAAAATAAGACGTAGATTTCTTCTTCTTATTGCATTCTCGAGATTTTCAACTTTAATTTGTAACTGATGATTTTCTTTTATAAATTGCCTCCTGAGTAGGTTTCCATTTAGATATTTATTGTTTCATTTCTCCAATTTCTTTTAAACTAGAATATTGTGTATTCTCTATCTTGAACACTCTATCTTCAATATTAATTTTTTCCACAGTTGGATT
Source organism: Rhinatrema bivittatum (assembly GCF_901001135.1). Classification (NCBI taxonomy): domain Eukaryota; kingdom Metazoa; phylum Chordata; class Amphibia; order Gymnophiona; family Rhinatrematidae; genus Rhinatrema; species Rhinatrema bivittatum. Next base: position 231,343,915 of record NC_042622.1, read on the forward strand.
TAACTGTATTGTCATGGCATTTCCCAAGCTAACAATAGCATCCCAAATAGAGTCCAATGTAATTAAAGTCTGTCTTACCAGAGTAGGAACTTGAATCTTCGATAATGGGCTCGATATCATGTCTTTGCTTCCATTGTTCCTGAGTTCCTCCTTCAGCCGGTGAGCCGGCCATACCCCCACTGGGGCCTTCACTGCTGTTTCCTCCAGTTTCTGCTGTGTGCTCTGTCCCTGCCCGGTTTCCAAAGGCGTTTGCATCTATGGCCTCCGCCTCTGCTGTCTGTTCACCCCGGACTCTGGAGGCCGGCCGGTGGAGCCCTAAAGATCGGGGACAATGATGTTGAAAGGTCTAGAGGGGAGCAGACGCCGCCTCCGATCTCATCCTCTGTATGTGGGCATCCATAGGGCCTGAAATAGGGGTTCCCGAAGGGACTGCGGGGTCAAGTCCTCTCCTTCACCCGATGCTTTCGGGCTGTATGCGGCATTCGGTAAGTTGTAATTGAAGTAATCCAATATCAGGAAAAAAGAGATGCTGTGGCACCCACTAGCTCCTTACCGGCACCATCTTGGTTCAATCGGTAGAGTTCTTAACCTCTCTGGACCTATCTGAGGCCTACCTACATATTCCAATCAGTCAAGAACAGTTTCCTATGCTTTGCAGTACTGGGCTACCATTATCAGTTCTGGACACTGCCCTTTGGCCTAGCCACCGCTCCCAGAACATTTTCCAAGGTTATGGTGGTCGTAAGGGGTAATAGCGCGTCAAACGCGTGTACAAATCCCCCCCCCCCCCCCCGAAACTAATAGCACCCGCGCAACATGCAAATTCATGTTGATAGCCCTATTAGTCATTCCCGTGCGATACAGAAAGCAAAATGTGCAGCAAAGCCGCACATTTTGCTTTCAGAAATTAGCGCCTACCAAAAGGTAGACGTTAATTTCTGTCTGCACTGGGAAAGTGCACAGAAAAGCAGTAAAAACTGCTTTTCTGTGCACCCTCCGACTTTATCATGGCGATATTAAGTCAGAGGTCCTAAAAGTTAAAAATAATTAAAAAAAAAAAAAAATTTTAAATCTGCTTACGGGTTGAAAACTGGACGCTCAATTTTGCCGGCGTCTGGTTTCCGAACTCATGGCTGTCGAGTTTGAGAACAGACGCCGGCAAAATTGAGTCTGCTGTCAAACTCGCTGACAGCCGCAGCTCCTGTCAAAAAAAGAGGTGCTAGGGACATGCTAGTGTTCCTAGCGCCTCTTTTTACTGTGGGCCCTAATTTGAATAATTTTTTTTTCTGAATCTCCCGCGATTTTTTACTGTATCGGCCTGATAGTGACTGCAATCCATAGTGTTAAGATTTTTATGGTGGAATAAAGCTAGTCATATTAGCTATGCTACTTTGAAACAGAACTGTAAAATGGGGGGGTACAGGGTTACCTGATTTTCATTCTTATAATTTTGCTTGCCAGTTTAGATTTGTGAAAGAATGGGAAACCTATACCTGTCAATAGTGTACACCAGATTTAATTGTCGGCCTTAATGTAACACTGCCCTATCACCATGGGCAGTGTTACATTAATCAAATGCAACTTTTTCAAAAGATATAAAAATATATCCCCCAATTTCAAGTTGTACGTAAAGCATGGTACTTTATTTGCTCTTGGTGTGGGTACTCTGGATTTTGAACCTGGTCGACAAAATATAGGCTTTCAATCTTGGAAGAATAAGGGCCTGGAGAGGATATCAGCTCTTTTCAAGAGCTGATGAGTGCATCTATGCTTTTGATCAATTGTAAAGGATATATGACTTACCCAATTCGGATTTCTATGCATATTTGCAAGGAAACATTGTCTCTTCCCTGTTAAGAGTAAAGCCTACCTTGTTTCATGTCAATTCTTTGTGTTATGTACTGATGGCTGCTGGTAAACATTGTAATAACATTTCATATTGGTATAAATCGAGATCTGAAAAACTTGTTATAGCTGTATTCTTGCAACTAGCAAATCAATGGGCTGCTGAGTTTGGTATCCCAAGTCACCTATGATCTGATACATAATCTATTTAAAAATCTATGCAGAATAACTGTTACTAAATTGCAAGAGATTAGGTACAGCATTTAGTATAGGAGTTATTTTACCACGGCAAGACTTTATAAAATGGGTTTGTTTGTCTGGTCAATGTCACAATTGCAAGATGAGATCTACTTTAACACACAATCTTATGCTTTGTCCAAATATGACTTTTGGGCTAAAGGCTTGGATTTGATATTTAATGTAATAACTGTTAGACCACCTTTTCTGGCGGAAGCTTTATTGTTGGGAGATGTGTGGACCAATACTATGTCTTTGGGCATTAAAATAAATAAAAATAAAAAATAAAATAAAATGTGTGCAGATTGCTATTTTATTGGCAAAACAGGTTATACTACAGGAATGAATAAAGCCTCATCTTTATCGAGCCTGGAGCCATCAAATGTGAAACTGGAGATCTATTAGGAATTAGATTTGAAATGGATACTGAAATCGATAAGTGAACCATATACTTGAGCCTGGACAGAATTCATGACACTTACCACTAAGTGATGATTTTCCATTTTCTGAGGTTGAATGCTTGTGAGAGATGAATGTTGTCTTTATTGTTTTTATTGTCAGTACTGTTACAGCGACTACAGTTTTGTTTCTTCTATGTAAAAATAGGTAATGCACTGTCATCTCTTGTTTCTATTTTTATTATTGAAGTTGTTTCATTAACACTGTAAGATGTATGCATTGCCTTAATAAAAAAAAAAAATTCCGGGAATTAGTATTTCCTGAAAGGAAAAGTTACTAATTTGAGCATGCCTAAAATTTAGTGTTTTGTGTATTGCCAGGTTAAATTGTAAAACACATTGTGTGTGGGGACTGTAAAGGTAATCCAAGCTCAAGTATGGATTATTGATATTATATTCACTATCAACTATTGATTATGTATTACCATCCCCCACTCTCCTCTCCACGTCCTCCCCCAGTACTGTAGGGTTTAATTCTGTAACTGTTGTGAGTTTATACACACTTATCATTGATTTATTAAGTACAAATTCTAATTTATGGAGGTGTGATCCATTTTTTTTTTGTTAGATGTACCTTAGGATTTACCCACTACAGCTCCAGATTTTTTTTCCACAAGAAAGAATTCTTTAGAGCAAAAGGTCACAGAATGAAGGGTGGGGGTAGACTTGGTAGCAATATCAGAAAATATTTTTTCAAGGAAAGATATATATAGAATCACAACTTCTGCCCCACCCTCCAGGGTAAGTCATGCAGGGAAGCATTTACAGCAAAGTTCAAGAAGGCTTGAGACAATCACAGAGGATCCCCCAGTTGAAAAGAAATGATGGGGGAGCCAGAGATGAACAGGTGTTTCAAAGCATTGCACAGAAATGAATCAGGGAACACTAGGTAGCACTTAACGGTCCTTAATCTGCTGTCCATGTTCTGTTTCACAGTTTAAATCAGTTTTGTATATTTGGCACTTTGGCATTTCCTTGTTTTATAGAGTTGCCTCTTTCCCCTTCTACAGTGCTAAATATGGTGGAAACAAAAAGGTAGGGAATGTTATTATACTGGAAACTTGGCCACCATTTTCTCTGTAGGCAATTGGTGGTATGGTTGAAGTGGTCTTTAGTAGGTGTTACAAGTGATTGTAAATGAGATCATCTCTCCAATTTTCTTATTTAACAGCAGGTAAACTTCCTGTTTATTTACAGGCTTGGATGAAAGAACGGGGTCAGGATCCTGGGGAGGAGGAGATCAAAACAGCTCTGCATTTGACCAAGGAAGGGTAGGATGGAATGTACATAAATCTTTTAATTATAAACTCAAGTTGTGCCCTAGGTCAGTCAGTGCGGCTTCAAATTCAGTTTATAAGCAAATGGCGAGCACTTAGTCTTTCATTTGGTGCAAACACACATAAATAAATATTGAGCATTAGTGTTCAAGAATTTATGCGCATGCTTGAACTTTCAGGTAAACCTATTGCCTTCAGCTCCCAAAAACTTTTCAGTTGTGCTGCAGAGAATCTGATTACCCCAATGGTACTGTTGCGCTCTCTTCAGTTTTCGGCCACAGGAGGGTGGTAGAGGCCGCCTTCCAAACTGATAGCAGCCAGTTGTTGCCCTAAATATTAAATTGGGATAGTGAGTGAGTTTTGGGTGGGAGGAAAAGGCCCAGGATGTCAGATTCCTCCCTGCCCTCCTTGGCTGGCATTTTGATTTTAGCTGTACCCTTTTCTTTTCAGCAGGGATATGGAGAAGGCTCCCATTATAGTGAACACAGAGATCTCTCGTCTCATGATAGCAGCATTTCTCCAGCTCCATTCCTGGCATCTGGATTAAGTGGTAAGTGAATGGGGGGAAAAAAAGGCACAGTCTTTGTGTAAATTGTGAATAGATGGATTCTGAAGTTTTATATTCACAAACCTAGATTCATATTTTTTTTTAAAACATTTTTTATTTTTTATTAAATCTTAGAAATAGCAATTGCATAAAACTTGAAACACTGCAGAGTTCAATGCCAGCTCAGACCAATACAAGCATCCCAAACCTACATGATTAGGAAGAAAAATTGTTCAAATACAAAAGAAAATTTAAAAAACTGCTTAGTGCCTGGGTAAAATAAATTGAAAATGGTCCTTAGGGAAGAATTCTTGAAAGGCCTTTTTGTGAGTAAGTGTGCAAATGAGGTTTTTTTGTTTTGTTTCTTTTTTTAAATTGTCCTCCCTATGTGCAGGTAAAATTATGTGCATAGTGGGAGAGGGGCCTGCACTTAATGTTTAAACTGTCGAATTTTCAAAAGTGGATACTTTTTTTTGTTTTTCTTGGGAAAACTACTCAAAATTGAGAGAATTTTCAGAATGAAATTGTGAGTACTTTGAAATTGGAGCATGGCTAGCCTGGAGGCTCAGGTGCACTGCCATATGGAAGGAACCAGGTTTGATCCTTGGGTTGAGTCTTTTGCATCCTAGATTGAATAGAGATGCTGGGGCTGGAGCATTCACAACCCCTGGGGGTTGGAGTGGGAATTAGGGGGAAATAATCATCATTGCTTTAAGAACACCACCTAGTGGGTGGGTGCAGGGCCCATGATTACAGGGTTTTGGAAGGACTGTCATTGCAAGGATTGGACTAAACATAAGTTAGGGATGTAAAAGAGGGGAAAAATCCCTTGATAGTTACAAATGAAGGCTCATGGCAGCAGATCTTAGGCCTGGTTCCAGTTAACTGGAAGTACAAAGGAAAAGGAGGAAACTGCTGGTTAAAAAAAATAAAAGGGGGGGGGTGTGTGTGTGTGCAAAGTCCACAGGTTAAAAGTACTCATGGGCTATGCAACACTGTGGACAATTACCAAATTCTGCTATACATTAGAGGTAATTTTCTGTTACTAATATAAAAAATGAATGCAGTATAACAGATTATGACAGATATTTTTGCTTTATATTTTATAGGAAATCCCATTTTATCCCAGGACAAGCAGGATGCTAGTCCTCACATATGGGTGACGTCATTCACGGAGCCCTTAAGCGGGAAAAACTTCTGGCAAGTTTCTAGAAGCTTTTAACTGGCTGCCTGAGGCTACTGAGCATGCCCGGCATGCCATGATATTCCCTGCCACAGGGGTCTCACTCCAGTCTTCTTTTTTCCGCGCTGCTAGCTGCATCGCGGTTTCCAGGAGCCCCGTGAGTTACCTCACAACGACTAACTTTAATTTTCAACTTTTTACCCTTTACGGGTCTCGCTCGGTTTGTCACCGGCTGGTGACAAACATTATACTCTTTTTTGACAAAAAGGAATCCGAAATCATCAACGGATGTCGACGGAGAAATCTTCCGGATTCAAAAAATGTCCGGCCTGCAACCGGACTATGTCGATCACAGACCCGCACGTCGAGTGCGTGCGCTGTTTGGGTGGAGACCATGACATCGCCTCTTGTGCCCAGTGTCAAGAAATGACGGTGAAAGGTAGGAAACTTCGCCATGAAAAAATGGCTCAGATTTTTCAAATCCGGGCATCGCCGTCGCCTTCGTCATCGACTAAATCTTCACCGGTAGGCTTATCGAAGAAAATACTTCTAAAGACGAGAATCCCAGAAGGTTCGGGGGACGCTTCATCGCCAACAACATCCGTGGCATCGTCAAAATCCGTGTCTGAGGTTCGCACAAAGCATAAGCACCGTAGACATCACTCGATTCCTCCATTGCCACCGCCGGAGGAACCGGTATCCAAACAGCGGAAATTGTCATCGACCTCCGTACCGCCTACAGAGGAATCGATACCATCGACTTCCGTGACAGACTTAATCGCTTTGATTAAGAAAATTGTCACTGATGCCCTTAAAGAAAGCATGCCGGCGACATCGCCGATGCCGGCCCTAGGGTCGATGCCGACTTCTCAGTCGATGCCGGCCATCGGGCCGATGCCGATAATTCAATCGATGCCGACTATCGAGTCGATGCCCTCCTCGATATCGATGCCGGTGCCATCATCGATGCCAGTGCCATCGTCGATCTCGATGGCGAGGACGACTGCAGCGTCTCCGCTAACAGCGCTCTCTATGCCGATGGAGGCGGCCTGCTGCTCTTCAGCGATAACGGCTGATCCAATGATTTCCACAGCTTCATCGTCGATACAGCTGTCAGAGCCATCGATGGAATCGTCTATTTTACAAACCTCGATGTCCACAATGGCTTTCAGGCCTATCTCCTCATTGATTCCCATTTCAATGTTCTCTTTTCTAACTACAGCACTTCCTACTGCTGCACAAATAACACCACATTACACCCTAGCTCCGTCCAGAGCTCCAGGGCAGGGGAAAAAGGCATCAGGAAAGTCTAAGCACACATCCCTGCAGGCTCCAGAAGTTTCTTCTGAGAGAAGACTACATGCAATGCTTACAAAAAGATATCAGGATCTTTTAGCTTCCTTGCCTTCACAACCTGAGGAGGAAAGTGATGCCAGTGATGATGCGCAGGACACCCAAGATCCTTTACAAGGACCATCTGGGATATCACCACCAAAAAGGCTTGGACCATCATTCATACCAGCCACCAACGGATACATGGTCAGATACACAATCGGAGCATTCTTCAGAGGATTTTTTATCAGAAGGTACTCCGCCTCAGGCCAAGAAACAATCCCCTCCTGAGGATTTATCCTTTGCTTCCTTCATCCAAGAGATGTCAGAATCCATCCCTTTTCAACTCCAAGCGGAGAAGGATGAAAGACAGCAGACACTAGAGATACTACAATTTGTAGATCCCCCAAAACATAACCTGGCTATCCCAGTACATGAAGTGCTGCTACAACTTCAACAAAGGATTTGGGAGCACCCGTGTACAACACCTGGAGTAAATCGTAGAGTGGACTCTACGTATTTAGTCCAAGCAGCCCCAGGGTTCGAGAAGCCACAACTGCCACACACCTCATTAGTTGTGGAATCTGCGCAAAAGAAGTCACGCAGGTCTAGAACGCACGCCTCTATCCCTCCAGGGAAAGATAACAGATTCCTAGACCTTATGGGACGGAAGATTTACCAGGGAGCGATGCTGAATTCTAAGATTGCTGCGTACCAGCTGTATATGACGCAGCATCAAAGAAATCTGTGGAAGCAGATTGAGGAGTTTCTCCCATCTCTACCTCAACAACAGCAGGAGGCAGCACAACAGATTGTGCAGAAAGGTCTGGATGCGGGCAAACATGAGGTGCGAGCGGCGTATGATGCGTTTGAGACTTCTTCCAGAACTGCAGCATCAGGCATCAGTGCACGAAGATGGGCCTGGCTGAAGGCTTCGGACTTACGTCCAGAAGTCCAGGATAAACTAGTGGACTTGCCTTGCCAAGGTGACAACTTGTTCGGAACAAAGGTGCAAGATGCCGTAACACAACTTAGAGAGCACTCTGAAACGTTAAAACAGCTCTCCACTTTGTCCCATGATCCTACAACTCACCCTGCCCGCAGGCCGCCGCGTAGAGACACCAGACGGCCTTTCTACAGGCCGAGGAGATATTACCCTCAGACCTCTAGACCACGCTCTACAAGGCCTCAACAACGGCCTCAGCAAAGACAGCAGAGAGCTGCAAGGCCGCAGCCTCCGCCCCAAACAGCTTCCACCTCTGGCTTTTGAAAGCAGTCCCGGAGAACAGAGCCAACCACACCCATTTCCAGATTTACCAGTAGGGGGAAGGATTTCCCAATTTTACAACGAATGGGAAAGTATCACCACAGATCAATGGGTCTTATCCATAGTTCATCAGGGTTACCACCTGGACTTCACAGCTCCCCCGCAGGAGTTTCCACCACAAAACTCCTATCTCGAACACAATCCTCAATTACAAATGGAATTATCTACTCTTCTGAAAGCAAAAGCTGTGGAACACGTACCACACTCACAGAAGGGAAGAGGATTCTATTCCCGATATTTCCTCATTCCAAAGAAAACTGGAGGACTTCGTCCCATTCTAGATCTCAGAAATCTCAACAAATTTCTAAAGAAAGAAAAATTCAGAATGGTATCATTAGGCACCATGCTTCCTCTCATACAAAGGGGGGATTGGCTTTGTTCTCTGGATCTCCAAGATGCTTATACTCACATACCTATATTCCCACCTCATCGCAAGTACCTCAGATTCAAGGTGGGACACCAGCATTTTCAATACAGAGTCCTACCATTCGGCCTCGCCTCAGCTCCCAGAGTATTCACCAAATGCCTAGCAGTAATAGCAGGACATTTGCACAAACAAGGTGTTCATGTCTTCCCTTACCTAGACGATTGGCTGATAAAAAGCCAGTCGCACCAAGGAGCACTAACTTCTCTACGTTACACAATACAGTTACTTCACAGGCTGGGTTTTCTCATAAACTATCAAAAATCCCACCTTCAACCGTCTCATCTGCTACAATACATAGGAGCAGAATTAGACACAAACCTTGCACAGGCTTTTCTTCCAGAAGATCGTGCTCAAACACTGTCCCGGTTGGCGTACTCCATGTCCATACAACCACAAGTGACAGCTCATCAGTTTCTCATCTTACTAGGCCACATGGCTTCAACGGTTCATGTTACTCCGTTGGCAAGACTTGCCATGCGACTAACCCAATGGACTCTTCGCTCACAATGGATCCAAGCCATTCAACCACTTCACTCTCGCATCCAAGTAACCCACCAACTACGCTCATCGCTACAATGGTGGATACTCAAGGACAATTTGCGCAAGGGCCTACCCTTCCAAAAACCGATCCCTCAGATAACATTAACTACAGATGCATCCACCTTGGGATGGGGAGCACATGTGAACTCTTTCCAAACGCAAGGAACTTGGACAAAACTCGAAGCCACTTATCAAATCAATTTTCTGGAACTTCGAGCTATACGTTATGCGCTGCATGCGTTCAAGGACTGCCTTTCACACAAGACTGTGCTAATCCAGACAGACAATACTGTAGCCATGTGGTACATCAACAAACAGGGAGGTACGGGCTCGTATCTCCTTTGTCAGGAAGCGGCACAAATTTGGGACTGGGCCTTGAACCAATCAATGTTCCTACAGGCCACTTATCTAGCAGGGATTCAAAATGTACTAGCAGACCGACTCAGTCGCCAGTTCCAACCACACGAGTGGTCTCTGAATCCCTCGATAGCGACAAAGATATTCCAACGTTGGGGACAACCAACAACAGACCTCTTTGCGTTGCAGCTGAACCACAAAGTGGACAACTTCTGTTCTCTGCACAAACAGAAGAACCAACCAGCCAAGGACGCCTTTGCTCGCCCTTGGAACTCAGGCCTACTATATGCATATCCTCCAATACCGCTTATCACCAAGACGCTGGTGAAGCTACAGCAGGACAAGGGGTCCATGATTCTCATAGCCCCATATTGGCCTCGACAAGTATGGTTTCCCACACTGCTAGACCTGTCAATCAAGGATCCAATACGCCTGGGAGTGGCTCCCACTCTCATCACTCAGGATCAGGGACGGTTGCGCCATCCCAACCTTCAATCCCTATCCTTGACAGCATGGATGTTGAAAGCTTGATCTTGCAATCACTTAATCTCTCAACTAATGTTTCTCAAGTGCTTATAGCTTCCCGCAAACCTTCCACAAGAAAGAATTATTCTTTCAAATGGAAACTATTTACTTCCTGGTGCAAGCAAAACAATACGGATCCTTTCACTTGCCCCACAACTACTCTTCTAGATTATCTGTACTATCTCTCAGACTCTGGTCTTCAGACATCATCAATCAGAGTACATTTGAGTGCAATCTCAGCTTATCATAACAAGATAGGAGATGCACCTATCTCCACACAACCTCTCGTCAGTAGATTCATGAGAGGTCTAACTCAACTTAAACCACCAATTCGGCCCCCAGCTACACAATGGGACCTAAATCTGGTCTTAACAGGTTTAATGCGTTCTCCCTTTGAACCTATAAATAGCTGTGAACTTAAATTTCTCACATGGAAAACTATTTTCCTCATAGCCATTACATCAGCTAGGAGGGTTAGTGAATTACAAGCACTTGTCACATATGAACCTTATACAAAGTTTCTCCATGACAGAGTGGTTCTCCGAACACATCCAAAATTCCTTCCTAAGGTAGTTACGGAATTCCACTTAAATCAAACTATAGTTCTACCCACATTCTTTCCAAAGCCTCACTCTCATCAAGGCGAAAGAGCGTTGCACACTTTGGACTGTAAACGTGCATTGTCCTATTATTTAAATCGCACTACGTCCCTCAGAAAATCCAATCAGCTTTTTGTCTCTTATGACCCTAATAAGCCAGGTAAAGCAGTGGGAAAGCATACTCTATCAAATTGGTTAGCAGACTGCATACAATTTTGCTATACAAAAGCAGGCCTTCCTCTCCAAGGGCGAGTAAAGGCACATTCAGTACGAGCAATGTCAACCTCAGTAGCACATTTTCGTTCAGTACCAATCATTGACATTTGTAAAGCAGCAACATGGAGTTCCCTTCACACCTTTGCAGCTCATTACTGTTTGGACAAGGATGGACGACAGGATTCAGCCTATGGACAATCTGTCTTAAAGAACTTGTTTCCAGTTTAATCCCAACTCCCTCTACGTCCAGCCTACTGTGATCTTCGGCTGCATCATTTCCTCAAACATGCATAACTGCTAACTGCATGGCAGATGACTCAGCCTCTAGCTTGCTAATCACCCATATGTGAGGACTAGCATCCTGCTTGTCCTGGGATAAAGCAAAATTGCTTACCTTGTAATAGGTGTTATCCCAGGACAGCAGGATGTAGTCCTCACGAAACCCACCCGCCACCCCGAGGAGTTGGGCTTCAGACTTTATTTATATAATTTTTGGCTAACGCTTATTGCTACATACAAGACTGGAGTGAGACCCATGTGGCAGGGAATATCATGGCATGCCGGGCATGCTCAGTAGCCTCAGGCAGCCAGTTAAAAGCTTCTAGAAACTTGCCAGAAGTTTTTCCCGCTTAAGGGCTCCGTGAATGACGTCACCCATATGTGAGGACTACATCCTGCTGTCCTGGGATAACACCTATTACAAGGTAAGCAATTTTGCTTTCTTTCCCATTGCCTTTCCTTTTAATGTATCTCCAGCATGGAAATAGCAATTTCTTTTTTTTTTTTTTTCTTTTAATGAAGAAGAGGGCGGCTGTGGTTTCCACCTCTTCTGGGCTTTCAGCTTAGTTGGAACTAGTGCTGAGATCTGGCATCATGAACTGTAATTTGCAACTACCTGGAGATTTTTACCCTTATTTTGTCATTGCAGTGACAGTCCTGGGTCAGGGTTCTTGTACCAGAGCTCCTTCTGGAACCTGCAATTATAGGACTGATCCAGTCACTAAATGTCATGGCAGCCGCTGGGCCAGACCAGAGATGGTGATTTTAAGGGATACATGATAAAAACCACCTGCAAACTGGCTGCTAAATCTGAAGGGAAAGGAGCAAAAATGTAAAAGGGGAAAATACTTTTTTTGACATCTTTCTGAATCAATGCTAGTGATACATGGCCCTTAAGAGGGGTGAGAAGACAAGTTGTTATAAAGCAGGGAAACTGATAGTAATTATTTCTAGTAATTAGCTTCTTTTCAGAAAAAAAGCTCTAATCTTGTGTGAATTGTACGCTATTGTAAATTGCAATGATCTTCTACAATAGGTGAAAAGAAAATCCATACTCTCCCTGTGCTGGGCATTATTTCAAATGTACATATAGCAAGCACTAATACCCTATGTCAATTAAAATGTTAGTGCTGTGGTTCATGAGCTGTCAAAGCTGTGGGGATGTAGTATTCTCATAGCCCTTCTTGTGGCAAAGGGGAAAGGGATTCATGGCCCTTGCTCAAGCGACACTTGATTTGAGCACACTTGTACCAGGTTCCAGAGGAAATAGTGGTTCATCCCTGTAGATCGGGGTGAGCAAACTGTTCAAGCCACCTCCCAGTCTTGAAGGGGGGCACACTGGCTGCCCAATCAGGGAAGTAAAAATGGCTATGCTGTTGAATCTTTTGTCATGGAGGCATTGTAGGCTACGGAGGGGAGGGAGCTGCCAGAGCATAGGAAAGACATTGTAGCCATGCATCTCTTTTGATGGGCTGGGGAGAGCAGCTACTTCTGCTATGGTGGGCCCAGGTAGGAAGCTGCTTACTCTACTAGAACTGGAAATGGGAGCAGCCCCTGTGGTGTTCCACAACCCAGGATCTATTAAAATGTGTAACCTATCATTAAAATCATCCATTGTACCTGAAGACTGGAGGGTGGCCAATGTTACACCAATATTTAAAAAGGGCTCCAGGGATGATCCAGGAAACTACAGACCAGTGAGCCTGACTTTAGTGCCAGGAAAAATAGTGGAAACTATTTAAAGATCAAAATGATAGACCATATAGAAAGACATGGTTTAATGAAACAGTCAACATGGATTTACCCAAGGCAAGTCTTGCCTCACAAATCTGCTTCATTTTTTTGAAGGGGTTAATAAACATGTGGATAAAGATGAGCCAGTAGATGTAGTGTATTTGGATTTTCAGAAGGCATTTGACAAAGTCCCTCATGAGAGGCTTCTAAGGAAACTAAAATGTCATGGGATAGGAGGTGGTGTCCTTTCATGGATTACAAACTGGTTAAAAGACTAGAAACAGAGTAGGATTAAATGGTCAATTTTCTCAGTGGAAAAGGGTAAACAGTGGAGTGCCTCAGGATCTGTACTTGAATCTGTGCTTTTCAATTTATATATAAATGATCTGGAAAGGAATATGATGAGTAAAATTGGATTTGCAGATACAAAATGTTTCCCGTTGATAGCAGGGCTGAATTAGCCATGCTGTCATGGGATCTGTCAGTCAGGTCCGGGAGGTGGAGCTTTACCAAGCAGATTTAGATTTTAGCTCTTTGTGGCTGCAAGTGTGTTCCGGCGCAAGAAAGTAACAGATTCTCCTCAGTCTGTTCTTTCTGCGAGCGGGATCGTACGCGGGGCTGACTTCTCAGCGTTTATTATTTTTTCTTAGAAATGTCAGTCGGGGTTTAAACCCTGTACCTGTGGCAAGGTAACGTCGGTCACGGATGGCCATGACCGATGTTACCGATTCCTGGGGCCAGAGCACAATTTACAAAATTGTGAATTTTGTGCCCGAATGTCCCCAAGATCCCAAAAACAGCGGGCTTATAGGATACGGGAACTTTTCAGTTTTTCGGAGCCATCGGAGGCTCATTCTTTGCCTGGCCCCTCGACAACAACTGCTCCATCGCAAAAATGAGCGTCGTCGTGGGATCCTCAACCCTCCAGGCTTGGGGGTAAGGACTTGCCGAGACAACATAGGCCACCGGATCCGAGAGAGCCTCAGCGATCTGCACAGGAAACAACGGCGCCTACAACTTGTGCGCCCAAAGTACCTTCTGCACCCAAATCACCGTCAGCGCATAAACCTTCTGCGCCCAAAACGACATCGGCGCACACAGTTTTATTTATTTATTATTTTTATATACCGACATTCGATCTCAATTGAGATCACACCGGTTTACATTCAAGTACTGTAGGTATTTCTCTATCCCCAGAGAGCTTACAATCTAAGTTTTGTACCTGAGGCAATGGAGGGTAAAGTGACTTGCCCAAGGTCACAAGGAGCGACAGCAGGACTCGAACCCTGGTCGACTGGTTCATAGTCCACTGCTCTAAGCACTAGGCTATTCCTCCTCCCTATTCCTCCAGTGCCGAAAACACCCGCGCCCAAGGCGCCGGAGATGTCTGTGCGCGCCCAAGGCGCCGGAGATGTCTGTGCGCACCCAAGGCGCCATATGCACACAATCTACAGAAAACATCCGCGCACATGGTGCCGAAGGCATTGGAGCACACAGCAAAGAAATCGAAGCACAGTGGACTACAACAGTCCAAACATCCATATCATTCAGTACCACATGGGTTAAAACGAAGACATCAGTCTCCAGATGTACCTCATTCCACCTCTTCAGATTCCAATTCTACAGAGGTGAAATCAAAACGTACAAGACGATAGCTGTCGGGAAGTGGAATCCACACAGGACGCCGTCACCATAGGTGATCACGTCACATCAAAAGGCTGTGAAGACGAGGGACACATGGGAAGTGAGCCCTTCTACTTCTAGGTCATCTCACGCACGAAGTGCAGGCACTTTATCTCGTAGAGACATAATACAAATCACTTCCTCTGCTTAATCTACATACTCAGATAATTCTGTTAGGACCACAGAGGGCAAGATGGGGAAGAAGTATGATGTGCCAAGTGCTTCACCCTCAAATTCCTCCGGTGCAACCTAAAGCATGTGAGTTACCAAAACAATCTGGTCGTTCAACAATGCCTCCTCAAACAAGAGGCACTTTTTTAATTATCCCAATCGTTGGCAGGGTTTTACGAAACTCTTCAATTATCCTTTAAGATGTCTAACGAACTATCTGTGAGTTCCCCGGAACACAGTATACATACCTCTAGAGAACAGTCGGTGGAGCCTCCGGCATCCCCAATAGTAAAACGTCCAATTTCACCAATTCAACAGCAAGATACACCTATCGATTCTGTCTCTGCAAACATCCCCATTGTCGTTTACCGGGTTCCCATTGGATCCACAGGAACAACCGCACGAACCGTATTCCCCACCAGAGGACCTGACATACCCAAAATCTTTAGAAAAATTGGGCACGATATTACATCTGGAGGTACAAAAGGAGACAGACCCTAGATCAGAATCTTTGGTCTAAAGATTTTCGATGCTCTGGGAGGACCAACATCTCTCCCACCACAGGAACTATTACATACCGTCTTACAGAAATCTTGGGAAACACCTTACTCTGTCAGCGGTTTCAAAGAAAACAGATATAAAATTTTGCATGCGGAAAACATAGCCTTACTCTATGCCACAACTACCACATGCTTCAATTGTGGTAGAGTCTGCAATGCAAAGATTCAAAAAAGCAAAGTCACATACCTCATATCCACCAGGCAAAGACAACCGATATTTAGATGAGTTTGGCAGAAAGATGTACCACAACTCAATGTTGAATGTCCGCATTTTGCACCATGAATTCTACATGGTACAATACCTGTATGAGTGCATACAAGCCACAAAAGGTATGCTTTCCTCGACGCAGATCAGATACCACCGCCTCTTCATAACATGGAGGAGTGTTCTCGACACCTTCTGCGGTCGATATATGAGGGATTTGAAACAACATCTAGAGTGTCTGCAACAGCCATTGCAGCCCGCAGGATGGCATGGTTACGTTCTAGTACGATATGAGAAGACTTTCACGAGAAACTAACGAACCTCCCGTGTACAGGAGACAACCTCTCTAACAAAGAAATCATTCTATAAATTACAACTTCTGAAACGTCTTCGTCCTCTTCTTTTCTATCGTGATTTCAGAACTGTCCTTCAATCTCTTATCTTCTCTGGTTTAGACTATTGTAATGCACTTTATCTAGGTCTATCTGATTCATCAATTCACCCACTACAATTAGTTCAAAATAGTGCAGCTCGCTTATTATCCGGTACCTCCATTCGCAATCACATTACACCTAT
This sequence comes from Rhinatrema bivittatum, assembly GCF_901001135.1. Taxonomy (NCBI): domain Eukaryota; kingdom Metazoa; phylum Chordata; class Amphibia; order Gymnophiona; family Rhinatrematidae; genus Rhinatrema; species Rhinatrema bivittatum. The sequence goes on from NC_042622.1 coordinate 231,359,993, forward strand.
CTTACAATCTCTTCACTGGTTACCCATAAAATACAGGATAAAATACAAAGTACTCTCAATCATTCACAGCTTAATTTATAACTCTTCCTCCACCTGGCTTTGCACCTTACTCCGCATTTACAAACCCACCCGACATTTAAGATCACTTACTCAAAATCTCTTAGACATTCTATCACCACGACAGGCTAGATTAGATATTACCAGGAAAAGAGCTTTTTCAGTAGCGGGACCATCTCTCTGGAACTCTTTACCCAACCCTCTCCGTTTAATATCAAATCCTTATTTCAAAAAAGCTTTAAAAACATTCTTTTTTCAACAAGCATTTAATACTCCATCTAAGCACTTCCCCGATCAAAAATGAAGTTCTCATCTCCTCAAATTTCACCCATCAGACACATATTACCTCAACTTTCCACCCAATCATCCCATCTGCTTTCTTCTTAGGATATTTTAATCCTATAATTTGCCACCCCCCCCCCCCCCCCACCTTCATCCCTTTTACCTTCCCTATTCTGATTACCCATGGCATGTTACCATTATTATTATTTTTTAGTTAATAATTTCTTTAATTTTTTTTTTTTTAGCTAGCAATTATCTAGCTACTTAGCTAAATTTATGTATTTTATGTTTATTTTAGTTATATTTTATTTTCACTTTATTTTAACTTGTTGTAAACCGTTTTGACAATTTTATTTTAAAAAGCGGTATATAAATGCTTTTAAATAAATAAATAAATAAACCTGTTCAGAGAACGATTTCAAGACAGTCGGCAAATTAAGAGGAAGCTCTAGCAGTCCAATCCTTAACATCACAACCTCACTACTCGACCACGTGTTATGTAGGATCTACTAGTAGACAATCCTATGCCCGTAGACCTTACAGGTCTTATCAATCCTTTCTTACACAGAAGTATCCATCTTACCAGCGTCCTCCGCTGCAACAACACAACCCAACTCAACGTAGGGGTAAGCCACGTAACCAAAGACAGCAGACAACAACCAGCTGCTGCAGTAAAATCAACGCCATCTTTTAAATAACCCAGCCACCACCACTACATCAAGCACCACCTGGCAGAATTCATTCTTGCCTGGCAGCCTGGGAGAGAATAACAACCAATCAATGGGTTTTAGAGAGAGTACGACATGGCTACCAACTCCAATTTACCACAAAACCCATACTACCTCACCTTTCCACTCTAAAGAGTCAAAGCTTCCAACCACAACTGGGGGAGGAGTAGCAAACAGCAGGCCATTCGATGGATTTTCCCGAAGACCTGACAGACAAGGTTTTATTCCCCATACTTCCTCATATCCAAAAATTGAACAAATTCCTGACCAAAGAGAAATTCAAGATGGTATCGTTGAAATCAATCCTACCTCTGATTCAACCCAACGACTGGATGTGTTCCATCGATCTGAAGGATGCTTACACACACATTCCAATCTATCCATCCATCCTCTTGGCGTTACCTATGCTTTCGCTATGGCCATCAACACTACCAGTACAAGGTTCTTCCCTTTTGGACTATCAGCTGCACCCAGGATTTTCACCAAATGCATGGTTGTGGTGGTGGCTCATCTCAGACAACTTCTGCACCCATCTTTCCATATCTGGACGATTGGCTAATAATAGCCTCGACCCCAGACATCTTACTTGATCACCTTCGGGTGATACAGTGCTTACAGGAATTGGGGCTAGTGATCAATTTTGAGAAATCATATCTTCAACCAACACAAAGATTACAGTTTATAGGAGCAGGCCTGGACACCGTTCACAACCGGGCATATCGCCCAACAGAGAGAATAACACAACTATGTCAACTTCTCTACTTGTTGAACAACACTCAAAGGCCGTCGGTGAGACAAATTTTGGTAGTCCTCGGCCACATGGTGGCGGCTATTTTCACCAGCCAACACCAGGCTACACATGAAACACCTGCAATGGGGACTTAAAACATCAATGGAAACACTCACAACCGCTGACACAGAAGTTATCGTTGACCTCCGAGATGAAACAGGACATAACATGGTGGCTCTTAGACTTCACCCTGCCCAAAGGAGCATTATTCAGTCCTCCTCACAACGCAGTTTTAACCACAGATGCATCTCGCAGGGGATGGGGAGCACATCTCGAGATTTACAAAACCCAAGGGTTATGGACAATCTCCGAGCAGACCCTGCAGATAAATTTATTGGAGCTCAGAGCAATTTGAAATGCATTACAAGTGTTTCAAGATCACTTAAAGGGCCGCAGGGTTATGATCTACACAGACAATCAAGTGGCAATGTTTTATATCAACAAGCAAGGAGGGTCCGGTTCATGGTCCCTTTGCAAGGAGACCCTGACGATCTTCAAACATGCTCACCAACATTGCATACATCTGCAAGCAACTTACCTACCAGGAGTAGCAAATACAAGAGCGGACAGGCTAAGTTGCATCTTTCATCCTCACGAATGGACACTCAATTCGGAGGTAGCCCAAGACATCTTCATTCAGTGGGGGACACCTGCAATAGATCTCTTTGCAACAGAGATCAACGCTCAAGTTCCCAAATTCTGCTCGATAAGACCAAGTCAGTTAAGGATCGCCCAGGATGTCTTCCTCATTCCGTGGACGACAGGCCTCCTGTATGCCTTTCCTCCCATACCACTCATAACAAGAACAATTCAAAAGTGCATAGCAGACTAGGTTCAACTGATACTCGTAGCTCCAGCCTGGCCAAGGCAACCGTGGTACGGTTTCCTTCTCAGACTGTCCATCTCGGACCCAATTCGGTTACCAAATCGCCCAGATCTTCTCTTCCAAGATCAAGGAACGCTTCTACACCCGCTATACTCATCTTTCCATTTGACAGCATGGCGATTGAGAGGCTCCTTTTAACAGAACAGGGAGTTTCCACTTCGGCACAGTCCATTTTGTTAGAATCCAGGAAACTCTCAATAAGGAAAAATATAAATGGAAACGATACTCGACCTGGTGCACTTCTAATGGTGTACCATTATTAGACTGTTCACCTGAGTTACTCATGGATTATCTACATACACTGTACACAGCTGGTCTTGCAACATCATCCATTAGGGTTCATCTCAGTGCCATAGCGGCATATCTCAGACCACTTAACAATATTCCTATTTCCAATCACCCCTTACTATCTCGTTTCATCAAGGGGTTAAATCACCTTCGTCCTCCAATCTCCAAACCTCCAGTTCTGTGGAACCTCAACATAGTTCTTGAACAGCTTATGCTTCCCCCGTTTGAGCCCATGGACTCAGCACATATTAAATACCTCATATGGAAGGTGGTGTTACTGGTTGCAGAAACATCAGCACGACGAGTCAGTGAATTACAGGCCTTGGTCCATTATTCTCCGTATTTACAGTTTCATCACCAAAAGGTGATTCTCCAAACTCACCCGTCCTTCCTACCAAAAGTGGTTTCTCAATTCCATCTCAATCAGACCATAGAATTACCCATCTTTTTCCCTAAACCTCATGCAAATGACAGGGAAAAATTACTGCATACACTAGATTGCAAAAGAGCTTTAGCAAACTGCAAAGACAGAACAAACTCAGACTCCTGAGTTTCTCAACTCTGTCTCTTTCGACCCAAAGGTGCCTGGACTACCGGTGGCTAAACGCACCATCTCCAGCTGGATAGCACAGTGCATCAAGTTTTGCTACGACAAACAGAAGCTACAGCTAATTTCTGTTCCCAAAGCTCATCAAGTTAGAGCAGTGGCGGCCTCCTTGGCACACCTTAAACATGTACAACTCATAGACATTTGAGAGGCAGCTACATGGTCATTGCTCCATACCTTCACATCGCACTACTGCCTTAATCAACAAGCAGCCGCTGATGCGAAGATGGCGCACGCAATCTTCCAATCTCTATCCTCTTGTACACGGTGACTGCCACACTGTTCATGATCATGTACAAATATACGTAACATAAACAACGTGATTGGGAGCTTGGGACTCCCATGACAGCATGGCTAATTCAGCCCTGCTATAGACGGGGAAAAAGCAAGCTTGCTTACTGAAAACGGTGTTTCCGTAGATAGGATGAATTAGCCATGCTGACCCACCCTCCTCCCTGGCAGTCACCATCTTTTCAACTACAATACAGCTTAATCACAGACTGAGGAGAATGTTACTTTCCTGCGCTGGAACACACGCGCAGCCACAGAGAGCTAAATCTCTGCTCGGTAAAGCTCCGCCTCCTGGACCTGATTGACAGATCCCATGACAGCATGGCTAATTCATCCTGCTATCTATGGAAATACCATTTACGGTAAGCAAACTTGCTTATTCAGAGTAGTTAAATCACAAGCTGATTGTGATAAATTGCAGGCGGACGTTGTGAGACTGGAAGATTGGGCATCCAAATGGCAGATGAAATTTAATGTGGACAAATGCAAGTTGATGCATATAGGGAAAATTAATCCATGCTGTAGTTACATGATGTTAAGTTCCATATTTGGAGCTACCACCCAGGAAAAAGATCTAGGCATAATAGATAATACAGTGAAATAGTTGGCTCGGTGTGCTGTGGCTGTCAAAAAAGCAAACAATATTAGGAAGGGAATGGTGAATAAAACAGAAAATGTCATCATGCCTCTGTATCTCTCCATAGTTAGACCCGCTCCTTGAATACTGTGTACAATTCAGATTGCTGCATCTCGAAAAAGATATAGTTGCGATGGAGAAGGTATAGAGAAGGGCACCCAAAATGATAAAAGAGATGGAATAGCTCCCCTATGAGGAAAGACTAAAGAGGTTAGGGCTGTTCAGCTTGGAGAAGAGACGGCTGAGGTGGGATATGATAGAGGACTACAAAATCATGAAGTCTAGAACGGTAAATGTGAATCTGTTATTTAGTCTTTTGGATAATAGGAGTATGGGGCAGTCCATGAAGTTAGCAAGTAGCACTTTTAAAACTAATCAGAGAAAATTCTTTTTCACTCAGCGTACAGTTAAGCCATGGAATTTGTTGTCAGATGATGTGGTTAGTGCAGTTAGTGTAGCTGGGTTTAAAAAAGGTTTGAATAAGTTCTTGGCGGAGAAGTCCATTAACTGTTATTAATCAAGTTGACTTAGGGAATAGCCACTGCTATTACTGGCATCAGTAGCATGGGATTTACTTAGTTTTTGGGTACTTGCCAGGTTCTTGTAGCCTGGATTGGCAACTGTTGGAAACAGGATGCTAGGCTTGATGGACCCTTGGTCTGACCCAGTTTGGAAATTTGTTCTTATGCCACCCATAGGCCTCAGCCAGGGAGGAGTTCCTGCTGCTTCTGGGTCCTTACAAAAAAGGGAGAAAGATCAAAGCTGTTGCCCACCAGGAAAAAGTGACGAGGTTGGGAAGGGGAATGAGCAAAGAGGCCAAAAAGAATAAGGTAGAGGAGGGAGACAGAGGAGATGGGGAAGGAAGAATAAAAGCAAAAAGTGTAATTTAAAAAAAAAAAGTTTAAGCAAATCAAAATATGAAAAAGATGAGCAAACTAAGAAAATATAAAAAGAGAGAGATGAAACAGTTAAAAGCAAAAATAACAATTTTGTAGGGTGGAATGGAGTTTTCCTTAGCTCCTAAACAATTTTGGCTGGCACCAGTGTTAAATTTTCCAGCCCTTACCATTGCGTGGGGTATGGAGTCTCTCTGCTGCTTGTCTGGTCTATATCTGTATGTTTGATATGGCCTGTCTATCTGTCTCTGTGTTTGGGTGTGTTGTGTCTATGCCTCTTTGTGTCTGTATTCTTTCTAGGTATATGTGTGTCTCTGTGCTTGTCTGAGTGTTGGGTTTCTGTGTGGTGTTTGTGTCTACCTTTGGGGGGGGGTGTCTTGTCACTCTGTGTCTGAGTATGGGGCAACTGTATCTGTCTGTTTTTAAGGTCTGTGTTAATCTTTATATTTCTGAATATCTGTTTTGCAGTCTGGGAGTGGGGTGTCTGTGTGGTGGTATCTATTTCTCTGTGTCTATCTGGATATGGGGTGTCTTCTTCTCTGTGCCCATGTATGTGTGAGCTTATTCCTTTCAGCAACTTAGAGAAACAAAATGGGGGTTTTGAGCTACTGGTAGGCAATGTGGCTGCCTGGTGAATATACTTAACGTGTGTGTGAGATTTTTATAAATACACATACAGTAACCCATCCTGAGGGGCCCCACCCAATTGCATGAAAAGAAGAGGGCCTGTGGCTCAAAATATTTGCTTACCCATTCTGTAGATCTTAGGACTGTTGCTGCAGACTCAAAGGGAGAAAGTAAATTGGTTACAAGGAGTGGGAGAGAAATTCCAGGTGGCTGTGAATGAAGGCTCATGGTTGCATTGCTTCAGTTGGAACTGGTTCCAGCTAATTTGGAATCCCAAAGCAGCAAGGAGGAAGCTACCAAGCTAGATTAAAAATGTTACTGCTTTCTCAATATTTTTGTATGAAAATAAAGGTCATAAAAAAAACCCCAAAATTACATATGTTTATAAATGTTTGAAATTTCCAATAAAAATGAAGGTTAAAAAAAATTACATATGTATTTTTTTGTTTTTGGGTGAAATACCTATAATACCTCTGAATGTTATCTGCTTTGAAGTAAACCAGTCACAAAAGGAGGAATATAAACCTTAAAATTTAAATTAGGATCAAGGGGTGGGGTGAGCTAGGGGAGACTGCTGGTTGTGAACACTGCTGGATTCAGATGGGTAATTTGAGGGTATCCATGTGTGAACTCCCAGCAGGCTCCTGGAACCGCGGGGTGCTGTGTGCCTATAGTGCACCTGCTCTCTGCTGGAGAGATTCATCAGCAAATGCACATTTAACTTTTCTTCTTCGTGTACAGATACTCTCTTGTTGGTATCATGGGAAAGTGGTGGGGTGCCGGTAGGGAAGAGATTGAGTAGATGTTTTCAGTTGCTCCTCATGATTATCTGTTTGGGGGACTCTTGTAGCTCATTGTCATTTCAGTTGCATGGTTTTTGTTTAATTAGTAATATGTATATTTATTGTAGTCTGTCTTCTGGCAGGTTTTATATTTTGAAAAGTACTTGGCATGACTGTGTTAACAACTTTTTAGTTTGAAACAGTTTGAGTTTCTGAGATTAGGGAAGGGGGAAACTAGCTCAGCATTCTCACCAACACCAGTTATAGTCTCCAGACAAACAGTTGTGGGGATGAGGGGTGAGCACAAGGTGGCTTTGCAGGAGGCAATGAAGTGGTGGGGTGGGGATATCTAGTGTATTGTAGTGAGCTAAGGTATAAATCCAGCCATTTCGCCTGCACATTATCTGCCTCGTTTCCATCACGATGGGAATTGGAACTGCATTGGAAAGATGGATGCCTGATAATCAAGGGAGATTTCTTGGCACAAAGTGATGGCAGCACTCCTCCAGAGATGCATTTGGCTTTTAAATGTGTAAACAAAATTTGCAAGAAAAACCTACCATTTTATTTTTCTGCAGGAAAGAGCAGTGAGAGACCTCCATACTCTGGCTTTTCTAGAGACCCAGGGATGCCAGGACTGAATCAGGTAATGTTATAGTTAACCAAAATGAACAGTTGATGGGAATAGATATTAGAACCTGGGCAATACTTTGGCAGCAGAGTTATTGAAAAGTAAGTGCAGTTGCATTTTAGTAACATATATTTGTGGTTTTATTTGGGGAGGGGGAGTTAATATTTCCTGACTAAATATTTACCCCATCTGTTATATTTCACAGCATCTGCAAAAGTGCACACATCAGGATTCAGGTGTTGTGGAAGAATAATTTGAGGGTTTGGTATAGGGGAGTTAATTCTGGTCCTGGAGTGCCACAGACTGCTCTGGTTTTTGGAATATCCACAATGAATATGCATGAGCTATATTTGCAGACATTGAGGCAGTGCATGCAAATACCTCATGCATATTCATTGTGGATATCCTGAAAACTAGTCTTGTTTGTAGCACTCCAGAACTGGCGTTGCCTACCCCTGGTTTAGTACTTAAATGGAAGGAGCATAGGCAAGGCCCTACAATGGCACGATGGGGGAAATGTGGTAGGATTGTGATAGTTGAACAGTGTGGAGGAGGGGAGACAGTGGGGGGAGAACCTCTCAGTACTAGACTTAGAGGTTGCTGCAGAGCAGGAGTGATGTATGTTGAAAAGGATTAGCATGATAGTGTTTTCCTTGGTTGATATAATAGAAGCAGAATTGTTTGAGGGGAAGGGGTTGGGAAAATAATTGACTAGTTACTGAAGTTTCCAGTGTGATATTTTCCCTTGGATGAAGGCCCATAAAAAGATTTGTAGCTCTTTACCATCCTCACTCTGTGACATAAGCTGTGCTAGTATTTGCTTTTTCTGTCAATAGGCAGGCTTATTTAGCCATGCTGTTCAGCTGACGTTATCCAGGCATCATGGGGGCAGAGCTGTCTCTAAGCTCGCAGAGCTTTTCCCCTGTGTTGCTCTTCCTGTGTGCCTCATGCGAGTCTCCTCAGTTTTTCTTTCTGCACTCTGCACGGATGTGTGGAGTCAAGTCTTACTTTTCCTCCTCCGGCATTCTTGTCAATTTTTTTTCTCTCAAAAAGGCTCACTTAAGTGCTACAATACCTAAAAACCCTGAATCTAAATACTGCCAATGTGGCACAATCATATCGATGACCGATGGGCACAACTACTGCTATGTGTCTTGTTCCTGAACGTGACCAAGTGGCCTGTAGAGAATGTGGAAGAATGTCTCCCAGAGCCCAGCGCCAGACAGCTGCAAAAATCCTAAGGCTCTAGGAATAACAAACATCTGGATCCTACGCCCCTTCACCGCATGAAGAAAAATTGACTCAATTCTTTCCGGGACCGAAGTTCCATCATCCAGACCCAGTAAGGCGATCGACATTGGTAGGATCCGGAGACACCCAAAGTATCCAGAAAGGGAAAAATCCACCACCAAAAGTACCTAAATTGCCTCAAAAGGTGACATATACACAGACTGCGCTGCAGGCTAAGGCTCATAAAAAGGCGATGGAGCGGTCGACGCTGGTTAGTCCATTGGACAGATGGACGCAGACTATGGCGTCTGAAGAATCGACGCAAAAGAGAGCGTACGGCCGGCACATAAGGCATTGAGACCATATAGGTAGGTTAAGGCGTCAGATGTTGACGCAGGTAAAAAAGTCAGCCTGCTCGAAGCAGGCCAGGGTGTCAAATGACACACATCAAGACATCAGAGAAGTCTATGCATATGGAAAAGAGTAAACAGTGGAGTGCCTCAGGGATCTGTACTTGGACTGGTGCTTTTCAATATATTTATAAATGATCTGGAAAGGAATATGATGAGTGAGGTTATCAAATTTGCAGATACAAAATTATTCAGAGTACTTAAATCACAAGCAGATTGTGATACATTACAGGAGGACCTTGCGAGACTGGAAGATTGGGCATCCAAATGGCAGATGAAATTTAATGTGGATAAGTGCAAGATGTTGCATATAGGGAAAACTAACCCTTGTTGTAGTTACATGATGTTAGGTTCCATATTAGTAGCTACCATCCAGGAAAAAGATCTAGGCATCATAGTGGATAATACTTTGAAGTCGTCGGCTCAGTGTGCTGCAGCTGTCAAAAAAGCAAACAGTGTTAGGAATTATTAGGAAGGGAATGGTTAATAAAACGGAAAATGTCATAATGCCTATATATCGCTCCATGCTGAGACTGCACCTTGAGTACTGTGTACAATTCTGGTCGCCACATCTCAAAAAAGATATAGTTGCGATGGAGAAGGTACAGAGAAGGGCAACCAAAATTATAAAGAGGATGGAACAGCTCCCCTATGAGGAAAAGCTGAAGAGGTTAAGGCTGTTTATCTTGGACAAGAGATGGCTGAGAGGGGATATGATAAAATCTTTAAAATCATGAGAGGTCGGGAGAAGGAGCGGGGGAAAAAAGTTTCTTCGTAACAATTACCTCTCGTCTGAGCCTGAACTTTCCTGGAGAAGGTAAAGACTGTTTGCTTGCTTCCTGGTTCCTGGGGTGACGCCCACTGAACAGCACGTCGACGTTAACAGCTGGGCTGGAGTTTAAAAGCCAGTCTCCCTCGGCGCTTGTCGCCGTCCCGGCGCGTGTTGTTACCAGGGAATTTTTGGGCTTCATTGGACACAAGTAAAGTGAGTAATCACTTTATATTTTCTCCCTGCTCCCAACCCGCCCAGGTTAGAGTTTTAAATTGGAGAAGACTTGGAGAAAAGTAATATCTGGTATCACTATATACAATTCTTAATAAAATGCCGCATACAAAAAGAAAGGCAAAGATAAGAGAGGCAACAACACCCTCTCTAACTGAGCCACATCAATCTCAGATACCAGCATTCTTTTCATCCACTCCTAGAATAGAGCCGGAGGAGGTGGTCATTGTAGACCAAAGCACTGAGCGGGCGCTTAATCTACCGACCGAAACATCTTTGAGCCCCGGAGCTCCGTGTACCCCTCCACAGCCACAAGTAAATTCTTTAGAAGTATCAAAAGTTTCCTTATCTTTAACTGAAGGCAATGGAGAGGTCCTGGCTAATAAGGGGAAAGAAGAATCAGGAACAGGAATAGATTTGAAAGTTTTACCACCTAAACCAAACGAAATAACACTTGATTCCCTATGGTCTGCTATTGTCTCTCTCGAAACTGCAATAATAAAACTAACACAACAAACTACAGATGCAAATCTGCAAACAAAAAATTTGGAATCTTCATTAGAAAAAATGAACAAGGAAAAACAAGGAGTGGAACTAAGATTGAATGCGCTTGAAACCTGCCATCAAAGGTTTACAAAAACAGAGATATTACACAACAAGAGATTAGAGATGATTGAGAATCAACAAAAGTACTTAAACTTAAGAGTACTCAATTTCCCTAAGCTCAATCTAGTCTCACCCTTGGACATGTTTAAGGAATATTTATCATGTATATTGAAATGGCCTGAGAAATTAATGCCTACTATATCTAAAATATACTATGTGGATATTAAGAGTAATACAGCTGAGGGAAAGAAAGAGGAGGGATTGTCATTAAATTTATCAGAAGTGTTAGAAATGACATTAGAATCAAAAATTGAGGATAGAACTACCCTACATGTTAGTTTTGTTTTTGCAACAGATAGGGATGCTATATTCAGATTGTTTATGAAGAAAAGAACAGAACTCTTCCACGGTGGAAAGATCTGGGTTTACCCAGATCTTTCCAGAACAACTCAATTAAGGAGGAAAAAATTCCTAGAATTAAGAACAGACGTGGAAAGTAAAGGTGGGAAAATGATTGTAAAATATCCATGTAGGTGTGAAGTTTGGAGAAATGGTCAAAAATATGTTTATTTTGAGAGAACACAGTTAAAAAAGTTTCTTGAATCTTCCCCCCCGTGAAAATTAGCAATAGGAACGAAGCAGAAAAAATATATATCTAGGTTTGTCTTTTCCTTTTTCAATTGTAAAAGGTATTCCTGTTTTCCTTAAACCGCTCAAATTTCTTTCTCAATCCTGGAGCATTACCTCTTACATTTCTTACTGCAGATTAGAGATGTATACCTCAGTTATTGATAACAGTATGGAAAATCTGTAACCAATTGTTTATTTTCTTCTATGTAAGATTGTTAAAATCAGCATAAATTAAAAAAAAAAAAAAAATCATGAGAGGTCTTGAACAAGTAGATGTGAATTGGTTATTTACACTTTTGGATAATAGAAGGACTAGGGGGCACTCCATGACATTAGCAAGTAGCACATTTAAGACTAATCGGAGAAAATTATTTTTCACTCAGCGCACAATTAAGCTCTGGAATCTGTTTCCAGAGGATGTGGTTAGTGCAGTTAGTGTAGCTGGGTTTAAAAAAGGTTTGGATAAGTTCTTGGAGAAGTCCATTAACTGCTATTAATCAAATTGACTTAGGGAGTGGCCTCTGCTATTATTGGCATCAGTAGCATGGGATCATCGTGGTGTTTGGGCACTTGCCAGGTTCTTGTGGTCTGGTTTGGCCTCTTTGGAAAAAGAATGCTGGGCTTGATGGACTCTTGGTCTGACCCAGCATGGCAATTTCTTATGTTCATACCACCTGACACATGAAGTGACATCTGGTTTGATGCAATTAAAACCATCTAAGCACCACTCAACGCAGGTCAAAATTGAGACTGGACAAATATCTCCATAAAAAAAGATGTCATCACATCATGACACACCAACAAACCCTGAAGCTCTGTCCAAGTTCATTATCAGACCAGAACAGTCTCCAAACTACTTCCCTGGGGGAGTAACAGACCATCATATAAAGCTCTTCTGTAGTTGTCACACCAGGAAATGAAGAAATCTCCTATCCACATATCCTCTTCCCCAGACTCAGCTCACTCAAGACAGGATCTCTTTCAGAGATCATAGACTTTGTTCCCCTTCTTTACAGGAACCTCTACCAAATAGATCCAGACTTCCAGTAAAAGAACCTCCAATGCCCAGACCTAGGGTCCCGTACGTGAGCATTCTTTTAGTAGCACTACCCCCACCAGAAGGGAAGAGTTCCCTATCCCATCCATATCCAGGTTCTGGACATCACTATTCATTGGACTGGTCAGCAGTTAAGCCATCACATAAAGGACGTATCCATTCAGCAGCCCCAGGTACCTCTACTGCAGAAACGGTCTCAAATCACCTCAATCTTAAAGTCGTCCTTTGTGAACCTCTCTACAGCACATGTTTCTAAACCACCTCACTCTTCAGTACCATCCAAAGGAGATTGTTCTCCTCAGTCGGAATATCCTCCAACTATAAACATGGAGTTTAGTCCACATCCTCTGGGAAGTCCATGTTTTTCCTCTGAGCCGAATGACCAGCCTCAGGAGTCACTTCCATCTTCACCAGGAAGCTCTATGGGAATCCATTCGGACCCACTGGAAGAGCTCCCTGAGATGCCTTCACTGCCTGAAGACCTAACCTATTCCAAATTTCTGGAGAAGGTGGGCACACTCAAAGTTGGAGACCTGCAAGGTCCCCTGATCCTAGAGCGGAGACAATGAGTGTTTTAAAAATCTTAGTTCCATCAGAATTGATGGCTCTGCCCTTGCATATATTGCTGGATTCTGTCATGGACAAAGCATGGGAATCCCCTCATACTATACAGCATCCGAAAATTAGATCTAAAATTCCGGTTCAGATTCCACATGGCTCAGTAGTCATCAAATCTGCTATGAAAAAAGCAAAGACAGGATTGCACTCCAATACACCACCCAGAAAAGACAACGGGGTATTGGATGAATTTAGTCGCAAGATTTTAAGGTTCCATGCTAAATGCACTATACAACACTAATTTTACATTACACAATATTTATACGAGTGTGTCCAAAACCTGAAGCCCTTTGTCTCTATGGGGCAGGGAAATCAAGCAACACCACAACCATTAATAGATCTGCAAGAAGCTCTACAACACCTGCTAAGAACCATCTACTAGGCCTTTGACACATCAACTCAAACATTGGCAGCTTCCATTGCAGTCAGACATATAGCTTGGCTGCGCTCCAGTGCAATTCATGAAGATGTTCATGACAAGTTAGCGAACTTGCTCTGTAAAGGGGACAACTTATTTGGAGAGAAGCTGAGAGAAAGTGTCTCTCAAAAGAGCAAAATGTGGCTATGCAGTCATTAACCTCAATGACAGTCAATCTGCCACCAGGAGGTATCATTCACCATATAAGAAGAGTACCAGTGTAGACCATACAGAAATTACTGTCCATATAGATCACCTTCCTATCGGTAACCAAGGCCTCAAATGCAGCAGCCTCAAAGGACCAACCAAGAAGGTCAGAGACCCCAAAAACCTCAGCAAACATAATCTGAAAAACAGCAGCGTTTTTGAGGAATAATCAGTCAACACCAATTGCAGGTTGGGGACAGAATATATTTTTTACCATGCCTGGTCCAAGAGCCAAAGGTTCTCAATATAATCTCTCATGGATACAAACTGGATTTCGCTCATCTCCCACTGATGCCTCACTTAGTAGCACCCACAGGGGACCTTTCCCAAATCCCCATCTGGCAGGAAGCAAGGGATCTGGTGTAGCAACAAGCGATCCACGCTCTCCCGCTTTCCCAGATCAACAAGGGCTACTATTCCTAATACTTCCTCATTTCCAAGAAGTCTGTGGTGGTGGTAGGGGGGTCTCTGTCCCATTTTAGACCTGCGTTCTCAACAAATTTATCAAGAAACAAAAGTTCAAAATGACCTCTCTGAAATTAATCCTGCCTTTTCTTCAGGTAACAATCAGATGTGTTCTCTGGACCTGAAAGATGCATATACTCACATACCCATCCACAATGTGCATTGGCGTTACCTTTGTTTCCTAGTGAGGAGTCAACATTACCAGTACAAAGTACTTCCCTTTGGACTCTCATCTGCCCTGAGAGTCTTCATGAAATGTCTTGTGATGTTTGTGGCTCACTTATGAAAATGGGGAGTCAGGATTTTCCTGTTTCTCGACGACTGGCTCATTGTCTCTCTAAATCCGCAAATTCTGCGGGAACAGTTGATTGAGACAATTCGATGCCTGGAAGAACTGGGGTTTATCATAAATTATGAAAAATCCCACCTAGACCCTTGCCAGATTCTTCATTTGATAGGAGCAAGGATTCAAACCCCTTTATGCAGGGCTCAGACTCTGTATTCTCTATGCCTAATTTTCAGCAATAGACCTTTACTACAGTTCGCCAAATACTAGACTGACTTGGACATGGCAGCAGAAATATATATGGTTCCTCGCATCCGTCTTCACATGAAGCGATTGCAGTGAGGAAGTCACAATGGAATCAGCACAAGCAATCCATGTTGAAGAGAATTTGCATTACAGCCTCAATGAAAACAGACATTTTGTGGTGGCTGTGTCTCAGTACTGGCGAAGGGTGTCTTTCAGGAATCCTACTCTCCAATTAATAATCATGACTGACAGTTCAACAAAAGGTTGGGGAGCCCATCTTCATTTAAAAACGCAGGGTTTATGGTCCCCAGCAGTACGCCAATTCCAAGAAAACCAATTGGAATTGAGAGCAATAAAGAATGTAATACATACCTTTACTCCAACACTGCAGGGAAAGTCTGTAATGATCCACATGGACAACCAAGTAGCCATGTTCTATATAAACAAAGGAGGATCAAGTTCCAGGATTCTCTGCAAAGAAGCAGTACAGATTTGGGAATGGGCAGAGATAAACGAGACAGTCAATCAGTCATACTCAGCAGAATCTTACACCCACATGAATGGTCTCTAGAACAAGCTGTAGCAGAGGATCTTTTCAACCGCTGGGGAACTCCATGCATAGATCTGTTTGCATTGGAGTACAACATGAACCTAAACATCTTTTGCTCAATTCTCCCCAGCAAATGAAGAGTATCTCAAGACCTTCTTTAGATCTCCTGGTTAAGGGGCCTCTTGTACGCATATCCCTCAATTCCACTAGTCACGCACGATACAGAAATGTATATTGGAAAGGGCAGACATGATACTTATTGCTCCAGCATGGCCAAGGCAGCCATGGTATGCCTATCTAGTGCATCTCTCCAGTAATCCACCAATATTTCTGGGGGACAGCATACAATTACTATTTATTTATTTATTTATTTAAGGTTTTTTTATACCGGCATTCATGAACTCGTTCACATCATGTCTGTTTACAGAAAACAGGGGTGCGGATAATACAACCAAAAAACATAAATAACGTGATGAAGAGAAGCAGTTACAATTAACAAGGGCTAATGAACTGGGAATGTAAGAAATAGAAAGAGATAGAGGAGAATAATTATATACAAAATTACTAATACAAGAGAATATTACTATAAAAATAAAAATTTTTATAAAAATAAAAATTACTAATACAAGAGAATAATTATATACAAAATTACTAATACAAGAGAATGGAACACTCATTCACCCAATGCACTCCTTTCTCCAACTGACAGCATGGAGATTGAGTGGGAAGTCCTAGGACATTTCCATCTCCCACCTATTATCACTGACATTTTGATAGCAGCTAGAAAACCATCCAGCAGGAAGAATTGCACCTTCAAGTGGAAAAGATATTTGGGTACTTGCCAGATACTTGTGACTTGGTTTGGCCACTGTTGGAAACAAGATACTGGGCTTGATGGACCCTTGGTCTAACCTGGTATGGCATATCTTATGTTCTAATTGTGCTGCCAGCAGAGAATTGACTCTTTCACTTGCTCCCCAAAGGGTTTACTAATGTATCTACGCTCACTTTCCGCCTCCAGGTTTGTTAGTGACATCCATACATGTACACCTAAGCGCAATAGAAGCTTATCACACCACAGGAGCAAATCTCTCAATCTCTTCACATCACCTGATTTCACGCTTTGAGGGGTCTACTACGTGTTCACCCACCACTGTGGAAACCTCCTATACCGTGGGATATAAACATTGTCCTGGAAAACCTAATGGGTAGGCTCTCTTTGAATCCATGGAGTCCACATCTTTGAAGCACCTAACTTGGAAGGTACTTTTCCTTGTTGCAGTCACACCAGCTAGGCAAGTGAGTGAACTTCAAGCCCTAGAGACCAATTATCCTTACTTGCAATTCCACTCCACCATGACAAGGTCTTACTATGTACACACCTGACCTTTTTACCTAAGGTTGTGTCAGCTTTTCATTTGAATCAATTTCATTACCCACCTTCTTTCCTAAACCTCACGCAAATAGAAGGGAAAAAGTACTTCACACATTGGACTGCAAGAGAGCCCTGGCATATTACAAAAGAAGAGCTCAAGCAGTTAGATGTACATTCCAACTTTTCGTCTTAATCTGAATGACTTGGGGAAAATCAGTAACAAAAAGGACACTATCCAGTTGGATATCTCAAGTCATTCAATTGTTACACATCACATTCAGTGATGCTCCGTAATCCAATTAAGGCACATCAAGTCAGAGCAACATGACTTCATTAGCGTATTTGCACAATGTACCAATTCAAGATTTGTAAAGTAGCGACGTGGTCATCAATTCACACTTTCTCATCCCACTACTGTCTCTATCAACAGTCGGCAGCTGACAATGCATTGGGATCAGCAGTGTTGCATCATGTCCAGTAAATGTAGTGGCTGTTCACAAGCACGGGTTGCTAGTTGATACTGATAATAGACTAACACAAGCAACCTTCAGCTTGGGACTCCCAGACAGCAGGGCTAAATAAACCTGCTTATCAATGGGGAAAAAAACAAGTTTGCTTACTGTAAACAGTGCTTTCCATAGATAGCAGGATGATTTAGCCATGCAAACCCTCCCTTCTCCCTGGACAGCCATCTAAATTTTACTCTGCATGGATCAGCTTTATGATCAACTGAGGAGACTCGCACGAGGCGCACGGGAAGAGCAGCGCAGCCGCACAGGGGGAAAAGCTCTGCGATCTTAGAGACTGCTCCACCCCTTGATGCCCGGATGATGTCACCCAGACAACATGGCTAAATCATCCTACTATCTACGGAATATACCGTTTATGGTAAGCAAATTTGCTTTTATCAGAGCAGGTTTCAATGGCAGAATCTTTCTTATGCTACAGTGTGTTTTCTTGTTTGCTTTGTGACTGTATACCAGTGGCAGAATTTCTGTTCCCCCTGAAATAAAGGACATTTCCTTAAGAGACAGCTGTGCTACCCTTCACAAGCACAATATCACTGAAGCTGCTAAAATTGAACAAAAAAGGATGTGCTAGAAGATGCTTTCATAATGTGATTTTTTTTGTTGATAAAGAGGTGTGGGAAGGAGCTGAGGCTGGGGGTGGTTTTAATCTCAATACCACTGGCCTTCAGCTCTCAAACTCAAATCAATAGTATGTTCAGTTTGTTTTTTTTAAACAGCTGTGACTGTTCCTATGGCTTTCAGGTATGTGTATATGTATATATATATGTGTATGTATATAGAGATATAGATTATATCTATGTATAATGTAATCTGTAGTCCTTGTCCAACTGTGTCTTTGGACATGGTGGTAAGGGGGAGGTATATGATAGGGAGGACCTGGGGGAAAAATAAGTTTTGTTGGAATTTGGCATTGTGTATGTAGGAAGGGGAGGATTGCTAAGCAAGGCAGCTGTCAGTGAGCTGGAAAGAGATCAGCCTTGAAAGAAAGCTGTATGTCTTCATTTGCACCATGCTTGGTTTGGTTTTGTTTTGTTTTTTTTTTAACTCCCTAAAGCATACCTATAGCAAGCATCTGTGTTCACCTGCAAATCTCTCTATTTGTTGTAAGACATTGCCCCAGCCTTTCTGCTTTATCCTTGGGAGCAGCTATACTTGGAATTATCCAAGCACATCACACAGATGGATATCTAGAATTTTCTGTGTGGAAGGTGTGTAGTCATCTAAGAGGGGGAGTATTGCTGCTTGTAATGTGCATAGCATTTTATACACATTGTATACAGAGGATACTTTCTAAAACCATGAATAGCACCACTGAGTAGGCTGTTTTGGGGGAGAATGAGCATACAGCTAATTAAACCTAGAATTTTAAAGAAAAGTACTCCAAGGGGACTCATGTTGTCTGCCCCTGAATGAGCAAGTATATCTGTCATTGCATCAAGTGGGAACTATGTGGGAGCACAGCTTGGAACCATCTGGGGGGGGGGGGGGGGAGAGCAGGGTGAGGAGGGTGAGGAGGGTGAAAGCACATGCTGGTGGGCACAGGAGATGGGGAGCAGTGTACTGCACATCCAGCCAAATCCATTTTGATGGATATGGGAGTGACCAGTCATCCGGCGTGATGGAGTCGGGGGAGGAGGAAGAGGGAGAGAGTAATAAGGAAAATAGATGTATGAAAATGTAGGGTGGGTGCTGTTGGAGGGGTTGGAAATTATTCTGAATACATCTTCTCTTCTTTTCCCTTTCCTCTAACCCAGCTCACTCAACAACTGTCCCTTCACTACCATGCATCTGATTAAAGTCAAACTTTTGTATTTGCAAATTTAAGAGCTTATTTTTTTAATTCACTTAAACAGTTTTTACTCTGTATATTTTTAAGTCAAATTTGGGTAAAGTTTTCAAAATTGGCTGACCTAATGATTACTGCAGTGAATGTAGTCTTTACAATGGTTCTTTACAAATATTAACATGCATCTTGGCAAGCTGAAAGAGAGCAAACATCCATGTTTCCATTACAGAAAACTATGCAAGATGTAAACTTGATGCTTTCTTCACCCCCAAAGCTTTGAACTATTTGAGTTGCTTTTTGTGCTTCAGCAGTGCATCTTCTGGTGAATACCCTACTAGTGGCTGCAGCTGGGGAAAGAGAAAGGAACTAAACTGATATTTTCTGGGTTAATCGCCCCTGTATTACTGTTGGTTTACTTTGGAATAGTTTGTATAAAACATCTCTAAGCCAAGTCCAAGTTGCTATCTTGAGATTATCTGAAATTGTTAAATGGACTAAATAGCAAATGCATTGTGTGCTCTGAGACCTTGCTTACAGCCAGAGAGTTTCAGAAAAGAGGAACATTCCTTTCCATCATGCTTTAGATTTCAGACTTTTAAGGGCAATAGGGCTGTCATTGTTAACCCTCAATTGCCTTGCACCAAACTTTTAAAATAAATTCTTATCTAGACATATTCTGTTTAAGACAGTGATGGCGAGCTCATCCTCAAGTGCCACAAACAGGCCAGGTTTTCAGGATATCCACAATGAATATGCATGAGAGAGATTTGCATACAATGGAGGCAGTGCATGCAAAGCTTTCTTATGCATATTCATTGCAGATATCCTGAAAACCTGGCCTGTTTGGCACTCGAAGACTGGAGTTCACCATCACTGGTTTAAGATGTAGTATTTATTATATAACTACCTGTTTCAGGAGCTAAAATTGGTAGTCGTCAGATTTTTCACATACTGTAGGATCTTTAGATTTTTCTTTTCCTCCTTTAGCTGTGCTTTTGATACCCAGGTAATATGGCTAGTAGTGAACAGATAATAAAAAAAAAAAAAATTCACAAACTGTGAATACATGTAAACCTCTCCCCCACCCCATTTCACACCAGAATCTTCATTATTGCCCCCTTCCCTTTTATCACATTTCTCTGGTTCTCTCTGCATTGCACTGGCTGCCCATTATATGGTGTGCACAATTCAAAACTCTCTTACCCAGATCTTTAAGGCCCTTCATGGGTTATCCCTACCTTGTTTGTCTTTCTCTACATGGATATACCAGCTGGCCCATAGTCTCTGCTCTACCTCCTAGATTTTACTAGAAATCCCCTCTCTCAACCACACACTGCTATTGGAATCTTGCAAGTGCGTTTTTTTTTCTTTAGCCAGCCCAGTCCTATGGCATAGTCTCCTGCTAGAAATTGGAGCAGAAAAGGACCTACTTCATTTTAGAAGGCTGCTAAAGTCTTATTTGTTTACCCTGCCCTTCCCTGACTGATGTGATTCCTTTCTGCCTTTCCTTTCAAGTTTCCAGTAGCTTTTTCTCCTTAATTGCTAGTGCTGCTTAATATTATTTTTGTTTACATTTGGACCATCAATAACATTTTGTCGGTTTTTTGTGTTCTGATATTTGTGGATCAGCAGAATAGAAGTTTGTATAAATAAACATATGTATTTTTCACAGGACAAGCAGGATGGTAGTCCTCACATATGGGTGACATCACAGGATGGAGCCCAATCATGGAACACTTTTTTGTCAAAGTTTCCAGAACTTTGACTTGCCCCTACTGGGCATGCTCAGCATGGCACTAAACCTGCAGCCAGCAGGGGTCCCTCTTCAGTCTTCTTTTTTTCTGCGCAGCAGTAGCCTCGCAGTAAAGGAGCTCTGCAGAGATTCCTGACAGGAATTTTCCTCATGGAATTACTAAAAATTAATTTGCCCCACAGGGGTCCCTCCTTTAACTTTTTCAAGCCGCGGTACTCCGGTAAGTTTTTACCCATTTTTAGTCTATTAGTCTAGTTTGGCCCTCGCGGCCTACTGGCTGTCGACCGTACCGTGGCTCACTTTTTGCCATGGCGTCGGGGTTCCATCGGTGCCTGGACTGTAATCACACCATGTCCATCACAGACCCCCATAAAGTCTGTGTAATGTGTCTTAGACGAGAGCACGATGTCTTGACCTGCACCAAATGTGCCCTAATGACACCAAAAGGTCGCAAAGCCAGAATGGAGAAGATCGAACTTCTCTTCTGTGCTCAAACCCTGACTCCATCCATTGCGTCGACGTCGTCAGAACCGGCTCTGTCAACTTCGCGCCAGCATCGACCCCCGGCCAGTGACCGTCCGGTGGCGTCGACATCTCGGCCTTCGACACTCTCTACTCTCCCTCAGGACCGAGGGGATCGTAGAGACAAACATCGCCATCGAAAGTCTCAGACCATCGAGGGAGCAAAATCATCGAGCTTGCCATCGTCCGAGCCGCCGTCCAGAAAAGGCACCGACCTTTTCGGCGACCGGGTCACCGAGGCAACCCTCACCCGACAGGGTATCGGGAGCTGCGACTCCGCCTTTAATGGTGGTCCCTCTAGCTATGCCTTTGCCTCCTTCTGTTCCGGAGCCGGGGTAATTGCTCCAGGTGTCCGAGAAGAACTGGACCGGATGGTTCAGGAGGCCATCAACAAGGTGATGCAATGACTCCAGGTTCCTCAGACACCGGTACCGATTGTGGAACCGACCACTGACCTGATTCCAGCAGCATTGGCACCGCTGCTCTCCTGGATGGAAGCGCTCATTGCCGCTTTTCCACAGATGAACCCTGGGTCGCCGATGGCTCCAGTGCCCTCCCCGCTTACTTTGTCATCGGGAGGAGAAACACCGTTCTGCATCCCTCCATCGGGAGTTCTGCCTCAGCCATCGATGCCGATACGCCCCTCGCCATTGATGCAACCATCAGTGCTGATACGCCCGTTGGCGCCACCAAGCCATCCATCGATGCCCTCTGCCATCCTGTGCCTTCATCGATGCCTCCATTTATTCCTTAGGAGCCTAGACCAGGACCCTTGGGTATCCCACCACCCTGTCCCCCTCTAGCTCCTAGAGGGACAGGTGCTGATCCCTATGATACCTGGACTGATGATTCCTTCCCAGACATTGATGATTTGCCTTCACCACCTTCACCCACTGAAAGTAGAAAGCATTCTCCTCCAGAGGACCTTTCCTTTATAAATTTTGTGAAGGAAATGACTGAATTGGTTCCCTTCCAGTTACAGAATGAACAGGATGATAGACATCAGATGATGGAGTTGCTTCAATTCCTGGATTCTCCCAAGGAAATAACCTCCATCCCTATCCACCAGGTTCTTCTGGATCTCCTCAAGAAGAACTGGGAACATCCTGGCTCCATTGCTCCAGTTCACAGAAAAGCAGACACTACCTATTTGGTGCAGTCAGCTCTAGGTCTTCAAAAACCTCAATTGGATCACTAATCTGTAGTGGTAGAATCCGCACAGAAAAGAGCAAAAAGATCAAAGCCTCAAACTTCTTTTCCTCCTGGCAAGGAACAGAAGTTTCTAGATGCCTTTGGTTGCCGTGTCTTCCAAGGATCAATGCTCATCTCCCGAATTGCCGCTTAGCTCTATATGACCCAATATAATAGGTTCATTTTTCAACAGATACAAGATTTAACAGACTCCCTGCCTCACCAATTTCAAGAGCAACTCCAAACCCTAGTAAAGAAAGGGTTTGAGGCAGGCAAGCATGAGATCAGATCATCCTATGATATCTTTGAATCTGCTACTAGAGTATCTGCAGCAGCTATTTTGGCAAGGAGATGGGCCTGGCTCAAGTCTTCCGACCTTCGCCCTGAGGTACAAGACAGGTTATCTGACCTACCCTATGTAGGAGATAATCTGTTTGGAGAACAGATTCAATGGACTGTGGCAGAACCTAAGGACCATCATGAGACTGACAGCTCTCTGATACCTTCTGACTACTCTTCAAAACAGCCCTTCCGAAAGGACTCTAAAAAGTCATTCTTCCGCCCGAAGAAGTCCTACCCGCCACCAGCCAGATCCTGTTCCACGAGACCTTTTCAAAAAGCCCAGTCTCGTCAGACATAGAAACAAAAACCGCAAGCAGCTCCTCAACCATGGCCTGCTTCAGGTTTTTGACTTCTACCTAGAGAGCAACAGCCAGCTTCCATTGCCTCACATACCAGTGGGAGGTCGATTGTGCCACTTCAACAACATATGGCACTCAATCACCTCAGACCAATGGGTACTGGCGATAATTGCTCAAGGTTACCATCTGAACTTTCTCTCCGTACCACTGGACTCCCCACCTCTACCGACGTAGAGAACATCCGATCACTCCATCCTTCTGGATCAGGAGGTTTCCCTCCTTCTCCAGTCCAAGGCAACAGAACCTGTACCCTACTCTCAGCACGGCCTAGGATTCTATTCCCGGTACTTTCTAATCCCCAAAAAATTAGGAGGCGTTTGTCCTATTCTATTGCTAACAATCAAATCAATTTTATATCCCCTGTCAATCACACCAGAAACCTTGGAGTTATCATGGAAAAAAGCCTTTCCTACAATATGCACATAACTACTAAAATCAAAGAAGGATATCACAAGCTCCTAGTTCTCAGACATTTAAAACATTTCCTAAATTCATTGGATTTCAGAACTGTCTTATAACTTTAATTTTCTCAACAATAGACTATTGTAATTCCCTTCTGATTGGTCTTCCATTCATTAGCATCAAACCTCTGCAGATTCTTCAGAATGCAGCAGCTAGAATTTTAGCTGGAACAAAAAAATATGATCACATCACCCCAATACTAGTGTCGCTTCACTGGCTTCCTATTAAATCTCAAATTGATTATAAGATCCTGACCATCATTCACAAATTAGTGAATGCTGATCACCATAAACATACTGGTTTAAAAGTCACTCCAAAGATTTTTTTTGGTAATTTGTGATCTGATAACACTTCTTGTCTAAATATTCCTCCCATCAAAGATGCTTGACTATCATCCACTAGAAATAGAGCTTTCTCCATTGTTTGTCCAAAAAAATGGAACTCTCTACCACTTTATTTGAGAACTCAAACCAATATCAAAAAGTTCAAGAAAGATCTAAAAACTTTCCTTTTTCATACAGTCTACATTAATGATCATCTATATCAACAATCCATCTACAATCAACTCAACCAACCAAACCCAGGCACGAAAGGAAAAGTATCTACAACTAGCATCAACCATATTCATTACAATTTGGAACTTATAAGAAGTAATGATAGAATCCCTCCTTTATGATAAATTAATACTATTACTGTTACTTCCCTTTTTTCCCTTTTCTTCCCTTTTTCACCCCACCATCTTCCCCTTCCTTCCATTCCCCCCCCCCCCCCCATTGTTACTTTTTTGTAACTATGTATAATTTATCTGTTTTTGTTTGACTTTGTAAACCGTTATGATGGCTGAACCGAATGACGGTATATAAAAATGAATAAATAAATTCTGGACCTACGGGCCCTCAACTACCTCCAGAGAGAGAAGTTCAAGATGGTAACCTTAGGCTCGCTTCTTCCTCTTCTACAAAGAGGAGACTAGCTCTGCTCTCTCGACCTCCAGGACGCATACACTCATATTGTGATAACGCCATCTCATCGCAAATACCTGAGGTTTCTAGTAGGCCTGAAACACTACCAGTACTGAGTGCTTCCATTCGGCCTAGCGTCTGCGCCACGAGTCTGCAACCACCACGAGAAATGCCTCGTAGTGGTTGCAGCCTTCCTAAGGACTCAGGGTGTTCACATCTACCCCTATCTAGACGATTGGTTAATCAGGGCTCCCACTCAGCAAGTTGCTCTGTCATCCCTCAATCTAACCTTACACACTCTAATTTCATTAGGATTTTGCGTTATTTACAACAAATCCTCTTTCGTCCCATCTCAAACCTTGTCGTTCATTGGGGCAGACTTGGGCACCTTGCAGGCAAAGGCTTTTCTACCTCGACAGCGAGCTCTCACTCTCGTGTCTCTTGCGCACCAGCTGCAGTCTCAGCACTCTACGACGGCACGCCACTTTCTCATCCTCCTGGGACACATGGCGTCCTCAGTGCAAGTCACACCAATGGCCCGTTTGGCCATGAGTCAGGCAGTGGGCTCTACGGTCACAATAGACTCAAAGCATTCAGCCCCTGTCTACCATTGTCCACGTAACCGACTCACTCTGTCAGTCTCTTGCCTGGTGAAGAAATCAGGTCAATCTCCTCCAAGGCTTGCCCTCAATCTCCTCCAAGACCCTCAATTAACTCTCACCACCGATGCTTCCAACCTCGGCTGGGGAGCCCATGTGGCCAATCTGCAGACACAAGGATCTTGGTCTCCAGAGGAAGCCAAACACCAAATAAATTTCCTGGAGCTTCGAGCAATCAGATATGCTCTCAGGGCATTTCAGGATCGCCTCTCAAACAAGTTATCCTGATCCAGGCGGACAACCAGGTGGCCATGTGGTACATCAGCAAACAGGGAGGCACGGGCTCCTTCCTTCTGTGTCAGGAAGCTGCACAGATATGGGCGTAAGCTCTCTCCCATTCGATGTACCTCAGGGCCACCTGGTTGCCGGGAGTGGACAATATGTTGGCAGACAAGCTGAATCGCATCTTTCAACCGCACGAGTGGTCTCTCAACCCCTCAGTAGCAAACTCCCATCTTCCAGCAATGGGGATATCCTCAAATAGACCACTTTGCGACTCCTCAAAACCGCAAAGTAGAGAACGTCTGCTCTCTCATTTGCAGCAAACACACTCAACCCAGAGATGCATTCTCCCTCTCGTGGGCAACCGGTCTACTTTATGCATTCCCTCCACTTCCTCTTCTCTCAAAGACTCTCGTGAAGTTACGTCAGGACAAGGGAACCATGATCTTGATAGCACCTCACTGGCCCCGCCAAGTGTGGTTTCAAATACTTCAGGATCTCTCCATTCGCAGGCACATTCCCTTGGGAAAAGACCCGCTTCTGATCACTCAAAACGACAAGTCCCTCTGTCACCCCAATCTTCAAGCCTTGTCCCTGACGGCATGGATGTTGAAAAGTTAATCCTTCAACCACTTAACCTTTCTGAACCAGTTTCCCGTGTCTTGATTGCTTCACGGAAGCCTTCCACGATAAAATCTTACACTTACAAATGGAACAGGTTTACGTCATGGTGCTCTTCTCAGTCCCTTGACCCCTTTACCTGTCCAATCATGAAGTTTTTGGACTATCTCTGGCACTTGTCAGAGTCAGGTCTAAAAACTTCTTCCATCAGAATGCATGTCAGTGCGGTAGCCACCTTCCATTCGAGCCTCTTCACTCCTGTGACCTTCGATATCTCACATGGAAAGTGATTTTCCTTTTGGCAATCACTTCAGCTTGCAGAGTTAGTGAATTACAGGCCCTAGTTACCTATCCACCTTACACTAAACTTCTGCAGGACCGGGCAATAATCCACACTCACCCTAAATTCTTACCCAAGGTAGTTTCGGATTTTCATCTAAATCAATCCATCATACTACCTACCTTTTTTCCCAGGCCCCATTCCAATCCAGGAGAAGAGGCTCTGCATACCCTTGACTGTAAATGGGCTCTAGCGTTCTGCCTAGACCGTACAGCTGCCCACAGGGAAAGCATTAAATAGTTTGTCTCTTTCCATCCTAACAAGTTAGGGAAGCCTGTGGGTAAGCAGACTCTCTCCTCCTGGTTGGCGGACTGCATATCCTTTTGCTATCAGCAAGCAGGCATTCCATTTCAAGACCGTGTTAAAGCACACTGTGAGGGCCATGGTGACTTCAGTAGGACACCTACGATCGGTGCCCCTTCCTGACATTTGTAGGGCTGCCACTTGGAGTTCTCTCTACACCTTTGCAGCCCACTATTGCTTGGACAAAGCCGGAAGACAAGATTCCATCTTCAGCCAGTCTGTCCTTCGTAACCTGTTTACAACCTGATGTACCAACACCCTTCTGCCTGCCCGTTAGGGTTCAGGATGCCCTCAGCCAAATTTTATCCCAGTCCTAGTGCTTTGCACACCTCGGGTACATTTGGTGCATGTTCGGACATCCTCAGCTTGGTACTCACCCATATGTGAGGACTACCATCCTGCTTGTCCTGTGAGAAAGCAAATGTTGCTTACCTGTAACAGGTGTTCTCACAGGACAGCAGGATGTTAGTCCTCACGAAACCCACCTCACCCTGCGGTGTTGGGTTCGTAACGTTTTGTTATTTTATTTTTCGGCACTGCCTGTAGCTTTTAAATAAGACTGAAGGGGGACCCCTGCTGGCTGTGGGGTTAGTGCCATACTGGGCATGCCCATTAGGGGCCAGTCAAAGTCTGGAAACTGACAAAAGTGTTCCGTGATTGGGCTCCATCCTGTGATATCACCCATATGTGAGGACTAACATCCTGCTGTCCTGTGAGAACACCTGTTACAGGTAAGCAACATTTGCTTTCTCCTGCCTTTTGGTGGATTGTTATTTCATGAGTAACGAGGAGAAACTAGATTTGTTTAGGGTTTGAATTCTTCAGCCTTGAAATAGATCTGAACTGATCTAATGGTATAGCACTTTTGCTGTTTGGAGACCTTGAATGATCTGGTTTGACTTGAATGGTGGTCTCCTAACCTGAGGCTGTAGTGAACATGTATCTGTTTGTTCAGTCCAAATAACCAGACTTCCCACTGGCATGGCTCAAGCGGGCTCTTGGACTGGCATAGGTTAGTCTTACTGGGGTACAGTTTACAGTGCCTGCCTAGTTTGCATGTGGGTTTACCTACTAAGGAAATAAATGCCAAGCTGGATCAGACCAAGATCCGTTGAACCTAGCATACTATCTGACAATAGCCAGTCCAGATCACAAGTACCTGGCAGATCCCATTCAGTAGGTCTGTTTCCTATTACTACTTGGGGTAGCAATAGCTTTCTTTGGTCTACCTGGCTAATGTGTTTCTTCAAGAACTTGTCCAGACCTTATGCTAGTTGCCTTGACCAAGTTCTCTAGCAACAGATTACATAGCTTGATAGTTTGCTGAGTGAAAAAGTACTTTCTACAATTTGTTTTAAATCTGCAATAGGTAGTTTCACAGTGTGCCCTCTTGTTTTCCATTGATAAGCAGACTGAATTAGTCATGCTGTCTTGGGTGACGACATTCAACAGCACTCAGTCCGAAATCTTCTCAAAGTAGCAGAGCTGTAATGCTCTGCTCATTCACAGCAGTTCCTGCATGATCGCCCAATTCCAGAATCCTCAGTTTTTTTTTCCCTCCGTCAGAGTACAGATGTGAATCTTCTCACTCCTCACTTTTCTTCAATTTTTGCTAATGTGATATCTAAAACAGCACTTTTCAGTACTAAAAATGTCCACGAATAAAGCTCCAGGGTTTAAATGTCAGTGCAGACATATGTCTGCAACTAATGGACACAACATTTGTTAACTATGCCTTGGTCTGGTCCATGACTGGGTGGCATGCAGCCACAGTGGAAGGATGTCCCCTGGGCCCAGTGGCTGTGGGCCGAGACGATAGCCAGGCTGGGGGAGGCAGAGGCTGATTCATCATCAGGCAGTTATGAGCCCTACCCTCTGTACTCTGTTTATTCCTCACTGAGGCCAAAATCACATTGTCTTGAGATCCATAGGTGAGCCTCATCAATCGGGTCCGAAATATCCACATGGAAACAGGCCAAGCCGGCTGAAGCCAAAGCCTGCGTAGCTAAGGGCAGTGCTTCGGGGATGATGTCATAGAGAAAAAGTACTTTAAGTCTATGCAGAACTACCACACTTGGATCTCTCGATGCACAGCGCATTGTCGCAGCTGCGTCTGTGAAACTGTCAAAGTATGCCATGATGAAATCTGTTTCTGCTTCAAAGCATTCCAAGCCGTCTGTTCAGCCAGCACCTAAACCGACCAAGACTGTTCCTTCCACCTCTCATTAGTGTCCTGCATTCAAGGAAGCTTCCACATCCCGGTAACCAGAAAGAAAGAACACCACCAGATTCTGAGATCAGAGTAGTTAGACCAGTCCTACAGACCTACTCTGAAGAGCCATGGTCATTTCCAGTGAGAGCACTTTCTCTCATGTCCTGTTCTTCACAAAGTGGCCTACAAAGTATACTTGTGTCTAGTATCTTCCAGGAAGCAAAGGGAATCTCATTTTCAAGAGGAGCTATTCCCAAAAGACAGAACAGCTTTTGAGGAGCCTTTCCAATATATACTGCTCCATTTTCCACCCTCTGATATTCAGAAGGCCACTATCCCTCCTCCAAGGGACCCACAGATTCTCTGCCTCATTGCTTGGTTCCTCTAAAGATGGGTCCACCATTGTCTCCACAGTTGAAATCCAAGCAGTCAATGGATCAAATTTCCACTATAATCAGAGGCCTTTTTCTCTACTGCTCCCCCAGTTGCAGCCTCCGAATTTCAATCTTCCAGTACCAGACATAGAACAAGAGGAACCTTGACTACATTGTTTCCCTCCCAGGGTCAATTTCCGCCCTTATCCCCATCATCGACAGGTTTACCATCTGACGAGCCACAGGACCCTCTGGAACACACATCTCCAATGGAGGACTTGACACACTCTAAATTTGTTGAAAACATGGGCGGCACATTGAAGGTGGAGGTATGCAAAATACCAGAGCCACATAAGGAAGTGTTTGGTATTTAAAAAATTCGCAATCAGTTGACCCTTTCAATTGCTCTCCTGAGCTCTTGCTCAACTACTTATATTATCTATCTCAAACAGGTCTGCGGACATCAGTAAGAGTTCATCTAAGCATTATTACAGCTTATCACCACAGAATTGTAAATCTTTCCATCGCAACACACCTGTTGATTTCTCCCTTCATGAAAGGCTTGCATCACCTGTGTCCTCCAATACAAAATCTCCAATACCTTGGAACGTCAACATAGTCCTGGTGACCTAAGTGGCAGACCCGTTTGAACCCATGCAAACACAGCTCCTCTGAAGTATCTAACGTGGAAGGTTCTGTTCTTTGTAGTAGTCACCTCTGCAAGGTTACAATTATTTCATGACAAAAGTTGTGCTACGACCACATCCCAGATTCTTACCAAAGGTAGTGACCGCATTTCACCTCAATGAAACCATCTCCCTGCCAACTTTCTTTCTGAAGTCACATAAGAGCAAGAGAGAGAAGAAACTGCACACCTTCGATTGTAAACAGGCCCCTCGCTTATTCTCCTACGACCTTAATAAACCAAGAGTTGCAGTAACCAAGAGAAGTCTATCCACTTGGATATGCAAAGACCTCCCTATTGCTGTCGGGGACAGTCAAAGCTCATAGAGTATGAATCACAGCATCATCTTCAGTACATGTGAAAAAATGTACCCATTGCTGATTATTTGCAAAGCTGCAACCTGGTTATCAGTTCACACTTTTACAGTTCACTATTGCCTGGACAAGCTGAAAGCATCAGACAGTGCAGATGGCAAAGTGGTGTTGAGTTCCATAGGGGTCTGCTAGAGACTGCCATTCAGGTGGATGGGTTGCAAGAAAAAGAGAGAGGACAAACCATATGCTCAGTAACGGACTACTATACAGTGGGTAACAGTAACCCTTAGCTTGGGACGCCCCAAGACAGCATGACTGACTCAGCCTGCTTATCAACAGGAAAAAAAGCAAGTTTGCTTACTATAAACTGTTTTCCGTAGATAGGATGAATTAGCCATGCGTACCCGCTCAAATCCCTGGCAGTCTCTACCCAATCCATAGTCTGTGATAACAACTGAGGATTCTAGAATTGGGTGATCCTATGGGAACCGCTGCGCATGAGCAGAGCGTTACAGCTCTGCTACTTTGAGAAAGTTCCGGACTGCGCTGTTGGAAGACATTACTTAAGACAGCATGGATAATTCATCTTGCTGCCTACAGAAAATAGTTTAAGATAAGCAAACTTGCTTTTACAGTATTATTTGAAAGGGTAATTAACCATCCTTTATCTGTTCCACCCCACTCATGATTTTATAAACTTTTATCATGTTTCCTCTCAGTTGTCTTTTTTTTCCAAGATGAAGAGCCCTCGCCTACATAGCCTCTCATCATAGAAGAGCTGTTCCATTCCCTTTATCATTTGTCACTTTCCTCTGCACCTTTTCTAGTTCCCCTGTGTCTTTGAGATAGGGCAACCAGAACCGCAAACAGGAGGCAATGTTATATTTTCAATTTTATTCTCCATTTCTTTTCGGATGATTCCTAACATTTTGCTTTATTGACCGCTGCTGCAAACTGAGCAGAGGTTCTTTTCTTGGTTGGTGACTCCAGTATAGAACCTAGAATTGTGTACCTATATTTGGAATTTTTTTTCTTCCTATGTGCATCACTTTGCATTTTTCCTCATTAAATTTCATCTGCCATTCAGTTGCCCAGTCTTAGTCTTACAAGGTCCTTCTGCAGTACCTCACAATCCACTTCTGGTTTAACTACTTTGAATAATTTTGTCATTTACAAATTTGATCGCCTCTTCCATGTCATTTATGATTGTTAAACAGCACAGGTCCCAGTACAGATATGTGGTATTCCACTAATGATCTTTCTTCTCTTTCCCGTCTTTTAACCAGCTACCAATCCACAATAGGACAGTGCCTCTTATCCCATTACTTTTTTAAATTTCCTGAGGAATCCCTCATCGGGGACTTTCTCAGATGCCTTCTGAAAATCCAAATACACTATATTAACTGGCTCACCTTTATCTAAGAATGGTAAGGCAAGACCTCCTTTTGCTGAAACCCTGTTAACTCTGTCCTATAAGGTCATGACTGCCTATATGGCCAGTGATTTAGTTTTTAAGAATGGCTTCTACCATTTTGCTGGGCACAGATATCTGGCTTATTGAAATATAGTTTCCTGGATCGCCCTTAGAGCACTTTTTAAAAATTGTTGTCACATTGGCCGCTTTGCAGTTTTCAGGTATTGTGACTGTTTTAAATTAAGGTTACAGATCACTAGTAACAGGTTAGCAATTTAATGTTCTCTTAGCACTCTGGGATGGGTGCCATCTGGCCCTATTGATTTGTTACTCTTTAGTTTGTCAATCTGATCTGTTACATCCTCCATTATTACAGATATTTATTTTAGTTGCTTAGAATCTCCACTGTTAAAGAATGTTTATGGTGTGGGTATATTCCCAATATTATCCACAGTAAAGACTGAGACTCAATTGTTTGCCTATTTCCTTGTCCTCCCTGAACACCCCTTTTTACCCCTGTCATTTAGCAGCCGAACTGACTCCCTCACAGGCTTTTTGCTTCAAATGTACTTGAAAAAGTTTTTATTAAGTTTTGCCTCACTGGCAAGTTTCTTCTCAAATTCTGATTTGTCTTACTGTTATTATCTAACCCACCTGTTTTCATGGTTTTAGGTCTGCTTTCCTTTTTTTTTTTTTTTTAAACTTTTCACTGACTCCTTTTATCTCATGATTAAACCATGCTGGTAGTTTGATCTTCGTTTGACCTTTTCTAATGTATGGAATTCACTTTATATGGACTTTCAAAATATTTTTAAACAATGTCTATGCCTCATGTAAACTTCTAAGCTTTTGCTGCTGCTCCTGTTAGTATTTTTTTAAACCAATTTCCTCATGCTATCATAGTCTCCCTTTTTAAAAGCATATGCTACCTCAGTAGGTTTACTTAATGTCCTCCCTCCAGTAATTGTCAAAATTGATTGTATTATGATTGCTATTGCTTAGTGACCTTATCACAGTAACCTCTTGTAAATTGGTTGTATGTTCCACTGAGAACTAGATCTAAAGTAGCTGCACCTCTTGTCTGTTCTAGGACTGGCTGCTCCACAAAGCAATCATTTATAGCATCTAGAAACTTAACCTCTCTAGCATGTCCTAGTTGAGACATTCATCAAGTCAGTATTAGGGTAATTGAAATCTCCCATTATTGTATTGCTAGACTTGTTTGCTTTAATTTCAGCAAGCATTTGTCTGTCTTCATTGTGGCCAATGTATATACTCACTACTATATTCTCAGTCACACAAGGCACTTCTGTCCATAAAGATTCCACAGTGCATTTTGGCTCCTACAGGATTTTTTTTACTCTTGGTTGACTCTGACATCTCTTACATATATTGCCACCTCCACCAATTCAATCTGCTCTATCATGCCTATTTAATTTATATACTGGTATCAGTGTCCCATTATTTGCTTTTGTAGATTGCGAACTGGTTAAAAGACAGGAAACAGTAGGTGTAAATGTTCATAAGAACATGCCATACTGGGTCAGACCAAGGGTCTCATCAAGCCCAGCATCTTGTTTCCAACAGTGGCCAGTCCAGGCCATAAGAACCTGGCAAGTACCCAAACACTAAGTCTATTCCATGTTACCTTTGCTAGTAAT
This sequence comes from Rhinatrema bivittatum, assembly GCF_901001135.1. Taxonomy (NCBI): domain Eukaryota; kingdom Metazoa; phylum Chordata; class Amphibia; order Gymnophiona; family Rhinatrematidae; genus Rhinatrema; species Rhinatrema bivittatum. Next base: position 231,393,308 of record NC_042622.1, read on the forward strand.
AGCAGTAGCTATTTTCTAAGTCAGCTTAATAGCAGGTAATGGACTTCTCCTCCAAGAACTTATCCAATCCTTTTTTAAACACAGCTATACTAACTAAACTAACCACGTCCTCTGGCAACAAATTCCAGAGTTTAATTGTGTGTTGAGTGAAGAAGAACTTTCTCCAATTAGTTTTTCCTTTTTCACTGCTGGAAAGGTAAACAGTGGAGTGCCTCAGATATCTGTACTTGGACCACTGCTTTTCAATATATTTATAAATGATCTGGAAAGGGGTACAGTGAGTTGATCAAATTTGCAGATGACACAAAAATATTTAAAGTAGTTAAATCACAAGCAAATTGTAGTAAATTGCAGGGAGGACCTTGCAAGACTGGAAGATTAGGTGTCCATATGGCAGACTAAATATAATGTGGACAAGTGCAAGGTGATGCATATAAGGAAAAATAACCCATGCTGTAGTTACACGATGTTAGGTTCCATTTTAGGAGTTACCACCAAGGAAAAAGATCTGGGCATAATAGTTGATATTACATTGAAATCAGCTCAGTGTGCTATGGCAGTCAAAAAAGCAAACAATGTAGGAATTATTAGGAAGGGAATGGCAAACAAAATGGAGAATGTCCTAATGCCTTTGTATTACTTAATGGTTAGACTGCACCTTGAATACTGTGTGCAATTCTGTATTTGCCGCATCTCAAAAAAGTTGCACTGCAGAAATTACAGAGAAGAGACCAGAATGATAAAGGGCATGGAACAGCTCCCCTATGAGGAAAGGCTAAAGAGGTTAGGGCTGTTCAGCTTAGAGAAGAGACCGCTGGGGGGGGGGGGGGGGGGTTGATAGAGGATTACAAAATTATGAAAAGACTTGAATGGGTAAATGTGAAATTGTTTACTCTCTCAGATAATACAAGGACTGAGGGGGGCACTCCATGAAATTAGCAAGTAGCACAATTAGAACAAATCAGAAGATTCTTTTTCACTCAACTCACAATTTAAGCTCTGGAATTCGTTGCTGGAGGTTGTGGTTAAGGTAGTTAGGGGCCGATGCAATATATTGAGCACCCATTTTCCCAACGCGCATACAAACACTTCTGGGTGCCTGGTGCAGTATTATAATTTATTTTATTTAGTATTTTTTTTATACCGATATTTGTGGGTACATCATATCGGTTTACAAAGAACTTAACAGAAATTACAAAAAACAAGGGTGGGGAGAAAGGGGAAGTCAAGGAACACAGTATGCTGAAACTAAAAGAAATAAGGGGAAATAACTTTATATACAGGGGAGAATGAAAATCTAATGTACAACGGGTATGCAGGGTAGAAGGGAGGGAGGTGGATAAGGGGTAGGAAGAATAAAGAGGATATCAATGGGGTATCGTACAGAGGGTAAGGAGGGGAGGGGGGGAGAAGCGGGGGGGGGGGGGAGGAGGTAAAGCGGAGTCTATTCAGGGTATGCCTGCCTGAAGAGCCATGTCTTAAGTTTTTTTTTGAATTTTTGTGTGCATGGCTGTAAGTGGAGGTCGGGTGGCATGGAGTTCCAAAGGGTGGGGCCTGCGATGGAGAAAGCTCGTTTCGTGGAGATGAAGTGTGTGGTCTTAGGGGAGGGAGTGAATAGGCAGCCTCTGTAGGTGGATCTGGTGGGTCGGTTGAAGGAGAGAAAGTGGAGGGAGTTTTCAAGCCAATGGATGTTGTCAGTGTGTAGGGTTTTATGGATCATGGTGAGGGTTTTGTAGATTATGCGTGAGGAGATTGGGGAGCCAATGGAGTTCCTTGAGGATAGGGGTGATGTGGTTGGATTTGCGTGTGTTGGTAAGTATTCTGGCTGCTGCATTTTGTAGCATCTGGAGGGGTTTAATGGTGGTGAAAGGGAGGCTGAGTAGGAAGGAGTTGCAGTAGTCCAGTTTGGTGAGGATGGTTGCTTGAAGGACAGTGTGAAAGTCGTGCATGTGAAGCAGGGGTTTAAGTTTTTTGAGAACCTGTAATTTAAAGAAACCGCTTTTATGGTGGCATTGATGTGTGTTTTCATGTTGAATTGTTGGTTGATGGTGGCACCGAGGTCTCGTACACTGTGTGGGAGAGTGATCGGGGAGTGGGATGGGTCGCAGCCAGGGGGGAGGCAGTATGTTATTTTGTGGGGATATAATTAGAAGTTCAGTTTTAGAAGTGTTTAATGCCAGGTGTAGGTTGGTGAGAAGGGAGTTTATGGCTGAGAGGCAGTTTTCCCAGATCTTGAGTTATTTGGATAAGGATTCTTGAATAGGGATGAGGATCTGGATATCATCTGCATAAATATAATATATGAGGTCAAGGTCAGTGAGGAGTTGGCAAAGGGGCATAAGGTATATGCTGAAAAGGGTGGAAGAGAGGGAGGATCCTTGGGGGACACCTTGGGTTAAGTGGATGGGGGTGGATTCCGCATTACCAATTTTGACTCTGTAGGTTCGGTTATCTAGATAGGATTTGAGCCAGAGGAGGGCTGAGCCAGTGATGCCTATGTCTGATAGTTGCTTCATTAGGATATTGTGGCTTATGGTATCAAAGGCTGACTAGATGTCTAGGACAAGGATGTAGGATTTACCCTGGTCGAGACCTTTGAGGGTGTCAGGGAGATTAAAAGGGTTTCAGTGTTGTAGAATTTGCGGAATCCGAATTGGGACGGGTATAGTAAATTATGATTTTCTAAATAGTCAGTTATTTGTGAGTTAACTACCTTTTCCATGACTTTGGACAGGAGGGGAAGGTTTGAGATGTGTCAGTAGTTGTAGGGGTTTGTGGGATCAAGGGTGGGTTTCTTGAGGAGGGGTTTAACAACCGCCTGTTTCAAAGAGTCTGGGACGTTGCCAGTAGAGAGGGAACAGTTAATTATTCCGGCTAGATGTTTGGAGATAGTATTAGGGATAGATAAGAGGGATTTAGTAGGGATGGTATCGGACGGGTGGGTAGCTGGTTTAATTTTTTTAAGGATGTATTCTATTTCCTTGGATGATGTAAGGTCAAGTGTTTCAAGTTTGGCATTGTGGTTTTTTGGAAGGGAGTATGTGAGGGGATGGCAAAGCAGAAACTGAGCAATAAGTTTTCAATTTTGTTGCTAAAGAACTGTGCAAGTTCTTCATTTATTTTTGGATTCCTTGATGGGGGGGGGGGGGGGGCTATCTTTGTGAGTTCTGCTACCATAGCAAAGAGGACCTTTGCATTATACTGGTAGTCATGGATTTTGGTAGCATAGTAATCATGTTTGGTCATCTGGTGGTGTTTCTGTAGGAGTGAAGGGCGAATTTGTATATGGCGGATTGTTTGGGGGTTGGGTCTTTGCGCCAGCTTCTCTCTTTTGTTCTGAGATCAAGTTTGTTTTTTTAGTTCTATGGTGTACCATGGTTTCTTAGAATTGTGGGCGTGGCATATTACTTTGTTAATAATGGGACATAGGTCATTGGCAATGTGAGGTTATTCCAGGATGAGAATGCCATGTCGGGATTAGAGAGGTCCAGTTTGTCGAAGGTGTTGGAGAGGGATGAGGCTAAGTCTTCTTTGGAACAGGATTGTGTGAATTGTATGGTGTTACTGTGTGGGGGGGGGGGGGGGGGGGTGAGGAGTTGTGGTCTTTATGGAGAGCAAAGCTTCGACAAGGGCATGGTTGGACCACGGGACAGGTGTGCAGTGAGGGGAGATAGGGGAGAGTACACTGGAGTTAACAAATATGAGGTCTAACGTGTCTTGCTTTATGTGTAGGGGAAGTTATGAGTTGTCTAAAACAGAGTGCACTAAGGGAGTTTAATATTTGTCTCAGGAGGAGGTGGGAGGTAGAGATGTGAATCGGAACTGAAATCCGAACCGATTCTGGTTCCGATTCACATCTCTAGTGGGAGGGCTGGAGTCCATGTGGAGGTTAAAGTCTCCTAATATGATAGCAGGGGTGTCAGTTTTAATGTTTGCGATAAATTCAATGAGGGAGGAGGGGTTTTGTTCTAGTAGGCCTGGGTGGGGAGTAGATCAGGCATATTTGGAATTCTTTAGATTTAAAAAGGCCTGTTTCAAGTCTGGGAGGTGTGATTGTGTTGAGTAGTCTGAGTTTGAAATGCTTTTTGGCTGCTAGGAGGAGACCACCACCTCTCTTGTTGGGTCTAGGGATAGAGAAGATGTATGTTTGTGTGGGAAGCTGATTTAAGAGGACGGTGTCTGTGTGTTTAAGCCAGGATTCAGTAATGGTGCAGATTTCTGGCTTGTAGTCTAGGAGAAGATTGAGGATGGGAGCTTTTTTTTGTTAGAGATTGGGCATTAAAGAGTATGACAGAGAGAGTGGTGAGGCTGAGAAACTGAGTTAGAAGTAGGAGGAAGCAGAAAATGTCACTCGACTAATGGGCCCTTGTCTCGCCTTAACATCAGCTCTGGGGCTGGTGTTAAATCTGCCATGTTAATAAGGGTGTGTTAGCGGAGCGGCGATTTTCTGCATTGGGGTGGTAATAGCTAATAGCCTCATCTACATGGCTTCTACATGTGATGAGCGCTATTAGCTAAGCTTGAGTTTGGACACGAATTTTGGATGCACTAATCCCTATGGCATCTGGGGTTAGCCTAGTGCGTCCAAAACGCTCTTCTAATCATTCGTTAAGCTGTGCAGTAGGCTGAGCGCACTTTATTGCATCAGCCCTAGAATAGCTGGGTTTAAACGTTTGGATAAGTTCCTGGAGGAGAATTCCATAAACTATTAATCAATAGGAATAACCACTTCTAGATGCCGGCGTTAATAGCATGGGATCTATTTAATATTTGGGTACTTACCAGGTACATGTGATTTGGATTGGCACATTGGAGACAGGATAGTGGGCTTGATGGACCCTTGGTCTGACCCAGTATGGCATAACTTGTGTTCTTATGAGAAGCAGCACAAATAGCCACACAAGGTGAGTGACGTCACCCGACGGTGCAGTGTGTCCATTCTTTCTCAGCTCAGAGCTTTTTAGACTGCGCTGAAGATGAAGCCGTTTCATGCAGCCATTGCTGCGTGACCCTCCCACAATCTTTTTTTCATCCACTCATGTGAATGGAAAAAATTCTCTCAAAGTCATCACTGCGTTCTATATTGAAAAAATAGAAGAAAAATGTAATCTGAGACTTCTTCAGAATGAAAATGAAAAAGCCCCTTCTAAATCTTGCAATAAATATCCAAAACACATGGCTATGGGGGACCTACATAATCTGTGCCTTAAATGCCTTGGACCAGACTACGAAGTTCAAACTGTGGCCCCTATTTAAAAATGTCCCATTGGGTTTTTTAAGACCTCAGGCTCAAATGAGCTTTCAAGTTTATCTGAGTGAGTTCAATCGAAACATCAGAAAATGCATCAACACTGAAGCATCATGAGTCGTCGGTGTCATGGTGAAGGATCATCTGCACCGAAGAGTCAAAGCATAGAGTATTGTCATGGTGCAGTCATCCATTCAGGAGTGTCATAGTGCATCAGTGCTAGGTCAATATGGTGTAGAATGTTCAGTGCCAAGGTGTGTTGGCACAGACTTCAGTACCAAAATGTCATGGCACAGAATCTGCACCAAAGAGGCAGTGCAAATTCATCAGCGCCAAAAGGCAAAAAAATCATTTGCTTAAAAACACTGTGCTAAAAAATCATTACAATAGAAACATCAATCAGAAGAGAAAAGCAAACATAAAGACTGCAAGGCAGACATCAGATTCCGACTGTGATGGTATTTATGCTTTATCAAGTAATTCAAAAAGTAGTTTTGTATCACTACCAGCCTTGGAGGCAGAAATACCGTCTAGCGAAGGAGAACCTTGTATTCTCAGAAGACAGACAGGATGGCAGTCATCACATGTGACATCTGACAGTCTGGCATGGAACTTTGAATTCAAGTTTTAAGCATGCTCTGCTGAGCATGTGCAGCTGTAGCCACCTCCCTGTATCCCAGGCAGAGTCCCTCAGGCGGAGCCTGCTAGTCATGGTTCTTTGCTCACTCTCATAGCTACTGCACTGAGATTTTTTTCTTGTAGGGTCCTGCGGGTTATGTTTTTCTTCCTCGTGTACCTTTAGGTAGTTCTTGTCTCTCACATTTTTCTTCCTTTTTAATACTTTTTGTCTGTCGCATGGTGTGTAGGCCTAGTGCAGCCTGGTCAGAGATTTGTTTTACATTAATAAATAATGCTGCCTGGTAGCTTCTAAATGTATTCTTTCCCTCAGCCGTTGTGTGTTTTGCTTTCTTTATTGCTTCATGGGACCTGCAGTCTGCAGAGTCCTGTGTAGTCGAACTAAGTTTTTAATCTGGGGACTTGCCTGAATTGTTATCCATCCCAAAATAACCAACCCACATCTAAAAATATTTTTTTATATATTTCTTTTCCCTTTTCTTATCTTAAATCAACTTGTAAGTCTCCAACCTAGATTACAAATGTTTATTCCATACTCTTTCTTCAAGACAAAAATTCTTTTCTGCAATCTGCAACCAACTTTTTCACAAAAATTTTTTTAAAGAGGAAAGCAGTTGTTTCATAAAGATTTAAAGCTACCATCCAGATTAACTTTATTACTATTTTTTAATCACAAACAACCACCATCCCCAATGTTTTTTTTACTATTTGTTCAAAATGTTTTAAATTTTTTTTAAACTTGATTAAATCTAGTCAAAAATGAATTTGTCAACAGATGGAACAGTCCGCCTCAAAAAGGAACTCTTCGTTCTTCATTCAACTGAGATCTCAACAGTTCACTTCATATGCATTATCCTACACCTCACAGTTGTACTTAGCTTTACTCAATCCACAAAGACGTGCATTGAGTAAAGCTATGCATTATCCTACACCTCACAACTGTGAGGTGTAGGATAATGCATATGAAATGAACTGATGAGATCTCAGTTGAAAGAAGAACGAAGAGTTCCTTTTTGAGGCGGACTGTTCCATCTGTTGACAAATTCATTTTTGACAAGATTTAATCGTTTAAAAAAAAAAAATTATTAAAAACATTTTTGAACAAATAGTAAAAAAAAAACAACATTGGGGGATGGTTGTTCGTGATTAAAAAATAGTAAAAGTTAACCTGGATGGTAACTTTAAATCTTTATGAAACAACCGCTTTCCTCTTTTTGTGAAAGTTGGTTGCAGAAAAGAATTTTTGTCTTGAAGAAAGAGTATGGCATAAACGTTTGTAATCTAGGTTGGAGACTTACAAGTTGATTTAAGATAAGGGAAAAGAAATATACAAAAAACATTTTTTGGATGTGGGTTGGTTATTTTGGGATTGGTAGAACTACCTACATTAGTGGATTTTGGGGTTGGTGAATTATTATCCAGGCAGGAGCTCCATGAAACTTAATCCGACCACTGTTCATCGATGGAGGCCCAAACAGTGAAGGATTGCAGGATCTGTTCCTGCCTCCTCCCTACCCCGCTTTGTCCTGAGGGGGGGCATTGGAGAATTCCCTTGGGGGGAGGAAAGCTCTTCCCCACAGACCTGGAAACACACTACTCTCCATGGGACAAGTTAATCTTCATCTCTGGTGCCTTGGATAACATAGCCTCCCCTCCTACTAGCTAGCATGCTCTGGCAGGGCGGTCTCGAAGGAGGAGAGGGTGAGCATGACCATGGGTAATCAGCACTGGCAACATTGATTACCAGTTCATATCCAAGTGGCAAAGCACCAGTGGTCATCGACATGGGGCACGAGCCCAGCACTGCTGAGTAGCTCTAGCATTGGCGCCAAGCACCATAGGCACCATAAATGCTGTCGAATGCCATGGAAGCCATCAATTGTCAAGTGCTATAGGTGTTAACCTATAGCACTTGATCCAGGTACTGATCCAGGTACGTACCATTCCCTGTACGTACTTGGATCAGTCCAGACAGTGGGTTATATCCCCCGACCAGCAGATGGAGTCAGAACAGAGTTTGAGAGCGTCAGCATATAGAGTAATGCACCCTCTGCTGGAGCTCAGTATTCTTCTGACTCCAGCAGATGTGAGCAGGGGGATCCACTAGCTCCCCCAGATTGACAGGGTTTCTTCATTTTTGGTTATTTCTTTCTTTTTCTCCAGAGTATTTCCCTGTCTTATGTTTCTCTTCATTTTGGATCCTTAAAATTAAAAAAAAACAAAAAACTTTTCAATTTTTGAGGAGGCGTGTGTCTGTGGCTCTGCCTTCTCTATTCTGTACTCCTTTCCTCTTCCGTTGGGGTAAGTGGAAGTTTTTTGAGTTTCTTTCTCCACAGGTTTGCTTCTTTTTGGTGGTGCCCCGTGGATGCCGGTGGTTCCGGGCGCTCCACGCGTCATTTGTGGGTCCCGTGGTTCGCAAGCTCCGCCCGCGGGTGTGTGCTCAACTGAAACGGGGGTTTTTCCCCTGCAGTTCCTGGACCCCTTCGGCGGGTTGTTAGGGCCATTCCAGGCCCCCCCGCGGCACTAGCTCGTTTTTGGCCCCCCCCAGGCTTTTTTCCCGGTGCTGACATGCCGCGGTCCTCGAGGTGTGAGGCCTGCGGTGAACCGGGGAATCAATTTCTGAGGGAGGGGCTTTGAGAGCTGTGCTTCCCCGACGGGGAAGGCACCCTGCAGTCCTCCGGTGCGATTCGGACCTGCCTCCTCCTCAGCCCGGGCGGCGCAGGCCGGCCACGACGCTGCCTTTGGTGGGAACGGCGGCCATTTTAGGGGGACAGCGTGAGACGGACTCGCTCCCAGATGCAGACAGGATTGGTTGCACTGGCTCTCAACAGGCTTTGCCCCCGGCGGGGGGTTTGCCCGACCGGGGCTCCCAGGACGGTCCCCCCCCCCCCCCCCCCAGGGATTCCTATCAGCTCTCCGTTTTTCTCACCTGATTTTATTCTGGCAATGCACATGGCTTATTTGCAGGGTATGGGAGCGCAGGCGCCGAATCCCCTGGGGGCCCCTCCCCCCAAGGTTCCTAAACTTGCTGTTGGTCTCACCGCCTCGCCTGTTACGCCTGGATCCCTGCCGGGTCCCTCTCCCGTGCCACCCCGGCGTACCACGGGGGCGGCTTCGCCGGTGAGACGACTCCCCGGAACCCCCGGAGGCGCATCCGGATGGACATACGGAGGGGGACGACCCTCGAGCCCTACGGATTTTTCAAAAAAGAGCTGGATGAACTCATCCAGCATATTATTCAGGAGCTGGACCTCGACCCACCTCCAGATCCGCCGATCCCCGTGGCTCCTGCCGTCGCCACCTCTTCTCGCAAAGGGGATCCAGTACTTGCCGCCCTCCGTCCTAGGGCAAGGGCTTTCCCTATCCATGAGTCCTTCCTACAGCTTCTCACCAGGGAGTGGGACACTCCCGAGGCATCCTTGAAAGTCACACGCGCCATGGAAAAGCTATACCTGCTCCCTGAGGATTTTTTGGATCTTATCAAGGTGCCCAAGGTGGACTCAGCGGTGTCGGCAGTGACCAAGAGGACGACCATCCCGGTCACGGGTGGAACGGCCCTGCGGGATACGCAGGACCGTAAACTAGAAACCTTCCTCAAGAGGGTCTTCGAAGTCTCCACCCTAGGTATGCGGGCCGTGATGTGCAGTTCGCTCACGCAAAGGGCCAGCTTACTCTGGGTACAGCAGCTTCTCACCTCTCAGGAGTTGCCCCCCGAAGAGGCCGCCCAGGCGGACCGTCTGGAATCTGCCATAACATACGGGGCGGACGCCTTGTATGATCTCTTTCGCGTAATGGCGCGGTCCATGGTTTCGGTTGTAGCAGCCCGACGGCTCTTGTGGCTTCGCAACTGGGCGGCGGATGCTTCCTCCAAGTCGAGCCTTGGCTTCCTCCCCTTTCGGGGAAAGTTTTTATTTGGAGAGGACCTGGATCAGATCATCAAGTCACTGGGGGAAAATTCGGTGCATCTGCTGCCGGAGGATAGACAGCGTTCCTTCAGGTCTTTTTCTTCCGGTAGAACCAGGGCCAGGTCACAGCGACGTTATAGGTCTTACCGGCAGTCCGGTTCCCGGACACAGCCGACAAGATCCCAGCCTTGGTCTCGTTCCTTTCGTGGGTGGAGGCCCGCGAGAGAGGGTCCAGGGCAGGGAAATCTGCCCACAAAGTCCTCCCAATGATGCCAAAGTAGCCCACTTCTCACCTCCCCGGATCGGAGGACGCCTCATGAACTTCTACGAGGAGTGGGCAGTTATCTCCACGGACCAGTGGGTGCTGGACACCATAAGAGACGGTTACGCCTTGGAGTTTGTCCGCCCCCCGAGGGACCGGTTCATCTTCTCCCCCTGCGGTTCGGATCTCAAGAGGATAGCGGTTCAACAAACACTAGACCGACTGCAGGAAATAGGGGCCATCGTTCCCGTCCCCTTCGAGGTGGGCTTGGGCCACTATTCCATTTACTTCATCGTTCCCAAAAAGGACGGTTCCTTTTGGCCCATCCTGGACTTGAAGGAGGTAAACAAGGCCCTCAGGGTCAGCCGGTTCAGCATGGAGACTCTTCGATCAGTGATTGCCGCAGTGCACAAGGGAGAATTCCTCGCTTCACTGGATCTCTCGGAAGCATACTTGCACATTCCCATCCTGCCGGCTCACCGGCGGTATCTTCGCTTCAAGATTCTCGGTCAACACTTTCAGTTAAAGGCGCTTCCCTTCGGTTTGGCGACCGCACCTTGGACCTTCACAAAGATCATGGTAGTGGTGGCGGCGGCCCTCCGCAAGGAGGGTATCCTAGTACATCCGTACCTAGACGACTGGCTGATTCGAGCGAAGTCCTTCTCACATGGTCAGACCTCAGTGGCCAGAGTAGTACAATTCCTACGCTCTCTGGGCTGGGTGGTGAACCTTCCAAAGAGTTCCCTTGTGCCCTCGCAACACCTGGATTTCTTAGGAGCGAGCTTCGATACCCGGCGGGGTATGGTGTTCCTGCGCCAGGACAAGGCACAAGCCCTGAGGGAGCACGTGTCTCGGTTTTCAGCTTTGGAAGAACCAACCGCCTGGAATTATCTGCAGCTCCTGGGAGTAATGGCCTCCACCATCGACATGGTACCCTGGGCGTTTGCACACCTGCGTCCACTGCAGGCGTCCCTGCTATCCCGTTGGGAACCAGTCTCCCAGGAGTATCAGGTGATCCTGCCGCTTCCACCATTAGCCAGGAAAAGCCTGGATTGGTGGCTTGTCCCCTCGCATCTGGCTCGGGGAGTCTCGCTCGAGGTTCCCAATTGGGTGGTGGTGATCACCGTTGCCAGCCTCGCGGGATGGGGCGCCGTCTGCGAAAGAAGTGCCACGCAGGGGACTTGGACGCCAGAGGAGGCAAAGTGGCCGATCAATCGCCTGGAAACGAGAGCTGTGCATTTCGCTCTCCAGCGTTTTCTTCCCCTGGTGCGACACAGAGAGGTGAGGATCCTCTCGGACAACGCCACCACCGTGGCCTACATCAATCGTCAAGGGGGGACAAGAAGCAAGCATGTCTCCCTTGAGTCAACTCCCCTGATGGAGTGGGCGGAGAGCAATCTCGTCCGGATAGCGGCCTCTCACATCGCCGGGGTGGACAACGTTCAGGTGGACTTCCTGAGTCGTCAACAGCTAGACCCCGGCGAGTGGGCTCTCTCCGAGGCAATGCATCTCATCGTCCGTCGTTGGGGGACTCCACGCCTCGATCTAATGGCGACCTTTCTCAACGCCAAGGCTCCACACTTCTTCAGCCGCAGAAAAGAGCGCGGCACGGAGGGGGTGGATGCCCTCGCCCTTCCGTGGCCGTTGGATCAACTGCTCTATGTGTTTCCTCCTTGGCCTCTGGTCGGCAAGGTTCTCCGCAGGTTGGAACATCATCGAGGGACTGTAATTCTCGTCGCCCCGGAATGGCCCCGTCGGCCATGGTTCGCAGATCTACTTCAGATGACGGTGGACGGCCCACTTCGCCTGTCCCATCTTCCTCATCTTCTGCGTCAGGGGCCAGTATTTTTCGAGCAGGCAGAACTCTTCTGTCTTGCGGCCTGGCTTTTGAACGGTGCAGTCTCCGCCACAGAGGCTACCCGGAGACAGTGATCTCAACGATGCTTCGTTCCCGCAAGCCTTCGACCTCCGTCGCTTACGTTCAAGTTTGGAAGGTCTTCGAAGCCTGGTGCTCCGACCGTGGGGTCCAAACCATGGAGGCGACTGTCCCGCTGATCCTTCATTTCCTACAGGATGGTCTGGATAAGGGTCTCGCCTATAATTCGCTCCGGGTTCAGGTGGCGGCCTTGAATGTCTTGGTACAGAAGGACTGCTCTCTACCCCTTCAGCCAGATATCGCACGTTTTCTGAAGGGTGCCAAACACCTACGGCCACCGTTCAGGGATCCTTTCCCTTCTTGGAGCCTCAACTTGGTGCTGCGAACGCTGTCGGGCCCTCCTTTTGAACCCCTGAGGGGGTCCTCCCTCAAGGACCTGACCCTCAAGACTGTTTTCCTGGTAGCCATCTCTTCTGCTCGCAGGATCTCAGAGCTCCAAGCCTTGTCCTGCCGGGACCCTTATCTGCGTTTCTCAGACTCCAGGGTTTCCCTTCGTACGGTGCCATCCTTCCTACCAAAGGTGGTCTCGGCCTTCCACGTCAATCAAACGGTGGAGCTTCCAGCATTCGCTCCAGAGGAACCCCGGTCTCTCCGGCTCCTGGGCGTCAAGCGTGTGCTGCTCCGTTACCTGGAGGTTACCAATGACTTCCGGGTATCCGAACATTTGTTTGTCCTCTGGTCAGGACCGAGGAGAGGTTCTCAGGCATCCAAGACGACTATTGCGCGCTGGATAAAGGACGCCATCTCATCGGCTTACATTGCGGTGGGGCGGGTGCCGCCTCGCAGCGTGTCGGCTCATTCCACGCGATCCCAAGCGGCGTCCTGGGCGGAATCTTGCTCCGTTTCCTCCCAGGAAATCTGCCGTGCGGCGACATGGAAGTCGTTGCACACTTTTTCCAGACATTACAGACTACACCTGGCGCCTCAGTACACGGGTTCTTTTGGCGATCAAGTTCTCCGAGCAGGTCTCTCAGGACCCCACTCGATTTATTTATTTATTTATTTTATTTATTTAGCATTTTTATATACCGACTTTCCAATAACAGAATTACTGATCAATTCGGTTTACATTTTAACAGAACAATAACATTGACAAGTAAATGTCTTACAAAGAACAGGTCGATATAACTTGGATAAGTAAATATGGGGTTAACCAGTAAAGATACATTGCCTAATATAGGTATAAGTAAAAGATACAGTGCCTAATGTAGGTTAAATAAACAGTTGCTAATTATAAGACTAGGTTATGTCTTCGACTGCCATAGATTAAGTGAGTTCTATAGATGATCTAAATAGCTCTCAGGTGGGTAATCATTGGCTGAGATGTTCCACAGGAAGCTGTTATGGGAAAGCTTGGTTGAACAACCAAGTCTTGAGTCTTTTTTTAAATGTAGATGAGCATTGCACTGCTCTGAGTTCTGGTGGGAGAGAGTTCCAGATTTTGGGGCCCGCTGTAGAGAAGGCTCTTTTGCTTAATGCTGACTTCATCGGTAGTGTATGTAGGTTGTTTTTATACGCTTGTCTTACTGGTCTGGAGGAGGTGTGGAATCGGAGAGGGATTTTGAGCTCGAGTGGTGCCAAGTTGTGTAGAGCCTTGTGGGTTATTGAGAGCACTTTGAATAGTATTCTGAATTTCACGGGTAGCCAGTGTAGGGTTTTCAAAATAGGTGATATGTGGTCTCTTTTATTGGACTTGGTTAAGATCCTTGCTGCTGCGTTTTGCAGCATCTGTAGGGGTTTTATGGCGTTAGCGGGGAGGCCTAGTAGAAGCGAGTTGCAATAATCTATTTTCGTGAGAATGATAGCTTGTAGCACTAAACGGAAATCTTGGAAATGGAGGAGAGGTCTCAACCTTTTCAAAACTTGTAATTTGAAGAATCCATCCTTTACGATATTATTTATGAGAGATCTGTAATTCATTTGATTATCAAGGATAACCCCTAGATTTCTGACTTGTGTGGACATTGTTAATTGAGAAGACAAGATGGTACTGGGATGTGTGTGGGTTCCGTCTTGGGAGATGAGTAGGTATTCTGTTTTGCTTTGATTTAGAATCAGATTGAGGCTCGTGAGCAAGTTGTTGATGGCTAGTTGGCAAGAGTTCCAGAAGTCCAGGGTTTTTTGGAGAGATTCAGTGATAGGAATCATTATCTGCACATCGTCTGCGTATAAGTAGTGTATGAGATTTAGATTAATGAGGAGCTGGCAGAGTGGTAGAAGGTATATATTGAATAAGGTTGGAGAAAGTGACGAGCCTTGTGGGACTCCTAAGGTGCAGGTGACTGGTTGCGAAACTTCCTTGTTGACCTTGACCTTGTACTGTCTGTTCTGTAAGAATGATTTGCACCATTTGAGGGCCTCATCTCTGATGCCTATGTCTGACAGACGATCTATTAATGTGTTATGATTGACCGTGTCAAATGCCGCCGAGAGATCAAGTAGGATGAGAAGACAAGGGTGTCTGTTTTCCAGGTTTAGTAATATGGAGTCCGTTAGTGAGATAAGTAGAGTTTCCGTGCTTCGTGATTGGCGGAAACCGAACTGAGCTGGAGACAGAATGTTGTTATCGTTTAGGTATTCAGTTAGTTGTTTGTTTACAACACGTTCCATGATTTAGGGAAGCTTGGGTACATCCCACTGTCTGGACTGATCCAGGTACGTACAGGGAAAAGAAAATTATTCCTTACCTGCTAATTTTCGTTCCTTTAGTACCATGGATCAGTCCAGACACCCGCCACTAGGGGTTTCATTAGGTCCTGCTCGGATTCTTCCAGGTAACTTTCATTCTGTTTGTCTCTGATTATTGTTACTGTTCACAGCTCCTCACAAGTTGACTGTTGGTGGTCCCGTTGACCGTTTGTTTACTTATATCTTTCTCTGTTCCTTTTTGGGGACGGATCTGGATCCAAAATGTTGTGTTTTGCTTTTGGGCTTTGCTATGCGTAATACTGAGCTCCAGCAGAGGGTGCACTACTCTATATGCTGACGCTCTCAAACTCTGTTCTGACTCAATCTGCTGGTCGGGGGATATAACCCACTGTCTGGACTGATCCATGGTACTACAGGAACGAAAATTAGCAGGTAAGGAATAATTTTCTTTTGGCACCAAATGCCATGGGGTGCCATTGTACGGCATTGGGCCATCTAGGCCAAGAATTGTTGGGTGCCATTGAGCATCGCCAGTGCTGAGTGCCACCAGTCACTTGATCATGGGCACCACTGTGCACCCTCTGGTGACATTGAATGCCTGATGCTGTAGGGTACCAAACAGATGGAACTGGCATGATAGAAACCTGCAATAGATATGTACTGTCAGCTCCTTCATAGAGCACCGCTGCGGGCACCAGAAGAACAGATGATAGCTCATTATGTAGGGACATACTATGGTGTGGGCGTAGGCAGCAATGCAGACACTGAACTAATGTCTGGTGTTGACAGATGCACCTGTGCCACTGACAACGAGGTTGAGCACCGCTGCACTGATGTACAGCACTGAGGACACTGGGTTGATGCTGAGCGTTGCTGCAACAGTGTTGATGGGCATCAAGTGCTAGTGCCTCAAAATAACCAGGGTACTGAGATGTTTGAGGCGGCCATTAGGCCTTCAGCTGACCCCCTACTTACATGAGTGAGTTCCTGTTCACTCCTGGTTGGACCACCCAAGTGTAATGGGTTACGGGAGACTAGAGTACTGTTAGACTCCAGATTATCTATGACTTCTAACATTTATGCATTAGTTAAAAAATCTTATTTCAAATTATACCTACTCAAAAAAAAACCCAAAAACTAAAGACTTATTTTTCCATCTGATTTTTGCTTAGTTGTGCAAGCGCTTATCCTATCAGGTTTAGATTATTGCAACTCCCTATACTTAGATCTTCCAGCAACCACCATTTATCCGCTTCAACTCATTCAAAACTCCACCCTCGTTTAATTTCCAATACCCCACGCACAGAGCACATTATTCCGGTCCTACGATCCCTCCATTGGCTTCCTATACACTATTGCATCCATTTCAAGGTACTATCTATTCAACCTTAATCTACAATCCCTCAACCACCTGGTTATGTCCCATTTTAAGACTATCGGCCACCTTGTCAACTAAGATCCAAGGACAAATGCATTTTAGAGGTCCCAACAATAAGATCAGCCAGACTAGACCTAACTTGCAGGCGTGCCTCCTAGACCATATTCTTTCTCATCCAAAATTACAAAGATTTCAAAAAGGCTCTTAAGACACATCTCTGTTCTATGGCATATGGCAAACTTGAAGGTTCTCCTCTATTTTGTTATCTTTTATCTTAATTATTCTGACACTGAATTTTTGTTCATTTATGCTGTATTGTTACTTTTTGTTTTTATCTTTATGTGGTGTTCAAGAATTTTTTAAATAGAGTAGGGATCAGAGCCATTTTTTTCCCTCCCCTATGGAGAGGCATAAGGCCTCCAAAGGTTTCCTACCTTTAACAACTTACGACCTGATTTCCCTGTCACTGGAAAGTTTCTAGGTGTTATGTTCCTGTTTGTAGGGGCTATGCTTTTTAATGTGACAGCCTTCAGTCAACCACAGGCTCCTTATAGGTCCCTTATATAGAGTTAAGAATGGAAAGGAAGTGTAGGTTTTGCTGCTATCAGTTTCCTTCTCAATCCTGGTGAACTCCTCTTTGTCAGTGGTGACTATTTTAGGGTCACCAACTGCCTGCTCTATTGCCAATAGAGCACTATAGTGAATATGGGGGGAGGGGGGGGCTGTACCTCATTCTCGCTGTCACAGCAATGTTGCCTCCAGGTATTCAGCAGGGTGAGCTTTAATTAAAACAAAAGTATCCATGTACTTAAGTTGTCAAAAGCAGGGCATCCATGTTCAGTGCTCTTCCCGATCGCTCTCGGAGATGTGGTTTAGCAGCTTCTCGGTGTCTCTTGCTATATCAAACAACTTACATCACAGGTAGAGGAAGGGCTTCCAGTCGCGCATATGCTACTACCTCTGTAGAAGTTGCACTTAGTACCATCCTAAATGTATGTGCATTACTTATAGCCTATTAGGGGAAGCCTTTAATATGTTCTCTCCTTAGCATCATACTCCCCTCTCAGGAAAGGGGATTTTGCATTCTCCTCTATTCTCCGTTCTCCTTCCTTTTTACCTGAACTAGCTTTAATATGCTATTGGGTTCTGAGACCTGTCTGAAAAGGAGAACTTGCACCATTACTTTCACACAGGTATGGGGGGCTGTTGCAAGATCTGGCATTTCACAATATTGGCAACTGGATTCCCCTAGTAGTTATCTACTCAAGGAGCAGGTAAGGATCTTCTCCCACTTGAGGGGGGTGCATTTCAAATACTTGCTGTGAAAAACATAAACACATCACTTTGTGACCATTCCAGATGAATCAATGTCACAATTGGGTTGTATGTTTAACTCTTAAGGGTTAAGAGTTAAACATACAACTCCCTGCCATTCAAAATCCCTGGTATTTTGAATGGCATCTACATATTCAGCCATGAGAGGGGCACACTGGGTGGTTGATTTTGTTCTAAAGTTGTCTAGTACACCTGAACCCTAACCATAACTGCTTGCATTCTGGGTTTAGAAGCTTGCGAAAAGGCTGCACACCCAAGGTGAAGTTGCTTAGTGAATTTCCTTTTTCTTCAGTGGAAGGTAGTAAGTGTAAATCTAAAGGTTGTGAGGATTCATTAATTGACAAGTGGTCCTTGTCCATTCAGATGTTAACTCTACCTTGTATAACAAGAGGCCATTCTGTTGAATTTTTGGTGTGATTTATTTCTTTTTTTGTTGTTATTGAATTCTTACATTTAGATATAGATAGAATGATTTTTATTTTCTGTTGATAAGCAGGCTGAATTAGACATTACATGTGGGTAACATCTAATGGCAGTGAACAAACTCATCTGTCCAAGCTAATGGAATTTTGAGCTCTACTGAACATGTGCAGCAGTTCCCACATGGGTGTTTCCTCCTCAGTCATTTTTTTGTCCGAGCACAGCACGGATATGAACTCTCTCTTCTGATATTTTTATCTGAAGATCCTTTATCTTATAAACTTGATTGGTTTTCTTTAGTCTCTTTCTCTTAAGTTGCCTTGCTTCCTCTGCAGCTCCACAACAGTACTTTTCAGTACTATTTAAAAAAAAAAAAAGTCACGTGATGTGGTGGGCTCGGTAGCAGCACGCTAGCTGAGCTCCGGCCATCGACCCAGCCACAAAGCTTTTAAAAACTATTTTACACTGACTATATTCTCTCATCTTACACACATCTTTAAAATCAACTACAGTGCTACTCAGCACCAAAGATCGGGTGACTTATGGCAACGAGGGCGGTGTGAAAAGACAAGGAGAAGACGCGGGCCCTGGAACCCAAAATGGCGACCGTCTCTAACTCTGGGGAAGATTCAGGCGAGGAATCCCTGGAAGACAAAATTTCAAACGCAGTAGTCTCAGCACTGGATGGTCGATTATACCAATTATCTGAACAAATCGCGGAGGTCCGTGCCTCCTTTGCTGAAATCGACACCCGCGTGGAGAAGGTTGAGGGATGGGTCTTGCTCGCAGAGGATGACCTTGGCGCACTGGAACGCCGCGTGGACGAGTTGGAGAAGGCTGCCAAGGTTAGAGATGAAAAACTCGATGACCTCGAACCGATCGCGCCGGAATAATCTTCGATTTGTGGGCTTCCCTGAGGCAATAGTGGATGTGGATATTCCGCGATTGCTTGAGGCATGGCTGCTCAGTGTGGTCCCCTCCCTAGCCTCTCCCTCGGGGGGCCTGCTGGAAAGAGCGCATAGAATAGGCCGCAGAATGGAGGGATCTCAGAGTGGCCGACCACGAATGATCATAGCCCGATTTCTACACTTTGCCCACAAATCCCTGGTACTACAACATTTCAGGAAAGCACGAGAACTGTTTTATGAAAATCACCGGATCCTGATTTTCCAGGACTTTCCCCCCAGGGTTACTCTTCTTCGGAAAGATTTTACAGGAATTTGCACAGAACTCTACAAGAAGAACATACATTTTGCACTGATGTTTCCGGCTCGCCTGCAAATCTCCCACCAAGGCGCTACTAAAATTTTCACAACGGCGAGTGAGGCCCAAAACTGTTAGCACTCTGCCGACTATAGAATCAGCGACATCTTGAATTCCTGCTTTTATTGCTAAGTTACAGTTTTCTAAATTGCTGTTTGCATGTCAATATAAGTTCTACTCTTATTTGCTTACATCTTTGGCGGGGTTAACATGCCAACAGGAACCTCTTGGGTTGTACTATACATGGCATGGCTGCCCCATATGTTTGTTCTTAAGCTGCCTCTTAGCTGCGAAACTGTTTTTGTGTCTTACTTAACAGGATTGACCTCAGCTCTACGAGTTGTGAGATGGGCAGGTTTTTTCTAATTATAGTTACCATGAACTTTGTCAGCTCACTTTTACTATTGGTTGGGTTGATGGCTGAGCACATTGTAACACCTCGTGCTCTCGTTCCCTTCGGGGAATTTATTTTGTTGTCTAGGGATAGAGGGTATTTCAAGGCTCTGTTTTGTGGGAAATGGGCGAAGGAAGTGTGTGGGATATTTACAGAGTCCATTATGGGGAAGGGGGGGGGGGAAGGTTATGTACAGCAAACTTCCATATTACTATGTTTGAGCAAGCCTATTTCTTTTTGATGTTCAGTGAGACAGGATACTGGGCAGCGCAGTTTACTTTGAGAACGGGTATTGGCAAGGTCTGTCACAGTGCTCTGGAAGGCGTAGATTTTACAGAGCGGTGCTAACAGTCCCAACCGGTTTTCTTTAAAATGGCGCAGCAGATTGTTACTTGGAATGTGGCCGGGCTGGGCACGCCGGTCAAAAGAGAAAAAATCCTTACCAGGCTTCATAGACTGCATGCTAATAAAGCTTTTCTCCAGGAGACGCACCTGCTCCCGGCAGAGATAGTAAAATTTAAGAAAAAGTGGGTAGGTCAGCTTTATTATGCTTCAGGGTCCTCTAAGAGTAGGGATGTGGCGATCCTTTTACACAAAACAATATCCTTCACATGCCAAGACCAGGTGGCAGACCCGGATGGCCGGTTTATTATAGTAAGGGGCCTTCTTATGGGCTCACCTATCATATTGGCATCGGTGTATGCCCCCAATGCCTACGATCATGGGGTTTTTTTTTTTGCGCCTACTGACTTCTCTTACATCTATAGGGGACCATCTGCTTATTGTGGGGGGAGATTTTAATTTTGTTATTGATTATTCTTTAGATAGACACCTGCCGAGAGAGGGCCATCAAATTAGTGAAAATAAGGGGCCAAACCTTTTATATAAGAATTTACATTTGGTGGATCTATGGAGAGCACTGCACCCTGAAGAACGGGAATTTACTCATGTTACTCGGGCGCACCCAGTTTGCTCAAGAATTGACTATCTTCTAATCTCAGAAACCCTGTTTCCCAGGTTCTCTGAAGCGTCTATAGAGACACTTGCCATATCAGATCATAGTCCAGTGGTGGGAACCTTGGGGCAGCAGGGTGGTCCGTCTCCCAATCAGTGGAGATTGCTCTCCCATTTGACAAATGACCCAGAGTTTCCCAAATACTTAAAGCAGAAATGGGCTGACTTTATGGAATTTAATAGTCCACATCTTGATAATCTGACTCTCTTATGGGAGACTGCTAAGACGGTTCTTTGTGGAGAGATAATTAGCTACTCCAGTTTTAAAAAGAAACAGCTCAACAAAGAGATATTAAATTTGGAAAATAAGCTGCGTATCCTGAAGCGACGAGTTATTGCCTCTGGGAATGATACGCTCCTTCCCCAACTTAAATCGCTCCAGGTGGCACTAAATGCTTTATTACATACTAGGGCAGCCAAAACCCTCCGATTTCGCCAATTTCAATTCTTCCACCATGGTAATAAAGCGGGTCGTCTATTGGCCCGCTTACTAAAAGCCCAAGAAACCTCGAAATTAGTAACCAACATGAGAAACGCACAGGGGAAAATGGAGACTACCACTCCGGCAATTGCAAAGGTTTTCTCTCAATATTATCATGCACTCTACTCTGCAGAACAGGTGGAGGAAGCCGAAATAGATGAATTTCTTCAGTCTTTGCCCCACCCCCAGCTAACAGAGGAGCAATTGGTCTCCCTCCAAAAACCCATTGATCCCAGGGAAGTGATAGATGCTATAAAAACTCTCCCAGATCAAAAAGCTCCGGGACCGGATGGTCTTACCGCCCTCTTTTACAAGTCCATCTCCTCGGATCTGGCCCCGGTGTTTCAGAGGGTATTCGAAAAAATGGTTGAGGATCAGGAAATGCCCACCAACATGCGGGTGGCTACTATTGTAGTTCTTCCCAAAGCTGGCAGAGATCCCAAGATGCCTTCCTCATACCGACCAATCTCATTGTTAAATCTGGATATTAAATTATATGCTATAATATTGGCGAACAGATTAAAACCTATCATACCTTTGTTGGTATCTACTGAGCAAGTGGGATTTGTAGCCGGGCGTAGGTCCATGGTTAACATCCATAAGGTGTTATCAGCGATAGAGACTTGCCACTTGTCCCAACTAACAGATCCATTAATAGTCACATGTGATGCTGAAAAGGCTTTCGATAGAGTGGCCTGGCCCTTTTTACGGAAGGTTCTGGCCAAGTTTGGTTTTTCTGGCAGGATACTTGATTACATCACTGTGCTATATTCTAACCCTACTGCAAGAATCTTAGTGAACGGTGCTTTGTCTGAGGAATTTTATCTGGCTCGGGGCACCAGACAGGGCTGCCCCCTCTCGCCGCTTTTGTTTATATTGACTGTAGAGCCTCTGGTATGCAAGTTAAATATAACCAATGAGATACAGGGAATAGCTGTGGGATCTAAGAAGTATCTTACCCTCTTGTTTGCTGACGACATTTTACTACTTTTGTCTCACGCACGTACTTCTCTCTCCACGGCGTTGCAGATATTCACTAGTTACCAGTCTTTGTCTGGATTTAAATTGAATTTAGATAAGACTGAAGCGCTGGACATAAGTGGCTCTTTAAGAAATGCATGGCCAAACTTCCCGGTGAAATGGGCTGATAATACCATTAAATACCTGGGTATTATCATACATTCAAATCCAAAACTATGGTATGCCTTAAATATTATACCTACAATTAATAAAGTCATTGCAAAAATGGAGGGCTGGCATTCTCTCCCACTCTCAATGCAGGGGCGCATAGTGTTAATAAAAATGGTAATTGCTCCACAAATCCTATACAAACTTTTGATGTTAGCGGTAGTGCTTCATTCAAAGGACCTGTGTAGCCTGCAGAAAGCGATGAAGCATTTTCTGTGGCAAGGGAAAAAAGCACGTCTCCCATTTCAAACCTTAACGGCCCCGAAATGCCAGGGGGGTTATGGTGTACCAGACTTTATGGCTTATTCCTGGGCGGCAAATTTAAGGTTTTTGGGAGACTGGATCTTTGGATCTGCCGAGTACACTGACCCCCAGCTGATTCATGACATATGTGCCCCGTGGGACCCTACTTATGTTTTACACACTGCCCCAAGTGTTTTTCAGACCATATCAGTGAAATACCAATTGGTATGCACTGTTCGAAAGATTTGGGGCATAACACGTAAACTATTGCATTTGTCGGTTAGTGTATCTTTACAATATCCCCTGCGCATCTCAGATTCACCACTCCACCGACAATTACCATCGACACACTCATTTAAGACCGCCTCGAATTGGCCTCTTAAGGATCTTTTAGACCAGTCTACCGGTACCATATATACATTTGTTCAATGTAAGGAGAGATTGGGCTTCCGAGATGTTCACTTTTTATTGTATGCCCAGCTACGGGCTAAGGTACGGGTCTTATTACAAGATACCGGGGGCATTATTGAGAGTGCCTGCTATACTGACTTATTAACCTGTTTCCAAGATAAAAAAGGTACTCTATCATGTTTGTATGCCTTTTATTGTGCAAAACGTTCCTATGGAATTTACGATGCCATGGTCTAAAGACACTGGAGAAGTGCTGACTGTCTCCATGCTTAAAAATTCTTATGCTACCATTTGCCAAGTGTCTGGAAATATAGCGCTACGTGAACTGCAACAAAGAGTCTTTCATCGGATAGTTTACTCACCGGCCCAAGCCCACAAGATGGGAGTCGCTGCTTCACCAGCCTGTCCTAAGTGTTTTCATTCTCTAGCTTCATTCATCCATTGTCTATGGGAATGTCCCCAAATACGAGTCTTCTGGGAGAAAATACGAACTTACCTTTCAAAACTTTTTCACATGGAAGTTACCTGGTCTTGTTCCCTTTGCCTCCTGAATAATGATAGTGGTGAATGTAGTACGAATGTTGATAATGTTCTATTTATATTCAAAACATGTCTTATTGCTAAAAAATGTATTTTGTTGCGCTGGCTGGATCCTGAACCGCCCACTGACACACTGTGGTCTAGCCAAATGACGGAGCTTTACCAATTGGAATATGGGTCTAAATATAAGCGTTTTTCCTATAAGAGAAAATGTTTCTTTTGAGAGATTTGGGGTACTTAGTACTCTTCCTTACCTCCTCACACTCAAATGCTGGCTCCATTAGAGATTGAAGCAGTTTAAAAGGGGGTTTACGCTCTCTTTGCATTAGGCATACCACCTATGGGTCATTATCTAGATGCGTTTTTAGAGAGATATGCTTTCGCCTTGCTCCTCTCCAGGGGTTTAACCGCTGCCCAGGATGTCATTATTGCTTCTTGTTGATGGATACTGTATCATAACACTAAGTTATACCTGTCACATATGTTCTTTTCCCGGAGATTGCTCTATGTACAGGGGTGGATGGGGGGCGGGGAGGGTTTGGTTTGGGGTTGAAAAGTAACAAAAAAAGAAGGATGGTACTTTGTTTCGTCTTGCTGTTAATATACTATCATTCTGTAATGGTGCATCCTTGAATAAAGACATATAAAAAAAAAAAAAATTCAGAACCCTACTAGAGAGTTACGCTCCTTTGGCCGCTGTTTTTTGGATGTTCCCTCAGCTAGGATTATCAGACGAGGCAAAAACTGGAAGAGATTTTCTGCAGTGGCAGGACCAAGTTTATGGAATTTGCTGCCATCTTGAAATCCTTTTGAGAAAAATCTGAAAGCGCTTTCAGATGAACTTGGGGC
Organism: Rhinatrema bivittatum; assembly: GCF_901001135.1. Taxonomy (NCBI): domain Eukaryota; kingdom Metazoa; phylum Chordata; class Amphibia; order Gymnophiona; family Rhinatrematidae; genus Rhinatrema; species Rhinatrema bivittatum. The sequence goes on from NC_042622.1 coordinate 231,417,460, forward strand.
TCCCTACATGGCTGCGAGGTTCTGTATATTTCTGGCTGGTGCTTGAGATGTTGGCTAATTGACTTCATCCCTTTGTTATTATTTGAGGTGGCCCTCGGCATCATCTGGCTTTGTATTGTTCGTTTTGGTTGGTTGTTTTCAGTATTGTGTATGGTTTTATGTTAACTGTTAAGAACGTCGTACTCTGCAGCATATAAATAATTTAAACTAAATAAATAAAGCATGGGAGGCAAACCTGAAAAAAAAAAACAAAACCACATTTTTTCTCTTATCGTGTCTACCAGAAGTCAGTGGTGAGCAACTATAAAAGTTATATCTGTGGAAAAATTGTCCCTCCTATCGGGCACCAGCTGTGGCTTGATAAACCTTTGATAACAGCATTCTAAGGTGCTTTGCATTGAGGAACTGTGTAAAAATCTCTGGAATCACAGTAGGTGCTCATCCTACAATGCAACCTGCCTTCCTGGGAAAAGAGTTAATCAGGAGCTCATCTAAAAATCCCTCGTCTGCTTAGGCCGAAGTCGCAGGGTCAAATTTTACCAGCCACCCTACTTTGAAGACTAAGCAGTATCAGTCACTGGAGCCATCACAGCCTGCGTCGAAGAAGCCCAATTGCTCTCTAAGTGGGGTGCATCAGCACAGTCGATGCAGCTATTATTGGCACAAGCAGCATCAGTGTACCCAACACCAGTGCATAGTGCATCGAAGTGCACAGTGTGCCAAAGTGCTCGATGCATGATGTACCAATGAACTCAGTGCTTCGCCACTGAAGCATGAGGCCTTAATGCACACCGATGCCTCTACTCTTTGGTCATGCTGTGCTCGGTATCCTATGCCATATGATCCTGCAGTTCACAGTGCAAGGGACACACAGTGCAGCCCCAATGCAGCCAATGAAATATAGTCGACCTGCACCAGATCTCTGGATGTGCATATCTAAAGATTTGGCAAACCATGCCAAGGCATCTAAGCACTCTACCCCATTGAAGACACGGATGCATCCACCTTGGGTTTTGATTTTGTCAGGCTGCTTTGCCCAACACAGTTCTATGCAGTACCTCCTGGATCTGTAGAAGGGATCAAATTGCCTATGTCCCCTCCAATAACTAGGGCAGTCGCCTCGCCTAGACTAATGGTAGGATTTCACCTAGAGACTGCAGAACCAGTATCCTGTACAATATCGCTTCTAACAGACCACCCATTCTCATGCAGAAGCCTAATCTGGTCTTGGAAGATGATGTCCCACTATCTGTGCTAGGCCACAGGATGCAGCAGTTGCTCGACCAAATCACCAAATCCCTTTACCTCTCTGTCCAAGGAGACGGAAGGAACATTCTAGCCTGTCCTTTCTTCAATCACTATATCAATATCACAGACCGGAGACCTGATCTCACTTATAGTGGTAAACTTATCAAAACCCGTGATTAGAGGTTCTTAATCTATCGCAGTGGAGTTTAGCAGGTCAGAGCTCTTAGATCAGGCCTGTCCTCCTTGGAAGCCCTGCCTGGTTTGCCCTTTTGGTCATTGGTGTTCTACCAGCATACCCTCCAACCCACTCCCAGAACATCTGGACCATACCTCTCTACTATTCTAAGTTTGTAGAAAAAATGGTATGGCACTGGGTGTCCATGTCCACAAAGACAGACCCCCCGCTCTGAGCTTCTTGACCGCCTTCAGATACTGGATATTCCCAGTTGAACCAGAGGCCCTTCCAGTTCACAAAATCATCAATGCTCTACAGATGAGAATGTGGGGAAACTCCCATTTTGATCACTCCTATAGTTTAAAAAAAAAAAAAATTAGACCTCCAAGTCCAGTGCTCACCAGGCTTTGGTGTCTGAGTCAGCTTTGAAAAAAGTGAAAGACCTGGATTCACTTAAATTCTCCTCCAGGAAAGACCGCAAACTCTTAGATAATATTGCAACCTTCTCTCTTCTCTATGCTCATCAGCAGAAGGCTCCTCATAGTCTTTGGTCACATGGCAGTGGCCATCCTTGTGATCCCACTGACCTGTCTTCATATCCGCTATCTCAAATGAGGTCTCCATACCCAATGGGATCAACTAACTTGACTGCTTTAGTTGCCAGCGCAAATCACAGTGATTATGGAACAGGAGTTGTAGTGGTGGCTGCACCCCTGAATTCTCAAGGAAGGAATCCTTTTTCACTCACTCCCCTATCAAATAGTACTGGCAATGGATATCTCCATCATGGGAGCGCACACCGTCACCATTCAAACACCAGGGAATCTGGACTTTCCAAGAGAGCCACTATCAAATCAATATACTAGAGTTGAGCGCAATCAGATACTCTATCAACCTTTGTGCATCTCTTTTGGGAAAAGAGCATCCTGATTCAAACTGACAATCGTTTTGCATGTTTTACATTGTCAAGCAAGGAGGAATAAAATAATGGCCCATCTGCCAGGAAGCCTATACACATATCCCAATAAACAGAAAACACACAAAATACTTGAGGTTCATCCTATAGATATGCCATTTTCAGTATAAAGTATTGCCTTTCGGGCTAGCAGCCACACTGAGTATTCATGAAATATCTAGTGGTAGCTACACATCTAAGGAAGGAATAATTACTAGTCTTTCCATACTTAAATGACCTGCTGCTAATGAGCACATCCTAACTATGAGAGCTCTGTATTAGATGTAGACCTAGTGATTCAGACCATGAAGTACCTTGGATTTGTGGTAAATTTTGAAAAGTCAAGTATAATCCCAAATCAAAGCTTAGAGTTCATAGAAGCTTGACTGAATGTGATTGAGGGAAGATCCTATTTGTCAGCTCAGAAAGCAGCCAAACTACAAAATACAGCAAAATCCATCTTATCCAAAAAAATGGGTGACAACTCAAAACTTCATGAAATTATTGGGCCTTTTAGCAGTGCATTGCAAACCCCTTGAATGATTTAAGGATGAGACTGGCAAAATGGCATCTGAAGAATTACTGGAATCGCATGTACAATCACTCAGTCACAGAATCCTGTGACAGGAGACCTACTCCACTCTAAAATGGTAAACCAAAGAAAGAAACCTTATTTGTAGTCAAAGCTTTCAACCAAGAGATTATCTGAAAATATTAACAGATTCCTCACATCAAAGATTGAGGGATACATATGCATTCCATTTCCATATAAGGACAATGGACACAGAATCATGTCTGTATATCAATTTGTTGGAAATGAAGGCTATTCTCAGTGGCCTTATGAGTATTTGAGCCATGGTTCAAGGATGCTAAAATCCAAACAGATCAAGTAATAATGGTCTATATTAACAAATGACAAGCAGGATCCTCAACTTTGTAGAAAAGCACTAAAAATTTAGAATTGGGCTATCAAAGATAAATCTCTCAGCAATATGTCTCTGGGAGAAGGACAATATAATTGTGGACAGGCCAAGTTGCTAGCTACAGAAATGATCCCTTCATGATGAAATTCTGTGTGAAACTTTTTCAACAATGGGTAACACCAGAAATAGATCTCTTCACATCTTCAATCCCAAATTTCCTTCTTGTACATAAGACCGTCCAGCAAGGCAATACCAAGAGATGCATTCTCAATTCTATGAAGCAAGCGCCTACTATACACTTTTCCTCCTATCCCATTGATAGCAGAAATTGATAGAGAGAATTGATACTGGCTGCATCAGAGTTGGTTACCAAGGCTCAACAGACTGGCAATGTTACCACCAGTCAAACTACCTAGTTTCCATCCCTGTTGACACAAGGCAAGGGATCTTCTTAGTGTTCGGGTAATTGCCAGGTTCTTGTGGCCTGGTTTTGGCCTCTGTTGGAAACAGGATGCTGGGCTTGATGGACTCTTGGTCTGACCCAGCATGACAATTTATGTTCTTATGATCAGTTCTACATCCAAATCTCCAAACATTGTTGACAGCATGGATGTTGAATGCCAGCTAATACAAAAGCTTCAACTATAAAAAGAAAGAAAAACCATTCTCCTGCAACTTGAAGATCTTACACAATTATAAGTAGAAAATATTTACTAACTGGTGTCACGTTCAAGAGTCACTCTTTCACATGTACATTACCAATTCTATTAGACTATCTTGAGTAATTAAGTATACTCACTGAGGGGCCGATGCAATACGATGTGCTGAGCTGAGCGCACTGTTAACCTGCAGTTGGACGTGAGTAGAATAGGCACTAATCAATCCCCTAATGCAATAAGGGGATAAGCCTATTCAATGAGCGTCCAACGCGGAGTGACTCTAATAGCACTCTTCACATGCAAATGTATGTGAATGAGACTATTAGGCGTTCGCTCCCGATGCAAAAAAAAAAAAAAGGTGCGTCTTGGACGCACATTTAACTGTCCTCTATTAATGCCTGTCATGAGCAGGCGTTAATAGCTGTGCGACTAAAAAAAATAACTGACAGTCGGACCCACAACGAAAACTGACGCAGAGTTTATCGGCATCTGTTTTCCTTACCGGCGGACAGCCATGAAAAGACGCCGATAAATTCTGCATTGGTTTTCAGCAGCAAATGGTAGTCACAAAAACCAATGCCGGGTTTATCGGCATCTGTTTTCGAGACCGATGTACGACAGTTACGAAAACCAATTGGCTTCGCGTTAGCGAGGATGCGCTAGGGTCGCGCCTAGCGCCTCCTTGCTAACGCGACCCCTAATTGTAATATTGCATGGTGCCCCCCTTGGGGGGCGCCTGGGGCGCGTTAAGAGAGTGGGCGCTGACTGTTCAGCGCCTGCTTTCTACACAACTTTATTGCATCAGCCCCTAACTGAACCGGATTTTAGTCCTGGGTTACTCAAGTGTAATCGCAGCTTATCAGGTAAAGGATCAGCCACTCTCCCAAGACCTTTTGAAGGGCTTTATAATTTAAAACCACCACTGAAAGCCTCTCCTCCATAATGGAACTTGAATACAGTAGTACGACTGAGTGCCATATGAGCCTGTGGCTGCAACAGACACAGGCCAATACAGAATGGTGTGCTTGGCCAAGTGCACTGTTTAGCCCCCGCTTGGCTGCACGTTTTAGATGCGCTATTATTACCCCTTATACTGTAAGGAGTAATAGCGCGTGGAAAAAGCACAGCCAACCCCCCCCCCCCGCCTCCCGAAACTAGCGCTTATCACATGCAAATGCATGTTGATGAGCCCATTAGTTATTCCCTCAGAATACTGAAAGTAAAATGTGCGGTCAAACTGCACCTTTTACACTGAGACATTAACGCCTGTCCAAGGTCAGGTGTTAACTTGAAAGCACCAGGAAAAGTGTATAGAAAAGCAGAAAAAGTTGCTTTTCTGTACACTCTCAGACTTAATATCATAGTGATATTAAGTCTGAGGCACCAAAAACGAAAACAGATGCTCAATTTTGCTGGTGTCCGTTTTCCGAACCTGTGGCTGTCAGCGGGTTTGAAAATCGACACCGGTAAAATTAAGCATTGGTTGTCGGACTCGGTGACAGCCGCCGCTTCCACTAATGAGGCGCTAGGGATGCACTAGTGTCCCTAACACCTCCTTATTAGCACGCGGCCTCATTTGAATACAAAATCGTGTGCCCAGGAAAGCGGGTGCTCGACTCTGAGCATCAGCTCTCCCGCACTTATTGCTTCGTCCTGAAAGTTAGTCTCATGGAAAAAACTTTTACTGATTGCCATAACATCGGCAAGAAGTAAGTGAATTACAGGCTCTTGTAATCTACTTAGAATTCATCCAAAATTTTTATCAAAACTAGTTTCTCAATTTCATCTCAACCAAGCTGTAACATTGCCAATATTTTATTCAAAACCTTGTGCTTCACAATCTGAGCAGAGTTTGCATACATGACTGTAGAAGAGCACATTTGTTCTATAAGGATAGAACTAATTGTTCAAAAAATCTATGTAACTCAGTATCTCTTGTAATTTCAATAAAAAAGATGAAGCTCTTAAAAAAAAAAAAAAAAAAAAAAAAAAAAAAAAACCAAACAAACAAAAACCCCACAATCTTTGTCTAGATGGATAACTCTGCCTTAGTGTGTGCTTTTAGAACCAGCAAAAGCCCATCAAGTTAGAATTCTGGCAACTACAGTGTGTGTCACCTGAATTCTGCATCAACTGGGACATTTGCAGAGCAGCAGTATGAGCTTTGATATACACGTTTAACAAGCACTACTACTGTGTAATGCAAAAAACCTTCCTGGACTTTAGACAAGCTGTGCTCTACCGAACGCTTAGAACAAAGCTGACTAGCTTTTCGCTCTAGACCGCTTTCCTTGGAAAAGATAAGTGTACTTTTCCTTTGATAAATCGTATTGGATTGGAGTTAAAGTTTTCACATGTTAAAAAAAAAAAAAGGCATCTTTCTTTTTCAAAAAAAAACCTTTTGTGCTTGTAATAGCGGCACATGTTAACATGACAAAAAAGGAAAAAAAAGGGTCATCCCATGATTATAGAAGGTGAGCAAGCACATTCATAATAAGTGCACAAAAATTTGAAATGCTGTTTCAGTGTTTCTCACAGGACAAGCAGGATGGTTGTCCTCACAAATGGGTGACATCGAGGATGGAGCCCAACCACGGAAAACTTCTGTCAAAGTTTCTGGAACTTTGACTGGCCCCTACTGGGCATGCCCAGCATGGCACCAACCCTGCAGCCAGCAGGGGTCCCCCTTCAGTCTTCTTTTTTCTGCGCAGCAGTAGCCACGCGGTTAAGGAGCTCTTACCACATTCCTGACAGGAAACTCTTCTTGAACTTCTTTGAAGTAAAATTTGCCCCACAGGGGTCCCTCCTCTATCTAAATTTAGCCCGTGGTGTTTCGGTAAGTTTTTTGCCATTTTTCGCCGATTACCGTCGAGTTTGGCCTTTGCAGCCTGCTGGCCGTCGACCGTCCTGTGGCTAAATTTTTGGTCAATGGCCATGGCGTCGGGGTTCCGTCGGTGCCCAGATTGTACGCGCACCATGTCTATCACAGACCCTCACAGAGTCTGTGTATTATGTTTAGGGAGTGAGCATGATGTCCTGACTTGCACCAAATGTGCCCTTATGACACCAAAAGGTCACAAAGCCAGAATGGAGAAGATGGGACTCCTCCTTTTCCATGCTCACACTCGATGCCATCCATCGCATCGACGTCCTCAGAACCGGCACTGTCGAAGTCCTTCCATCGTCTGCAACCTCCCGGTGACAGTCTGCCATCGACGTCTCCACGACCATCGACTCCCGTCCCTTCCCCCGAGGATCGTGGGGATCGGAGGGAAAAGCATAGTCATCGACATCGCAAGTCTCGGACCATCGAGGAATCGAAGTCATTGACCTCGGTACCATCCGAGCCGCCACCGAAGAAGTCTCGATCAGAAGTGGCACCTCTGTTTCTGAGACACTGAGGCAACCCCTCTCCCCATCGGGGTTTGGGAGCCGCAATTCCACCGGTGACGGTGGTCCCTCTGGCTCAGCCTCAGCCTCCCTCTTCTACGGAGCCGGGTATTGTTACCCCAGGTCTCCGGGAAGAACTGGACCGGCTGGTCCAGGAGGCCATCGACAAAGCGATGCAACGGTTCCAAACTCCTTCGGCACCGACTCCGCCACCGAGAGTGAAACCAGTCACCGACCCGATTCCAGCAGCGCTGGCACCGCTGCTCGCCCGGATGGAAGCGCTCATGACCGCCCTTCCACCGGTGATACCTGGGTCACCGACAGCACCGGTGCGCTCCCCGATGCCAATTTCATCAGGTGCAGAAACACCGTATCGAATTCCTCCTTCGGGAGTAGTACCATCGATGCCGTGTCGTCCATCACCACAGATACATTCCTCCGGGGCAATACGCACATCGGCTCCATCGATGCCTTCGATGCCCGCACCGATGCCTCCGGTGATTCCTTCGGGATTCTCGGAGCCTCAGCCGGGACCTTCAGGTATCCAACCCCCTCGTGGTCCTACATGTCAACAACCTGACCCTTATGACACCTGGAGTGATGATACTTCCACAGATACCGATGATTTACCTTCACCAACCTCTCCTGCTGAAAGCAGAAAGCGTTCTCCCCCTGAGGACCTCTCTTTCACAAATTTTGTGAAGGAAATGTCAGAGTTGGTCCCTTTTCAGCTTCAATCGGAGCAAGATGACAGGCACCAAATGATGGAATTACTCCAATTTTTGGATGCCCCAAAAGTCATCACTTCCATTCCAATTCATCAGGTTTTTCTAGACCTTCTAAAAAAGAATTGGGAAACTCCTGGATCTGTTGCTCCAGTAAACAAAAAAGCTGACTCTACTTACCTTGTACAGTCAGCTCCTGGCTTTCAAAAACCACAGCTAGACCACCACTCTGTTGTGGTAGAGTCAGCTCAAAAGAAAGCTAAAAGAATGAAGCCATACTCATCCATACCTCCTACCAAGGAGAGCAAGTTCCTAGATAGTATAGGCAGAAAAGTATATCAAGGAGCCATGCTCATTTCCAGGATAGCTTCTTATCAGCTGTATATGACCCAATACAACAGCATGGATAACTTAAATTGGAAAGATATGGATTTAAAATTACATATGTGAACTTATTTACAAAGTTGCAATGGAGAAGGTACAGAGAAGGGCAACCAAAATGATAAAGGGGATGGAACAGCTCCCCTATGAGGAAAGGCTGAAGAGGTTAGGGCTGTTCAGCTTGGAGAAGAGACGGCTGAGGGGGGATATCATAGAGGTCTTTAAGATCATGAGAGGTCTTGAACGAGTAGATGTGACTCGGTTATTTACACTTTCGAATAATAGAAGGACTAGGGGGCATTCCATGAAGTTAGCAAGTAGCACATTTAAGACTAATCGGAGAAAATTCTTTTTCACTCAACGCACAATAAATCTCTGGAATTTGTTGCCAGAGGATGTGGTTAGTGCAGTTAGTGTAGCTGGGTTCAAAAAAGGTTTGGATAAGTTCTTGGAAGAGAAGTCCATTAACTGCTATTAATCAAGTTTACTTAGGGAATAGTCACTGCTATTAATTGCATCAGTAGCATGGGAACTTCTAGGTGTTTGGGTAATTGCCAGGTTCTTGTGGCCTGGTTTGGCCTCTGTTGGAAACAGGATGCTGGGCTTGATGGACCCTTGGTCTGACCCAGCATGGCAATTTCTTATGTTCTTATGTTCTGAAGATACAATGTATGTGCAAATATCAGAAGCAAACAGCAGTGGTAACACAGGTAAAAAACATGCTGGAGAGGATAACTTGGTGTCAGTGTAGACAACATAACAAATATTAACGTTAAATTAAAAATATAAAAATAAATGACAGGGAGTAAAGTAATTTAGACCATAATAAAACTGAAAAAGTGATAAAAAAAAGGGGGAGTTAATTAAAATTGCTTACTAAATGTGAGCAGGACTTATTACATGTCTGCAGGTTGAAAGTAAGTGTATCCGCTATTACATACAATCTTTTGGTACCTATTTGAAATAAGACAAAAGCTATTAAATGAAAAAATAAAACCAACATAAAAAATTAACAAAACAGACAAAACTGAATAAAAATAAAAACTGAATACCCAAAGCCACTAAGATAAAGTGTGTATAATTGTTAATAAATTACAACTAAATGACCAAATATGAATTGTCCACACCTGGAAAAATATTGAGAATAGTGTCTAGTTTATAGACAAAAATTGTGAGTAGGAACTTTGTTTGAATATGATGATTATGGGCAGAAAACTTGTTGGAATGTGCCAGTTTACCTGGTTAAGCATACATCTTTTCTTTAAAACATGTGGTTATGCCTTGCAGCAACTGGTATGAGAATAGCTCCGTTCATTCCTCAAAAGGCTAATGAATGTCCAAAAGCACAGAAAAAATGAATATAAGATGTGAAGAAAAATATCAAATAGTATTTAATTCAAAATTCCTAGAAAGCCACAAATGCTATATAACAAAAAAAAAAGTGACTGATGTCTGGCCATTGGTGCTTATGTACCAAAAAGCAAATCTGATAGATAAATATTATTAACATTATATGTTAACTATTGTGTTTAGACAGAATTTATGGCCATCAATGCTTGCATATAAAATAAAAAACCGGGTGGACATATGTTTTTAATATACATTTTACAGGCTCCTTTTAAACCGGCGGCAGTCACTGCTTTTATTTTTTTTAATTTGCAGTTGCTACCTTGGGAAAGCAAATGTTGCTTACCTGTAACAGGTGTTCTCACAGGACAGCAGGATGTTAGTCCTCACATATGGGTGACATCACAGGATGGAGCCCAATCAGGGAACACTTTTGTCAGTTTCCAGAACTTTGACTGGCCCCTACTGGGTATGCCCAGCATGGCACTAACCCTGCAGCCAGCAGGGGTCCCCTTTCAGTCTTCTTTTTTGTGCGCAGCAGTAGCCTCGCAGTAAAGGAGCTCTGCAGAGATTCCTGACAGGAATTTTCCTCATGGAATTACTAAAAATTAATTTGCCCCACAGGGGTCCCTCCTTTAACGAGTCTTCACGAAATGCCTCGTAGTGGTAGCAGCCTTCCTAAGGACTCAGGGTGTTCACGTCTACCCCTGTCTAGATGATTGGTTAATCAGGGCTCCCACTCCACAAGCTGCTCTGTTGTCCCTCAATCTAACCTTACACACTCTAATTTCATTAGGATTTCTTGTCATTTACAACAAATCCTTGCAGGCAAAGGCTTTTCTACCTCGACAGCGAGCTCTCACTCTCGTGTCTCTTGCGCACCAGCTACAGTCTCAGCACTCCGCGACGGCATGCCACTTTCTCATCCTCCTGGGACACATAGCGTCCTCAGTGCAAGTCACACCAATGGCCCATTTGGCCATGAGTCATGCAGTGGACTCTACAGTCACAATGGACTCAAAGCATTCAGCCCCTGTCGACCATTGTCCACGTAACCGACTCACTCCGTCAGTCTCTTGCCTGGTGAAGAAATCAGAACAATCTCCTCCAAGGCTTGCCTTTTCAGGCTCCCAGACCCTCAATTAACTCTCACCACCGATGCTTCCAACCTCGGCTGGGGAGCCCATGTGGCCAATCTGCAGACACAAGGATCTTGGTCTCCAGAGGAAGCGAAACACCAAATAAATTTCCTGGAGCTTCGAGCAATCAGATATGCTCTCAGGGCATTTCAGGATCGCCTCTCAAATCAAGTTATCCTGATCCAGACGGACAACCAGGTGGCCATGTGGTACATCAACAGAGAGGCACGGGCTCCTTCCTTCTGTGTCAGGAAGCTGCATAGATATGGGCGGAAGCTCTCTCCCATTCGATGTACCTCAGGGCCACCTGGTTGCCGGGAGTGGACAATGTGTTGGCAAACAAGCTGAGTCGCATCCTTCAACAGCACGAGTGGGGTCTCAACCCCTCAGTAGCGAACTCCATCTTCCAACAATGAGGATATTCTCAAATAGACCTCTTTGCGTCTGCTCAAAACCGCAAAGTAGAGAACTTCTGCTCTCTCATTTGCAGCAAACACACTCAACCCAGAGACGCATTCTCCCTCTCGAGGGCAACCGGTCTACGTTATTTATTTATTTATTTATTTAACATTTTTATATACCGGCATTCGTAGGACACATCATGTCGGTTCACAATTAACTGAGAAAGGAAAGGAAATTACATTGAACAGGGGGGTTTAACTGGGAGATATTGGATAATAATTGGATAAAAAGAACAAGGTAAATGGCGAAGTACGAGAGAAAGAGAAAGCAAGCATGGATAACTTAAATTGGAAAGATATGGATTTAAAATTACATATGTGAACTTATTTACAAAGTTGGGGGGAGGGGTGGGGGGAGAGAGAAGGGGGAGAATATATGCGAAAGAGGAGGTAAGGATAAGGGAGGGATTTAAAAAGGTAAGGAAAGCGGGGAAGGTCAAGGCTGTAGAGGCTAATGGCGGGGAGAGGGGGGGGGGAGTGGAGGGAGGGGGAGTATGGGGTGTACTGGAAGGGTTACCAGGGTGGGAAAGGTGGGAAGGGCTGAATATAGAATGCAGATTCCTGCATGCGTGGGAGGCCTAGGGTTGAGAGGAGTTGGGGTAGGATTTTTTATGTATTTATGTATTCCCTCCATTTCCTCTTCTCTCGAAGACTCTCGTGAAGTTATGTCAGGACGAGGGAACCATGATCCTGATAGCACCACACTGGTCCGCCAAGTGTGGTTTCCAATACTTAAGGATCTCTCCATTCACAGGCACATTCCCTTGGGAAAGGACCCGCTTCTGATCACTCAAAACGACGGGTGCCTCTGCCACCCCAATCTTCAAGCCTTGTCCCTGACGGCATGGATGTTGAAAGGTTAATCCTTCAACCACTTAACCTTTCTGAACCAGTTTCCCGTGTCTTGAATGCTTCACGGAAGCCTTCCACGAGAAAATCTTACTCTTACAAATGGAACAGGTTTATGTCATGGTGCTTTTCTCAGTCCCTTGACCCCTTTACCTGTCCAATCACGAAGTTTTTGGACTATATCTGGCTCTTATCAGTCAGGTCTAAAAACTTCTTCCATCAGAATGCATGTCAGTGCGGTAGCCGCCTTCCATAAAGGTGTCGGGGATGTTCCTATATCAGTACAACCCCTTGTACCACGTTTTCTGAAAGGCTTGCTTCACCTCAAGCCTCCACTGCGTCCTCCGGCCGCTTCTTGGGACCTTAACCTGGTTTTGGGTCAGCTCATGAAACCACCATTCAATCCACTTCACTCCTGTGACCTTCGATATCTCACATGGAAAGTGATTTTCCTTTTGGCAATCACTTCAGCTCGCAGAGTTAGTGAATTACAGGCCTAATTACCTATCCGCCTTACACTAAACTTCTGCAGGACCAGGCAGTACTCCACACTCACCCTAAATTCTTACCCAAGGTAGTTTCGGATTTTCATCTAAATCAATCCATCATACTACCTACCTTTTTTCCCAGGCCCCATTCCAATCCAGGAGAACAGGCTCTGCATACCCTTGACTGTAAATGGGCTCTAGCGTTCTGCCTAGACCGTACAGCTGCCCACAGGGAAAGCATTAAATAGTTTGTCTCTTTCCATCCTAACAAGTTAGGGAAGCCTGTGGGTAAGCAGACTCTCTCCTCCTGGTTGGCGGACTGCATATCCTTTTGCTATCAGCAAGCAGGCATTCCATTTCAAGACTGTGTTAAAGCACACTCTGAGAGGGCCATGGCGACTTCAGTAGCACACCTACGATTGGTGCCGCTGCCTGACATTTGTAGGTCTGCCACCTGGAGTTCTCTCCACACCTTTGCAGCCCACTACTGCTTGGACAAAGCCGGAAGACAAGATTCCATCTTCGGCCAGTCTGTCCTTCGTAACCTGTTTACAACGTGACGTACCAACACCCTTCCGCCTGCCCGTTAGGGTTCAGGATGCCCTCATCCAAATTTTATCCCAGCCCTGGTGCTTTGCACACTTGGGTACATTTGGTGCATACTCTGACATCCTCAGCTCGGTACTCGCCCATATGTGAGGACTACCATCCTGCTTGTCCTGTGAGAAAGCAAATGTTGCTTACCTGTAATAGGTGTTCTCACAGGACAGCAGGATGTTAGTCCTCACGAAACCTGCCCGCCGCCCCGCGGTGTTGGGTTCGTAACGTTTTATTATTTTATTTTTCGGCATTGCCTGTAGCTTTTAAACAAGACTGAAAGGGGACCCCTGCTGGCTGCAGGGTTAGTGCCATGCTGGGCATGCCCAGTAGGGGCCAGTCAAAGTTCTGGAAACTTTGACAAAAGTGTTCCGTGATTGGGCTCCATCCTGTGATGTCATCCATATGTGAGGACTAACATCCTGCTGTCCTGTGAGAACACCTGTTACAGGTAAGCAACATTTGCTTTCTTCATCAGTTTGAAGCATGTGGTTTCTGTGAGAGCTGTGGATGTAGGGAAGGGTTTCTTTGTTTAGTTGTTTAGTAACATTTTAATTTTTTCCCTTTTTCTGTGATTTTTTTACAGGCTGGTTTCCTGCCCAGTGAAATTGGAATAGCAAATCCCAGCACCCTTTCTCCCACAGGGGTGAAGGGTGGGTCGCAGTATTACTCTTATACCAACAACCCCCGCAGAAGGGCTGCCGACAGCAACATTGGTAAGACTGTAGGTAATGGGACATGTGGCCTTGCTATCAATTTCCTTCCCCAAAGAGCTTACATATGTGAACAAAATGTGTTGCACAAGGATTTGGTGTCTGAGCTAAGGGTTAAAATTGGGGCCCTTAAGTTTCCTCTCGGCACAGCCCAGCAAACACTGCATGATTTTGTGTTTGTGCTGGGAAGGACTGTTGAAAATCAAAGCTTGAGGCAGGGAGAAGTTATTGAAATTCATTCAGCTCTTCATTTTCTTCCCTCCCCAACCTCTGATTTTTTTTTTCAATCTAAAAATGTTCATTTTTTTTAAGCAAAAAGATGCTTAAAAAATAGCATCCATGAGTTAATCATTTTGATCTTTCCAGATAATCTATAAAACACATTAAAAAAAAAGCATTTATTTTGGACTCAAAATAAGTGCTGGAAGTGAGTGAGAGAAGATAGTTTAATTAGCCAGAAAGGAAAACAATCTCCCGGCATTCTGAAATCCTCTAATTCCCAAAGCTATTAATGAGAGGGTTGGATGAGTGGGAGAAGGAATGGCTGGCATTGGCAGAGTAGGATGTACCAGTGATGCTTCCCAAGAGAAGTGGTTATCAGGGGACACAATCATACCTATAGGGAACATGAAAGCTGCCCTGTAGCTGAGCTTCCTGCCTTAGTTTCCCTTCAGGTGCTCTTATCTTGAGATAACCATGTCCTTTGGGATTACTTTAGTTATTAAAGTCTTTTTGTTCTTTTCTTGCAATTAATACAAATGATTTTTGGACTGTTTTCCAAGCTCTCATATTTGACTGGTCCTGATTTATTGCAACTCTATCTTGAGGACATTACAGATTTATTTATTTATTTAATTTATTTATTTATTTTTATATACCGATGTTCCTGTATAATATACATATCACACCTGTTTACAAGGAAATAAAACTGTCGCCTCGCGGGCGGCTTACATTAAAACAAATAATAGCTTAGGGGGAACTTACAAAGAATTAAATTTACAAAAATTAAATTAAATTAGATTGTCCAGAATGTCGCAGTCCGATTACTAACTAATGCCAGACAGTATGAGCACATCACCCCAATCTTGCATGCCCTTCATTGGTTACAATAAAGTAAAAATTCTGACTCTGTGAAGATGCCCTGCTGTATATCAGTAAACTATTGAAGATTTATAGATTGTGTGCTCTTAGGTCGCAATTTGCTGGATGCTCCCCCTCCTCGTTTACTCTTTCTTGATGAGATGTGAACTTGTTTTCTCTGTGGAAGGCCTAGTATTGTGGAATTCTCTTCTTTATGCAATATGGAATGATTCCTCCTTTCATACCTTTTAAGAAGCAATTAAAAACATTCTTGTTTATGCAGGCATTTGAAGTAGATGAGCACCATTAGTCACTTTGTGCATCAAATTTTTGTATTTTCTCACTTTTTTCTTTAAAGAAAAGGGGATCAAGTACCTATCTAAGTCTGGATGAGTTTAATTGTAAACTCCTACAGACATACAGAGATAATTTTCATCCCTTTTTTTAAGCAATGCAATTAACTAGGTCTGGATGATGTCAACACTAAATACAGGTGGACAGATATTTAGCACCAACATTTTTCATCTGTCTTGTTTGTTTTTGTTTTATTTATAATTGTACCTAATCTAGTATCTTTTGGATATTATTTTGATTGCCCAAAAAATCATAGATCTCAAAAAGAGGAGAGGAGAGAGACAAAAAATATAGTACTACTAAAGCAAGAAAAATTATTAACTATCGCTTAGACTTGCAGAGGAGCAGGGGTCGAAATGTGAACCTGAGGAGGCTTATTCTCCCAGGACAAGCAGGATGTGGTAGTCCTCATGTGGGTGACATCATCAGGATGGAGCCCAATCATGGAACACTTTTGTCAAACTTTCTAGAACTTTGGCACACTGAGCATGCTCAGCATGCCATAAACCCTGCATCCAGCAGGGGTCCACCTTCAGTCTCTTTTTTCCCGCACAGCAGTAGCCTCACAGATTCTGGAGCTCTGTGAGAATACCTCACAACTTTTTCCTCACGGAAACTAAACTTAAAAATTGATAAATTTCCCCATCCTAGGGTCCCCCATCGACTATGGACCTCAGTCGACGCCGGTAAGTTATCCCGTCTTTTGCGACCGGTTCCTGGAAGCGGTTTTTTCATTGGGGCCCGATGGCCACCGACCGCGCGCTGCCATATTTTTTCTAACATCATGGCCACTGGGTTCCGTAAGTGCACCGAGTGCTCGAGAACCATGTCCATTATGGATCCTCACGACGTGCGTTCTGTGCTTAGGCCCTGTTCACGACATCAAACAGTGCACTAGCTGTGCCCAAATGAGGCCCACCCCCGTTGACAGCAGGAAGCGCCAGACCTACCTCTAAAGGGAGGCATGCTCCCCAGGCGTTGCGCACCAAAGGAGAGCGACAAAGGGGCACTCCCCTTTGTGCACCCCTTAATGCAAACCCAGAAAATTTGCTGCTACACTCCACAAGAAATGGCAACGCTCAAACCCTTGACTACATCCACCTCAAGACCCACAGAAAGGATCAAAGCACAGATAACCCACAGAAGGAAACAAGAAGTAAAACAAAGAAATATCACCCATATCAACACTAAGACCTACAGCAGTTGCATAGCACTATCATTCCTTCTATTCAATGCACAATCCATAGTAAAGAAAATACCCATCATCTCTGACCTACTTGACGATTACAAACCAGATTTCATAGCCATCACGGAAACTTGGATAAGAAACACCAACCCAGTCTTAGTCAACCAAATCAATAACCCCATCTACAGAACGTTTTCAATCCCCGACCAAAAAAGAAAGGAGTAGGTCTAATGCTAATCATCAAAAAACACCTACAGATGAAATTACTCCCAACTATCACCCACCCACCACTGGAAATTGTACTGTTCGACTCACCTTTACTACATATCTGTCTTGCATACTCCCCCCCCCCCCCCCCCCCCCCCCAATTCACTAGATTGGAACTGCTCACCACTGATAAGAATTCTTCTTGACCAAACTTAACTATCAATAAATCCATCATCATCTTAGGAGACTTTAACATACACTTTGACTCCCCCACATGCACCTCCATAACAGACGCCCTCTCAACCCTAGACCTAAGTCAAATCATCAAAAGCACAAAGCAGGCCACACACTAGACCTTGTCTCCATCAATACTGACATATGGGCTACTTACCACACAAGTATCAATAATATCCCCTGGTCGGACCACTCTCTAATCTACTGCAATCTGACTTCCAACTGTTAATTTACAACAGAAAAAAGCCCACCTAGATCCTTCTACTACCGGCCACCCTTTAACATAGAGACACTTCAAGATAATCTACAAACAGAACTATCAAACATAAACCTAACGCAGAAGACACCACCTCCTCCTGGCTCACCATCACTAAAACAATAGCAGACAAGATAAACCCCACGTTAAAGAAAACAAAAAACCCAAAACACCAGAACCAATGGTACAACATCAGATCAGCCAAATGTGAACTCTGGAAAAAAAAAGAGAGAACCTGGCAGAACAACAAAACTACAATACTGAACGCCTACCGATCACACTTAGCATACGACAAAAAACTTATCCACAACACAAAAAAAGACTTCTACTCAAACAAAATAAACAAATTCCAACATAACCCAAGAATGCTTTTCAATATCGTACAAAGCCTAACCAAATCCTCCAATGACCAGACATCACCAACTTCCAAGCTTTCAAGCAACGAGTTTGCAGATTTCTTTAATGAAAAATAAAAAAACTTCATAAATAACCTCAACAACATGCAAGACCCGAAAATGCAAATCAATCAACCACCAAGCTGGCCCAACTTTGATTCAGCATCATCACTGGAAATCTAAGCTATCCTCAAAAAAAAAAAGATCCCAGCTAAGCACCCTATCGATAGCATACCCATACAGATGATCAAAGCCATTGGGCCATCAATAACCAAAACATTAACCGACTTCGTGAACCTATCCCACACAGAAGGAAACTACCCCAACTGCCTAAAATCAGCTGCTATTAAACCCATACTGAAAAAGACCAACCTTGATCCAGAAAACCCACTAAACTACCGACCCATATCAAACCTACCATTCATTGCCAAAACTCCCAACTCAGCGACCACCTGGAAAGGAACAACATCCTACTCCCCTCGCAATTCGGCTTCAGGAAACACCTGAACACTGAGTCACTACTCCTGTCATTAAATGACACTGTGCTCAAAGGCTTTGACAATGGCCACAGCTACCTTCTAGTCCTACTAGACAGACCTATCAGCAGCCTTTGACACAGTAAACCACTCAATCTTGATTGACCGACTCTCTGAAATTGGTGCAAATGAAAAAAACCCTACAATGGTTCTCATCCTATCACAAAGAACCTACCAGGTGTCAACCAACGACACCCTCTCAAAGAAGAAAAACCTTGACACCGGAGTTCCCCAAGGCTGTGCTCTATCTGTGGCACTCTTCAACATTTATCTTCTCCCGATATGCCACTTCCTCTCAATCCTTAAACTGACCCACTTCATATATGCTGATGACATCCAAATACTAATCCCAATACACAATACGCTGGAAGATACCTACAAAAAAACCAGCCACTTACCTCACCAAAATAAAGCAACTACTAACCAACATGAGACTCATCCTAAACATTGATAAGACAGAAATAATCATGCTGGATAGAAAGAACAACTCTCCGCACCTACCACCACTCAACATAATGAACCAAAAGGTGGCAATCTCCCCTGTCACTCATGCCCACAACCTCGGAGTCATAATTGACAAGGAACTATCCTTCAAGAGCCACATCACTGCAAAAATCAGACGGATATCACAAACTCCTAACCCTACGACATCTAAAACCTTTCCTTTCCCCCAACAACTTCAGAACAGTCCTTCAACTACTCATCTTCTCCAACCTGGACTACTGCAACTCCCTGCTATTCAACTTGCCTCTCACCACCATCTGACCACTCCTCCAAATCCTTCAAAATATAGCTGTCAGAATACTCACAGGAACTAAAAAATACGATCACATTACTCCAACACTTATATCACTACTCTGGCTCCCAATAAAATACAGGATAGACTACAAAATACTATCCATAGTACACAAAATAATATACGAAAAACAAACTGGCTAAGTGCATACATAAAACTCCACTCACCAAACCGAAACCTGCGTTCAACTAACAAAGGTCTATTAAAAATTCCACCTGCTCGTTCCAAACAACTTACCTCAACTTGGAAGAGAGCCATATCCCTAGGAAGTCCTGAACTCTGGAACACCCTCTCAACCGAACTGAGAACATAGCAAAATTTAAAAGCGTCAAAAAAGAACTAAAAACTTGGATGTTCACCAAAGCCTACCAAAACATCCAATGACTCTATAATTTCCCTCCCTACTGGCCCATATAAACATGTAGAACCAATGCAAGCACGTAATATAACCCGTACAGTTTGACAACCGAACTACCTTTATAATGCCTTCAATAACTGTTAACAATCGCATGAATATTTTGAACACTCTGTTAAACATCGAAACTTTGTAAACCGTTGTGATGGCGAAACCGAACGACGGTATATAAAACTCGATAGATAAAATAAATTTAAAAAATAAACGATGCCAAAAGGCCGCAGGGCCCGCTTGGAGAAGATGGAACTCATCTTTAAAGTGTTTCCATCTCTCAGCCAAAGCTGCATGGAGTTGGAAGCCTTCATCTTCGCGCCTTCATCTCGCGCCTTCATCTCCGCGCCAAAAAAGTCACCGGTGAACTTCCGTCGCCATCTTCTTCCCTCTCCAAGGCATTGATATCATCCTTATCGGTACTGGAGAAACAACGGACTGAACATCAGGAAAAGCACCATCATTGCCATTGATTGAGCACTTCCTCTGATGCCATCGCCGGTAGACCATCGGCATTGATAGAGCCACTGGCCAAGAAGTCCTGGGGAGAAGGGGCCCCCATCCCCTTCTGGACCCGGGACACAGATGCGTTCCCCACCGATACCGGTGCTGGAAGCCAAGACTCCACTAATACATGTGGACCCTCCAGCAATGCCCTCTGAGCCTCCATCCCCGCTGACTGCACTTCCAATGCCAGCTTTCCGGGAGGAATTGGACCGGATGGTCCAAGAAGCAGTACTCAAGCCACTTCGGGGATTAGCCTCCACTGGCACCGGCCCCCATGCTGACACCCGACCCGATGCCTACCATGCTGGCTCCGCTTCTTGAGCGACTGGACACATTGATCAGTGCATTACCATCGGCACCACTTCCTGCCGCGCCATCAGCACCTACTAAACCATCGATGCTGATTCCATTATCCTTGGAGGAGGAACCGAATTTACTGACGCTGGTTCCAGGGCCATCAGGCTTTTTACCACCCCAGCATCCTTCGAAAACACAGATTCTATCAGTGCCACCACACTTCCCATCGGTGCCACCTCCAGATCTGGCTGGGTTTGGAGCTATACCTAGACCTGAAGAACCTCAAGGTGCTGGTGTGATGCATCTTATGATTCCTGGGGTGATGATTCTTCGGATTCTCAGGACTCAGATGAACTCCTCGCAGACCCTTCACCCCCAGAGGAACACCGCTGCTCCCCTCCTGAAGACCTAACATTTGCAAATTTCATCAAAGAAATGTCTGAGACTATTCCCTTTAATTTGCAAACAGAGGAGGATGCCAGGCACAAGATGCTGGAGGTATTGCAATTTGTCGATGCCCCTAAGGATATCATGGCAGTTCCAGTTCATGAGGTGCTCCTGGATTTGCTACAATGCATCTGGGAACACCCAGGCACAGTTCCACCAGTAAATAGAAAAGCTGATGCCACCTACCTAGTCCAGTCAGCTCCCGGGTTTCAAAAGACACAACTACCCCACCAATGGTCATGGATTCTGCTCAAAAGAAGTCCAAACGGTCCCGACCTCAATCTTCAGGCACCTCCAGGTAAGGAGCAGAAATCTTCCACGGCTCCATGCTGATAGCACGCATAGCAGCGTACCAGCTTTATTTGACTCAGTATTCCAGGAATCTCTGGAAAAAAGTCCACGAGTACTTTGAAACCTTACCAGACGAATACCAAGAAGGACTCAACATCCTTCAGAAAGATCTTGATGCTGGTAAGCATGAAGTGAGAGCAGCATATACCTTCGATACTGCCTCCAGGGTATCTGCAGCTGGTATAAGTGCCAGACGCTGGGCATGGCTCAAATCCTCTGACTTGCACCAGGATGTCCAAGAAAGGTTAGACCTTCCATGTGCACGGTACAACTTATTTGGCGCCAAGATCCAAGAAACAGTTGCGCAATTAAGACCACTACGACTCCTTGTCAGCTGTCTGCTCTCCCTGCGGACATCCCATCCACTACCAAGAGGTCTTTTACTCTGGATCCTAGAAAGTTTTCCTACAAACCATATACTCGACAGCATAGACCTCCGCAAATAGGTCAACCTCGACAGGCCAGGGCCCCAAAAGCCCAACCAGCCCCGCAGACTGGTCCAGCATTAGGGTTTTGATTCCCTTCTAGAGAGCAGCAGTCAACCCTCACCTGCCACAACCATTCTAGTGGGAGGCCGTTTGTGCCATTTTGCCAGCCTATGGCGCAGTATTACCACAGACCTATGGTACTGACTGGTCAACCGGGGATACCATCTAAACTTCCTCACCATACCACCAAACGCTTCACCACGTCCGGTGTCAAATCTAAACACTCACTCTCTGCTTCTCGAGACAGAGCTCTTGACCCTTCTGCAATCCAGTGCTGTGGAACCAGTACCTTGACAGCAGTGAGGTCAAGGGTTCTACTCTCTGTATTTCCTAATCCCAAAAAAATCAGGCGGCATTCGTCCTATCCTGGACCTACGCGCCCTAAACTAACACCTCCAAAGAGAGAAGTTCAGAATGGTAACCCTGAGTACCATGTTCCCACTACTGCACAGGGAGATTGGCTCTGCTCTCTAGATCTTCAGGAGGCTTATGCCCCCATTGCCATATACCCTCCTCATCAGAAATACCTCAGATTTACAGTAGGACACAATCATTTCCAATACAGAGTGCTACCATTCGGCCTCGCATCAGCACCTTGCGTATTTACCAAATGCCTGGCAGTAGTAGCAGCCCATTTGCGACAGTCCAATGTTCACATCTATCCGTATCTAGACGATTGGCTTATCAGAGGTCAGTCTCAAAATGTAGTGCTTCAATCCCTCCATTTCACTATCAACCTGCTACAATCCCTGGGGTTTCTAATAAACTACCCCAAATCAAGTCTGACTCCCATCACGTATCCTATCGTTCATAGGAGCAGATCTAGACACCATCCACGCAAAAGCGTCTCTTCCAAGGGACAGGGCACGCACATTATCAAGCTTAGCCAAGTCAGTGCAATCTCTCTCCGAACCACTACAGCTCATCTATTAACCTTACTGGGTCACATGGCATCCACAGCTCATGTGACCCCCATGGCTCGACTTGCCTTGAGAGTAACACAATGGACTTTAAAGTCCCAGTGGTCCCAATCAAGTCAAAATATGTCCCACATTGTCCACGTCACCAGCCAACTTCTTTCCCTTCTTTCCCTTGCTTGGTGGATACAGGAGTCCAATCTACTGATAGAACTGCCCTTCCAACATCCACAACCTCAAATTACTTTGACAACAGATGTATCCACCCTAGGTTGGGGAGCCCATGTCAACAACCTCCAAACCCAGGGAACCCGGACCACTGCGGAAGCAAAGCACCAGATAAAGTTTCTGGAGCTCCAAGCAATTCGATATGCCCTCTTCGCGTTTCGAGATTGCCTCTCCAACAAAGGAATCCTGATCCAAACAGACAATCAGGTAGCAGTGGGGCACAGGTTCTTACCTGCTATGCCAGGAGGCAGCGCAGATCTGGGCCTGGACTCTCTCCCATTCCATGCTATTAAGAGCGACCTGTCTTTCAGGCATGGACAATCTGTCGGATCTTTCATCCCCATGAAAGGTCCCTAAATTCCATGGTAGCGAACCGAATATTTCACCAGTGAAGCCGTCCGCACATAGACCTCTTTGTGTCAATACACAATCGCAAAGTGAACAATTTCCACACTGCAGCAGCAATACACCACCACGGGATGCCTTCACCCGCTCGTGGCAACTGGTGTCCTCTATGCCTACCCTCCACTTCCACTCATCAGCAAGATTCTCGTGAAGTTATGTCAGGACAGAGGCACTATGATTCTTATAGCCCCTCACTGGCTGTGTCAGGCTTGGTTCCCCACCCTCCAATTCGTCTGGGCACAGATCCAACTCTGATAACACAGAACGGTCTGTTGCTTCATCCCAACCTCTACTCACTGTCCCTGACAGCTTGAATGTTGAAAGGTTGATTCTACAATCTTTGAACCTTTCTGACAATGTGTCCCAAGTCCTGGTGGCTTCACGAAAGCCTTCTACTAGGAGATCTTATCCTTCCAAATGGAAGAGATTCTCATCGTGGTGCATGACAAAACAAATAGATCCCTTTTCCTGTCCCACATTAAAGTTCCTCGACTACCTCTGGCATCTCTGTCTGGCCTACAAACCTCCTCCATCTGCGTACATGTTAGCGCAATAGCCGCTTACCACAAGGGTATAGAAAATGCCCCTATTTTGGTACAACCACTTGTAGCTCGCTTCATGAGAGGCTTGCTACAACTCAAGCCTCCACTGCGTCCTCCAGTTCCAGCATGGTATTTTAATGTTGTCCTAGCATGACTCATGAAACATCCTTTCGAGCCGTTACATTCCTGGAAGCTTTGACATCTCACTTGGAAGGTGATCTTTCTAGTGGCCATACCGTCAGCTCGCAGAGTCAGTGAGCTACATGCACTAGTAACATACCCACCGTATACCAGGTTTCTTCACAACCGTGTGGTATTCCGCACTAACCCTAAATTCCTTCCAAAAGTAGTGTCTGATTTCCACTTAAATCAGTCCATAACACTTCCTATTTTTTCCCAACACCTCACTCACAGCCAGGTGAGCGAGCTCTCCATTACTTGGACTGTAAGCGCGTTCTTGCCTTTTATTTAGATCGCACTGCAGCCCATAGGAAGTCCACCCAATTATTTCTTTCAATAAAACCAGATTGGGTACTCCAGTAGGCAAACAGACTCTATCCACCTGGCTAGAGGATTGCATTTCTTTTTGCTATCAACAAGTAGGTCTTCCTCTACAGGAACGTGTAAAAGCGCATTCAGTAAGGGCAATGGCAACGTCAGTGGCACGCCTTCGTTCCGTACCTTTTGCTGACATCTGCAGAGCTGCCACATGGAGTTCTCTCCATACATTTGCAGCTCATTGTGTCGATAGGGCTGGCAGACATGATTCCATCTTCAGCCAGTCGGTCCTGCGTAATTTGTTTCCAGTCTAAATAACCCAACTTCCTTCCTGCAACCCAGGGAGATGATCAGGCTGCCCTGCTAACCAAAACTACCACAGTTGTTGAGCCTGTTACACGTCATTAAGTGTTTTTGGCATCATATTCGGGCATCCTGTAGCTTGCTATTCACCCACATGTGAGGACTTACTATCCTGCTTGTCCTGGGAGAAAGCAGAGTTGCTTACCTGTAACAGGTGTTCTCCCAGGACAGCAGGATGTTAGTCCTCACAAAACCCGCCCGCCACCCTGTGGAGTTGGGTTCACTTACATTTTATTTTATTTTTTGCTCGTACTTTTTACTACAAATGAGACTAAAGGGGTACCCCTGCTGGATGCAGGGTTGATGCTATGCTGGGCATGCTCAGTGTGCCAGTCAAAGTTCTAGAAACTTTGACAAGAGTGTTCCATGACTGGGCTCCATCCTGATGTCATCCACATGTGAGGACTAACATCCCTATGTCCTGGGAGAACACCTGTTACAGGTAAGCAACTCTGCTTTCTCAAAAGCTTTCAATTGAGAAGGCTCAAAATAAACATATTTCCAGAAAGGTGAATTATTTTTTTGTATATTCTTGACAATAGCCCTTATTTTCTGGAAAGCATTTATGTGCTTAGTATCTTTTGGATAGAATGAGTTGTTACCCTATAAATGGTCAAGTGCTAAGAAATTTTTTGCTGCTTTTATTTTGGTAGTGGGAAGGATGGGGGTGATATGTTGCTTTAACAGAGCTGATGTTGGTCAGAAAAAAATATATACATACACATAAATATACTATAAAATAATTTGTAGCCCTATAATTTAAATAAAGGAATTTTCTTACTGATTTGTAACTTTTCCATCATACTTTGAAGAGTAGTTTGAATATGAGCTGTGGGTAAGGGGAAGGAGAAGGTATTTTTCCAATTGTGTAGTAACAGATATCTCTCGATCTCTCTCTTTCGACTAAATGATTAGTAACATGCTAGCTAATGCAACCTGTTAGAAAATGTTCATCAGTTGTGATAAGGCACAGAACAGTGAACGGAGGCCCCTGGTATATTGCAGTTTCCAAAACGTTTGGGCTTGTTTAATGTCTTGTATCTAGACAAGACCACCATTAGCTCTGTTAATGTTTCCCTTTTGCTATTAAGTATTCTGAGGTGCAGGCAGGTTAAGGGGACAGTCAGTGGTGAAGAAGAGAAGGATGGTTAAGAACTGTGCAACACCACCAGTATGGTGACAGTGGGTGAAGAGAGCAGAGTTCAATCAGGCTACCTAAGTTAACACCTCCTGTTCTCTTGCAAAGTACACCTGGGATTGTTGATGTGTATGAAGTGGGCCATCGCTTCAACAGCACTCTCCCAAAACTGGCACTACACCATGGTGCTCCCACAAAATGTGTGGTAATATCTATGGCTTAGAGATTTGAACCCACAAACTTTTGGCACAGATGACCAAATTATGCCAACTGCTACATTTGTAGCATTGGTAAATTAACCCAACTGAAGTTAACTAGGGAAAAGGAATGGTTTATGTAGGGTTGTAAACTATAAAACAGGAAGAAACACTGCAATGTGATTGGCTGCCAAGGGCTCTGACCTCTTCTATTATGATTTGACTGATTGCTATTGATAGTAGAAGCTGAACTCTGACTTCTTCCAGCTTAATCTATTTTTTTTTTTTAATTTATGTACTTTTTTTTTTCCATGAGATGGACAGCCTAAAAAGGTCAGGAAGGTACCCCCAGGCCTCCCCTCTTCGGTAAGTAAGATCAAATTTTGAGTTTATGGAAAGTATTAAGATGAATGTTGCCATTGTTGAATGTAGAGAATTTAGCCATTGACTCGTAGTGTTTTCCGATAAACACCTTGGATGTTTGTAGTGCTCTGCTCCCATATTTTTACAGTGCTTCTCATCTCGTTGGTGGATGAATAGTTGTCAGGTTTAGCAGCTACAGACACACAGATTAAGTATATTTCTATTGATAACCTGTGGCCTTTTACAAGGCTGTGTGTGTAGTGAAAGAATGGGGGAATGTAGGTTTACATGAACCCATGTACTTTATGCATGCATTGTGCAGCAGAGAGGATTCTGAGCTCTCCTCTTAAAACGCCCCCCCCCCCCCCCCCCCCCCCACACACACACACACAAAAGAAAAAATTAAGGCAATAGCCTTTTATTAGACTAAGTACATTTCTGGACTAGCTAGAATCATTCTGACTGAGGAAGGGAGTAATAGCTCATGAAAGTTAGTCCAGAAATATATTGTTAGTCCAATAAAAAGGCATCACCTTGTTGGATTTCTTTTTGATTGTTTTTTTTTCTTTTTTTAACCTTTATTTCTGTGAATAACGTAGTAACTCAGTGGATAAGAGCAGAAAAAGACCCAGTTGGCCCATCCATTCTGCCTAGTAGTTGTGGTGATATTCATCCACCCTGCCCCTCCTACCCCACTGCTGTGGAATTGGGATAATTTTATTCCTAGTTAATACTAACTTTGTTGCCGCGAAAAGAGCCAGTAGGGGTTGTGTAATGCTCAGCATAGTACAAGTAGCTTCTTAGTTCTGTGGCAGAAACTGAGGTAGGAGTGATTAGGGGAAAATGTCTTTGAACTAAAGTTGGCTGTGAACTTGGGAAAAATGTTGGCTTTCTGCATCATTCTGACCTCTCTCATTCCTCCCATCATCTTTCATTTTTTTAATTGCTAAATTTTAAGGACAAATGGTTAAGGTTTTGAAGAATTTTTTTTTGAGGTGTCCTAAATAGAAAATCACTCAGAGCAATGGTGCATTATTTTGCAATAGCCAAGATTGCTGTGCAAGTGCTTTGAATGGTACATGTAACTTGATGGTATTGATTTAACTGAGGAGCAGGCATGGTGCAATGCTTTGAGTGCTGAACTAAAAGTTTGGAAACTACCTGGTATTCATTGTGCTGCCATGGACTCTAGGGTAGTTACCTGTACCTTCCCTGTATTACCATTGTAATTAAGTGATAATATAAAATAATGCTCCTTATTACTCTTTGGTTGTGTTTATTCATATAATGTATCAGTTGGTCTTGCATTCCAGAGGCTGTATGTTTCTGAAATATAATTGTGAAGCAAATTTTGGTCCTTTTTTGGCAAAGTGCACTAATCACAAATTACTAGCAGCAGTGCTGTGCATATGACATAGGGAGTAAAAGCCTTGATTCTGTTGGTAGGACTATTCTGAGAAATAAATAGCATGGTCAGTATGGAAACCCATGCTTGAGAAGCTTTGTGCTATGCTGGTTCTTCCCAACTCATGCTCTGGGAATTTTGTGTAGAGCAAGGGGATAGGACTTGGGAAGCTTTGATTTATGGAATGGGTTTTATTAGAAATTGGCCTGTGGCCTAGGAGGATTTAGAAGCCTAGAAACATGACGACAGAGAGAGACCATTCTTGCCCATCTAGTCTGCCCATCCACGCCAATTGCTTAGCTTCAAAATCACTACCTCAGAGATCCCCTGTGCTTTCTTCAATTCAAATACTGTCCTGGTCTCCACAGCTTTCACTTGGATATTGTTCCATACATCCACCACCCTCTCTGCAAAGAAATATTCCTCTTCATCCAGTCAGACCAGTGCAAACACATGAGTTGTGCCCAACAACCAATAGATGGAGACAGATTAACAAACTTGATGTCACTTCTTATAGGCTCCTGTGCTGACCTCAGCCTGCCAGTATTCTGTCTCCAGCAGATGGTAGGTAGAGCATTCCGTGTTGGGTACTGAGGTCTGGTAAAGCCGAAGAATTGTTTAGAAATTGGGCATAATCTGAGGTGAAAATTTGTGCATTCCCTCCCTCAGTTGAGCACTGCCTAGGACTATGAAACTTCAAGTATCAGAGGTTGGTTTAGCTATGCAGCAGTTATTCCTTTTCTGAGAGGTTCTCTTCCTCTTTTAAAAAAAAAAAAAAAAAGCAGTTTTGGTATTTTTCTTAGTGTGCTCTCTGTTAGTACAAACTGGTATTGGGGATGGTGGAGCCTGCATTGGTGGGACAATTGCTGCCACAGCAGGAACAGCAAACATATTGGAGCTGTGGCTGGGAGAAGTAGACTTGTGCCCACAGGACAGGAAGCTGTTTCTAATTCTTCTGGATATACACACAAGTGCAGAGAATTTTTAGTTGATCCATCAAAGATATTTAATGTATTATTCCAAATTGGCAACTCCACATGTAAATATACAGTTTTTTTAGAAAGATAGTCCCCCGACACGGACCCCGTGTTTCGCCAGTCTGGCTGCGTCGGGAGGGACAAAATTTAATGCCACCAACCTGTAACAGAATACAGGTATACATGGACCAATCCAAATATAGGGCAACATACAGGTAAAATAATTTCAGAAAAATTTGAGACCTACCGTTGTTCCATGCTATATTAATTCATAAGGAGCGCACAACACATACCATACAGAAGGACTTTAAACGCTCACATTTTGGCGTGAAAACGTTGCACCAATCCGAGAGGCGAGTCAGACAACCAATCAAAGAACCACACATACAGACGATAGGATTACACTGTTCAAATAAAGTAACTCCATTCCAATTCCAGATTTAATCCCTTCGGAGCTACTGTATCTAAAATGTAAATCCATCTCTGTTCTGATTTAATGAGTACTTCTGGGTAATTTCCGCCTCTAGCAGGGGGCATAATTTTTTCTAAAACAAAGAATTTTAAATCTGACACCGTATGAGAGCATTGATTCCAATGATCAACTAAAGGTGCATTCTCCCAACCATTCTTAATATTGGACCGGTGTTCGATGATACGGGTTTTAATCATACGTGAGGTTTCCTAGCGTGTGTAGCAGATGGACTTAGGACCAATGGGTATAGTGTACTCCTGATAGCAGTTGGAGACTGATCAGATTTCAATCTGACGTCAGCCCTAGTACATATACCCCTGCAGGAAGTGCAGCTCTTCAGTATTTTCAGTCTCCATAGCAGTTCGGGACTTTATGCCCGCTAGCACAGTGTTAGAGTAATTTTACCAAAGAAACCCAAAACAAGAAGAAATCTTACCTCTACAGACGAGCCCCACTCTCCTGTGGTGACACCCCTTGGGTCCCTCCCCCAGTTGAGAATTCCCAAGGTGATTTCCGCGATCCCTCGGAGGTTGGCCTCGGTCCGGCAGCAGGGCCTCGGTCCGGCAGCAGACCCTCGGCGTGGACTTAGCCCCCGACAACGAGTGAGGCTGAGAGGCAGCAGGTGCAACTTCGAGCGCGGCGGTGAAGGTATTTTCCCTCTCCCCTCCGCAGCCGGAGACCACCGGGAAGCGTCGAGACAAGGTAAGGTAGAAATCTGTTTAAAGGTCTCTGGTCTCCGAAGCTTGAAGAGTCACACAGGTCGCCAGCCGGTACCAGTGCCACCGGGTTGATCAGCCCTAGCAGGGCCAGACCCCAGTCAGATCAGAGGGTCCTCCCTCGTGGAGACCCTGAGAGGTGGTCGCCATATTGTCCGCATGGTCGCCGTCACAATCTTGACCTGTTTGCCGCCCTGTCCGCCGCCCCGACCAGTGCGCACAGAAGCGAGCCATGCACACAAATACCTTGTGCGCACAACATCGCGCACCCAAGTACCGTGTGCACAAGCGACGTGCATAGCTACACACTTTCTGGGCCAAGCGCATAACAGCGCGCACATCTCTCTATGCGCGCACCAAGCCTACGCGCACAACTTCGACACGCCGGAGCGCATAACTAAGCCATCCGGACCCTGTATTTTATGCGCACAAGTTATGGCACCACCGGAGAAGAAGCCTAAGGCCCTTTGCCCAGCATGCCACATCAGAGCTGCGCAACATGAGGGGGCCACGGCCCTGTGTATACAGTGCGAGGAGGCCCTGGGGGATATAGCCCATGGTCCTCGCCAGCCAGTACCGGGTCCCAGCTTCTTGAACAGAACGCCGGACCTAGCGTCCCCCAGCGGGAGACTCTCTCAAACGGGGCTCCCCAGGGACACTGAGCCTCTCAATTTAGACCCAGCATCTATCTCCTGGGTGGAATTCTTCAAAGGCCTGCATACCTTCGTCCACATGCAGCCAGGGCCTCCGATAATACGACCACCGCCTCCGCCAGAAGACCTCAATATCCAGGGAACCTCTATGCCCAGAGAAGTGTTTCCACTGCCCAGAAGCCCCACCTTCGGGGACATGGACAACTCAGATGAGGATTCAGAACCCCTGGAGGAAGGGGAATTCCCCCCAGGGACCGAACCCCACTGAACCATGAGGCGCTTCTTCACCAAGGACGAGCTTCCAGACTTGGTCACACACAGCTTGAAAGAGCTCGCTATCCGGGCACAGTGCCTCGGGGGAACCTAAGACAAATCTCCTCCTACAGGGACTCCATTAGACTTCCCGTCATTTCCCACTGTTACAAGCTGTCCAGCAGTTAATTGACCTGGAATGGGAAGCCCCGGAGACTACGTTCAAAGGGGGTGTGCCCTGGCAGCCATGTACCTTCTGGATCCCGCGGCCAAAGATCTCCTGGCATGTCTGAAAGTGGATGCCATGGTCTGCGCGGTCTCGAAATGCACTACTATCCCAGTTGAGGGAGGAGCAGCACTCACGGATGCTCAAGACAGACATCTGGGATCCATTCTCAAGCAGTCTTTTGATGTCTCCGCTATGTCTCTACAGATCGCAGCCTGCTGTGCCGTGGTGACATGCTCCTGCTTATCACAGACCAGGAACAACACTCCCGGGGAAGCCCTGGAACCAGCAGTGTAATTCCTCATGGATGTTGCTTCGGATCTGGTGCACACTGCAGCTAGAGGCATGTCATCCGCAGTGGCGGCCAGAAGACAACTCTGGCTCCGAAGCTGATCAGCCGATGCATCGTCCAAAATGACTCACAAGGATGCCTTTCAAGGGAAACCTTCTGTTCGGAAGCGAACTAGAGAAGCTAGCCAACAGATAGGGAGAATCCCCACTGCCGCGGCTACCGGACAGGAATAAAAGAAACCAACGACCTTTCCCCCGAACTTCTAGGGGCAGAGGATCACAGCGCTTCAACCCATACAGAAGCACATATCAAGTGGCTCGCCCCGCAGGCAGGTACCAGTCCTTTTGGAACAAGCACAACAAAAGGGGAGCCGGCTCGGGCCCAGGTCCCGGCCGCACCCCACAATGAAAATCAGCCGACCTGTCCAAAGGAAGAAGCCATAGGGGGCAGACGTGCCCTATTCCACCAAAGATGGGTCGAGATAACTTCGGACAAGTGGGTCCTAGCCATCATTCGAGAGGGATATTACCTGGATTTCCACCACCTCCCTCCGGACAAGTTTGTGGTTTCCCCTTGCCACGATCCTTCCAAGAGGATGGCAGTGGAGGCTACACTGACCAGATTACTGGCCTTAGAGGCTATAACATCGGTACCCGCACAACAAATAAATATTGGACATTATTCCATCTATTCTATTGTTCCCAAGAAAGAAGGAACGTTCTGGCCCATACTGGACCTCATCAGTCAACCACCATCTGAAGATTCCTCGCTTCCTCATGGAAACCCTACGCTCTGTAATAAGGGGGCGATACAACTGGGAGAGTTCTTTACATCCTTGGATCTGTCGGAAGCCTACCTACACATTCCGGTCTATCAAGAGCATCAGCGTTTTCTGTGCTTCACGATCCTGGACCACCACTACCAGTTCCAGGCACTACCATTCGGTTTAGCCACAGCACCCTGGACGTTCACCAAAATCGTGGTGGTAGTGGCAGCAACACTGAGGAAGGAAGTAATCCTCGTACACCCTTTCCTGGACGATTGGCTGATCAGGGCGAAATCCCCAGAGGAAAGTCACCAGGCAACCAACAGAGTCAAAACTCTACTGGAGAGCCTCAGGTGGGTGGTCAACATGAGCAAGAGCTGTCTGCAACCCTCCCAATCTCTGAAATACCTGGGAGTCCGGTTTCGACACCAAACAAGACAAGGTCATCCTGACACCGGCAAGGAGATCAAGACTGATGACCCAGTTGCGAACCCTGTTGAGCGAGCTTTGTCCCACAGCATGGGACTATCTCCAAGTTCTCGGCCTCATGGCGTCCACACGGGAAGTAGTGCCATGGGCACGAGCTCACATGAGACCCCTACAGCGCTCCCTACTCTCACAATGGAATCCGCTGTCCCAGAACTACACCGTTCGCCTCCAGCTCCCGAACAAAGTTCGGACCCAACTACGATGGTGGCTACAAGAAGGCCATCTGAGCTAGGGAGTGAGTCTATCCTCACCGACCTGGATGCCAGCCTACGAGGATGGGGAGCACACTGCCAGGAGCTGACCGCCATGGGGCAATGGAACAAAGAAGAGTCTGGATGGAACATCAACAGACTAGAAGCACGGTCAGTCAGACTAGCCTGCCTACGGTTCGGTCACAGACTACGGGGCAAAGCATTCAGAGGCATGTCTGACAATGCCACAACAGTGGCCTACATCAACCATCAGGGAGGAACCAGAAACCAATAGGTGTCTCTGGAAATAGACCCCCTAATGTCATGGGCGGAAGCGAACATTCAAGAGATCTCGGCAGTCCTCATCGCGGGGAAAGACAATGTCACTGCGGATTACCTCAGCAGAGAAAGTCTAGACCCAGGAGAATGGAGACTGTCAACCAGAGCGTTCCAGTTGATAGTAAGCCATTGGGGAACACCAACCATGGACCTCCTGGCAAACCGTTCCAACACCCAAGTGCCCAGCTTCTTCAGCTGCAGACGGGAACCTCAGCCCCAGGGAATCTATGCCCTGGTACAGACCTGGCCATAGGAAACTCTATTATACGCCTTCCCACCGTACCCCTATTGGGCGCACTCATCCACAAGATAGAATACCACAAGGGACCAGTACTTCTAGTGGCCCCGGTCTAGCCAAGAAGGCCATGGTACACAGACATGCAAAGGCTATTGACAAGGGAGCCCTCTCCCGCTACGGCCACACAGGGACCTGCTCCAACAAGGGCCGATCCGCCACAAGGACCCAGCTCGATTCTCTCTTACGGCCTGGCCATTGAGAGGACTCGCCTGAGAGAGCGGATACTCGGGGGCAGTAATTGACACCCTGCTCCGAGCACGCAAGTTCTCCACATCTCTAACATACATAAGGATTTGAAGAGTATTCGAAGCCTGGTGTGAGGATTGCGACATCATCCCACGCTCAGTCTAAATTCCCACGATTTTGGAATTCCTGCAGAATGGCCTACAGAAGGGGTTATCTCTCAACTCCATCAAGGTACAGGTGGCTGCATTGTCATGCTATGGAACCAAGAGTAAGGTTGGTAGCCTGGCCTCTCACCCAGATGTCTCACGCTTTCTGAAAGGAGTCAAGCAGATCCGACCACCCCTAAAGTGGCCGGTGTCCCTATGGAACCTCAACCTGGTCCTAGACTTCTTAGCAGGAGCCTCCTTCAGACCTCTCCGCGGCCTGTCCCGCCGAGTATTAACATTAGACAGCCTTCCTGGTGGCAGTCTATTCAGCCTTTCATATCTCCGAGCTACAAGCACTGTCCTGCCGGGAGCCTTTCCTCAGACTCACTCTGGGAACCATCCAGTTAATCACGGTCCCGTCCTTCCTCCCCAAAGTGGTTTCCCACTTTCATCTTAACCAAACAATCTCACTTCCATCGCCAGATGAGCATAAGGATTCGGAAGAATCTCGCCGCCTGCGCCACCTCAACATCGGCAGATTCCTAGTCTGATACATGGAAAGGTCGGAATCTATACGGAAAACGGACAATTTATTCGTCCTTCACAGCAGGAAGAAGCAAGGGGAAGCGGCCTCGCGGGCAACCATAGCCCGCTGGATCAAAGAAGTTATCAAGGCGGCCTACATAGAAGCAGGCAAGCCGCTGCCTTTGCAAATCAAGGCCCATTCTACTAGAGCCCAGGCAGTGTCCTGGGCGGAAACCAAGATACTGTCACCCGCCAAGATCTGTCGGGCGGCGACATGGTCCTCCATCCACACCTCCTCTAGGTTCTACCGCCTGGATGTACAGGCTCGGGAGGACGCAGCATTCACAAGGGCAGTACTAAGTGGACCACGGGCAGCCTCCCGCCCGGTTAGGGAGTGGCTTTTTTACATCCCATTGGTCCTGAGTCCATCTGCTACATGCTAGGAAATGGAGAAATTACTTACCTGATAATTTCTTTTTCCTTAGTGTAGACAGATGGACTCAGCATCCCACCCACGGCTGCCGTCACTGATGGAATCCTCGGGCTACATCCCTGAGAACGAAGTATTCACGGGTAAGCCATGCTTCCCTCCAATTAGGACACCTATTATACCGGGTGTCAACGTTTCTCGGTTGAGGGCACTAATTCATCCAGTTCAAGTTAATCAAGTTAACCAAGTTATTCAGTCATGCATTTATCCACAATTGCTTTTCGAGAAGAATACTGAAGAGCTGCACTTCCTGCAGGGGTATATGTACTAGGGCTGATGTCAGATTGAAATCTGATCTGTCTCCAACTGCTATCAGGGGCACACTTTACCCATTGGTCCTGAGTCCATCTGTCTACACTAAGGAAAACGAAATTATCAGGTAAGTAATCTCTCCATTTTCCCTACATACAGTTTTTGGCACGGGCAGCTAATTATATATATCACCCCTGTTTAAGAACAGTCCGATTCCCCAGTCACTGAATGTTTTCTTTGTTGATCGGATGATCAAATGATGTCACAGAGAATGTATGTGCACACACTGAACAATGTCCACATGGTTTATGTATTCCTTTACCAGTTGAAGTTGTATTATAACTGGAGTGAACTAACTGATCACGTAAATTTTTGCTCCGACGATATGTGAATCGTAAAGTACTATGGAAAACGTCTTTGACGGATCAACTAAAACTTTTCTCTGCACTTGTGTGTATATCAATACTGTTAAGTGCAGTATCTGCTCCAGCAATAGTATTTCTAATTCTGGAGCCATGCTGGCAGAGTTTCTCCCTTATCTGGTATATTTTCTGCCCCTTCCTGGACCACTATTTCTACAGAATTTTCAAAGTGCCTACATCAGACTCCTTGTATGGGGCAGAGCTCTGCTCCAGGACCCTCTCCTATGATGCCACGCCGCAAGGCACTAGTGCTGGGTGCACCATGCATAAGAGGATTAGAGAGGGAGGAGGAAGATGAAAAGTTCTCCAAATCACACTTCACTTTTGGATCTTAGGGTCCTGCAGGGGAGTAATGGAGAAAGGGGGGGGGGGGGGTAATCCTCTGGGGAAGGAAGATGGTTCTTCCGTTGTCAGGTTGGTTCACATAGATGAACTGCCTGGTTTGACTTTCTCATTCCTCACAAACAATATTGCAGAAGAAGGTCCTGAGTCTTCAGAGAATCCCATTATAATTTGCCTGAGAAATCTCTCTAATTCCTTTCCTTTACATAGGTTTATTTATTTATTCACTTTTTTTTTTTAATTTTTTTATTTATGAATTTTCAAAATTCTTAAAACATACAATATTGTAGTAATCACAGAGTAATTATGAAATTAACAATTCTAATATTTCACCATATAGAAACAGATATCTATTGTTCTGTCCTAACTTCAAGAAAAACATGACACCTATAAATTGCAATCCTGAGCACTTTCAAAAAGGAAAATAAACAACAATTTACTTATTAAGGTACATTTACCCCTTCCTCTCTCTAATAACTGGCATTATTTCCCAAGAAGTTTCCCCAAGTGTGCTGGTTCTATAAAGGAATAATCTTTTCCTTCTAATTTCACCACACATCTGCAGGGGTATTTTAAAAGAAAAAAACCCCCCTTATCTACAACATCCTTCCTGAAAACCAAGAAATTCTTCCTCCGGGCTTGGGTATTCTTAGCCAAGTCAGGGAATATCCAAATTTTTTGCCCGTAAAATGTTTTAAATCTGTTACGGAAGAAAGATTTAATGATGTTTTCCTTGTCATTAATAAAGGCAAACTGGATTAACAGGGTACCTCTACTTTTAATCTCCATCTCATCCTTGGACTTGGTTGTCCACTGGTATATTTTGTATACTATCTGTTATTTCCTGTTCCAACATAAAACAATATAATATTTCTAAAAACCTATAAAAACAAATACAAATAGTCAATAAAATACCTAAAAAATTATCAATATATTGCTACAATACAACTTCCTATTAGCAACTAAATCTAGGCGGAAAGGGAAAGGGGAATGCCCTTAATTAGCAAAGGCCGTTTCAAACAGCTAGGTTTTCAGGTATTTTTATTTTTTTTTTTAAGTATTAGGCTGTGATTCCTGTCTTAACTCCGTTGGTAAACCATGCCAAATTTTTGGACCTGCCAATGACAGTGCTTGGTTCCGAACTGAATGTGTGCCAGTTTGGGTGATGGTATTGATAATAAGGCTTTACCTGCCGAACATATATTGTGCTGTGGTGTATGGATGTGTAGAAATTAATTTAACCATTCTATTTTTTCTCCATGTAAAAATTTGTGAATGATTGTTAAACATTTAAACTGGATTCTGTAGAAGCTTGGGAGCCAATGAAGTTCTTTTAGAATAGGCGTGATATGATCTTGTTTCTTTCTTCTGGGTAAAAGACTAGCAGCAGCAGCATTTTGCAAAAGCTGCAAAGGAAGGATTCTAGAAATGGGAAGGCCCAATAATAGGGCATTACAGTAATCTATTTTTGAAAATAACAGGGCTTGAAGAACAGTCCTGAAATCGTTCCTGTATAATAAAGGCTTTAACCCTTTTAAGATTTGTAATTTATGGAATCCATCCTTTACAGTTTTGCTTTAAACTTCTTAAAATTAAATTCTGTATCTAAAACAAAGCCTAAATCTCTAACATCGTACGAAATATTTTGAGAAGAATTCAATATTGCAGAAACAATGGACTTAATGGCATCCAGCAAAAAAACAAAGGCGAGGAAGGTTTACAGCAGGAGAAAAGAGCAAGGTTCAGCAAGCTTGGATGTGTTCAGTTCTGCCCATTGGAAAGTCTGCTTTATGCGTTTCCTCCTTGGCCTCTGGTGAATAGGCATTAGGATCTTGTGATTCATGTGGATTTATTCAGGTTATTGGTTAGAACTCCAATGTTGTTGCCTCAGGGTAGCTTACCTTTTCAGGGTCCTGTGGTATGAAGATCCAACTCCAATTTTGTCTTATGGCTTTGCCCTTCAGAGGTCTTGTTTGATTAAGAAGGGCTAGTACAAACCCATTTGCATTCTAGGAAGAGTTTGACTTCATTGGCATATATGAGTATGGTGCATTTTTGAAAATTGGTGCACAGGCAAACAGTCTGAGGCAAGGAAAGGTTCAGTGCCCTGTGTCCTACAATTCTTGCAGGAAGGTCTAGATAAGATATTGGCATTGAACTCCTTGAAGGACTAGCTAGCAATAATATGGTATGGGGGTCACATTATGGGTGGACCCTTGTCCTCTCATCCAAACGTGTTTCTTTTCATTATGGGATATCTCACTTACTGAAGCAAATTAGACCACTGGTAAAAGATCAAGTTCTGTTGGGGGCGGAGTCAAGATGGCGGCATGCAACTAGCGTCGCCTGAGCTGCCTGCTTACCGCTTTTCGCAGTGTTTCATCCTCTATATGCCCCCGAAAAGTAAGGGTAGAGTATAGGTGTTTCCCTCTGCACCCCTCTTCCCCCAGGTCAGCATACCATCAAGGAGCT
Organism: Rhinatrema bivittatum; assembly: GCF_901001135.1. NCBI lineage: Eukaryota > Metazoa > Chordata > Amphibia > Gymnophiona > Rhinatrematidae > Rhinatrema > Rhinatrema bivittatum. The sequence continues at coordinate 231,455,612 of NC_042622.1, forward strand.
CGCTGCTAGCTACTCTTTGGGGGATGCGGTTCCTGCTGACTGTGTCGGAAGAGGAGCCTCCGTATCGTCTGGGGAAATATCTTTGAGACCACCAGAGTTAAGGCTACCACTGGCACACTCCACCCTTTTCCTTCCAAATTTGACACTCATAGCCATGGGAATGGAATACCCGAAAACTGTGGTAGAGGGAGAAGTCACGGAAGGGATGACTGAAATGCTGACAATGATGGCGGGGAAAGTGAGCTGCTTTGATAACACTGCTACCGCTCATGTAGCTTCTCTTAGTGGATGAGAGTCCACTTTGATTTCTACTTTAAATGAACAAACATCAATGGCTTCAACTTGGATACCTGAGCATGTTTTTTCAACATCTCAAGCCGGCCGTGGTAATGCTAGACTCTCTGAAGGGAACATTCTTGGAAGGCAGGGCCCAGCTGAGCCACCAATTCCCACAGATTAAGCAGCTCTCTTCTAAAATGGACACTTTGTCCATGGAATATAACTCCCAATTGATTGATCATACTATCAGGATTCAAAATTTGGAGGACCAAGTGAAATTTGTTCAAAACCTACAAGCAACATTAGTCCAGGATTGTTTGATTTTGAATAGGAAAGTTGAATTCGTGGAAAATAGTCTGAGATGTTTGAATTTAAGGCTTCTGAACTTTCCAAGATTAGTTGGTGAACAGCCATGTAATACTCTTAGGAAATACATGATTGAGATATTGCATATTCCTTCAGAAAACTTTCCTCTACTTAATAAAGTATATTTTCTTCCTTTTTCACACAAGTGAGAATGAGGCACAGCACCCTTTTGATTTGGAAAATCTAACTGAATTACTGGAATCCTCTACTACAGAGATTATTGAAAGAGTAACACTACTAGTATTTTTTATCTGTGAACAAGATCTTGGATTGGTCATGTGAAATTATTTCCAGTATATGGGGGTAAATTTCATGGGTCAGTTTGTTCAAATTTTTCTTGACCTGCCCAAAGCCACACGAGAGGAGAAAAGGTTTCCTGACTTTACGTCAGGAGACATCTCTTGGAGCAACCTTTCAATTAAGATACCCATGCAAATGTATAGTAAAATATAATAATGATTGATATATATTTTTTCACACTGAACAACTTAAAACATTTCTTGATTCCCATAAAAGGTTGCTTCCATCCTCTTCCCCTAATGAGTCTTATAACTTAAGAATTTATAGGGTAGTGTCTGCATGTTAAGGCGGCTACTCATATTGTTTTCTCCCAGGACAAGCAGGATGGTAGTCCTCACATATGGGTGACATCATCGATGGAGCCCTATCACGGAACACTTTTTGTCAAAGTTTCTAGAACTTTGACTGGCACACTGAGCATGCCCAGCATACCACCAACCTTGCATCCAGCAGGGTTCCGCCTTCAGTCTTTTTTTTTTCCACGCAGCAGTTGCCTCTCAGTTCTCAGGAGCTCGGAGAGAATTTCTCACAACTTTTTTCCTCACGGAACTTTTCTTAAATATTTCAAAACTTTTTCCCCATCCCGGGGTCCCCCATCGACCGACCTCCGCTAGTGCTGGTAAGTTTTTACCTTGTTCTTTGCGGTCGGTTCCCGATGGTGCTCTCACTGGTGCCAGACTACCACCGACCATGCGCAGTGTTTATTTTTTCAAAAAATGGTGACCGGTTTTCGGAAGTACCCCGAATGTCCGAGGGCTGTGTCCATCATGGACCCGCATGATGTCTGCATTTTATGCTTGGGGCCTTCCCACGACGTCCAACTGTGCACCAGTTGTGCCCAAATGACTCCTAAAGGCTGCCGGGCCCACTTAGAAAAAATGGAACGCTAGTCTCGATCTACTCCGGCCAAGAGTGCATTGAGTCGGAAGCAGTCTTCGTCATCAACTCCATCGACGTCTCAGCATCAGGACGTCTGGGAATAGCCTTCACCGGCTTCGTCACGCTCAAAGGCCTCAACATCTTCGTCCTCGGCGCTAGAGAAGGACTGGGCCGAACACCGAGAAAAGCACCGTCATTGACACAGACAAGAATCCTCTTCGAGAGCGGGCACCGACAAACCATCAACATAGTTGAAACCACCGACCAAAAAGTCCCGGGGAGAGCAGCCCCCATCCTCCTCTGGACCCGGGACACCAAGGCGTTCCCCCACCTGCAACGGTGCCGGGAGCCGACACTCCACAAATTCTGGTGGACCCTCCGGCAACGCCTATTGAGCCTCCAAACCCAGCAATTGTGTTACCAACACCAGCTTTCCAAGATGAATTGGACCAGATGGTCCAAGAGGCAGTTCTACAAGCAAGGGTTTCAATCGCCACCGGCACAGACTCCCATGCCGAAGCCTAATCCGGTGCCTACGATGTTAGCTCCACTCCTCGAAAGGCTAGACACCCTTATCCAACGCACTTCCATCAGTGCCCGCTACTTCCGGACCGGCGCTGCCTCCGAGACATCGATTCCTCCACCACATCGACCCCGATTCTGGGGCCATCGGGTATTTTTCCACCCCGAAGACCATTGAAAACACCAATGCCATTGGTGCCTCCACCGGCCTCTGTGCCGCCTCCACCTATTTTGGTGCCTCCATCGGTTCCTGAGCTGGCTGGATTAGGGCTTCTGCCTCCATCAGAAGAACCACAGGGTGGAAGAGACCAGCCATATGATCCCTGGGGTGATGATTCCTCTGACTCAGGATTCTGAGGACATCCTATTGGAGCCTTCACCTCCAAAAGAAAGATGCCGCTCTCCTCCAAAGGACCTCTCGTTTGCCAGCTTTATAAAGGAAATGTCTGAAACCATCCCTTTTAAGCTGCAAACTGAAGAGGATGCCAGGCACAGAATGCTGGAAGTTCTGCAATTTGAGGATGCCCCTAAGGAAGTGATGGCAATTCCAGTCCACGAAGTTCTGCTTGACCTGTTACGTCGTACCTGGGAGCACCCAGGTACAGTTCCACCGATGAACAGAAAAACTGATGCTACCTATCTGGTTCAATCAGCTCCAGGATTCCAGAAAAGCCAGCTCCCTCACCACTCCGTTGTGGTTGAATCCGCTCACAAGAAAGCTAAGAGGTCCCGACCTCATTCTTCTGCCCCCCCTGGCAAAGAGCAGAAATCCTTGGATGCCTTTGGGCGGAAGGTGTTCCAGGGTTCTATGTTAATGGCACGTATAGCAGCCTACCAGCTATACATGTCACAATACTCTACTCTAGAAACCTCTGGAAACAAGTTCAGGATTTCTCTGAATCCCTACCAGAGGAGTTTCAAGAGGGATTGAATTCCATCTTCGAGAAGAGTCTTGATGCTGGAAAACACGAGGTCAGAGCTGCCTATGATATCTTTGAGATTGCCTCCAGAGTGTCATCAGCAGGTATAAGTGCTAGATGATGGGCATGGCTGAAATCTTCAGACTTGCATCAAGAAGTCCAGGACAGGTTTAGCAGACCTTCCATGCACAGGGGACAATTTGTTTGGAGAGAAAATCCAGGAAGCAGTTGCGCAATTCAAAGACCATCATGAAACATTGCGCCAACTATCTACTGTTCCCTCTGACTTTTCGTCTACCACCAAAAGACAGTTTAGACGGGATCCCAGGAGGCTAACCTATAAAACCTGTAGGTATTACGCTCCTCCATCCCGGACTCTACCTACCAAACCCTATCAAAAAGGTCAGCCTCATCAGCACAGGCCTCCGAAAGCCCAACCAGCCCCACAGACTGGTCCTGCATTGGGGTTTTGACTCCCTTCTAGAGAGCAGCAGTCAATCCCCGCCTCCAACAATATTTCCTGTGGGAGGCCGTTTGTGCCACTTTACCAACATATGGTACTCAATCACAATGGACCAATGCATCCTTTCTGTGGTTGCCCATGGTTACCATCTAAACTTACACTACCACCGGACTCTCCACCTCGTCCGGCGTGGAGTTTAACCGACCACACTCCACTACTCGAGGCGGAACTCTCAATCCTCCTGCAGTCCAATGCCATAGAGCCGGTTCCCCGACTGCAGCGAGGAAAAGGTTCTACTCCCGATATTTTCTAACTCCAAAAAAGTCAGGCGGCATTTGTCCTATACTGGATCTTCGTGCCCTAAACAAACATCTCCACAAGGAAAAGTTCAGAATGGTAACCATGCTCCCTCTCCTACAAAAGGGAGATTGGCTCTGCTATCTACATCTTCAGGAGACATATGCCCATATAGCCATAACACATCCTCATCAAAAATACCTCAGATTCTTAGTTGGCCACAGGCATTTCTAATACAGAGTGCTACCGTTCGGCCTAGCGTCAGCACCCCGTGTATTTACAAAATGCCTCTCAGTAGTAGCAGCTTACCTACGACAGCGTAGTATCCATGTCTATCCATATCTACACAATTGGCAGTTCAGGGGTCCATCCAAAGACGTAGTGATTCAATCCCTCCGTCTCACTATACAACTGCTACAGTCCTTGGGATTTCTCATAAACTATCCCAAGTCAAATCTGACTCCATCACGCACCCTCTCGTTTATCGGAGTAGATCTAAACACCATTCAAAGCCAAAGTGTTCCTACCAAAGGACCGAGCACACACTTGATAAACCTTGGCCAAAGCAGTAAAGACTCACCAAACTACTATAGCCAGTCACCTACTAACCTTCAAGCCAATACAGTAAAGCTCGGCTGCGATTACCCCGTTTCTAACCCACTTTGTACCCGCAATTTGGCCGCATAAGTCCAACCCGCGATTCACTATCCCTTTTAACCCATCCTTACCGCTTCTTTAAATCAACAGGTAACCCTTTCCGCCCGCCGCATGTATATGATATGTAAACGATCGGATTAGCTATTCCCTCCCATACAGTAACGTGCGCCCCGATTATCGCTTTTTTAACCTGCAGTTTTGCCGCATGTTTAACCTGCTAATTTACCGCCTACCCTTACCCCTGCATTAGTGTGGAGCGTCAGGCAAGCCGAGACGAAATTTCACGGGCAAACTTTCCCCCAGCCCCCGCTCACCTGCCCTGGCCGCGTCCATGGGTGCCGATCTCCCGCGCTGTCAGCTCTGGAGCAGCCCCAGTCCTCTCTCCCCTCCTCCCGGGGACAGCCAATGGCGAGAGCGGCTTCAACAGCCCGGGGCGGATCGGGCTCTCCCCATGGCTCCCAGGATTCCTATTCTCTAAAAGGTAATGAGCGCACGCTGTGACCTCTGACATCCAGCCAGGCGCTCAGGTCACGGCGTGCGACGTCAGAGGTCACGGGAAAGTTTGCCCGCTTCACTTTGGTCTTGTCCCGGGGAGTGAGGGGGTCAGGCAGCCCTTCTCCTGTATCCACTTCCTGGTACCTGTCATTTCAAATGACATTTGAAATGACAGGTACCAGCGCACCCAGGATACTGTATAGGCGCTGTATAGCGCCTATACAGTAAAATGGATTGCGCTTCATGGACGCTTCTTGGACGCGCTTTGGATGCGGCTTGCATTTGCATGCCATTTAAATACTGTATCGAGCGGTATGTCATCCAAACTGTGCATGTGGCAAACGCGGGTGCGCCCGGCACTGCCGCACTCTTTCTACCGCGTCCTTACTGTATCTGCTTGCTAGCTAGGTAACATGATGTCTATGGTTTACGTTACCCCAATGGCTCGACTAGCCATGAGATTAACACAATGGACTATAAAGTCCCAGTGGTCTCAATCACATCCACATTGTCCACTTCACCAGCCAGCTTCGTTTCTCACTAGCTTGGTGGATACAGGAGTCCAATCTTCAGATGGGACTACCTTTTCAACCTCCAGAACCTCAAATTACATTAACAGATGCCTCCAACCTGGGTTGAGCCCATGTCAACAACCTGCAAACCCAGGGAACCTGGACCACAGTGGAAGCAAAGCACCAGATAAATTTTCTGGAGCTCAGGGCGATACGATATGCCCTCTTCGCTTTTCAGGATTGCCTGTCCAACAAGGTAATCCTACTCCAAACAGACAACCAGGTAGTGATGTGGTACCTAAGCAAGCAAGGGGCACCTGCTATGCCAGGAGACGACGCAGATCTGGGCCTGGGCACTCTCCCATTCCATGCTATTCAGAGCATCCTACCTGGCAGGCGTGGACAATGTGATGGCGGACAATCTGTCGGACCTTTCATCCCCATGAATGGTCCCTAGAATACCACTGTAGCAAACCTAATTTTCCACCAGTGGGGCCGCCCGCACATAGAGCACCTTGTGTCAATTCACACAACCGCAAAGTAGACAACTTCTACTCTACACTACAGCCGCAAGATACCACAGAGGGATGCTTTTGCCCACTCGTGAATAACTGGTCTTCTATATGCCTACCCTCCACTTCCACTCATCAGCAAGACTCTCGTGAAGTTGCGACAAGACCAGGGCACAATGATCTTCATAGCCACTCACTGGCCGCGGCAGGTTTGGTTTTCCATCCCACGCGACCTCTCAGTCCAGCAACCAATTCACCTGGGCACAGATCAAACTCTAATAACGCAGAACAATGGACTGCATCATCCAAACCTCCACTCCCTGTCTCTGACAGCATGGATATTGAAAGGTTGATACTACAATCCCTTTACCTTTCTGACAACGTGTCCCAGGTCCTCGTAGCTTCACGAAAGCCTTTTTTTTTTGTGTTATAAATTTTTACAGACAGCAATTACATAGAAACATAGAAATGACGGCAGAAGAAGACCAAATGGCCCATCCAGTCTGCCCAGCAAGCTTCACACATTTTTTCTCTCATACTTATCTGTTTCTCTTAGCTCTTGGTTCTATTTCCCTTCCACCCCCAGTTTTAATGTAGAGAGCAGTGATGGAGCTGCATCCAAGTGAAATATCTAGCTTGATTAGTTAGGGGTAGTAGCCGCCGCAATAAGCAAGCTACACCCATGCTTATTTGTTTTACCCAGCCTATGTTATACAGCCCTTAATGGTTGTTTTTCTTCTCCCCTGCCGTTGAAGCAGGGAGCTATGCTGGATACGCGTGAAGTATCAGTCTTCTCCCATGCCGTTGAAGCAGAGAGCCATGCTGGATGTGCATCGAAAGTGAAGTATCAGGCACATTTGGTTTGGGGTAGTAACCGCCGTAACAAGCCAGCTACTCCCCGTTTTGTGAGTGCGAACCCTCATTTTCTCCCCTGCCGTTGAAGCAGAGAGCTCTGCTGGATGTGTGAAGTATTGGTTTTTCTTCTCCCCTGCCGTTGAATCAGAGAACTATGCTGTATATGCATTGAAAGTGAAGTATCAGACTTATTTGATTTGGGGTAGTAACCGCCGTAACAAGCCAGCTACTCCCCTCTTTGTGAGGGGAGTAGCTGGGAGTAGCTTTGTGAGGGGAGTAGCTGGGAGTAGCTTTGTGAGGGGAGTAGCCTGCCCAAGACATTAAGAGTAGTGTATAAAATCAAATATTACAAAGAATATGTATTAAACACACTATTCTGACAATACTACCTGAGTTACAATGTAAACTGAGGGAGAACAAAGTTTCACAGGAACAACTACAATTTCTCCAAAAATTAAATAGGAAAGAGGTAGTAGCAGAGTATTTAAGCTATGGCTTCTATAGCAGTCCCTTCCCTAGGATCGGATTGCGAATTCAAAAATGCCTCTAGTTGAGAAGGTTCCATGAAAACATATCTAGCATTATTCATTTTTAAGACACACTTACTTGGAAATCTAATAACAATCTGAGCTCCTAATTGGGCTCTAGGACACATTGCCAAAAATGTTTTTTGGCAGTGTTGTGTAGCCCTTACAATATCTGGGTATATCCATATTTTTTTGCCTCAAATACAACACATTTCTATTTTGAAGGAACAATCTTAATATATTATCCCTATCTGTTGGTAGAGTGAATTTGACCATTAAAGTTCCTCTTTTTCCACTTGATCTTCTAAAGATGTCTACAAAGATGTCTCTAAAAATTCTGATAAATTCATCAATGGAGATATACTCTGAACAGCTTCCACAGGAATATCAGCGTTTAAATTCAAATTTTCACCCACTTGAGTGACTTCTGGGAGAAAATAAGTCTTGGGATATAATTGACAATTCTTAGTCGAAAGATGCAATATTTCTAACAAATATTTCTTAAATTGTTCCTTTGGTGAAATCAATTTACACTTGGGAAAATTAACCACACTCAAGTTCAAATATCTAATATTGTTTTCCAAATTTTCCACTCTTTTTTCCAATATAGAATTCCCTTGAATTAGGCCCGCTTGAATGGTTTGTATCTGAGATTTTTTAATCCATTTCTTCAATTTTAGTAGAATGAGCTAACATCACCTGATTCAAAGAATTAAACTGAACCTGTGACTTTCATCACAGAAGTTAAGGAAATAGCGTTTTCCAGCAGCGATATAGCATTCCACAAGGTATCCAATGTCACATCAGTTGGTTTAACCAAAAAGGTTTTAGAAGAAATATTTACCACTGAATGTGACTGTTCTTCCAAGTCCTGGGATGTTTCCTTCTTCCTCCTTCCTTGGGTGGTCGAGTTTGGTGGAAAACTGCTGAAAACCACTCAATGTCCCGATATTTTGTTCCTTCACAGCAACCTAAAACTTAACTAGGAACTGATCAAAATTGAGATGAAGGCAGCAGTCCAGCAGCAAGAGGGGGGCTTCCCAGTCTTTTGCATAGTGTCACATGTATGATTTTTTACCCACTGGTGAGAAGTTGTGCATGCGATGCAAAGAGCTCCTGGCTCTCAGAGAAAGAGTCCGATCTCTGGAGGCTAGAGTGGCAGACCTGGAGGAGCTAAGGCAGACAGAGAGGTATATAGATGAGACCTTCAGGGACATAGTAGTCAATTCCCAACTTCAGACTGGCAGCCCTGGTGCTGCCTTGGAGGAAGAAGGTCTCATGATGGGAGAGCACCAACCAGGTGTAGCAGGAAAGGATCCTGTAGCAAGGACCTGCTCCCCAGGTGATGCATTATCCTTTCGCACTGAGGATATCTCCCCAAGGCCTACTGCCCAGGAGGGAAGGGTTAGGTCGGCCGTCATAGTTGGTGATTCGATTATTAGGAATGTAGATAGCTGGGTGGCTGGTGGGCATGAGGATCGCCTGGTAACATGCCTACCTGGTGCGAAGGTGGCGGACCTCACACGTCACCTAGATAGGATTTTAGACAGTGCTGGGGAGGAGCCGGCTGTCGTGGTACATGTGGGCACCAACGACATAGGAAAATGTGGGAGGGAGGTTCTGGAAGCCAAATTTAGGCTCTTAGGTAGAAAGCTTAAATCCAGAACATCCAGGGTAGCATTCTCTGAAATGCTCCCTGTTCCACGCGCAGGTCACCAGAGGCAGGCAGAGCTCCGGAGTCTCAATGCGTGGATGAGGCGATGGTGCAAGGAAGAGGGATTCAGTTTTGTTAGGAACTGGGGAACCTTTTGGGGAAGGGGGAGTCTCTTCCGAAGGGATGGGCTGCACCTTAACCAGGGTGGAACCAGACTGCTGGCGCTAACCTTTAAAAAGGAGATAGAGCAGCTTTTAAACTAGAACAAAGGGGAAAGCCGACAGTCGCTCAGCAGCGCATGGTTCAGAGAGAGGTATCTTTAAAGGATACTAATGATGCATTAGAATTAGGGCATCCCGACAGTGAGGTTCCAATAATTAGAAAAATAGTCCAAGTGCCTGAAACTAAAAACTCACCTGAGCTAAAAAAAATTCTAACTTATCCCTATCAATTAAAAAGCAGAATGAAAATACAAACAAAAAACAAACTTTGAAATGTTTGTATGCTTATGCCAGAAGTCTAAGAAGTAAGATGGGAGAATTAGAATGAATAGCAGTAAATGATGACATAGACTTAATTGGCATCTCAGAGACATGGTGGAAAGAGGATAACCAATGGGACACTGCTATACCGGGGTACAAATTATATCGCAATGACAGAGAGGAGCACTCGGGAGGAGGTGTGGCACTTTATGTCCGGGATGGCATAGAGTCCAACAGGATAAACATCCTGCATGAGACTAAATACAAAATTGAATCTTTATGGGTAGAAATCCCTTGTGTGTCGGGGAAGACTATAGTGATAGGGGTATACTACCGTCCACCTGGTCAAGATGGTGAGACGGACAGTGAAATGCTAAGAGAAATTAGGGAAGCTAACCAAATTGGTAGTGCGGTAATAATGGGAGACTTCAATTACCCCAATATAGACTGGGTAAATGTATCATCGGGTCACGCTAGAGAGAAAACGTTCCTGGATGGAATAAATGATAGCTTTATGGAGCAATTGGTTCAGGAACCGACGAGAGAGGGAGCATTTTTAGATCTAATTCTCAGTGGAGCACAGGACTTGGTGAGAGAGGTAACTGTGGTGGGGCCACTTGGCAATAGTGATCATAATATGATCAAATTTGATTTAATGACTGGAAAAGGAACAGTGTGCAAATCCAAGGCTCTCGTGCTAAACTTTCAAAAGGGAAACTTTGATAAAATGAGAAAAATTGTTAGAAAAAAACTGAAAGGAGCAGCTACAAAAGTAAAAAATGTCCAAGAGGCGTGGTCATTGTTAAAAAATACCATTCTAGAAGCACAGTCCAGATGTATTCCACACATTAAGAAAGGTGGAAAGAAGGCAAAACGATTACCGGCATGGTTAAAAGGGGAGGTGAAAGAAGCTATTTTAGCCGAAAGATCTTCATTCAAAAATTGGAAGAAGGATCCAAAAGAAGAAAATAGGATAAAGCATAAACATTGGCAAATTAAATGTAAGACATTGATAAGACAGGCTAAGAGAGAATTTGAAAAGAAGTTGGCTGTAGAGGCAAAAACTCACAGTAAAAACTTTTTAAAATATATCCGAAGCAGAAAGCCTGTGAGGGAGTCAGTTGGACCGTTAGATGATCGAGGGGTTAAAGGGGCACTTAGAGAAGATAAGGCCATCGCGGAAAGATTAAATGATTTCTTTGCTTCGGTGTTTACTGAAGAGGATGTTGGGGAGGTACCCGTAATGGAGAAGGTTTTCATGGGCAATGATTCAGATGGACTGAATCAAATCACGGTGAACCTAGAAGATGTGGTAGGCCTGATTGACAAACTGAAGAGTAGTAAATCACCTGGACCGGATGGTATACACCCCAGAGTTCTGAAGGAACTAAAAAATGAAATTTCAGACCTATTAGTAAAAATTTGTAACTTATCAGTAAAATCATCCATTGTACCTGAAGACTGGAGGATAGCAAATGTAACCCCAATATTTAAAAAGGGCTCCAGGGGCGATCCGGGAAACTACAGACCGGTTAGCCTGACTTCAGTGCCAGGAAAAATAGTGGAAAGTGTTCTAAACATCAAAATCACAGAACATATAGAAAGACATGGTTTAATAGAACAAAGTCAGCATGGCTTTACCCAGGGCAAGTCTTGCCTCACAAATCTGCTTCACTTTTTTGAAGGAGTTAATAAACATGTGGATAAAGGTGAACCGGTAGATATTGTATACTTGGATTTTCAGAAGGCGTTTGACAAAGTTCCTCATGAGAGGCTTCTAGGAAAAGTAAAAAGTCATGGGATAGGTGGTGATGTCCTTTCGTGGATTGCAAACTGGCTAAAAGACAGGAAACAGAGTAGGATTAAATGGGCAGTTTTCTCAGTGGAAGGGAGTGGACAGTGGAGTGCCTCAGGGATCTGTATTGGGACCCTTACTTTTCAATATATTTATAAATGATCTGGAAAGAAATATGACGAGTGAGATAATCAAATTTGCAAATGACACAAAATTGTTCAGAGTAGTTAAATCACAAGCAGATTGTGATAAATTGCAGGAAGACCTTGTGAGACTGGAAAATTGGGCATCCAAATGGCAGATGAAATTTAATGTGGATAAGTGCAAGGTGATGCATATAGGGAAAAATAACCCATGCTATAATTACACAATGTTGGGTTCCATATTAGGTGCTACAACCCAAGAAAGAGATCTAGGTGTCATAGTGGATAACACATTGAAATCGTCGGTGCAGTGTGCTGCGGCAGTCAAAAAAGCAAACAGAATGTTGGGAATTATTAGAAAGGGAATGGTGAATAAAACGGAAAATGTCATAATACCTCTGTATCACTCCATGGTGAGACCGCACCTTGAATACTGTGTACAATTCTGGTCGCCGCATCTCAAAAAAGATATAATTGCGATGGAGAAGGTACAGAGAAGGGCTACCAAAATAAGGGGAGTGGAACAGCTCCCCTATGAGGAAAGACTAAAGAGGTTAGGACTTTTCAGCTTGGAGAAGAGACGACTGAGGGGAGATATGATAGAGGTGTTTAAAATCATGAGAGGTCTAGAACGGGTAGATGTGAATCGGTTATTTACTCTTTCGGATAGTAGAAAGACTAGGGGGCACTCCATGAAGTTAGCATGGGGCACATTTAAAACTAATCGGAGAAAGTTCTTTTTTACTCAATGCACAATTAAACTCTGAAATTTGTTGCCAGAGGATGTGGTTAGTGCAGTTAGTATAGCTGTGTTTAAAAAAAGGATTGGATAAGTTCTTGGAGGAGAAGTCCATTACCTGCTTTTAAGTTCACCTAGAGAATAGCCACTACCATTAGCAATGGTAACATGGAATAGACTTAGTTTTTGGGTAATTGCCAGGTTCTTATGGCCTGGATTGGCCACTGTTGGAAACAGGATGCTGGGCTTGATGGACCCTTGGTCTGACCCAGTATGGCATTTTCTTATGTTCTTATATCTCCGCTTTGGGCTTGACCTACCCCGTTCGCAGAGGCCCACCTCAAAGGCTGTTCCTCCATGGACGCCTTCTGTCCCGGGTTCCTGGCTGACCCAAATGTGCCGGCATAGGCGGCGGGGGGGAAGGAGTCTCTGGGGCTCAAAGATGTCTCGCCGAGCAGCATCAGAGCTTGCTCCTCCTCCGAAGCTGCAGCCGGACCTCCCGAAGCATTCTCTGCTGTAGTGCAGAATTCTTTTATCGTTATTTGTATGATGGTAGGCTTAAGGGGGGTCGAGGCGCCGTCCCTTACCTTCCCCTTTCTCTTGGTGTGAGGCATATTATGTTCACAGGAAATATTTTTTCAACGACTCGGGAGTTCTGACACACTGCGTCCTATCCTCACAGCACCATTTTGTTCTCCCTCAGTGACCCTTCACGAAAGCCTTCTACTAGGAAATCTTATCGTTCCAAATGGAAGAGATTCTCCTTGTGGTGCACGACAAAGAAAATAGACCCCTTTTCCTGCCCCACAAGGTTCATGGACTACCTCTGGTACCTCTGGTACCTCTCTGAGTCTGGTCTACAAACTTCCTCCATCCGAGTGCATGTCAACACCATAGCCACTTACCACAACCCCTTGTAGGGTGCTTTGAGAGGATTGCTACAACTGAAGCCTCCACTGTGTCCTCCAGTTCCCTCATGGGACCTCAATGTTGTGCTAGCACAGCTCATGCAACCTCCATTCAAGCCCCTGCTCTCCACGTCATCTCACTTGGAAAGTGCTCTCTCTACTTGCTTTAACATCGGCTCGCAGAGTCAGTGAGCTACAGGTGTTGGTAACATACCCACCTTATACAAAATTTCTCCACAATCGTGTGGTACTCCACACTCACCCTAAATTTTTGCCAAAGGTAGTTTCTGATTTCCACTTAAATCAATCCATAATCCTACCCACATTTTTTCCAAAACCTCACTCACACCCAGGTGAGTGGGCCCTGCATTCCTTGGACTGTAAACGTTCGCTCGCTTTTTATTTGGACCGCACTACAGCCCATAGGAAGTCCACCCAACTTTTTATCTCCTTTGATAAAACCAAACTGGGAGTTCCGGTGGACAAGCAGACCCTATCCACCTGGCTGGCGGATTGTATTACTTTCTGCTACCAACAAGCAGGCTCTCCGCAACAGGGACACGTGGAAGCACATTAAGTCAGAGCCATGGCAATGTCAGTAGCACACCTCCGTTCTGTACCGATTCCTGACATCTGTAGAGCTGACACATGGAGCTCTCTCCACACTTTTGCAGCTCACTATTGCCTCGACAAAGCTGGCAGGCAGGATTCCGTCTTTGGCCAGTCTGTCCTACATAATTAATTTCCAGTTTAATAACCCAACTTCCTACCTGCGACCCACCTTAGAATTCAGGCTGCCCTTATACCCAACATCACCCCTGTTGTTGTGCCCGTTGCACGTCGTTGGGTGCTTTTGGTTCACTCTATCCGGGCATCCTGTAGCTCGCTATTCACTCATATGTGAGGACTACCATCCTGCTTGACCTGGGAGAAAGCAGAGTTGCTTACCTGTAACAGGTGTTCTCCCAGGACAGCAGGATGTTGGTCCTCATGAAACCCGCCCACCACCCTGCGGAGTTGGGTTCGCTTATGTTTTATTATTTTATTTTTCACTCGTACTTTTTGCTACAAACGAGACTGAAGGGGGACCCTGCTAGTGGCATGTTGGGCATGTTCAGTGTGCCAGTCAAAGTTCTAGAAACTTTTGACAAAAGTGTTCCGTGATAGGGCTCCATCGATGTCACCCATATGTGAGTTGTCCTAGGAGAACACCTTTTACAGGTAAGCAACTCTGCTTTCTATTATGTGCTCCTCTTATGGATCCACCCCATCTCAAGGATTTGTGGTCTAATTGTAAACATTTGGCTTTCCTTAAATATTATTCAAATACTTTATTTTCTGTTTCTTTGCAGATAGTATGCTCTGTAATTATGCTAAAATTTAATAAAAATGAAATTAAAAAAAAGATCAAGTTCCCTCTTGGAATTTGAACTTTGTTTAATATATTGCTGGAATCTCCTTTTGAGCATTTGAAGGAGATTTACATAAGTTCTCACACTGAAACCGTGTTCTTGGTAGCCATATGTTCAGGTAGGCATATTTTGGCATTGCAGAGAACCTTGTTTGGTAATTTCAAATTTAAATGGTGAAGATTAGTACAATTCTTTTCTTTCTGCGAAAGGTGATTTTCTCTTTTCATCTTAATCAAATAGTGTATCTTTCTTCTGTAGGGAATATTCTTTTTTGCATCATTTGGATGTTAAGAGGTTTCTTGTTGTACTCAAAGGTTATGAATGGTTTCAGGAGATTGGATAATCTGTTTATTCTATTCAGAGGTCCAAAAAAAAGGCATGATTGCTATTAAGGCCATGTTGGCGCATTGGCTAAAGAGTAATTGGAGAGGTGTACGTAAATAAGGGAATTTTGTTGCTAAAGAATCTGAGAGCACACTCCCCTAGAATGCAAGCAGTTTAAGCAGTTTCATGGGCAGAGTTTCAAATGATTTCACTAGTGAACATTTGTAGAGTAGCGACCTAGTTGTCCTTGCATTCTTTTGCTAAGCATTAATAGCTGGCTGTTCAGGTCAGAGAGGACATGTCTGTTTTGTCTTGGAGTTAGAGTTGGTTTGGCAGTATTCTGCCCACAGAAGTAGCTTTGTATGCTATGTGTCTGGACTAGTCTGGCTGGATAAAGAGGAAGGAGAAATTTATTCTAACCTGATAATGTCCTTGACAGACCAGTTCAGGACTCTCCCTGTGTTTTTTCTGCCAAACTTTTTTCCACCATTACCTTTCTGAAAGATACTTTTAATCTCATTTGCGTAGCTTACTGGAAAGTTGTTTGTTCTTCTGGTTGTTTTTATTAATGTGGTACTTATTCTGTATTTGTTCTTCTGGAAATCCTCTGGTTGGAGGGAAAGCAGGTCATAATGGCAGGCTGAGATCAGCATAGAAGCCTATAAGGAATGGCATAAACAAGCCTGTTAATCAGTCTCCATCTGCTGATTGATGGCCTAACCCATGCGTCTGGATTAGTCTGGCTGGACTCAAGGGA
Organism: Rhinatrema bivittatum; assembly: GCF_901001135.1. Classification (NCBI taxonomy): domain Eukaryota; kingdom Metazoa; phylum Chordata; class Amphibia; order Gymnophiona; family Rhinatrematidae; genus Rhinatrema; species Rhinatrema bivittatum. Next base: position 231,471,410 of record NC_042622.1, read on the forward strand.
AAGGCATCAGGTAAAAAGAAATTTCTCCTTTTCTTAGTTTACTCCTGAGTCTTCCCACTTTCACTCTCATCCCATGACCCCTCATTTCAGTCTCCTTTGTGGTGGAAGAGGCCCACATCCTGTGCATTGATACCTTTGGAGTTATTTAAATGTCATATCTCCCTTTTCGCATATTTCCTCTAGGGCAGAAGTGGCCAACTCTAGTCCTCTAGCCACAAATAGGTCTGGTTGTCAGGATATTCATAATGAATGTGCATGAGATATACTTGTATGCATTGCCTTCTTGGTATGCAACTAGGCTATATTGTGGATATCCTGAAAACCAGATCTGTTTGTGGCACACTAGGCCCAGTTGGTCACTCTTGCTAGTCTAGAATTTATATGTTTAGGCCTTCAAGACTGTTCATTAATGACCATTTTAGTAGCCACACTTTGGATCAGCCTCATCCTGTTTATCATTTTGAAAGTGTGATCTCCAGAGCTGTACAGTATTCTAAATATGATATCACCAGGGATTTCTCTCTCCATTTGCACCTAAGTATCCTTCAGACTTTGCCGTCACCTTATCCGCCTGTTTGGCCACATTGAGATCATCAGATGTGATCACCTGCAGATCCTGCTCTGGTTTTATGCTTAGAAGAATTTCATCCCAATTGCAGCCCAAATGCATGACTTTTTTTTTTTAATTTATGACTGTAACAGCACTATAGAATAACCATGAAAGAATATTGGTTTAAGCTGCTTCAGGGTTCTTCATCCGCTTGTTTCTTAATTGAACTGCTTGTATCTTATTTGGACCTATTAGTGGTTCTGACTCTAGAAATGGATTGGTCATTATAGCAGTCTTTCCTCTTTTAAACAAGAAAAATTAGCATTTTTTTATAGGCTTCCTCCAGACCAGATCCACAGATTGGTTTTAGAGCTGGATTTTCTCCCCATGATAGAGAACTGGGGCCACCAACTGACCAAGTCCTTGTGTGAGAAAGATGCCTCATAGTGCCTAAGAGTAGTCAGATTATCAAGATTAAAAACCAGGAGGTCCATATTCAAAAGCCATTTAGACGGATAACCTAAAAGCATTCTAAATGGCATACCCGGTTATTCAGCCCTTATCCAGCTAAATTCTAGCTGGAATTTAACCGTATAAAAAAGGGGTGTTATGAGAGTGATCTGGGGAGGGGCAGAGAGATCCGGCTAACCTAACCAAATATCAGGTATATATGGCTAGGTTAGCCGGATAACTTTAAACCTGCTTCTGAGCAGGTCTAAAGTTGGCTGGCCACATGTGGCTGTATTACTCGATACTTACATGGATGTCTTCAAAAGCGCTTTGACAGAAGATGAACCTCGCCAAGAGTGTGTAAATGCTGATCCTGCTCCCGATGGGGAATTTTGGCCTTCGGGAAGGGGAGAAGGATCGGGGGGGGGGGGGGGGGTGCAGTGGGATTTAAATTCAGAGGGCGGGGGGGGGGGGAGTCCTGGTCACTTATGCTCTGTAGAAGGGATTTGTCTGTGGGGGGCAGTGTGTAGGCTGCCAAGGAGTTAAGATGGGAGGAGGGGATTGCAAGGCCCAATAGGGTTATTTAAAGATTAGATGGGGAAAATAAGAAATTGGGCCATAGGCCCCCATCAACTCATGTTTGGGTTTTTTTTCCTGGCATTGTCTTTTTTAAAAGTATTGGGGCAAAGTTAACCACATTGGGAATATTTAGTGTGTTTGTGTGTTTGTGCTTTTAATAGTTAGGCAGTGAATAAACAAGTTAGACTGTATTTTTAAATAGTCAGTCAATAAGGCAGCTAGGAAGCAGTAGGTAGTGTGTTTATTTTTAAAAGTCTGAATGTTTGTATTTAAAAAAAAAAAAAAACCAACCCACAAAAAGTAGCCAGAAGCTAGAAATAAGCTAGGAGCAGTGTATACCTAAGTATAAAGATTGAAACGTTCAGCTCAGTTACGCACCTTGGAAAGGTGTTGCGGTAGTGTGATTGGGTTTGAATAGGTACCAATATTTGTTAATCAAGAGAGCAGTGAGTCACGCAGGCTAACTGAAGTTAGACTGTGGCACATTTAAAACTAATCAGAGAGAGTTCTTTTTCACTCAACGCACAATTAAACTCTGGAATTTGTTGCCAGAGGATATGGTTAGTGCAGTTAGTATAGCTGTGTTTAAAAAAGGATTGGATAAGTTCTTGGAGGAGAAGTCCATTACCTGCTATTAATTAAGCTGACTTAGAAAATAGCCACTGCTATTACTAGCAATGGTAACATGGAATAGACTTAGTTTTTGGGTACTTACCAGGTTCTTATGGCCTGGATTGGCCACTGTTGGAAACAGGATGCTGGGCTTGATGGACCCTTGGTCTGACCCAGTATGGCATGATCTTATGTTCTTACCCAGATTTCTTTTGAAGATATCTGGGTAAGTAGTGCGTTATCCATGCACATGAGGCTGAATAACTTGGATAACTTTAAGCTATTATATTCAGCAGGAATTTTCTCCCACTGAATATACAGGATAAGTTATCTGGCTAAACCTAGTTGGGTAACTTGTCCACTAGCTGTCCTACTGAATATGGACCTCCAGGAGATCAGAGTCTTTGACTGGGGTTCTTTTCTTTAAGCGATTCCATCAGATCTGCTGACTGGAATTTGTTTAATGCGTTTCAATGCAGGTTTGATGGTTGTGTGGTGGAATGGAGGAAGGTTACTTCAGTGTGTCATTTTGCCATGTATGTTGCCACAATTCTGTTGCTAGTAATCTTTGGCTTGAAACCTCTGTCCCCCTCCCTCTCCCAATTTAATGTGTTTTATGAAGCAAGCATATCCCCCAGTGCATGCAATTTTTAATACAGTTTCTTGGCCAGGATCCCCCTCCTCTTTCCTGTTCTTGCAGCCTGCAGGTCTGAGTACAGGAAATGATCTCACTTTGTGGGTCCCAAAGGTCGGGCTTCTCTGTAGCTTATTCAGGCAAGTAGCAGGGGACAGAGCATGGCTGTGATTTACTGTTTCCTGTGCATAGAGAATGATTCTTACAGGTAATTCTTGACTGTGCTCTGTATTTGCTTTGTGCACCAGGCTTAGATCAGATCAAATTTTGCGAGGATTTATTTATTTTTGCGGTGGTGGTGTGGGATCCTCAGGTGTTTAGATTGAGCTCCATGTCAGCCCATATTCTCTGCTCAACTTTTTTTGTTCTTATCCTTTTGAAGTGATTGGTGAAACAGGAAATATACATGTTTTGACAATTTTTGTTATGTTAATTTATTGTTGGTCGGGGGGGGGGGGGGAGGTCTTTATGAACCTCATTGACATTGATAGCATAGCTATAAAGCTTATTTTAAAAAAAATTAATTCTGGGCTTGAAACTTTTTTTTTTCAGTCCTCCAGCAATATCTTCCATTCCCTGCCTGAGAGCAGGTGCCAACTCTGGTCTCCCCCCCCCCCCCCCCCCCCCCCCCCACACACACACACAATCAAAATGTCCACTTTCTTTGAAAGGTACCTTATTCCACAAAATTTGAGGATTCCTTTTTCCCTTAATCGTTGCACCTATTCATTGCTGCAGGCAGGTATGTGAAGATGCTAGGGCGTGAATATTTTCACAGCTTGCCAGAGGCATCTGTTTTAGCATGCAGGGCTGGAGCCTGTCAGAGAGAACTGAGGACCAGAGTGTTAATAAGGATAATCTGAGTGAAATCTGACACTCTTCAAATAGTGGATTTGAGGTAGTTCAAAATCTGGAGCTGGTGGGAAGGGAGCAGCACAGGGAAGGGTGGTTGAATTCCTCTGTCTAACCAAGGGTGGAAATAAACATGGCTTTTCCCACATAGCCTTACTTGTCTGTGTGTTGCTTATGCTTCTCTGCTAAAGCATTCATGTGTTTGGTGCCTAGCTAGAATTTATAAAATACATTTTTAAACCTTTTTCCCTTTCTTCTTTCTTCTCTCCCCACTCTCCATCCCTCCTCCCCTTCTCCAGTGCCGCACAGCTGCCTGGAGTATTGGCCAGATGCCAAGGGCTGGCAGATGGCGGAGGGCTATTAGCCGCGCTTCACACGATTCCCTCTCCCAGCTCCCGCTATTTAATCAAATTATAGAAAAAAAGTCAATTTACTGAATTCTTATTCTTTGCTGCTTTCCTCCCTCTCCCAGTCTCCCCAGTCTCTACTCTTGCACTTCAACCCCTGCATCCCCACACCACCACAAAACCTGAACAGTGGGGCCCTAGATTTGGGTTTTTCACTTATACCTCTTCTGCATATGTTAGGACTGAGGTTACAAAAAAAAAAAAAAAAAAGACAGAATAACATATTTTGCCTTTTTATTTAGTTAGTGGAGTCATTTTCCTATCTTCTCTTCCTTCCCATTTTTAATCTGTTTACAGTGTAATTTCAGGTTTCTGGCCCAGTAGTTACCAAGGTTGAATTGATTATTGAAACTTAAGTTTCACAAATTGGTGACACTTCCCCTTAGGCCTAGTCTTCACCTTTCCCTCTCCTCCAACACGGTAACTTCCACAAAAAAAAATCTAATTAAATGTGTAGCCTGCTTTGGCTTGTAGCAAAGTAGTAACTGCATTCGTGGTGGGGTGTGTGTGAGGGGTGAGTTGCATATTGGAGATCTGAGCATTTTACTACTTGCTTTGCCCCCTGTGAAAAGTCAGCATCTGCAGCCTGGAGCACAAACTTATTTTTGTTAAATTCCTCTTTTTTATTTTTTTATTTTTACACATTGAAAGGGCACTTTTAGAACTCTCCAGGCTACTTGCTTTGTACTTGTGGTCTGCGAGACAATGTTAAAGCATCCCACGGTGGGATGCTGCCTTGGGCATTTTTTACCCTGCATACTTTGCAGGGGCAAAGTATGTGAGGTAAATAATGTGTAAGGATGTCAAAATGAAATTCTTGCATGTGTTTTATCTGGCCTAACCTAACTCTACCCCTTTTGTTTAGTGAAGGGGAATTTGCCCCCCCCCCCCCCCCTTCTTTTTTTTTTTTTTTTGCCTTTCCTAACTTGGCATCACTCTGTTTTAATTGTGAAAATGAGAACTTTGAGTTGGATGCACCTGGTTCTCCTCCGACTTGTAGTATATATTGTTGCTACACAATGTAAAGAGAATGCATATCTAGGTCTGTATTTTCTGGAGTTGATGAGAGAGCTGACATTGTCAGACCTTTACCAGTGATCAATTTTCTAATCTGTTTGGATGGCTTGTGGCAAAAGTTATTTCTTGGTGTTAGAAAAATCAGACTGCTGTAGAATGCAGTCTCTTGAGGCCTTAGAGTATACAGGGTGATAAAGTGGCAGAGCAACAAACCACTAGTGGGGAGAGGAGAATGCAGTAGAAGTAAATACATGGATGATAGGTTGGCAGTATGGACATCAGAACAATAGGACCACTCACCCTTTCTCTTCGTACGGAATGAATTCCACACAACCAAAATGTTAGCCAAACGTGGGGTGTGTGTGTGTGTGTATATATATATGTACTCATACACATATATATGTCCCACAAGGCTCTTCCCTCTAGTCCACACTATTTAACATATACCTCCTTCCCCTCTGCCACCTCCTAACCAATCTGGGACTCAAATTTTTCATATATGCTGATGACGTACAAATCATCATCCCCATACAAAACTCCATCTCAGAAACCCTCAATTTCTGGGAGAAATGCCTCAAATCCATAAACAACCTCCTCTCAACCCTCCAACTAGCTCTGAACTCCACCAAAACAGAGCTACTACTCATAACCAACCATCACACCCAGAAGCCAGCACTCGCAAGCGACCCTGCTTTCAACTCCATTGCTACTCAACTATGCGTACGAGACCTTGGAGTCCAAATTGACCAATCCCTAAACTTAAAAAAACACATTAATAAAGTACTGAAGGAAGGATTCTTTAAGCTCAACGTAATGAAAAAGCTTAAACCCCTCCTCCACTCCCACGACCTCCGCACTGTCATTCAGTCAACCCTCATATCCAAACTCGATTACTGTAACTCCCTATTTCTTGGCCTCCCCTTCTCCACCATAAGACCATTACAAATGCTGCAGAACGCTGTAGCAAGAATCATCACCCATGCACGCAAATCCGACCACATTACCCCCATCCTTAAAGACCTACACTGTCTCCCCATTCCCTTCCGCATCCTCTTCAAAACCTTGACTATTATCCACAAATCCATTTACTCACATAATTCAAACGGACTCGATGAACCTTTCCTTCATACACAACCCAGCCGTCCCACTCGAACCCATCACCATGGTATGCTCCAGATTACCCCCCCTCAAAAAAGCACATCTTTCCTCCACAAGAGATAGAGCCCTGTCTATTGCAGGCCCCACCCGCTGGAACAAACTACCTCTGAGCCTCCGTCTTGAACCCTGCCCTAAAAATTTCAAAAAAAAATTAGACCTGGCTATATAAACAGGCATACCCAGAATAGGATTCCCCAGACTTACTTGCTCTCCCCCTCAAATGTTATGACTCTGATATGACTTTTCCTCGCTACATTCTAGATTTAACCTGCCCCCATGTACCTCCCCGCTACCTCATAAATTGATGATACTTGTTCCCATTTGAACTCCCAATTTTCTCACATTTGTTTAATGTTGATTTTCCTTTGACCTTACTAACTTATATTATCACGTTATTCTGCCATGCATTGTTGACCTCCTTGTAACAAATAACTGTTAGTTAATTCTCTTCTTTCTGCCTCTCCTTCATCCTGTTTTTATGTCGTTGTCCCCCGCCCCAGTTCTCCCCAGCCTGTTCCATGTATTTTCCAACTTTAATTTTGATGTAAACAGATATGATCACACGAATACTGGTATAAAAAAAGTTGTTAAAGTAAAAAAAAAAAAAATATATATATACATACACACACACACCTGAGCATAACATCATCAAAACCTATTGTCCCCAGCAAGATGTCACCGCCAGGCTACCTAGCCTTCAGGCATCTGGTAGCTAAACTGCTTCCATGTGAGGGCCTACCACAGCCCAGGAAGGCACCCACACAAGTGCAACTGTATCCAACCACACCTCTTCAACATGATTAAAAAATAAATCAGCCCTCCCAGCAAATCCATCAAAGCATACTCAGTATACCAAAATCTGCTCAGGTAGACTAACATCTATCCCGTGACACCCACAAAACTCTGGCTGAGATTCCAACACTACAACTCCTCCAAGGCCTCCTGGAAGGCATTATTTAAAAGATCTTGACCAAATTCAGATAAGCGAACCCCATCCAGCCTAAACAGGCCAGGACAAACATCCCAAGCCCACTCATTTTTCATGTCTACCCCCCCCCCCCTCCACCCCCAGCTACATAGTCAAGAACCAATCTGCTGGTTAAGCTTGGCCCGACTACAACACCAAAGAACTAGATCCAAACATGCTGGCCTTGGAATGATGTCAAACCACACCACCACTGTATTGGGCAATCACAACATAATAATAGGTAAAATCTTTCCAAATAACATCCAGCAACACGACTGCCTCCCAGATCATTTCCCCCAAGATGTGCCAACAGTGCCACAGAGGAGCCCACTTCTTCAGCAAGTCACGGAAGAAAGAAAGAAGCTGATCCCAGTGCATCCCTTGTTGCCCATACGCCATGCACTGCAAAACCCAAGTGGGAGCCATAAGGGCATTGTTGCGCATGCCTATGTGCCCAAACCACATAGGAATGCCCGATGATCCAGCAACTCCTGGCACACCTCCAGTGACCTGTAAAAACCACAGTGAACAGTATAGAGTCCACATTCCCATGGAAACAAAGCCCTCACATAAGACTCAAATGCATCTGACTGCCATCTGCCAATCTGCCTAATAACATCCTTAGACAACCCAGACAGGGCAGCCGAAGTGGCCACACTAGTACAAAAGGGAATGAGTGTTGTAGCAAACTATTTAGCAATGGCCAACAATTCCCATGTACCAAGAATTGTAAACCCACCTGTAGGCCACATAGCCACAAACAGATGGACATTGGCCACTGGAGAAGATTTCAAACCAGACATAGACAAACCCTCCTGCATGATCTGCTTTAAAATAATGAATCTTCAAACAGACCGTCATTGCCTGCAGTATAATGTGTTCAAACAGCCCTGTAAAGTCAAACCAATCAGCAGCCTTAGCAACCAACTCCCCAACCTGAAAAGCACCAAAAAATGCCAGAACTAAAGCCACATAAGAGGCACATCTCGTAATTTGAAAAGCAAATGTCTGCCAATTTCAAATGCAATAACTCATGGATAATAGGAAGCCTGCTATCAGAAACCAGACCTACCTCCCTCTACCACCCTGACAACATACGCTGCACCAAAAAATGAGATGGGCAACCCCACCCATGTGCCTTAGGATAAACCTGCAGTGTGACCTGCAGCTCTGGTATAACCAGCTGCTTGGGCACTAGTGTTGTAAGCCATCAATATAGCCTGACTGGTACGGGCCCCCAAAACCATCCCCTAGAAAACAAAAAAAATTACAGAACTGCTGCCGACATACACCGTCCACTTAGATGGGGCTAATGATACCCACAACAAGCTTCAGGATGCCGAATCTCCAAAGAAAATTCGGGACCACCGCTCCTAGCAGATCCACTCCAGGTGCCAACTTCCAGAACACACCACACTTAGAACGAGAAAAAGAATCTGTGATAGTATTATCAATACCCGGCACATGATACGCCCACACGGTCACATTCAGCTGCAGACAGCACAACACAAACATAAATCCGCAATCAATAAACAGTGAGCTAATTGCTTATTGATAAACTGCATCACTCCCAAATTGTCACACCAGAATGACCTTGTCGCATAAGCAGTCACCCCAGATAACCAGCCCCACCACAACAGGAAACAGTTCCAAAAAGCTAATATTCTTTGTCGTCCCAGCCAACATCCACGACTCCAGCCAAGCTGCCGCACACCAAGACCCCCAACCATATGCACCAAAACAAACGCCTCTGATCGCATCCGTATATAGCTCCAAATCCTGATTGAGCAGTGGCTTCTCTTGCAACACACATCCCATTGAACATATTAAAAAAAAAATTGGACCAGACATGCAAATCCTCTCTAATACAGCAAGTAACTCTGGTGCAATGATGTCCCCTATTGACATCAGCCATGGCCACAGATAAATGCAGCAAAAATACATGTTCTATGGGCATCACCCAGCAGGCAAAATTCAAACTACCCACAAACAACTGCATCTGATACAAGGTAAGCTTTCTAGCCAACAATGCCCCACCTACAAACTCCTTCATCTTGGACACCTTATCCGCAGGAAGACAAGACATCCTAGCAACAGAATCCAATTCAATACCAAGAAAAACTAGCCTCGTCACTGGCCCCTCAATTTTTCCTTCAGCAGTGGGAATGCCAAACTGCTGTGCCACTGTGAAGATACTGGCCATAATGTACTCTCAAACACTGGAAGACCCAGATCCAACAAAAAGAAAGTTGTCTGGGTAATGCACAATGTTATCACAACCCACAACTCAAGCAGTCACCCAATGCACGAAAGTGCTAAACATCTCAAAATACGCGCAGGAAACAGAGCAACCAATCAGCATGTGTTTATCGAAGTAGTAGCTGTTTCTAAAGCAAGAACCCAAAATAGGAAAACTATCCGAATGCACCGGAAGTAAACAGCATGCTGACTCAACATCCATTTTAGCAAACAGAGCCCCCTGCCCATAATTACCAACTGAAATGCAGAATCAAGACGCATAGTGCACCGTACAAAATTCCCGGGGGAACAAAATCATTCACAGACTGACCCTCAGGGAAGAACAAGTTGTGAATTAAATGAAGAGCGAGGCTGCTTTTGGGGCACCACTGCCAAAGGGGAAAAAAAAACATCTGTGGAAATAGAGGCACCAAAAATGGTCTCCCAATCCTACCCAGTCACAACTCTTATCCCAATTTCAGGACCACCAAGTTAAAAATAAATAAATAAATAAAAAATAAAAAATCCCCAAACAAAAAAAACCTGATTCACTGAATCAGAATTGTCACCCCCCCCCCCCCCCACCCCACACACACACCAAAGGGCATCATGGCAAAGGAATCTATGAAGTTGTTGGCATAAATTTAATTTTGGTCTTGAAGATTGTGTGCTTTCTTCCCCCTTCACTGATATCAAAGGGGGAATGGCATGCACATTCCATTTCAAGAATTTGTTAAAATATCACGTGTAACAGCATTTTTTGGGCAGCAGAAAAAGGTAGCAAAAGTGTGAAAATTCCTGTTTCCAAAGTAGGTCTGGGGATGAGATTTGATCACAGCGAGTGTCTTCTAGATCAGGTGTTGAAAGCACAAGGTTCAAATGGTCAATCTCTTTGTTGAACAGGTGTACCCCTCCAACTCAGGTGATGACTACAGCAGGGATTCTGCTGGGTATGCTTCCTCTAAACCTACCAGCACTGTGTATCCTGGAGCCTTCTACATGCCAGGTCAGTTTTTATTGGTTATCAACATTTATGGCCTTCAAAGTTGACTGCGTCTCAGATCAATATTTCTTGTCTCCATTTCTCATTAAGTGGGAGACTGCATGCATTTTTCTATGCAAGTCTCTGCCTGCAAAGCTCATTTGATTCTTGTTTGTACACCACTTGTTTTATACAAACTGCCAATGACCTACAGAAGGGGATGGGGATGGGCAGTGAGTGACTGTTTTAGAGAGAAACTAATCTGACCTGCCAGCATGATACATCCTGTAGAGATGTGTGCACCCACCTCTCCATACAGTGGCTGTCCAACCCTTTGTTTCTTGTTGCTGTTGAGTCAGAAGAGAGGGTTAGAAGCAGAGATTCTGTGGCCAAAATATTATCTGGTGCTCAGAACAAAACCTTCTTTAGTGCACCTTGTAACTGATCTAATATCCTCTTCCTTCCCTTTAGAAGTCTTGGGGTGGGGAAGGGGGGGTCATTAGAGGTCACATAGTATCTTGTACTCTGTTCCTCTCCTGTCGTTCCCTATGAGGGTCATCAGGAGTCTCATCCTACAGTATGGATTTTACCTCTCACCATCCTGCCTCTTCAGCTGGTGGTAGGGGTACAGTTGCATGGGTAACAGTGAAGATCTGTATTTGATGTTTGTTTTCAGATGGACTTCATAATTCTGCTGATCTGTGGAGCTCATCAGGTCCAATCAGCCAGTCAAGTTACGGGGCCATACTGGGAAGCACCCCCTCCACTCTCCCACAGCCCAGCAGCTTTAGCAGCCTACACCCCCATGAACGAATGGTAATATGTGCTGCCCAAACTTGTATGAACTTGTAGTCCTGCTAAGTCTGTTTTACTTTCATTGCAAACTAAATGAAGCAGAGCTCATTAAAGCAACATCACATGGGTCCTGTTTTTCTAACACAAGAGACCTCTCTGGTTCTGAAAACTCAATGTACATTGTCTTTAGATTATGTTGGTTCAGTAAAGATTTTCATAACCTATGAAGAATCTGATATTACCCAAGACCACTGCAGCTACTGAAAAACAGCAAGACTGCTGTAGAGAAAATTGTGTGTGGGAACGGGAAGTTAAAGCCTGATATTTGACTACACGCATGATCTTGGATCAAGGTAAATTGGGTTGTTGCTGTGTATGCATCATTAGAACCTGGGCTGGTGGTGCTCAGTTTCACTTCATGTGAACACCACATAGAAGAAAGCTGAGGGGCTGCCAGTGATGGTGAGAAGGTAACCATACTGAAGTACCTGCCCCTTTTTGTAGTTTAATGGAAAGTATAGACCTAAAGAAACGTAGCACCTTTGGACAAAAGAAGAATGGGATGTAACAGCCAAAAATTAAAATTTTAAAAAGTGGTGGTTGGACTTGCTGCTTGAGGCATCTTCTGGCATTCATCCTTTTCCTTTGTCAGGCTCTTAATCATTGCATTTGGTGCCTGAGGATATGCGAGGTGCACATTTTTGAATTCTACAGCAGCTGACTGCTGTGCTCATAGAAGTGAGTTTTTGAGATCATGGCCATTGTTAAATTGAAAGCTGGCAAGCTTCCAAGGGGGGGGGGGGTTTGAGCTTATAGAAATGGGGAAGGGATGTGTATTAACTCTTACTTCCCCCTTCCCCTTCCCTTCCACACACAATAGGAATTAACAAATCATGCTTTTTCTGGAAAATGTTAACTGCTACCAAAATTCAGTCCTGAGTTATGGCATTAGCTATATGACAGTTGCATAGCTTTGCTTTTTTGTATTTGTTTTCATGCAGCGATGGGTGATGTGCGCATGTTGCCCATACCTTCTTTGCGAGGGAACAGCAATTTTGGTGTGATATGATTTCTTAACTATATAGACAAATTTTATTTCCTTAAGCTCTTGTTTGGCTTGCAGGGTCTAGGAATGCTGCAGAGGCAGGTCTTGCAGCTCTGACCTAGAAGGGGGCTCTAGATGCAGCTTGGCATCTACCATGGGAGCAGTGTGGAGGATACAAGGGGTCATGATCAATATTCCCTGTAAGCTGGCATGTGTGCATATACGCACAGGTTGTGAAACAAGTGCGCACAGGAAAATACAGCATGCACAAGAAAAGGAAAATAGAATAGATTTTCATAGAACATTGAACACAAATGTGTACACTATATTGCACATGAGAACTTTTTTCATAGCCGGTCCATAAAAAATTAGAGGGAGCATTGGTCATGATACAAGTTGGAAGGAGGGAAGCTCCTAGAAAATGAGAAAATACTATTTTACTGAGGGAATGATGATTGTCTTCCATCAGAACTGTGAGAGAATCCAAATATGTTTGAGACAGATACAAATGGTGGAAAGGGGAGATGAACAGAGACAGAATAGGGTGTTCTGTGACATGTGTGGGCAGACCAAGACCACCTTATCTGCTAGCACCTAGTATGTTACTAATTTAAAGATGGTTAAACATGGTGAACTCATGTCATGCCCCCCCCCCTCCCCAGAACTATCCGATGCATTCAGGTGAGGTGAATGGAGGTCTGTCTTCTGTGCCTGGATTTTCCTCTGCTTCCACACCCTATTGCGTTTCCAGCCACACGCCACCTATCAGCGGGGCAGAGAGCATGATAGGTACGTATGGTCCTTAGTATCTGCGCATGCATGCAAATGTGTTGTCTGAGCTGATAAATCTACTCAAATGACTAGGATTATTTTCTGCTTGGACTATTCTGCAATGTGAGTTGACCCATCAGTTGAGACATAGATTCTCTCGGGGGATATGATGGGGGCTGTAATTTAGCAACACAGGTCAGGTAAAGAATGGGTTAAGATCGATTGTCTGCACTATGATTGTCTCCTCTGGTTAGAGGGCATTATCTTGTGCAGCTTAAGGGGCAGAGAATCTGTGGAGTTTTTTTCTCTGAGGACAAGCAGGATGGTAGTCCTCGCACATGGGTGACATAACCAGATAGAACCCGACCCAGAACTTTTGATCTCAAAAATTCTAGAACTTTCAACATGCCCTACTAAGCATTTGCAGCTGTAGTTATCACCCTGCCCCCTAGGTAGTGCCCCTCAGTCTTTTTGCCCCCCCCCCACCCTCATGGAGTTGTGTGGTCGTGGGAACTGTGTATGTCATGGTATTCAACTTTGCTCTCTTCTCACAGTTTGTGTAATGTGATTTTTTTTTCTAGAGCTGTAGCTGTTTTTCTCTCATTTTACCTTACAGTAGTTTTTTCTCTTTTACTTTCCCTTTTTCCCCCCTCTGTCTGCCAGCTGCATGGCAGGCCTTAGTCATTGTGCAGCCTGGCAGAGTCTAATTCTATCCCTTATCAAATAAATACTGCACATGCAGCTTAGTTTGTGTCCTCTCCTTGCTCTTGTCTGTTTTTGTACCTTTGTCAGATGCTGGCAGGACTGACAGAATGCAGTCTGTGGGTGATCCATGTAGGCCACTGAGCCTAGGGACTTGCCTGGGTTTTACCTGGGCAGGAGTTCCATGTCATTTCCACAATCGAACGGCATCAATGGATGTTCGGACAGTGAAGAAATCGAGGCCACATCCTCCCCACATTCAAAAAAGGAACTAGTCTCCATGGGCAGGAGCTCTGGATGACGTAGCCTCTTTTCCTGCTTGCCCGTGATGGCAGTGCAGTCGCCTTGTGAGAGAGGGTGAGCAGGAGCCTGGGAAAGCAGCTTGCTGCTGCACCTTTGGTGCCAAGCCCAGTAGTGGTTGCTCGTGCACATCCGTGCCAGTGCACCGATGGGCTGACACATCGATGTCAGGACCACATCAGGGACAGGACTGTCATTGAGCTCTGTAGGCATAGGTGGGCACAGAAGACACATCAGGTGCCAGGGGCTCTCGATACACGGGAAGAATGGCATCGACCTTGGCGTCATCGAGCACCTTGGGCCTCGATGACGCCAAGTGTCGCGGTCCGGACTGCATCGGGGACCAGGGCTCCCATTGGAGCCGTCCTCGATGCCATCAGAGTTGCCCTCTGTGCCCTCGAGACACGTCTCTGCTCTCTGTGCCATCGAGGTGCGGGGCCACCATGGAGGCCATCAGGTGTGTTGGCCAGCAATGCCATTTTATGCTGCTCTCAACTATGTTGAGCCCCATCGGCGAGGCACCAGGGTCGCCATTGAGCACCCTTGTCACCCTTAAGGCCAACAACCGCCGGGACTCCTGAGAACCCTCAAGTGCCACTGAAGCCCTTTGGCAACAGGGCCTTCAGGCCTTGGACGTCCTTGGTGCTGTCAAGTGCCAGGGGTCACCATAGACCTGGGGCACCCTAGAGCGCTGAGGTTTCCAGGATGTGCAGTGGTCCAGTGCCCTTGAGGCTCCTTGGCGGTATCCAAACGGGCACTATGGATGCCATTGATCTTTGAGGCCCTGTGGGATTGTGGGGCATCAGAGGCCCCGCCAGGCTTCGTGCACTATTGGAAATAATGAGCACTAGGGTTGCTCTTGAGGTTCTCATGGCCGCTGGCGAGGGATGCCATTGAGCTTGTTGCATTGGTGCCCTCAGGAGTATAGGGGAACTATCGATGGCGCTGGCTGTCATTGGTTCCTTTGACCATCGATGCAGTGTCAGTGCTGTGTTGGGACTACAGAGCCTTTGCCTTAAGGTGCCCTTGGAACCACTGGTGCCTCGATGCCTTTGGGTACCGGGGTCTCAATCTGTGCCATCAGGCTCTTCATGTCCTCAGACGCCTTGGGGCAACAGTCAAGCACCGGCGAAACCATGGGAGCAGCATCGTTTGGTGCCATTGACGTGATTCATTGTGTGAAAGTGCTATGGGACCCACAGGTACCATCACCATGGTGGGCAATAGTGGATGCAATCAGATGCTTCAGGACACTACCACAGAACTCCATGGACACAGTCAGTCACCATAGACTTCGCTGCTGACGTTACATGACGGAAAGGGCGGTGAGCTATTTGACATCATTTCGAGGGCTATGTTCAGTCTCTTGAAGTGTTATCAGGTACTGGAAGTACCAAGGTGGCAAAACTATTGAACGCCGCTCACCACACACCATCAGAACCCCAGTGGTACTGTGGACACAGTCATACTGTTCCTATTGACTCCATTAGGAGTTAATGCAACAGTGGAGCATCATGCGTGGTCGGGTCATCCACTCCGCTGGCAGGTGGTTTTCTCTCTGGTGGTGAAGTATATAGCCATGCTAGGGTTCTGCCATCATCGCGTCAATGTATCTGATTCCTCGTCTGTTCTACACCCTAGGGTGCTAAGGAACACTGGTGAGGAAGGCGCCATCACACATTCTGTGATTGCTTTTTGGCAACACGCAACCACGGACTCATAACAGGTGATGCTCGGTCCTTGCTGTGCCATGGGATTCTACCCATAAGCATGAGTGACTTCATAGGTGTGCCATCATCTGCAGGATGGGGACCCACTATATGAACAACATGCTTTTACTGTGCACAAGTCTTCCAGTTGCCTTCTAGTGTATTGGGGGGGGGGGGGAGGTGTTTCCCTCATGGCAAGCACAACCGGTTGTGCGCCGCAGCCACAGGATTGACCTAAACTGCGTTCTGGGTCAAACCCCTATGGGAATTGATACCAGGCGGGTAGTATCGGGAGTCTTCCCCCCCCCCCAAGAAATCGTTTTCACTACTCCCATGTTAGGAATCCCCTTTGTGGGGAAGCCCTGGGATTCTGTCCCTTACAGGTCTATCGCTGAACTGGAGCCTCGATTCTTTTGAAACTGTGCAGGTATGATGTGCCGGCAAAGAAAAGTCTATAAATAAATTAAATCTCCTTGTGGGCCAGGACCAGTAGACATTGGGGAATGGCAGTGGTGGTCGTTGGACCATTTTTGCTGGGGTCCCTCCATGAATTACCGTGGTGGCCTACTCTGGCTGCAAATGGCAGATTTGATCACTTGTGAACCTCAGCAGTCAGTGTCTGTAACAGAACTCTCACCTTGAATTAAAAGGTTTATCGGGATCAGGAGGCACAAATTCCCATTGCTTTCCTGTCCCTTCAGGAAGGGAAGATACGACTGGGTTTCCAGAGGTGACCCTTAATGGCCCTCCCACTCTGGACGTCTAGTTGTCCACCCCTACAATGGGTGGCCCTCATTCTCCATTTCCCGGAGAAGGGATTTCACTGCTTGTCTGGCAGTCGTTCTCTGTTCCCCCATGGGATTCGACAGCAGGTCAGGCAATAGCATTCTTCTTAGGTCATCCTAAGGTACAGCAGGTTTGTTTCGTGAGGGAGCTATTCCAGATTCAGTCTTCCCATCATACTCTGGGGTCTCCTCTTTGGGGTAGCTCCCTGGTGAAGATTATGGATCTCTCCCATCCGGAAGTCACCTTTGATACCTGCTGAGCTCAACATGTTTTTCATGGATGACGACTATTGCCAGCCATTCTTGCCTGTGTGACCCTACCTCAGTGAGGAAGGTTCTGGTCCATTTAATTGGCATGTATGCCTTTCAACCGTTTGCCATATCCATGGCTGAGGGATTTGGGAGATGAGGAACCCTGCAACAGAGGTGCTACTCTTTGGTTGCAGTGGCTTGCAAGCTGTACTTCCCCATTTTAGGGATAACTTTGTCTGTGGATGGGAGAGTCCTATTTCATGCAACTGTTGTTCCACTTACTGGTCCATGTGCTTCCTTGAGGGAAGTATATCTAATCATGGCTTGAGGTATTGAAAGCTACACCAGGTTGGTAGGCAGTTTGTTCCAAGATCACACTGAACCTGCCATAGTAACCTTAGGGTTTCCAGGCCAGTAAAGAAATGCTGCACTTGCAGCATCCCTGCTTCCTGTCTTGGAGTGTTTCTGGATTTCTTCCCTGGGGAGGGGGGGGGTCACTCTGTTTCAGCTGTTCCAAGCAGGCTGAAAGGTCTACCTCGGGGGGGAACGCTGTACTGGAATCAGCAGCGAGTTATTTAGTTGGGGGTTGAGAGATACAGCCTTCTTACCCCTGCAGCCCAGTGGTCTGCCTCCTTGTGTTCTTTGCTCCTTTCGACTTCTAGTTGGAATGTCGAGGGGAGGGGAAGAAAAGCTAAGGCATTCATGGTATATCTTAGTATATACCTACAGGGAATGATACTCCACCTTTTCCCTGTTTTTTCGCCAAGTTCTCGGGGGTTTGAGCTAACATTCCCATTTCAGGGATTGCCTTTCATTGACTGTCCTGAGTGGTCAGCTATGTCTGGTTCTTTGGCACATAGGGTGTGTCACAGATCTTGCCAATGTTGCTGATTCTTCAAGCTTTGCTCCGGTTTTTCTGCCCATTGTGCTTATCAGCCAAACATGGGGCACACTTCTACAAATGCATTCTGTCCTTCAGATGCCAGTGGACTGCAGATTCTCTCTGGAGAGCTCTCGGGGGGGCCCCAGTTGATTTTTCTGTTGTCTTGTGACGTCGAAGGAAACTGTGGTCTTCGTCCAAGAGTTCTTCTCTTGTTTGCTTCTCTAGACCTTTTTCTGTTTCCAGGAGGTTCTAGACCTTTTAGGGTTTACTGATCCAAAACGCTGCTTGTAATATTTTCTGTGATGCGGAGTATGTTTCTTGCTGACATAAGAACACTAAAGATTAAACTTAGACAAAAAGAGAGAACTTGGTGCAAGCAACCCACCCCATAGCATTCTGCCAGTTACAAAACTGTCTTACACCTCTATAGACTCTCTACCCTAAAGCACAAACAAGATTTCTACGCTGCCAAGATCCATGTCTACAGATACAACCCCAAAGCGCGCTTCTCTTACATTTCAGGGCTCACCAATCCTACCTCGCCCAACATAACGGACTCTGATGCCAACGCTAAGTGTGAAGAACTCGCACACTACTTTCACAATAAAATTAAGAATCTTCTGTCTAGATTCCCTGACTCCTCTCTCTCTCTCTTCCGTTAAACCCTGTCCCTTCCACCCCTGCCCTTGTCTCCCTTGACATCACCTCCTCCAAAGAAGTAGAATCCATACTCAAAAAGCTCAAACCTGCTTCCCACCCGAGCGATACTATTCCCCCCAAAGCACTTCTTTCCGTCCCTAACTCCATATCCAAAGCAATAGCGGACATAATCAACTGTTCTCTATCTACAGGCTCTGTCCCCGACACGCTTAAACAAGCAGTGATCAAAACCCTACTTAAGAAACCATCTCTTGACCCACGAGACCCGGCAAACTTCCGGCCCATCTCAAACCTCCCCTTCATTGCCAAGATAATGGAAAGAGTAGTCAACTCATAGCTCATGGACTACCTAGAAAACCACAATATTCTCCACGCTTCACAATTCGGTTTCCGAAAACACTTCAATACGGAATCTCTCCTTCTCACCCTTTCAGACTACCTCCTCATAGGAATGGACCAGGGCCGTAGCTACCTCCTCGCCCTCCTAGATATTTCAGCAGCTTTTGACACCACATGTCATAACCACCTCCTTGCTCGCCTAGAAGTCATCGGTATCTCTGGCCTAGCGCTATCATGGCTCAAGTCCTACTTATCCAATAGAAAATTCTCAGTCAAAATTGGCAACGCAATTTCCACCCCTCACCCCCTGCATCAAGGAGTCCCACAAGGCTCCTCCCTCTCCTCCACCCTTTTCAACATCTACCTTACGCCCCTATGCCATCTACTTTCCGACCTCAACCTTAAATTCTTTCTTTACGCTGATGATGTCCAAATCATCATCCCCATCCACACCTCCATCTCTGACGCTCTAAAGCATTGGGAAACCTGCCTTACATCTATAAATTCCCTGCTTACCAACCTCCACCTTGCCCTGAATACAAATAAAACTGAACTCCTCCTCATCTCCTCGCACTCTTCCCCTAAACCCCCAATATCTATAGACCCGGCCTGCAAATCTATCACAGATCAACCTTTTGTAAGAGAGTTGGAGTCCTACTGACCAACAGTTAAACATGAAAAAATGTGAGCTCTATACTCAAGGATGGCTGCTTCAGACTTAATGTCTTAAAAAAACTCAAGCCCCTATTACACACACAAGACTTCCGCACAGTGATCCAAACCTCCCTTCTTTCCAAACTTGATTATTGTAATTCACTCCTCTTAGGACTCCCCTACTCTACAGTAAAACCTCTGCAAATGTTGCAAAATGCATCTACCAGAATCATCTCCAACGCATGTAAAACAGACCACATCACCCCCATTCTTAAGGACCTCCACTGGCTCCCCATCCCCTCCAGAATAATCTATAAAATACTAACCACCATACACAAATCCATGCATTCTCACAATTCCCACTGGCTTGACATATCCTTCAGCCCCGTGCAGAATAATCGACCCACAAGAACAGTCCATAAAGGAACCCTGCATGTACCTTCTCTAAAAATAGCACACCTCTCCTCAACCAGAGACCGTGCCTTATCTATTGCAGGACCTACACGATGGAATGCCTTGCCCACGGTGCTCCGCCTAGAAGCTTGCCCAATCAAATTCAAAAAGAAACTTAAAACATGGCTGTTTCAACAGGCCTATCCGGACTAGCTCTACTCCTCCCTCCCCCCCCCCCCCCTTTGACTTTTGCCTTCGACACACCCTAGCTGAACGTACGATCCTTTTATTACCACCTTCGTCCTCACTAAGAGCCAACCCACCCTTTAAGATGTTACCTTGTTACCTCTTGCAGTTATATTTTGTATTGTTACTCTTGCAGTTTGACCTGTACTTCCAGTGCTTTACTGTGTTGTTCCTTCCGTAACTCCCTGTTATATGATGTATTTTCACTCCTATTGTTAAAAATGTGAACCGACATGTTTCCTACTAATGCCGGTATAAAAAAAAGTTTATAAATAAATACATAAATTTGCTTCACTCCTCTGCCTTAGGCACTTCTACTACGCGTTGGGATTTTGTCTTTTTTCTATGGTTTTCTCTTTGTAGAACCCAGCTATTTTCCTGTCTAGACCCCATTGTGGGTTGGCTGTCTCGCAGGCAAAAGGAAGAGAGGTGGTGCTTTACAGCATTGCGCGGTTTCCCGCTTTGTCCTTCTCAGACAACCTATAGCTTGGGAATCACCCATATGTGTGAGGACTACCATCCTGCTTGTCCTCTGAGAAAGCAGAGTTGCTTACCTGTAACAGGTGTTCTCCTAGGACAGCAGGATGTTAGTCCTCACGAAACCCACCCACCACCCCTGGGAGTTGGTTTCTCTGTGTTAGCTCTATCATGTACTGAGGGACTCTGCCTAGGGGGCAGAATGATGACTACAGCTGCACATGTTTAGCAGGGCATATTTGAGATCAGTTTTGGACCGGGCTTCTTACAAAGATGTCACCCATGTGTGAGGACTAACATCCTCTGAGAACACCTGTTGCAGGTAAGCAACTCTGCTTTCCCTCTATGCAACCAGCATTAAGCCCATGCTATATGGGAGGAAATCTTACAAGGCACCTTAAATTTAACTAACAAATGTGTTGCTGACTTTGAAAAACCCCTTTGCTTGCCCTGGGTGACAGCAGGCAGGCCTTTGGGAATATTCTGTTAATCTAATGACTATGCTGCATTGTCCAAAGCCATGCTATATTTTTTTAACAATGGTTTCTTTACCTTCTCTATCCTAAATGTTCAGTAAATTCCATGTTTCTAACAGGAAAGCACTGTTGCTTTTGGATGTTTGATATATCAACCTTGGCGGGGGGAGGGGAGAGGGCAGTAATGTTATATTTTAAGAGGCACTGGCCCCTGCCCTAAGCACATCTGAACTTTTTATAGTACCTACAAAATTTATATTGATAGTGGGTTTATTAAAAACATGAAGGGAGTAAAGTTCCCCCATGGCCTGCAGTGGGCAAGTCTACTGCTGTGCCGCTGCAGGTAGCAGCATGGTACAGGGTATGAAGGGGTGGGAGAGGGGTTTTGGCCAATCAAGAATTTTGTTTGACTGGCCTGATGACTTAATGACACTACTTCCATGTAGGAGATCTGAGTTTGAATTCTAAGCCTGATTTCTGTTTCCTGGCTGGGGATACTGCAGTGTGTCCATGCCCTATCCTCTCTTTGAGGGAGAAAGGGAGTCCTGCCCATCATGCAACAGCAACACCTAATGGCCAGACTCAAGTTGTATGTCTACCAGATTCTGGAGGGAGCCAAGGACTTTGGCTAGAATGATGGGGGAGGCAAGTAAAGGTTTAACAATGGAGGCTGAAAGTCCAAAGAAGCAGGATGAAACTGGAATAACAAAGACGGAAAAGGATTTGCTTAGCTGAAAACCCTCTTGGTGCTTGGTGTGTCACAGCATGACAACTCCAGACTCCTGTGAAGAGTGAATCAAGAACAGTTTTAGATTTTATTGGAAACTTTACTTTTAATACATTCTGGCTACCTGTTTCCATCTAATTCTGTATGAAAAGAGAGAAAAGATTAGACATGCATGTTCCTTCATTTCATGTAACAAGCAGTTGAAACATTTTTTTCTAAGTTTTTACACTGTAAATATTGTCTCCTGATTTATTTTTAACACCATGTAGAGCAGGAATTTGCCATATATGAGAAACTATTACTATCATCTTGCTGTTAAGAAAAATTTGCCCTTCAAGCAGCTTGGGCTCTGCTCTCCAGTATTTGTTACTTTATATATTTAATATGGCATTCGCCTGCATACTTTAATATCATGCTGCCCAGCAAGAGAACAGAAGAAAACAGGAAAAAAAACACAAAGCTGGAAAGAGACTGTTTATGCTAATGAAGTGCTCAGGAGCCTCCATTGGCAGAGCAATTCCCAGGGTGTAAGAATCCTCAGACGGAATGAGTGCCTGGAGCGTTTTTCCCATCTCTTGTTGCCAAGTTAGCATGAACTCTCTTACAGCACATCACCAAAGTGGGATTTGCTCCCAGCTTTAGTGTGTCAGTCTGTGTGAAGCCTTCAGGGATACCTGAACCTGTGCAAAATAAATTTAACTCTGACTCCTCCTCCCCCATACATCCCGTAATCTGTACAGAAATCTTGTCATTTGGACTTAACACAGCATAAAAGCAACCATTACAGTTATGTGGCCCAAATCTCTAGTTAAATAAGATGCTGTCTTTCACTTTTACTGCCGAGTCTGTAACATATCAGAATATATTCTCTGTCTGGCATGGAGAAACACATGAACTTGCACACATTTACATAAAAGTATATCTTGTAGCATTGTGTTAGAAATTACAGAAAATTAATTTTTGTGGGGGTTACAGGCTCCCGGTATTTTTCGGTCACAGCTGTCATGTTAAGGTGACCTTGTAATGTTGCTCTCCTTCAGGTAACAGAGGAACCACAGCGGGCAGCTCAGGGGATGCTCTTGGAAAGGCATTAGCTTCAGTAAGAACTGTTTTTTGTGGTATTTTTTTGTGCATTTTTTAATCAATTCTTGTTTGTCTCCCTCCCATGCAAACAATAGACCTGAGCATCCCTAATAAGTTATGTTCCTGTGTCTTTTGGTTCTGCTTTTTATCTTGAGGATAGTTCTGAAATTAGATATTGGAGCTGGGGGGGGGGGGGGGGGGAGAGAGAGTATGGGAGGTGGAGCAAGGAGAGAGTTGACATTCAAGTCGTGCCAGTGGTGTAAATTGGCCCCCAGATACTGAGTTCTGGCCTTTAATATAGGAGCTAAATTAAAGCATATCTCCTCCCCTGTTGATAATCTGTATCTTTGTATTTAGTGCTTTACAGCAGGATCACCCTGCTATATTACATTCCTTGTGGACAGGTTTAGTGGCTGTCTGTCAATGTAATGCAATCTGACAGTTTAAAATATATATTTAAAAACATTATTTGACTGCCTGACTACTTCCCCAGATTCCTCTAGCGATTCTAATACCTGCCTCTGCCTCCTTCTCCTCCCCCCCCCAACCCAAAAAAAAAAAACCTGGGCTGAGAATTAAGAGAAATCTCCAAGACTGAACTCTTCAGCATGCTACTGCCAGCAGGTCTTACCCTTGTTCCAGGGTGTGGAGTAATAGACAGGAAACCTTTATAATGGATTGGCAGCAGTACCCTTAGTTGAGTCTTAGGGTCTCACCAGGTCCATTCCCTATGGACAATATGTGGGAAAACCTTCATGTTCACTTGATCAGCCAATTTAGATCTTCTCTAAAAGCACCAATGTTGACACTTTGCAAGTTGCGTGCTTTATTTTCCTGCCCTTGGGTTGCCATTCTCCTGCCACTGTCATAGCACCATCCCCTCTCCTGCCATTTTTCTGTATCGCAGCAGGATGGTGACTGCGCCGAAGGTGAGAGAGGTCAGCAGCAGGTGGTGGCACATGTGCTCCCTTCAGTTGAAGGCAATAGCGAGTTTCCAAATCAGTCCTCCCTAACTGCTTTCTGGCCTTGCTACAGAGTACGTAACTTAAAATCTCCTTTGTGTGACTCTTTCCTCTGCTACCTTCAGCTACAACCTTGGAGGCATTAAAGGAAAAGGGTTACATGGATGTGTCACTTTGTGGTGGTCATGGGATTTCATGCACATTTCAGGTGATTGTGTTGTCCCACTTATTCATTGTGAGCACTTGGTTTTATGTGCATTGGTGTGCATTTATTTGGTTCCCTCCAAAAATATATTCTCTTAATGTTGTGTACTTTTTTGGGTTTTCAGGTCTCATCTACTTTGTCATATTTCGCTGATAGCACCAGATTATTGGGGCAAGCCGAGTCAGGACTGATTTTCTCCCCAGTGCATGTGTGGACTCGTCCCTAGAAAACTAGGATTTACAAATCTGTAGACACAACTGGGAAAAACCAAGACTGGTTCAGCCTGTCCCTGATTACCTGGAGCCATCTGATAATCCTAGAGACTCTTATAACAGGAGAAAAAATTACCAGCTAAGTGATTTATACTTGTAAACAGAGCAGATGTGACTTGGAAACACAGAGCAGGTGCACAGAGAACCTATACTAGATCACTGTGGTACTGGACAGACACTTTGAAGAGCCCTCTCAAACTAGAAAGAAGGTTTGGGGTGTGCATTTTGGGAGGCAAGAACACTTTTTTTTTTTTCCTGTTTCTAGGAGGGCTGTATTGCGTGCTAATCAGTATTCTGTGTTCAGATTTATTCCCCAGATCATTCTAGCAATAATTTCTCCTCAAACCCCTCCACACCAGTGGGATCCCCTCAGGGACTGGCAGGTATGTATATGTGCATTGAAGATGCTTATTTTTTTTTAATGTATTTAATTGCTTGGTTGTTTGGTATGAGGGGGGAGGGGGACTAAATGGAGCAGTTCTCTAAGGATTCCTGAACTGAATGGAAAATAGTGCAGCGTACAAACAAGTCCCATGTGAAAGCATGGAGGGGGAGTTGGTTATGGAAATGCATTTTTGCTTTTCAGTAAGTCATTACTTGATTCCTTCCTGATCTGAAGCCTGGGACTTGCAGGTTGATTACTCTTGGCTGCCTTCTACCCCCCCCCCCCCCCACCACTTTTTTTTTTAAATCTGAAAGTTTAAAGAAAAATGTAAATCTTAGTAAGAATGCAGTTTATTTATTTTCAGCTTGCTTGCAGCCTAATGCAGTTTTTGCGTGCTGTGGAAACCACAGCATGCCTTAAACGTATGCAGCCACATCTGGTGTGGATGGCTATGCATATTATGACTATTTCCAAAGGAACATTATTAATATTACTTGATTGATTAGATAACGTGATGCACAGTGATGTAAAAAAAAACTTGGCCACTGTTGCAGAAAAAAATGGCTTGGCAAAGTCGAGGAAGCAATATAATGAGAAGATAAAAGCTGTGGATAGTCAGTCTGCAGTAAGTTAAATCCCAAAAAGATGCCCAAAGTTCCCTACTTCTGCTTTACTGTGAGTGCACCAACTATAATTCCTAAAGCTAGTACACGTGACTTCTTTATGATAAAGCTGCAATAATCTCATCCAACAGCATGTAATCAGTCAGCATGCCTGTTAAATTGTTGAGATCACATATGGAGATAGCTCTCCCAAAAAGCTTGCATTTTACATTATAATATGGGGGAAGGTTAAGTGAATGGTAGAGATCAGATTGCAACAAGACTGTGTATCTTAGCTTTAGACTCTTAAATAACCACATTGCTGTGCAGTATTTTTTATATTAATTTTTCTTAGTCCTTTCTTTTTATTAGTTTGTGTGGTTGGAGAGGGAAGAGGCTATAAAGTGGGGAGGGCTATGAAAAATTCTCTTTGTACTGGTTCCTCTACAAGTGAAAAACCAATTGGGTTTTCTTGATATGTGGTGCTACAGACCTAGCTGAGTTGCCATTAGCAAAATAATGGCTGGGGGGTGGGTAAGAGGAGGAGAAGGGCTAAGAAGATGGTAGGGCATGGTGTCTGTAACCTGCCATTCAGCAGCAGTGCTACAGAATATCTGCTTTTCATTTAGACCTGTGAATCCTCCTTGCACAGAGTGTGCCTATGCCGAGTGCTGGTGTATACATGCAAACGTAGTTAGTGTATGGCCCAGAGTCATCTTCAGTAGCCAATATGTTAGTGCCATCTAGTGTCTCAATGGGTATTGCATTAAATAAAGTCACTATTTTCAGGCACGTCGCAGTGGCCCCGAGCAGGTGGACAAGGTGCCTTATCTCCTAATTATGAAGGGACTCTACATACTTTAGTAAGTATTTCAGAAGGAATAGTGTTGTGGCATTTCTCTAGTCTGTCCTATTCATCCAGAATGTGTTCAAATAGAAAAATTCATTATCCTTGACCACCTTATTAGAAACCCAGCTGCACGACTTCCGAATTATCTCCTCTTTCTCTCTGGTTATAAACTGATGAGTTCTTCCCATGTGTGCCAAGTTATGGTTAAGAAAGCAAACACTCTTGCTTAAAGGGGTCTCTTCAAAGGGAAATTCTCAATATGTACAGTTTAGAACCTTTAGTGATGTCTGAGGAAAATCAGGCTTCTTACTTTTTGTCTTAGATCGCCGTCTTCCTTGGACACATGCACTTCCAGCCCAGCTAGCATCTGCTATATCCCTGCTTGCTGCCGTTTGTGGCTGACAGTAGTAAAGCTGAGACAAGAGTGCTAGGAGTACTTCTTCCTTGCTTCCACCCCATATTAAATTCAAACCTCCCTCCTTTCTTACCCAGCCATCACAATGATAGCGTTCAGTAGGGTGCCACAGACAGTAACTCCTTTTTGAAACATGATGCATGTGCACCCTGAGTCTGCCTTCTGTAAGTGTTTTTGTGAAGAGGCTGGAGTTCCTGCCCTGACTAGCCTCAGAAGCTGAACTAGGGTCTCCCACATAGCAGTGCCCCAGATTTTTGGTGGGCTGCTACATCTTAATTTTTATTTGCATATTTCTCACCTTTTTCCTTAACTATATAGCTCAAGTTCCTGTTTTTAATATTTTAATTTTCTTATTAATTTTAGATGTTCTCTTTAAGAATTTTATTTGCTCTTATTCAGTTTAAATGTTTAAGAATTTTATATATTATGATTTGAATTTCCAAATATAAATCATAATGTTTTTAATTGTGCATTTGATAACGAGTTGTAAACTGATGTGATGTTTCCTACGAACGTCGGTATAAAAAAACCAATAAATAAAATAAACCTTTATCTCCATTATTCCAATATTACCCCATTGCTAAGGCTAAGATATAATAAAAAGAATTGCCTTTACTTGCAATTCTTTAACTGCAATCCATGAAATTGTTTATTGGAGAGAGGTACAATGTGTAGTATATACAGGATTGTAGTTTTTGTTTATGCTATAAACAAATCCAATTTACTTTATACATGTTGTTTCTAAAGCAAAACAAGATGGAAGACCGCTTGGACGAAGCCATCCATGTGTTGAGGAATCATGCAGTGGGACAGAATGCCCCCATGCCTGGTAATCACAGTGACATGCACAGCCTGCTGGGAGCGGCTCAAGGCCACAGCGGTGGAGCAGTGACTGGGCTGGGCCAGGGTTTCTCCCCTGCAGTCATGTCTCTAGGGAGCAGGCATTCGAGTCTGGTGAGTGTAAACTTGTTGGTGCAGGTTACGGGCAGACTAGACTGAGTGAGTTCTTGGTTTTATAGCTGCTGCTATTTGGCAGGCTCCCTGAGCTAGGCTAAAGCTGACCAAGTCCATAGGGCCACTCCTCACTCCTACATTTCCATTGGTAAGCTGCTTGTTCCCTGTATGTACCCGGATCAGTCCAGACTCCTGGGTTTTGCCCCCCCCCCCCCCCCCTAGCAGATGGAGACAGAAGGTTTCAAAACAAACTCCGCCTTAAATAGGATAGTGCCACCTACAGTCCGGCAGTATTCCTCTGTCTCCAGCAGATGGTGGAGGTGCAAAACCTACAGTCTGGTCTGTGTGATTAGTTTTCTTAGGAAAGTTAGTCAGTTAGGTGATATTTTTCTTTCTGACTTAGTTAACTTTGTGGTTTAAAAAAAAAAAGTTTAAATTTACTTTTGTGGTAATGGCGCAATGCGGTCCATGACATGATGCAGATGGAGGCCCTGGCAGCACGACATTCTCCTACCTCAAGGACACACTTTTTACACGTGTGGGACTTGTATTTGCACACCCTGCCCCATAGAGCACGGAATATGATATTAAATACATTGTAAGATGTATCACTGACTGTCAATTTGGATTCAAGGTATGATCCTGGACCTGCACTCATATAGGGAAGGGGGGGAGGGGGTTTAGCAATACGTACACCTTTGGCTATTAGGGGCAGGGCGTGTCAGACAATGCCAGCCCTGACATGCCGTGATACTTTGTATCTTTCTTGGATTTTGGTATTGGACGATAGGGAAAGGTGGGGGTTGGGGTTGGGGATTGCCTCCAGAATAACCCACAACAAATTGAAAAATGTTATGCAATGTTATGTTTGCTTTGTATTTTATTGGTATTTAATAAACATATTACACATTTACTTTTGTTTTCAGTAGTGGGTCGGCTCTCTATCTCCTCCCTGTATTTTTCGCTGCATTCTTGGTACGGGGGGGGTGTCTGTTTCGCTAATTTTGTGTTCGCTGGATTTCTCTTCTCCCGATGCGGGCTGCCTCGTGCCGCGCGTGCGGCTCGGCCTGTGCGCGTCTCTTGCGTGAGGGACTTTGTTCAGCATGTTTGCCGGGGAGTGGGTTCCTCCGGTGCCTCAGAAATAAAAAAAAAAAAATAGCAAATAGTAAGTCTGCCTGTTTTTCTTCACTAACAGCTGATACTGTGCAGGCTGGAATTGATCTATTCCCGATCAGCGCGGGAACGGAAGCCATTTTGCAGTCAGATCTGCTACTCAGGCAGCCATGGAGGAGGGGTTGTTACCGCCTCTTTCTCCTTAGCAGAGGTTTCCTGGGGAAAGGGAACCTTTGCAGCCTGATTCCCCTGCCACGGAGGATAGCCCCGAGGGGGCTTCTGATTCCTCTTCCTCTTTTTCATCTGAGTTTGTCTTATTGCTGCATAAGATGTTTAAACTGAGGAAGTCAGGAAGGTAGCACGCTGGGGGGAAATTTGCCGCTCTGGGGGCTAAGTCTCGGGCTAAGAAGCGCGGTGGACCTCTGGGCGATGCGGGACCATCTAAGCCTAAGTGTCTTCTCCGTACTGGGGTCCCTCAGCCAGATACTGATACTTCCGGGCAGGATACAGACCCAGGGGATCCAGACCCTCAGTCCCAGCTCCCGCGGGGAGGGGGGTGGATGCGAACCCTGATCTACAGCAGTAGGGGGCAGCAAGTGACTCGCAGGTTGCAGAGGGAGATGACCCTAAGGTGGTCCACCTCTTTAGCAAAAGAGGAGCTTAGGCCTCTCATCCCTGCTATTCTAGCTGAGCTGGGCATTGACATTCCGCCTGAGGAGTCTAAGATAGGTACTATGGAGCCTGTTTTGTTGGACCCAAAAAACACAAAGGAAGGCGATCTATAACAGCCGTCAGGATGAAAAGAAAAGAATAGATGCCTGTAGTCTAAAATTAATCCTTTATTGAAGTGGAGACACAATAAAGGATTAATTTTAGACTACAGGCATCTATTCTTTTCTTTTCATCCTGTTTTGTTGGGCCTGAAAGGTCCTGCAACTGCCTTTCCCTTTCATTTTTCGGCTAATGACTTGCTGTTCCGGGAATGGGATACCCTGGATCTTGGTTTGAAGGTGGGTAAGGCCATGGATAAGCTACATCCTCTGCCAGAGGAGGCTTTGGATATGCTGTGAGTGCCCAAGGTAGAAGTGGCGGTGTCCGCCATTACCAAGAAGACCACAATCCCAGTTACAGGAGTAACTGCGCTCAAGGACCTGCAGGACAGGAAGTTAGAGGTTCAGCTTAAGAGTATATTTGAGGGCTCCGCCCTGGGTGTTAGGGCAGCTATGTGCAGCAACTTTGCAATGAGAGCGGGCCTTCGCTGGGTACAACAATTACAAGCCAGTGCTGGCCTCAGATGCGGAAGCTGCCCAGGCGGGCCGTCTGGAAGCCTCTGTGGCCTACTATGTTGATGCTTTTCACGATCTGTTGCGGACAGTCTCACTCGCAGACTCTTGTGGTTACGAAACTGGTCAGCGGACGTGTCCTCCAAGGCTCAGTTGGGTTCTCTGCCCTTCAAGGGGAAGCTATTTTTTGGAAAAGTCTTTGAATCATATCTTCCATCTATGGGCGACAATAAGGTTCATCGGTTGCCGGAGGTCAGATGTAGGTCACGAGGTTCCTTCTCATCCCGGGCCAGATTCAGAGGGAATCTGCAATATTGACCAGCTAAAGCACCTAGCTCTTTCTTTCGTCAAGCACAAACAAAGCAGCAGTCTTGGTTCCAGCCTTTTCGTGGCCGAAGATTCGGCAGAGCCGGTTCTGCCCAGACTACTCCTGGGACCAAATCTTCACAATGAAGTGGCGCCGGTCCATTCCTCGGTGTCGGCGGTAGGGGGCAGACTATCCCTATTTTTCGAGGAATGGGCCAAGATCACAATGGATCAGTGGGTGTTGACTGATAAGACAAGGCTTCGCTTTAGATTTTGCATGGCGCCCTCAGGACCGGTTTCTCGTCTCTACCTGCGGTTACGCAGCCAAGCGACAGGCGGTTCGGGGTACCTAGCAGCGTCTTCTTCAATTAGAGGCCATCGTCCCAGTGCCCTCAGTGACAAGAAGGAAGGGTCGGTACTCCATTTACTTCATAGTACCAAAGAAGGACAGGTCTTTCTGGCCCATTCTGGACCTCAAAAGTGTAAACAGATGCCTGAGTGCCAAGGTTTCGCATAGAAACGCTCCGGTCTGTCATTGCCTCGGTGAGAGAGGGAGAGTTCCTGGCATCCCTAGATCTCACGGAGGCGTATCTTCATATCGGCATACGATCGGCTCACCAGCGGTTTCTTCGCTTTTCGATACTGGGCCAGCACTTTCAGTTTCGAGCTCTTCCCTTTGGTCTTGCCACTGCGCCCAGGGCATTCACCAAGGGTAATGGTGGTGGTGGCGGCCCTTCTCAGGAGGGAAGGACTTCTGGTGCATCCCTACTTGGACGACTGGTTAATTCGTGTGAAATCTGAGTCGCTTGCTTGGATGGCAGTTCACAGGGTTCTCCAGCTCCTGCAGTCTCTCCTAAGAGCAGGCTCAAGCCCTCTCAGTCCCTGGAATATTTGGGGGCACTGTTAGACACTCAGCAGGGCAGGGTATTTCTTACCACAGAACACATTTCCAAGCTACAAGCCCAAGTCAGAGGCTTATTGCTCAAGCGTCCTCCCAGGGTACGAGATTACTTGCAGGTCCTGGCTTGATGACTTCAACCTTGGAATTGGTACCCTGGGCCTTTGCTCATATGCGGCCTTTATAGTCCACGTTGCTTTCCTGTTGGAATCCTGTTTCCAAGCTGTTTCATCTTCCGTCTCGATTGGTGGCTGGTTATGGACAATCTCTCCCGTGGAGTCCCCCTGGAAGTGCCAGATTGGACAGAGGTTACCACGGGTGCCAGTCTCTCCGGTGGGGGGGGGGGGGGGCGGGCGGTATGCATGGGGAAATCGGTTCAGGGACTATGGTCTCCCGAAGAGTCATAGTGGTCGATCAATTGGCTGGAGACTCGAGCGGTGTGGTTAGCGTTGCAAGCGTTCTGTCCTCTCATCCAGGAGATGGCGGTCAGAATTCTGTCAGACAATGCGACCACAGTAGCGTATATCAATCGCCAAGGAAGAACCAAGGGTCAACCCGTGGCGGTGGAGGCTGATCAGCTGGGCGGAACAACATTTGGTCAGCATAGCGGCGTCTCAAATCACCGGCGTGGTCAACGTGCAGGCAGATTTTCTTAGCAGACACCGTCTCGATCCCGGGGAATGGGAGTTGGCAGACACAGCTTTTCAGCTCATAAACTGGGCCTGGGGCATGCCCAGCATGGATCTCATGGCGATGTTTCAGAATGCCAAAGCTCCGCAGTTCTACGGCCATCGCAGAGAGACAGGAGCAGAAGGGGTAGATGCCCTAGCCCACCGAGATTCTGCTGTACATATTCCCGCCTTGGCCATTGATCGGCAAGGTACTCCGGCGCATAGAGATTCACCCGATGGAGGTAATCCTGGTAGCTCTGGAGTGGCCGAGACTTCCTTGGTTTGCAGATCTCCTCAAACTGGTGGTGGAAGGGCCGCTGTGGTTTCCAACTCTGCCAGACCTACTGCATCCAGCATCCCATCTGTTTGGAAGAAGTAGAGTGCTTTTGTTTAGCGGCATGGCTTTTGAAAGGCAATGCTTAAGTCGTAAAGGTTATTCTCCCGCCGTGGTGACTATACTGTTAAGCTCGCGTAAGACATCCACCAACCTAGCGTACGTTAAAGTATGGAAGATTTTTGAATCTTGGTGTCTAGCCAGGGAGGTGGCTCCCACTAGAGCTTCAGTGTTGGATATCCTCTGTTTTCTTCAAAATGGTCTCACCAAGGGCTTGTCATGTAGTTCTCTGAGGGTACAGGTCGCGGCGCTTGGCTGTTTGCGTGGTACTATTCACGGCATAGCTTTGGCGGCACATCCAGATGTGGTTCAGTTTCTCTGGGGAGCTAAGCACTTGCGTCCTCCGGTGAGGCATCCTTGTCCGTCTTAGAATTTGAATTTAGTTCTCTCAGCACTGTGCTTGGTGCCATTTGAGCCTTTGAAAAGGACAACTCTGAAGGACCTTACCTTGAAAGTAATCTTCCTGGTAGCCATCACGTCGGCTAGTAGAGTGTCAGAACTCCAAGCTCTTTACTGTAGAGAGCCGTTTTTACGGATTTCGGATGTTTCATTGCGGACTGTGCCTTCCTTTCTTCTGAAAGTGGTTTCTGCCTTTCATATCAACCAATCGGTGGAGCTCCCGGCTTTCACGGACTTAGATCAGTCGTATCCTTTGTCTGGGGATTTGCAGAGGCTGGACATTCGCAGAGCATTGCTACGTTATTTGGAGGCTACTAATGACTTTCGGCTGACAGACCATCTTTTTGTACTGTGGAGTGGTCCTAAACGTGGTCGGATGGCGTCCAAAACTACCATAGCTCGCTGGTTGAAGGAGGCCATTAGCTCGGCCTATTTATTGCGTGATAAAACTCTTCCAGTGGGGCTTCATGCCCATTCTACTCGTTCACAAGCGGCGTCTTGGGCGGAGTGCCAGATGGTATCACTGCAGGAGAAATCTGTAGGGCGGCTACTTGGAAATCCTTGCATACCTTTGCGAGGCATTACAAACTGGATGTGCAAGCACCAGGGTCTGGAGGGTTTGGAGAAGGTGTGTGGCGAGTGTGCCTCTCCGGATCCCATCCCAAGTAGGACAGCTCTGGTACATCCCAGGAGTCTGGACTGATCCGGGTATGTACAGGGAAAGGAAAATTAGTTTCTTACCTGATAATTTTCGTTCCTGTAGTACCACGGGTCAGTCCAGAGTCCCGCCCGTCAGAAGCATGGAAGTTAGGGAGAGTCCACTTGATCGTTATTTAATCTTTTGTCAGATCTGCAGAAAAAATTTTTGTTTTGGATTGCCCTTGTTTAAGTGGGTCCACAGGTTCAGTTCCTAGAGGGGTTCAGTGACCCGGTTATTTTCTTTTTCTGGTTGAGAGGTTCTTGTACATAGTTATAGTGGTCTTGAGCCATTTTGCTTTGACATTGAGTAATACTGCTGGACTGTAGGTGGCACCATCCTATTTAAGGCAGAGTTTGTTTTGAAAACTTCTGTCTCCATCTGCTGGGGGGGGCAAAACCCAGGAGTCTGGACTGATCCGTGGTACTACAGGAACGAAAATTATCAGGTAAGAAACTAATTTTCCTTTAGCCAGTATGGAAAACATTTTTAGACCATAAGATGAAAATCCATTGCACTTCCTCATTTCATTACTATGAGGCTGATGTACTTAAAGGTGCATTTCCTCTTCGTCCTGCCAGACAAGTAGGTAACACTCGTGCCACCAGCATGAGGAGGTAGAGAAAAAAAACTTCCTTTTCTGATGTCATGTGAGCCTATGAATCCTGGGATAGGAGGATAACTTGTCAGTAGTGCTCTTCTTTCAGCTGGTGGGATCTGCTCTGGGTTAGCAAAAAAGGAGATAGGGCAAAGGCCCATTGGTTGGTCAGTTCCCCCAAGAAAGGAAAGTGAGCCGAGAATAACTGTTCTTCCTCTCTGAAAAGAAAATTGGGGGAGAGAAAATCCAGTTTCCATTTGGGCTTGGTGAAATTTTAGATTTCACCTTGATTTGTAAATGCAATAAGGTGTGAAAAATGCACCATTAGTGCAATTGTGGTGTTGGCGCATTTAAAGAACATTGTTTTGCTTGCAAAGGCAAAATATATAATGAGCAGAAAAATGATGGAAATTAGCTCAGTACATAAGATTCTTATAGTTAAATTTAACTTGCATGAAACTCAGCTACATCTCAGGGAAGTGTAGTATTTGTGACTAGCCAATGATTTTCTGTAAAATTTATCACCCAAAATTGCTTGTGAATATGATTTTCTGTAATATGAAACTGGCCTGGTATCATGAGAAAAATCTTGTTCCTCTTGATCCAGTCAAACCAGTCCAGACGCATGGGTGATGCTTCCCAACCATTAAATGGAGAGAGACTAACAGGTTTGCTGACAAAGAACATAAGGCTTGCCATACTGGGTCAGACCAAGGGTACATCAAGCCCAATATCCTGTTTCCAACAGTGGCCAAGCCAGGTCACAAGTACCTGGCAGGATCCCAAGGGGTAGATATAAACAGTTTGGAATATCCCAGCAATAAACAGTGGATTTCTGCAGCTCTACCTTAATTGTTAATGGACTTTTCACCCAGGAACTTATCTAAATATTTTCTTGCGGGTAGCCAGATGGACTCGGGACCAGTGAGTTATTTGTTCTCTGCTAGCACATGGGAGACTGAATCAGGTTTCAAAGCTGACGTCACCCTAGATATACCCCAACAATGACCTCAGCTCTTCAGTATCTGTCTCCTAGCAGCACAAAGAAATTTTTACCTTCACTTTAAAAGATCAAGCCCCGCTCTCCTGTGGTGATGGCTAAGGTTCCCTCCCCCAGTTGAGAATTCCTAAGGCGATTTCAGAGATCCCTCAGAGGTGTGCCTTTGTCCGGTAGCCAGTTCCCAGCGAGAACTTAGCTGCTGAAGCAGCTGAAAGGCAGCGGGTGCAGAAGCAGAATGCAGCAGTGAAGGCCAAAGCCTTCTCCCCCCGGCAGCCGGAGACTGTCTCTGTACTCACCATGTAAGCGCAGAGACCAGGTAAGTAGAGAAGAACTCCTCTGATCCAGAGACGTGGAAGGGCTTTGGTAAGTCTTTCCTCCGGTCTCGTTGCTCGGCATGCCATACCGACTTTGTTCCCAATCTCCGTTCAGGCGAGGGAATGGGTTTACGAGCAGATTGAGCGGTCCTCCAATGGGCTAGGCCCCGTTTTTCGGCTTGGTCGACTCTCCATGTGCATTTTCCCCCTTCAGCCGTCACTACGCATGGTGAGGGCCAGCCTTCTGTGCGCCTAACATGCGCGTAAATACACACATAGCTGCACGCATAACTTTGCGCACAATCTGCCGCTTACATATACGTGCGCCTAGGCAGGTCTGTGTGCGCACAATATACAATAACTGGCTAAATGCACAAACACACAGGCTATGGCCTGGCAGCAAAGAAGCTCAGGTGACACTCTCTCTGCGCAGCCTGCCATATTAGAGCCGCACAGTCTGACCTGGAATCTTGCCTGTGTGAGAAGGCCCAGGGGGAGGGCTGGATTCTCAAAAATTTTCCAAGCCCAGCCCATCCCAGTCTGAGGGACGGGTCAGCCGCGACCTTATCCGGTAGCTCCTGTAAGTGAGGTTAATTTAGCATGTAATGCCCACACTGTATGTGGTTTCAACTTGTTTCATTGCCTGTATGACATTTATTTAACATTTTTTATATGCAGTCGCTCAAAAGCCATTGAAACGGTTCACAACAAGTAAAATTAAAACATCATATATAGTAAAATTAACATACAAAATAAAACTTAAAAACTATCCCTCTTACATAAAATTACTATATACCAAAAATATTCCTAAAAACTTAACCCTCAGACAACTGATACAGCCTTGGTTTACTCTTATTGTCCTTGGGGTCCTGGGCTAGTAAACTCTCCCATCTTCAAGATGGACATCTACCTCATTCTCAGGTATGCTTCTATATATCGCCTCAGAACATGTACCATAATTAAAGTTTATGGAAAAAGTAGGGACAAGGCTGAGTGACAAAGCCCTCTGCTTATAAGTCTTCCCCCCCCCCCTCCAAATATTGGATACCCTGTCCAACTCAGCAGCTCTTCCAGTCCACTGTGTACATCATTTTGATTTACTTATTAAAAAATAAATAAAAATCAAGAAATGAATTGGAATCCACAACATTCTAAATGGTCAATAAGAATGTGAAGTTGGAGTTCCTCTAGCTAGAGGGACAAATTTCAAATACAAAGTCCATATATCCCCTGGGGGTCAGTCATCCACTTCCCTAGAGTAACTGTCCTGGAAAAGACTACTAAACAATTTTGCCAGCAAATTCTTCCAAAACATGCTTACTGCCCAGATCTCTATGCATCAATTCTATAGGGTGCAGTATCCTCATGGCTGTATTCTTTGGGTGGGGGTGGGGAGAGGTCGTTTTATAACCTCTGAACTTGTTGTTCACAGCTGCTTTTTAAAGATGGAAGGGTGCATTCATCACCACTTCTGTGTGTCTGAGCTTTTTCTGTGATTCCATTTTCACGCACCTCCTCATCTTCAATTGGAGCTTGGTGTGTGACATGGCTCGAGGCAAATAGCAGCCAAGTTGAGTTCCACAGTCAAAAATGGATTATGGTAGTCTACCCTCTCAAGGGCCCCCAACTTTTTTCTGTATTATGATTAGGGAGAGTGGGACCGGAAAACATCTAGATGTACATCTAGAAACAGAGCAGCCCCCACCGAAAAGTGAAACACAGAGTAGGCATAGCGTACTGCTCGAGACAGATCTGAACTGCACATGTCTGTGTATTGTACAGTAAAACCTCATCTGCAGCCCCAATTACTTGGGACAGATGGAAGACTGCTAAAAAGATCTGTTCTCCTGCACAGTTGCGTCTTCTCACCTTGGGGGAGAATTGCTTAAGCCTTACTCAAATTCCTTGCAGAGACAACATGGGTTGTACTAATTTTTTGGGGATGAGATAAGAGAAGTAATCCTATGATTTATTATATTTTATCTCTTGTTTCTCTGTACATAAGCATGTTGCTAGCAATAGTTTTGTTTTTACTCCATACATACATACATCAGAGGCTATAGTATTTTCTTGTATTGCCTGTGTCACTTAGTATATATTTTGCCAAATCTATTTTATAAATTCTTTTCTACTGATCTTGTGTCCACATCTCCTTCCCTGCATGATTTATGATTATTACAAGCCATTACAGCTTCTATACTTACATATGGTCATCTTTTCATAGAAGTCTATTAAGACCTTTTCAGCACTACCATTTGATGCTTCTTCCAGCCCTACATCTGCAACTATTTCTGATCAGACCCCAACAGCACAAGCACTGTCAGCCTGAGACTACACCTGGCATGTATCTAGCCCCAGGTTTTGATTCATCCGAACTCTGTTCTGGTGACAGACAACCCAAATCTTCTTAAAGCGAGAGGCCAAATAACCAAGGACCTCCAGGTCCTCCAAACTGTGGAGTCTGGTTACCAGTTGCATTTCTAACATGCTCCGCGCTACTCGAATCTTGATCAGCATCTTTCGCTTGACATAGCTGCACCAAGAAGTGCAATCGCTTCTTCACTAACAATCTGTAGAACCAGTCCCTGCATCCCAGCAAAGACAGGATTTCTGTTCCCAATATTTCCTCATCCCCAGGGAATCATGAGGATGGAAGTTCATTATAGTTCTCAGGCCCTTGAGCAGCTATCTGACAGGAGTTCCTAGTGAATTCAGTCAGCATGATTCTCCCTTAACAAGAACAGATGTATGCTTTCAATCTGAGAGACACACATTCATACATCAATTTCTTTCCCATTGGTGTTGCCTCTGCTTCAAGGTAGATTCTTCCAGGTACCAGTACAAGTACTGTTAGCCATCTTAGTAACTCAGTCTTTTTTAAGTGCTTTACAGTATTAGCTACACACCTGCATCAGGGGATTCAAATTTTTCCCATGCTTGGATGACTTGCTAGTCACTGTAGGTTCTCAAGAAAATGTGTTGGGGGTTTTTTTCCTTATACAATGCTCCATCTTATACAATGTTTTTTTTTCTGGTCAGTTTCGATAAGTGAAATCTACCACCTGCTCAGAGAATGAAACCCATTGGTGAATGGATGGTCTTGCTGCAGGGAGATGGATCAGACATATCATAATTTTGCTCATACACAAGTTATTGAATTCTCAGTAGGACAACCAGAGCAATTCTCAATGCATCAAGTCATATGGTGGCAACCATTGCACATGGCCCCACTGACCCACCTTTATATCCATTATCTACACTGGGGACTCTTCACTAAATCTTAATCAAAGTTTCCAAGATGAGATTTACACTACTGGTATAAGCCCAATGCATCAAAATGGAGCGCCTTTGTTCTCTCCCTCATCCAAGTCTTGCTAGTGACAGTGAATACCTTAAATGGGTGCTCACACTGGATCATTCCAACCCCAAGGCACCTGGTCTTGCGAGGTGAGCAACTTTTCAAATCTATCTTCTGAAGTTAATACAGGTCAGACATGCTCTGTCAACCAACATATATTTTTCTGGGGAAGAGCATCTTACTTCAAACAGCCTACCAGGTTATTTTGTCACCATACAGGGAGGTTCAGTATCATGACCACAATGCAAAAAGGCTTTAAAGATTGGCAGTTTGCACCACACATTGGCCTGTCCTGTAAGACATCTGTCTTCTAGAAGTCTCCAGCATTCTAGTGGTTTGTCACAGCAGACTATTCTGACTGCATGAGTAATCTTTGCAACAGTTAACAGCCAATAATTTATTCCACTGGGTGAGTGGCTCTTGTCTGACTGTTTTATGTTGGAGCAGAAAACTAGATCAATTTTTTTCCTTAATACTATCCAGCAATCTCAGAATAGCTCAGTGCACAAGCATCCTAGATGCTTTTCACCAATATCACTCATTGCTGGCATAATGCAGAATCTCTTGCAAGACCATGCTTGCTTGATTCTTATAGCTTCAGCATGGCTGAGATAAGCATGTTTGCATGTCTCATATGGCTTCCCAGGAGTCCCCCCCAGATAGCCAGGGACTGAACCTAGATTGTTGACTCAGGATAGAAGTACGCCATATCGTCCACACTTTCCATTCATCAATCTTATGGCTTGGATATTAAACTCGGCAGTTGCTTATCTATCTTTCTGTAGCGTGATTAAAGACTTTGTCACCAGGTAAAAAATCATCCACCAGAATGACCTATCCCTTTAAATGAATCGGTTATTCCAAATGATACCAAAAGAAAACATTGGACCCATTTTCTTATGAGCCCGAGCTCTCACTCCCATACTACTACACTGTTTTTTTTTCCCCTCTGACTCAGGCCTTCACCACATAGTTTGTGAAAGTACAACTCTGCGCCATAACAGCTTACCATGTTCAGGTACTCACTAAATGCATTGCTACTTATATTGAGGTTTATGAAGAGCTTATGCCACATTAAGCTCCCAACACCGAAACCTCCATTTCTATGGGACTCGAATGTTGTCTTTTCTCAACTCACAAAGCCACCTTTCAGAGCACTACAGATGCATTCTGTTACGTTCCTGACATGGAAAACAGCATTCCTCACTGCAGTTACCTCACAAAAATCAGAAAGCTCCGGATTCGTGTCTGCTATACACCATAAATTAAGAGCCTTCACCTAGTACAAGAGGTGAACTCGACCCCATTGCTAGGCTTTGCAGTTAATTGTCACATAGCTCTAACAAACTTGGCAATGCAGTTGCCAAATATACATTTGTCTATCTGGATAGCAGAATGTATTCAGCACTGTTACATCTTAGTAAGGATGCAGATTACAGACTTGGTCCAAGCTCATCAAGCTATGATTTCTGCTGCTCTTCAAAGATGTGATGGGTAACGAATGTGTGAGCCCTTTGTGCTGTGACATAGTTTATGCAGTTTTGAGGATGAATCCAGGAGGCGATCACCAACAGCTGGCAGATGTGCACTATAGTGGGACAATCTAGAGCTTCACCTTTACTAGCTGCCTGCCCCGCAGGTTGAGTCCTTGGATTCTGGCAGCCAGCAGGAGTTAGGCAGGTCCCTAGGGCAGTGAAGATAACGAAAGTTCAAAGGCACACCAGGGTTTGGGCAGGCAGCAGACTAACAGACTCAAGAACCAGGGCAAGGTCAGAGCAGGCAACTAACAAGCATGGTCAGATCCAGAGCAAAGGGTCAGGTCCAGGCAGCATGCAGCTATGGTCAGATCCAAGCAAGAGGTCAAGATCCAGAGAGTCAGGCCAAGGGGAGGATGTAGACATACGGGAGATACTGGACAAGACGGACAGGACAGGCTGGACAAGGAAGAATGGAGAAGATAAGGCTGGAAGAGACAAGAATGGAAGGCAAGGCAGGAAGACCAGGCACAGGAATGCTGGAGTGCCACAAACAGGCCAGGTTTTCAGGCTATCCATAATGAATATGCATGATAGATTTGCATACAATAGAGGCAGTGCATGCAAATCTCTCATGCAGTTTCATTGTAGGTATCGTGAAAAGCTGGCCTGTTTGTGGCACTTGAGGACTAGAGTTCGCCATCCCTGGCCTAGGGGGACCATGGTGAGCAGCATCGGAGCCGTCGGCAGGGCTGGGGCCTGCATGGGGCAAGTGGCATCAGGGGGTAAGTGCAGTGGCTCGTAGGACTGACCCGCAAGCCACAAATCTTGCAAAGGACATTTGCAAAGCTACAACTTGGGTCATCAATTCACACCTTTATTTCATTACTGTCTAGACAACATCTCAGGGACTAACTTCAGACAAGCAGTTTTGCATGACCTGTTCTCGCAGTAGTCTACTCTCCACATGAGTCCGGATTGCTTACTCAGTAAACGAACCACTGCAATCCTCAGCTTGGGACTCCCCACAGGTCATGTCTAATTTAGTTCTGCCTATCAGTAGATAGGATGAATTAGACTTGAGATGCCCACCCAACTCCCTAGAGAGTTGATTACTTAGCTATATATTTAGCTTTGATATAGACTGAAGAGGGAACACCCATGCAGAAATGCCCACACATGATCAGTAGAGTTCAAAGCTCTACTAACTTGCAGGCCGATACAGTATAGTGCGCTCCGACGGAGTGCACTGTTAGCCTGCTCTTGGATGCCCGTTTTCCCTTACCCCTTATTCAGTAAGGGGAGGAAAACGCGTGTCCAACCCGCGGCACCTAATAGTGCCCTCACCATGCAAATGCATGCGGGATACAGAAAGTAAAATGTGCAGCCAAGCCGCACATTTTACTTTCAGAAATTAGCGCCGACCCAAAGGTCGGCGCTAATTTCTTCCGGCACTGGGAAAGTGCACAGAAAAGCAGTAAAAAACTGCTTTTCTGTGCACCCTCCAACTTAATATCATGGCGATATTAAGTCGGAGGTCCTGAAGAGTGAAAAAAAAACAAAAAAACCGGATGCTCAATATTGCTGGCGTCCGGTTTCCGAGCCTGTGGCTGTCAGCGGGCTCGAGAACAGACGCCGGCAAAATTGAGCGTCAGCTGTCAAACCCGCTGACAGCTGCCGCTCCTGTCAAAAAGGAGGTGCTAGAGACGCGCTAGTGTCCCTAGCGCCTTCTTTTGCCCGGATCTACCGCCGGACCTAATTTAAATACTGTATCGCGTGCACCGGCGAGTGGCCAGGAGAGCGGGCGTTCGCCTGCTCTCCCGCGGACTTTACTGTATCGGCCTGTTGGAGAGAAGTCTGTGCAGTGCTGTTGGATAATGTCAGCCACACCTCTTGGCTATTTTAGCCACACCCCGTGACTAATTCATCTTGTGTATGGAAAACATTCACGATAATAAACTTGCTTTTTCTCTCTTCTCCTGAGCCTTTGTTAAAGTTGTGTGGTTAAAAAAAAAAAAAAAAAAAAAAAGGGGGGTGCAAAAGAACAGTTTGCTGTCTGAGGAACTGTGGGCTGAGGTAAGGGAGGAAACTATGGTATCTCTTCAGGAGCTCAGGAAGCACTCAGTAGTTTGCAGTGTATGAGAATTATTATAGGGGTATATCTTATAGGGGTAGAGGGCAGAACATAGTCGTCTGCCCTGAGAGAGTTGCATCGGTGGGGTTGTCTGCAGGCCTCTAGCATGCTTGCTGTGGTGGGAACAGCAGTCATACTGGAACAATGAGAGAAGTAGCCCAGAGCAAGGGCCTCCAAAACTGGTTCCAGCAATCTCAGATCTCCTGGCTCAAGAAAGGGAAAAGCCAGACATAACAGGGTTGCCATATTGGGTCAGACCAAAGGTCCATCCAAAGCCAGTATCCTGTTTCCAACAATGGCCAATCCAGGTCACAATTACCTGGCAAGATCCCAACAGTAGATAAATTCCATGCTCCTTATCTAAGGGATAAGCAGTGGATTTCTGCAATTCCACCTTAATGATTTATGGACTTTTCCTCAAGGAAATTGTCCAAACCATTTTTAAACACAG
Source organism: Rhinatrema bivittatum (assembly GCF_901001135.1). Lineage (NCBI taxonomy): Eukaryota > Metazoa > Chordata > Amphibia > Gymnophiona > Rhinatrematidae > Rhinatrema > Rhinatrema bivittatum. The sequence continues at coordinate 231,513,889 of NC_042622.1, forward strand.
CTAAACTAAGAACTTTCTCCACATCTTCTGGCAATGAATTCCAGAGCTTAACTGTGCATTGAGTAAAAAATACATAAATATATTTTATTAGTTTTAAGTGTACAAATTAGTAACTTTGTGTCACCTAGTCCTTATACATTTTGAAAGAGTAAATGATCTATTCTCATTTACTCATTCCAGTCCACTCATTATTTTATAGACCTTCATCATATCATCTCAAACCTGTTTCTTCTCCAAGCAGAAGAGTCCTAACCTCTTTAGCTTTTCCTCAAAGGGGACTCGTTCCATCCCCTTTATCATTTTGGTTGCCCTTCTCTGTACTTTTTCTAATTCTGCTATATTGTTTCTGAGATGTGGTGATCAGAACTGCACACAATACTCAAGATGAAGTTGCACCATGGAGTGATAGAGGTATTAGGATGATCTGTTTTATTCTCAATTCCTTTCCTAATATTACTTGGTCTGGGCTTTTAAGGTAATATATTTAAATAACGTCCATGCCCGATGTAAAGAAACTCAAAACCTGGCTTTTCCTCCAAGCTTACCCCCTTTCCTCATCAGCTCCACCAACTAACATGCTAGCCCAACCCTCATCTCTCTCCAACATCCCCCTTTCAGGTCCTACACCCAATACCCTCCCCTTCTAATGATTCATACAATTTTGTATATAACAAGTGTACATATTTCTCCCTCGAATCCCAATTCATATCTTATCCCCCTGTGTCTGTTTGCACCCTCCCCCTGCCCCCCCATTTGTCTCGACTACCCCCCTCCATCCCTCCCTTTAGTTATTTAGTTATTTATCTGTTACTGCGTTTATGTTATACACCGTTCTCTGTAAAGGCTACGCCTATATTTCTTTTGTTGTAAGTTACTTGTAAACCGGCACGATGTGCAAACGGTTGCCGGTATATAAAATTAAATAAATAAATAAAAATAAATAAAATAAATAAACTCTTAACCTTTGCAGCTGCTCTTTTCAGTTTTTCCTAACCATTTCCCTCATTTTATCATAGTTGCCCTTTTAAAAATTAAATATCACAGTAAATTTCTTTAGTATCCTCCCTCCAGTTAAGTCAAATTTGATTGTTATGATCCCTATTGTCAAATGGCTCCAGCACTGTTACCTCTCGCACCAAGTCCTGTGTTCCAATAAGAACTAGGTCTAAAATAGTTTCCCCTCTTATTGTTTCTTGTATCAGCTACTCCATGAAGCAGTCATTTATTTCATCTAGGAACTTTCCTTCTCTAGCATTTTCTGATGACATTCACCCACTCAATACTGGGGTAATTGACATCATTATTGTGTTACTGATTTTGTTAGCATTCCTAATATCTGCTAGCATTTCATTCTCTGTGTGTGCATTCTGGCCAAGTGGATGGTAATATACCCCCACAGCTATTTTATTCCCCCTTTCACCTGGAATTTATATCCATAAAGGTTCAACATTGCATTTCCTAACATTTAGACAGTTGGACTCAGGACCAGTGGGTTTATGCTCCCCTATCAGACTGAGACGGAGCAAGCTGACGTCACACTATATAGAGTCCTGCAATGGACCCCAGCCTGCCAGTATTCTGTCTCCAGCAGATGGTGGATGTGCATCTCCCTATGGGGATTGCTTTGAGCTTTTTGGAAGGAGAAATTTGAAATTCCCAAAGGTTTGCCGACCCCCTTCCAGAACAGAAAATAGGGAGACGTCTCTTATTGGAGGTGGGTCAAGATCACAGTGGACTAGTGGGTCCTGGAGGCGATATGAGAAGGATATACGCTGGAATTTCCCATTATTCCTCTGGACATGTTCATGGTGTCCCCTTTCCACTTGTATAAGAAGCAGGCAGTGGAGTTCACGCTTCTAAGGCTCCTCAGGCTGAGGGCTGTGGTTCTGGTGTCCACATCTCAAAGTATGGGGGCACTATTCCATTAATTTTGTTGTGCCCAAGAAGGGAGGGCTCCTTTCGTCCCATCCTGTATCTCAAGAGGGTCAACCGTCATTTGAAGGAGACTCATTTTCGCAAGGAAACCTTATGCTCTGATAGTGGTGCAGTCGGGAATTTCTGAACTCCTGGGATCTGTCAGAGACTTACCTTCATATTCCCATACAATTGGAGCACAAACACTTGCTACACTTTGTGGTGTTGGGGGCGCTATTATCAGTTTTGGACGCTGCCCTTTGTCTAGCCACCGCTCCCAGAACACTTTCCAAGGATATAGTGGTAGTTGCAGAGGCCTTGCGGAAAGAAAGAATCCTGATGTAAACCCGATTTGGACAACTGGCTGATTCGAGCCAAGTCTCAGGAAGAGAGCCGCCTGGTGTCACAAAAGGTGACCTCCTTATTGCAGGAACTCGGGTGATGAACCTGAATAAAGCAATCTTCAGCCATCCCAGTCATTGGAGTATCTGGTTTGACACAGGATAGACAGTGTGTTCCTACCGGAAGTTCGGATCAGAAATTGATGTCTCAAGTGCATCAGTTGGTGAACACCATATGTCCGACGGTGTGGTCCTATCTACAGGTGCTTGGCTTGATGGCGGCTACCCTGGAAGTGGTGCTGTGGGCAAAGGCACACATGCATCCTCTTCAGCATTCTCTGCTATCTCATTAGAACCTGCAGTCTCAGGACTATGCACTTTGGTTCTACTTGCTGATGGAAATCTGCTCCCACCTCCAGTGGTGGTTGCAGGAGGATTATCTGAGAAAGGAGTTTCCATGTCCTCTTTGACCTGGTTGTACTAACGACAGATGTGAGTCTCCATGGTTGGGGGGGGCTTACTATCTGGAGTTAACGGCCCAAGGGCATTGGATTGCTGAAGAGTTCCATTGGAACATCAATTGCCTGGAAGCCAGGGCAGTATGGCTGGCATATTTGCAGTTCAGCCACAGGCTGCGGGATCAAGTGGTTCGCATGATGTCGGACAACATGATGACAGTGGCCTACATCAATCACCAGGGAGGAACCAAGAGCCAGCAAGTGTCGCAGGAAATGATGAACTTGGCCTCTCACATTGCAGGAATAGACAAGGTAAGAATGGACTTTCTCAGTAGGGAGAATCTGGACCCAGGAGAGTGGGTGCTGTCAGCAGAGATGTTTAGTGGATCGCTGGGGCCTTCTGTTCCTAGACCTGCTGGTGACTTCTCACAATGCAAAAGTTCCTAGATTCTTCAGTCGCAGGAGATATCCATGGTCCCTGGGAATAGACACTCTCTTACAGGTCTGGCTGGAAGATAGATTGCTTTATGCCTTTCCTCCGTGGCCCTTACTGGGCAGGATAATTCGCAAGATCAAAGGCCACAGGGGACTAGTACTCCTGATGGCGCTGGACTGGCCCAGGCATCCATGCTTTGCAGATTTGCAAAGACTCCTGGTGGAGGCCACTCTGTCTTTTGCCACATATGGATCTGTTACAGCAGGGACCGGTTCTTCACGAGGATCCGACTCAGTTCTGTCTTATGGTTTGGCCCTTGAGAGGGCTCACCTGTTAAAGCGTGGTTATTCCTCTGCGATGATTGCCACATTACTCCGCGCTCACAGGTTCTCCACTTTCTTGACTTATGTGCGGGTTAGGAGAGTGTTTGAGGAGTGGGGTGTTCTTCCTCGTTCAGTTAAGATCCCTCTCATTCTGGATTTTTTGCAGGATGGATTGAATAAAGGATTGGCCCTTAATTCCTTAAAGGTGCAGATTGTGGTTCTTGTCTGTTTCAGAGGCCTGGTGAATGATGTTTCATTGTCTCATCCTGAAGGGGCCTGTTTTTTGAAGGGAGTGAAGCATCTCAGGCCTCCCTTGAGGTTATCTGTTCCATTGTGGAGTCTTAACTTGGTGCTGAATTTTTTGGCAGGCCTTACGTTCTGACCACTGCGTAGTCTTTCTTTACAGTTGTTGACCTTTAAGACTGTATTCCTGGTGGCTATATGTTCAGTGCATCGAATTTCTGAGCTGCAGGCCTTGTCCTGCTGGGAACCATTCCTTCGAGTGACTCCAGGAGCATTACAGCTGCGTACTATTCCATCCTTCTTGTCCAAGGTAGTCTCAGACTTTCATTTGAATCAGTCTGTCTCCTTACCATCCCTGGATAAGGTCAGGGATGTGGAGGAGTATCGCCTCTTGTGTTCCTTGGATGTCGAGCAACTTGTCGTGTGGTATCTGGAAGTCTCTAAACCTTTTTGAAAGATGAAGTGCCTGTTTGTTCTCCATGGCAGAGTAAGCAGGGTGCTTTGGTTCTGCAGGCTACCATAGCTCGTTGAATTAACAAGGTAGTCACTGCCATGTATGTGGATGCTGGACAGCAGTTGCTTTCTCAGGGCTCATTCCACTAGGGCTCAGGCAATGTCATGGGCAGAGATTAGGTTGTTGTCTCCTGTTGATATCTGCCGAGCTGCAATGTGGTGGTCCTTACACACTTTTTCCAGATTTTATCATCTGGATGTGCAATCCTGGGAGGATGCAGACTTTGCACATGCGGTGTTGACTGGACCGCGGGCAGCTTCCCACCCTGTTGGGGAGTAGCTTTGGTGCATCCCACTGGTCCTGAGTCTGTCTGTCTACACACTAGGAAATGGAGAAATTACTTACCTGATAATTTAGTTTTCCTTAGTGTAGACAGATGGGCGCAGCTTCCCGCCCTCGGTTGCCACCTGAGTGTGTCAATAGTCCTCCTGTGGGGCTCTGCGTCCCAACGGATTACTGGTAAGTGTTCATCCAGTCCCTAGCTTGGGGTACCTAGAATCTTACACGAGTTCAGTGTTTTTGGTTGGTTGAGTACAGCTTCTGGTTACCTGTTTTTAATCATTTTTAATCCAGTTTTTTTTTTTTTTTTTGCTAGTCTGTCCAGTTACTTTTGAAGAGAATACTGGCTGGCTGGGGACACTGCAGGGCTATATATACTATGATGTCAGCTTGCCCTGTCTCCATCTGCTGGCAGGGGAGCATAAACCTACTGGTCTTGAGTCCATCTGTCTACACTAAGGAAAACTAAATTATCAGGTAAGTAATTTCTCCATTTTGTTTCCTGCAGAACTTTATCCTTTTTGACTCAATGCCCTCTTTATTATATAGTACCTCCCCTCCACCATTTTGATCCATCCTATCATTTTGATATAATTTGTACCCTGGTTTCAGTGTGTCATTAATTATCCTCTTTCCACCAAGTGTCTGAGATACCTCTCTTCATTCAGTGCTATACACTCTAACTCTCCCAACTTCTAGTATTTGTATACAGACATTTTGTATTAATAGCCAGCTTAGCAGTTGTCAGGGGTAATTTGGATTCTCCCAAGACAAGCAGTATGGTAGTCCTCACATGTGGGTGACGTCACTGGACAGAGCCCTATCACAGAAAACGTTTGTCAAAGTTTCTAAAACTTTTGATTGGCACTCTGAGCATGCCCAGCATGCTATGAACCCTGTAGCCACAGGGGTCTCCTTTCAGTCTCTATTTCTGCGCTGCAGTTGCCTCGCGGTTTAGGAGCTCTGTGAGATTTTCTCACACCTTTTTTCCTCACGGAAAAGTTTTGAAGTTTACTTCTTAGAAATTACCTATCAGGGGTCTCCCATCGCGCCCCGTATATCTCAGTTGCTTGGTGAGTACTCTCTCACGTCTCCGGCCGGTTCCCACCTGCCACTCGGTTCCCACAAGCCACCAACCGTTTTCTCGTCCTTTCCACAGACATAGCGACTGGGTTTCGAAAATGCCCAGACTGTCCACAAATAATGTCCATCACAGACCTCCAAACTGTGTGTGTGCACTATGCCTAGGCTTGTCTCATGACGTTCATCAGTGTCCTGAATGTGCCCAAATGACTCCCAAGGGCAGAAGAGCACATCTGGATAAAAAGGAGTCTCTTTTCTAGTTAAAACCTGCTCCATCCATTTCTGCCCAGTCATCCCTGGCGTCTAAAACTCCATCTACTGACAAACCTCGCCGGGAATAACAGAGAGCTGGTGACCGCCCATCACAGTCCTCCTTCCAGGACATCTATTGCATCATCCTCGGTGTTAGGGAAAAGACCGCACTGAGCACCGGATAAAGCATCGGCACTGGCTTTGAACCGATCCCAGGCCCGGTGCCAGCACTGACGTCCCATCGGCATAGAGGGCCCGGTCAGAGGAGCCTCCATCCTCCTCTGTATCTGATGCCCCAAGGCGTACTGAGCCTTCACAAATTATTGTGGAAAGGCCAGTAACGCCTAGCCTGCCTCCCTCTGTAGCTGCTTTGTCTACACCAGCTTTCAGAGAGGAACTGAATGTCCTCATCTGCCAGGCAGTGTTCAATGCTGTCCAAAACCTCCAGCCTCCACCAATGCCGGCCCCCATACCAGCATAGACTACTGAGCCATCGATGTTTGCACCGCTATTACATCGACTCTATGCCCTGATCAGTGCCTTTCCGACTCAGCCTGTTCCATCAGTGCCGAGTCGGCCATCAAGACCTCCACAGTTCCTGATACCCATCCTGGGATCCTCGGAGGATGATTGCTCCAGGTCCATTGCAACCAGAAGTACTTCCAGGACCATCGGGACTCTGGACCTAAACATCCATCTATTTCCCCCGATGCCATCGATTCCTTCAAAGCCTCCTTCGATGCCATTAACACCCACCATCGACATTTTTGTCTATGCCAATTCACCCTCCTTCTGGATCTCGACAAAACACTTCTTATGATCCATGGGAAGACGTAGATACAGATTCCTCTACATCAGAGGAATTACTTTCAGAGCCTTCTCCTCCAGAGGAAAGACTGCGATCTCCTCCTGAGGACCTCTTTCGCCAATTTCATTAAGGAAATGTCAGAAACCATCCCTTTCAACTTGGTAACAGAGGAGGACATGCGTCACAAGACATTGAAGGTTCTGCAATTTGACGCACCTAAAGAAATCATGGCCATTCCTGTGCATGAAGTCTTATTAGAACAACACTGTCTATGGGAGCATCCTGGCACTGTTCCACCTGTCAACAGAAAAACAGATGCCACATATCTCATCCAACATGCTCCAGGCTTCCAAAAACAACTGCCACCTCATTCAGTTGTGGTTGAATCTACATAGAAAAAGGCAAAGCGCTTGCGGCCTCATTCCTCAGCCCCCCCCCCCCACAGGAAAAGAACAACAATTCTTAGATGGTCTAGGTAGGAAAATGGTCCAAGGCTCCATGTTGGTGTCCCTTATTGCCGCTTACCAACTCTACATGACCCAATACCAGAGAAAACCTGTGGAAGCAGGTTCAGGACCTTGCAGACTCATTGCCTCAACAATATCAAGAGAGTCTAACTGCTGTTCTCCACAAGGGCCTTGAGGCAGGAAAGCATGAAGTTCAGGCAGCATATGACTCCTTTGAAACTGCCTCCTGCTTATCAGCAACAGGAATCTGTGCCTAACAATGGTCTTGGCTAAAGGCTTCTGATTTTACGGTCTGAGGTCCAGGACAAACTCGCTGACCTCCCGTGCACTGGGGACAATCTCTTCAGGGATAAAATTCAAGACGCAGTGACTCAACTAAAAGACCACCTTGAGACACTGTGTGCCAATTAATTGTCTATAGTGACCACTGATGCTCCCTCCTCATTTCGCAGAAGCATGAGAAAGGACCCCAAGAAACCGTTCTACCGCTCTCCCCTGCATCTAGAGTGAAGCCTGCTACATCCCCTCACAGAGGATATACACACCAGCCCAAAGCATCCAGAGCTCAACCAGCCCCACAGTCTGATCCAGCATCTGGGTTTTGGTATGTTTCCAGAGAACGGTTGCCAGTCTTCAATAAATCCAAATCCAGAGATACCTGTCGGAGGCCGATTGCTCTACTTCCAACATCAGTTGCGCCTCATAACAGACCAATGGATAATTTCCTGTCGTGTAGCCAGATGGACTCAGAACAAGTGGGTATAGTGTGCTCGTGCTAACAGTTGGAGACGGATCTGACGTCAGCACGGGTACATATACCCCCACAGGAAGTGAAGCTCTTCAGTAATTTCAGTCTCCAAAGCAGTTTGGAGAGCCTGCACGCTCGCTGAGCGTGTTTCCAATCTACTTTCTACTTACCTCTACAACACTCCCTGCTCTCTCGCTGGAGCCCCTGCTTCCGGAATTATTCCACGCACCTTCCTCTGCCAGCCAGAGTGAGGACCCAGTTACGGTGGTGGTTGCAGTCCAACCACACGAGCAGGGGGTCGAAGATGTCCTCCCCCACGTGGACTCTGCTCACCACAGATGCCAGCCTGAGCGGCTGGGGAGCACACTGCGAAGAACTCACTGCACAAGGGTGGTGGAACAGGGAAGAGTCAGGGTGGAACATCAAACGTCTAGAGGCACGAGCAGTCCGGCTAGCCTGCCTGCAAATTAGCTCACAGACTGAGGAACAGAGTAGTCAGAGTGATGTCCGACAACGCCACCACGGTGGCATACATCAACCGCCAGGGCAGAACCAGAAGCAGACAGGTATCTCTAGAGATAGCCTCGTTGATGACTTGGGCAGAGGCAAATCTTCAGGACATCTCCGCCGTCCACATTGCCGGGAAGGACAACACCACGGCAGACTTCCTCAGCAGAGAAAGCCTAAATCCGGGGGAATGGCAGCTGTCACCCACAGCCTTCCAGATGATTGTGGATCATTGGGGGATTCCGGACATGGACTTACTAGCGGACAAGTCCAATGCTCAAGTACCCAGATACTTCAGCCGCAAGCGAGATCCGTTCTCACACGGGATCGACGCCCTGGTTCAGCCATGGCCTCCAGGAACTCTGCTATACGCTTTTCCTCCGTGGCCTCTGCTGGGCGCCATCATCCACAAGATTCAGAAGCACCGGGGCCTAGTTCTTCTAGTGGCACCAGACTGGCCAAGAAGACCCTGGTACGCGGACATGAGAAGACTACTGGCAGGGGAGCCCCTTCCCCTGCCTCCGTTCAGGGACCTGCTACGTCAAGGTCCCATCCTTCACGAGGATCCAGCTCAATTCTCTCTTACGGTCTGGCCATTGAGAGGGCTAGACTGAAGAAATGAGGTTACTCAGAACCGGTGATAGATACACTCCTCCGAGCTCGCAAGTTTTCCACATCCCTCACCTAAGTAAGGATCTGGAGAGTGTTTGAAGACTGGTACGACACTCATGGCACCAATCCACAAGCGACTACTATCCCTATTGTTCTGGATTTCCTACAGGATGGGCTTCAGAAGGGTCTCTCCCTAAGCTCCATCAAGGTTCAGGTGGCTGCGCTGTCTTGCTATGGTCCCAGGAGGGATGGCAAGACCATTGCCACGCACCCAGATGTTTCTCGCTTCCTGAAAGGAGTCAAGCACATTCGTCCGCCACTGAAGTGGCCAGTGCCTTTGTGGAACCTCAACATAGTTTTGGATTTCCTCGCGGGATCCACCTTCAGACCCCTTCGGGGCCTGTCTCTCCGTTCTCTAACTTTGAAGATGGTGTTTTTGCTGGCCGTATGTTTGGCACGCCGTATCTCGGAGCTACAGCTGTCCTGCCGGGATCCCTTCCTTAGGATCACTCCAGAGGCTATCCATTTTCGCACGGTTCCATCCTTCTTGCCGAAGGTAGTCTCACAATTTCACCTCAACCAGACCATATCCTTGCCGACTACGGCAGGTCTGAAGAAATCAGAAGAAGGGCGTTTGCTACGCCATCTCGACATCGGCAGACTGCTGCCCAGATATCTGGTAATGACAGAAACAGTACGAAAGACTGACCATCTGTTCGTCCTGCACAGCGGGAAGAAACAAGAAGCGGCCTCTCGGCCCACCATCGCCCACTGGATTAAAGAAGTCATCAGAGCGGCCTACGTAGAGGCCGGGAAGTCACCGCCTCTACAAGTCAAGGCCCATTCTACCAGAGCCCAAGCAGCATCTTGGGCAGAATCTAGGATGCTGTCGCCTGCAGAAATATGTAAAGCGGCAACATGGTCCTCCCTCCATTCCTTCTCCAGATTTTACCGTCTGGATGTCCAGGCCAGGGAGGACACAGCATTTGCGAGGGCGGTCTTACATGGTCCTCAGGCAGCCTCCCGCCCAATCCAGGAGTAAAGCTTTTGTACATCCCACTTGTTCTGAGTCCATCTGGCTACACGACAGGAAATGGTGAGATTACTTACCTGATAATCTCGTTTTCCTTAGTGTAGACAGATGGACTCAGCATCCCGCCCAGCTGCCTGTATACATTGGTTTCACCGATTCAAGGTAAGCCTTATCACTTTTTACATGAGTGCGTCCACTCTACTAGGTGTCGACGCCTTCCGGTTGGGAATGCTGGCGGTCTCCAGCTACTATCAATCGGTCAGGGGAATCCTGTTTTCACTATTTCATTGATCGTCAGTACACATATATCCATAACAGCTTTTGCAAGGAAGATTACTGAAGAGCTTCACTTCCGTGCTGACGTCAGATCCGTCTCCAACTGCTAGCACGAGCACACTATACCCACTTGTTCTGAGTCCATCTGTCTACACTAAGGAAAACGAGATTATCAGGTAAGTAATCTCACCATTTCAATCATAACCAAGGCATACCATCTAAACTTCCTCATGCTACCCCCAGACTCTCCACCAAATACACTGTGGGCCCGAAAAGACCACACACTGCTGAAGTCAGAGCTCTCCGCCCTTCTTCAAGCCAGGTCTATAGAACCCATTCCCTTGACACACAACGGCAGAGGGTTCTACTCCTGCTATTTTCTAATTCAAAAAAAAAATCAGGAGTGCTCCGCCCCATCTTAGACCTTCGCAATCTCAACAGATTTCTCCAAAAAGAAAAATTCAGAATGGTGTCTCTTGGAACCTTACTTCCTCTTCTACAACAAGGAGATTGACTCTGTTCACAAGGAGATTGACTCTGTTCTCTGGATCTTCAGGACGAGTACGCACATATAGCCATAAACCCCCATCATCGCTAATACTTGCGTTTTATAGTGGGTCACAGACATTTTCAATACCGGGTTCTACCAATCGGCCTTGCCTCGGCACCTCTGGTTTTTACGAAATGCTTAGCAGCAGCAGTGGCTGCCCACCTGCGCAAGAACACCGTTCACGTGTTCCCTTACCTCGATGACTGACTAATCAGGAGCTCTTGAAGCGCTCGACCTCACCATAACTGTGCTATGCTCCTTGGGATTTCTCATCAATTACCAAAAATCCCACATGACTCTATCTCACCTCCTTGCTTTCATCAGAGCAGATGAAATCGGAGCGGTCTCGGAGGGAACTTTCCTTCCGCCCGCCCCCCCCCCCCCACCTTCCCCTACCTAACCCACCCCTCAGCCCTACCTAAAAACCCCCGTTTACCTTTGTCATATAAGTTACGCCTGCCTCTGGGCAGGCGTAGATTGCGCGTGCCGGTGGACGGCCGACCCGTGACCCCGGCACAGTGGCAAATGGCCGCTGTGCCTGGAGGCTCCGGCCCCTTCCAGCCCCTCTTTCAAAGCCCCGGGACATATGCGCATCCCGGGGCTTGCGCGCATTGCCGAGCCTATGCAAAATAGGCTCGGCGCACGCAGGAGCGGGTTTTCGGGGTTATGCACGTAATATACGCGCATAACCCTTTGAAAATCCGCCCCAAAGAGAACAGCCTCAACCCATCAATTCCTAACATTGCTGGGCCATATGGCTTCCACGGTCCACGTCACTCCTATGGCCAGGCTGGCCATGAGAATAACTCAATGGACTTTGAAATCTCAGTGGCTCCAAGCCACTCAACCTCTTTCATCCCAGATTCAGGTAACCCACCAGCTGCATCTGTAACTTCTCTGGTGGACAAACAAAGCCAACCTGCTGACAGGTCTACCCTTCCAGCAGCCAATTCCACAAGTAACCTTAACCACGGATGCATCCAACTTGGGTTGGGGAGCTCATGTGAACAATTTTCAAACTCAAGGTACTTGGACACAACTCGAAGCAAAATATCAAATCAATTTCGTGGAGCTTCAAGCCATACGTTATGCGCTGTATGCATTCAAGGACTGACTTTCACACAAGACTGTTCTCATATAAACAGACAACATAGTTGCAATGTGGTACTTGAACAAACAGGGAGGAACAGGCTCTTATCTCGTCTGCCAAGAAGCCGCGCAGATCTGGGCCTGGGCCCTTGCACACTCCATGTATCTCCGGGCCACTTATCTGGCAGGCATACAGAACGTACTAGCAGATCGCCTCAGTCGACAGTTCCATCCCCATGAGTGGTTTCTAGATCCCAGCGTGGCGAGCAAACTTCCAATGCTGGGGTCAACCAACAGTCAACCTCTTTGCATCCGAACTGAATCAAAGTGGACCGATTCTACTCCCTGTACAGCCAACAAAACACGTTAGCCATGGACGCCTTCGCTCACCCCTGGAACACAGGCCTCCTATACGCGTATCCCCTGATACCGCTGATAACCAAAACCTTCGAACTACAACAGGACAAAGGGTCAATGATACTCATAGCCCCATTCTGGCCTCGACAAGTGTGGTTTCCCAGGTTTCTCGACCTCTCAATCAGAGAACCCATTCGCCTGGGCACAGCACCAACTCTCAGAACTCAGAACCAAGGCATGTTATGCCACCCAAACCTTCAGACCCTATCCCTCACAGCATGGATGTTGAAAGCTTCATCCTGCAACTGCTCAATCTTTCAATGGATGTTTCTCAAGTGCTTGTAGCTTCACAAAAGCCTTCCACACGAAATTCCTATCATTCTAAGTGGAATAGATTTACTATATGGTGCATACAAAAAGGTATAGACCCTTTTTCCTGCCCCACTCCATCTCTGTTAGATTATCTCTGGCACCTTTCAGAGTCTGGTCTCCAGACTTCCTCGGTGAGGGTACACCTGAGTGCCATCTCAGCGTACTACAAGGGAGTGGGGGATGCCCCAGTAACAGCGCAGCCCCTTGTGAGTCAGTTCGAGGGACCTACTACAGCTTAAGCCCCCTCTACTACCACCAGTCACTGAATGGGACCTAAATGTAGTACTTACAAGGCTCATGTGCTCCCCTTTTGAGCCTTTGCACTCCTGCGATGTTACATTTCTTACATGGAAAATTCTCTTCTTAGTAGCCATCACATCTGCTCGAAGGGTTAGTGAGTTACAAGCACTTGTCACATACTCACCCTATACAAAGTTCCTACATGACCGAGTAGTCCTCCGTACTCACCCGAAGTTTCTTCCCAAGGTGTGGCTACTGACTTTCCACTTGAATCAGTCTATAGTCTTGCCCACATTTTTCCCAAGGCCTTACTCTCACCAGGGCGAGAGGGTTTTACACACCTTGGATGGTAAATGTTCACTTGTATTTTACCTAGACCGCACTGCAGTCCATAGGATATCCACCCAACTCTTTGTTTCATTCGATAAAAAACAAACCGGGAGTTTCAGTGGGCAAACAAACTCTCTCCAATTGGCTAGCAGACTGTATCGAATTCTGCTATGACAAAGCAGGCCTTCCTCTTCAGGGGCGAGTGAAGGCGCACTCAGTGAGAGCCATGGCAACCTCAGTAGCACACTATCATTCAGTGCCGATTGCTGAGATCTGTAAAGCTGCAACATAGAGCTCTCCGCACATTTGCAGCACATTACTGCCTGGACAAGGAAGGACGTCAAGACTCTGCCTTTGGCCAATCCATCTTGAAGAACTTATTTCCAGTATAATCGCAACTCCTTCCACATCCATCTGCTGTGATTTTCAGGCTGCCTCATTTTTCCCAACAGTACACCAGTGGTTGCGCCTGTTGCACAAGTTGTAGGCTGTTGGTCCAAAACAAATATGAGTCAGCCTGTAGCTTGCTAATTACCCACATGTGAGGACTACCATCCTGCTTGTGCTGGGAGAAAGCAGAGTTGCTTACCTGTAACAGGTGTTCTCCGAGGACATCAGGATGTAGTCCTCACGAAACCCACCCACCACCCCGCGGAGTTAGGTCCAAAACGTTTTATTTTTTGCTCGCACCTTTTGCTACAAATGAGACTGAAGGGAGACCCCTGTGGCTACAGGGATTATGGCATACTGGGCATGCTCAGTGTGCCAGTCAAAAGTTCTAGAAACTTTGACAGAAAAGTTTTTCCGTGATAGGGCTCCATCCAGTGATGTCACCCATACGTGAGGACTACATCCTGCTGTCCTGGGAGAACACCTGTTACAGGTAAGCAACTCTGCTATCTTTGTGCTCTGTCTGCTCTTTACTTAAAGGCACCTGGTCCACTTTACATTTATTGCAACCTCTCTACTGGGATGCCTTAATTTCCCTCTGCTGTTAGTATCCTTCAAAAGATACATCATTCTGAACCATGCGTTCTTGAGCAACTGTTGGCTTTCTTCTATCTAGTTAAAAGCTGAATTATCTCCTTTTTAAAGGTTAGTGGCAGCAGTCTGGTTCCGTCCTTCCAGAAAAAGCTCCCCCCTTCCTCAAAATGATGCCTGTTCCTAACAAACCTAAAACCCTTTTCCTTGCTCCAGCATTTCATCCACATACATAGAAACATAGAAGTGATGGCAGAAGAAGACCAAACGGCCCATCCAGTCTGCCCAGCAAGCTTTCTCACCTAATTGTTTTCATACTTATGTTACTCTGACCGCTGAAGTCAGGGCCCTTATTGGTAACTTTTTGGTTCCAATTCCCTTCCACCCCCACCATTGAAGTAGAGAGCAGTGCTGGAGCTGCATCTAAGTGAAGTAGCTAGCTAATTGGTTTGGGGTAGTAACCGCCGTAATATGCAAGCTACTCCCATGCTTGTTTACCCTGCCTGTGCAATTCAGTCCTTGTTGGTTGTCTGAATATAAATCCTCTTTACTTCATTCCCCCCTGCCGTTGAAGCAGTGAACTGCGCTGGATATGTATTCCAAGTGAAGTATCAGGCTTAATTGATTCGGGGTAGTAACCGCCGTAATAAGCAAGCTACACCCATGCTTATTTGTTTACCCAGACTATGTAGTTCATTCCTTGTTGGTTGTTGTCTGAATGTAAATTCCTTTCTTCATTCTTCATTCTCCCTGCCATTGAAGCAGAGAGCTATGCTGGATATGCATTGAAAGTGAAGTATCAGGCTTATTTGGTTTGGGGTAGTAATTGCCGTAACAAGCAAGCTACTCCCCTGCTTTTTTGAGGATGCAAATCCTTTTTTTCACATTTCCTCTTGCCATTGAAGCATAGAGCAATGTTGGAGTCGCATTAACTGTGTGTATGTTTATTGAATAAGGATATTAATCTCCAGGCAGTAGCTGTCATTCCCGCAAGCAAGCCACCCCCGAGCCTCTTCTCTTCATTCACATCCTCTAGACTTTATGGATCTACAGTGTTTATCCCACGCCCCTTTGAAATTCTTCACAGTTTTGGTCTTCACTTTCTCCAGAAGGGCGTTCCAGGCATCCACCACCCTCTCCGTGAAGAAATACTTCCTGACATTGGTTCTGAGTCTTCCTCCCTGGAGTTTTAAATCGTGACCTCTGGTTCTGCTGATTTATTTTGCAACGGAAAAGGTTTGTCGTTGTCTTTGGATCATTAAAACCTTTCAAGTATCTGAAAGTTTGAATCATATCACCCCTGCTCCTCCTTTCCTCCAGGGTGTACATATTTAGATTCTTCAATCTCTCCTCATAAGTCATTCGATGAAGACCCTCCACTTTTTTGGTCGCCTTTCTCTGGACCGCCTCTATCCTGTCTTTGTCCCTTCGGAGATACGGTCTCCAGAACTGAACACAGTACTCCAGGTAAGGCCTCACCAAGGACCTGTA
This sequence comes from Rhinatrema bivittatum, assembly GCF_901001135.1. Taxonomy (NCBI): domain Eukaryota; kingdom Metazoa; phylum Chordata; class Amphibia; order Gymnophiona; family Rhinatrematidae; genus Rhinatrema; species Rhinatrema bivittatum. Next base: position 231,529,593 of record NC_042622.1, read on the forward strand.
AGGGGATTATCACGTCCCTTTTCTTACTCGATAGTCCTCTCTCTATGCAGCCCAGCATTCTTCTGGCTTTAGCTATTGCCTTGTCACATTGTTTCGCCGACTTCAGATCATTAGAGACTATCACCCCAAGGTCTCTCTCCTGCTCCGTACATATCAGCCCTTCTCCCCCCATCGAATACAGTTCTTTCGGATTTCCACACCCCATATGCATGACTCTGCACTTTTCTTGGCATTGAATCTCAGCTGCCATATCTTCGACCACTCTTCCAGCTTCCTTAAATCCAGTCTCATTCTCTCCATTCCTTCCGGCGTGTCCACTCTGTTACAGATCTTAGTGTCATCCGCAAAAAGCAAACCTTACCTTCTATCCCGTCTGTAATGTCGCTCACAAAGATATTGAACAGGACCTGTCTCAACACCGATCCCTGCGGCACTCCTCTTAACACCACTCTCTCTTCAGAGTAAGTTCCATTTACCATCACACATTGTCTTCTGTCCATTCCTTGAGACTGGTGCTCTGCCTGACTCTGGGATCCTGCATGTGAAATGGGGAGTATTTCTGAGAATGCTACCCTGGAGGTTCTGGATTTCAACTTTCTACCTAAAATCCTAAATTTGCCTTCCAGAAACGTCCCTCCTGTCCTTTCCTATATCATTGATACCCACATGTACCAAGACAGCTGGCTCCTCCCCAGCATTATGTAAAATCTTATCTGTGATGCGTGCGATCCTCCACTTTTGCACCAGGCAGGCAAGTTACCAAATGATTCTCATGACTACCAGGCACCTAGCTATCTAATATTCCTCCTCAAGGAGGCTGTGCTTAAATGGGCTTTGAGGCTGTTGGTTTGGTGCTGAAGGCTGCTGTATGCAATAGTATTGTTGTTAGGGCAGGTTTGTGTTTGTCTCAGCACATACAAGAAAGCTCCATAGAATGTGGGGGAACAATCCTGGAGAATGCAGCTCAGATGGCAACTGGGGGGGGGGTGGGGGGTGGAGAGGGCATCCTTTTTGGTGGATGCCTCATATAAATTGGTCCAGGCTTTGGCTAGGCTTCCATTGTAGCTGTCCCTTGTTTGCTGTGGCTATGTAACTTGCCAGGAGTTTGTTTACAAGGCAAGGTAGATCAAATGTTCCTTATATGGAAGTAGTCTTCTTTTTGGAGAAGGTTTAAAAAAGCTGGTGAAAGCTGCAGGCATTCTCCAAGATAGTCCAAATGAGGAGAACTTGGTGGACACATAGGTGTGAAGACTTTCCAGTCGAGGAAGGGTAGTGGTTCATCCAGTTTGGATATCCTGATTCAAGACTAGCCAGTTCAGGGTTCACTCTGTGGTCTCTGGTGGGCAGAGTCTTCTGGCATTAGGGCTTGTGATATTGATAGTGCCCAATTGGTCAAGGTGTCCATAGCATGTGGATCTAGTGAGGATGTTGAATGAGATCTGCTGTTGTTGCCTCAGGAGTGGTTTGGATAGTTCAGGGGTCAGTGGCTCATTTAGATCTATCTGTTTTGCCTTTCGGCTTGGCCCTTGAGAGGGTTTATCTGTCAGAGAAGGGATTTTCTAAGAAGCCTATAAATACCCTTTTGTAGTTCAAGAAAGTTCTCATCATTGGCATATGTGTGAGCCTGAAAGTTGTATTGAGGATTGGTGCTAGACTAGGAAGATCTTGACTAGAGAATCAGTGCCTCCCTGGAATTGGAATTTAATGTCATACCTGGTTGGTCATACATTTGAGCCTCTGAGGCGTCATTTAAGCTACTTATTCATAAGGCGGTATTTTCTGATAGCAATCTATTCTGCCAGATGAATGTTGGAGCTGCATCCTGTATGTAGAGATCTCTTTCTGAGTTTTTCAGATAATGAACATAACATAAGAAATTGCCATGCTGGGTCAGACCAAGGGTCCATCAAGCCCAGCATCCTGTTTCCAACAGAGGCCAAAACCAGGCCACAAGAACCTGGCAATTACCCAAGCACTAAGAAGAACCCATGCTACTGATGCAATTAATAGCAGTGGCTATTCCCTAAGTATAATTGATTAATGGCCATTAATGCAGTATATATTTTTCATGGTTCCTTTATTCCTTCCTAAGATGGCTTCACATTTTTTCATTTTAAACAGATGGTATGTCTTCCTTTCTTTCAAAGGGACTTGAGTGGAGAATAGTATGCTCAATTTCATCATTCAGATGTTGAGAGTTCTGCTGTAATTAAAGGTCATTAATAGCTCATAACCTCAAAGTATCATTTGTTTATTCTAGTGGTTCTAAAAGGGTCGGAACAGCTTTGAAGGTGTTGATAGCTCGCTGGAGTAAGGAAGTTATAGGGGGGGTTTAAATATCCAAGGGATTGCTGCTGCTTAAGAAATTGAGGGTGCACTCTACTAGTGTGCAGGCAGCTTCATGGGCAGAATTTTGCCTGGTGTTGCTATTAGAGATTTGCAGAGTGATGACCTGGTCTTCCTTGCATACTTATTCAAAGCACTATTGTCTTGACCATTTAGCCAGGGAAGAGGCTTCCTTTGGTTTGGATGTCTTGAGCAGGCTTGACAGTGTCCCACCCAGTAATGAGGATAGCTTGGGTACATCTGGACTGGTCTGGCTGTATGAATAGGAAGAAGTTAGTTCTTAGCTGAATTTCCTTTCCTTGAATCTAGCCAGACCAGACCAGGACCCTCCCTCTTCTACTAAGTGTATTCTCCTGATTCATTTTCAGAATTGCTGCTTGTGTGCATGAATTGGCATGCTAGAAGTTTAAGATAACCTGCATTCCTTGATAAAGTTTGTCTCTTCCTTTCCTTGTTTGTATCTCTTTTGGAAACCCTCTGGTTTTTGCTTAGGAGGTAAAGGAAAGTTTAGTGTATTAAAAATGTTTCTTAGCTTTTACATAAAATACTGGCAGGCTGAGGTCAGCATGACTGCCTATAAGAGATGATGTCAACAAACCTGTTAGTCTCTGTCTTGATTGGCTGGCTGAACTCATGGAAAGAAAATTATCAGGTAAGAAATTTCTCCTTACTGGGCCATTCCTGTAGAGCCCTCTGCAGTTTATTTATTTATTATTTATTTAAAGAATTTATATACCGGGGTTCCTGTATAGTATACATATCACCCCGGTTTACAAGGAACCAAAACTATCGCTAAGGAACCGTAACATTGGTTCCTTAACTATCCCCGGTTTAACTATACCCCGGTTTACAAGGAACCAAAACTATCGCTAAGGAACCGTAACATTGGTTTAGTGTATTGGCCCTTATATCTGAAACCATGAATGGGTGCTGAAGTGAAAATAAATTAAACATTAGTGTGCATCTCTCAAGGAAGATTAAATATGGTAGGTCTGAGAATCTAGAGTTTCCATAGACACTATTTTTGGCCACCTCATACACCAGCTCTACAAGCTTGACTTCTACCATTTCCTATAGGTAGATGAGACCTGGAATAACTTAACAGAAAACATTTTGAATAGTGTACACAGAGGCAGTTTATGTATACAAGTCAAAAACTTACACACAATCACTCCTTTTAGCTTCCCACTCCTAGAGAGCGCTAAGGTTATGTGTAGAGAGGAATTGTCTGTATTTTAAGGTGTTCCACTGAGAAAAATTGAGCTTAAAATAAGGAATAAAGATCACTGAATTCCTATTTGTGCTGTGTATATGCACATAAACAGTTTAAATAAGTACTTCCCTTCTGATTATGGAGGTTGTTAGATTTTAAATTCATGAGTCAAAATATGGCACATATCTATTTGCATATGTTGTGATGAAAATTAGAACAAACTATTTTGGTTTGGTTTTTTTTTTTTTTTTTGGTAAATGAAATGCTAACCAAAGTTCTTCTAATTTTTCGATGCATGGCAGTTGTTTTGTTTCACCATTAAAGACTGCTGTGCTACTGCTCTGTCCCTTATAGGTGGCTACCCATTCTGAAGATGGACTGGCCAACACTTCAAGCATACTTCGGAACCATGCCACATTGCCATCGCAGCCTAGCTCGCTTCCTGAGCTCAACAGACAGCAAGATGCATACAGCAGTAAGCCTTCCTCTTCCCCATCCTATGCACTGTCAGTGCTGCATCACATGTTACTTCTAGCTGTCTTTATCCATAATGTCTGGCAAAACTGGCCACAGCAGCTCAGAATAGCTGGACATATGTTCAGCTGAGTTAATGTTGGCATAAGTATTTAACATTCTGTTTTTACCAAGGTAAAAAGTGCCACTAGTCACGAGTGCTGAGACTATTTTAAAGAGCAAGTAGGTGATCAATACCTGGAATGTTGATTCATATTCTCAGTACTGGTTTACATCATAACAGGATTACAAAAAAAAAAAAACACTTTAGAAATACAGCTGGTGCAATAGTAGCCACTGCTTGGTTGGAATAGGCTGGCAAGCATGGGGGTGTGAGCAGGAAGAGAGGCTGTTAAACAATGAGGGTGTGTGTTTGTAAATGGATATCCTGAAAAACCATATTCTTGTCTGGCTTTCAGAACAGCTTTAATAACTATATATGAGCTATATTTGCATACATTAACTTGATTATTGGCTCCAATGTGTGCAAATCTCATGCATATTATTTGCAGATAACCAAAAAGCCAGACCAGCTAGTGGGGACATCCAATAGAACAGCAGCATTTAACATTGTGCTGTGTTTGATGAACCCCCTTCCTTCTCCAAGACTTTGGAAATTAGAGTCCACTCCATTTTGGAACTGAGCATTGCAAATAGGCTCTGTGGAAGACCCAAACAGGCTGGAATGGTGCTACTGCGCTGCCTCTGACTAATGGCATGGAGCTTTTGTTTTGGGTGGTTTGTGTTTTAACGTTTTAATAAATTGCAGGCCTTACAGGGCTGGGAAGAGCAAATGTGTCTTCAGGGGACATGGAGATAAAACGGGAAGACAAGGAGGATGAGGAGAACACACTGGTTGATGACCATTCAGATGATGAGAAGAAAGAATTGAAACCCTCTCGAAACAGGACCAGATGCTCCTTGAACAGGTCGGTCTCTCCTATTTATTTCAGAAGAGGAGAGAAAGTCTAATGTTTGTGTATTAGCCTTTTCAAGAGGATTGGCAGCGTGGATGACCGCCAGCCATATCCTTAAACTGGCAGCAGTTCAAGTCCTAGCCTGATTAGTGCCCCCATCTATGAGTTGCTGCAAACATGCAGTTTATGGCACTGCTGTAGCAGCAAACACATGCTAGTGTTTTAAAACCAGGGGATAATCTTGAGACTTTCTTGCCAGGGTGCTATTATCCTTCTTTGCACCAAAAGAGGATTTTGATTATCCAGGTCGCTCTGGAGATGCCAAATCAGTTTGGCAAATTCATATTTAGTGTAATTTTACCAAGACAGAAGGAGAAACATGCCTGTGCTTTAATAAGTATCTTAAGGTAAAAGAGTGGGGAGGAGAGGTGCTTGCTCTTTCTAAACTTATCAGCCTATCATTTCAGGTGCTGCCATTTCTTATCACTTGGTTGGGTTACGACTATCTATACAAAAGAAAATGTTTAATTAGAGGGCCAGGTTCTAATCATGGGATTTGTTCACATCCCCCCCCCCCCCCCTTAGAAGATGTTGACTTTTGTTTTAGACTACAAATGATTTGTTTAAAGAAGAAAAAAATGTTAAACCCCAACCATGTTCTAATAAAAGCTTTGGAACAGAGACTAGAGGTCTTGCAAACTCCTCTGTTCTCATAGAAAGTTGTCTTGTGTGATGAGTTGGATTGGTTGATCCCATTGCTTTTCCTTGCAAAATTCGTATTCAAGAACCCTGCAGAGCAGTTATCTGTCCTGACATGTAAAATAAACCTCTTAGGTTGTCATTACTTGTGCTGTGGTAAAAAAAAAAAATAACTTCATTTGTCAAGTTGCCCATAAGTCTGGTCTCTTACTGGAACTTTATGAAAGGTAAAAACATCTTTATGCTCAGTGGGTTGTCCTATTTTTGTTCTGTCCTAAAGCAATACCACCAGTAGATTGGCAGACACAAGCAGCCAGCAGCTTGAAAGGATCTGGGTGTGTTGCATCAGAAGGATGTGCTAGATAATATTGGGATGTAGATCAGTTTTCTTGTCTTATTACATAACTCAGATGCTACAGATTTTATTTACCTTGAAGGTTTTTCAAGTCTAATATTTTTCTTTTTTCTTGCTGTAAAAAATATTGTTTTTTTTTCTTTTGAGTTGATGGTGCTTGAAAGTGCAGTAGAGGACTGTCCCTCTCTCGTTCTTATTTTAAATTATTAGTCAAGATGAGGATGAGGATGAGGACGATCTTCTCCCCCCAGAGCAAAAAGCAGAGAGAGAAAAAGAGAGGAGGGTCGCCAATAATGCCCGCGAGCGTCTCCGCGTTCGTGACATCAACGAGGCCTTTAAAGAGCTCGGACGCATGTGCCAACTCCACCTTAACAGCGAAAAGCCACAGACCAAACTGCTAATACTACACCAGGCCGTATCAGTCATACTAAACCTGGAGCAACAAGTTCGAGGTCAGTGAGGGGCACGGAGTGGTGATATGTATCGGATCGGCACGGGGGCTGTCTGTCTACCCTGTGACATACGTATAGTATGCCTTGGTGGCTAATGCTATCTTTTTATTACCCCATCTCCCCTAACTGCTTTCTCCTGCTTTGAAATCTTAAAAGCCTTACCAGTTTCTTTTGCTTCCCTATTTATTTTATAGCATCTGCATGCATTGCATGGCGTTTGCTCTAAGTGTGCATTGCCATGTTTCCAGGACTGAGGATGGGGGAGGAATATGTGCCAGCTGGTTAGTGACTCTGGGTAATAAAGAACTTTTTGGACTTTGGTACATATGAGGTAAGGGGTGGAAGATAGAGGATGCTCCCATGGGTAGAGGGGAGAAGGAAAATCATATTTTTCCTTCAGGCAGACACATTCAAAACACTGGCAGTCAATAAAATACACTTTTACTGCATACTTGGTGACAAATAGAAATGCAAAACTATTCAGAGCATTTCTAGCCCACAGGTCTGAAGTACTTGCTCAAGCAGGGTACAAAATAACATCCATAATATAAATAACTGACAGAACTATTGGAGCTTACTTTTTGAAATCTGCCTATGTAGATTTTTAAAAAAATTACCAGTGTCTTATGCCTCCTGGCTCCCTTGACAGTCTGAAATTTTGGTGTGAACTGGATACAAAGCCATAAAGTAATTAGCTGGCAAAATTTATGCATGTGTTTGTAGAATATGTTGATTTCCCCCAAATCTCTGTAATAATCCTCATGCACACTCCTCCCCCCCCCCCCCCCCCCCCCCCCCCCAACATGTAAAACTTTGGAAGGGATTGAATGTAGAACAGATGCAAAACAAGTTTTAGGAGAAAACTACTGTCCATGTGTTTGTGGAATATGTGGATCTAGAAAAAATGCCCATAATAGATTTCATTTTGGCCCCCCCCTTGACATGCCCTGAAACTTTGTCCACAGGGGTCAGAATAGGAAAGTTTGTTGGGTTTTGTGTTTTTTGTTTTTTTAGTAGTGGATGGACACTCACATTGCACAAGCCTGTCTCCCTTTTGGAAAGTAGGCTAAAAACGGACACTGCCAGTGTGCCTGTGTATACACATATGGATATATTTAGGAACATTCAACTTTTCCACTGTCACCATTGTTTCATAGTAGAATTTGTTGTACATGATTTTTTTTATTAAAACAAGTGTCTAGCTAAATTGGATTAAGGCACATTATGCATGAAAATGATAGTTGGGCCTGATGGTATTCCCAAGCATTAAAGCTGACACTTCATTTCTCTGGAAGGGAGCATGAGTTTAGATGGGACAGCTCTTCCTCACTCTTAACATCAGCTGTGCCTTAGATGGACCAAGTCTTGAGTCACTGGGGTATTAGGAAAGGAAAGTGTGTGTGCTTTTTTTTTTTTTTAATATACATAGAGGGATCTAGTTATTTTTGCAGCAGTTTAGGTTAAGAGACTAAAGTCCTAGAAAACAGTTTGACCATAATTGGGATGCAGGATGTGTGTGGGTATCATGCTAGCTTTTCTTAGCTGAAAGTGCATTTGTTGCTTTTACTGTTTGCTCTGCATGCATTTTTATTTTCCTCATTGGTATTTTTCCTTTAATTTCTTTTCAAATATTTGTTATGCAGGAACATTTCTCGCAAGTTAATTCTTTCCTTCCGCAGCAGCTGTCTCTTCAAATGGAATTTAGAGATTTCTGGACTCTGCTTAGCTCATCTTATGCTTCTATATGTGGTTTGATGGCTGATTTCTTTTTTTTTTTTGTTCTGTTTTCACACTCTTTACTATATCTTTTAAAGCATTATGTAATATTTTTTTTATTTCCTCCTGTGCTATTTTTTTTCTTATTTTCTCTTCTGATCTCCTACAGACAGTCCCCAAGCCGTGACCTCTCAGTGGTCCCACACTCTCTCTACCTTGTACTTGCTGTTATCAGTCACACACCGAGGAAAAGGAAATAGATGGGAGGGAGGGCAGAGTTGGCATTATGGTCACTTTGGTCTCCTGCGCTTGTCCTGTTGGGGGAAAAAAAGTATACAAATTTTTTTTGTAAGCAGGAATGAATATTTTACAATTTTATAAATGTAGTTTTGAACATTGCCTTGGTTGAGGCAATTAATAAGTTTTAATAAACAAATGTTTTGCTGCCCCTAGGCACTTTTGGTGCTTTCTCCTGTGCCCCCATCTCTTGTTAAGTGTCTTACAGGGCAGCAGAAGGCAGTTCTCTGCTAATGAATTCAGCAGAGTTGGAAAGCAGCAAATCTTAGCCAGCCTGTTGTCCCTAAATGTTTGCCGGCATAGGCGTAATGAGTGCCTATTGACAAATCCATAGTGGTCTGTAAATGGCAAGCCAGTTCCTGACTTGCTATCCTTGGGCCAAGAATCTGGAAGCAAATAATAAGCTGGTCTGACAAAAAAAAAAGTGTTGGGAGATAAAATCTGAATTTCTTTATTTTTAAGTAAGGATTGGCGTTGGTTGTCCAGGTTGACAAGTTTAGTATTTATAAAGGACTAGCCAATACAGTAGGTGTTGTACACATGGTCTATGTCCAAGGTGTGCTTAGGAAGGTGACATATGACCTCTTCAGTGTTGCAGGCAAGAGATGGGACTTAAAACTTTGAGAACGGAAGGAAAACCATTGGGGTTATAGAGTTTTTGATTTGTCTTGTTTCTCTGTAGTTGACGGGTGTTAGAGGGCATGGCTGGATCCTAGAGACATTAAAGATATCAAGAAGCATTTATTGGGAATTACCAACACGGCAGAGCCATGAAACATCTACACCCCCTTTAGAACCAGAGTGGTATTTGTCCTGTCCACTTGGGGGTTTTTCATTTTGTCTATTGCAAAAAATGTACCTCAATGGTTAGGGGTTTGAGGCCAGTGAACATGAAGCCATGTTTAGAGCTTGTACTAACGGCTACTGTGGAAATGCAGGAGGAGAAGAATCCAAGCAGGTTTGCTGTCATGGTTATCCTGATGAGCAAGATGACAGCTTGTGATCTCGGAGTTTATCCATAGACTCTTTAGGTCACTAGATTATAAATATATAGGTAACATTAAATATTTGTAGAAAATCACTTGAATGCTTGAAGAGGTATCCTGTATGGATCCTTAAAAACCTGTAAACTGGGGCACATGTTCTTAAGAAAAATCACACCATCTAGTGTGTCCATTAATTTTGATATCTGACTGTGCTTGGATGAAGTTGGTGGTGATTAGCTGGAGGTTTGGCCATAACCCAAAACATTGCATTATATGAAAGTTGTCAAAATGTTTTGCAGCTAAATGAAAGTAAATGGAACTAGTATAGTAGAGTAAATTGGTAATGTAGATGCACTAACAACTAAATTTAAATTAAGTTGTATTAGGTCTTTGAAAGTGGAAAGCTGGTACCAGAAATAGATTTCCTTCTTCTACTTGGCTTGAGACAGATCCCCATCCCTGTTTTGTAATGGAAATAAAGTAGTTAACATGAATATTGAAGAATATGGCACATGGGCATGATGTATTGGGAAAGACCCTTGCTATATAAAACTCACACTCTTGTGGTAGGAACCATGATAAACTCAGATCAACTCTTCAAGAACTTAAGGGAACAACTTGTGTGTTTTTTTTATCCCATTTGGCAGCTAAAGCAAGTTTAGATGAGATACTCTGTACCCTTTTTTGTGAGAATTTTGCTCTGGGAAGAGGAGGTCATCCCTTGTGCTCAGTAGATTTTGGTGAAGAGGAGGCAGATTTTGTTTTTCAAGAACATCTCTGCAATGAAATTTTTGCCCGATAAGAGTAAAAGAAGGGTGTATCATTGTTATGCATTTGATTGTCCACTTGCATCCACTCAGCTACTTGCTAAGGATGCTATACATTCAAGGGGAGAATGGTCTGAAGGTCTCTCACAGAACATCATTCCTTAGAGATGCACCTCAGACAAACTAAAGGCTCTTTATTTTGATGTCTTAGCTTTCAGGAGGAGGGGTGGGGTGGAGTGAAGAAAGGGAAGTTAAGGTGGTTGGTGCAGTATCAGAAGGGGATGATCGTTTGATCATGTCTCGCTTATCATGAAAACTAATCACACGTTCTGTGAAAACGAGCACTATAAACAGTGCTGTATAATTGAAATCTGCTGAGACTGACTGAGGGCGCTCAACCTGCCTAAAGAGGAAAAACTATCTTGAAGATTACAAATCCATTTCACTTTAAAATGAGAATGGGGTTTCTAGCCCATTTCTCCTCTGATGTCTGTTGTGCTATGGCCGACAGGAGGAGAATGTAAAGCTTGATATGTAGCCATGCACTCTTGTGTATGCAGTGACAATTGCCTTTAATTCATTGCAGCTCTCTTGGGAACAGCAGTGTTGGCCCAGAGTTCCAGAAAGCATTATCAGACAGCCATGGAATGAATAGGCCAAACCTACTATGTGCAATGCTATTTGACTTTCTTGGCAAGGGTGCAGTTCCTAGTAGGAAATACAGGGGTCTTGCAAGCTGCGATGGGAAAGCAATTATTTTCTTTCCAGTATTGAAGCTCTTTGTCTTTTAAACTAATGTACTCCAGCTCCCACAATTTCAAACTTTATGTGAAATTGGATTAGAGCTGTAGACCAGCTGACAGAAAAACAGTGGAGGAGAAGGGGGGAGAAGATTTTTATATGCTTAGATAATACTGTCTATAGTACTCACTGATGGACACAGCTGGCAGCGTCTCATCTTGTGATTTTCTAAAGTCACATTTATGTAGTAATAGCATAAGATTTTGCATATGAATGACCTTATTTACATGACACAATGGCCCAGGATCCTATCAAGTCTATGCTTGCTTAAAAAAAAATTATTGGAAATGCATTTTTGAAACATTTACAGTAGAAGTTTAAAAAAAAAATAGTGTCTTGTCATGGGTGGGGGGGGGGAATAAGCACCACCTCTATGTATTTCCACTTGCTTGAAATACTTATCCTGTGACATGAGAATTTCACATGCTTTGTTTCCCTCCTTGAAAGACTAAATTTAACAAGCTCATACAAGACATGCACATAGCATTTTGGTACTACCTGTATGTGGATATTACATACTTTGCATGCTCCTCAGCATTATTCATTTCATTGCAGAGATGTTAAATGTGGTATTTGGCTGCATCTTGAATGTGATCTGGGGTCCAAAAACTGGGGGGGGGGGCATTCCCCATGAAACTGAATTTCAGAATTCTCCCATCACATGGGTGCTGCCAGCAGGTCATGAAACCCTTAAAGGGCCTGTGGTGATTCAAGGTTTGAGTCAACTCATGGACATTAGTGGCACCACCAGCACAAACTACTTGAGCTCATCCTCCTCCCCTTTACCCATTCACACCCTCCCCTAACTTATCCCCTCTGGTGCTGTAAACCCAGCAGTACCGACGAGACTCTCTCGCTGGAGGACAAAGATCTGAGGGACCGGGAGAGGAGAACAGCCAATAACGCCAGGGAAAGGGTGCGCGTACGGGACATAAATGAGGCCTTTAAAGAACTGGGACGCATGTGTCAGATGCACTTAAAAACGGACAAAGCACAGACCAAACTGATCATCCTGCAACAAGCCGTGCAGATCATTATGGGCCTGGAACAGCAAGTACGAGGTATGGTTCATGGCAACTTAAGCTGGATGTTTGGGATCTTCCTTTTAGGAGTATGAGGAATAGGAGTATTGGTTCTAAACCCAACCTTTTTACTGATTATCTATCTGTAACTTTGGGTGAATATCTTTTACTACCCAAAGCCTCTAAATATCCAGTTGTGATTGATTTGGCTGGATGATCCCCCCCCACCCCCCTTCCTACTTTAGAGGCTAATATGTAGTATCCATAAAACTGGAATCTGTTGACAGACCTGCAACCTCGCAGGGACTCTGTTTCTAGCTTTTTAACATTTGATAAGATGGAATTTGACTTGAGTACAGTGCAGCCTGCTAATTGTATGTTGGACTCTGCTATAATAGCACTATGCAGTGTACACCTGGACTAGAGATGATACTTATTTAAAAGAAAAAAAATGCCTTCCTGGACCAGTGCCTGCTGCCCTTCACCTATAGCAGGAGCCAGTAGGAAAGTGGCACAGGCAAAAGCAGAGACTTACTGGTTGGGGCCAAAAAGATGCTAATGTAATGTTCAAAAATAGTTAAACAATTTTATCAATTCCAGGTGTTTTCTTTAATCTAATTGTGTACGTGCTAGTTGTGAGTTAACTTGATTAACAGTTGTAATAGGGATGCTTTACATGTTTTTTAATAATTTCTCAAAATGAGGAAAAGCAAGAAGTGTGTGAAATGAACCATGAAGATTCCCCAATGATTGTTTAGCCTTCCACTACATTTCCATGGTTTATCATCCCCTTGCACCATTTGCCTCCATGACTTTGTAACCCATTCCCTGTGCAGCTACTGTCTGCATTTAAGCTTTTATATTCTTGATATTTCCTATATAGAACGAAATTTAAATCCTAAAGCTGCCTGCTTGAAGCGCCGGGAGGAGGAGAAAGTATCTGGAGTGGTAGGAGATCCACAGATGGCCCTGTCTGCTTCCCATCCTGGCTTGGGAGATGCCCACAACCCAGTGGGACACATGTGAAAAAGGTATTTTTTTGCCAACAGCCACAAGTTGCATGGCCTACATGATGCTCACTTGTTACTTATTTGCTGAGGAAGGCCCTGGCGCTAGTTTCCACTCTGGAGCACCAGCCTTATTCTAACTGCTTTTGGAAAAGGTCACTTTCCCCACCCCAGGCTCAGCTTTCTAGTGAGTCATGTATTGTATGTTCTCAAACTGTCCATGGGCTGCTATCCATTACTGATATTTCATTGCCCTCCCATTATTCAGAATGTCTTTCTGATGGTCCACAGTTCTTGAAAAATAGTCTTGTCTCCAAAACTAAGTTCAGAAAGTGGAGTGCTAGTGTTGGGCAATGAGCAATCTCAGTTGGTGGGTATTGGGGAACAGTAAAAGGTTACCTAATCTTTTCACTGATGTGGTAGTAGGAAGATGAAATAATTAGACATGAAAATGATGTAGGTTATACTTGTTTAAATGAATTATTTAAACCCCTATTTTACCAGTACATTGTAAGCCTTTTAAACCAAAAATCATTTGGTCATGTTTTTCTATACCCACTAGATATGAGAACAGTTGTCACCATTCTGACATCCCTGTTTTGTATGTTTTCTGTGTACTGGTTTCTTTCCTCTAGCTCTTTGGATTCGAGGACATTGAGTTCGGTAGGAAGATGGATGTGTGGCCTCCAAGCACCCCTTCTCCATCTAGCCCCAGGAATTTAGACTCTACTAGTGCTGATACTGACACACATGAAGTGACTCTGGTATGCTGTAAAAAGCATAAAATAAACACTTTGTTGAAATAAAAAAAAATTGCCTTAAGTATGGAACAGTCAATACATATCACTCTGTTATTAAAGGGGAGCGTTGTATTGCATTGACTTGTTCACAAGCCGCCAGCAGCAAATTGTGCCTATGCTTAATATTTTCCTTTTTGTTTTTTAAAGAAAAACAAAAAAACAAAAACATTAGCAATGAGATTTTTTTTTTATGTAGAATACAAATAGCAATGCTTTTTTTAGCTTATTTTGCATACGTTTTGTAAGTGACAAATTTCTTTTGTATAAAAAACAATTGTTTTGTGCCCTATGCTTTTTGTTTTCCTGCTGCTCTCTCTATAGTTAAATGTTGCATCATTTAGGACAAACCAGAATATTAAAGTTTGTGTTAAAAAAAAAAAAAAAAAAAAGATAAAAAAGGACTGGATTATAAAAAAAAAAAATAATAATTAAAAAGGCTCAGAATCTGCTCTGAAAGTCCCCAGTACATGTGAATGTAGCTAGCCAAGTTGTTCCTGGCTTGTACCTTCCATGTCTCTCCTGTGCAGAGTTAATCGTTTCTTTGGTTTTTGGTTTTTTTTTTGCTTGCTGCCTTGTTTAGGAAATAATGTAAAAAATGAACCCAGTAATAGAGGAAGAAAAAGGCAGCTTATACCTTTAGTGGTTTTTGCAGGCTTTGAAATGATGATCCTTGGATCCCACACCTGCCCCCTCGTTCCGGGGAGGGAACTCAGCAACCTGTCAAGGTGTGTTCACAAAGCTCCAGCAGTCCAAAAGGAAGAGGGAGTCCACACAGGGAAAGACCCTATTCCTTTCTTTCCAGTTTCCTGGCTTATGCAGTTGTGATGGGTCAGGCAGGGGTGTGTGCACGTGACTTGTTGTGAAGCACTGCATTCTGAGTTCAACTAAATTGACAAGAGGAGGAAGACACTGAAGAGATGTGAGCAGCCCAGAAATTGCATAACCCCTTCTCTGATGAGTTTGCACAAATATTAGTAAGATGAGTGGGGAGAGCACCAAAAGCTGAACAAAGAATATGGAGCAAAGACACAAATGGAGGCCAAATCATAGAACAAAGACACTGGAAATTCACATAAGATCAGAGAGACAAGAAAACAGAACAAACCAAGATGAGGACAGAGCAGACGCATCAAACGTTTAATGTGCAAAATGTAGACACAGTAAGTCAGATGGAATTGGAGGAATCATTCATGTAGCAAGTGAAACTCTCAGCCTGAAGTCTCAGGACATTAAGAGGAGGAATGTGGGGGGTGGGAAGGGGAGAGTGATAGTTCAACATGTCTGAGAATGTACCCCCATTAATGGTAAGGTCCATCACATGACTATAGATATGATGTGCTCGGGAACTTGTCCTCATGAACAGAATTGTGCAGATGGCCTATGGAGAGGCCATTTCTAGTTTTGTGGATGATGCACAGTTGCTGTTGAATTCAACTTGCATGTCCTACCTCCTTGTTACTTTTGATACTACTTGGAATTGGCTAGCTTACTTTCTGCAGGTATGCCATGAGTAGGCTCCATCTGAGGTTCAATAATTGAGATGACCATAGCTGTGATGAGAAAACAAAAGTTTGTGAATATATCATACATATACATACATGTTTTGGTTTATTTTTTTCTTAACCAACAAGTCCTTGTAACTGAAAAAAATGTACCATTTGCAGGATGCAAAGAAACTAAAATCGTTAAGAATTTTATTACTAAAATGGAAATGCTGCAAGAACTGTTGCACAGTCGCGGGCCCATTTGGCTCAAGACATTTTTTGTGCTCAAGTGCAAAGTTTGGGCATGCACACTCGTGGTCTCTCCTCTTCCCACTATGCACACCACTCTTGGGAGTGTTAGGCCCTCCTGATTCATTTCTGCTACTATGTCCTTCAGTGGGTCACTTGTCAAAACATGGAATGTGACAGGCATAATTCTTCTCTACAGTGTAAATTTTAAATGATGCTTAAAAGTTGAGGGCTTCCTTTATTGCCAGTTAGGCATGTGTGTGTGAATATATTTATCAGTCTTACAATATAGGATAAACAAAACCCAGTACCTCTTTATCTGAGGGGAAGGAAGTATCTTGTTTCTTTAAATTAGGCCTTCAAAGGTCTGATCCCTTGGCTCCACAATCCAAAATACAGTTTGTGAGACTGATGCTGGGTATTTTGGGGTATAGGATCTTGTCAGTTTGCTGTATGCATTGTAGATAAGTGTTGTTGCCATGATATAGTCTATTTACATACACAGATATAAAGGTCAATAAATAGTAGGTAGTAACTTTTTATTGAATTAAATACATTTGACTGTTTACTGAGAGAAACACTCCATCACTTCAGCACTAATATTATGAAAGGGAGACTAACTGCAAAAACATAGGCACACTTTTTTTGGACTAAATACATTTTGTGTCACCCACAGTTTGTCTTGGCATTTTATTTCACTTGTATGCATTGCAAATGTGATCATGACCAAAGGGTTTTCCCCAACCCTTCCCCCCTCCCAACCTAATTGATCAACATCAGACCTGTTTGATTTCTTGCTGATTTGATACTGAAGAATATTACCTATGCTGTTTTTCTAGTTTGAGACTGTTGTCAGAGTGACTGCCTGCCTGGTCCCACCAGGGTGGTTGTTCTCAAGACTTGCACAGCAGGTTTGTCTGACCAAAGCTATTTCAATCTAACTAGTTAAAAAAAAAAATCATAGATAGGGTACCAATAGTTCCCTGAAGGTTAAATAAAATGCACCTGCGCATTCCCACACAGAGCATGGCTGTTAGTGCAGTGTTTCTCAACCACAGTCCATGCATCAGCCCTGGTCCCTGGCAGCATTTCTGCTAGTCCATGGAATGACTGTGATTGCAGGAGGATAAGGAGGAAGCAAGTCCTGCCATGCAACTGCGCACTCTGCACTGCAACAGCCAGCAGAGGCTTTTCTTTACCTGCCCTGCAGACCCTCCTCCCTTCAGTTGGGGGCCAGTTGCTTCCTTCCCAAAGATTAGACCAAACGGAATGTTAATGAACTAGCATGAAACTGAGTCAGTGTTTATGCTGCTCTCAGGCCCCACCTTCTGTTCAAAAGCCAGGAGGAAACCAGGCCACCATGGGGCCTGAGAGCAGAGCAGACACTTTCTCCCAGGACAAGCAAGATAGTAGTCATCACATATGGGTGACATCATTGGATGGTGCCCTATCACGGAACACTTTTGTCAAAGTTTCTAGAACTTTGACTGGCACACTGAGCATGCCCAGCATGCCACCAACCCCGCATCCAGCAGGGGTCCCCCTTCAGTCTCTCTTTTTCTGCGCAGCAGTTGCCTCGCGGTTCTTAGGAGCTCTGTGAGACTTTCTCACAAATTTTTCCTCAGAACGTTTTTCTCAGAATTTCCAAAAATTTTGCCCCGTCCTGGGGTCCCCCTGTCAACCTTCGCTAATGCCGGTAAGTTTACCACGTTCTTTGAGGTCAGTTCCCGGCAGTTTCCATCGGACGTGCCCCGAGTGTCCGAGGACTATGTCTATTATGGACCCTCATGATATCTGTGTCTTAAGCTTGGGGCTTTTCTACGACATCCAGCGGTGCACTAGTTGTGCCCAAATGACCCCTAAAGGCCGCCGCGCCCACATAGAGAAGATGGTGCACCCGTTCACCTCTAAGCGCTCATCTTCATCGACTCCAGCCAAGAGCGCACTGAGTCAGAAGCTTTCTTTGTCATTGACTCAGTCTCCATTGATGTCTCAACATCGAGACGCCGGTGACCAGCCGTCACCGGCATCATCCTGCTCAAAGGCTTCGACGTCCTCTGCACCAGAGAAGGACCAGGCCGAGCATCGAGAGAAGCAGTCATCTGCACCGATGTGAAGCTTCATCCGGTGCCGGCACCGATAAACCAGCCTGAGGAGCTGCAATGTTGCCGGAAGCAGAGACTCCACAAATTCCTGTGGACCCTCTGGCAACACCAGCCTTCCGGGAGGAATTGGACCGGATGGTCCAAGAGGCAGTCCTTCAAGCGTTTCGAGGATTTCAATCACCACCGGCACTGACTCCCTTGCTGACTCCTGATCCTGTGCCTACTATGCTGGCTCCACTTGAAAGATTGGACACTCTGATCTGTGCACTTCCATCGGTGCCCATTCCTTCCTGACCACCAGCACCTCTTGAAACCATCGATCCTGATTTCCCTTATCTTCAGATGAGGAAGAACCGGACCATGCCTCTTCTCTGTCCTGGGAGCCACCGATGCCAGAACTGATTCCTGGACCATCCGGTTTACTCCCACCCTGACGGCCATTGAAGACACTGATGCCATCAGTGCCACCACCATCCTCGGTGCCACCTCCTCCTGTCTTGGTGCCTTCATCGTTTCCATCTTGCCACCTCCTGATTCGGCTGGATTTGGACTTCTGCCTCCGTCTGAAGGCCCACAGGGGTGGGGGAGATCCACCATACGATCCTGGGGGGGAGGGGGGTGATTCCTCTGATTCTCAAGATTCTGAAGACCTTTTGTCAGAGCCTTCACCCCCTGAAGAAAGATGCCGCTCCCCTCCTGAAGACGATATTTGCCAGCTTCATAAAGGAGATGTCTGAAGCCATCCCCTTTAAATTGCAAACGGAGGAGGATGCCAGGCACAAATTGCTGGAGGTGCTCCAATTCGTGGGTGCTCCCAAAGAAATAATGGCAATTCCAGTCCACAAAGTTCTAGTGGACCTCTTTCACCGTACCTGGGAACACCCTGAAACTGTATCACCAGTTAACAGGAAAACAGACGCTACATACCTTGTTCAGTCAGCCCCGGGTTTCCAAAAGAGCCAGCTGCCCCACCACTCCGTAGTGGTGGAATCCGCCCAGAAAAAGGCTAAGAGATCCAGGTCTCATTCTTCTGCCCCTCCTGGCAAAAAGCAGAAGTCCTAGGATGCCTTTGGCCGAAGAGTTTTCCAGGGATCTATGCTGATAGCATGTATAGCAGCCTACCAGCTATGCATGACACACTACACCAGAAATCTCTGGAAACAAGTCTAAGACTTCACTGAGGCCCTGCCTGAACAATATCAAGAAGGATTGTCTACCATCCTCCAGAAGGGTCTCAGTGCTGGGAAACACGAGGTCAGAGCAGCGTATGACTTCTTCGAGACTGCCTCCAGTGGCAGGATTAAGCGCCAGGCATTGGGCATGGCTCAAATCCTCTGATTTGCAGCAAGAAGTCCAAGGTAGGTTAGCAGACCTTCCTTGCACAGGGGACAATTTGTTTGGAGACAAAATTCAGGAGACAGTGGCACGAAACCTTGCGCCAACTGTCCACTGTCCCCTTGGACTTTTCGTCTACTGCCAAAAGACCATTTAGACGAGAACCTAAAAGGCTAATCTATAAACCACGTAGGTATTACCCTCCTCCATCCCAGACTCGACCATCCAGACCCCCTCAAAAAATTCAGGCTCGTCAACACAGGCCCCCAAAATCCCAACCAGCTCCTCAGACTGGTCCTGCGTCGGGGTTTTGACTCACTTCTAGAGAGCAGCAGTCAACCCCCCCCCCCCCCCCCCCCAACCATCTTACCTGTGGGAAGCCGTTTGTGCCACTTTGCCAACAAATGGGACGCAATCACCACCGACCAATGGGTCCTCTCTGTGGTTGCCATCTAAATTTCCTTACACTACCACCGGACTCTCCTCCACGTCCGGTGTGGAGTCTAACTGACCACACTCCACTTCTCGAGACAGAACTCTCCATCCTCCTCCAGTCCAATGCCGTGGAACCGGTTCCCCAGCTGCAGCGAGGAAAAGGGTTCTACTCTCTATTTTCTAATTCCAAAAATGTCAGGTGGCATACGTCCAATACTGGATCTCCGTGCCCTAAACAAACATCTCCGCAAGGAAAAGTTCAGGATGGTCACCTCGGGCACCATGCTCCCTCTCCTGCAAAAGGGAGATTGGCTCTGCTCTCTAGATCTTCAGGAGGCTTATACCCACATAGCCATATCCCTTCCTCAGCAAAAACATCCAGATTCCTAGTAGGTCAAAGGCATTTCCAATACTGGGTGCTGCAGTTCAGCCTGGTGTCAGCGCCCCGAGTATTTACAAAATGCCTGGCAGTAGTAGCAGCCTACCTAAGATAGCACAGTATCCATGTCTATCCATATCTAGACTATTGTCTACTCAAAGCTCCATCCAAAGAAGGTAGTACTTCGATCCCTCTGTCTCACAATACAACTGCTAAAATCCTTGGGATTTCTCATAAACTATCCCATCTGTCTCCATCACGCACCCTCGCGTTCATTGGAGCAGATCTGAACCCCATTCAAGCCAGAGCGGTCCTCCTAAAGGACCAAGCACGCACACTTTTGACCATGGCCAAAGCAATACTGACTCGCCAAACCACTACAGCTAGTCACCTACTAATCTTACTAGGACACATGGCATCTACAGTTCACATTACCCCAGTGGCTCGATTAGCATGAGAGTAACACAATGGACTTTAAAGTCCCAGTGGTCCCAATCAAGCCAAATTTTGTCACAGATTGTCCATGTAACCAGCCAGCTTCGTCTCTCACTAGCTTGGTGGACACAGGACTCCAATCTTCAGATAGGACTACCCTTCCAAACTTCAGATCCTCAGATCACGCTGACCACAGATGCCTCCAACCTGGGTTGGGGAGCCCATGTCAATGACCTGCAAACCCATGGAACCTGGACCAGAGCAGAAGCAAATCACCAGATAAATTTTCTGGAGCTCCGGGTGATACGCTATGCCCTATTCACATTTCAGGATTGCCTTTCCAACAAGGTAATCCTAATTCAAACAGACAACCAGGTATCTCAACAAGCAAGGGGGCACAGGCTCTTACCTGCTATGCCAGGAGGTGGCGCAGATCTGAGCCTCGGCTGTCTCCCATTCCATGCTACTGAGAGCAACCTTACCTGGCAGGTGTGGACAATATGATGGCAGACCGTCCCAGCCAGACCTTCCATTCCTACGAATGGTCCCTAGATCCCACTATAGCGAACAGAATTTTCCACCACTGGGGCCGCCCACACATAGACCTCTTTGCATCAGTTCACAACCGCAAAGTAGACCAATTCTACTCTCTACGCTGCAGCCGTGAAACACCACCGAGGGTTGCCTTTGCCCACTCGTGGAACATGGGTCTTCTATATGCCTACTCTCCACTTCCACTCATCACCAAGACTCTCATGAAGTTGCGACAAGACCGGGGCACAATGATCCTCATAGCCCCTTACTGGCTGCGACAGGTTTGGCTTCCCATCCCACGCGACCTCTCAGTCCAGCAACCGATTCGCCTGGGCACAGATCCAACTATAATAACGCAGAACAATGGACTGTTGCGCATTCCAAACCTCCACACCCTGTCTCTGATGGCGTGGTGTTGAAAGGTTGATTCTACAATCCCTTAACCTTTCTAACGGTGTCCCAGGTCCTCGTAGCTTCACGGAAGCCTTCTACTAGAAAATCGTATCGTTCCAAGTGGAAAAGATTCTCCTTGTGATGCATGACAAAGCAAATAGATCCCTTTTCCTGCCCCACAACACGGTTCCTGGACTACCTCTGACATCTCTTGGAGTCTGGCCTACAAATTTCCTCCATTCAAGTACATATAAGTGCCATAGCCGCTTATCACAAGGAGTAGGAGGTGCCCCTCTTTCGGCGCAACCCCTGGTGTAGGGTGCTTTATGAGAGGTTTACTCCAGCTCAAGCCTCCACTGTGTGCTCCAGTTGCGGCTTGGGACCTGAATGTTGTACTAGCACGGCTCATGCGACCTCCGTTTGAGCCCCTACACTCCTGCGAGCCTAGATATCTCACTTGGAAAGTGATCTTTCTAGTTGCTATAACTTCGGCTTGCAGAGTCGGTGAGCTACAGGTACTGGTAAGGTAACCACCTTATACAAGATTTCTCCACGATCGTGTGGTACTATGCACTCGCCCTAAATTCTTGCCAAAGGTAGTTTCGGATTTCTATTTAAATCAGTCCATAATACTTTCTACCTTTTTTCCAAAACCTCACACCCAGGTGAGCGGGCTCTGCATTCCTTGGACTGTAAATGTGCGCTCCCCTTTTATTTGAATCACAGTGCAGCCCATAGGAAGTCCACCCAACTTTTTGTCTCCTTTGATAAAACCAAACTAGGAGTTCAGGTGGTCAAGCAGATCCTGTCCACCTGGCTGGCGAACTGTATTACCTTCTGCAGGCCTTCTGCTACAGGGTCGTGTGAAAGCGCATTCGGTCAGAGCCATGGCAACGTCAGTAGCGCACCTCTGCTCCGTACCTATTGCTGACATCTGTAGAACTGCCAGATGGAGTTCTCTCCATACCTTCGCAGCTCATTATTGTCTTGACAAGGCTGGCAGGTAAGATTCAGTCTTTGGCCAGTCTGTCCTACATAATTTGTTTCCAGTTTAAAAAACCCAACTGCCTACCTGCAACCCATTGTGAAATTCAGGCTGCCCTAACAACCAACAACCCCCCCTGTTGTGCCTGTTTCACATCATTGGGTGCTGTTTGCTTCACTGTATTCGGGCATCCTGTAGCTTGCTATTCACCCATATGTGAGGACTACCATCCTGCTTGTCCTGCGACAAAGCAGAGTTGCTTACCTGTAACAGGTGTTCTCCCAGGACAGCAGGATGTTAGTCTTCACGAAACCCGCCCGCTACCCCATTGAGTTGGGTTAGTTTGTTTTCTTTCTTTTTCGCTCGTACTTTCTGCTACAAACGAGACTGAAGGGGGACCCCTGCTGGATGCAGGGTTGATGCTATGCTGGGCATGCTCAGTGTGCCAGTCAAAGTTCCAGAGACTTTGACAAAAGTGTTCTGTGATTGGGCTCCATCCTGATGATGTCACCCACATGTGAGGACTAACATCCTGCTGTCCTGGAAGAACACCTGTTACAGGTAAGCAACTCTTTCTCATGCTGTTTTAACATTTAGCTGCAATCACCCCCTTCTCAGAGCTTGGGCCTTGGGACCAGCCCTAGCCGGGTTAAAAAAAAATATATATATCCATGGGGTAAGGATATTAATTGTAGTATTGCTGGCTGGCAGGAGCAAAGAGAGAGGGAGGGAAGGAATTCTTTTGGGATAAGCTGGAGACTGATTATGGGAAGGGAAAGGGAGAGACTTTCTTTTTTAAATGGCTGGGAGGAAGGAGGAGGTATTTTTTTTTTTTTCTTTTCTGAGGAAAATACTGTTGGCTGGCTTGAAGACAGAAAAGTGTGTTTTTGTGTTTTGGTTTTGTTTTTTTTTAAATAAGAGCATTCTTTTTAAGAAAACAGTTACATGGCTAGTTACCTTTTTAAAATGCCACAGACGAGCTGCAGGGCTGACCCATGAGATTAAAGACCAGGTGAATGAAGGAGTATATCCATCATCGCTCCCCTACCCTTCTGCTCTTTAATTTTCTGGGGCATCCCTCCTTCCCAGCTCCCCACTCCCACATTCATTAGTGCTACCACCAGTCTATGTAATTTAAAGAAGGCCCCTAGCTGGTCCATGGCATACAAAAGATTGAGAAACATTCTGTTAGGGTCACGGATATTTAGATGAAGTAAGCTGGTGTGAGGTGGACATGTATTTAGCTATATGTATGTGCTTCCCAGTTCTGCTTATAAAAAAAAACATAGGGGAAGTCAGCAAACACTCAGGGTTGGTAAAATGGATATTGAAAATCTTTCTAAAATGTCATTTCAGTTATGTAATATTTTATAATGGAAATGTATAGTTGTGTGTACATATGTATATCTACACACCTGCATGGATTTAAAACCTCAGCATACATCTGTATATAGCTGTGAGCTTTATTTTTTTCCCTCCATGGTTTAGTACTGTAAATATATTAGCAGATTTTAAAATATCTCTCTAATCTAGGACTTAATGTGCAGTGTGGACACACAATCACAACTGCCTGAGAAGACTGCAGTAGTGTTGCTCCCTTATCTTTAGACCCCAGCTGGCACACAATTTCACCATTTAGTTGCCAATTTGAGCCAAAATGCCACCTCTCTATACAGGGCCCTAATTTTTATTGGTTTGAGTGTTCATTGGGAATTTTACTACCTCTGACCTTGTGCAAGTCATTAGAGCTTTTTTAGGTTCAGTTGTTCATCAGTGTTGATTGTCCTTTCTTTGGAGGCTCCTTTCTTTCTGTGCAAATTTCTCAGCTGTTTTTAGAGGTGGGGGGGGGGGGCTGTCAGCTTGTCTCTTGAATGCTGGGTTTCTAGTTCATTTAGGATCTTGCTTAGTCCCCAGCCCCCAGTCACTGAGTTTGGGTTTTTTGTGGGGTTTTTTGAGTTGGGAAGAGGAGAGGGGGGAGTCTTAGCTAAGATAAGCCAAGACATCATTAGGTCTTTATGTTCCTTTCTTTTGTGTGTCTGCCTTGCCTCTCTCTGCCCTTCCCAGTTGTAGTGTAGATTACATGCTGGCAGTATCCTAAGCAGCTCCTATAAGATCACACAATGTGTCCTTGAGACAGCTGGCATATGTTGAGTAGCAGGGTCTGCCTGCTGAGAGCTGCCTCTGGCTTGAAATGCAGAAGCCAAGCATAGAAGCTATATCGGACAGTTTTCATGTCCGCTGTATGTTAATGCCTTCCTTGCTTCTTCCATGTGTGATGTCTCATTTAGCCTTCAATACCGTAGGTTGCCCCTCTAAGCCAAACTGCTTGCTGTTGGGTCCCACTGTACATCATTAGGAACAAGCAGTATGTGAACTTCTGTCCTTGCTTCTTGTGCTGCTGCTACTGTTGATTAGACCACTTGGGAATGTCATCATCAAAACAGTTCAAAGCACTTGCAGCTGAGCTTGTCTATAGGGGCAGCATCTGTTATGCTGTATTTATTTAATAGAAGTACTTTGCGCTGCCACCCCCCACCAAAGAAGACCCACTGGTGGTTACTGAAGAGCCACTTGTTATTGAAATGATTTTTTGGTCTCAAGTTAGCAGACAAATTTCAAAATAGCATAGTTTGTGGACAAAAACAAATGAAGGTATATGTATCTGTGTTCTGTAGATTCTCTGGGTTCATAATTTTTGTTTCATATAAAGGTGTTTATTTGCAATGACCTTTTTATCCGTTTGGGATCGATCTTGTTTTTCGTGAAACAATTCTAGACAGGTTGCATTTCGTAGTCCTCAGTTTGGAATGCTCATGATTTTGTTTGCTGCTCTTCCTCTCTCTTCTGCTTGTTGGAATTGTCATGTATTCCTGATAATACTGCTTAGGAACTTGACTGTAGGGAGCATCTTGAACAGTGTGCTGCACTAGTCCACTAGTCAAAAAGAGGTTTAGTGAGGTCTTCTCAAAGCAGAAGCCTCCCAGTGTCCAAGGATGAAAAGAGGCTGCTCAGTATTTCAGCAGTACAATTATATTTAGATATTTTTTTATTGCTTTGTTTAAACAATTCCTTTTATAAAGCCTTTGGATGCAGCCATATTTGAAACCATCACACACCACCTGATGAAGCAGCAGATTGGTTCATATGATGACTGATGTCATAGCTAGCATTAATCAGTCTGATGCAATAAGATGAGCTCATTTGTGACTCTTACTCATGTGCTGCCATTAAGGTCTGAGAAATTATAAGGAAGCAGCTGAAATAATTCCAGTAATAATGGCCTAACATGAAAATGTTTAAATGTGACAGCATCAACATTCCTACTTTGAGTACTTTTGAAAAAAAAAAAAATTTCTTTTAAGGTTAAGAACATTTTAGTGCATGAACAACATTGTGCTGGCTTCATTTGCTGCTGCCTGTTCATCTGTATGTCACTGAGCAGGGAGAAGTCAGAAGCAGACATAACTTCCTCTTCCTTTCTTCCTTGTGCGGACTTCCCTCCTGGACTGCTGGGGCTGTGAGGACCTCCTGAAAGTTTACTGGAGCTGTAGGATGTCATTGCATTGAAAGTGACATTTTGCTCACACTAGGACAAATGCCTTTCAGATTTATTTTTTTTTATTGCTGGGTTTGGTGAACATCTTGCAGCAATGTGTGGGGAGTTTTGTGAATAATGTGAAAGGCATCCAAGTGGTTTGCAGTACAGTTACTCTACAACTGGAGCGCTGATCTTTGAGATGGAGGAATGTTCTGCACAGTTTGCATCACACTGTTCACTATTCTTTTTTTTTTTCTTGTACTTTTTGTGACTTTAGCAGTTCTTTAAAACAGCACTCGCACACATTCTTAAATTAAATTGTTAAAGCCAAGAAATCAAGGAGGGTTTTTTTAAATTCTTTTGGAGATACCATTTCTTTCTTTTTGCTGTGGGAGGGGTGAAGGTGATAGTGGGAGGCTTAGTTTTTTCTTTTTTTGCCACCTTCTCCTCCTTTTACCTGTCTCTGGACACCACTGGGCTGATATTGGATTGGAACTCTGTAAATACATCTGGCAAATCCAATGTAAAAGTTGAAGAGGACTTTGAGGGACAGGAAAATAAAATATGAATGTAATAAAATGATCATCCCATTCCACAAATTATAACTAAAACAAAAGATGCCTAAGAGAATATATTCAGCAACATTTGAGAGGATGGCTGCTTTTAACAAATGTTAATGCTCTCCCCCCCCCCCCCTCCCCCCCTGCTGCAAACTTTGAGGAATACTCCTTAATATAGTTGGAATTTACCTGTGGAAAGAAATTGGTACAAGCATGAATTATTTTTTCCTAAGGTTTGATCTTCAGCACTATTTGTTCATTGACAGAACTGAATATGTTAAGGATTCTTTTTTGTTTAAATGTACACAACTTTATATAATGGAAATATTTTCTCCCTGAGGCAGAGTTCGGGGCAAAGTGAACCAAGGCAAGATGTTGTATCTTTTTTCTTTTTTTTTTCCCCAGCATAGGGAAGACCATGGATAAACTTTGTCTGACACTGGAATTGTATCTCCTCCATTTACTGCCCAACTGCAGCTTATTTTGCCCTCTCTTACTGCATAGTAAAAGTGACAATACAAAGCTTAGGATGTGATCTTTCTTAAGCAGACACCATTGGGTAGTAGGCTGTGGCTGCCCATTCCAAGAAATGAAATTCACTGAGCAGGGACTTAAAATAAATAAATACATAAATAATTTTTAGAAAAAATGTAGAAATTGGTCACTTGTGAGTGCCTCAGAGCAATGACATCCAAGTAACTGAGTGGAGTCATTTTCATAATTTATTGATCTTTAATTGCCTTTAACACTAGTAAATCAAAGATGCCTTTCATCATCTTTCTGGACTAAAGGGATGAGGAATGTCTCCTTGTGCTTGTGACAGTGAAGCAAGTCTCCCTTTCATTGGAGTGGGCAGGGCATAGCTTTACTTTGGAAGTCTGGTGATTTATGTTTGCCGAGGAGAGTGATTATGATTACAGCTGAACAAATAGTGAAGAAAAAGACATGTTTTTCAGCTATGCTGCATGTTACAAACCAACACAAAGTGCCATTTTAAAAGTGCTAGGATATGTGTCAATCATTTGAGTTTGGGCTAGAAGGCCTTACAAGCTTTGTAAAATGAAAAGGGGTGTATTGGGAGGGGGGGGGGGAGAGAATTCCTATGTTTATAGAAAAGCAGCAGTATTTTATTCAGCCCTTATTGTATCGTCATTCCTTTCTCTATCGCATGCCCTCTTAATAGGCAGGAGCTGAGCTCAAGGAAAGTGTTAAGAGTTTTTCTGTGGTTCTACTATATATACCTCAGTGTATGATAATAGGGCAAACAGACCACCTGAGATTAGGGGCAGATTTCTCTGTAAGACTGGTCTCAAGAGGTGCTTGTGTGTTATGTGGGAGTTAAGACTATACTGTGCAAAGAATAAAAAAGGGAGAGAGCAAATTCCGGATTTTTTTTTCAGTCCTAAGGTCCATATGTGTAGTTCTTGCATTGGAGAAATAAGGACATCTTAGGTCCTATGCTATGATTTTCACATCTTTAGATTTCCAAATTTGTGGGAGCAGTGGTTTGAGATTATCATGTGGCGCTCATAGTGCTTTCTGAAGGGGACAGGTGGCTGTGACATTTTTCAATTCAAAATGTGTTCAGTTTTTCAGTGGTGACAATTTTTTTTTATTTTGAGAGAGCTGAGACTATTTAAACTGTAGCATTAAAGTTTGTGAAAGAATGTCTTTATTTTTGTAGGACTGGGTGGGGGCTGCAGGGAGAAGTTAGAGGTGAAATAAATTGAAGAAAAAAAGCCTGATTCATTTGTTTTGACCATATCTCATTTTGCAATGACATTATGCTGTGTACCTGTACATGGAAAGTCCAGATTTAACTTTTGGGCCCAGTATATTACCTGGGAAAAGTTCAAAAGCAGTCTGTTTTGACATGGAGACCTTCTCAGCATGGTGGTGGTTTGGGGAAGGGGGGCAAACTTTGAATCTGGGCTCCCAGTACACTGTCAAATTCTTACTCTTATATTGGAATTAGGTAATACATTTTAATCATGGTAGCCAACCCAGCAAAAAAAAAAAAAAAAGTATGGGGGGGGGGGGGGGAGGTTTACATTGTTCAAATGAAGCACAGTTGGAAAAAGTGTTTCAGAGTGCCTCAAGATAAATGTTTTTTTTCTTTTCATTTTTTTAAATTTTTGTACAAGTGTCAAAACAGCTGGCTGGATTATTTGGAATTTTTAAATAATCCTAACTTTTTTAAGTAGATTTTGAGAACTGTCATGTATATAACCGTGATGTAGCAATAAATGTGACATTTTATAACAATATTACTCCCCCCCCCCTGTCTGTCTTTCAGATGTTGTATACCTATGAATGAAAAAAAAGTTGTAATAAAGGTTTTACCTTGTATTAAAGACTGCAGTGATGTTGGGTACCTTGTTTTTGTCTGTATAGCCTCAGTTATGGACACAGCCAATCAATGGCATGAGGAAGAAGGGACAGACTCTTGTAACACAATACTCATTTTTGGAATACCCAGTTTAAACCTAGTAATACAGTGGCTAGTGAGATGGGCCATCTGAGTTCCAGCAGACTGTACTCCATTTCCTGACATTTCCCTCCCTTTTCTGTATATCAGCCATCTTGAACTGTCATGGTTTTTGGTTCCTGCCATCTCTGCTCTTAGGTGATTCACAGCATCCACTACCCTTGCAATTCCTGTGAGCTTCCTAGTTTCATATTATAACTTTTGTCCTGAAGCCTCTTTCTATGGAGAAAACTACCACCTCATAATGTCTTACAGCCTGCTAGGAAAAAAAAATATTGTCTAAAACTATTGCTCCCCTAGTGTATCTAAGCTTTATATCTTAAGGAAAAGTCAAACGTTAAATCCAAATATGTAAAACCACCCTCTTTTTGGATGGTTTGTGTAAAAAAAAACAAAAATACAGGTGTATTTTCTGAGGATTATCACATTTTTTATGGCTGGTTTTTTTGGCTTTTTTTTTTTTTTTGCAACTCCTGCATGCTGTGCATTTACAGCTCTTTATAGCATGTTATAAAATATGGGCCTGACTTGGGTAGGGATGTGCATTTGGTTGCAACAAATGTAATGAATGAGGCCATTTTCAGTTTGTTCCAAATGGAGTGAACTTTGCAAAAATGGCTTCCTATGAAAATACCTGAAAATGTATTTGTGGCATTAAAAGAAAAAAAAGCCTCTTGTGTCCTTGGAAACCCCATCCCAGTTTAAATTTGCTGGGGTTGAGGAGGCCCTATGTCCTAGATCTTGGATAATAATGGCAGCAGTGATGCTTGCTTGTTGCTAACCAGGTCACAATCCTTAAAAAAAAAAAAAAAAAAAAAAAGTCTTCCTGGAGGATGGTGCCATTTTTAAAAGTGTAGGAGTTGGGCAAGAGCAAGTGGACATTGCTCCTGCACTTTTATCATGCAGGACCTAGGAATGTAGTAAGAGGAGGCAGGAGTGGGAGCTCCCCTGCATATTTAAAGGAGCGAGGGGCCCGGGCAGGCCCTAGCCAGATTGGATTTAGTGTTTTGGGATGAAAATGGGGTTCAATGGGCCTGGGGAAGCAGAGGCAGGCCTAGACACAAGGTTCATATTTTGCTGGGTAGGAGGGATTTCTAGGTCCAACAGAGGCCCTTTTATTATTTATTTATTTATTTTTGTGGGAGGCAAACAAAAAAAAAATTAAACATTGAAAAATGAACCCCTCCCCCCAAAATTGAAAAAAAACAAATCAAAATGGAAAAACTGGGGGTTGTACATCCCTAAACTATGGTAAAGCTTTGGAAAACTTAAAACAGCAAGCAATTAAAGCAGTAAGTAATTTTAGCACCCCTGCCTGGCAGATTCTTGATGAGATGGATGGTGGGGAATAGAAATGTCTTAAACTGGGAAAAAATATATTTTTAGTCTACTTTCTGAAGGGAGAGCAGGTTTCAGCAATTTCTGTATATGTGGCTTTCTACCACTTATTTGGTCTCCTAGCCACACCACGTTGGGGGTGGGATGGGGGTTTTTTGGATTTATGATTAGTTGCAGATATGCACATGTGTGTGTCTTTTAAAATAAGCTCCTTTGATTATAGGTGGAACATTTTGTTTTCTTTCTGAGCCAAAATTAATTTCATATGAGTCCAGGATTAACTATCAGCTATTTCTTTTATTGGCTCTTTGGGTTAAAGTGGGCAGCATTACCTATCTTACGTCACCTAAGTTCCGGACGTTGTAGCACCAACAGAATATTGGCAGATCACAGGCAATCTAGAGAGACTACTACAATGATACAGAGAGTGCCCCACGAATGAGATTTAAATACGTATACTGTAGAGCAGGGAGAGGGGTAGAGGCAAACTCCTCAAATATTTTAATGCACAAAATGCAAGCATTTTTCAATGGAAAGGAAGTTTTTAGAACAGGCATACTATGTGGCTAAAAAAGGTCTCCAATGACCCATGGAAATATTACTTCACAGATATGGTAGATACCAAAACAGCAACAATTTTTAAAAACCTGAGTTACCTATAGAGGACCCTTAGATGCACGGCTGGGCTCAATATTTCAGCAGGAATTGGAGAATTAAATGGATCTTGTGCTCTTCATCTGCTCTCATTCTCTGTTTCTATATATTCAAAAATCTGTGCCTATAGGAAAATCATTTAATAATTCAGATATGTCTGCACACTAATAGTCAGTGGTTGCATCAAACTAAAAGGAAGAATGAATTACATACTAACAGCAATGATAGCAGAAAAAGACCAAAATGGTCCATCTAGTCTGCCCAGCAAGCTTCACAAGATAGTAACTGCAAATTAAGAAAAATGGTGATAGTTTGCTGTTCTTAGTTATATTAGGGGAGTGTCTCTTCTTTTTCGAAGTCTGGTTTTGGGGGGGGGGGTTTTATAGCTTATTGCTAATCTCTATGTGAATCTGATCAGGCTAAGGTGAGGCGCTAGTTCTCTTCAATTATTCACTGCATTTCAATATAGTAACTTTCTCAATGCCCACCCTCTAATATTCTGCATGTCTTCCACAGTATTAAACCACAAAGATAAGTAAATTATAAACCCATGTAATAGGCCACCTGGTGCCACTCTGACAGACTGCATTCATATATATCTGTGTAATGTAAATTGTGTCCAAGTATAAATTTGTATTTAGTTAATGTAACTTCCAAAAAGCCTAAGCTGTTGACTCTTGGTACCCTTATTTTACTTGGGGAAAATTGGGTCTACATGTTCAAAACTGAAATGCACATGCAGTTTTAAAGAACTGGTTTAGGTTAGAGGAAAGAAGTGAAAATATAACATTCTTTTGTGTGTTTGGAGGGAAAGGGGAGGGAAGGCATTGCAGGGCTACATTGTTTTCTATTGTTGAAATAAGGGAACATTTTTATGGAGAAAGAAAAATGTTTTGGTCAAAGATTCTAAAGGAGGAAGATGAGTAACACTTCATGCTCTTTGTAAACCTGTGCTCAGTAACAAAGTAAATGATGGCAGGTAGACCAAAATTGTCCTTCTAGTCTGCCCAGCAAGATTTGTTTTTAGGGTAGTAACTGCCACTCTGTGCAGAGTACCCCCACGCAGGCATGTAAACTTTAGGTGTAACAGAAGTTACCCCAATTCTTCATTTCCATTCTCTAGCCAGCAGGGATCCTCTGTTTGTCCCACACCCTTCTGAATTCCATTACTGTTCTTGTCTTCACCACCTCTTCCAGGACGGCATCCACCACCCTTTCCATGAAGAGATATTTCCCGACATTGTTCCTGAGAATTCCCCCTTGGAGTTTCATAGCAAGACCCCTAGTTTTACAATTTCCATTGGGAAAGATTTTATTTTTGTGCATCTTTGAAATTCTGTATCCTGTCTCTCCTCTTCTTCAGGATATACATAATTAGGTCCTTCACTCTCAAGTTGGGTTTCCCAACCCTCTCTGGAGGCTTACCTATCCAGTTGGGTTTTCAGGATTGCCACAATAAATATGCATAAGAGAGAATTTGTATTCCCTAGGTCTCCGCTGTGTGCAAATTCAGCTCATGCATATTCATTATGGATATGTTGAAAACCCAACTGGTTAGGTGTGCCTCCAAAAGAGAGGGTTGGGAAACATTCATAAGTCTCTTTCCATACAGACCCTGTACCATTTTGGTTGCCTTTCCTTCCATTCTGTCCTTATCCTTTGAGATGCAGTCTCCCGACCTGAATACAGTACTTTCCAAGAACCTGTAGAAGAGCATTATTTTTTTTTCCTGCTGGTTATACCTCTATGCAGACCAGTGTCTCTCTGGCCTTTGCCACTGCCTTTTCACATTGTTTTGCTGCCTTCAGATTATCAGACACTGTCATCCTGAGGGGTCTCTCCTAGTCCATGCACCTCAGTCTTTTGCCTTCAGTCATGAACAACTCATTTGGATTGCTAAACCTAAGCATATAGAAAGACATGGTTTAATGGAACACAGTCAACATGGATTTACCCAAGGGAAGTCTTGCCTAACAAATCTGCTTCTTTTTTTTTTTTAAGGGGTTAGTAAACAAGTGGATAAAGATGAACCGGTAGATGTAGTGTATTTGGATTTTCAGAAGGCGTTTGACAAAGTCCCTCATGAGAGGCTTCTAAGAAAACTAAAAAGTCATGGGATAGGAGGTGGTGTCCTTTTGTGGATTACAAACTGGTTAAAAGACAGGAAACAGAGTAGGATTAAATGGTGAATTTTCTCAGTGGAAAAGGGTAAACAGTGGAGTGCCTCAGGGATCTGTACTTGGACCGGTGCTTTTCAATATATATATATATATATATATATATATATATAAATGATCTGGAAAGGAATATGAGGAATGAGTTTATCAAATTTGCGGACGAATCAAAATTATTCAGAGTAGTTAAATCACAAGCAAATTGTGATACATTACAGGAGGACCTTGCAAGACTGGAAGATTGGGCATCCAAATGCCAGATGAAATTTAATGCGGACAAGTGCATGGTGTGGCATATAGGGAAAAATAACCCTTGCTGTATTTACATGATGTTAGGTTTCATATTAGGAGCTACCACCCAGGAAAAAGATCTAGGCATTATAGTGGATAATACTTTGAAATCGTCGGCTCAGTGTGCTGCAGCAGTCAAAAAAGAAAACAGAATGTTAGGAATTATTAGGAAGGGAATGGTTAATAAAATGGAAAATGTCATAATGCCTCTGTATCGTTCCATGGTGAGACCACACCTTGAATACTGTGTACAATTCTGGTCGCCGCATCTCAAAAAAGATATAGTTACGATGGAGAAGGTACAGAGAAGGGCAACCAAAATGATAAAGGGGATGGAACAGCTCCCCTATGAGGAAAGACTGAAGAGGTTAGGGCTGTTCAGCTTGGAGAAGAGACTGCTGAGGGGGGGATATGATAGAGGTCTTTAAGATCATGAGAGGTCTTGAATGGGCAAATGTGAATCTGTTATTTACTCTTTTGGATAATAGAAGGACTAGGGGGCATTCCATGAAGTTAGCAAGTAGCACATTTAAGACTAATTGGAGAATATTCTTTTTCACTCAACGCACAATTAAACTCTGGACTTTGTCGTCAAAGGACGTGGTTAGTGCAGTTAGTGTAGCTGGGTTTAAAAAAGGTTTTGATAAGTTCTTGGAGGAAAAGTCCATAAACTATTAATCAAGTTTAGTTAGGGAATAGCCACTGCTATTAATTGCATCAATAGCATGGGATCTTCTTGATGTTTGGGTAATTGCTAGGTTCTTGTGGCCTGGTTTGGCCTCTGTTGGAAACAGGATGCTGGGTTTGATGGACCCTTGGTCTGACCCAGCATGGCAATTTCTTATGTTCTTAAGCATGACTCTGCATTTCTTTGCATTGAGTCCCAGCTGCCAAAACTTTACCACTCCTCAAGCTTTCCTAGGTCACTTCTCATTATCTTTACTCCTTTAGATGTTTCAACTCTGTTGTGAATTGTAGTGTCATTTGCAAAAAGAGAAACTTTTACTTTCTAATTCCTCTGCAGTATTGCTTACAAAGATATTTTGATCCTTGAGGAACCACTCTTCTTTTTTCAGAGTAGGTTCCATTTACAACTACTCACTGATGTCTGTCAGCCAATTTGTAATCCATTCCACTACCTTGGGACCCATTCTTAGCTTTTTCATTTTATTCATGAGCCTCCTGTGCAGGACCAGATCCAAGTAAACCACATTAATTGCTCTTCCTTGATCCAATTCTTACTCCTGGGGGAATTCTGCGCACAAAAATAAAAATTCTGCAAACTTTATATTGGTCAAAATATCATAGTCTTTAAATGAGAAAACAAAAACCGGAGAGGGAAAAAAACCTTCCAAATATTATTAAACACTTATAATTATAAAAAAAACCAATTACTATTTTGAGGGCAGACGGTATCAGGGCAAAAGTGCCTAATTTGTAATCCACTGTGTCTCACCCACAATGGGCCCCAGACAGTATCAGCCACACAGGCACTGCAGTTATAATCATCTATCATCCCCTCATAAATAAATTTTTAATAAACATCCCTATACCTCAATTATTCAATCTACAAAAAACATTTATCTTTATTAAACAAATTAACTATTTTCTCATGTTTCTTCCTTTTCACTTCAAACCGCATTAAAAGCACAAAAGTACTTAGCTCTGAACGAGCCATTCAAAAGTTACCCAACATGGACCATGTTTCGGCCATCAAGCCTTCATTAGGGGAAAGCTTTTTAAGTCAATCCCGACTAGATGTCATCATATCTTCTCCCCCATCCTTCTTCCACTCACTCTCCCTACTCCCCTGGCCACTTTGCCCTCTCAGGCCCCAACTCGTCCACCTGCCAGTATCTCTCCCCTCCATCTCAACCCCTTCCACTCTATCACCAGTCCCAGAGTTTGATCCCATTCTCAGTACTGCCCCTCACACAGGCTCCCTCTGTACCTCCCTCTCACACACATGCTCCCTCTCTCTAGTACACATACACGCTCCCTCACTCGCACACCACATACCCTCATACTGGCTCCCTCTTGCATATACACCCACACAAGCTCCCTTTCTCATACATACATCCTCACACAGATTACCTATGTCTCTCTCTCATGCACCCTGTCACACAGGCTCTCTCACACATACACAGTCCCTTCACACAGGCTAGCACCTTCACAAACATGATCCCTTTTTCATACACACGAGCTCCCAATCTCTCACACATACACACTCCTTCACAATTTCCTTTTTCCTAGCGTGTAGCAGATGGACTCAGGACCAATGGGTATAGTGTACTCTTGATAGTTAGAGATGGATAAGATTTCAATCTGACATCAGCCCTAGTACATATACCCCTGCAGGAAGTGCAGCTCTCCAGTATTTTCCGTCTCCATAGCAGTTAGGGACTACCTGCACGCTCTCACGGCTTGAGTAAATTCAACGGAGAATTCCCGAGGTGATTTCCGTGGTCCCTCGGAGGTAAGCCTCGGTCCGGCGGCCGACCCTCGGCAGGGACCTAGCCCCCAATTTCGGGTGCAGCTGAGAGGCAGCGGAGATCGCCCAGAACGAAACCGGGATGTGCCGAAGACAAAGGTAAGGTAGAAATCTTCTTTAAAGGCTCCGGTCTCCGAAGCTCGAGGAGTCTCACAGGTTGCCGGCCGGGACCAGTGCCACCGGGTTGATACGCCCTAGCAGGGCTAGGCCCTGGTTAGATCCAAGGGTCCTCCCACATGGAGACCCTCCGAGGTGGTCGCCATATTGCCCGCGTGATCACCGTCACCATTTTGGCCCTGTTCGCTGCCCCGTCCACTGTCTCGATCCGTGTGCACAACCTTGCATGCATAAGTACCGGGCGCACAAGATACATGCGTATCGCGCTTACTGGGCCGAGCGCATAACTGCTACTTATGCGCACACCAGCGCACACAATCCACACGCACATCTTCGCACCGGAGCGCATAACAGATTTTACACGCCTACATCCATAGCACCACCGGAAAAGGAGCTCAGGGCCTTTGCCCAGCATGCCACATCAGGGCCGCACAAAACAGAGGCCAAAGCCCTGTGTATCCAGTTTGAGGAGGCCTTGGGAGATCCAGCCCAGGGCCAGCACCAGTCGGGACTGGGGTCTAGCTCCTCAATCAGTACCCCGGACCTAGCGAACCACAGCGGGAACCCCCTCAATCAGGACCCCCCAGGGATGCAGTGCCTCTTAGCTTGGACCCAGCATCTATTTCCTGGGTGGAATTCTTCAAAGGCCTGCACACCTTCGTTCACATGCAGTCAGAGCCCCCGGCAACACGGCCACAGCTATGTCTCTACAGATAGCGGCCTGCAGCACCGTGGTGACACGTGTCTGCCTATCTCAGACCAGGAGCAACACTCCTGGGGAAGCCATGGAACCAGTGGTATCATTCCTCGCGGACGCTGCTTCCGATCTGGTGCGCACCGCAGCTAGAGGAGTGTCATCAGCCGTGGCAACCAGGAGGCAACTCTGGCTCTGAAGCTGGTCGGCCAATGCATCTTCCAAAACGAGTCTCACAAGGATGCCGTTCAAGGGATCCCTCTTGTTCAGTAGCGAACTAGAGAAACTTGCCAACAAATGGGGCAAGTCCCCGCTGCCGCGGCTACCGGAGGACAGGAATAAGAGAAACCAGCGACCTTTTCCCCCGATCTTCACAGCGCTTCAACCCGTACAGAAACACTTATCAAGCGCCTCGTCCTACAGGCAGGAACCAGTCCTTTTGGAACAAGCACAACAAAAGGGGAACGAGCTCTGAACCAGGCCCCAGCCGACCAGTCCAAAGGAAGAAGCCATGGGGGGCAGACTTGTCCTATTCTACCAAAGATGGGTCGAGAGAACTTCAGACAAGTGGGTCCTAACCATCATTTGAGAGGGGTACTACCTGAATTTCCTCCGAACCCCTCCGGGCAAGTTTGTGGAATCCCCCTGCCACAACCCCTTCAAGAGGGCGGCAGTGGAAGCTACACTGACCAGATTACTGGCCCTAGAAGCCATAACCCCAATGCCTCCACAACAAATAAATACTGGGCATTATTCCATTTATTTTATTGTCCCCAAGAAAGAGGGAACGTTCAGACCCATCCTGGACCTCAAGTCTATCAACCATCACCTTAAGATCCCCCGCTTCCGCAAGGAAACCCTACGCTCTGTAAAAAGGAGCGATTCAACCGGGAGAGTTTCTCACAACCCTGGATCTTTCGGAAGCCTACCTACACATCCCGATCCATCAAGAACATCAGTGCTTTCTGCGCTTCAAAATCCTGGACCGACACTACCAGTTCCAGGTACTACCCTTCGGGTTAGCCACAGCACCCTGGATGTTCACCAAGATCATAGTGGTGGTGGCGGCAACACTGAGGAAGGAAGGAATCCTCGTACATTCTTACCTAGACGATTGGCTGATCAGGGCGAAATCCCCTGAGGAAAGTTACCGGGCAACCAACAGAGTCAAAACTCTACTGGAGAACCTCGGATGGGTGGTCAACACAAACAAGAGCTGTCTGCAGCCCTCCCAATCCCTAGAATACTTAGGAGTCTAATTCGACACCAAACAAGACAGTCATCCTGACACCGACAAGGAGATCAAAACTGATGAACCAGTTGCAAACCCTGCTGAGCGAACCTCGCCCCACAGCATGGGATTACCTTCAAGTCCTCTGTATCATGGCATCCACACTGGAAGTAGTGTCATGTGCATGAGCCCACATGAGGCTCCTACAGTGCTCACTTCTATCATGCTGGAATCCACTGTCCCAGAACTACACCGTACATCTACAGCTCCTGGGCAGAGTTCGGACACAACTAAGATGGTGGCTACAAGATGGCCACTTAAGCCAGGGAACAAGGCTATCCTCACCGACCTGGATCCATCTCACCACAGATGCCAGCCTACGAGGATGGGGAGCACACTGCGAAGAGCTAACCGCCCGAGGGCAATGGAGCACAAGAGTCGGAATGGAACATCAATCGCCTAGAAGCCCAGGCAGTCAGACTAGCCTGCCTACGGTTCGGCCACAGACTCCGAAACAAAGCAGTCAGAGTAATGTCGGACAACGCCACAACAATGGCCTACATCAACCGTCAGGGAGGAACCAGAAGCCAACAGGTGTATCTGGAAATAGACCCCCTAATGGCGTGGGCGGAAGCAAATCTCCAGGAGATCTCAGCCGTCCACATCGCCGGGAAAGACAACATCATGGCGGATTATCTCAGCAGAGAAAGTCTAGACCCAGGAGAATGGATGCTGTCGCCCGCGGTGTTCCAACTGATAGTGAATCATTGGGGAACACCGACCATGGACCTTCTGGCAAACCGATCCAACGCCCAAGTACCCAGTTTCTTCAGCCGCAGGGGGGAACCTTAGTCCCAGAGAATCAATACCCTGGTACAGACCTGGCCACAGGAGGCCCTGTTATACGCCTTCCCGCCATGGCCTCTATTGGGTGCAAACATTCACAAGATAGAACACAGGGGACCAGTCCTTCTGGTGGCCCTGACTGGCCAAGAAGACCGTGGTATGCAGACATGCGAAGACTGACAGAGACCCCTCTGCCACTACCTCCACACAGAGACCTGCTCCAACAAGGGCCGATCCTCCATGAGGATCCAGCTCAATTCTCTCTTATGGTCTGGCCATTGAGAGGACTTGCCTGAGGAAGAGCGGATACTCGGGAGCGGTAATTCACACTCTACTCCGAGCATGCAAGTTCTCCACATCTCTAACATACATTAGGATTTGGACAGTATTCGAAGCCTGGTGTGAGGTCCACGACATCATACCACGCTCAGTCAAAATTCCTGCGATCTTGGAATTCCTACAGAGCGGCCTATAGAAGGAATTGTCCCTCAATTCCATCAAGGTACAGGTGGCCGCATTATCTTGCTACGGAACCAAGAGCGAGAGCGACAGCATAACCTCTCACCCAGATGTTTCCCACTTCCTGAAAGGAATCAAGCACATCAGACTACCCCTAAAGTGGCCGGTACCTCTTTGGAACCTCAACCTGGTCCTAGATTTCTTAGCAGGAGCTTCATTCAGACCTCTACATGGCCTGTCTCTCCAGCTATTAACATTGACGACAGCCTTCCAACTGACAGTGTGTTCAGTCCGTCGCATATCCGAGTTACAAGCACTGTCCTGCCATTTCTCAGGCTCTCCCCAGGAACCATCCAGTTATGCACGGTTCCCTCATTCCTCTCCAAAGTGGTATCTCACTTCCACCTCAACCAAACCATCTTGCTACCATCACCGCAAGGATCCTGACCAGTACCAGCAGAGGAGAGCATGTTACCTATACTTAAGACTCTACACTGGCTCCCCATTAAATTCAGAATCCTGCACAAAGCCCTAACTACAATACACAAGACCATTCATTCTCAAACCACTCTGGAGCTAAACATCCCACTTCGGCATCACACGTCCTCCAGACCTATTAGAACAGCATACAAAGGTACCCTTTATGCACCCCCAGCCAAGTCCTCGCTTAGGAAAAGAGCCCTCTCCACAGCCGGTCCGGCACAATGGAACGCTCTTCCCCCGGACCTTCGACAAGAACCCTGCCAGCGGAGGTTTAAGAAAAAGTTTAAGACTTGGCTTTTCAAAATAGCCTTCCCTTAATGAACAGATACCTCTCTACGACACAATACGTCGTACAACACGTTCCGTCCTCAGCTATGAATGTTCCCCCCCTCAGTTATCCAATTAGTTCCTTGATCGCATGCTGGTTTATCACCTCTCCTACTTTGCTCAGTTCTATTACATTGTTTTTCTCTGATATAATTTCTTTGATATAATTCTGTTCAAATGTTCAATGTAATTCCTTTAATATAACCGTGTTCTAATGTTAGATGTAATTCCAACTTTGGTTCTCTGTAAACAGATGCGATATGACCTTTTCATGAACGTCTGTATATTAAAAAATTTAAATAAATAAATAACATAAGAACTCTGAAGAGGCTCGAAGTCTTCGCCACCTCAACATCGGCAGACTCCTATCCAGAAACCTGGAAATGTCTGAACCCGTACAAAAACGGACCACCTATCCGTCCTTCACAGCGGGAAGAAACAAGGGGACGCGGCCTCATGAGCAACCATTGCCCGCTGGATTAAAGAAGTCATCAAGACGGCCTACGTAGAAGCAGGCAAGCTGCCACCCCTACAAGTCAAGGCCCACTCTACTAGAGCCCAGGCAGTGTCCTGGGCGGAAACCAAGATGCTGTCACCCGCCGAGATCTGCAGGGCGGTGACATGGTCCTCCATTCACACCTTCTCCAGGTTTTACCACCTGGATGTTCAAGCTCGGGAGGACACAGCATTCACAAGGGCAGTACTAAGTGGGTCACGGGCAGCCTCCTACCCGGTTCGGGAGTAGCTTTTATACATCCCATTGGTCCTGAGTCCATCTGCTACATGCTAGGAAATGGAGAAATTACTTACCTGATAATTTCGTTTTCCTTAGTGTAGTTAGATGGGACTCAGCATCCCACCTACGGCTGCTGTTACTCATGGAATTCTCGGGGGACATCCCCGGGAGCGAGTGATTCAAGGGTAAGCTATGCTTCCTTCACATAGGACACCCATCCTACCGGGTGTCAACTTTTCCCGGTTGAGGGCACTGGCGGTCTCCAGCTATAGCCAATTCAACCAGTTCAATTTAATCAAGTTAACCAAGTCATAAAGTTAATCAAGTTATGAAGTTATTCAAGTTATTAAAATTAGTCAGTCTCACATATATCCACAATGCTTTTCGAGGAGAATACTGAAGAGCTGCACTTCCTGCAGGGGTATATGTACTAGGGCTGACGTCAGATTGAAATCTGATCTGTCTCCAACTGCTATCAGGAGTACACTATACCCATTGGTCCTGAGTCCATCTGTCTACACTAAGGAAAACGAAATTATCAGGTAAATAATTTCTCCATTATAGGCTCCCTCTCTCTGGCACCACACTCAAGCACCCCCCCTCCGTGTAAAAAAAAAAAAAAATCATCTATTTGTTTCATGGTAAAACCATGTTGTTTCGGATCCTGTAATCCATTGGATTGCAGATAGTTCATTATCTTTTCCTTTACCAGTATCTCCATTAATTTTCCCACCATCAAGGGGGGAGTGGAGGAGTAGCCTAGTGGACAGAGCAGTGGGCTACAAACCAGGAGACCAGGGTTTGAGTCCCACTGTCACTCCTTGTGACCTTGGGCAAGTCATTTTACCCTCCATTCCCTAGGTACAAACTTAGATTGAAAGGCCTCTGGGGATAGGGAAATACCTACAGTACCTGAATGTAATCCACTTTGAAGTGCTGAAAAAAGTGTGAAAAGCGGAATATAAATAAAATCAAGGTAAGGCTAACTGGCCTGTCATTTCCAGCCACCTCCTTGCTACCACTTTTGGGAAACAGGACTACATCTTCCCTTTTTCAATCCTGTGGTACGACTCTAGTCTCCAAGCATCTATTGAATAGGTTCTTCAGTGGACCCACCAGCACTTCTCAGAACTCCCTTAGTATCCTGGGATGTATCTCATCCAGCCACATGGCCTTGTCCTCTTTGTTTTGCTAGTTCCACCCACCCTCTTCTGTAAGTGGGGACATACAGTATCTACCCATTCTCATCCATACTCTTGCCAACCAGCAAGGGCCCTTCTCCAGTGTCTTCCTTAGTGAAAACTGAACTGAACTATTTGCTTAATATTTCTGCTCTTTATTCCTTCTTTCTCCATGCCCTGCTCTTTTGATTAATTTCAGTTTTACAATGCCAGCTCTGGCCTTTCCCTCTCTCTCTTTCTGATATATCTATCACAGTGCTTTTCCTCTGATCTTTTCTTCCACTTCAGCTTCCACAATCTTGATTTCTTCCCTTGTTTCCTTCAGCTTCACCAGGTATTCTTCCCTGTGTTCTCTTTTTGAGTTCCTTTATACTTTTTGGATGCTTATCTTTTTGCCTTTATTTTTTTCACATAGATAAGCATGAATTAGCCATGCTGTCTGGGTACATCCTCTGTGCCACTAGGTGGCAGAGCTCTCAAAGATCACCAACGTCTTTTTGAGAGGTGATCCTCTCTGTATCCTCCCCTGCTCCTCCAAGTTGTTATGAACGTTCCTGCCCGCGGGTCTCCCCACGAGCAGGCTCACTCACCATGCTCTCTCTTCGCCGGCGCAGCAGGACGCCGCCGTCAGCCCTCCCACACGGCCAGAGCTGCGGCCTAAAGTTCTTTTTTGCGGCCTGGAGGCCGCCCGTGTCTTCCTGTTGTCCGCGGTCGGAGTCGCGGCCTTCTTCGGGGTTGGGACCGCCCCCGACACTGCCTTTCGTCTTTGTGGCGCTAAGGCCGCATCCCCAGGCTGGCCCGGCGGCTGGAGCCGCCCCTGGGGCTCCCTGCAGCGGCTGGAGCCGCTGCCGACGTCAGGGCCTGCTCATCAGGCCCTGTCCTGCGTCTGCCGCGATTACGTCGGTGCAGGCCACTGTCCACGGTCCTGCACAGCTCCTGCTCTCTCCTTAGGTGCCGGCACGCGCACCTCTCCTCAACATTTAAAGGGCCAGACACAGGAAGTGTCCTGGCTCCACCTTTGTGACTGTTTCCTGTACCAGCCCTATAAAGGGCTGCTCCGTGAATCCGTTCTTCGCCTTGCATCGAGGTGACTTCGCTCTGGAGGCTCCTGCCTGCCAGAGCCTTTGTAAGGTCTTCTAGTCTTCAAGGAGCTCCTTGTCTCGTCCATTTGTATCTTGTCAAGTCTTCGTGCCTGAGGTCCTCGTCCAGGTGTCCTGATCTTCATGTCCTGGTGTCTCTTCCTGGATGTTCTGTTCCTGTGTTTCGTCTTCGCTCTCGAGCCTTCTGGTACTGGTAGGCCAGGGGACCCTCGGATGATGTGTGCCTGAGTGGACTAGCCTGCTGGTGGACGTCTGTCCTGTGCTCCTGAGCCGTCATGTCCCGCCAGCCATTGTGGAGCTCCGGGCGATTTATGGCTCCGTCGTCGTAGTTCCACCGTGACTGGACTCCTTCCTGCATCTGTCCCGTTCTTCTCATGGTCCGTGACCAGCCTCTTGGGGCTGTGTAGGGCGTGTAGTGGACAGGGAGGTCCGTGACCAGCTCATTGGGTGCGCCCGTGAAGGTGGGCTGAGTAGGGCGCCCTGAGAGACAATGCAAATGTCCTCCCAGCCATAGTCTAGTTCCAAGTGTCTCGTCATGGATGCCGTCTGCGTCGATTCCAAGTGTCTCGTCATGGATGCCGTCTGCATCACCCCTGGTGTCACGTCTTCATAGTCCTGGTGTCATGTCTTCAACCCAAGTTCTCGTGCCATGTGATGCTGTCGCATCAACCCAAGTCTTCGTGCCATGTGATGCCGTTGCATCAATCTTCATAGTCTTGTTTTCGTGTCAAGGTCCGTCTGCCCTCAACCTCAGGCCAGGCCTGCTCCATGCTGCTCGCAGCAGGTCCGAAAGGGCTCGGAATGGTCGGACGACCATTCAACTTCCTACA
Source organism: Rhinatrema bivittatum (assembly GCF_901001135.1). Taxonomy (NCBI): domain Eukaryota; kingdom Metazoa; phylum Chordata; class Amphibia; order Gymnophiona; family Rhinatrematidae; genus Rhinatrema; species Rhinatrema bivittatum. The sequence goes on from NC_042622.1 coordinate 231,573,356, forward strand.
TCCTTGGATGTTGGCCTTGGGAGCTTGCCGGCCTGGCGGAGGGTAGACCGTCAGCCATGCGGAGCCACCGTCAACCCTTGGCTCGGTCCTGAAGGTCTGGATCAGGCTGAGGCCCATGGGCACATGAAACCCCCCGTTCTCAACACAAGTCTTCTCTGTCCAATTTTTTCCTCGCAACAGAGAACACATGGAGCTCTCTTCTCTCTGTGAGAAACTTGTTACTTAGTAAAAAAAAAAAAAAAAAAAAAATCAAACCACCTCAACATTGGCAGAATTCTTCACTATGCCTCATCCACCAGGCTTTAAATTCTGCTACTGTGGAAAAACGTCTGTCATGGATGGGCATCAGGTATGTTACATATGCCTAGGTCCGAACCATGACCAGGCTAACTGCCAGGACTGTGGACACATGTCCCCAAGGACCCAGAGGCAAAGAGCTGCCAGGATTGAGCAGCCTCGTACAACTTTGGGATCCTATGCCCCATCAGAGGCCTCTACAAGATCATTCCCAGGCCCTCAGACGCTCAAAAGCCCCCTCTCGCCATCGGGCGGCTTCAGCAGATCCTCCTGGACTCTCTGATTTGGTGCCAAAAAAGACCCGTCCCAAATCAATGCACAGCGCAGCAGACGCACTGGCCACACCGAAGCACAAAATTGCATCAAAGCAAGGACATGCCGAGGCAAAAGGGAAGCATCAACGCATCTAAGGGCAACAACGTACAGAGCACAGTGTGCCGGATTTTATCCCCATCAACGCACGTCCATCGACTACTCTATCGACTCTGCCGACGCAGCCTTCCACGGGATCACTTCCCAGTCCATCTGTACTGACGCTGCCGACGCAGCCTGCTTCTAGACTGTGTAAAAAAAAAAACCACCTCCGGTCACAAGAGACCTAGGGATCCTTCTCCCTTAATAAATGTAGAATCAGAGGGAGATCCTTCTTCCCCAAGACACTCTGACACTGCTTCATCCTCGCCAAAGGTGTTTTCCAGACTCTCTGTGGCATCCAGATGCCGCATGAGTGCCAGCCTGCAGGACCTGCTGTATGAGAAAGTCAATCACCCATGAGTCGACGTAACCCGACCCAGAACATTGGATTCGGACATACTACTGGCGGCACGTCCCCCAGCAGGTCAACAGATGCAACCAGGACTGCCCCCTCCATTGGGGATGGCTTCCCAGGCAATCTCTCAGATATCAATGATTTTGTCTCAGTTCCTGAAATCAGTAGAACAACAATATCAACCAACGGACATGCCTTCTGAGGCTCCATTTCCTCCGCAAGGGCCCCAAGTTCCGGACCCTACACCAAAACATCATCCTCACATGCCTTCTCCTCCGAGAGAGCATTCTCCTGTATCTACCTTGTCCAACACCTCTACGGGTTACCCATCCGATCCAGCTGATATTCCACCAAAACCAGTTTTACCACCAGAAGACCTTACCTACTTGCAGTTTTTAGAGAAGGTGGGTCAACGGCTCAACGTTCAAACTAAAAAGATTCCTGATTACAGACAGGAAATGATGAGTATTCTAAAAATTTTTGAAACCCCGTTGGAGCCTACAGCACTTCCCGCACATACCGTTCTCACTAATGCAGAGGGCGTGGGAATCTCCTTTCATTTCACCACCAACTTCGCGAAAGCCAGATTTAAAATATCGCATGAGGGATTCACCTTACTACAATACATGCAACTTCCCCATAATTCCATTGTTGTGGAATCTGCAATGCAAAGCAAGGAAATCAAAGCTCCATGCTAATGCCCCTCTGGGAAGAGACCACAAATATTGAGATGATTTTGGAAAGAAATCTTATTTATCAGGCATGTTAAATGCCAAAATCCAAACTCATCAATTTTACGTCACTCAATAATTGAGTGCCTTCAATCTCTTAAGCCTACTTGCAAGACGCCTCATCGGATGCCCACCTTCCTCAGGAATGTTTCGACATGGAGGAGGGCCTTAGCCACCTTCTTCATTCCATATACAAAGGATTTGAGACATCGGCGAAGGCCACTGCAAATCCCATCGCAGCACGACGCATGGCTTCGTTAAGATCATGTGATAAGAGATGATGTCCATGAGAAGTTGACAGATCTCCCATCTCATCCAGATAACCTCTTTGACAAGTTAGCGGAGACCGTAGCTAAACTAAAGGAACAGAAAGTAGCGGTCCTGTCTTTAACTGGCCCACCAGAAGGCCCAAGATGGCATTTACCATCTTTCAAGAAGTCTAACTATCCCCGTCACACCTACAGGCCCTACTCCTCATATCGCCCACAGCCTTGCCAACCCAGCCACCAACAACCATATCAGCAGCCAGGGCCACGCCAATGCCCCCGAGCTCCACGTCAACAAAACCCGTCAACTGAAACTTAACCATCTAAGAACCAACCAGATTTTTAAGAATAGCATCACCACTGCTACTGAACCATGCCGTGGGTGGCAGATTGCAATTTCTACCAGCCTGGAGCACGGTTACATCCGACCTTTGGGTCCTCAATATAATAGAGAAGGGTTATTCCCTAAATTTCAAAACCCGCCCTTCTCTCCCACATCTGGTCATCCAAAAAAATCAGAAGATGCACTAGTCACCTCTCCTACAGGAGATAAATCACCTACTCCAACAAATGTATCCAGGAATTACCATCACCACAAATCCAACAAAGATTGTATTCCCAATACTTCCTCATTCCCAAAAAATCTGGAGGGCTACAACCCATTCCAAACCTACAATCTCTCAACAAATTCCTGTGAAGGGAGAAATTCAAGATGACATCCTTAAAATTCATCTTGCCCTTCCTACAACCCAAAGATTGGATGTGCTCCCTAGATCTGAAAGATGTTTATGCACATATACCGAAGCATCCCAACTCTTGGCAATATCTTTGCTTCACCACAAATGAGAGACTTCCAATACAAGGTACTACCGTTCGGACTCAACAAAGAAACCCGCAGTACCATGGGACATAAACATAGTGTTGGAACAACTCATGCTACCACCCTTCGAACCATTAGAAACTTGTCATCCCAAGTACCTTTCCTGGAAGGTCCTCTTCTTGGTTGCCCTGACCTCCGCGAGACGCATTAGTGAATTACAAGCCTTAGTTCACTACCCACCCTACCTTCAGTTTTTCCCACGACAAAGTTACTCAGTGTACACATCCTAACTTCCTACCAAAAGTTGTTTCTGCATTCCATTTGAACCAAACCATGTCTACCTACTTTCTTTCCAAGACCTCTTGCAAACGAGGGTGAGCAACGAGTGCACTTATTAGACTGTAAACGAGCCCTCGCCTATTATAAACAATGCACGCATTCTGCTCAGAGACCCTCTCAGCTCTTTTTATCCTTTAACCCGAATGCACCAGCACTCCCAGTATCCAAGAGAACACTTTCGTCCTGGATCTCCAACTGCATTCAATTGTTACCAAAAACGTTCAGAGACGCTACCTGTTTTCACCTAGGGCACATCAGGTTCATATCTACGGAAAACACTGTTTACGGTAAGCAAACTTGCTCTTCTCAGCCTCCTCTTTGGAGAACCATTATGATTCCTTTTAGTCTTACTTTTATTTACTTTCTTTACATAAAGTTTTGTTGCCTTTTGTTATAGCTCTCTTTAATTTGACCCACTCAGAAAGCATGTCCTCATTCCCCAAAACTGCTTTTCCAACTGACTCTATGGCCACTTTAACCCAATATCTCCTTTATTTAAATTGGATACATGCTTTATTTCATTTAATAATTTATATAATGCATTACTGCTTATATAAGATTGCCCAATGCAGTTAAATACATATGTATAATTTAAAATACAATTAGTTTTCAAAACAATACACCCACCTCACCCTGAACCAGTAACAAATACAAAGTAAGAAATTGGAGCCCAATAAAATATTAGACCCCCATGACAGCCAGAGCATCCACTCAGCATTACAGCATAGCCATCAGCAAAACCTAATGAAACCTGAGGAAATAGCCTTGTTTTGACTTTCATTTTAAAAGCCATATAATTCAATTCTGACTTAATATGCAATTGCATTCTAAACAGAAGGTACAACCATTGAAAAGGCTCTGGTACAATAGTATACATGTCAATTTGCCCTGAATGAAACAATGGGCATGATTAGACTGATTGTATCTCAGTTTTTGCTTCAACTGAAAGAAATGAGATAAAATTGATCCAGGATTAAACAAGACATGTTCATATTGTCATATATATAGACTTTTGCTCGCCTGGAAGTAAGGGGGAGCAGTAGTGAAGGTGGTGGCTAGGGGTCTTTAGTATTGGGGAGTTGCTTATTTGTAATTTTTTATTCCATGACTTATTCAGAAATCCCAAAATGAGTCTCAAAGTAAAATATGAAATTGTTTTTGTTGTGTACTAATTATAGCCAATGAAAATATAAACAATATTACAGGGTGACCCTTGGAAAAGTAGCCTACCTTAAATACCGGTTATTGGAGGCAGGCTTCTTTTCCGTGGGCCATCCTGTATAATTAAGATATTTAAATGATCAAAAACTAAAACTCAAATGCTCAGTGAAATATTGGGAATTTCATGTGCCTGTTTTGTGGGTATCCTTCTGCAATCTGTTCATGCACTGGAGGCAACAAGGTGCATACTATTTGGAAATTAACTTTAGTGTATATGCAGACCACAGACTAAACACACGGGGGCTGGTGCAATAAAACCGCACAATAAAAGGCGCTTGTATTGCGCACCTAATTTTACTAATGTGCACACCACTCCTCCTGGGCACTCAATACAATAATCAAATGAGCTACTGTGCTAAAAAGGACATGCTAAGGGAAATTGTGTGTCCCTACTGCTCCAAAGCAGTGGGTGCCCAGGAGAGGTGGCTGTGTGCAGAATAGGAAAATGGACGCATCTCTTGCCAAAAGGAAACAATGCACCAGAACCACAGAGAAGGGGTCAAAAGGAAGGTTCCATCCTCTGACGTTGACAGGAATGCCCCTCAACGATGAGTCCAATAGGACATCCTGAAAATAGTCTCCTCCAACAAAGTCAGAAGGACTTAGAGATAAATGCTCTTCATAAGTGAAGGAATACAATTCGACCTTTAGATGAACCATTAGGAAATAGTGTATTTCAGGAGAGGTACGAAAAGGGAGTCTGCTATGCTCCAACAGACTCACCCCACCATTATAGGAAACGCAAGAGCAGACAGTATAGTCTTCACCCTTGGAAGGCTGGGATGATTCCAATAGTAAAAGTACACCTATCTCACCCACCTGTCAACCCGTACCCACTGTATAGGACAAATTCCCTTATTTCCTAGCATGTAGCAGATGGACTCATAACGAATGGGTATAGTGTGCTCGTGCTAGCAGTTGGAGACTGATCTGACGTCAGCACGTAGTACATATACCCCTGCAGGAAGTGCAGACGCTCAGTAATTTCCGTCTCCAAAGCAGTTTGGAGCTACCTCACGCTCGCTGAGCGTTCTTTCCAAATTCTAACGATTAAATTCATAGAAGAATCCTACCTGAAGACGAGCCCCACACTCCTGCGGTGATACCCTCGGGTCCCTCCCCCAGTTGAGTTTCCCGAGGTGATTTCCGTGGTCCCTCGGAGGTAAGAGCCTCGGTCCGGTGGCCGAATCGCGGCAGGGACCTAGCCCCCGAGTGAGAAGGGCTCGGGCGCGGCATAGAGGCAGCCTCGCTCCCAATCCGTTCGCAGTGAGGACTTGGCCCCCGAGCGAGATGAGTTCGGGCGCGGCTTAGAGGTAGCAGGTGCACTTCCTCGAGCACGGCGGTGACGGTAATCACCCTCTCCCCCGCAGCCGTAGACCGCCCGGGTCGCAGCCGGGAAGCGCCGAAGATCAGGTAAGGCGTACATCTTTATTTTGGTCTCCGAAGAGCGAGGATTAGCGGGGTCTGCCTACGTGGAAGCCTGCCATTTTGCCTGCCTGCTCGCCGTCACCATCGCCGCCTCGATCTAGTGTTAAGACTAAGCGAGGCAACGGGCGAGTATGTTAGGCGCCCGAAAGTACTTGGGCGCACATTGATAGCGTTGATAGGCGCACGCTGATAGGCACACAGCTTTCGCGCATATTACAAGGCGCATACGTTCGGCTGGGAGCACACCGGCGCATAGAGATAACAGACGCAATGGAGTGTATGAGAGCCCGGGCGTCCACAGAGCCGGCACCTCCAGAATCAGGCATAAGAGCTCTAGGCCTCTGCTCAGCATGCCACCTCAGAGCCACACAGAGTGAGGAAGCAGACTCCCTATGTGCCCAATGTGAGGAGGCCCTGGGAGTTCCCGGCCAGGGCCGGTCCCAGCCCGGATTAATTGCCAGTTCCTCAGGGAACACCCCAGACCTAGCAGGCCGAGGTGAGCAGCTGGGGAACCCTAGAGACCTGATGCCCCTGAGGCTAGACTCTGCTTCGCTCTCCTGGGTGGAATTATTCAAGGGGATTCACGCCTTTGTCAAAATGCAGGCTGATCCCCGAACGGACCCATACGTACCAGATGACCCTGCCCCTGGACCCTCTAGACCTAGGCACGGCCACTCGCCACCCGGAAGCCCCACTTATGGGGATTCAGATTGCTCTGAGGAAGAAGGCGAGCTTCCCGAGCAGGGAGAACGTCCCTCGGGGATAGAGCCATATCGAACCATGAGACGCTTCTTTCTTGAGGATCTCCCTGACCTGGTCTCTCAATGCCTGTCGGAGCTGGCTATCCCGGGCCAAGGCACCCCAGGGGAACCTAGAATGAACCGCCTGCTAGAGGGCCTTCGTCAAAACGGCTCACCATTTTCCCCTCCTTCAAGCAGCACAGCAGCTAATCGATCTGGAATGGAATGCACCAGAGGCTTCATTCAAAGGGGGTCGGGCCTTGTCTAGCATGTACCCCCTGGACCCAGCAACTAAGGAGCTGCTGGCGTGCCCCAAGGTAGATGTCATAGTTTGCGCAATTGTGAAGCGCACCACCATTCCAGTGGACGGAGGGGCGGCCCTCAAGGATGCGCATGACCGGCACCTGGTCGCCATTCTGAAACAAGCCTTCGAGGTGGCAGCCATGTCCCTACGAATCGCGACTTGCTGCACCGTGGTGACGCGTTCCTGTTTATCACAAGCCAGGAACAATACCCCGGGAGAAGAAATGGAATCAGCTCTCTCGTTCCTCACTGACGCTGCCTCCGACTTAGTTCGTACGGCAGCCAAGGGAGTGTTATCCTCAGTGGCAGCCAGGAGACAGCTCTGGCTACGAAATTGGTCGGCTGACGACTCCTCCAAGACGCGCCTTACAAGAATGCCCTTTAAGGGATCCCTCCTGTTCGGCAGCGACCTCGAGAAACTGGCTAACAAATGGGGCGCCTCTCCATTACCCCGTCTACCAGAAGACAGGTCAAGGAGGAACCAGCGCCCTTTTCCTAGGCCATCCAGAGGCAGAAGCTCTCAACGCTTCAACCCCTACAGGACTCACTACCAAGCACCTTGTTCTCAGACTAGGAACCAGTCCTTTCGGACCAGGCAAAACAAGAGGGGAACCGGCTCGGGTTCGGGTCCCGGCCGCACCCCACAATGAAAATCAGCCGACCCATCTGGGGGAAGAAGCCATAGGGGGCAGGCTAACCCTATTCTACCGCAGATGGGTCGAGATTACTTCGGACCAGTGGGTCCTCGCCATCATCCGAGAAGGGTATTACCTGGACTTCCTTCATCCCCCTCCGGACAAGTTTGTGGAATCTCCTTGTCTGCCCCTCAAGAGGGCGGCACTGGAAGCTACCTTGCAGAGGCTCCTGTCCCTAAAAGCCATAATCCCAGTGCCTGCATGGGAGATAAATTCTGGGCATTACTCCGTTTATTTCATCGTACCCAAGAAGGGGGGCACCTTCAGACCTGTCCTGGACCTCAAGTCAGTCAATCGGCACTTAAGGGTCCCAGGATTTCGCATGGAAACTCTGCGGTCAGTCCGAGGTGCAATACAGCCAGGGGAGTATCTCACATCCCTGGATCTGTCAGAGGCCTACCTGCATATCCCAATCCATCGGGATCACCAGCGCTACTTACGCTTCAAAGTCCTGAAACAACACTTTCAGTTCCGGGCTTTACCCTTCGGGCTAGCCACCGCGCCACGGACCTTTACCAAGGTAATAGTAGTGATGGCGGCGTCACTCAGGAAGGAAGGAATTCTCGTCCATCCCTACCTAGACGATTGGCTGATCAGGGCAAAGTCACCGGAGGAGAGCCACCGGGCAACCAACAGAGTAATATCTCTTCTGGAAAGCCTAGGATGGGTAGTCAACATGAACAAGAGTTCCCTACAGCCTTCGCAGTTGCTGGAATACGTAGGAGTCCGATTCGACACCCAGGGAGACAGTCAGCCTGACCTCCAAGAGGAGATCAAAACTCTGGAATCATTTACAGACTCTGCTGAGCACCACCCGGCCCATAGCTCAGGATTATCTACAGGTCCTCTGCCTAATAGCGTCCACTCTGGAAGTAGTACCATGGGCACGGGCTCATATGAGACCGTTACAACGCGCCCTCCTATCTCGGTGGAGCCCACGATTACAGAACTACACCGTGTATCTACCTCTACCGGCCAGAGTACGGAATCAGTTACGATGGTGGCTGCAGCCCGGCCACACGAGCTGGGGGTCAAAAATGTCCTCCCCAACCTGGACCCTGCTCACTACAGATGCCAGCCTGAGCGGCTGGGGAGCACACTGCGAAGAACTAACTGCCCAAGGGCGGTGGAGCAGAGAAGAGTCGGGGTGGAACATCAACCGACTAGAGGCACGGGCAGTCAGGTTAGCCTGCCTGAGATTTGCACACAGACTTCGAAACAAGGCAGTCAGAGTGATGTCGGACAATGCCACCACGGTGGCATACATCAACCGACAGGGCGGAACCAGAAGCCGACAGGTATCCTTGGAAATAGCCCCACTGATGGCTTGGGCGGAAGCAAATCTCCAGGACACCTCCGCCGTCCACATTGCCGGGAAGGACAACACCACGGCAGACTTCCTCATCAGAGAGAGCCTAAACCCGGGGAAATGGCAGCTGTCATCCACGGCCTTCCAGATGATTGTGGATCAGTGGGGGACTCCAGGCATGGACCTACTAGTGGACAGGTCCAACGCTCAAGTACCCAGATACTTCAGTCGCAGGCGAGATCCTCTATCCCACGGGATCGACGCCCTGGTGCAGCCATGGCCTCAGGGGGATCCTGCTATATGCCTTTCCCCCATGGCCCCTGCTGGGCGCCATTATACACAAGATTCAGCGGCACAGAGGCCTAGTTCTTCTGGTGGCCCCGGACTGGCCAAGAAGACCCTGGTACGCAGACATGAGAAGACTACTGGCAGGGGATCCTCTACCCCTGCCCCCTCACAGGGACCTGCTGCGACAAGGTCCCATCCTCCACGAGAATCCAGCTCAATTCTCTCTTACGGTCTGGCCATTGAAAGGGTTCGACTGAGGAAAAGGGGATACTCGGGGGCGGTAATAGATACACTCCTCTGAGCACGCAAGTTCTCCACATCACTAACTTTTATATAAGGATCTGGAGAGTATTTGAAGCCTGGTGCGAAACTCGCAGCACCAATCCACATGCCACTAAAATCCCCATCATTTTGGATTTCCTGCAAGATGGGCTTCAGAAGGGTCTGTCCCTCAATTCAAACAAGGTTCAGGTGGCAGCGCTATCCTGCTACGGCCCCAGGTGTGACTGCAACAGCATTGCCACACACCCAGACGTGTCACGTTTCCTGAAAGGAGTCAAACACATTCGCCCGCCACTGAAATGGCCAGTGCCCCTGTGGAACCTCAACCTAGTTTTGGAATTCCTAGCGGGACCCACCTTCAGACCCCTCCAAGGCCTGTCCCTCCATTTGTTAACCTTGAAGATGGTGTTCTTGCTGGCCGTATGCTCAGCACGCCGCATCTTAGAGCTACAAGCGCTGTCCTGCCGCGATCCGTTTCTCAGGATCACCCCAGGGGCTATCCATCTTTGCACAGTTCCTTCCTTCTTACCCAAAGTAGTGTCACACTTCCACCTCAACCAAACCATATCCTTGCCAACCATGGAAGGGTTGAAGAAGTCGGAAGCAGGTCGAATACTGCGTCATCTCGACATCGGCAGGCTGCTGTCCAGATACCTGGAAATGTTGGAAACAGTACGAAAGACGGACCACCTGTTCATCCTTCACAGTGGGAAGAGGCAAGGAGAAGCGGCGTCACGGGCGACTATTGCTCGCTGGATCAAAGAAGTTATCAAGGCGGCCTACGTAGAAGCGGGAAAACCACCACCTCTACGAGTCAAGGCTCACTCTACCAGAGCACAAGCGGCCTCCTGGGCAGAAACTTAGGATGCTGTCGCCTGCAGAGATATGTAAAGCGGCAACGTGGTCCTCCATCCATACCTTCTCCAGATTCTACCGTCTGGACGTCCAGGCCAGGGAGAGCACAGCATTTGCAAGGGCAATCCTAAACGTACCTCGGGCAGCCTCCCACCCAGTCCGGGAGTAGCTTTTGTACATCCCATTCGTTATGAGTCCATCTGCTACACGCTAGGAAATGGAGAGATTACTTACCTGATAATCTCGTTTTCCTTAGTGTAGGCAGATGGACTCAGCATCCCGCCCGGCTGCCAATATATATGGGGATTCACAGATTTAAAGTAAGCCATGTTTCCTTACATAGGGCATCCACCCTGCCGGGTGTCGACGCCTTCCGGTTGAGAACACTGGCGGTCTCCAGCTACTATCGATCGGTCAGGTTAATCATGTTCAGTTAATCAATCGGTCAGTCACACATATATCCATAATGCTTTTGCAAGGAAGATTACTGAGCGTCTGCACTTCCTGCAGGGGTATACGTACTACGTGCTGACGTCAGATCAGTCTCCAACTGCTAGCACGAGCACACTATACCCATTCGTTATGAGTCCATATGCCTACACTAAGGAAAACGAGATTATCAGGTAAGTAATCTCTCCAGCCTTATGCGCTCCCTTCTTCACCATATGGGGGGTACTGAAAGGACAGCACTAATGTACCAAATTTACCACGGCCGTCCAAGACATCCTGATGTCATCCGGGAAGCCTCCACAAGGTGGAATCGTCAAGCCAAGTGGCCAGATATTCAGGGGGTTGTGAAGAATACAAAGCTGAACCTCTCTCTGCCCCAGAAGGTCTTCAGAACCTTCATTCATTATTTATTTATTTAAGTGTTTTTATATACTGTTTGGAGCTGACCTTCACAATGGTTTACAAAGGAAACAGTACATGGAATAGCTAACAGGTACAATGAAACGAACATAAATAGGATACAATTTGTGATTGAACGTAAATAGGATATAAATTGTGAGTAAAAACAATGGTGTACATGTCAGATGCATTGTGGGATTACAAAGCTTGGAAGGAGTAATAGGGAACTATAAAATATTTAGAGAAGTATTAAGAATTAGAAACAGTTAACAGGAGATTTAACGAACATTGGTAACTTACGTAATGTTGGATAGGCTTATTTAACAGGATAGTGATTAAGTGTGTGATGTGTGGTATCTGTTTGTTTAGGTTATCCGATGCCTTCTTTGTAGGTTTGTTGGAATAACCAGGTTTTGAGGAGTTTTTTGAACATTTTGATGTTACTATGTAGTCTTAGATTTTCAGGGAGTGTATTCCAGAGGGTTGGCCCTGCTATTGAGAGTGCTCTTTCGTGTACTGTAGTAAGTTTGGCTTCTCAACTCTGGGAATTTCTAATAATGCCTTATTTGTAGATCTTGTGTTGTCCCGTGATATTTGTGTGTGTATATCATCGTTAATCCATTTGACTTCATTTCCGTGTATGGTTTTGTGGAGTATGGATAGCGTTTTGAATTCTATCCATTTGTCTATGGGGAGCCAGTGAAGTGATTTTAAGACAGGTGTGATGTGGTCTGTTTTCTTTTTTCCGGTCAGAACTTTAGCTGCTGCATTCTGAAGGATTTGGAGAAGTCTGGTGGCAGATTTGGGTAGACCTAACATCACAGAGTTACAATAGTCGAAGCTTGAGAAGATCAAGGATTGTAGAATGGTTCGGAAGTCAGAATGATTTAGCAGTAGTTTTAGGCTTTTCAGTATCATTAATTTGTTAAAGCCTTCTTTGACCTTTACCGACACATGTTTTTTGAGATTCAGTTCTATCTCTATCCAGATTCCTAGTCCATCACTTTGTCACTGAGTTTGATGTATAGTATAGTCCTATCAGAAGGGGCAGGCAATAACACCCATTAGAGTTCATGGCAATGCCTTGCAGCTCACCATTCCCCATTGAGGGTTCCCTGGTGTCCTACCACCTGTTAACTTCCAGGTTTAAAGGATATTCTTGACTGTACCCACCAGGTCAGAGGCCATTGGTGCCATGGGATCTCTGTTTCCTTTTGGAGCAGTCAATGCTACCGTCCCTTGCACCCATGGACAGTAGCCATATGAAATATCTCTCCTGGAAAGTGGGCTTTGGCTGCCTCACAGCAGCGAGGAGAGTCAGCATTAGCTCATTATTCACCATGATATCAAGGTTGTTCCTTGGAATGTGTTCATGGTGTCTCCATGCCACTCCCCACACAAGAAGCAGGCAGTGGAGCCTATGCTTCTAAGGCTCCTCAGGCTGAGGGCTGTGGTTCCTGTGCCTACATCTCAGGAAAGTATGGGGCGATATATTCCATCTATTTTGTTGTGCCCAAGAAGGGGGATTCCTTTTGTCCCATCCTGGATCTCAAGAAGGTCAATCGCCATTTGAAGGTGATTCATTTTCGCATGGAAACCTTACGCTCTGTGACAATGGCCGTGCAGTTGGGGGAATTTCTGATCTCCCTGGATCTGTCTGAGGTCTACCTTCATATTCCTATCCATTTGGAACACCGTTTTCTGCTTTATGCAGTGTTGGGGGTGTCGTCATCAGTTTCAGGCTCTGCCCTTTGGTCTAGCCACCGTCCCCAGAACATTGTTCAAGGTTATAGTGGAGGTGGCAGTGTTGCGAAGAGATGGGATCCTGGTGCACCCATACTTGAATGACTGGCTGATTCAAGCCAAGTCTCAGGAAGAGAGCTGCTTAGTGACCAGCACGGTAATCTCCTTGTTGCAGGAGCTCAGCTGGGTAGTGAACCTGACCAAGAGCAGTCTTCAGCATTCCTAGTCATTGGAGTATCTGGGGGTCTGGTTCGACACAAGGTAGGCCAAGGTTTTCCTGCCGGAGGTTTGGATTCAGAAATTGATGTCACAAGTGCATCAGTTAGTGAACATGATACACATGTCAGTGTGGTGCTATCTGCAGGTGCTCGGCTTGAGGGCGGCAACCCTGGAAGTGGTGCCGTGGGTGAGAGCGCATATATAACCTCTTCAGCACTCTCTGCTGTCTCATTGGAACCCACAGTCTGAGAACTATTCAGTTCGGCTCCACTTGCCAATGGACATCCGCTTTTGCCTCCAGTGTTGGTGCAGGAGGCTCATCTGAGTAAGGGAGTTTCCTTATCCACCCACACTTGGTTGGTACTCATGACAGATGCGAGTCTCCAGGGCTGGGAAACTCACTGTTAGGAACTAACAGCCCAGGGACATTGGAGTGTCGAAGAGTCCCTCTGGAACATCAACCACCTGGAAGCCCAGGCAGTCCGATTGGCATGCTTACAATTCAGCAGCAGGCTGCAAGATTGAGCGGTCCATGTGATGTCTAACAACGTGACAATGGTGGCTTTCATCAACCACCTGGGTGGAACCAAGAGCCAACAAGTCTCACAGGAACTAGACCAATTTATGCAATGGGCAGAAGGCCATCTACAGATGATCCCGGCCTCTCACATTGCAGGAACAGACAACACAAGTGCAGACTTTCTCAGCAGGGAGAGTCTGGATCCAGGACAGTGGATGTTGTCGGCCGAGGCGTTTCAGCTGATAGTGGATCACTGGGCCTTCCCGTTCCTAACCTGCTGGTGCTGTCTCACAAATGCAAAGATTCCTTGATTCTTCAATCGCAGGAGAGATCTGTGGTCCCTGGGCATAGATGCTCTCATTCAGGTCTGGCCGGAAGACAAGTTGCTTTTTTTTTTTTTTTTAATTCTTTATTTTGAGTTTTTCAAATATTCCCAAGAGCAACCTTGTACAGAAAATGTCATTACCTAAGAGAAATATACATATAAAGGGAATACTTAATACATAGGAAACCATGCATCAATACAAATAATTTTCCCCTGACACATAAATTATAAGTATTAAGGGGGGTGGTATCAAGAGCGAAAAAAAACTTAAGGAAATTACATTTTCTTAACAAAGAAATAATGGTAGCCGAATAGTGCAGTTACATAATACTTTAACTAGAGCCTATCGCGGTGGCTTCAGGGGATCGTGCCACTAGGAACGCGCTTAAGTTTTCAGGTTCCTGAAACACGTAATTTACATTTTGATACCTTACACATGCTTTGCATGGGTATTTTAATATATATTTGGCTCCAAGTCTGACTATGTCTGGATGCATTGCTAAGAATTATTTTCATCGAATTCGTGTGACCTTTATTATATCTGGAAAAACCCAAATTGGGTGGCCATAGAACAAACTTTGTCTATGGCGGAAAAATAATCTCAATACGTGATTTTGTTCCGATAGGAAGGCGAACAATACTAGCAAAGGTTTCCTATAAGTAATCACAGTCTCTTGTGACATCTCAAGTAAGTTAGTTATATTCAAAGATGACAATTGTCTTGGTGGTGATTCCCGCCCAGCTGTCTGGTTTCGTTGCTGGAGATAATGGGCTGGATTTTAAAAGCCCTGTGCGCCTATTTTGCATAGGCCGCCGGCACGCACACAAGTCCCGGGGCTTTGTAAAAGGGGCGGGAGGGGGTGTGTCCGGGGGCGGTTCAGGGTGGGTCCGGGGGTGTGATGCTGTCCCAGGGGCGTGGCCGAGGCCTCCGGACCAGCCCCCGGGTCGGGTGATGGCGCGCCAGCAGATTTACACCTGCCTCGAGTAGGCGTAAATCTGCCGACAAAGGTAGAGGGGGGTTAGGTAGGGGAAGGTGAGGGGAGGCGGAAGGAAAGTTCCCTCCGAGGCTGCTCCGATTTCGGAGCGGCCTCGGAGGGAACAGGCAGCGCGCGCTGACCCCGGATTTTATAAGATACGCACAGCTACGCACATATCAGTTCCTTGTAAACCGGTGCGATATGTATTCTTTACAGGAACATCGGTATATAAAATTAAAAATAAATAAATAAATAAATCTTATAAAATCCAGCGTACTTTTGTTTGCGCACGCTGTTTTTGAAAATGTACCCCAATATACCTTGACTACTACAGGTAGTGCAGACTCTGGTATTTTTAAGACTTGCAACATATGAGGCAGATTTTAAAAGACCTACGCATGTAAATCCAGCAGGATTTACGCACGCCAAGCCTATTTCGCATAGGGCCGCCGATGTGCGCAAGCCCCGGGATGCGCGTATGTCTCGGGGCTTGAAAAAAGGGACGGGGAATGGTCAAAGGCCTTCGTAGGGTTGCTAGGTCGGGGATCGCTTGCCAGCACTTAAGCCAGCAAGTGCAACCTCGCCTGCCCAAAGGCAGGCGCAACTTGTAAAACAAAGGTGAGGAGGGGGGGGGGGGGCTAGGTAGGTCTGGGGGGTGGGTTAGGTAGGGGAAGGTGGGGGGGATTGAAAGAAAGTTCCCTCTGAGGCTGCTCCGAACTCAGAGGGAATGGGGAAAGCCATCGGGGCTCCCCTAGGGCTCGGCGTGCACAAGGAGTATCGTCTCTTGCATGCCTTTCCAAAGACTGATCGCTCGTTTGTCCTTCATGGTGGAAGGAAGCAGGGCAAACCAGCTTTGCGGGCAGCTATAGTTTGCTGGATTAAAGAGGTAGTCACGGCTGTGTATGTGGAAACTGAAAAGCCGTTGCTTACTCAGGTTAGGATTAATTCCACTAGGGCTCAGGGCGGCGGTTAGATTGTTTCCCATCAATATCTGCCGAGCTGCAATGTGGTCCTCCTTGCAGACTTTTTCCAGGTTTTATCATCTGGATGTGCAGGCCCGGGAGGATGCAGCCTTTGCTCATGCAGTATTGATTGAACTTCAGGCAGCCTCCCATCCTATTGGGGAGTAGCTTTGGTACATCCCATTGGTCCTGAGTCCATCTGTATACACACTAGGAAATGAAGAAATTACTTATCTGATAATTTTGTTTTCCTTAGTGTAGACAGATGGACTCTGCTTCCTGCCCTCAACTGCTGAATGTTTGTGTCCATGGTCCTCCTGTGAGGCTAAGTATTCCAGGGGATTACTGGTTAATGTTCATCCAGTCCCTAGATTGGGGTACCTATGATATTACTTGAGTTCAGTGTTTCATGTTGGTTGAGTAAAATTATGGCTGCCTGTTTTTTAATCAAGTTTTTTGCTAATCTGTCTACAGTTGCTTTTGAAGAGAATACTGGCAGGCTGGGGTCACCTCAGGGGTATATATATCCTGTGACGTCAGCTTGCTCCGTCTCCATCTGCTGGCAGGGGCACATAACCCACTGCTCCTGAGTCCATCTCTCTACACTAAGGAAAACAAAATTATCAGGTAAGTAACTTCTCTATTAGTCTTTATTATAAGATATCTCATAATAGGAGCAGTGAAGCTTATCAAAGGTAGAATAAACCCCAGCTCAGCTCTTCTAAGCTGTTACTCAGTTAAATATATCACCATATTTAACTGAGAGTTTGCATAACATTCTCTAAGTGGCTGGCATAATTGTATCTCATATATACTAATAAGACTGGATTCTTGTAAGTCATATGATTTCTTTTAAATTGAGCCCAGAAGACAAATGAAGCTTAATGTGACTTTTAACATACTGGTTAACCTTTAACATACTTTAGCATTTCAACAGCCTTGCCTACTTCTACAAATCTGATCAGTGCAATCTCACCACCAAACTATTCTGGCTTCACAGAGAATTTTCTCAAAACACCCTTCTATTCCCCTTTGCATATTTAGTTTGACAATATATGTTCCAAGCTCCATTATCACTGACCTCTATCTGTGCCTTAGGTTGAGCCCATGGAGCAGTGGGTAAAGCTGGAACCACTGTTCCCTCTTAAGATGCATGTATGTGCATGTACACCCAGGTCATGAGCCCTGCACACACAGCAAAACATAGCACGTACAAGAAATCCTGATATCTGCATTATACTGGCTCATAATGAACAAGTCTGACGTAGTTTTTCAAAAATTTGAGAGAACGTTGGCTAGAACTTATGTCAGGGGGTGGAGGCTTTTGCTAGTCTCAGGTGAGGTTGATTTGTAACATCTGGAATCCTATTTCTGGGAGGAGATATAAAAAAGCGTGGCAGTATTGTTCTTCAGTGGAGATCAGAAAGTTCAGTAGCAACAGGAAGTGAAGTTAACATTCTAGAAACTGTGACTGGTGGTGGTGGACTTACAGTAGGAATTTATCACACAATAGCAAGGGCATAAGGCAATAAAGGAAAAAACTAAGTGCAATAATGACAATTATGTATATATATTTTTTTTTTTTAACCAAACTTCTAAACCAGTTTGAGCACCAATACTTAGGGAGTCCCAGAAGTCCTATTTTTATTGGATAAGCTGCAGATTGTTAAGAGTAGAAACTATTTGGAAATGAAGATAACTTTGATTCAAATGGCAAATCTTAGAAGGCCCATTGGCACTAGGTCCAAGCGATGGGCTGTCTGAGTACAAAGTGATAGTCTTACTGTAGGTGGGCCTGATAAGGAAAGCATCTAATCCCTCTTGATCCCTCAGATGCATATGTCAGCACTTGACAGAAGAAGTTGCAATAGGAAATGTTGACAGTGAGAATGATATGTAGTTCTTAAGTCAAAGTGGTCCCTTCTAGGGAAAAGGGAAGCAGGAAATGATCATCTTCTGTCCATACTGCATCTATAACCAACAACTTGGTAAAGAGCAAAGCTGTGGGCCCATTAGATTAATGTAAGGTCTTCGGTACTAAATCAAAAAACAATGCGTAAAAATGTCATAGAGGGGCTCTAAACCACCATTAAAGGCAAAAGGCTGAGAAGGGGGATGATTATGCCTGAACCTCAACCTGCTTGCTCCTTTCCACAATTAATCTACCAGTTGGCCTTGTCTACAGTTATTTACTTTACTTCTTGGTCTGAATTTGTCTGCTGCCCAGTCTAGCACAGCATTGCAAGCTTTAACGTGTGAAGCATGAAGCCAGGCTTTCTTTCCCTGTACTTTTTGCAGCTGTCAGTGGCATGAGCAGAACACTACAAATATTACACCATCCCTAAAACACCAATACACACACCCCCTATTAGGAAAACAGAACAAATTAAGCTGCTATGGATCCTACCATACAAACTGCACACTATTGGAATACATCACTTCAGTCACACATGCAAAACACAGACTCTCAAATACAGAATAAAGAGACCATAAAATATAAATTGAAATGTACTGACAAAAACTGAACACTGCAGCAAATTAAATTCTATATGCACTGCAACAATAGAAAAACAGAAGCATTACCATTCCTCATAAAACATCTCAACGACTTCTGCACTATTCTACAGGCTACCATCCTGTCCAAATTAGACTATTGTAATTCCCTCCTCTTAGGCCTCCCCAAAAACGCTATCCAACCCCTGCAGATGCTCCAAAACTCGGCCGCCTGTATCCTCACTAATGCCCACAGGAATGACCACATTACTCCTGTTCTCAAACAATTGCACTGGCTGCCAATCTCTTCCAGGATACTATACAAGACCCTCAATATCATCCATAAATCCATACACACCAAAAACATGCCCTGGTTCAATGAACAATTCCAATTTCGCACCTATAGCAGATCCACCAGAACCCAACAGTTGGCGACCCTACACACGCCCTCTCACAGGTCCGCAAAGCTCAAATGCACTGCAGACCACGCCCTCTCCATAGCAGGTCCTACACTGTGGAACAAAATGCCACCCAACCTTCGCCAGGAACAATGCTCTAAGAAATGTAAGCAGAACCTCAAGACCTGGCTTTTCAAGCAGGCATTCACATGACTCTCAACTACCCAATCCCCCTTCAACCTTATCTACCCTTTCCCCTCAACCTTTACCTCCGCATCTACCCTCCTCCCTCCCTTCCCCCCTTCCTGCTCCCGTTCCCCTTCCTGCACCCTCCTTTCTCTTCTCTCCTCCTCAACTTTCGCACCTTCCAATTGTAAATATTTTGCAAAAATCACCTATAAACTCTTTACATATGTCATGCATCTTTGATCTTATCCCATAGTTAATTCCTCCCCCAGCTCTTTTGCTTCTCGCATTTGTATTATCTAATGTTCTATGTTTATTGTATGTAATCCCTTTTGTTTGTTGTTTATTGTAAAGCCTGTGGCTAATTACTTTTTCTGTAAACCGATTAGATGTTCCAAACAATTATCGGTATATAAAAATGCTAAATAAATAAATAAATAAAACAATAGCATTAGTAAAACCATACCAATGAAAAGAATAATTAAAAACTAATAGAATAACTTTCAATAGTTAAAAACTCACATTTTCCTAACACCAATAAAATATTGCAAATAACACATTAAATAACATTGAATAATTTAAAACTAATAAGGATTTAACATAATCCCCCATTATCTATACCTAGGAACTTTTGATTTCCAGATGCCCTAAAATTGTCATGGATTAGCAGGCAGAGAGGAAGTGGGGTCTCCCACACACATGCGCTCTCTCTCTCTCATACTTGCATGCTCTTTGTCTCACACACACGCATGCTCTTTCTCCCACAGACATGGTGTGTCTCTCCCACACACATGCTCGCTAGTTCTTCCACACACTTGCTGTCTCTCACACACATCTCTCTCTCTCACTTCCCCCTCCCCCATTGAAGCAGCAGGCAGCTACAGTTTCCTTCTTTAGCAACCATGGCCAAGGGAATAACTTTGGTGGCCGACCTAGCTCTGACTTTAGGCCCCTTTCAGCAGGGTGTGCACCATCTCCTCTGATGAAGCAGCATGGCCCCACAAAAATCAACAGCATGGTTGGCGGGGCCTTAGTAAGTGGAAATTCCACAGCCCCTTTCTCTCACAAACTCTCATTCATAACCTCCCCCCCCCTCTCTCTCTCTTACATACACACATGGGCTTGTCTCACACCCATAACCTCTCTCTTCCTCACTCGCTAGCTTTTGGCTCTCATACACGTACACGAACAGGTTCTCTGGCTCTCATATGCATACACACAAGCACAGGCTTTCTGGCTCTTATACACCCATCCCCAGCAGTCTTGCTTATCAGCTCACTCTCCCCTCTCAGACCCCCACACCGCAGCAGTCTTGCTCCCCAGCACTCTCTTCCTGAGCCCCCTCTCTCCAGCACTCTTGGTTCCAATCTCAGACCCCCAACTTCACAGCAGTCTTGATCCCGCCTCTCCCATCTCAGAAACCCCATGCCCCAGCAGTCTTGCTCAATAGCCCCTTCCCCTCCCAGATCTCCACTTCCCAGCAGTCTTGCTCAGCAGCATTTTTCCCTCTCAGCCCCCTACTTACCAGAAATCTTGTTCCCCAGTCCCATCTCCCCTCCTAGTTCTCAGCAGTCTTGTTCCTTCTCGCCCACAATCCCCTCACTTACCACAGGTGGCCAGTACATGATTTCCTTAATGTTGCCATAATTCCCTCACTCACCCTCCTTACTCCTGAAAAATTAAAAGATCATGGCCTTGCACCGCAGGCTGCTTCTTCCTTCCCAGCTGCCGGTGCCTGAATGACAATATTAAGTACCAACAGCCAAGGAGAAAGAAACAGCCCATATTGCAAGGCCACAACCCTTCCATTCTTCAAGAGCAGGGAGGGTGAGTGAATGGATCACGGCAACACTAAGGAAATCATGCACTGTCCCACTGCCACCAATGAGGCTTCTCCCATTGGTACCACCACCCCCGTACTGATCCCTATGAGTGGAAAAGCAATACAGCTCTGCCAGCCATGCTGCTTTTCCACTTATTGAGGCCCCACATGGTGCTATGGTGCATTTCATTAGCCATAGGTACATTATGCCTCTGAGGGGCACCCAGCAATCAGACTGGTAATTCTGGCTGCAGTATTCTTAATACCAAATGATCATTTTTAGCACTTTTGGTTAGAATAACTTTTTTCCATGTGGCTTTAATCAGTCTAGTTTTAATGGTTTCTAGCTTGGCCAAACGATTTGGGGTGATATGTACAGTGGCATCTGTTCTTCATAGCTATTGCAGTGATAACATGTTCATTTCCATTGTTATGAAATTCTGGTCGTTGATCACTGTTACTACACAAGTGAATAATGTATTCCTTGAGTGAGTAGCTCAAATTGTAAAGCATGAGAGCTTTAATATCTAGCTCATGGTTTCAAACCCCATGTTGGGGGAGAGAGATTTATTTTCAGACAACAACCAACAAGGACTGAACTTCACAATCTGAATAAACAAGCATGGGGGTAGCTTGCTTATTACGGCGGTTACTACCCTAAACCAATTAAGCCTGATACATCACTTTGAATGCATATACAGCGTTGCTTTCTGCTTCTACAGCAGGGGGAAATGTGGAAAAGAGGATTTGCATTCAGACAACAACCAACAAAGCAATGATCTGTGCAGTCTGGGTAAACAAGCATTGGGGTAACTTGCTTGATGTGGCGGTTACTACCCTTAAAACATTAAGACTTATGCTCACCTTTGATGCAACTCCAACATTACTCTCTGCATCAATGGTGGGGGATGGCAGGAAATTTGAATCAAACAGTTACCAACAAGGGCCCTGAACTTGGTGGTTGGTGAAACAGATACGTATGGGAAAATAAGTGTGGGAGCTTGTGGACAGACTGGATGGGCCATTTGATCTTGTTCTGCCATCATTTCTAGGGATGTGAATCGTTTTTTGACTATTTAAAATATCGTCCGATATATTTTAAATCGTCAAAAATCGTTAGAGCCACGATACAATAACAACTCCCCCGATTTATCGTCAAAAAATCGTAAATTGGGGAGAGGGGAAGGGGGAGGGCGGGAAAACCGGCACACTAAAACACCCTAAAACCCACCCCGACCCTTTAAAATAAATCCCCCACCCTCCCGAACCCCCCCAAAATGCCTTAAATTACCTGGGGGTCCAGCGGGGGTCCGGAACGACCTCCTGCAGTCGAATCGTGTTGTCTACGGCCGGCGCCATTTTGCGCCGCCATTTTGCAATTGCGGAAAAACGATTCGCGGCAGCAGATCGCTCCTGGACCCCAGGGACTTTTGGCCAGCTTGGGGGGGGGCCTCCTGACCCCCACAAGACTTGCCAAAAGTCCAGCGGGGGTCCGGAACGACCTTCTGCAGTCGATCTCCTGCCGGCGCCATTTTCCGTACGGAAAAACGATTCGCGGCAGGAGATCGCTCCCGGACCCCCGCTGGACCCCCAGGGACTTTTGGCCAGCTTGGGGGGGCTTCCTGACCCCCACAAGACTTGCCAAAAGTCCAGCGGGGTCCGGAACGACCTCCTGCAGTCGAATCGTGTTGTCTACGGCCGGTGCCATTTTGCGCCGCCATTTTGCAAAATGGCGGCGCAAAAAAAATCTCCAATCTGCCTTTCATTGCCAAGGTGATGGAGAAACTAGTTAACACACAACTATCGGATTACATAGAAGAACACAAAATTCTATTCCCTACTCAATTCGGTTTCAGAAAAGCTTCAAGCACAGAATCCCTTCTAATCTCACTGACTGACTACATTATATTGGGCCTCGACAAAGGACAGGCCTTCCTACTGATTTTATTGGATCTATCGGCAGCTTTCGATACTGTTAACCATGCCATATTACTAAACCAACTGGCGAACATCGGTATTGCAGGATCAGCACTAACATGGTTCAAGACATTCTTAGAAAACAGAGGTTTCAAAGTTAAAATCCACAACAAAGAATCCCCCAGATACCCATCTTCACAAGGAGTTCCTCAGGGTTCCTCTCTCTCACCAACACTTTTCAACTTATACCTTCTCCCGCTTTGCCAACTGCTAAACAAATTGAACCTAAAACACTTCATATTCGCCGACGATGTCCAGATTGTGATCCCCATCAAAGAATCCATCACTAAAGCTCTAGAACTTTGGGAAAACTGTTTTCAAGAAATTAACAATCTCTTATCCAGCTTAAATCTTATTCTAAACCAATCAAAAAGCAAATTCATGCTAATCTCTCCAGATAATTGCAAAATCGCTACAAACCCGCCAGCCAACTTGCAAATCTCAAAAGTAAGAGATTTAGGAGTTTCTATAGACAACCGGCTAAATTTAAAATCGTTTATCAACCAAACAACTAAAGACTGCTTCCACAAACTGCATGTATTAAAAAGAATAAAACCCCTATTTCATTTCCATGATTATAGAACAGTGCTCCAAGCAATAATATTTGCGAAAATTGATTACTGCAACTCTATCCTACTAGGCCTCCCATCATCCCACACTAAACCTCTCCAAATGATACAGAACACGGCAGCAAGAATTCTAACAAACAAAAGGAGAAGAGATCACATTACACCAGTCCTCAAAGACCTTCACTGGTTACCAATCCACTACAGAATAATTCATAAGTCCCTCACCACAATCTACAAAAATATCCATGGACTGGCTCCACTCCATCTACAAATAGCTCTCAAAAAACACTCCTCCAACAGACCCATCAGAGAAGCATATGGAGAATATCTACAGGTACCTCACAACAATACTACCCAACATATAACATTGAGAGATCGGGCCTTCTCCACAGCAGGTCCCCCACTATGGAACTCAATCCCCTTAGAATTACGACAGGAACCATGTCTTCCAACCTTCAGGAAGAGACTTAAAACATGGCTGTTCATGAAAGCATTTCCGGACCCTTAATGATTCACTTCCATCAAATGCAGCAACACTGAGCATCTTCTATTAAACTGAAACAGACACTACCAACCAATCACTACAATGTTTTACTTCTTGTTAAACTTTTTATCTCTCCTCTAACTCTAATCCCAGTTAGAATAACCCCTGTTTTATTGTAACTTTTTCTTCTATGCACTTGTTATACTTTTGTAATGTATACTCCTACGTTTTAGCTATGTACGTTATAATGTATTGCTCACCCCTTGTTTTATGTAAACCGACATGATACGAACTTCCGTGAATGCCGGTATAGAAAAACACAAATAAATAAATAAAAATAAATAAAATTTTAAAGGGTCGGTGTGGGTTTTAGGGTGTTTTAGTGTGCCGGTTTTCCCGCCCTCCCCCTTCCCCTTCCCCGATTTACGATTTTTTGACGATAAATCGGGGGAGTTATTGTATCGTGGCTCTAACGATTTTTGACGATTTAAAATATATCGGACGATATTTTAAATCGTCAAAAAACGATTCACATCCCTAGGACCACAGTCTTAAGAATCTTAGATACAAATAAAAACGAAGAGACAGGTTTATAATTCATGAGATCAGGCTGGCTGAGGCCAAAAGTTTTTCAAAATCAGACAAGTAGATGCCAATTTGAGAGTCTAGAACATGACTTTCTTCTAATGACCATTTTACTAGGGAGCAAGAAACTGAGAAATTGCCTCTCTAACCAATTTTACTAAAGTAACTTTACGAACATTCAATGGGCAGTTTGTGCTGTTCATAGTTGAGATGGTAGAAATCTCACTGGAAGTTGTCTACTCAAATGAAACCCACTTGAGGAGGTATTGAAAAAAAGAGAGATCTTTGCTAATTTCAAAACAAAAAATTGTAAAAAGGCATCACCATCAATAGCATGCAATTAGACTTCAAATCTAGCACAAAGATGACCATTAGGTGCAGTCAATTGTTTAACAAGATTTTAGGGTTATTCTCTCTACTTTGAATTGAAGATGAATAGCTTTCTTCGCCTCATTAATCTGGTGTTGATAATTTATAAGAACTGACTTAAAATTAGATAAATTTCCAGGTGTAGGTAGTTTTGTTCCAATTTCCTCAAATTCTGCCTCAAAAGCCGCAGATCAGTTGATCCAGGGTTGAGATTTTTTGGACCTAACTTTCATGTGTGCCATGGAGCCTAATAAATCAAATAAAGTATTGCAGCATACAATTGCAGAATCACTGTTATCACATTGACTGTACTCTAGCTTGTCCAATAATTCCATTCCCAAGATGGCAGGGTCAGTTGGGCCTCAATGTTGTCTAATCTTGTCATTTTGCAATTGTAATTTCATTTGTTGATTCAAAGGCCATGACAGTTTGATCAGGAAATGATCTGCCCAAGGTGCAGGCCTTGAGGAAAGTTTAAATAAATGCTATTCTGCTAATGTTGAATTGATAAATACAAAATTTAGGGTATTTCTATTAGAGATGTGAATCGTGTGCCAGATCATCTTAACGATCAGATTCGGCTGCGGGGGGGCTCGAATCTGATCGTTAAGATATGTGAATTGGAATTGTTTCCGATTCCAATTCACATTTTTTTAGGAGGCCCGCACCGCAAAAAAAAAAAAACAAACCACATCCGACCCTTTAAATCGATCCCCCCCCCTCCCGATCCATCGCTAATTATTTTTTTACGGAGGCCCGCGCCGCAAAAAAACCAAAAAAACCCATCCGACCATTTAAATCAACCCCCCCCTCCCGACCCCCCCCCCAAAACCTTTTAAAGTTACCTGGTGGTCCAGGGGGGCCTCGGGGAGAGGAGAGATCCAGGGGGCCCTCGGGGAAAGATTTCCCAGGCATCACCTGTTCTAAAAAAAAAAAAAAAAAAAATGGCGCCGATGCCCCTTTGCTCTTACCATGTGACAGGGTATCCGTGCCATTGGCCGGCCCCTGTCACATGGTAGGAGCACTGGATGGCCGGCCCCATCTTTAAAGATGGCGCCAGCCATCTTTACTCATCAGCCCATAGTATAATATGGGCTGATGAGTAAAGATGGCCGGCGCCATCCTTAAACATGGCGCCGGCCATCAGCCCATAGTATAATATGGACTGATGAGTAAAGATGGCGCCGGACATCCAGTGCTCCTACCATGTGACAGGGGCCGGCCAATGGCATGGATACCCTGTCACATGGTAAGGGCAAAGGGGCATCGGCGCCATTTTTTTTTTTTTTTAGAACAGCTGATGCCTGGGAAATCTTTCCCTGAGGCCCCCCTGGATCTCTCCTCTCCCCGAGGCCCCCCTGGCTCTCTCCCCGAGGACCCCCTGGACCACCAGGTAACTTTAAAAGGTTTTGGGGGGGTCGATTTAAAGGGTCGGATGGGTTTTTTGGGGTTTTTTTGCGGCACGGGCCTCCGTAAAAAAATAATTAGCGATGGGTCGGGAGGGGGGGGGGGGGGTCGATTTAAAGGGTCAGAAGGTTTTTTTTTTTTTTTTTTTTTTTGCGGTGCGGGCCTCCGTAAAAAAAAAATAGTGATGGGTCGGGTCGATTTAAAGGGTCAGGGTGGGTTTAGGGGCTTTTTTGGTGTGCCCTATTTAACGATACAATACAAATGCCCCTGACGATAAATCGTGGGCATTTGTATTGTATCGTGCACTCTAACGTTTTTGGACGATTTTAAAATTATCTGACGATAATTTTAATCGTTCAAAAACGATTCACATCCCTAATTTCTATGCTTCTGTGTCAGACCAGATGAAACTTGATCCCAGCCTAGACTTTTCATTATATCTAAGAATACATCATATCCATTTGATAAAGGGTGCTTATTTACCTGTAGATTAAAATCTCCCAAAATCACTGGAGTATTCAAATCTGCTTCATCCATTTTTAGTAGCAGTGCAGCAGCAGCACAGCACTGAATAGCACCTGAACAGAGACGTCTGCCTTTGCTGTTACCAATGCAAGCAGGCAGCCTTGAGCCCCACAGGTGGTGGTAAGGGGTGGAGATACACCCCGTGTTGGCAGGAATTGTTTAACAGAACATAATCTCCTTCTGTTGTAGGACCAGTCTCGCAGCTCTTACTGTGAGACTGGCCCCATGGCAGCAGGACATGTTTGGTTAAATACAACTCCTGCTGTTGCCAACCGCATGCCCCAGCAGGCCACCATGGGGCTTATTCCGTGGCAGCAGAAAAGACAGAGAAGACCAGCTGGTGGCTGAAGATTAAGAGGTTCAGCAGGGCACTATGGAGCCTATCTCACAGCAGCCAAAGAGAGCAGGAGAACCCAGCAGACCTCATCCTGCTGGCAGCTGAAGAAAAGACCCAGGGCCTGAAGCTGTATGTATGAGCCTGTAGATGTGGGTAGGTGGGTGACATCCTGAGTGTATATGTGACTGCATGTGTGAGAGAGAGAGAGTATGTGTGTGTGACCATGTGTAGGGGAGAATGTGCACATGGGGGTAGAGAGCATTTGGAAAAGAGCATGTGTGATTGCAGGTGGGAGAGAGTGTGTGTATACCCTCCACCACCAACTAATTTATAGAAATCAAGATGCCCAAGTATGAAGAATAATTGTGGATTTTTTTGTTTTGTTTTTTAAATCTTTGTAAGTTTTAATTATTGGGAGTATTTAATGTGAAAATTTAAAATTTGTGTATGAATTTTGAATTATTGGATGTTATTCTGTTCATCAGCTATTCTGAAGTATTCTTTTTATTGGTATGGTTTTACTATTATGATGTTTTATATTTCTTAATTTTTGTTTGAGGTTTATGAAGCATGGTAATGTTTCAGTTTTTCCATTGGTGCACTGCATACAGAGTATGGCTTGTTGCAGTTTCCAGTTCAGTTTTTGTCTGCATGCTTCAATTTATACTTTTTTATAGTCATTTTATTCTGTATTTGGTGAGGTTCTGCATGTGTGACTAAGGTGAGATATTCTGCTAGCTAGCATGCAGTTTCTGTGTAGGGATCTATAGTAGCCTGGTTTTCCACAATAGGGGAGGTGTATTGGTGAGGGAATGAGAGAGATATTTTGCTTCTCCTGTTTATAATTTTGTTTTTATGTGAGGAAAAACATAGTTTCAATTCTATTGGGCAGGCGTTAATTTCTGAGAGTAAAATGTGTGGCTTGGCTGCTCATTTTACTTTCTGTATCGCGTGGGACTAACTAATAGGCTCATCAACATGTTGAGGGCACTATTAGTTTTGGGGGGGTTGGACGCATGTTTTCCACGCACTATCACACCTTACTGCATAATGGGTAATAATAGCGAATCAAAAACATGCGTCCAAACGGGGGCTAACTGTGCGCTCGGCCTGCGCGCTCACCGTACTGAATCAGCCTGAATGTTAGGTTCCATATTAGGAGCTACTACCCAGGAAAAAGATCTGGGCCTCATAGTGGATAATACACTGACATTTTCGGCTTGGTGTCCTGCGGTGGTCAAAAAAACAGGCAATGTTAGGAATTATTAGGAAGGGAATGGCGAATAAAATGGAGAATGTCATAATTCCTCTGTATCGCTCCATGGTGAGACTGCACCTTGAGTATTAATCAAGTTGACTTAGGGAATAGCCACTGCTCTTACTGGCATCAGTAGCATGGGATCTACTTAGTGTTTGGGTAACTTGCCAGGTTCTTGTGGCCTGGATTGGTCATGGATGGAAACAAGATGCTGGGCTTGATGGACCCTTGGTCTGACCCAGCATGGCATGCTCTTATGTTCTTAGATATAGTTGCTCTGGAGAAGGTGCAGAGAAGGGTGACAAAAATGATAAAGGGCGTAGAATGGCTCCCCTATGAGGAAAGATTAAGGAGATTAGGGCTGTTCAGCTTGGAGAATAAATGGCTGAGGGGAGATGATACAGAGGTGTATAAAATCATGTGAGGACTAGAACAGGTAAATATGAATCGGTTATTTACTCTTTCAGATAAGAGGACTAGGGACTGGGAACCCTCCATGAAGTTAGCAACTGGCACATTTAAACAAATTGGAGAAAATTATTTTTCACTCAACACACAAGCTCTGGAATTCATTGTCAAAGGATGTGGTTAGAGCAATTAGGGTAGTTGGATTTAAAAAAAGGTATGGATAAGTTCTTGGAGGAGAAGTCCATTAACTGCTATTAATCAAGTTTACTTAGGGAATAGTCACTGCTGTTACTGGCATCAGTAGCATGGGATCTCCCTTAGTGTTTTGGGTACTTGCTAGGTTCTTGATGCTGGATTGATCACTGTTGGAAACAGGATGCTGGGCTTGATGGAGCCTCAGTGTGACCCAGTATGGCAACTTATGTTATGTTCTTATAAAAAAACATTAAAAATAAAAAAAAAACCTGTTAGCATTGGTTTTAGGGGAGGCCACCAGTATTATCCCGGAGACCTTGTCTATTACACTGAGCAGCAGCAAAGCCAGGGAAAAGGGGAAGTTTTCTCCCAAACTAATACCCTGGCCCCTTCCCTCTGGAACGGTGACATGCAAACAGCTTGCCACCCCCTCTCAGCAGCAAGCCACCTCGGGAGCAGATCATTGTCCGGTAGTAAGAGGCAAGCAGCGTCAAAGGTGGTGACAGTGCTTCGGGGAAACGATTACCCCCCTGGATGACCATCCTCCTTCCGATCATGGAGAATGTGGGCGTTAAGCAGTTGCTGCACCTCTTAGGCCCTGATTTCACAGAGTCATCCTGGACACCACATATTAGGTTTTCCCCGTCGTGAATTCTCAGTGCTGTGTTCGTGTGCAGACATACCTGGCCAAGGTGCAGAGAGAGAGAGAGAGAGAGTATCCATTGCAATAGTAACAGCTGGATCAGGCAGAATGCTGTGCATGCCTGCATATCCCTGATAGCACTCCGGTGGCAGCTGGCCGAGGCAGGAGCCAGGCAGCAGCTCTGCTGGAGGTGGATCAGCAGAGCACAGGTGCGCTATGCTGCATACCCAGATGATGATGGATATTAGCCATATTTGGGTCAATATCTTAGCATCATTAAGGAAGATGATGGGAGGGCTGGCAGGTAGACTGGAGAGTAAGAGCTGTTTTTCCTGTTTTGTTTATTTTTGTCACCAACTGTGCAAATATGAAGAAGACTGTGGAAGGGGGGGGGGGGGGGGGGCCTCTCAAGAGATCCACTGCTTTGCATACTTGCTGCACCTGGCAGTAAAGGATGCCCTGGGGGCCAAGGAGAAATACAGCCACTTAGTCCTGAAGCAACTGATAGAGAAGTGCAGGAAAATAGCAAAGGCATTTTAACCAGCACATGAAGGGCGGGCAGCAGCTGTGGGACAAGCAGGAAGCAGTGGGAGGTGCCTCTGTACTGGTTTTCTCAGGATGTAGGCACAAGGTGGAATTCAATCTATCTGATGCTACAGAGTTTAGTAGAGCAACAAACAGCCTTTCATGATTTGTCTGTTTTGTTATCTCTCAGCATGGATGTTGTAGGTTAGTATATTTTATGTATGTGTGTGATAGATGCTGTATGTAATTTTAAATTTGCATGGTAAATAAGTTGAAGCAATAAAGTGAGATGGGGGTGGATCATAGAAACATAGAAATGACGGCAGAAGAAGACCAAACGGCCCATCCAGTCTGCCCAGCAAGCTTCACACATTTTTTCTCTCATACTTATCTGTTTCTCTTAGCTCTTGGTTCTATTTCCCTTCCACCCCCACCATTAATGTAGAGAGCAGTGATGGAGCTGCATCCAAGTGAAATATCTAGCTTGATTAGTTAGGGGTAGTAGGGGTAGTAACCGCCGCAATAAGCAAGCTACACCCATGCTTATTTGTTTTACCCAGACTATGTTATACAGCCCTTATTGGTTGTTTTTCTTCTCCCATGCTGTTGAAGCAGAGAGCCATGCTGGATATGCATCAAAAGTGAAGTATCAGGCACATTTGGTTTGGGGTAGTAACCTCCGTAACAAGCCAGCTACTCCCCGCTTTGTGAGTGTGAACCCTTTTTTCTTCTCCCCTGCCGTTGAAGCAGAGAGCTCTGCTGGATGTGTGTAGTATCAGTTTTTCTTCTCCCCTGCCGTTGAAGCAGAGAACTATGCTGTATATGCATTGAAATTGAAGTATCAGGCTTATTTGGTTTGGGGTAGTAACCGCCGTAACAAGCCAGCTACTCCCCTCTTTGTGAGTGCAAATCCTTTATTCCACATTTCCTCTTGCTGTTGAAGCTAGAACGATGTTGGAGTCACAGTAAGCATGTGTACGTTTATTGAATAAGGGTATTGTCTCCAGGCAGTAGCCATCATTCTGGCGAGTCACCCACTCTTCATTGGCGGCCTCTTGACTTTATGGATCCACAGTGTTTATCCCACGCCCCTTTGAAGTCCTTCACAGTTCTGGTCTTCACCACATCCTCCGGAAGGGCATTCCAGGCATCCACCACCCTCTCCGTGAAGAAATACTTCCTGACATTGGTTCTGAATCTTCCTCCCTGGAGCTTCAAATCGTGACCCCTGGTTCTGCTGATTTTTTTTTCCTATGGAAAAGGTTTGTCGTTGTCTTTGGATCATTAAAACCTTTCAAGTATCTGAAAGTCTGTATTATATCGCCTCTGCTCCTCCTTTCCTCCAGGGTGTACATATTTAGATTCTTCAATCTCTCCTCGTACGTCATCCGTTGAAGATCCTCCACCTTCCTGG
Organism: Rhinatrema bivittatum; assembly: GCF_901001135.1. NCBI lineage: Eukaryota > Metazoa > Chordata > Amphibia > Gymnophiona > Rhinatrematidae > Rhinatrema > Rhinatrema bivittatum. Next base: position 231,604,889 of record NC_042622.1, read on the forward strand.
TCGCCCTTCTCTGTACCGCTTCCATCTTGTCTTTGTCTTTTTGTAGATACGGTCTCCAGAACTGAACACAGTACTCCAGGTGAGGCCTCACCAAGGACCTGTACAAGGGAATAATCACTTCCCTTTTCTTACTCGATATTCCTACTCTATATTCGATCACTCCCTTGGGGCATCATGATTGGCTACCCATGATGCAGATGATAAGAACACAAGACTTGTCATACTGGATCAGTCCTAAGGGCCATCAAGCCCAGCATCCTGTTTCCAACAGTAGCCAATCCAAATCACAAGTACCTGAAAGAATTCCAAGGGGTAGATAAGATTCTAACCTGCTTATCGCAGGAATAAGCAATGGATTTCTGCAATTCCACCGTAATGGTTTATGGACTTTTCCTTCAGGAACTTGTCCAAACCTTTATTTTTAAATGCAGCTTCACTGATAGCTTTCACCACATCCTCTTGATGATCTTGGAGTTCAGGATGTCCTGTACCTCATGCTCTGTCCTCAGTGGTCACTTTGGTAGATCATCGATGAGGACACAGCACTGTCTGAATTATCAAGAAGCTGCTTCCCTGTAAAAAAAAAATGTTGCAGGCAGTAATTCTGTTATGGGTTTGACAATTGCTTGGTTTTGATTGTAAATATTACTATCCTTAACAGAAACATGTGGGTAATCTGCACAATGACAGTTACAACTATAGGAAATTTGCTGGGCAGACTGGATAAAGTAGATGCTCTTTTTTTTGCCATCATTACTATGTATAAATTCCAGAGCTTAATTATGTGTTGAGTAAAAACATATTTTCATGTATTTTTTTTAATTTATGGTTTTATTGTGAAAACAAACATACAACATTGTTCTGATACAATGTTTACTCGTGTATAAATGGATGTATCAGCTTATCTTCAACCATTTTTAGTTTAACCCTCGGATGGGACATCAGGGTGCATGGAAACCGAGATGGCAGAAACGCAGGGCAGTGAAGAAATTGCATTGCCAGGAGACTCGGCCACTTCGATACCTGCTGTCCCCACACGGAAAGAGTTTCGGCAGTAGTTCAGCGATCTCCGCAAAGCTATGAAAGAGAAGGAGGAGGAAATGATCGACATGATGGTGGAGCTCCGGGAGGAGATGGCAGAGAGAGGCCACCGAGTGGATGAATGCGACACCTGACTCAATGTGCAGGCCGACAAAATTGATAAACTGCACACCCAATATGACACACTAACCCAAAATGATTCGGACTTGCTACTTAAGTTGGAAGATTTGGAAAACCGGAATCGCAGATGTAACCTGCGATTTTGGGGTGTACCTGAAATGGAGGCCTACAACGACGGCCACGAGGTAGTGATGAACCTGTGCAAATACTTCCTGGAACAAGAGACTGAGAGGAGAACACCCGATGAGGACCCGCTGATAGAACAGGCACATAGAACATTGGGACCCAGGCCAGGAAATCAACCCCGCGACACAATAACCTGCTTTTTACGCTACCCGATTAAAGAGAGAGTACTAGCCATAGCAAGAAAACAGCAGTCCTGGCAGTGGGAGTCACATTCCATCTCAGTTTTCTGAGATCTTTCTCCCATAACAATAAAGCGACGACAGGAATTCCAGCCTATAACATCTGTGCTTCGGAAGGAAAACCTACGTTATCGGTGGCTATTCCCATTGGTGATCTCAATAACAATCCGGGGCACAACATTTAAAGCAAGCACTCCAACTGAGGCAGCGGCCATCTTGAAGGCAGCAGGCCTCGCGGTCAAAGTATCCGCTCCCCAGGCAGTGCATGAGCGAGCCGAGACACCTTGATGGCAGAAGGTGGAGGAAGGAGGCTGCATCGGCAAACAGGAACAATGCCACCGACTACAGCGGATGGTCTCAGCTGAATGGAAGCTAATATACCCATGCAGGAGACAATCTCCATTAAGTAGGAAAAAAAATGGCTGACATCTCAAAAGAGGAACAGTATACCTTTGCTTATATTAGATGACTAAAATCATATTGAAGATGGGGGGAGTTGGAAAGGGATAAAGAGGGCTATAAATGAGGTCGGGGGCTGGGCGTTGAGTCTCGTGGGGTACACAGTCTTTTTCTGTGTAAGCAGACTCGCTATGGTGATATGGCATCTGGAACGGAGGAGGGGGTGGAGGGAGGGGGATAAAGGAGGGAAATCTGTTTTCTATGCAGAATTTTTAACCATGAGGATAATCATAAGGGTGAACAACAATGTAACGGCCGAGCAAAAAGGAGCTATATCGGGGGCCATGTAGCACTGAGAGGCCCAGCACAAGGCAGTACATTTATGCCAGAGAGATATAGAACAGGCTGTACACTAGCACTTGCGATGATTGGCCAACAATGATGGCACTAAGATTTATATCCCTTAATGTAAAGGGCCTCAATACCCTGCGTAAAAGACATCTCCTTAAAGTGGAGATCTTTGAAGTTTCTAGTAACATTAATACCAAGAAACTTAAAGCGCTCTCCAATTTGCAAAAAATAGTGATATTCTGGGAGAGGTAATTTACTACCAAAGAGGTACATCTCCGACATCAAAGTTTGTCATATAACCTGAAAGGCCTCCAAATTTCTTTAGAAGATCTAATAACACAGGGCCAGATGAAGCTGTGGCAAATAACTATATCAAAACATCATCAGCATACAAAGATATTTTGTGCACCCACCCCCCAGATGTATTTCCCTTTATATCGGGACATTGGTGTAATGGCCAGGGAGTGATTAAGGCCGTTGGTGGCTCTTTCTTAATTCCCACAAACAGAAAATATCTTCACACTGTACTTAGCTGACTTTCACATTTATTGTCCCAGTAAATTAAGTACATACAATAATCTAGGACTAATAAAAAATTGCAATGCACATAAGAATAAGGTATAATGTAAGCAAGGAAAAAAAGTACAAATGCAATAGAAGATATGATACAAGAAAGTATATGCATAGAATAAGTAAATCAAAACCAGGGAATATGTATATATTTACAATGTAAAACTAAATCTGCTCACTTCCCTGAGGTCGCCCATGAATCTCAGCAGTGGAACAGTTAGAAATCTTAGGACTTCACCACTGGAACACCAGCATGTCATAAACATTTTGTGTTACCACCAGTATTGAGGCGTTGGTCTTGTGAGGTGGTTTATATAGAATGTCATTCTTTATCTGATGTTTTCTGCCAATAACCAGTCATAAATCATACTGTGCACACTTTCCTTTCCCATGCATTCCAGCCCTAGGGCAGAGGGGCCCTACCAGGCATTGGCTCAAACAGGTCAGTGGAATGTGACCAATAGGTAGCTCAGTAATGCAGATTTCCCGAGGAAGAGACTCATCACTAGCACATAAAATTCAGTGGTTTCATAGAAGACCGCTTAGCAGAAAAGAGAAGCCAAAAGGCTTATTAAATCCTAAATATATATGTTCACAATTTATACAGCTCAGTCAGTTGGTTCAATCCTTCGGGGGCCTAACTGGCCCTGCCTGTACAGCGAAGCTCTTCACATTGTCGGTCCCTGTCTAATACACCTGTATGTAAGGATGTTGTCAAACTGCCCTTGCCAGGGGTTCAATGGCCAGATTAAAAAGCAGTGGAGACAGTGGCCACCCTTGCCTGGTGGCCCCGCACGAGCTAGAAAAAAGGAGAAAAAAACATTAATAATCTCGCCCTTTGTTTTTCATACATGGCCAATATCCAAGCTACAAATCTTTCAGGGATACCTGCATATGCAAGTACTTTGAATAGAAAAAATCAGGATAACCTATCAAAGGCCTTTTCCTCATCTAGGGACAGCAAAAGACCAGAGATACCTCTCTTCTTTTTTTTTTTTTTTTTTAGTATCCTGCATTTGGCTAAACAATCTCCTCATGTTTGAAGTGGATACCCTACCTTTGATAACTCCACTCTAATCATTATGAATCAAGTTAGGCAACACTTGTTCAAGCCTCATTTGCAGGACCTTGTCCATAATTTTTATGTCAGAATTAAGGAGAGATATAGGACAGTTCAAACCACAATTCAAGGTGTCCTTCCCTGGCTTATGAATGAGAAAAATATCGGCATCTGCCATCTCCCCTAAAGAGGATCTAGTCATCCTTACTGAATTATAGTCTGAAGCAAAAACTGCTCTACATCTGGGAGAAATGATTTAAAAGAAATCAATGGAGTATCCATCTGGGCCTGGACATTTCCGCCCAGGCAGTGCTTTCACAGCTGCCTGTATTTCCAGCAGTTTAATTGGAACCAACAGCTGTTCACGCTGAAGTCTGGGCATTTTTAAATCATTAAGAAAGCCCTGTATATTTTCCTTGACTCAATATACAAACTAGTAAAAACATTGAACAAAAGTGTTCAATTTCTTTAGAGTCTGATGAAAGAATTCCAGTGGAATTTTGTATTCTTAGTCAGACTTCCTGTGACTGCTCTCCTGTACTTTGCCTCTAGTACCATCTGAGGCTGTTCTCTTCACTTGCCATCTGCCCTTGAATTGCTGCTGTTTCTCCACAGACTATCCGCTTTGCTCCCTCCCCGTGGTGATGTCATCGAACCACGGGGGGATTAAGGGCATGAGCGCAATGCCAGAGGCGTCACGCGCCAAAGGATCCTGCCCCTTAGTGCACCCCTTTGTGTGCACCCTTTGGGCATTCATTCTCTGGAGTCTTTTAAGCTGTACTATATTGCATCCTAAATTGTTGAGTGAGCAACATAACGAAGATGTTTACCATTGATGTTATTTTGAACAAAGGGAGTTATGATCCTACTTATAAGAATTTGGTAACTAAGAAACCGAATATGATCTGAAATGTTAAGCCCCTGCCTATTGTATTGACTTTGCAAGTGTTATTAACTTCACTGTTATCTCTCTATCTAATCAATGCACAACCATTAACAAAAAAAATTCCAATTATACAAGACATGGTTAATGATGTTTTTCCAGACGTCATTTGTATAACAGAAACTTGGTTCAAGAAAACAGATTTGGTATTAGTTAACGAACTCTCTCATACCTGCTATATTCTAACATCTATTCCTAGAGACAAAAGGAGGGGAGGGGGCTTACTTCTATTAAGTAAAAGCAACCTAGACCTAATCCATCAGCACATTATGTCCTCCCCATTTGAAACTGGTGTATTTAAAAGCAAAAAGTTGCAAATTTGTTTGATTTATGCCCCACCGGGATCTCTTGATCACAAATGTTCTCCTTTAATTGAAGTACTGCTGGATGTGTTAGAACCTGATGTTGCTACTCTGGTATTAGGAGATTGTAACTTGCATGTTGATGCAAGCCCACGATCAGCCACTTCTGAGAATGTTCTCTCTTTGTGGTCTGCGCTTGGTCTTTCTCAGAATGTTAATCATCCCACACACAAGGCTGGACATATTTTAGATTTAATTTTTGTTCATGATAATCTCGATTATCTGTCCCCTCCGACATGTGATCCAGTACCATGGTTGGATCATTATTTAATTAAAGCTAACTTTTCAATTTCTCTGAAGTCAGTTACCCCTCCAGTTCAAGATTTATATTTTGATTATCGTGTCCATTTTCATCTGAAGATTTCGATGACATACTTCCTAAGGTTATCTCCTCTATCCAATTTAATTCCATTGATGCTGCCGTTAATTCCTGGATCAATTCCACAACTGTATTTTGCGGAGCAAAAAAATCCAATCATTAAAAAAGTGTGTAAAGTACGATCTAAAATAAATAATCCCTGGTATAAGGATGACTTAAAACATCTAAAAAGACTAGTAAGACAGAAGGAAAGGGCCTGGAAAAAAAGTCCATCTATGATTCGTTAGCCATGTATCATTTGTTCCTAGCTAAATATAAGTCTAAGATCGCTGAGGCTAAAAAATTTTTGGAGGGAAGAAAATTCATGAATGTTTATTTTATCCCAGAATGCTTTTTAATTATGCGCATGATTTAATCAAACCTTCTCAGTTTTCTTTACCTAGTCTAACAAAAGATATTGGGGCGGATTTTCAGAGCCCTGCTCGCGTAAATCCGCCCAAAACCGGGCGGATTTACGCGAGCAGGGCCCTGCGCGCCGGGAAGCCTATTTTACATAGGCCTCCCGGCGCGCGCAGAGCCCCGGGACTCGCGTAAGTCCCGGGGTTCTCCGAGGGGGCGTGTCGGGGGCGTGTCGGGGGGGCGGGCCCGGTCGTCGCAGCGTTCCGGGGGCGTGTCGGCAGCGTTTTGGGGGCGGGTACGGGGGCGTGGCTACGGCCCGGGGGCGTGGCCGCGCCCCCCGTACCCGCCCCCAGGTCGCGGCCCGGCGCGCAGCAGGCCCGCTGGCGCGCGGGGATTTACGTCTCCCTCCGGGAGGCGTAAATCCCCCGACAAGGTAAGGGGGGGGTGTAGACAGGGCCGGGTGGGTGGGTTAGGTAGGGGAAGGGAGGGTAAGGTGAGGGGAGGGCAAAGGAAAGTTCCCTCCGAGGCCGCTCCGATTTCGGAGCGGCCTTGGAGGGAACGGGGGGAGTCGGCGCGCGCAGGCTATACAAAATCGATAGCCTTGCGCGCGCCGATCCAGGATTTTAGTGGATACGCGCGGCTCCGCGCGTATCTACTAAAATCCAGCGTACTTTTGCTTGAGTCTGATGCGCAAGCAAAAGTAGGCTGATCGCGCTTCTTTTAAAATCTACCCCATTGGTTGTAATGTGTTTGCTAATTTTTTTTAAAGATAAAATTTCAAATGTACTTAATGATCAGACATTGTCTTCGCAACAGATAATTTTGCTTCCTGTGGTCCCAGATACCAGCTGGGCCGAGTTTGATCTGTTATCTTCCACAGAAATTGAAAGCCTGATTAGAAAATTAAACCTGCAATTCATCCGATCGACGCGATTCCAGTGGAGTTTTTAAGATCAGTTTCTAACACTTTAGCTAGTCACATTGCTAATATTGTTAATTTATCTTTAGAAGAAGGCAGGTTCCCTGACATCCTAAAATGTGCTATAGTAGTCAAACCCATTAAAAAAAACAACTTAATCTTGACCCTTCCTGCTTAAATAATTATAGACCAGTTTCCAATCTCCCTTTTCTTTCTAAAATCATAGAAAAAGTTGTCCGGAGGAAGTGACGTCACCTCGGGGAATGGCGGCTTGAGCTGAGCTCTCCGTACCCAAGCCAAGCAAACTCTCCCGTTCAGCACCTGAATCGGCAGCGTAGCCTCCAAAAATAGAACGTCCTGCTCTGGAGTGAGAGAGGATGTCAATGTGGCGAAAAATGCCCGATTTAAAGCAATACTCCTTTGACCAAGCGGCATCGAAGCCATAAAGCACCCCTAATGGAGGAGCCCTCGCTGGAAAATGGCGCCGGTGCAACAGGAACAGTACCAGAGGAAGAAGGCAGTGCATGTGTGGCAGTGCAACTGGAGCCAGCCCCCCTCCCGAGACGACTTCAAAAACTGTTTTGGGGAGGTGAGAGCTGACATGGGGCTGTTAAAGCAGGAGCTACAAACGATTGTGGCTGAGCTGAGAAGTGACTGCTCAGCTCTGAGCAGCCGCATGGAAGAAGTGGAACAAAGGCAGGATGATCAAGCAGAAGCAGTGGGAGAAGTGCAGCAGACATTGCAAGAACTTCAGGAGGAAAGTGGAAAACTAAAAAACTGGGTTGAGGACCTCGAGAATCTGTCCAGGAGAAGTAACCTCAGATTTAGAGGGATTCCAGAAGAACCTGCCTATTTAGATTGCCAAAAAGTGATCAAAGATATCTGTAATCAACTTCTGAATCAAATGGAGACTGAAGGGGAACCCATGACCATTAAACTAGCTCGTGCCCACAGAGCGTTAGCCAGAATACAAAATAATTCTTCCAGAGATATCGTGGTCTGCCTTCATGAGTTCGCGATCAAGGAACAGGTGATGATGAAAGCGAGACAAATGAAAAACATTCACTGGCACGGGCATAAAATAGAAGTATTCCAAGACCTCTCCCCATTAACAATAAAGAAAAGAAGAGATTTTAAAGAAGTGGTACAAGTTTTGAGAGCAGCAGGACATCGCTATAAATGGTTATTCCCGTTTGGATTACAATTCACTATAACTGGTACGTCATCAAGAGTGAAGACGGTGGAAGAAGGTCAGAAAATCCTGCAAGAAACTGGGCTATCACCCGGGACAATACCAAGATCACGTCAAGCGGGGACCACCCCTGGGAAGGGCCTCCCAACAAGATGGCAGAGAGTGCAGAATGGAGGGAAACGGCTGCGATGCCATTCAGGTGGCCCCCCTTCCAAGGAGAGATCCAGACACCTGAGAGCTGATGGGTGATATGGAGTGCCAAATTTATCCAGGGAAGAACTTTGAATAAGAGAGAACTATTTCTGACATATAAAAATGTCCGTTGTGTATTCAGTTCCAAGTTTTTCATTTTCTTTGCTCTGCTCGCAGAGCAAGGAAAAAATATTATTTATGGGAGTTAACCTTTATAATCATTATTGCTACGCAAAATTTCTAACTTTGGGAGGTGTTTAACAGTTAAAGTTTTACAGTTAGCAGATGGCTTAGGTGGGGGAGACGGTGGAGTCACCGGGAAGTTGAGGTGGCGCCATTCCTTGTGGTGGAAAGCGAGACTGTTTTGAGATGGAAGGGGGGCAGGAGGGTAGAGGGGGACGGGAGGTGGATAGGGAGCTGGGAAATGGGAACTGGGGAAAAGCGTGCAGGAGACAATCACCATGTGAATGGTTGGAGGTATTTTCCACGAGCAATTCAGGGGTCTGTCAAGGGCTGGGGAAGGGGTAGGTTAGTGGTGTCATGGCAGCTTTGAAATTTATATCTTGGAATGTGAAAGGTCTTAATACCTATATAAAAAGGAAAAAGTTAATACTAGATGCTGTACGTATGCAAGCAGACATTGTCCTCTGCCAAGAAACAAATATACGTAAAAGACACGAGCATTTAATGATCTCTAAACATTTCCAACAATATTTTGCGTCTGCAAATGCAAAGTCTAAATATAGTGGGGTATGCATTTTAATTTCCCAAAAAGCTGCCATTGATGTCCTATCCATGGTAAGGGATATGGAGGGCAGATACTTGATTATAAAATTCAAACGGGGGACGGAAATATATATAGTAGCTACCTTATATGGACCGAATACTGGGCAGGGGAGATTCTTGGAAAACTTTTCAAAAATACTGAAACAGTGGGCTGAAGGGCATATTATTCTGGGCGGAGACTTTAACATTACCCAATACCCATATTTAGATAACAGTGGGAGTGCTGGGGGGGGGCATCAAAAAGAGAAAGGAAGGTGCTGAAAGCTCTGATGGAAGATTGAGGCTTGATTTATGTATGGAGGTTATTCCACCCCTCAGAGCGAAATTTTACTTTTTTCTCAAAGCCGCACAAAGTTTTCTCCAGGATCGACTTCTTTCTGGAAGACAGGTCACTGGCAACAATGTGGGGGATTCAGGGATTCAATCTATAACATGGTCGGATCATGCGGCTGTTTGGATATCCCTACAAGGCCTGAGGGGTAACCTGGGCAAAAGTGTGGAGACTAAATGAGAGCCTACTGGAAGATACCACATTTTGTGCACAATTAGGTAAAGAGATGAGAGAATATTTAGTGGACATGAAAATGGGGAAGTATCGCCAGGCAGCATTTGGGACTGCTTCAAAGTGGTTGCTAGGGGTAAGCTTATTGCTAGAGCATCCCACCTGAAGAAGTTAAGGTTAGAAAAACGATTGGACCTTCTAAAGCAATTGGCCAAATTAGAACTTCAACATAAGCGAAATCTAGGTGAGAAATTAGGAAAGAAATTAGACATTCTAAGAACAGAACTGAAAAATATAGATGCCGCAGAAATAGCGTACCAGCTAGAACGTGTTAAACAGGACAACTTTGAAAGTGGCAATAAGGCTAGTAGGCTCTTAGCTAGGAAATTGAAAATTAAAATGATGCAGAATCAAATTTTTAAGATAAAAACCAAAGAAGGAGCAACGCTCTCTGACAGTGAGGCTATTAGAGCCAGCTTCTCCCAATTTTACAAAGAGCTATATATCAATCGATCAGATATAAACAGCACTGACATAGAAGAATATCTCAATAATACCCATCTCCCAGTGTTGACCAGAACTCAACATGCCATTTTAAACAAAGAAATCTCCGAGCTTGAAGTGACAAAAGCTATCACAGAATTGAAATATGGAAAAGCACCAGGGTTGGATGGTTTTTCCGCAGGTTTTTTACAAGCACCTCAGGGAGGTTATAGCGCAACCCTTAACATTAGCATTCAATGGTTTGTCGGCAAATCAGATGGGAAAGGATACAAATACAGCAGGCATTACAGTGCTTCCAAAACCAGGCAGGGATGCGACACTATGTGGCTCTTACAGGCCCATATCGTTAATCAACACTGACTTAAAAATTCTAGCAAAGATCCTAGCTAACAGACTCCGCGGAGTAGTAGATACGCTAATACACCCAGATCAAGCTGGGTTTATGCCGGGCAAATTAGCAGCAGAAAATGTTCGTAGAGTAATAGACTTAATCTGGAAAGCCCAAACTTTGCAGATACCAATAGCCTTACTAACAATAGATGCTGAAAAGGCCTTTGTTCTGGTGGACTACTTATTTATCCTGTTAGAGAAACTGGGCATAGGAGGGAACTTTAAGACCTGGATAGGTAAATTATATTGTAATCCAAGTGCCTGCATAAGGGTTAATGGAGGATCCTCAGAAGTGTTCCCAATTGGTCAGGGGACCCATCAACGCTGCCCTCTATCGTTGCTGCTATTTGCCCTTTATTTAGAACCTCTGGCTATTCAGATCCGAGCAAACTCGGGCATACAAGGGATTACGGTAGACAACCAAGAGTATAAATTATCTATGTTTGCTGACAACATCTTGTTTTCCCTGGTGGAACCCGAGAATTCAGTACCCACTTTGATGAAAGAAATTTCCAATTTTAGTAAGGTCTCTCGATATCAATTGAATGCATCTAAATCAGAATTTTTGAATATTTCTATGGCAGACGCATTGTTCAACTGGGGACCTTATCTCCCAGGTATACGTTCATCCAGGGACCTTATCTCCTGTGTTTACATCCCGAGGACCATACCTCTAGGGTTATATGCCCGGCAACCAAAGAAATATCTCAGCCTTATATGTCTAAGCAATAATCTTTATTAAGTAAAGTAGGAAAATAAGAGTCAGATAAGAATGCAAGAAAAAACAGGCAGTTTCTTGGGAGCCGTTGAAACAGTCTAACAATGACGTGCTTCAGAGTCTGCTCAGTTTCTGCATGGTATATTGCTTTGTTATATACATGCATTGCTGGCAATGTTTTACTTTTTTTTTGGGGGGGGGGGAATATTCCTTATTTGGAATGGAAAGTTACTGAAACTGTCTAAACTATGGCTAAGACTAAAATTTGCCAGGTGCCTTATCTGGTACCCTCTCTTCTCCTCTGTTCAGCAGTTCAGGCCTTGAGTTGCGGGCAAATTTTCTACACCAACTGTTTCAGTTTCTTGCTCAAGGTTATTTGCTCATATTAACAGAAAAGCCTTCTTTCGGGAGGTAATTTCCTGAAGGAGAGCCCTCTCCCTGTGAGGATTTGGCCAGGACTGAGTCCGGGGTTTCAACCCCTTCGGGGCTGGAGTCGGAGGAACAACTGTGCGGACCCGCCCATTGCCCTGCCCCCCCGTGAGGTCATCGTTGGGGGACGGATTGTGGTTCCTATATAATTGAAGACGCTACGGCGCGCAGCCGTCGGTGCGCTGCCTAAGCCGCATGCCAAAGGAGCGCGCCCCTCCTGAAAAATTTTATTCTTGACTTTAGTATTACTTTTATGGGCAGGAAGAGGAAAGTGAAGGTTTGGACTTCCTCTCCAGGACTGCCTGTGAGGGGACCTATGGACTCTCATGTCGCAAGAGGGGTAAGTCAAACTAATTTAAGAACAATCCCTGATATATCTTTTTCCTCGGGATCCCCTGAAGCTCAAGGGCCACTGCAGTTGTCTCAACCAATTATGGATTCGGCTTCATCCACACAGTCTGAATTTCCTGGACTAAGAGATTTGGTTAAATTAAATAGTGATGGAATTTTCTTCAAATTTAGAAAATGTTGGGCAACAATTAGGCCCGAGACCGCAAGAAACGGTCAACGCGCCTAGTGTTCCCCAGAATATTACTCTACGAGATGTTTGGATGGCTGTAGATAATCTTTAGAAAATTATGTCAAACTCAATAGAGCAGAATAGAATAACTATTTGAGAAATTAAAAATGTATTGGATGGGCATGGTAATCGTTTGGTATATGTAGAAGAGCAATCTAAGGCTATGTCTTCCCAGATAGAAACACTTAAGGAAGTAAACAATTCTTCTATAAAAGATGGTATAGTTATTCATCGGCAGATGGAAATTCTGGAAAATCAAAATCGGAGTAGAAATTTAAGGTTATTGAACTTTCCTGAAACCAGATTAATATCTGCCACTGAATTACTTAAAAAGTATCTTTCTGAAGTTTTATCTATTACAACAATGGATGAGACAGGTATATCTAAGATATACTATGTCTCAAAGTCGAGGTTAAGGACACAAGAGGGTCAGGAGGACATGGATATTGTCCAACATTCCCCAAATTTGACTTCATTTCTGGAAGCCTCTCAAGATGATATATCGTTAAGGTCTACTTTATTAGTAACCTTTTGTAGAGAGAGAGATAAGAACTTGGTTCTGCAAAAATATTTTGAAAATAAAGATTATAATTTTTGTGGACAACGGATCCAGATATTTCCTGATGTTGCCAGAGTAACTCAAGTTAGGCGTAAGCAATTCTTGACATTTAAGTCTAGAGTGTTAGCCCTAGGGGCAACATTCTATTTAAAATTTCCTTGCAAGTGCTCGGTGATTTATCAGAAGAATAAATTTATCTTCCAGGATCCTCACCACTTAGTGTCCTTTTTGTTGGATAAAGAACAAGTGTTGAGAAATGGATCTGCAATAAATTGATATACTCTCCCTTTCTGTAAGACTTGATTATACATTTATTATGAATTTATTATTTTTGTTAGACCTCCCATAATGTGGAATAGATATTACTGTTTTGATAGTACTATGGTAAAAGTACTGCCTGGTATGATCTTGTGTTTCAATACAGAATATTTGCCTGTGGTTTTTTTTTTTCACAATGTAAAGTTGTTTAAAAAATCTAATAAAATATAAATTAAAAAAAAAAAAAGAAAAGCCTTCTTTCACTTGGGCTGAGTTGTTCTTTTATTTTATTATTTAATCCAGGCTATTCTCAGTGTCCACAGAAACTATCCGACGTAATTTCCCATTTAAAATTAAAAAATCAGAGGTCAAATATCTGGCGATTCAACTTTGTGCGGATCTGGATAAGCGGGATCAACTATACAAGACTGTGGGATAAAATTCTGGCAGACCTCCTTAAACGGGAGCGAGGAGCTGTCCTGGCTTGGGAGGATAGCAGCCATAAAAATGAATGTGCTACCAAACTTAGCTTACCTTTTTCAGTCCCTACCAGTGGAAATATCAGATGCCCAATTTAGCCATCTGGCAGCGCAAATTCCTACACTTCATTTGGGAAAAAAAGACCGCCACGGGTGGAGAGACACATCCTTTATTTACCGACCGAACAGGGAGAGTTAGGGGTTCCTTGCCTAGAATGGTACTGTGCGGCGGCACAATTAAAGTTTATTTTTGATTGGCATGGCCGGCATGCAGGGAAACGTTGGGTGACTTTGGAAGCAGCTTTACTAAATAAATGCCATTCGGATACCCTGATACGGCTGCCAATTAAAGCCAGAGAGATATGAGCCCCAATCCCGCCAGCTGCTGCTTTAACGTTAAAGCTATGGGACAAATGGAAGAGACCTCCACTGGCTCCCGATCCCTTCGAGAATCATTTATAAGAGCTTTACAATTATTCACAAAACCTTAAATAATCAAAACACCATGTGGCTAAATAAATCCTTCCAATATCGCACCTCCAACAGACCCTCCAGAACCGTGTACGAAGGATCCTTAGCCATTCCCACTCACAATATCATCCAACTCATATCTACCAAAAAAACGGGCACCAACTGGAGCGGGACCAACTTTATGGAACTCTATGCCACCCGATCTCCGCTTAGAACACTGCACTGCCACCTTCAAAAAAAAAAAAAAAAAAAAAGCTTAAGACGTGGCTGTTCAAACAAGCCTATACCTGAATTAACCTGCACTTGAATTAGCCTACTCTGGAATTAGCTCCCCCACCACAGCTCCTTCCCTCACTACCACCTCCTCCAGAACTATTCAAACAATGATATTATAGTTTATTGTTCTATTTATTTAACTCCTTCTCGTGTAGGTCACCTGACCATTTTCTTCATCTCTTCCAAGTTTTTTTTATTCCCCTGTTACATGTAACTTGTTTGTAATAACAACTCTGACTAAGTCTTAAATCACACAATAATATATTTATTATACTGAGTATAAGCAATGGTATACTTAGGAAGCAAAAGGTATACTTACAACATGTACATAGCACATCTATGGTCTGGAACATTTGCTTGTTTTTTTCTTTTTGCAAGCTCTTTTTATATACATTTTCTGTAAGCTAATTGATAACTACTATTTGTTCCAAACCACAAGATTTCAGTTAACCTTGCTGCTAAGTGCAGCTACTCTTTGTTCCCGTTTGATCTTATCTTACTTCATATGCACAAACTTTCTTCACAGATACCCTTTTTCAGATCTGTTATCTTCACAGATACCCTTTCTCCGATCCTTCATCTTGTTATCTCATGCTCATCCTGTGACTTACTTGTTGACGTTTCACCTGGATTCTGCTAATGTGTGTGTTGCTTTGCAAAACTAGGCCATAGTTCATATGTTGCTTTGCAAAACTAGGCCATAGTTCACCATAGCTTCTTCTTCTTTCTTCAGAGCCTTAATTCATTTTGAGGCCTCTGGTATTTTTTCCATCAGTATGTTCTACAATCCTCCCTTGAGCCAGATTGACTCTGGCTCACATTAGGTGTCTTCATTCTTCACACAGGGGAACAGCATAGAGACTAGGGTTTTCTTCTTTGTATCTGTGGACACCTCCCTAGGACCTCCCTTTTAACTGCTCTCACTTTCCGTTTCCCAGCTATCATCTGTACTGATTGTGGTTTGGATCATTCTAGTAGTTCTCAAGTTTATATTGCTATACGCTATCATATTGGTTACTGGTTTTGGTGTTGGCATCTTTGGTCGACAATATTGTAATACTGAACAAATACATGGAATACAAAAACATAACATTATACCTAAAACTAGTAATCCAAGAAAAACTCCTACTGTCCCCTTCAAATGACTAGATAAGTTAGAAAACCAGGAGGTTATGGAATCCCACCAAGTTACTGAGATTCCTCCCTCAAAATCGCTAACTTGAAGTCTAGCCAGTTCTTGTATCTTTTGCATTGCGTTGTAAACTATATGAGAGCGATTAACCACTACTGTACAACATTCAGAGCTATTAAGTACTGTACACAATCCGCCTTGGGCAGCCAATATATAGTCCAGACCGTGTCGATTATATGTAGAAACAGTAGTTAATTCATCTACCGTGTCTTGAAGGGCTTTAAGGGCAATCTCTAATTCATGCGTGACTACATGGAGGACAGATTGTAGTCGCCGAATGGCCATTCCCAATTCAGCTGCAACTGCAGGTTGGGCAAATGGTAACCATGAGGTATAACTTAAGGCATCTAATCTAGTTTTAGTTAAAGGGTAGGTTGAGTTAATATAATTCAACGAGAGTTGGATTGCTTGATCTTCAGGGACAGCTGAGGGAACACTCCTTCGGGAGCGGGTATGCATAGGGTGATTTAATGGAATAATTCGAGAAAAATAGTTAAATGTAACTAACACACAAAATTCATAGTATGTAGGGAGTTTGAGGAAGACTATTCCATCACACAACCAATAATGTCCAACATAAAGATTTGCAAAGTTTTGTATTACGATATCATTGCTATTGTCATAAGGGCCATAAACAAAAGGAGATTTATATTTTCCTAATACACTACAAGGAACCAAAGATAAGTCATTTTCAGATGAACAGTTATTGTCTGCTATGTTGAAAAGGTCACACAGACGTGGACAGACAGTGTATGTGGAATTGAAAGTGCGTATGTATTGGGTGTCGGTGGCTACATGTACAATCTTGGACAGATTTGCTATACATGGGAGGCAACCTGGTGGAGGAGATGCAGTAATATGTGAAAATGTGCAATTACAGCTTATTACAATGTCAGTGAAAGGAGTGCTGGGTAAGATGGTTCCTTTACGAATAATCCATGTTGTATTGTATGTAGAATAAGTATAGTTGCAAGGAATAGGGTTCGGGGAAGTAACATTACTAAGGCAAAGAAAACCATTTTTTGGTAAATCGGCTGTAAGTGGGGGAGGTTTGGCATTACCCAAATATTGTGTCCATGTTTGTCCTGCTAATGGATCTATGGTCATATTGTGTTGTCCATTATCTTTAAATCCTAAAATATGGTGTAATGGAACTGGAAAGGAAATGGCTGGGACATGTGAATGGGCTTTTTGATGTGGAGTGCAGACGATACAATCCGTAATATCTGCTGGAAGAGCCTTTACTAATTCTTGTATTGTCTGTACCCACAAATTTGTTAATCCTGAAACAGGGGCCTGTTGGAGAGGGAAAGAAGTAACAAGTGGCCATGTATACGTTAGTACATATAAACAGGTTAGTAAACATAACATTTTCATTTCCTGCAGTCGTCAGTCTACTTCAGAGAGAAAAGATAATGCAACAGTCCAATTATAGTATCGGATTAAATGTCCGTATATCCGACAAATGTACCCAAGTGGAATGTTCAGATAGTTTAGCAGCAGTATGGCTGAGGTCTGTGATAGTGAAAGGTCCAACGTATATCGGATCCTTCCAAGTCTTGTGGGTGTAATTCTTTCGTAGTACTTGATCACCTACTGAAAAGGAAGCGCAAAAAGATTGTTTAGGAACCTTTTTCGATTCAGTCTGTATTAGATCTGCTGCCATGGCTACTAGGGGCTGAACTTTTTTCCAATACTCTACTTGAGTATCAGTTTGTCTTATTCTCACCGGATTCATAATCCGTCCTGTCTGTAATTGAAATGGAGTAATCTCATGGATTGTACCTGGCGTATTCCGTATATTCATTAAGGCCAATGGTAATACATCCAACCAGGTATATAATTTGTTTGTTTTGTTTTTATTTAATGCTGCTAGCAATACCCTCAATTTGGTTTTCAATATTCCATTATATCGTTCTACCAAACCATTCGAGGTTGGCTTATAGACTGACACACGTCGATGGATAATATTACAGATCTCTTGTAATTCATTCATAATTTGATTATTAAAGTGTGTCCCATTATCAGATACAATTTTGATCGGACATCCATGGGCTGGTAAAATTCTATGTAAAAAGGTATCAATAACTACATGAGCTGTTTCTTTTGTACATGGGAAAGCTTCTATCCAATGTGAAAAGCTATCCACCCATACCAATACATACCGTTTTCCTTTAACTGCTTCAATCATATCAGTGTAATCAATGTGCCATTCCAAACCTGGTCCCTGGGGGATAGGCAAGTTACCAGGACTCACAGCTGGGCCTCGACGAGCTATATGAGTAGAACAGACTAAACAGTTATGAATTATCTGTACAGCTAAAGCATAAAGATTCTGGTTCCAATGATTACTTTGTATGCCTGCTAATAGTGCAGTGGCAGACAGATGCATGGTTGCATGCCATGCAAAGAAGTATCGCAACACTTCTGATGTTGTCAAACATTTTTTTCCATTAGGGTGGAGCCATTCTTTCCCTTTTTGATAACATCCAATTGTCACCCATTTCTGTAATTCCTCACCACTAGGTTGTTCATGGAATATGTCAAGTGGCATGGGATATGGAGTATGCATTAATTCTGAGCTAAACCGTGTTTGCATAGTCATTAGTTTCACGGTAAGCACTTCTGCAGCAGCTTTATCTGCTAGGTCATTTCCTTGTGCCTCAAAGCTCATGTGTCCAGTATGTGCTGGCGTCCATACTATAGCAGTTTTAGAACCAACCCCTTCCCTTTTTGATAATAAGTTCAGTATTTGTTTCCAGTTGTTGATATGTTGTAAGGGCTGACCCGTTGCAGTAATCATTCCCCTTCTTTTCCATTTCAATAAATGGTATTGTAGAGAACTAACTACATATGAACTATCAGTATAGATCGTGCAGTGCTCTTTCATTCCTGAAGATTTCAAAGCTGCTATTACAGCAAGGAGTTCAGCTTCTTGTGCTGTTACACCTTTCCCTGTTTGATACTGTATTTTGGTAATAATATCTAAACTGGGTGTAACACTTAATGCTGCAAACGCCGCTTGCTGGTCTTTCTGTGCCCCATCTGTAAACCATATTAGTCCCTTGTCAAGGGGATCAAACTGGGTCAGTAAAAGGTCCGGGATGTCTTTTCTTTCAATTTGTCTCTGTACATTACTAGGAAAAAAACAATCTAATAACTTATTCTGAGCTTTCGTGAGAGGTGCTGTTACTATATCTTGGCCAGTCAATATTGTTTGATATTTACCAAATCTGGTTGCTGTCAATGCAGCCTGACTAGTCATTAGCAAATGATGTATTGAATGAGCGCAGTGTAAAATTAACGAGCTATATGGCATCATAGCTCGCCATTTACCAATAGCGGCGACAATAGCAGTTAATAACTTTGGAATTTCAGGTAGAGCCATTTCCACTGGACTATAGGATCCAGATAGAAATGCCACTGCTTGTTTCGGTGTATCTTCTTGATTTACAAAAGCAGCCCATGTGTTTCCCATGTCTCGGACCCATATATGCACTTTCAGCCTGGGGTCTACAGTACCTAAGGGTTCAGCCTGTAGTAAAGTCTGTAATACATCTTGTATTACCATTTCGTCATCTTCAGTCAATTTTATTTGCACATTAGAATCAGTACCAGCCGGTACCTGTAAATGCCTCAGTAGAGGAGAAATGCGCGCTGAATAACTTGGTATCCATTGTCGACAGTAATTAAAAGTTCCCAATAAACCTCGTAATTGCTTTAAATTCTGGGGAAACTCCTGTTTCTGTAGTTCTAACAATAGGTCCTTTGTTATGTGTTTAGTAGCTGAGGATATTATTTGACCTAGAAAATTTACTTGAGTCTTAGCTAATACACATTTCTGTTGATTACATTTATATCCTGCCTCACCAAGCCTTTGTAATAATTTAAATGTCCATTCACAACATTCTATTTTAGTTTCAGCAGAAAGCAATATGTCATCAACATATGTAAATAAAGACACTGATTTAGGTAAAATACTTCTGAACTGCTCTAGATCCTTGTTCAATTGTTTTGAAAATACAGTCGGGCTATCCGTAAAACCTTGGGGCATGCGTGCCCATCGATAAGCTTTTGTGCCTAATACAAAAGATGTTAGATCACGAGAAGCAGTATGTAGAGGAATTGCAAAGAATGCATTAGATAAATCAATGACAGAGTTGAACTTATATATGGGCTGTGTTTGTAATAATGTCAGAGGATTAGCACAAACTGGATATTGTGGAATCACTATATCATTCAATGCACGTAAATCATGAACAATTCTGACATCATTTTCTCCTTTTGGCACAGGGAATAAAGGAGTATTATAGGGTGACTGTGATTCTTCAATAATACCATGTTTTAATAATTTAGCAATATGTTTCATAGTAGGTTCCATTAACTTTTCTTTTACTGGATAAGGGCTCACATTTGGTCCCAGCTCATATGGTACTGTTTTAATTCGATAAGCCGGAGCTGTTTTTGCTCTACCATAAGGAGCCTCTTCTGTGCTCCATAAATCTAAAGGTAGTTGATCCCATTTCCATTCATCCGGGATTTCATTCTCCTCCTCACTTCCTATTGAAGTGAGTAATGAAAGGAGGCTCTTAGATGCTGGGATTTTAAAGGTGAGAGTTAATCCAAATTGAGTAAGTAAGTCTCGTCCTAGTAAATTTACAGGGCAATGTTCAGCAATTAAGAATTTAACTGAAGCTTCTCTTTTACCTTGTGTAGTGTCAATTACTACTGGGGTTAATTCAGTTAAATGTTTTTTACTGGGCTTGCCATCAAAGCCAATAGTGATATTTGTTTCAATGGATCTTTTTACAGCGCTTGGTTTAACACAAATAACAGATGATGTAGCGCCTGTATCAATCAAAAATTGCATTGGAACCTGCTGAGGACCTACTAATAATTGCACAAACGGCTCTGAATTCTGTAAAAATACAGTATCACCCTGCATTATTCCTTCATTCCCCGAAGTCTGTCAATAATTACCTTGGCCCCACACAGGGAATTGTGAGGGCTGTTGGCCAGCCTGTAACTGATCTGGTGCAGATAACGGCGGCGGTGTCTGCAATGTTTGGTTAAGCGGCGGCGGTGTCAGCGCCGGCGGTGTCTGTAAAAATGTTTGTTGTGTGTGATCAGGGACTCCTGATCGCCTGCATTCAGTTGCATAGTGTCCAAATGACTGGCAATTCCAACACTGCACATGAGCTCTTCTATCAGGGGACGGTCTATTCATTATCCCTTGTGCAAAACCTCTTCCTCCCCTTCCCCTTCTCATCCCTCGACCTCGGGGGATATAGGAGGGATATGCTCCCTGATATATTCCTTCATACGGGGTACGCGGTGGACCCTGTATCACATAACAATCCTGTATATCACTGCCTTGTAGGTTTACTGTATCCTGATTTCTTTGTGTTTTCATATTCTTTTTCTCCTCTAAGTCCGCTATCTGTAATGTCATTAATTTGCTAGCCATTTTCTGTTGCTCTTTATTAGAAGTTCTTATCATTTTGCAATGCACTGAGGCGAAATGCATTAAAGTGTTTCTCACCTCTGGCCATGTTTTTGTTGAAAGTGCCACAACATTATTCAAATTAGTCTGCATATTTGCAGGCAAAGTAGCATAGAATAAATGTAAAAATACAGGGATGTTTGGCTGTATATCAGCATCCTGTCCGGTTTGTGCCTTATACATGTCCATACATTTTGTCAAGTGCATTGCAAAATCAGTTAAGCCATCCCACTTGGCTGCGGTGATGGCTGTAAAATCTATGCTGGTAGGATACAGGACATTTAAAGCATTTACCAAATCTATCCTGTCCTGTCCCTGAAAAGGAAGTCCATCAGCAATATGGGTTATAAGTCGTGGACGTGGCAAACTAATGCCGCGAGCTGCACATAGCGCCTTACAATCCCCTATGGCTAAATGTGTTCCGGCCGTATTAGTATCTATTGCCTCGAGCCAGAGCCTTGCTCCTTTATGTATACTAGGCAATTTTTGTATAATCGTACTAATATCTACTGGTGTATATGGTTTATAAGCTGCAGTGGGTGGCTGTTGCCCATTATCTCTTAGAAAGATAGGACACTCCAAATTATCTTTCTTGTTTCTTATGCCCTTAAAAGGTGGCGAGTTTAAATCTTGTATACATTTTAACCATATGTCTAGACCTTTCTGAATATATTCCAAATCTTCTGACTCCTTGCAATATTTGTTGATTAATTCCCTTATTTCTGAAAGCTGTGCTTCAGTTACTGGCCCTTCTGGGTGGCAAGGAGTGTTTATATTTGCATTGCCTAATTCTGTCTTAACAGTGGTCCACCATGGAGCCCCATATGAACCTTCCTCAATCGTTTTAATCCTTTCTTTAATTATCTCTGGTGTCAAGGATGACCCTTCCTCTTTTCGAGCCTTTTCTGATAAAGGACTCTGGGGGGCACCTGATAACACATCAGCCCGTAATTGCTGACAGTCCTTGCCATTGGCAGGTGTCAGGTGCACTAATCCCTTAATTTTAAAATTATCTGTTCCAGGGAAAAGCTCAGCAGTTTCCCGTTCAAATGTAGCTGCTTGTTCCAAATCCGGATATAAGGGTTTAGGCTTTTGTACAGGACCTTTTAACGGACCATAGCCTGCTGGTATGGGCATGGGCATTAAAATTTCGTGATCACTGTCTTCCAGCAGGGGACATGTAGTCACATATGGGGGCGGATTTAGGGATTTTGATCCTATTTCATCTATAACCTTATTTTTCTTTTTTATTTCTTTATCAGCTGTATATAAGTCACCTGTCACTGAAAATAAATTCCAGACATGCAGGTGTTTCTCTAGACTATTTTTCTTTTTATTATCTTGTAGGAATGTTAACAATGGCAATAAATGACTAAGTTTCAAAGATCCTTCCATGGGCCAGGAAAGAAAGGAATCTTTAGCAGAGTATTTACCCCATTTGTCATTTGTTTTCTTAATAAGGTCTTTTTCAAATGGAAATAAATTAATTACATGCTGGACAGCCGTACATGTATCATCACTGTTAACATATAATGTATGTAACGTGTTAGGCTGTCCTAATTGTCCTTCTGGGACCCTTTTAGGGGTTGGGTGTGTGTTAACCATTTTAAACTGTCGTTTACTTAGGCTACGCACATATAACTGTATATAGTAACCAAAACAAAATAAGAACACAAAATATATACACGCTAATATTAACCCACACAGTAAATACAAGAAAAACAACAATTGCTGCAGCGTTAAAACCTCAGGCGCCTTTTCTCAAAACTATCACCACGATTTACACAGGACTTTTGGTTTTAATTACCGATTACTCCTGGGCTGCAGCTGATCAATCTGAGCCCTAGGGAATCAAACCAAGAGAACGTAAATCTTCTACTCTTCCCAAGAAATAATCAGAGTTGCTTCCGCAAACACGTGACGAATGCCCGCATTCTCCACCAATTGTTTGTAATAACAACTCTGACTAAGTCTTAAATCACACATTAATATATTTATTATACTGAGTATAAGCAATGGTATACTTAGGAAGCAAAAGGTATACTTACAACATGTACATAGCACATCTATGGTCTGGAACATTTGCTTGTTTTTTTCTTTTTGCAAGCTCTTTTTATATACATTTTCTGTAAGCTAATTGATAACTACTATTTGTTCCAAACCACAAGATTTCAGTTAACCTTGCTGCTAAGTGCAGCTACTCTTTGTTCCCGTTTGATCTTATCTTACTTCATATGCACAAACTTTCTTCACAGATACCCTTTTTCAGATCTGTTATCTTCACAGATACCCTTTCTCCGATCCTTCATCTTGTTATCTCATGCTCATCCTGTGACTTACTTGTTGACGTTTCACCTGGATTCTGCTAATGTGTGTGTTGCTTTGCAAAACTAGGCCATAGTTCATATGTTGCTTTGCAAAACTAGGCCATAGTTCACCATAGCTTCTTCTTCTTTCTTCAGAGCCTTAATTCATTTTGAGGCCTCTGGTATTTTTTCCATCAGTATGTTCTACAAACTTTATCCTTCCCTCTCAATTTCAATATATTTATCCCCCTGTTATTTGTAAACCGATGTGATATGTCTATGAATGTCGGTATATAAAAGTTTTAAATAAATAATAGCATTTGCTATTTATTTTATTAGAGCTCTGTTGTGTCCGTCACTGTCCGACGTCTCTGCTCCGCCCACCTTACCTCGTTGGCGACTCCCTCCGGGGTTGATGGTAGGTTAGCTGCTGCGGCATCTCCAGGCCGTCCTCCTCCAGCGTTCCTGGACCAGCTCGACGCTGCAAGCAGCCATGTTGACCAGATGCCTAAGGGCACGCACGGGCGCATGGCCCGACTGATGTACCTGCGTTGGTGCGAACCTCAAGGGCGTCCCCCTTAGATGATGTCATCAGCTCCAGATACTTAAGGTCTCAGTTTTCGCTAACAAGACGAGTTAGCAAGGGTTCGCTTCTTCCAGGTCGCTGCGGATGGGATTCGCTCTCCGCAAACCTAGCTACTCTGCCTCCTCGGATTTCACTAGAGGTACCTGGTCCTCGGGGGCCTCGCTCTCTCTTTTTCTTTTCAGGTCGCAGTCCGGAACCGGTACTCGCTCCTCGAGGGCCCGCGTCCCGGACCAGTTCCTGAATACCACTTCTGCTAGGAAGTCATTGCTGCTTACATTAGTGAGTTTCCATCTCTCTCTCAGAGCCTTCCCTGGGACCAGGTACTCGCTCCTTGAGGGCCTACTGCATTCCAACTCCTGGGCTGCCTCAAGAGACTATGGTGTGAGTGTTATCACCAAGGACTTGTTCCAGAACTCTGCATATCCTATCTACTCACTTTCTTAGTTTCTCTGCAGCTCAGCCACCTTGGGATTGCTGTTCCAATACCTGAGGGACTACAGCCCAGCCGGCCGCTTCCAGCTCACTACTGCCACCTCTGGTGGTTTAATATATTGTCTAATAAAGAATTAGTGTGTGTTTGTCTCCTACACTAGTGGTCCCTCTCGGGAGCTCCCCCGAGCGAGTGGTCACCTGCCACTGGTCCAAGGATCCACCCACAACTATTCTAAATAATAACAGATTGCTATCTCTCAGCTTTAACAACAGCGCTTTAATAAGAAGCTCCCCAATATTTATGAACAGAGATTTTATTCCAGGTTGCTCCAAGCTGCAGCTATCAAGTGGATAGCAAAAGGCTGTAGTAAACTGGAAAACCTATGGTCTGGAATCAGATAGAAAGCTTCCAGGAACTTCGGGATTTATTCCTCCTGGACAGATCATGCTATTATTTGAATGTGCAACTCGTTCACTTTGGGCTGGATTTTAAGATGTACGCCCAATTTTATAACATGCGTGCGCAGCTGCTAGCATGTTAAAAAATCAGGGGACGGTGCACGCAAGAGGGTGCACCTTGTGCAGGCTGAGCCCTAGGGGAGCCCCGATGGCTTTCCCCGTTCCCTCTGAGGCCAGAGGGAACTTTTCTTCTGTCCCCAGCCCTACCTAAACCCCCCATACCTTTATTTTATAAGTTGCACCTGCCTCCGCACAGGCGTAGATTGTGCCCGCCGGCCAATGACCGGCCCGCGATCCCAGGCACAGCACAAAATGGCCGCTGTGCCTGGAGGCTCTGGCCACGCCCCTTTTTCAAGCCCCGGGACTTACATGCGTCCTGGGGCATTACACACGCCGCCGGGCCTTTTGAAAATAGGCCCGGCGCGCGTAAATCCTCCCGGATTTACGCGCATAGGGCTTTGAAAATCTGCCCCTTTATGTCCCACTCGAGAGTTAAAGAAGGGTTATTAATGGGAAAATCCCTGTTTGAGGGGCTATGTACCACACCCCATTCAATAAAGAGAAGTATAACTAGAATTTACCATATGTTAAATAAAGACAGACCCTCTAAATCCACACACATCACTCAATGGGAAAGAGATCTAGGGCACAAGTTGGAGGATAAAGAATGGCACTTGTGCTTCATGTCTATCAGAAAGAGCTCAATCTCTGCTAATATTGTAGAGAATGGGTATGAACTACTCTACCACTGGTATCTCACCCCTGCCAGATTACAGAGATACTATCCTAATCTGACTGGGAAGTGCTGGCATGCGGCGAGGTGGGCCACCTATTTCATATATGGTGGGAATGCCCGGTTATCATAATCTTCTGGGACAAAATATTTGAGATCTTATTCGAAATAGTAGGGGTATGTATCCCAAAGGACCCCAGATTAATATTCCTAAACTTACCTGTAGAAGAACTCTCTCTGGATACAAATCATTTTAGCCTCCCGTTTAGAGATCGCAAGACACTGGCACAGTAAGGCAGCTCCTACAATCAATTCAGTGACCCAAAGACTCGCTCAAATTTATCATTTAAACAATCTCACGGCTATTAGACATAAGCAAATACACCAAGCTTGAAAAACGTTGGAAGCTATATCTTGACTGGCAACTGAAGCATGCTATGGCCCCATGATTTGCAAACTTAATGTTAAACAGTGGAATCATTGAAACCTCACTGCGAAACAAATACCTTAGGTGCGGATTTTAAAACAATACGCGTGCCGGTACTTTTGTTCGCGCCACCGGCGTGAACAAAAGTACACCAGATTTTATAAGATACGCGCGGCTACGCGCGTATCTTATAAAATCCGAGGTCGGCGCGCGCAAGGGGGTGCACATTTGTGCAACCTGCGCGCGCCGAGCCCAGCGCGGCCTGCCTGTTCCCTCCGAGGCCGCTCCGATTTCGGCCTCGGAGGGAACTTTTCTTCGCCCTCCCCCCACCTTCCCCTCCCTTACCCACCCCCCCGGCCCTATCTAAAACCCCCCCTTACCTTTGTCAGCACAGTTACGCCTGCTGAAAGCAGGCGTAACTTTGCGCGCGTCACCGGCAGTCCCGCTCCATCCTCCGGTCCCGGGGGCGTGGTCCGGAGGCCTCGACCACGCCCCCGGGCCCGCCCCCGAAATGCCGCGGCACGCCCCCGAAACGCCACGTCGTTTCGGGAACGCCCCCCGGACACGCCCCCTCCCTCCCCATTTCGAAAGCCCCGGGACTTACGCGCGTCCCGGGGCTTTACGCGTGCCGGGGTTTTAAAATCCGCCCCTTAGTGAATACCACAACATCAGCCTCCCTTCCGGGAAGGGGGAAAGGAAAGGGATGGGGAGGGAAGGTAGGGGGGAGACTAGGTAATGGGTATGAGGGGGTGAAAACAACAAAATACTACATAAAATACTCAGGTCGCAAGAGAATAGTACTGCACAAAGAAACAAAATGTTTATTGTGAAACAATGTTTATTGATAAAAAAAACATTGTTTAAATGTTTGATAATAGTCTGTTGGCACACAAAAAACAATTGTATATGCTGAATACACTTTGTGCAAGTTTACAATGTCATGTACAATTCTACATGGTCTAGGTGCATTTGCTGAATAAACAACAAATTACAAAAAAAAAAAAGAAAAGAAAAAGTTGTCCAACTGCAACTATCTTATTTTTCAGATGATCATAGCATTCTCTATCCAGCACAGTTTGGATTTTGGAAGTTTGACAGCACTGAAACACTTTTATTAACCTTGACAGATACGCTATTAAGAGGTCTTGATCAGGGACAAAAATATTTTTAGTGATGGTAGACATTAGTGCCGCATTTGACACAGATGCCCAGACTTAAAGAAATTGGTCTCAGGTGGTTTGAATCTTTTTTACAGAATCGTTCTTTTAGAATCAAATTAGGTGTCGCTGAATCTGAGGTTCTAAATTTAACCTCTGGGGTTCCGCAAGGTTCCTCACTTTCGGCAACATTGTTTAACATTTACATGTTGCCGCTTTCTAAACTTCTTTCGGGTCTGGGCCTTTCATACTATATTTATGCACACAAAATACAGTTTTTAATTCCTATTAATAATTCTGTTGATCATGTACTCAATTTGTTGAGAATTTATCTATCAACTATATGCCAACTCTTACAACACATGAAGTTGAAATAAGTGAAAATAAAACCGAAATTGTATTCATGTGCAGTAAATTAGAGGGAGATAAAGTCTATCTCTCTAGTAGCTATAGATGACTGAACGTAGTTTAAGAGCAAAGTTCCAAGGCAGCTAACAATTCCATCACCAAAATTAGAACACCTAAATAAAGTATGTGAACGAGCGCTATCACTGGCCAGGCCTTTTATATGGAATGAACTACCAAGCGATCTGAGATTAAAGATAACTTTTTCAAGTTTTAAAAAGAAATTAAAAACATATTTATTTAATCTCACATTTGGAGAACAAAAGTGTCAAAGGGGAGTAAGTAAATCTGAAAGTCAAGGAGAGCGACTAGGTTACTGTTGTTGACAGTATGTTCACAGATGCTGTTTATTTATTTATTTTTATTAATTTATATTGGATTTGAATATTTTATGAATATTTTGTTTTATTTTTTTATGTATTTTATTGTTTTAGAATGCAGTTTACTGTTTTAGAATGTAAACCGGTATGCAATTTTTTGAACACCGGTATATATATTGAAATAAATAAATATTCAAAGAAGGTGATATTTACCAGCTTTCTTCTTCGCAGCCCTTGCTAGAAATGCTCCAAGCTAATTCGCCATGCTCATAAAATTTCATCCTAGTATATTTTAGGATCTGGTTCTTATTTATCTTGGACCGGACGGCCAGGTTTTCAGGCATTCTGTACAGTGTCCAATCAGAATTACTGACTGGACCCTAAGGGCTGGATTTTAAATGCCCGGCGCACGTAAATCCAGATGGATTTACACGCGCAGGGCCCTCGCGCACCTATTTTGCATAGGCCGCCAGCGCACGCACAGCCCCGGGATGCGCGTAAGTCCCAGGGCTTCGTAAAAGGGGTGGGGGAGGGGCGTGTCTGGGGTCTGGGGGGCGGGACTCGGGTGGGCCTGGGAGCGTGGTGCTGGCCCGGGGGTGTGGTTGAGGCCTCCGGACCAGCCCCCGGGTCGGGTGATGGCGCGCCAGCAGCCCACTGGTGCGCGCAGATTTACACCTGCTTTTGGCATCTGCCAATAAAGGTAAGGGGAGGCTTTAGATAGGGCCGGGGGGGGGGGTGGGTTAGGTAGGGGAAGGGAGGGGAAAGTGCGGGGGGGGGGGGGGTGGAAAGAAAGTTCCCTCAGAGGCTGCTCCGATTTCGGAACGGCCTCGGAGGGAACAGGCAGCGCGCGCCGGGCTTGGCGCACGCAGGTTGCACAAATGTGCACCACCTTGCGCGCGCTGACCCCGGATTTTATAAGATACGCGCGGCTATGCGCGTATCTTATAAAATCCAGCGTACTTTTGTTCGCACGCGCGGAAATTTATAAAATCTACCCCTAAATGTCCGGTTTTGCAGATGGATCCTTCTTTTTCCCACAGCCTCTTAGAGGAAGAGCGAGGCAGATCGGAGTCTATTGCAGGAGAGCTGTGCTGTATCCCTGCCTCCTTTCCCATGCTGTGATTCAGTGTTACCAACCTCGCTTATTTCCTGCGAGATTGGGCTTTTTTTTTTCTAGTCATTCGCTTTTTTTTTTTTCGATTCGCGGGTTGCTTCCTATTGGGCAATTTTTCTTGCCAATCGCAGTTTTTTGGCCTTGGTGGCGGGACGTGTGTTCTACTGTTGTAGTGATTGGCTAATGCTGCCGTTGAGGCCTGTCCATAGCAGGTGCACCCAAAATTATTGCAGCAGTAAGCCAACCAAAGCTGCAAATGTTTACAGATGCACGTGGGCAGACCCGGCACGGCATTGCAGCAAGCAATAGTGTTGCAGGTAACCAAGGAAGCTTCTGTTGAGCAGCAGCAGCAGAAAGGGAGCATAGCACTCAGCTGGCTACAGCAAGGTAGCAGGAGCGGAGGAAGGGGAAAATGAGTGTGAGGGGATTGAAGATGTGTTTGTAGGGGGTGGGGAAGGGGCAATGCGGGGGTGGGGAAGGGGCAATGCGTGTGTGGGGGTCAGGGATGTGCGCAGAGGGGGCAATGAGAGTGTGTGTGTGTGGGGGGTGGGGGGCGGGCCAGGGATGTGCTTGGAGGGGGCAATGAGTGCATGGGGGCCAGGGATGTGCTCGGTGGGGGCCAGGGATGTGCTTGGAAGGGGGCAATGAGTGTGTGTGTGTGTGTGTGTGGGGGCCAGGGATGTGCTCGGAAGGGGGCAATGCGTGTGAGGGGCTGGTGTTTTTTTTTAATTTGTTCTATACCACTTTTGATTTAATCTATTTTTTTAATTCTCACTTCTTCTCCTTGCACCAGTTCACCTTTGTAAGAAAGCCTGTCCATACTTGCTGTTTCTGTCATTTGCTGCTACTCTACTAAATGGTTTTGATCTACTATGGCTAAAGTAAGGAACTGGGCTAAGTACTGTAAAAGGTACTGCAAAGCTGGGGAAGAGGAATGTGAACTAAAACTATGGCTTCAGTTTGTTGTCAGCAATGAGAATATTTACTATTGTAAATGTGAAATTCGTGTACATCATGCAGACCTCCTACAACATGCTAAAACGGAGAAACCTGCAAAAAAAATCTGCTCCTTTGTCAATCTCAAGTATTTTAGGCTTTTTTTGGAAAAAAAAAAGTGCTTGTTCTTTCATGAAAATCTGGCACCCCTGCTGTGATTGGACAGCAGCTGGAGAGAAGGTGATGCAGAGCACAGCCCTCAGCTCCCAGGAGTGCTGCAGATACATAGATACACTATTTAGGCAGTTCAGTGGCAAGATCTAAAATCTATGCAAATGAGGGGGTACCACTCCCCCCCCCCCTTCAAGTGTCAAGTCCTGGTCTATAGAAAAGGTGGCAACCCTACTCCCTGCAAACGAACTATTTGCCTACGATTGGCATTATTCTAACCTTACCGCCTCTGTAAACAATGTTCAGACATCAGAGAAGTCCATGAATGGCTCTATTAGAACGCACGGGATTTGGAGGGGGGAGGGGAAGAGCTTTACTAAAGAAATTATTTACACAGCAGCAAAACAACTAGTGTCAGCCCCCCTCCTACCTGCTATAAACTTACCACCAGTGCGCCCTACAATCCTGGCTGCTCATTTTAAAGAGGTGCCTCTTCCGGATGCCGTAAGTCCCCGCCTTTCAACTTCTGCTTTGCCTTTGCTCACTTTGATCTTTTCAATAAAGTTGTGCTTTGAGCAGGAACATCCGGGAAAAAAACATGAAATTCCTCGAGTATCTAAAGCCATTTTAGCAGCTTAGTGAAGGAAATCTGGCACTCACTCTGCGGACAAACTGCGCTCTGGTCATGAAGCCGAAGATTTGTTTCCTTCTTTTATTGGCTTTCCCTCGCCGCCTTATCCTGGATGGAGACGGGCCGGCGGCGGGCTGCCCCGCGGGAGAGCGGGGGTCCTTACTGGCGGCCATTTTGGAAGTCCGCTGTGCCTCTGTAGGAGAGTCACTTTGAGGAAAGAGGTCCGGGAGAGCACGGCTGCCATGATTAGCAAATTTTTGGGACCCCGGTACCAGCAGTTGATCAAGAACTGGTGAGAAAGAGAAACGAGCTTCACGCCTTGCATTAACACCTGGATGTATGGCACAGTGGGGATTACGTAGATCTGTGTAGGGCGGGGATGTTTTTCTGAGGGGGGAAGAGAGGAGTCTTTCACTTTTGCTATGTAGCACCTTGTTAATTTGGGCTGGAATTTTAACCCCTCCCGACTCTTCATCTCTTAGTGTTAGTGCCTTGGGGCCCTTGCAGTCATCGGAGTACAGGAGCTCCATTTAACATCTAATCATCCAAAATCCAGAAGTATAATTTCCCCCCCTCTCCACAGCACAATGCTAAGACCTTGGCTCAGTATTGATCCAGAGTAAAAATTGCCTTTGTTTTAACTCGGAGTTTATGGGATTAGAGACAGCTGCTCTGACTGTATGCTTTACCAATCAAAAAAATACAGGGACAAGGAATCCCTTACCTGAGGGGAAAGATTTTTTAACCGTCAGTGTAATAAACTATGCTGAAATTCGGCTGTCCTTAATGCTTAAGCTTAAAGAACATCTTGGGGCCGATGCAATAAATGTGTGCAGAGAACAGGTGCTCAGTGTTGAGCACCCGTTTTCCTAACGTGTGCCCCAGCCTGGGCACCTAATCCAATATTAAAAAGAGGGGTCGCGCTAAAAAGGAGGCGCTAGGGACAAATGTGCATCCCTAGTACCTCCTCGGAATCGGGCGCACAGGAGAGGTG
Source organism: Rhinatrema bivittatum (assembly GCF_901001135.1). Taxonomy (NCBI): domain Eukaryota; kingdom Metazoa; phylum Chordata; class Amphibia; order Gymnophiona; family Rhinatrematidae; genus Rhinatrema; species Rhinatrema bivittatum. The sequence goes on from NC_042622.1 coordinate 231,636,439, forward strand.
ATTGTGAAGTGGACTGTCAAGCCGGTTGGGAAAACGGACGCTCAATCACCAACACCCTTTTTTTCCTACCAGCATATACACGGCCTGGACTGTGTATCTAGTGTGTGTATTGGATGTCCAAACTTTTTTTTTCAAAGATTTTTTTTTTTAATAAATACTGCTTTATTACATAAGAACATAAGATATGCGTTTCTGGGTCAGACCAAGGGTCCATCAAGCCCAGTATCCCGTTTCCAACAGTGGCCAAACCAGGCCACAAGAACCTGGCAATTACCCAAACATTAAATAAATCTCGAGCTACTATTGCTTATTAATTACCATCATAGCAGTTTATGGATTTATCCTCTAGGAACTTATCCGAACCTTTTTTAAACCCAGTAACACTGCTGTAACCGCACCCTCTGGCAATTAATTCCAGAGCTTAATTATGCACTGTGTGAAAAAAAAATAATTTTCAATTTGTTTTAAATGAGCTACTTGCTAACTTCATGGAGTGCCCCCTGGTCCTTCTATTATTTGAGAGAGTAAATAACCGATTTACATTAACCTGTACAAGTCTTTTTCATGATTTTGTAGATTTCTATCATATCCCCCCTCAGTCACCTCCAAACTAAACAGCCCTAACTTCTATAGCGTTTCCTCATAGGGGAGCTGTTCCAAGCCTCTTATAATTTTGGTCACCCTTCTCTGCACTTTCTCCAGTGCAACTATATCCTTTTTGAGATGCGGTGACCAGAACTGCACACAGTATTCAAGGTGCGGTCTCATCATGGAGCGATACAGAGGCATTATGATATCCTCCTGTTTTATTTTCTATTCCCTTCTTAATTCCTAACATTATTTGCTTTTTTGATTGTCACAGCACATTGGGCCGACTATTTCAATGTGTTATCCACTATGACAACTAGATCTCTTTCCTTGGTTCCTCCTACATAGTATTGCTACAATACTATTAGGAGGAATCTCAGAAAGCAGGATTTTTCTTTTTTTTTTTTTCAATGTGCCTTCGAGTGTGGCATACCTTTTCGCCAGCCCTGGGCTGGTGTAAAATTTGCCACGTTGCAAGGGTGCATTGGCTGCACAGAAAATATATTGGATCACAAGGGTTAGCTAATAGCCTCATCTACTTGGATTTCCATGTGATGAGCTCTATTAGCTACACGGAGATTTGGGAGCACTAATCCCCATGTCGGATCGAGGGTTATGGACGTGCGCACCAGCTAACGCATGATATTGAATCGGCCCCTTAACTCCTGATACAGTAAACTAATGGCAAGTTATCAGTGCTAAGCTAACATGAGTTAAGCTGGTCCACCTCTCTGCATTGAGGGGTAACAACTAATGCCTTCGTTACTATTAGATTTGCATGAAAGGTTGCTAACCTGTATGTAAATGTTGTTTGGTTTCTTTTAATTCCACCTTTCATGACACTTCAGTGTGAATGAGTATTGCGAGTATTTCCCTATTCCTTGGAGGCAATGCATCAGGAGCTAAAATGTGCGGTCAGCACAGGCAGAGCGCACATTTTAACTCAAGAGGGGTGGGCTGAACAAGAAAGAAGTATAGGAGCATATCTTTTGTTGTGGCCCTAGCCAATCAAGCTGTGGTTAGACTTAAAAAAAAAAAAAAAGGCACTATTGAACCTCTGCCACTTGTCCTTGCAACAGATTCAGTGTTAGAAACTTTACCCCACCTTTCAACAGGAGTAAAGTTTCTTGCGTTACTGCATAGGGAAGAAATGTTTCATTTCCATGCAAGGGTGCTGAGCTGAGCACACATTTTTAAAATGCACGTTTTGTGCAGGTAAATCTTCTTCCTGCTGGGGAATAATGATTGCTGCACAAAATGTGCATTTAAGTGTGGGTAAAACTGCGCATTCAGCTGAACGCACTTTCAGGCCGATGCAATATCTGGTGCTAAAGTCAGCATGCAGTTGGATGTGCTAGACTTACACCCAATGCAATACCAAGATTAGTGTGTTCAAAACGTGCATAACTAATACCGCTCATCACATATAAATGCATGTTGATGAGGTGATGTAAAGAGTTACCGCACATTGGACATGTACATTTTATGCTCAAAAATTAATGCTAGCCCCGGAGCTGGCGTTAAGTTTTGAGGCACCCCAAGTGATGCACAGAAAAGCAGAAAATACTGCTTTTCTGTGGTTCCTCGGACTTAATATTGTCACAATACTAAGCAGGAGGAACCACAGAAACAGCAAAAAAAAAAAAAAAGTCTTTAAAGCAGTCAGGTTAGGAAAAGAGATGCTCAATTTTACAAGTGTTCATTTCCCTAACCTGCACACAGCCACGTCTCCTGGGTGCTCAATGCCACCTAGGACCGCACAATTTATCCCTAGCGCATCCTTTTTAGCGCGGCGGCTCCTTTGCCTATTGCATTGAGTGCCCAGGAAGAGGTGATTGTGCAGCGCATTAAAAAAAATAGTGTCCAGATTGGACGTACATTTTTAGCACATCAGTGTTGCATCGGCCTGTCAGTTTGTACCTGAGGCTGTGGAGATAGAAGATGAAATGACTGACTGCCTAGTCCAGTGATGGCTAACCTGACACGCGTGTCAGAGGTGACACGCCGAGCCGTTTTTGCTGACACGCCTAGCGTTTCGGGACTATCGATTTTTATTTATTTATTTTTTTTTATTGGCTGTGCCGAGCCTTTTTTTTTTTTTTCGGCTGCGCCAACCCTTTAAAATTAGTTTTTTAGTTTTTTAGTATCCCTCCAGCCCCCCCCCCCCCAATGCCCCCGGGCGCAGCGACAGGCAGGGCCGTGGTGAGGCTCACTTCACCACAGCCCAAAGAAAAAGATCGTGTTGAACGCGCTGATGCTCCTCCTCCTTCCTGCCTGTGCGGCCCCGGAAGTAAACGTTGCCAGAGCCGCGTGGGCAGGAAGGAGGAGAAGCATCTGTGCGTGCAGAAGAGGAGCATCGCTTGCACTTACGGGCCGCCGCGAATCTCAAATCGCAGCGGCCCGAGAAGAGGAAGAAGCCCGGTAGCAGGGCCGCTGCAGAGCCCATCCTGTGCGACCCGCGAAGAGGAGGCCCAGAGGTGAGAGAGAGGCTGAGGGTCTGTGTGTGCGCGCGCGTGTATGACATGAGTTGAGAGATTGTGTGTGAGAGTGAGGACCTGAATGTTTGCAGAGACTGCATGTGCTTGAGCAAGACAGCATGTGGGAGTGAGAGAGAGCCTGTGTGTGTGAGAGTTAGACAGCATGTGCCAGTGAGAGCCTGTGTGTGTGTGAGAGAGAGCATGTGACAGTGAGAGCCTGTGCTTGAGCAAGACAGCATGTGGGAGTGAGAGAGAGCCTGTGTGTGTGTGAGAGTTAGACAGCATGTGCCAGTGAGAGACTGTGTGTATGAATGATTGTATGAGAGAGAGCATGTGAGAGTGAGAGCCTGTGTGTGTGAGAGAGAGAGAAATGCATGTGAGAATGAGAACCTGACTGTGTGTTTGAGGGAAGAAGATGGAGAGAAAAGAAACAGAAAAAAAGACAATATAAAAGGAATTGGCAAAAAAAAAATAAAAAATAAGAAAGGGAAGGTGGAAAAAATAAGAAAGGGAAGGTGGAAAAAAAAAGCCTGTGACCAATCAATTAGAAAACTAAGATCAGACAGCAAAGGTTAAAAAAAATATATATATTTTTAGTGATTGGCACATGTAATCTTTGGGAATGTGCAAGAATAGTAACATCCCCAATAGTCATGTGGCAGCAGTGACAGTGGCAGCAGAGGAATGAGAGAGGTTCCGAGGTTGCTGGCAAAAGAGAGGGGGGGTCTGCATTTAGTGTGTGCATGTGAATGAATGGGACTCTGCCTGGGGGTGTATGTGTGTGAATGCATAGGTGCTGCCTGGGGGTCTGTGTGTGTGAGAATGAATTGGTGCCTGCCTGGAGGATGGAGCGGGAGTGGTGTGAAAATGAATGGGAGCCTGCCTGGGTGTGTGTGTTTGTGTGTATGTGAGGGAGCCAGTGAGTGTGAGAGCATGAGTGTGTATGAGAAAATCCAGGGGAGTAAGAGTTTGTGTGGGAGGGGGGGTGGAGGGGGAGAGAGTGTTTTAATTGAAGATTTAGCTGACGAAATTCAGCAACAAAAAAGTCACTAAGCAGGCAAGGTAAAGAATTATTTGTTTTTGCTTTATTAATAAATACAGTACATATATTAAAATTATAACTTGTTATTAATTAGAGCTACAAATATCACAATTATGGATTTTTCTAGAAGTGACACACCACCCGAGTTATGCTCGGCTTTTTTATGAATTTTGACACACTGAGCTCAAAAGGTTGGCCATCACTGGCCTAGTCACAAGGTGCCTCAGTGGGGTTTGAACTCTGGCTTCCCTGGTTTGCAGTTTGGTACTGTAACCACTAGGTGGCTACACCACTCTTTGCTGTGAACCAAAAGTGTAAACCTGCACTCTGCCAAGTGCATCTTGTTACATCAGCCTCTAGGTAAGTACCTGAGACCGTGGGAGAGGCAGTAATTTGCCCAAGGTCACAACAGAACTGAGGTTCTTGGTTCTCTGCCACTTCCTCCCGAATTTTTTTTTTTGTTTACCCAAAAGCATCTCTCCTTCTGTTGAATTGTTCTATTGACCCTAATGTGGACTTACCTTTTTCCCCTTTTTCAGAGGAGTTTTGAGCAAAATGGAAGGGGGAGGCACCATCAATTTGACATGTTTCATAACTAATTAAAAAAAAAAATGCTGTTTCATGTGAACTGTGACTACATTAAATGTTTCAATATCAACCCTCATTCTGCTTTTCTACGCATGATTGCCCTCTTCTGTCTCCTTTTGTGATGTCCATACTTGAATAAGTATGCCAGGCAGAACAGAAAACCATAATCTAAAATTAAATTTATAGATTTGTGAGAGAGACCTATTAAAGCTTCTCTCCCTTTTTTTAGGATTCCAGTTCTTGCCACCTGGGGGGCTGTTGGAGGTGTGGGGTTAGTATGGGCTACTGACTGGAAGCTCATACTGAACTATGTTCCATACATCCGTGGCAAGTTTAAGCCAGAGGCTTAATTTCATGGTAAGTTTCTTTGGTGCTGTGAACCAGGACTTGGTGCAGGCTCAGCTGGGAATAAGATGGAAGGTTGCATGTTATAAGTTTTGGATTCATTAACACCCCCTTGGCAAGCCAGATGTGTGGGGAAAGTTTTGTAATTGGTAACTTTTACTTGCCTGTTTTCTGCTGGCATGCCAGCTTGATATTGTGCCATAATGGGCCCTCCCCCTTCACTTATTGGGCAGAACTTGGTAGTTTGGTGCCGCAGTGCCAAGCTGTGCAATTTTGATATTGCATTGTGATTACCTATGTCTTAGCATATAATGCTGTTGTGTTCTGGCATATGAAAGAGAGGAACGGGGCTCTCTCCAAGAGCTAACTAGGAAATAAGAAGGATTTGACTGCCTCTCTGGTTATAGTATATATAACTGTTGGAGCAGTCTGTCACTCACCTCTGGCAATTGGAAAAGTGCTAAAGTGCATCATTGCAGTTCGTAGACAAGCCTTCAAAGTGGAGTAAGTATGTTTTAGAATATTTAAAAAAAACAACTCAGGGCACCTTTTCAGACATTGTCAGATCTAGTTGCTTTTTTTGTCTTGAAATAAGTAAAAAAAAAAAAAAAAAAGACTATGTTCAACACTTTTGATATGCTAATTCCAAATTGAATAACAAGGTACAATTTTTCTGTTCTGGTGTCAGACGTTTAGAGGACATAGCAGAAAGAATATCTACAGAGTTGGAAGTAAGATGCATTAAACCTGAAAGGTAGCAAAATACCTTAGTGACAGCTGTAAAATGTTCTTTCTGTTATAACCCAACTTTTGTTGTACCCAGCACCTGACTTGTATAATTTCAGATGTGAAATAATGACTTGAGAAATTCACCATCTTGTCTGCAGTCAGTTCTTTGCTGTAAAGCCTCACTTTATCCACACTGCTGCCTATAAATTGGTTCTCTTGTTTCATTGCCTTTTTAGGTGGAGTGGGGTATTGAAGCTCTTTTGAGAATCTGAGGAATCGGGAACCTCACGTCTTCTGTTAGGGGCTGTGATGATGGCTGTGCTGCTGTTTTGATTTTTGATTACTTGTTTTCATTTCAGCTGCATAATCTGAAAAATAAAAGTAATCTGTGGCCACATGCTGACTATTCCAGTGGAAAAATTGTATTTGTAATTTAATTGAATGTAATACTATTTTATTTAAAAAAAAATCCAAAACCTGAAGGAAAAAAAAAAGTTTAGCAAAATATGTGGTCTCTGGTTCTAGTTTGTACTTCTCATTTTCACGTAGATAAGCAGCTGAATTAGCCATGCTATATGGGTACGTCCTCCGTGCCCCTAGGTGGCGGAGCTCTCTAAGACTAGCAAAGTCTTTTTAGCTAGGTACTCCCTCCCTCCTCTATCCTGACAGGATTACCTCAGTCTAAATTTTTCCGCGCAACACAGTGTGCAGAGCTCTCTACTTCTCCTCACTATGCTTTAAAAAACATATATCTTTACCTTTTAAAAAAAAATAAATTCCTAGCATGTAGCAGATGGACTCAGGACCAATGGGTATAGTGTACTCCCAATAGCAGTTGGAGACGGATCAGATTTCAATCTGACGTCAGCCCCTAGTACATATACCCCCTGCAGGAAGTGCAGCTCTTCAGTATTTTCCGTCTCCATAGCAGTTACGGACTATCTGCATAATCTCACAGCATTAGAGAAAACATAAGAACATAAGAACATAAGAAATTGCCATGCTGGGTCAGACCAAGGGTCCATCAAGCCCAGCATCCTGTTTCCAACAGAGGCCAAACCAGGCCACAAGAACCTGGCAATTACCCAAACACCTAGAAGATCCCATGCTACTGATGCAATTAATAGCAGTGACTATTCCCTAAGTAAACTTGATTAATAGCAGTTAATGGACTTCTCTTCCAAGAACTTATCCAAACCTTTTTTGAACCCAGCTACACTAACTGCACTAACCACATCCTCTGGCAACAAATTCCAGAGATTTATTGTGCGTTGAGTGAAAAAGAATTTTCTCCGATTAGTCTTAAATGTGCTACTTGCTAACTTCATGGAATGCCCCCTAGTCCTTCTATTATTCGAAAGTGTAAATAACCGAGTCACATCTACTCGTTCAAGACCTCTCATGATCTTAAAGACCTCTATGATATCCCCCCTCAGCCGTCTCTTCTCCAAGCTGAACAGCCCTAACCTCTTCAGCCTTTCCTCATAGGGGAGCTGTTCCATCCCCTTTATCATTTTGGTTGCCCTTCTCTGTACCTTCTCCATTGCAACTATATCTTTTTTGAGATACGGCGACCAGAATTGTACACAGTATTCAAGGTGTGGTCTCACCATGGAGCGATATAGAGGCATTATGACATTTTCCGTTTTATTAACCATTCCCTTCCTAATAATTCCTAACATTTTATTTGCTTTTTTGACTGCTGCAGCACACTGAGCTGACGATTTCAATGTATTATCTACTATGACGCCTAGATCTCTTTCTTGGGTGGTAGCTCCTAATATGGAACCTAACATCGTGTAACTACAGCTAGGGTTATTTTTCCCTATATGCAACACCTTGCACTTGTCCACATTAAATTTCATCTGCCATTTGGATGCCCAATCTTCCAGTCTTGCAAGGTCCTCCTGTAATGTATCACAGTCTGCTTGTGATTTAACTACTCTGAATAATTTTGTATCATCTGCAAATTTGATAACGTCACTCATTGTATTCCTTTCCAGATCATTGATATATATATTGAAAAGCACCGGACCAAGTACAGATCCCTGAGGCACTCCACTGTTTACCCTTTTCCACTGAGAAAATTGACCATTTAGTCCTACTCTCTGTTTCCTGTCTTTTAACCAGTTTGTAATCCACGAAAGGACATCGCCTCCTATCCCATGACTTTTTAGTTTTCGTAGAAGCCTCTCATGAGGGACTTTGTCAAACGCCTTCTGAAAATCCAAATACACTACATCTACCGGTTCACCTTTATCCACATGTTTATTAACCCCTTCAAAAAAATGAAGCAGGTTTGTTAGGCAAGACTTCCCTTGGGTAAATCCATGTTGACTGTGTCCCATTAAATCATGTCTTTCTATATGCTCTACAATTTTGATCTTGAGGATAGTTTCCACTATTTTTTCCCGGCACTGAAGTTAGGCTCACTGGTCTATAGTTACCCGGATCACCCCTGGAGCCTTTTTTAAATATTGGGGTTACATTGGCCACCCTCCAGTCTTCAGGTACAATGGATGATTTTAATGATAGGTTACAAATTTTAACTAATAGGTCAGAAATTTCATTTTTGAGTTCCTTTAGTACCCTGGGATGCATACCATCCGGTCCAGGAAGATTCTTACCTCTACAGACGAGCCCCGCTCTCCTGCGGTGATACTCTTGGGTCCCTCCCCAGTTGAGAATTCCCGAGGTGATTTCCGCGATCCCTCTGAGGTAAGCCTCGGTCCGGCGGCCGTCCCTCAGCAGGGACCTAGCCCCCAATTTTGGGCACGGCTGAGAGGCAGCAGGTGCAACGTCAAGTGCGGAGGTGAAGGTATTTCCCCTCTCCCCCTGCAGCCGGAGACCTGCGGAGGCAGGGAACGAAACTGGGAAGCGCTGAGACAAGGTAAGGTAGAAATCTTCTTTAAAGTCTCCGGTCTCCGAAGCTCGAGGAGTTGCACTGGTCGCTGGCCGGGACCAGTGCCACCGGGTTGATCCGCCCTAGCAGGGCTAGGCCCCAGTTAGATCCAAGGGTCCTCCCATGTGGAGACCCTCCGAGGTGGTCTCCATCTTGTCTGCGTGGTCGCTGTCGCCATTTGGCCCTATTCGCCACCCTGTCCGCAGTCTCGATCCGTGCGCACAAAGGGCAAGCCGGGCGCACAAATTACTTGTGCGCACATCGCACGCGCAAGTACCGTGCGCACAAGTTACGAGCGTAACACGTGCTTACTGTGCCAGGCACACACCCATTCCACGCGCATATAGTCGACGCACCGGAGCGCATAACAGATTTTACGCGCCTACATCCATTGCACCACCGGAAAAGAAGTTCAGGGCCTCTGCCCAGCATGCCACATCAGAGCCGCACAACACGAAGAGACCAACACCCTGTGTATCCAGTGCGAGGAGGCCCTGGGGGATCCAGCCCAGGGCCAGCCCCAGCTGGGATTGAGTGCTAGCTCCTCAATAAGTCCCCCGGACCCAGCAAATCCCAGTGGGACCCCCCCCCCCCCCTCAAACGGGGTCCTCCAGGGACACAGCGCCTCCTAGCTTGGACCCAGCGTCTATCTCCTGGGTGAAATTCTTCAAAGGCCTGCACACTTTCGTCCACATGCAGACGGAGCCTCGGATAACACGGCCGCAGACTTCACCAGAAGACTTTTTCGACGCGGGCCCCCCTAGGCCCAGAGAAGTGAATCCACCGCCCAGAAGCCCCACCTACGGGGACAAGGACAACTCGGAGGAGGAATCAGAGCCCCTGGAGGAGGGGGAACTCCTTCTGGGGACAGAGCCTCACTAGACCATGAGACGCTTCTTCACCAAGGACGAACTTCCAGACCCGGTCACCCACAGCCTGAAGGAGCTTGCTATCCCGGGCACAAGTGCCTCGGGGGAGCCCAAGACGAATCCCCTGCTAGAGGGACTCTGTCACACCTCCCGCCATTTCCCTCTGTTACAAGCCGTTCAACAGCTAATTGGCCTGGAATGGATTGCTCCAGAGTCTACATTCAAAGGGGGATGGGCTAAGGCAGCCATGTATCCTCTGGACCCGGCAGCCAAAGACCACCTGACATGCCCAAAAGTGGATGCCATGGTCTGCGTGGAGGGAGGTGCAGCACTCAAAGATGCGCAAGACAGACGTCTGGAATCCATCCTTAAACAGTCCTTTGACGTTGCCGCTATGTCCCTACAAATACCAGACTGCTGCACCCTGGTGACAAGTGCCTGCCTATCACAGACCAGCAGCAACACTCCTGAGGAAGCCATGGAACCAGCAGTATCATTCCTCGTGGATGCTGCTTCCAATCTGGTGCGCACCGCAGCTAGAGGAGTCTCATCAGCTGTGGCAGCCAGGAGGCAACTCTGGTTCTGAAGCTGGTCGGCCGACGTGTCTTCCAAAACAAGACTCACAAGGATGCCCTTCAAGGGATTCCTCCTGTTCGGCAGTGAACTAGAGAAACTGGCTAACAAATGGGGCGAGTCCCCACTGCCGCGGCTACTGGAGGACAGGAATAAGAGAAACCAGCGACCCTTCCCCTGATCCTCCAGGGGCAGAGGTTCACAGCGCTTCAATCCATACAGAAACACTTATCAAGCGCCCCGTCCTACAGGCAGGAACCAGTCCTTTCGGAACTAACACAACAAAAGGGGAACCAGCTTGGGTCCAGGCCCCAGCCATACCCCACAATGCGAATCAGCCGAACTGTCCAAAGGAAGAAGCCATAGGGGGCAGACTTGCCCTATTCTACCAAAGGTGGGTCGAGAGAACTTCGGACAAGTGGGTCCTAACCATCATTTGAGAGCAGTACTACCTGGATTTCCTCCGAACCCCTATGGAAAAATTTGTGGAATCCTCCTGCCACGACCCCTCCAAGAGGGTGGCAGTGGAAGCTACACTGACCAGATTACTGGCCCTTGAGGCCATAACCCCAGTGCCTCCACAACAAATAAATACATTTACTTTATCATCCCCAAGAAAGAGGGGACATTCAGGCCCATCCTGGACCTCAAGTTGGTCAACCGTCATCTGAGGATTCCCTGCTTCCGCATGGAAACCCTACGCTCTGTAATAAGGGTGATACAACCGGGAGAATTCCTCACATCCCTGGATCTGTCGGAAACCTACCTACACATTCCGATCCATCAAGATCATCAGTGCTTCCTATGCTTCAAAATCCTGGATCGTCACTACCAGTTCTGGGCACTACCTGTCGGGTTAGCCACAGCACCCCGGACGTTCACCAAGATCATAGTGGTGGTGGCAGCAACATTGAGGAAGGAAGGAATCCTCGTACACCCTTACCTAGACGATTGGCAGATCAGGGCGAAGTCCCCAGAGGAACGTCACCAGGCAACCAACAGAGTCAAAACTCTACTAGAGAGCCTCAGATGGGTGGTCAACACAAACAAGAGCTGTCTGAACCTCTCAAAGTCTCTGGAATACGTAGGAGTCCAATTCGACACCAAAGAAGACATGGTCAGCCTCACACCGACAAGGAGATTATAACTGATGAACCAGTTGCAAACCCTGCTGAGCGAACCCCGCCCCACATAATGGCATTACCTACAGGTCCTCGGTCTCATGGCATCCACACTGGAGGTAGTGCCATGGGCACGAGCTCACATGCAACCCCTACAGTGCTCACTCCTATCGCGATGGAATCCACTGTCCCAGAACTACACCGTACGTCTACAGCTCCCGGGCAGAGTTCGGACCCAACTACGATGGTGGCTACAAGACGGCCACCTGAGCCAGGGAACAAGACTATCCTCACCGACCAGGATCCTGCTCACCACGGACGCCAGCCTACTAAGATGGGGAGCACACTGCGAAGAGCTAACCACCCAAGGGCAGTGGAACGCAGAAGAGTCGGGATGGAACATCAATCGTCTAGAAGCTCGGGCAGTCAGACTAGTCTGCCTGCGGTTTGGTCACAGACTCTGAGACAAACTGGTCAGAGTAATGTCAGTCAACGCCACAACAGTGGCCTACATCAACCGTCAGGGAGGAACCAGAAGCCAACAGGTGTCTCTGGAAATAGACCCCCTAATGTCGTGGGCGGAAGTGAATCTCCAAGAGATCTTGGCCGTCCACATCGCCGGGAAAGACAACAGCATGGCGGATTACCTCAGCAGAGAAAGTCTAGACCCAGGAGAATGGAAGCTGTCGACCACAGCGTTCCAACTGATAGTGAACCGTTGGGGAACACCAACCCTGGACCTTCTGGCAAACCGGTCCAACGCCCAAGTGCCCAATTACTTCAGCCGCAGGCGGGAACCTCAGTCCCAGGGGATCAATACCCTGGTACAGACCTGGCCACAGGAGAATGTTATATGCCTTCCCGCCGTGGCCTCTAATAGGCGCAATCATTCACAAGATAGAACTACACAGGGGACCAGTCCTTCTGGTGGCCCCGGACTGGCCAAGAAGACCGTGGTACGCAGACATGCGAAGACTACTGACAGGGACCCCCCTGCCACTACCTCCACACAGAGATCTGCTCTAACAAGGGCCGATCCTCCATGAGGATCCAGCTCGATTCTCTCTTACGGTCTGGCCATTGAGAGGGCTCGCCTGAGAAAGAGCGGATACTCTGGGGCTGTAATCGACACCCTACTCCGAGTACGCATCTCTAACATACATAAGGATTTGGAGAGTATTCGAAGCCTGGTGCGAGAACCACGACATCATACCACACTCAGTCAAAATTCCTGCTGTCTTGGAATTCCTACAGAACGGCCTACAGAAGGGATTGTCCCTCAACTCCATCAAGGTACAGGTGGCCGCATTGTCATGCTACGGAACCAAGAGTGAGAGCAACAGCGACAGCATATCCTCTAACCCGGATGTCTCACGCTTCCGGAAAGGAGTCAAGCACATCCGCCCACTCCTAAAGTGGCCGGTACCTCTTTGGAACCTCAACCTGGTCCTGGATTTCTTAGCAGGAGCCTGTTTCAGACCTCGCTGTGGCCTGTCTCTCCGACTATTAACCTTGAAGACAGCATTCCTGCTGGCAGTTTGTTCAGCCCGTCGTATATCCAAAGTACAAGCACTGCCCTGCTGTGAGCCGTTCCTCAGGCTCACCCCGGGAACCATCCAGCTACGCACGGTCTCCTTGTTCCTCCCCAAAGTGGTGTCTCACTTCCATCTCGCTACCATCGCCGGATTAGCTTAAGAATTCGGAAGAGGCTCGAAGTCTATGCCACCTCAACATCGGCAGACTCCTATCCAGATACCTGGAAATGTCGGAACCTGTACGAAAAATGGACCACCTATTCGTCCTTCACAGCTGGAAGAGGCTAGGGGAAGCGGCCTCGCGAGCAACCATAGCCCGCTGGATTAAAGAAGTCATCAAAGCGGCCTACATAGAAGCAGGCAAGCTGCCGCCTCTACAAGTCAAGGCCCATTCTACTAGAGCCCAGGCAGTGTCCTGGGCAGAAACCAAGATGCTGTTACCTGCTGCGATCTGCAGGGCGGCGACATGTTCCTCCATCCACCACTTCTCCAGGTTGTACTGCCTGGATGTTCAGGCTCGGGAGGACACAGCATTTGCAAGGGCAGTACTAAGTGGGTCACGGGCAGCCTCCCACCCGGTTCGGGAGTAGCTTTTATACATCCCATTGGTCCTGAGTCCATTTGCTACACGCTAAGAAATGGAGAAATTACTTACCTGATAATTTAGTTTTCCTTAGTGTAGACAGATGGACTCAGCATCCCACCCACGGCTGACGTTACTCATGGAATGCTTGGGCGACATCCCCGGGAGCGAGTGATTCAAGGGTAAGCCATGCTTTCCTTCATCTAGGACACCCATCCTGCCAGGTGTCGACGTTTCCCAGTTGAGGGCACTGGCAGTCTCCAGCTATAGCCAATTCAACCAGGCCAAGTTAATCAAGTTATAAAGTTAATCAAATTAGTCAGTCACACATATATCCACAATGCTTTTTGAGGAGAATACTGAAGAGCTGCACTTCCTGCAGGGGTATATGTACTAGGGCTGACGTCAGATTGAAATCTGATCTGTCTCCAACTACTATCAGGAGTACACTATACCCATTGGTCCTAAGTCCATCTGTCTACACTAAGGAAAACGAAATTATCAGGTAAGTAATTTCTCCAATTTAAATAACCCCTACGAGGAAGAAGAAATTTTTTTTTTTAAATAACTCCTACCAAGAAGAAGAAAAAAAAAAACCCCTAAAGAAAAAAGGAAGGCAGAAACCTTCCTCATCAGGCTTGCCCTCACGAGATTAACATCTTGGGGCACCCCCTCCCAACTGGCGTGCTACTTTTGTCTCCTCGGTCAACCCCCTTGTCTACCCGGGCAGGCACCGAGTAGAGTAGAGTAGAGATTGGGGAGGGGCGCACTTGACTGCCGATTACTCACCGGCCGGCAGCAGGAAAGAGCACCAAAATCCATACCTTCTTTTGCAACTATGTATAATTTATCTGATTGTTGTTTTGATTCTGTAAACCATTGTGATGGCTAAACCAAATGACAGTATATAAAAATGAATAAATAAATAAATAAATACCACGGCGCATGAGCATCGAAGAACGCACTGGCACGCCGACTGATTGAGGCCAGCTTCGGCGCGCTGAGGCACTGATGAGCCAGCTGCCGAGCTGAGGCTACAGGCGCATATGCTAGAGAGCGAGCACATCGACGCCTGCGCCGAAGGGCCCAGCGCACCAACAACTCAGTCAGACAGCCTGGTGCATTGGCGCCTGCGCTGGGAGAACCGGCGCATCGGCAGGTGAGCCGGATGGCCCGACTCTGATGAGAAGGAGACCCAGTGACACTGGAGACTTAACTAGGAGGTTCATGTTACACTGAGGTTCTGGGTGATGACTGTGGCAGTGGATGGTCAGGGCAGTCTTATTAGATCACAAGTGTGCTTCTATACATGGCTCAAAGCATGAGCACAGAGACCGTGCCCATTAGTCTGCCCAGCCACCCAATTCTCTTGAGGTTTCTCATTGAACTACCACAAAATAGCATGTAAGGTTCCTCCTTACATAACATACATAGTATTGTCGACAGAAACCAATGGTCTATCCCCAGTCTGCCCAGCAGGCTTCCCATGGCAGCAACTGCCACTCTGTGCAGGTTACCCCCATGCCAATACTAGCCGACGCAGATTCATTGCCATGCGTGCCGGTGCGCCAGCAGACTGAACGCGCACGCCATCGCACCATCAACAAGAGTGCCGGGTGCACCGAACACCGGTGCGGATGCCCGGTGCACCGAACACCTGCACAGGCGCTGGCCGTGCCAGGGCATGAGTGTGAGCGCTGAATGCATGGCCGCGGTTTTCTGACACCACCTCAAAAAAAAACAAAACATTAAGTCAGCGGCATAGCAGAACTAACCATCAGTGCACTACGTCGTCCTTGTGCCGGGACTGCATCACAACTACAATGCGTGTCCTAGCCAGTGTTAAAACCAATTCAGGGGGACTGGAGATTCAAAGACAAGTGCACCCCCAATCCCCCCTGCCAGAGTCACTCGACGTCGGACATGCTGGAACCCATACTTCCACTACCAGCAACACGTTCCGTAGGGGTCAGTCAAGGATTAATGACAAACGCCACAAGGTTAAGCCCTACCACAGCATTAACATGGGGGTCCTATAATTCTCTTTTCATATTAGCGTTTCCCTTTCCACATCACTCCCTGCGGGTTAAAAAGACGATACAGGCGGCTATACGTCCAAGCTCCATTTCGCACCGAAAGAGGATAATAAGTCACTAGATGACTTCCACAAAAAAAAAAAAAAAAGGATGAATTAAGCCATTCCTCGGAAAGACTCAACGCCTGCATTCCAACCATCTTGTTTGCATCACATAGATCATTGCATACTCTATGGACTCTGGAACGCATCTCCAACAAACTCGGCAGATGCCACTTTCCTTCCTCTAATACCATTCCATTGCGGAAGAATGAGGAACCTATTAGGTCCTGTCCTACGGCTTTGAAGTCTCATCTAATACTTCCGCAATGCCTTGACAGTCAAACGTCTTACATGGTGATATTCTCCAGCCATAAAAGACGATGTTCCAGAAATATGGTAGACTTAACCGTATAGTCTACCAACCTTTTCTTTCTAAAATCAGTTCACTGATCCGTTTTTCAATAAGTTTAAGGAACAGGACAGCAACCTTTCTCTTTACTATCTCACCAAAGTCCATCTATGGCACGACGTTAAGTTTCAACATCAGCCCGATGCCGAAAAAAAAAAAAAAAGTAACTTAAGCCTCATCCCTATCATAAGCCTCCGTCTTGCCAAGCTACGATGCCTCGCCAACCACAGGAAATAAAATAAAGCTGCCATCATTACATTGGGCATGAAGATTGCCACTTATCTTCCAGCCTGGAATCACATTACATCAACTTCCATTGTCAATTCAAAATTACACTTCTTACCTCACATGTTCTGTGAGAACTACAGTTAAAAAAAAACAAAAAAAAAAAACGGGAAGGGGAAGCATATGCTCCCATATGCACCCACCCTAGTTCCTAGTGTTCCCCTCGTTTCTCTGGGCGAACAGCCATCACTTCCAATACAAGGTCTTTCAATTGACCTTGCTTTTGGCCCACGGGTTTTTCAACAACTTCAAGGCAGTGACGAAGGCGCACCCTCGTCAACAGGGGCTACAAATATTCCCTATCTTGACGGCTGCTCCTACTAGCCTTCAATCCACTACGATTTCGACGCGTATTCTTCTTGGACAATCTAGGCCTATTAATCACCTTAGAAGACTCTATGCTAAAATTAAAAAAAAAAATTATTTTGTTTGCAGATCCTGGGAGCCTACATAGCCACGTTCCGAGACAGGACTCTTCCTACCTCACCCGAGACCTAGCTCTCCCCATACAATTTACAACTCAGTTTCACAGTACCACAATGCCACCTCACCAAGTCCTAGCTCTAGGACGCATGTAGGTAACCACGCCGTAGTTTCTACATATGCGCCTACATAGGCGCCGCCTACAATGAGTCTCAAGCACTCATTTCTTCAACCATTATCCACACCCTTTCCTGGCCAGCAACATAGACGAAGTCCTACAATGGTGGCTCCTCTCATACGCATTATCAATGGTCTCGCCTCTCCGACCCTTCGACATCATGGGCTTCTCACCACAGATGCATCACCCACGGAATAGGCAACTCATTTGAACACATAAGGTCTATGAACTTCGTGCGACCGTACACTAAGCATAAACCTTCAGAAGCTCAAGGCGGAAAACACGCCCTTCGAGTCTTCAGCGAGTTCCCACAACGGAACCTAGTCAGGATTCACATGGATAACTGAATAACAATGTTCTCTATACACTAGACAGGAAAGTCAGGTTCATGGAACCTCTGCTATGAGACAGTTCTGATTCTGAGATGGGCCCCCCAGGGATCCATCTCTCTTCAAGCCATTTATTTCACCGAGATGCTCAATTCCAGATGGATCAAACTCAGTAGTATTTTTCGCCCCAACAAATGACTCCTGACTCCAAATGTGACTTAAGGAATTTTTCAGTTTGGGCTCTCCCTACAGTCAGTCTCTTTGCAACAGAGAGCCCTGGGATAATAGATAACATCTACTTGATTTATCTGAGCCCGTTAAACTTGCTCCAGCCCCTTTTCTCATCGAGGGATCACGAAAACTACTCTAGTCGTTCCCTCTAATACAACTAATCTCTCGCACACGCCAAAGATGCAGACAAGACCAGGGCTCTATACCTGATCCTGCCCATATGGCCATGACAACCAAGGTATAGTTTCCCTACTACACCTATGAATCCACAACCCAATTCCCTGGGCAGACAGCCAAGGCTTCTTACCCAGGACAAGGGAACACTACCACCTCCTCTTCACTCCTTCCTGAATCTCACGGTGTGCAGTTTGGAGGAGTCGCTTACCAGCGCTTACACATTTCTTCTGCCATTGAAGACATATACTTGTCATCAATGACGCTGCCAACTAGACTCCATGTCCAAACAAAGTGGTTACGCTACGCTTCCTGGTGTACATCAATGGGTTTCGACCCATTTACTTGCCGCCGGAACGGCTTCTCTCCTGTCTCCATCCGCTTACAGCGAGGACCTTGCTGCGTCATCGCTACAAATTCATTTAAGCGCTACAACATATTCTCACATTCATCTAAACGGACAGCCTATTTCATGTCCTTCCTTAATATCCAGATTCCGAACAGGGGTACTGCACCTACGTCCACATTTGGCATAAGCCACAGATGCTGTTGGACATTAATGTACTTCTCGACAGGCCGATGTTTTTGCCTGTACACCTTTGAATACTTGTCACCTTCGCTACCTCCCATAGAAGGTGCTTTTTCTTTGCTTTCAATTCTGTAAGGAGCATAAGTGACTTCCAAACATTGATTCACTACCCTCCTTATCTTCAATTTCACCATAACAAGGTGACTTTGCACACTCATTAGGAAATTCTGCCAATGCTTATTTCCAGTTTTTCCACATTACCAGACCGTCTCCTTTCCACCTTTTCCTCCACGACCTCATGCAAATGCCAATGAGTAAAAGTCACGCACTTTGCATTGCATTCGTGCAATGGCATACTACAAAAAGCGCACACTGTCACCCAATCGACCTTCACACCTGTGTCTTTCGCTCTATCTAAATGCGCAATGGTGTCTGGTGAGAAAGAACTCTATCCTCAGGGATATCGAACTCCATGCAATTCAACCATAATACAACGTCACACACGCTATTGCAACCCTGGGCACACATTGCATGCGAGCAATAGCAGCCTCGACTGCTTCTCCATCAAGTGCCTATCATGGACATCGATGCACCAATGACATGGTCATCGCTCCACTTTTGCATCCCATCGCTGTTTACATAGACAGACAGCAGATGATTCCCTTTTGGAATGGACTATCCTACAGAAGTGCACAATTGACAAACAAATACAACCTTCTTAGGAACTGTCCCCCACTGTTACCGTATTGAGCAAAAAAAAAAAAAATACAATACACAGAAATAATGCACACTTCTGCTCAATACGTCAGCTGGGGACTCCCATACAGCATGGCTAATTCAGCTGCTTATCTACATGAAAAGAGCAAGTTTGCTTACCGTAAACGGAGTTTTCCGTAGATAGCAGATGACTTAGCTATGCTGACCCACCCGCCTCCCCGGACAGTTCTAGCATACCTACCTTGCTTTGATACTGACTGAGGAGCCTGAGGTAATCCTGTCAGGATAGAGGAGGGAGGGAGTACCTAACTAAAAAGACTTTGCTAGTCTTAGAGAGCTCCACCACCTAGTGGCACAGAGGACGTACCCATACAGCATGGCTAATTCAGCTGCTATGTACGGAAAACACCGTTTACGGTAAGCAAACTTGCTCTTATGTCTCTTCTATGCCAACTATTATTGGAATTCATCTGGATGCCACACAGAATGTAGCATGCTATTAGGGGTTAGTTCCAATGCTGTTCTGAGATAGCATTACTTAGTGTTAAATAGGCTTCATTAGAGAGCAGCAGTCCTAAGTGGTCATTACTAGGAAAAGATGTTACAAGCCTTTCTGCTATGGCTGTAAAAGGTGGGCTTGGAAAAGAAAGCAAGGGCGATCGCTGGGTTAGGTATTCGAAGTGCTGGAGGCAGAAAGATAGCCAGCCTCTGTCCCCTTACTTGTGCATAAACATAGAAACATAGAAATGACGGCAGAAGACCGAATGGCCCATCCAGTCTGCCCAGCAAGCTTCACACATTTTTTCTCTCATACTTATCTGTTTCTCTTAGCTCTTTGTTCTATTCCCCTTCCACCCCCACCATTAATGTAGAGAGCAGTGATGGAGCTGCATCCAAGTGAAATATCTAGCTTGATTAGTTAGGGGTAGTAGGGGTAGTAACCGCCGCGATAACCATGCTTATTTGTTTTACCTAGACTATGTTGTACAGCCCTTGTTGGTTGTTTTTTCTTCTCCCCTGCCGTTGAAGCAGGGAGCTATGCTGGATATGTGTGAAGTATCAGTTTTTTTCTCCCCTGTCGTTGAAGCAGAGAGCCATGCTGGATATGCATTGAAAGTGAAGTGAAGTATCAGGCACATTTGGTTTGGGGTAGTAACCGCCGTAACAAGCCAGCTACTCCTCGCTTTGTGGTTGCGAATCCTTTTTTTTCTTCACCCCTGTCGTTGAAGCTATGCAGGATATGCGTGAAGCATCAGTTGTTTTTTTGTTTTTGTTTTTTCCCCTGCTGTTGAAGCAGAGAGCTATGCTGGAAATGCGTGATGTATCAGTCATTCTCCCATGCCGTTGAAGCAGAGAGCCATGCTGGATATGCATGGAAAGTGAAGTATCAGGCACATTTGGTTTGGGGTAGTAACCGCCGTAACAAGCCAGCTACTCCCCGCTTTGTGAGTGCGAACCCTTTTTCTTCTCCCTTGCCGTTGAAGCAGAGAGCTCTGCTGGATGTGTGAAGTATCAGTTATTCTTCTCCCCTGTTGTTGAAGCAGAGAGCTATGCTGTATATGCATTGAAACAACCCAATGGGAGTACCGATGATCTTTCATGGGAATAGACCGTCCATAAATTGTAGCCATTCCCCATAATAGGTTATATTAATCCCATATGGCAAGAAACAAACACTGACTGCTCAAAGCAAACCAGAGTGCAAACGAAACGGAGACCTAGTGCACCTGTGAGGACTGCAGGCTGCTTGGCATTTGGTTAAAGCAGTTGTATGTTGTGACTGCAGGGTGGTAAACCATCTTCAGAAACAAAGAGCCTAGTGAAGCAGCTGGAGTCTCGAGGCCTTGATGTAGTAACACATGCTCTCAAAATGGGCACTTATTCTGAGCATGCAGCCACATTCCCTAGGTGCCCACTGCAGTATTTAAATGAGAGGGAAATCTACAGCACTCAAAGGGAGTGTATTGCATCGGGCACCCAATACAGCAATGGACGCTCAGTAGGAGTCTCCGTTTTGATAAGGCCTTTTTTTTTTTTTTAATTTTGCTGAGGTGCTGAAGTTTTATATCAGGCTCCCATTGCTATGAGCCTCTAAATCCTGTGGCCATAAAAGCACTTTTTAAAAACTATAACTTTTTCAAAACCAAAATACAACAGAAGTGCAATGACACAGTAACTTGACAAAGGCCTATGCAATATAACACAGCATTACATTATAGATCAGACAGAAAAGCATTTTTTATTGCATCAATATAGATATATTTTTCTTCGCTGCAAGCAGTACATTTGAGTCAGGATGATATTAAGGAGGAGGACACATTGCAACAATGAGGATCATATTAATGTTTCTCATGAGCCCTTGACTAAGTTTCAATTCCACGGCCAGAGCTGGAGTTAAATTCCCTGCCTTAAAGAGTGTGCGTGGCTATGCTTTCCTCCATTGAGCAGTAATAGCTAATCTCCTCATCTGCATGGCACATACAGGTGATGGGCGCGATCGGGTATACCTTTGCTAAGGCATGTGTTTTGGATGTTCTAATCTTACTGCATCAAGCGCTAGGCTTCTGTGTCCAACCACAGGCAAACCCATGTACTAGGCTGGGTGCATGTTATTGCACCAGCCTGTCAGTCTTTAAACTAGTGTCTTAACGCATATGAGACAGCTAGTGTCCATGTTGGCATGGTAGAAAATTGTAGTTTGCATCTTTATGTCTTTATCTATTAGTGAAGAATATGGATATCAGTGCGTAGGAGTAGAAAAATACATTAACATAAGACCTAATCCATCATGTGTGTCACTATGGTATCTGACTCCAAAGCGTGAGGCCTAACCCGGAGTTACTCTTGGCATAAGAAATGTCCTTCTGGATTCTTAAATTGGAGACTTCCTAGTGTGTAGACAGATGGTCTCAGGACCAGTGGTTTATGCTTCCCTGCCAGCAGATGGAGCAAGCTGATTCCAGTATTTATAACCCTGCAGTGACCCCAGCCTGCCAGTATTCTCTGTCTCCAGCAGATAATGGACATGCATCTCCCTATGGGGATTGCTTTGAGCTTTTTGGAAGGAGAAATTTGAAATTCTAAATTGAGGAAAAGAAAGCCCTGCTCTCCTGCGGTGATACCTAAAGGACCCTCCCCCAGTTGAGAATTCCTGAGGTGATTTCCATGGTCCCTCAGAGGTGTGCCTTGGTCCGGTAACTGGGTTTCCCGGCGTGGACTTAGCTGCTAGTTCAGCTGAAAGGCAGTGGGTGCAGGAGGCCGAGCAATTACTCTCTCCCCCCGCAGCCAGAGACCATCTCTGTACTCAGCTGGTAAGCGCTGAGCTCAGGTAAGGTTTACAAAACAACAAAAAAAAAAAGGTTTACCTTTGAATTAGAGATGGTTAAAGGGGTTTCAGGACTTTCTCCGTGCTCGGCACGCCATACCAACGTTTGTTCCTACTTCCGTTAGGGTTGGGGAACTGAGCAGCCTGGCGGGTTGAGTGGCCTCCAGTGGGCTAGGCTCCACACCTAGGCTTTTTTTCTTGCATGCCGCATGGTAGGCTGTGGTAGTGTTTTTTGCATGTTCCTGTGTGTTCTCTGCTGCTCTCAAGAGGCCGTCGGTGTGCGCGGTGCATGCTATGTTTTTGAGTGCACTTTTTATGTGCACAAATTTTATTTTATTTTATTTATTTATTTATTTAAAGTTTTTTATATACCGACATTCATCCAGGATATCACATCGGTTTACAGTGTAACACAAACAAACGCCAGGCATGGCGCTTTACATTGAACAAATAAAACAAGTTAACAAATGAATAAATGAGGGTGTGAATAACAAGGGGAAATTTGCATTAAATAATCAACGAAATTTTACACTTCACATGCTTAGCTTGGCACACAAATTGTGCGTGTACCTTGCCACTCTTTCTTAAAGGCGCTTATTTGAGCGTGAGCCGTTCAGACACATGTTTACCACCGCAATGGCACTGGTAAGCAAGAAGCCTAAGCATCTTCCTTGTGTTTCCTAGGGCTTCTCAGCTTGACCTGGCTTCTAACCTGTGAGTTGTCTTCCTTGGATTTTGCTAAGCCCGTTTCCTCCCATTCTGATGATGGGTTGGTCACGGCCTTGACTGGAGGGACTCCAGACCTTGCTTCTCCCTTGCCTGGTGCCTCTTCAGTTCTGTGGGACCAGCTCCAGTTCCTTCTGGCCTTAGTCTGGACCCGGCTGCTTTTTCTTGGGTGTTTTTTCAAGGCTTACAAGCCTTTCTTCAGCTGCAGTCCTCCGCTTCCCCCCCATTTCTGTCTGGTCGGACCTTCAGCTTGTGGTTCCTCCCTCTTCCAGTCCTATGCTTAAGCGCCCGGGCTTGCCTCTGCTCCCTGCAGGTGTTCCCGACAGGAATCCAGATGGCACTGATGATGAGGTTGATCCTGATTCCCTGGAAGATGGGGAGATTCTTCCAGGGCTGGAACTGTATCAAACCATGTTGTGGTTCATTCATAGAAATGAACTACCAGCCCTGATTTCCAAGACCTTGAAACAGCTGGGTGTTCCTAGTTCAGATGCTATGTCAGAACGGAGGAAGAATCCCATTTTGATTTCCTTGTTTTTTTCCCTGTGATTGATGCCATTTAGGAATTGATTGATCTGGAATGGGATGCCCCAGAGGCAAATTTTAAAAGGGGGTCGGACATTGGAAGGCCTGTATCCTCTGGGTCTGGCTATGAGAGCGTTTGCAATTTCCCCAAAGTGGATGCTCTGGTATGTGCCGTCTCTAAGTGGACGACTATCCCCGTAGAGAGAGGAGTGACCTTGAAGGATGTATATGATAGAAGGATTGAGGCTATTCTTAACAAGCCTTTGAGGCGGTGGCGATGACTTTACAGATTGCCTCCTGTTGCGCCCTAGTAGCACGATCTTGTCTGATTCTCTCTCAGGAGGTTGATGTGACTAGAGGGAATTCCAGAGTGGTCATGGAGCCTGCTGCTGCCTTTTTAGCAGATGCAGGCTGTGCTTTGGTCCATACCTTTTATTTTCTCATGATTATCGCTCAGTGCTTCAAGCACTGATTCTGTCTGGTCTAGACTATTGTAACGGCTTATATTTGGGATTGCCTGATTCTACTATTAGGCCTTTACAATTGATACTGAACTCGGCAGCTAGACTTCTTACCGGTACTCCATTAAAACATCACATCTCACCTATTCTGCACAAATTACACTGGCTTCCAGTTAAATATAGAATTCGTTATAAAATCATCATGTTAATCCATTCTCTGTTGAACAATAGTGACTCCACTTGGATGTGTTTCACCTTACATATCTATAAACCACAGAGAGAACTAAGATCTACAGGAAAACATTTATTGGAAATTCCCTCAGTGAAGAATGCGGCATTGAGTATAACAAGAAATAGAGCTTTCTCGGTTGCTGGCCCCATTCTGTGGAATGCATTGCCTGACTCGCTTAGGCTAATAAGCAGCCGGAAGGAATTTAAGAAGGCTTTAAAAACCTATTTCTTTCAAGAGGCTTTTAAAGATTTAGAAACATCTTAGCTAAGTAAATAAGACTAAATAAGTTTGTATTATATTATATTACTTTACTTATTCTTACTTTAAAATTTTTTAATGTAATTGGCCATTCTCTGTTTAGTCATCATTATTTTTATTGATTACCTAAAATGTTGTATTTTTATTCATACCTATTTTACTGTTTTAAGTTTTATTTAGTATTAATTTTTAACCTTTTAACTGTTAAGGTTATTTACTGCTGTAAACCGTTTTGGTCAGTAAGCCTTACTGGAAAACGGTATATAAATTTGTTTAAATAAATAAATAATAAATAAATACCTCGGCTAAAGGAGTGGCTTCGGTGATAGCAGCCAGATATCAACTCTGGTTGTGAAATTGATCAGCTGACGCAGCCTCCAAAGCTAATTTTACCAAGATGTCCTTTAAAGGCTCACTCTTGTTTGGGAGCAAGTTGGAGAAACTGGCCAGTAAGTGGGGCAAGTTTCCGGTTCCTCGGTTGCCGGAGGATAAGAAGCAGTTACAGCGCCCCTTTGGTATGAGGGGTCGTCGCCGGGGTTTCAGGCAGTTTTATTCCTACAGAGGGTTGATGTTTCAGCGGACTTGGCCTTTCAGTAGATCTTGGTCCTTTCATCCCCGACAACCCAAGAGAGGAGCGGGCTCAGGTGATGGACTTCCCGAGCTTCCCAATGAAAGCTTGCTGACCCACCTTCCGGAACAAGAGAGAGGGGGACGTTCCCCTCTCTTTTATCGTAGGTGGGTCCTGGAGGTGATAAGAGAAGGATAGGCACTGGAATTTCGCAGTATTCCTCGGGATGTGTTCATGGTGTCCCCCTGCCACTCCCTGCAGAAGAAGCAGGCAGTTGAGTTCATGCTACAAAGGCTCCTCAGGTTGAGGGTTGTGGTTCCGGTGCTCATGTCTCAAGTAAGTATAGGGAGATATTCCATTTATTTTGTTGCGCCCAAGAAGGAGGGCTCCTTTTGTCCCATCCTGGATCTCAAGAGGGTAAACCATCATTTGAAAGTGATTCATTTTCGCATGGAAACTTTATGTTCTGTGATAATGGCGGTGAAGTTGGAGGAAATTTCTGACATCACTGGATCTGTCAAAGGCTTACCTGCATATTCCCATCTGATTGGAACACCAACGCTTTCTACGCCATTATCAGTTTCGGGTAGCCACTGCTTCCAGAACGTTTTCTAAGGTTATTGTGGTAGTAGCAGTGGCTTTGCGAAAAGAAGGGATCCCGGTGCACCTGTATTTGGAAATCTCACTGATTTGAGCCAAGTCTCAGGAAGAGAGCTGCCTGGTGACACACAAGGTGATCTTATTGCAGGAGCTCGGTTGGGTGGTGAACCTGACCAAGAGCAATCTTCAGCCATCCCAGTCATCGGAGTATCTGGGGGTCTGGTTCGACATGGGGCAGGACAGAGTTTTCCTACCGGAAGTTTGGATCCAGAAATTGATGTCTCAAGCACGTCAGTTGGTGAATACCATACGCCCGACGGTGTAGACCCACCTACAGGTGCTCAGCTTGAGAGTGGCTATCCTGGAGGTGGTGCTGTAGGCAAGGGCTCATAAGTGTCTTCTTCAGCATGCTCTGCTGTCTTGTTGGAACCTACAGTTAAGCGGTTCGGCTCCACTTGCCAATGGAAATCTGCTTCTGCCTCTAGTGGTGGGTGTAGGAGGATCATCTGAGAAAGGGAGTTCCCTTGTCCTCTTTGACCTGGTAGGTAGTCACAACAGATGTGAGTCTCCACGGTTAGGGGGCTCACTGTCTGGATTTAATGGCCCAAGAGTTTTGGAATGCCGAAGAGTCCCATTGGAACATCAATCACCTGGAAGCCTGGGCGGTGCAGCTGGCATGCTTGCAGTTCAGCCACAGGCTGAGGGATCAAGCGGTTTGCACGATGTTGGACAACATGACGATGGTGCCCTATATCAATCGCCAGGGAGGAACTAAGAGCCAGCAAGTGTTACAGGAAATAGACCAGCTTATGGAATGGGTGGAAGTTCATCTGCAGATGATCTCTGCCTCTCACATTGCAGGAAAAGACATCGTAAGAGTAGACTTTTTCAGCAGGGAGAGTCTGGACCCAGGAGAGTGGGTATTGTCAGTCAAGGTGTTTCAGCTGATTGTGGATCGCTGGGGCCTTCCATTCCTAGACCTGCTGGCGACTTCTCGCAATGCAAAGGTTCCTCAATTCTACAGTCGAAGGAGAGATCCGTGGTCTCTGGGAATAGACCCTCTCGTACAGGTCTGGCCGGAAGACAGATTGCTTTATGCCTTTCCTCCGTGGCCCTTGCTGGGCAGGATAATTTGCAAGATTGAAGGCCACAGTGGGCTAGTACTCCTAGTGGCACCAGACTGGCCAAGGCGTCTATGGTATGCAGATCTGCGAAGACTCCTGGTGGAGACCCCCTTCGTCTTCCGTCGCACAAGAATTTGTTACAGCAGGGACCAGTTCTTCACGAGGGTCCGACTTGTTTCTGTCTTACGGTTTGGCCCTTGAGAGGGCTCGCTTGTTAAAGCGTGGATATTCCTCTGCAGTGATTACCACCTTATTCCACGCTTGCAGGTTCTCCACTTCCTTGGCTTATGTGCGGGTTTGGAGAGTTTTTAAGGTCTGGTGTATGCAGCGGGGTGTTCTTCCTTGTTCAGTTAAGATCCCACTCATTCTGGATTTTTTGCAGGATGGGTTTAATAACGGCTTGGCCCTTAATTCCTTGAAGGTGCAGGTTGTAGCTTTTGCCTGTTTCAGAGGCCCGGTGAATGTTTTTTTCATGTCTCATCCTGATGTGGCCCGTGTTTTGAAGAGTGTGAAGCATCTTAGGCCTCCCTTGAGGTTACCAGTTCCATTCTGGAGTCTTAACTTGGTGCTGGATTTTTTGGCGGGCCCTACATTCTGACCGCTGCGTAGTCTTTCCTTGCAGTTGTTTACCTTGAAGACTCTGTTCCTGGTGGCTATTTTTTCAGCATGTCGAATTTCTGAGCTGAAGACCTTGTCTTGCCGGGAGCCATTCCTTTGGGTGATTCCGGGGCATTACAGCTGCATATTGTTCCATCCTTTTTGCCCAAGGCATTCTCAGACTTTCATTTGAATCAGTCCGTTTCCTTGCCATCCCTGGATAAGGTCAGGGATGTGGAGGAGTATCACCTCTTGCGCTCCTTGGATATCAAGCAACTTCTCGTGCAGTATCTGGAAGTTTCTGAACCTTTTCAAAAGATGGATCACCTTTGTTCTCCATGGTGGGAGTAAGCAGTGCGCTCTGGCTTAGTGGGCTACCTTAGCTCGTTAGGTTAATGAGACAGAAACAGCCACTAATGTGGATGTCAAAAAGCCGTTGCTTACTCAGGTTAGGGCTCATGCCACTAGGGCTCAGGCACTGTCATGGGTGGAGATTAGGTCGTTGTCTCCCATCAATATGTCGAGCTGCGACGTGGTTCTCCTTACACACTTTTTCCAGGTTTTATCGTCTGGACGTGCAGGCCCGGGAGGATGTAGCCTTTGCACATATGGTGTGCAAAGCAGCCTCCCACCCTGTTGGGGAGTAGCTTTGGTACATCCCACTGGTCCTGAGTCCATCTGTCTACATGCTAGGAAATGGAGAAATTACTTACCTGATAATTTAGTTTTCCTTAGTGTAGACAGATGGACTCAGCTTCCCTGCCGCATGAGTGTGTCAATAGTTCTCTAGTGGGGCTCTGGATCCCAAGGGATTACGGGTAAGTGTTCATCCAGTCCCTAGCTTGGGGTACCTACTATCTAGAATATTATGCGAGTTCAGTGTTTGTGGTTGGTTGAGTACAGTTCTGGTTACCTGTTTTTAATCAAGTTTTTTGCTAGTCTGTCCACAGTTGCTTTTGAACAGAATACTGGCAGGCTGGGGTCACTGCAGGGTTATATATATACTGTGACATCAGCTTGCTCCGTCTCCACCTGCTGGCAGGGGAGCATAAACCTACTGGTCCTGAGTCCATCTGTCTACACTAAGGCAAACAAAATTATCTGGTAAGTAATTTCTCCATTGTTTTCCCAGCACTATAATCTTGCTGGAGTATAGCAACCCTTGCCTCATGATTAAGCAGTTTCACTTTCTGCTGGATAACATATAACTCTTCCTTTTCACTCCTGGACTGATCTTGAATTTGACAAACTGAATTTAAGGGATATGAACATACCTGGGAACTCTCTGGATTTAGCTTGGAGACTGGAAATTTAGATAAATTACTGTGTCTCTGGCAGGACCATAAAAGCTCTTGTTAGTGCAGGGTTGCTATTTCTTACTTTGTCATAACACTCTGTTTCCTCTTGGTAAAGTTTTGACCCACATCATGGTGAAGCAGGACATACATGATAATTTTAGCAACAGCACCTGAGGTGAAGAAACTAAGGGACTAGGCAGGCAGTGTCGGTGACCTGGAGAACCTGCTTTGGAAGTGCTCTAGCAGTCACAGAGCATGAACCAGAAGATGGCAGAGTGTGGAGAGAGAGAGAGAACAAGCACTGTAAGAGGGAAGTATATTATATATATCTACCCCTGTAAGGGGACACGTTTAACTCGGGGAGGCTTGGGCAGGGGGCAGTGTTATATTAGCCTGCCTAGGGCGCTACACACCTTGTACCGGCCCTGTGCACGAGGATTGCAGGGGCCCGTGGTAAAGAATGCCTGTTGTTTGTTGGGGGAAGAGAGCAAGTGTGATGCTATACTTCTTTTCCTCCCCTGCCCCCCTCCAATCATCTTGTGAAATCTCAGGGTGTGCAGAACTCAAAAAGTTCCCAGGTATAGATATGAGGCAGCTATTCCTTAAATTTCAGGTTTTACCCTATAGCAGAGTCAAAATCAGACATTAAAGAAATCCACAAGTGACATACTTGGGTATTTCAACACAGACAATCTTTTTGGCTTCTTGTGACAAATGGAGGGGCTGATCTGAGGATGGTCCATTCTGGGCCTTTGAGCTGAGACTGAGAACCTCTATAGTACTAGGATGCTTTATCAGCCAGGGGCGGCTCAAGGCAATCTGTCACCTGAGGCAAGGGACGAGATGGTGCCTGCCTCTTGCCTCCCTCTTCAGCCACTGCCAGCCTGGCCAGCCCATAGCAGCATCCTGCTTGTCTTCAGCCACCACTGGTCTGGCCTCTGGCGGTGGTGAGCCTATAGCTGCATCCCACCTGTCTTCAGTTGCCACTAGCCTGGCCTCTGGCAGGGTCCCTCAGCTGCTGTAGGGGCAGGCAGTGTGAGGAGGACACCACGGTGCAATCTGAAAGAAGCATTTTTTGCCGCCTCACCCTTCCTCATTATAGAACCACCCGTTATCAGTTGACCTGAATCAGGATACCGTCATATTACAACCTTCCCAAAGCAAGAACATAAGAGGTATTTAAGTCGATTGTGTACTGTGCACCATCTTCATTTCATAAATATAAAACAAACTTTACATCGATTTCAAGCCACTAAAAAATGTTCTAAATAATACCGAGGAGTAGAAATCTCAGTTTATTGCAAAAGTTGTTAGGGGCAGAAGGAAGCTCTTTAGCACAATGCACATGTTAAGGAGGGCATTAGCAATAAAGTTAAGAAATTGAGAAAATCCTCTGGTGTGAGGTTCATTCCTATCTTGATGGGATGAAGAGTGGGTGGCTCACGGGAATGACGGCTACTACCTGGAGATAATACCCTTATTCAATAAACATACACACACTTAATGCAACTCCAACATTGCTCTAAGCTTCAACGGCAAGAGGAAATGTGGAAAAAAGGATTTGCTTTCACAAAAAAGTGGGGAGTAGCTTGCTTGTTACGGCAGTTACTACCCCAAACCAAATAAGCCTGATACTTCACTTTCAATGCATATCCAGCATAGCTCTCTGTTTCAACGGCAGGGGAGAAAGACTGATACCTCACGCATATCCAGCATAGCTCTCTGCTTCAACGGCAGGGGAGAAAGACTGATACTTCAGGCATATCCAGCATAGCTCACTGCTTCAACGGCAGGGGAGAAAGACTGATACTTCACGCATATCCAGCATAACTCTCTGCTTCAACGGCAAGGGGAATGAAGAAAAGAGGATCTATATATAGACAACAACAAACAAGGCCTGAATTACATAGTCTGGGTAGACAAATAAGCATGGGTGTAGCTTGCTTATTGAGGCAGTTACTACCCCTAACTAATTAACAGGTCGATACATTAACGTGCGGTTAAAGATTCCCCGTCTGTAACGTGCTGGGAGCGTACAATACAGACGAGTAAGGCGATCCAGCGATACAGTCTCCAGTTTCACGCGTCCTTAGCGCTTCGTAAAATAGACACATAACCCTTTCCGCACGCAGCATGTATATGATGTATAAATGAACGAATTAGCTGTATAATGAAGGAATTAGCTATTCCCCTCCGATACTGTAACGGGCGCTGATATTATCTCCTTAGTAACCTGCTGTTTTGCCGCGGCCTTAACGTGTTAGTTTACCGCCTCCCCCTAGTAGGTGTTAGGACTGTGAGTCTAGTAACAAATCCATCGACACCGCTTAAGATACTCAAAAACAATAAAACACAATAAAAAAAAAAGCGATACAGAGATGATCGAGAAAATGTAATGCTGTGGGACACATAAAACCTGTCAGAAAAAAAAATAAAAATTTTTAAATACCTGTCGGAGGGCCGCGTGGGTCCAGGTGGCCGGCAGCGGGAGCCGGGTGGTCGCGTGTTAAATCTAGGCCAGGTCGCACAGACGCGCATTCATCCAGGCGGAGGAGCCAGCGATGAAAGCAGCCGGCTCCTCCGCCTGGATGAATGAATTCATTCACTGCCGGGGCCTCGTCGCCGGCTCCTCCGCCTGGATGAATGCGCGTCTGTGCGACCCGGCCTAGATTTAACACGCGACCACCCGCCCCCCGGCTCCCGCTGCCGGCCGTCTGAAACTAACGCGCGTCCACCCGCCCCCGCCGCCACCTGGAACAGGCACCCACCTGCCCGCGGCCTAACACGCGACCACCCGCCCCCCGGATCCCGCCGGCCGCCTGGACCCACGCGGCCCTCCGACAGGTATTTAAAAATTTTGTTTTTTACACTTCCTGGTGCCTGTCATTTCAAATGTCATTTGAAATGACAGGTACCAGCGCACCCAGGTTACTGTATAGGCGCTGTATTAAGCGCCTATACAGTAAAATGGGTTGCGCGGGCATAACCCTTCCTAACGCTTCACAGCCGCGGCATGCATTTGCATGCAATTAGAAGAGAGTATCAGGCGCTAGGTCAAGAGAACTGTGCGTGCGGGGAGGAAGGGTGCGCCTGACACTGCCGCACTGTTTCTACCGCGGCCTTACAGTATCGAGCCGTAAGCTAGATATTTCACTTAGATGCAATTCCAACACTGCTCTCTACATTAATGGTGGGAGTGGAAGGGAAATAGAACCAAAAGGTTACTAAGACCCAAGAGTAACAGATAAGTATGAGAAAAAAAAAGTGCGAAACTTGCTGGGCAGACTGGATGGGCCGTTTGGTCTTCTTCTGCCGTCGTTTCTATGGGTGCAGGCCTAACTCATTTGTAGACACTTCTCTATGAATCAATAAAGTGCCTCTCTGTACTGAAGCTGGAAGCAACCAATCTCAACAACAGCAGCTGCAGCAGACGAGGAAGCCGGCAACTAACAAAGAAATGCGATGAGTCGCGCGGCCGCTCTCGCGCGCGCCACCGAATCATCACGTGACCGCCTGGGACTATGTTCTTGCGCTTCGCCCCGGCGGACGGATGCGGCGCTTGCGCCAAACCCTTTTCTATCTCTAGTCTGGCGTAGGGGTGATGCGGTCGGCGGAGAGGGGAGGTTCTGAGTACGGGCAGGAGCGCGGTAGCGCGCTGAGGCGGGAGGTGGAGAGGCGGCGAACGTAGGAAGGAGCGAGCCAGCCAGGGTGGTGGAGGTGTCGGGGGGTGAGAGACGGGCGGCGGGGGAGAGCGAGCGAGAGAGGCGGCCTGAAGGCGAGGAAGGGATGGAGCGGAAGAGGTGGGAGTGCTCAGCTCTCCCCCAGGGCTGGAAAAGGGAAGAAGTGACCAGAAAGTCGGGTCTGTCCGCTGGCAAGAGTGATGTCTATTACTATAGGTGAATGTGCCATTGTACGGAGCATCATATGGCGGCGGCGGGGGAGGGCCGCCGCGAGCCACCGACGCCGAGGACACTCTCCCTCCACCGTACGCACGCTTGCGGCTCGCAGTCCGGGGGCGTGGGAGGCAGCACGAGCCGCCGGCGCCCACGAGGGTTCATTTATTCGCCCCAGGGAGGGGAGAACTTGCCGTTAGCTTTTATCACACCTCCCAGCCGTTTCTCACCGCGCGCATGGGGGAGGGGTAGCCTTTGTATGGTGTCATTGTCCTGTACCTGCCATCTTCATCACCCTCCCTCCCACGTCTCAGTTTTTGGGTGAGGGGAGGGCTGCTGGGCAAACTTGCGGGTCAGACTTACGTTTATGCTAGTGGGGGTGGGGGCTGCTTAGGGGGAGGGGACTTGCTTTATAAGAAGTCGGTCCGATCTCTCTCTCTCAGTACTAAAGGACATCGCCCCCTTCCAGGCCTGGTGTTCATGAAGGGTGTGTGCCCACGAACCAGTTTTCCCTAATATATATGCATAAAGAGCTTGGCAGAAAGAGAGGGAGATCGGACTGAAGGACGATTTAATCAAAAACATTGCAGAGGGCTTTTTAGTTTGGGCTCAAAGTTGAACTTATTTTGGGGGAGGACGGGCTGTTTGTTTATATTCTTTCTATAGATTATGAAAATCGGGTATTAGGAAATTATGCAAAGAAATGGGGTAGTCTGTAAACCGTAATTGCAAATGTTTAGATATCTGTAAATTGCTTAAAATATGTATATTTTTTTGTTATTGAATACTTTTTTTTTCTATCTCCCCACCCCCATCTTTGTTTGCCTGGTACACAGAGAGTCAGGGCATAAAAGCAGGTAAAACAATAGCTTTACACACATTTTAGTTTATATATAATTTTGTGTTTATTTTTCTTTCTAAAATTGCTTTCTTTTCAGTTGTGATAGTATGAGAATAATCATATGGGATCATTAATTGTTAGAATAATATAGATAGACAATATCTCTTCTTACTAAGCAGCATTTTATTTAGGGAAAGATTCATGGATTGTTAGTTGAAATGCATACAATTTGTTCCCCTCATTACATTTAATTCATATTGGGATGCTCAAGATAAGTCGTCTTGTTAGATTTGGTGATCATCAGTTTGAAACCTGATCAGAAACTGTAATATACTAATATTTTCATATTTGCTGTTATTTAGGTGTCTCAAAATTTGAATCAGTTAGTATGCTTATAATTGCAAATATTCCTACGTCAATTCTTCCTCTTAAGGAAATTGTGGTCTTGCACCAAAAAGACTGCAGCACTGATTAATGATCTCCTTTGAATACAAGCAATGGCATCAAAACATATCTATAAAGATTAGTAATTTGACAACGAACTGTTTCCTTTTGTATTTTTAAGTATTTTATTATGATGTCGCTCTTTTTCCTGATTTCTTAGTCTAATTACCATTTACAGTTTCTTCTTTATCTCAATAGACCCAATTAAACCCTCTGGACATAAAATTTCTAAGCATGTGTGTTCAGAGTTACAGTAAATGACTGCATATAAAGAGGTGTAAAGAGCACTAGAAAGCCAACTGGTGCATCAGGGGAGGAAATTAAAAGCACTGAAATATACTTACAAATTTGTCACTCTCACCTAAGCCTATTGGTGAGCATAACTTTATTAAATGTGGAACTTTGGCCACCAATGTCTAAATTTCTCTGTGTATGCCCAGTTGAAGCATTTGGATAAGTGAATTCATTAATTTTAGAACAAGTTGGCTTTTATGTGAGGAATAGCTGACTGCTAACATTATACAAATGTTCCTCCTTTCTGAGCTGATTAGCTTCAGAAAAATAGTGGGCTTGACTTCAGACAAATTTCACTTTTTAAATTTTTTATCTGATTGATTGAGAGAGAGAAGAGCTTGGGGTAGTGGGAGGTAAACTCATTCCTGGCTATCAGCTATCCCATGGGCCTGATATTTTTTTTCTCTCTCAATCTGTTTATTGAGAAATTTTTGTTGGGCTTTTAGATAACTGGTCTCCATCCAGTAAAAGTTGCTGCATTGTCCCTTTTTAGTATCATCCTTGTTCACTTCTCTAAGTTTAGAGGATAGTGGGTTGACTAAATTATTCAGTTGTCTCTTATGCTATCCTTTACAGTCCTTGATTGACACATTTGGTCAAATCAGAAATTGGGCATTTTGTTATTACCATTGATAAAGGTGCAAAATATTTAAATCACAAGTGATGACATTTTTCACATATGAGGAATATTCCGAGTTCTGAAATGCACCAAAATTCCTCCAGATTATTGATAAGGGGAACTTTTTCTGTTAAAAATGTTAACTTGCTTTGTTCATGTCATAGTCTTCCCCTTTCACCTCCATCTCCACCAAGTTATAAAAAGAAGTCCATAAATAAATTGGGTGTAGCTTCAGGACCTTTCAAACTGATTTTCTCTGGATTGAGTCCTTATCTCAGGGAGGCAAGTCCCATCAAAGTACCCCCTTAATGGGAAAGGAAGAAAGAGAAACCTCATTTTGTGTCTGCCCTCTTCACCACCATGAGAACTTTATTAAAGTTTACATCCACAAATTTCATTTTTTTAGGAGTGAAATTAGCCCTTGATATCATTTCCATAAATGTTGCAATTTCCCTCTCTTCTCTGTCCACTTTCTGTGTTAGCCCCAGTGGGAAGAAATTCCGAAGCAAGCCTCAGCTGGCCCGCTATCTGGGCAGCTCGATGGACCTCAGCACTTTTGATTTTCGCACGGGGAAAATGCTAATGAGCAAGATAAACAAGAACAGGCAGAGGATGCGCTATGACTGTTCGAACCAAGCCAAAGTAAGAGGACTGTCCTTCAGCTCAGAGCCAAGTTTATTTTGCTGATGTATATACAGTGATCACTTACATTGCTAAGATGATCTTCTCAGAGGCAGATTTCAAAATCCATTTAGATGTTGGCTATAAGTTATTTGGTGGCTTATTCTCTGATCCTGGGGTCTTGATCAAGCTAGCTAAAGGTGGGTTGGGTCATTGTTCTGTTGGGGGGAAAGCCATAAGAATGTCTGAGGCACTCAGTAAGGGGCATGTGTACTCTTGAGTCAGTGCTGAACCACCATTGTATCTTGCAGTTCAAATGTACTGTGTTGCAGTTTAATCTTGCTAACACCAAAAATCCTTTTTGGGAGATATTTAATGCTGTGTTTCTGAACGTGCCCTATTACGTACTATACAGACCATTGCCTGTGTATATGTTCCCTTTGAAATTGAATCGATGTAAAGATGCATTCTTACCCAACCACAATATTGAGGATGTTCCTGCTTTCAAAATGCTGCATATCCAAGGTAGCCCTCAGTGCCGTCAGGTTCAGAGGAAAGAGGGTTGACTTAATTACTCCCATCTGTTACATTTTCCTTTATAGTCCTTGATGATCACATTTGGTCAAATCATCAGAAACTGGGCATTTTTTTACCACTGATAATATAGTGCAAAATATTTAATCTATTGAGTCTTAAAACTTGTGATATAGATAACCAAGTTATAAGATACTGGTAATCATTTTTTTAGGGTAATTTTATAACAGTCTGTGTATACTTTGTACATGTGGGATTTCAGCCCTGATTTTCACTGGCATGTGTAAGTGTACATTGAAAATTAATGGGACTGTGTATGCCTTAGCGTGGCATAGGTGAGTATATTTACAACTGCTAGAGAGCAGGTGTAAATGTGTACATAAACATTAATGTATGTACTTTTGAAAATCATGTGTGTATGTAAATGATTTTTCCACTCCAGCTCCACCCCTAAGAGTGCCTCTTTGCAGTATGCATAAGAATATGCATGACATCACTTCTGAACATACTTCTCTTTTTTTTTCAAAAAACTTTATAATATATTATAATGGAAATACAGATATTACACATTTTTACATAATTATCAAAGAATTTTTTTCATAGTTTCAACATCTGCATAATTTAGGTAATAATTTGTGAGCTAATAGTAAATAGCGGTTAATAAGAAATTCAGATCTCACCGTCCCTCATATCATTAACAATCAGAGGTGACAGTGGGCTGCTTACAATTTGCTACTAACCAGTCTCTGTGGTAATTGGGGTATGAGAGTCCGAAAACATTTAGAGCTGAGAAACTTCAAAAAAGGTATATTTATAATTTGAATAATTAATCTTGCATCTACAGGAGAACTTCAGAAGAAATCTAGCTCCAATAGCTTCAACATCTGGTCTTAATCTCAGAAAACTTTTTCTCCTAAGTTGCGTTATCCTTGCCAGGTCTGGATAAATCCTGATTTTTCTGGCCATGAAAGGATTCCAAATACTGCTTCAAAAATAACTGCAACACAGCATCACTGTCTGTTGTAAACACAAATGAAACACATAGTGTGGCCTTTGTCTTAATTTCAGTGTCTATTGATATTTCCAGAATCTCAGAGAGGTTAAGAGATCTTCCAGGTATCTCCTCTCCAGCTGAAATATCAACTAGATCTTTCTGGTAAATAATATACCTTAGAGAAAACTGGCAAAGTTTGCTGTTGCATCTTCAATATTTGTACTAAATACTGATTAAACATTTCTTTAGCCGAAATCAATTTAACTGTTGGGAAGATTCAAATATTTTATAGAATTTTCCATAAATTCTAACTTTTTTCATTCAGTAATTCAGATTTTACAAACTTTTGCTAAAACACCTCTATTATTTCCAATCGGCTTTCACACTTTTCCATACTTAATTTATTTGAAGCTACTGAATTTCCAAATTTGTAAAGTGTTG
The DNA here is from genome assembly GCF_901001135.1 of Rhinatrema bivittatum. Classification (NCBI taxonomy): domain Eukaryota; kingdom Metazoa; phylum Chordata; class Amphibia; order Gymnophiona; family Rhinatrematidae; genus Rhinatrema; species Rhinatrema bivittatum. Next base: position 231,673,538 of record NC_042622.1, read on the forward strand.
AACATTTGAAGTATTCTGAGATAAGTTAACTATAGAAACATAGAAATGATGGCAGAAGAAGACCAAACGGCCCATCCAGTCTGCCCAGCAAGTTTTGCACTTTTTTTTGTTTCTCATTCTTATCTGTTACTCTTGGTTCTTAGTAACCTTTTGATTCTATTTCCCTTTCACCCCCACCATTAATGTAGAGAGCAGTGTTGGAACTGCCTCTAAGTGAAATATCTAGCTTAATTAGTTAGGGGTAGTAACCACCGCAATAAGCAAGCTACACCCATGCTTATTTGTTTACCCAGACTAAATAATTCAGACCTTGTTGGTGGTTGTCTGTATATAGATCTACTTTTCTTCATTTCCCCTGCCATTGAAGCAGAGAGTTATGCTGAATATGCATTGAAAGTGAAGTACCTTTCTCCCCTGCTGTTGAAGCAGAGAGCTATGCTAGATATGTGTGAAGTATCAGTCTTTCTCCCCTGCCGTAGCTTTTTCTAATGATTTAATCGCAGTCCAGAGTGAGCCAAGCGTGATGGTCTCCACTCCTCGCACCTTCAGCTGTCAAACAAGGTCAATCAGAGCTCCCAGTCCCAACAAGGGATCTTTTAAGTCCTGTTATACTCACGTGTTGAGGCGGGGAGGGACTGCTAGGAGCTCCAGGGCTGAGTGATATTACTTCGGCCAGTAGAGCCGATTCCCGCTCTGCAGCAGCCCTCTCCTCCGGCTTTATACCCAGTGTCGGCATGAAGAAGGACGGAATCAGTGGCCGAGTTGTTGTGGGCTCTGGAGATGATGTTGGTATCTCCCTGACCCTAGCCTTTCTCTTTGTATGCGGCATGGTCTTAATTTAAGCAAGGAAATCTATATATCAGGTAAAGAATATATTAGATAACTCCTTGACGTTTACCTCTACAAACAACCCTGTTAGCTCAGCAATGGAGGCCTCAGAGGAGGGAGAGTAAACAAATAAACTTAGTTACATACCAGAGGTATAAAGTCTTTGTCCAGATTCCAAATACTTGAAATAGCCAACAAAGCCGCACGCCGGCAACGGCTGTGCGCTGCAGGGGGGACGATTTTAAGGACCTCCTTCCAGTCATTCCCCGATGACGTCAGTGTCCAGGGACTGGCGGCTGTAGCCCTGTCAGGGCTGGGAAAACACCTTCTCACCCCCCCGGATGGTCTTTGCTGCAAGTTAAAGGTAATATCCAGCCCTCTCTCTCTCCTTTGCCACCTTCTGAACATACTTCTATGCATACAACCACCAGCCTAATATTTAAAAAAGTCCATTTCTTAGCATCCAGTCGGATGAATCCAGAACAGGTGGGTTAATCTCCTGTACCAGCAGAAGGAGACAGAGCAAACTGACCTGACAGTTTATATACCCCTGCAGTGACAGCCTGCCAGTATTCTCCATTTCCAGCAGATGGACGTACATCTCCCTACTGGGGATTGTTTCATTTTGAACAAGGAGAATTAAGGATATTACATTTGCCCTGCTGTCCTCTCTCATTTGCCCAAATGGTCCCTCCCTCAATTGAGAATTGAGATGATTTCCATGGTCCCTCTGACTGCCTTGGTCTGGTGACTGGTTTTTCAGCTGGTGTGGACTTAGCTACTTAAGTGGTTGAAAGGCAGCGGGTGCAGCAAGCCGAGTGTGGCAGTGACGGCATATGTCCTCTCTCTTCCCCCCCCCCTCCCCCAAGCAGATGGAGACAGTCTATGTACTCAGCCAGGTAAGGCTGAACTCAGGTAAGTTTTAAAGATATAAAAACATTAAAAAAAAAAAAAAAAAGTATATTTACAGATGTGTAAGGTTTTTGTAGTGTAGGGCTTCTTCCTTTTTTCTGGTCTCTGTGCCCGGCACGCCATTCCAACATTCATCCTAATTCGTGGGAGGTCGAGGGACGTGGGCAGCCTGATGGGTTGAGCAACCTCTATAGGCTAGGCCCCGCTCTGAGGCTTTTTCGCTGCGTGGTAGGCTGCAACGGCATTTTGCACGCTTTCTTAGGCTGCCCTTTATAGGATTGTCTGCTCGGTGTGTGCATCTAGCTGTGTGTCCAGGTTATGCATCCAGTTTTTGGGCGCTTAGTCGGACCTTGTATTATGTGCGTCTGAGTTAAGCGGTGCCTTAAGAGGCCGCACGCTTACCTATGCGCACAAGTTGCATTGTGCGCTTAAAATTGTTTTACTCCTCTTATTTTTGGGATGCCTAGGCATTGGAACGCCTAGGTGTGAGATGCCTAATTTTTGGATGTATAGTATTTTTTGACGTACAAAAAAAATAAAATAAAGTTAGACTCACGCTTCCAGCCACCGCTTAAGCACACTGTTGTCCGTAATGGCGCCTAAGCATCTTTCTCTTTGCGCTGCCTGTCATATTCAGGAGTGCCTGCTAACTTGTGCCAGTGGTGTTTGGAGACTCGGGAATGGTCTTCCTCTGATTTCATTAAGCCTGGCTCTTCCCAGCTGGATATAGGCCTAGGTACAGATGGCTCAGGTGGGGCGCCTGATTTTGGATCTCCCCTAACTGGTTCCTCAGCAGGGGATGGTAGCTCAGTCTGTACACCTCAAGTACCTCCTGGATTGGAAGCCTGTCTTTGTGGGTAGACTTTTTCCAGGTATTGCAATCCTTTCTCCAGGCTCAATCTTCAGCCCTCTCTAATACTCGGAGTAGACTCGCAGGTAGGTCCCTTGCCAGGACCTTCTGTTAAGTGCCGGAGAACTGCTAGGGAGACAGCAGGACTTCTTGATGAAGGTCTGGATGGAACTGATGATGACGCCAATCTGGACTCCCTTGAAGATGGTGAAATTCCTCCAGGATTAGAACCGTATAGAACAATTTTACGTTTTTCTCATAAAAATGAGCTGCTAGCTCTGATTTCCCAGACCTTGAAAATGCTTAGAGTTCTAGAGCAGATGCTGTGACTGGGCCAAAGAAAAATCCTATTTTGTTTTTCTCCGTGAGGAAAGCTATTCAAGAATTGATCCTGAGTGGGGCGCCCCAGAGGCTAATTTCAAAGGGGGTCAGGTTTTGGAAGGCCTGTACACTTTGGGTCCAGTAGCAAGAAAGTGATAATGTTTTCCAAAGGTAGATGCACTTGTGTGGGTAGCCTCTGCATGGACCACTATTCCTGTGGAAGGAGGAGTGGCCTTGAAGGACTGAGACTATCCTTAAGCAAGCATTTAATGCAGTGGCAGTGACCTTGCAGATCGCTTCTTGTTGTTCACTGGTGGCTCAATCTAGTTTACTTCTCTCCCAGGAGATCAGTGACTCTGGGGTGAACTCCAGGGCAGTTATGGAGCCAGCTGCTGCTTTTTTTTTTTTTGGCAGATGCAGGCTGTAATTTGGTCTGCTCGTCAGCCAGAGGAGTGAATTCCATTATAGCGGCCAGGTGTCAGTTAATGGCTGAGAAATTGGTTGGCTAATGCAACCTCCAAGGCTAATCTTACCAGATTGCCCTTTAAAGGCTCACTTTTATTTGGGAGCAAGTTGGAAAAATTGGCCAGTAGGTGGGGTGAATCTCCAGTTCCTTGTTTGCTAGAGGATAAGCAGACCCCATGCTCCTTCAACATGAGGTCGTACTAGAGGATCCAGGCGTTTTTGTCCCTATAGAAGAACGACCCTTCAGAGTACGCAACCTTTTGGTAGGTCTCAGTCTCTTCATCCCTGACAACCAAAAAGGGGCGCAGGTTTGGGTAGTGGAACCTCCCGACCTCCATCATTGAAGGTTTGCCGACCCATCCTCGGGAACAGGAGATAAGGGGACGCTTCTCTCTTTTATCAGAAGTGGGTTGAGATCACACCGGATCAGTGGATCCTGAATGTGATAGGAGGATATTGTGTGTGGTGGCTGTATGGGGGTATATTTTATATTATGTCAGAACATTCTACACACAATCTAGTAAAGCAAAACTTGGATAATATATGGATAATAAATCAGCAAAGTATTATCAACATTGAATACAGTATCATAGTAAGCTGTACATAAAGCAATATTGGTAAATAGACAGAAATAAAGATAGAACATTAATGAAAGGGCAACAAAGAACACCTCCCTTATATCTTCCTTCTATATAACTCAGTGTTCTTGGAAACCTGGAAGCCTCAGGTCCAGGGACTCTGAAAAAGAACAACTCGCTCTCTGTTCCTTTCAGCTTATCCAACTAAAATAAGCAAATGCAATGCCTTATATATCCCTCTGCAAGTTAGGTGTTTCAATTTGTACTTTATCCAGGAAGGTATTTCAGTACTAGTCTTTTGATCTCCAAATTTGGTAAGCACCAAATGTCTTAACTCATCAGCTCATTGGTATCTGTACTAGTCTTTAGTATTTGATCTTCTCAGGTATCAAGATACCAAATGTCCTTAGTCTTTGATCTCCCCAGAGACACCAGATGTTCCCTGGTGCCATCCCAGCTCCTGTTGCCAGGATATCCCGGGAGCGATGTGATGACATGCCTTTATACAATCTTTGTACTTAAATTATATGCAATATATTGATCCACACTCATCAATCATTAGTCTGTTCTGATCCATAGCTCTATTCGCTGGACAAAGTCTTCTGGGGATCTAGCTAAGCTGCCTAAAATTTATCTTCGTACACTCCGCCCCATCTCTTTGGATCAGAACAGATCTGGATGATTATGTATATGAGTTCTCAGCTCTTGTTTTAAGTGGCTCTTCATGTATGGTAATGGGCATGAAATGAATAAATCTTTTCAATAGTACTTTTACAAATTATAATGAAAGCCACTGCAATGCAACATGCAAATCCTGTGAGGAAATAGATTAATAATTTTGTTCCCCATACTTTAATTTGTTCCCATAAAGATACATTTTTCATCACTCTGGTTCAAGTAATTAATCAGGGGACAGTTTGTAATTGAGTACAATCAGTAACTTCTACACAACTATGTGTTTTGAAGTGTATGGCAGAGGCCTCATGGTATTAACAACAAATCTTAATTAAATGATTTGTTTCTGTGATTAAAGATCCAACCTTATTGTTCAGTTCCTATACATCATGTCTCAAAAATGTGTGTACCAAACTAAAATGTATTCATAAAACTTAATATTCATTTTATTACTAATCTTAGACATCTGTCAACTCATTTTGAGGATCAGCACTAGGAGAGAGCTGTTTACATTAGACTCTGAATCTCCTGTCTCGCTCTAAACAAGTGGTTTTCTTAAATCATCTCCATTTTGAATGTGTGACCTTTCACTGTAGCCTGTATAGGCAGCAAAGTACCAAGCTACTTCTAGCAAAAGGAGAACTTAATCCTAAATGTGTACTAGAAAAATAAATGATCATTGGAATCATACCGGACTATAAAACACATAGTGCATCCCTCATTACAAGCCTGGAAATAATCACATACAGGCCGATACAGTACAGTGCGCTCCAATGGAGCGCACCGTTAGCCGGCATTTGGACGCGCTAGCTTTACCCCTTATTCAGTAAGGGGTAATAGCGCATCCAAAACCCCCAAACCTAATAGCGCCCTCAACATGCAAATGCATGTTGATGGCCCTATTAGTCATTCCCGCGCAATTCAGAAAGCAAAATGTGCAGCCAAGCCGCACATTTTACTTTCAGAAATTAGCGCCTACCTTTGGGTAGGCGCTAATTTCTCGGGGCACTGGGAAAGTGCACAGAAAAGCAGTAAAAACTGCTTTTCTGTGCACCCTCCGACTTAATATCATGTCGATATTAAGTCAGAGGTCCTGAAAGTTTAAAAAAATAAAAATTTAAAATGGGCCCGCGCTGGCGGGTCGAAAACCGGACGCTCAATTTTGCCGGTGTCCAGTTTCCGAACCCGTGGCTGTCAGCGGGCTCGAGAACCGACGCAGGCAAAATTGAGCGTTGGCTGTCAAACCTGCTGACAGCCGCCGCTCCTGTCAAGAAAAGAGGCGCCAGGGACACGCTAGTGTCCCTAGCGCCTCTTTTTACCGCCGGGCCTAATTTAAATAAATTATAATACTGAATCGCGTGCACAGGAGAGTGCTGTATCGGGCCCGTAAGAGAGGAAATGTGCAGACAAGCATACATTTTCAGGTCAGTCAGAAGGGAAAATAACTTACATTTATATCCCCTTGACAGGAAAATTACTGTGTGTACAATTAGCCATTAGGGCCCATGGTATAGGACATTCTATGATACACCAAACTTGAGATGGTGTAATTAAGAAATATTACGAAAAGCCAATAATATCCCAAGGGTTAAATTATTTCACTCTTACTATGCGTATGCATGTTACCATGTGATATTTGTGAGTGATTCTAATACTAAGCATATAAAATGCAATATCAAAAATTTAAAGCAATTAAATGAAAAAACAGCCTTTTGTATAGGATGTTCCTAAAGGTAGTCCTCGAAAATAGAGATGGAACAAGAATATGCAGCATATAAAGTCTTTTGCATTTCTACTTGGTCAGAGCTTGTGAATTCATTCTGATTAGACATACAAGCAGATCTAGCATTTCCTAGCGTGTAGAGCAGATGGACTCAGGACCAATGGGTATAGTGTACTCCTGCTAGCAGTTGGAGACGGATCAGATCTCAATCTGACGTTAGCCCTTAGTACATATACCCCTGCAGGAAGTGCAGCTCTTCAGTATTTTCCGTCTCAATAGCAGTTAGGGACTATCTGCACGCTCTCACAGCGTTAGAACAAATTCAAAGAAGAAAATCCAAATTTTAAAGAAGAAATCTACCTGAAGACGAGCCCCGCTCTCCTGCGGTGATACCCACGGGTCCCTCCCCCAGTTGAGATTCCCGAGGTGATTTCCGTGGTCCCTCTGAGGTAAGCCTCGGTCCGGCGGCCGAATCACGGTGAGGACCTAGCCCCCGATTCTCGGGCACAGCTGAGAGGCAGCGGGTGCACCCTCGAGCGCGGCGGTGAAGGTATTTGCCCCCGCAGCCGGAGACCGCCCGGGACGAAACCGGGAAGCGCTGAAGACAAGGTAAGGTAGAAATCTGCTTGAATCTGGTCTCCGAGGATTGAGGGAGGAGCACAGGTCGCCGGCTGTGACCAGTGCCACCGGGTTGATCCGCCCTAGCAGGGCCAGGCCCCGGTTATTTCCAAGGGTCTACCCACGTGGAGACTCTCCGAGGGGGTCGCTATATTGCCCGCGTGCTCGCCGTCGCCATCTTGGCCCTATTCGCCGCCCCGAGCGCACAACTCCGACCTAGGCGCACAAAGCACTTGCGAGCATAAGTTACACGCACAGAGCCGGTCGCATATCTACGGCTGGGTGCATAGCTATGTGCACAACTCACACGCTTATCTTAACACCGGAGAGCATAAGAGTTTATGCGCCGACAGTCATGGCACCTCCAGAAACAGAGATAAAAGCTCAATGCCTCTGCCCAGCATGCCACATCAGAGCCGCACAAAGCGAGGAGACCGACGCCCTGTGCACACAGTGCGAGGAAGCCCAGGGCCAGTCCCACCCAGGGCCGACTTCTAGCTCCTCAGGGGGTACCCCGGACCTAGCCAGGGGGACCTCCCCACAGACGGGGACCCCCAAGGAACCAGCGCCTCTCAGCTTTGACCCAGCGTCGATCTCATGGGTGGAGTTCTTCAAGGGGATTCACACCTTTGTCCAAATGCAAACTGAACCTCTGGCTGTCCAGCCACATGCTCCACCGGAGGACCCTCATACCCCAGGCCTTTCAAGACCTAGGCACAGGCTTCCACTACCCAGAAGCCCCACCTATGGGGACTCGGACATCTCTGAGGAGGAAGCCGAACCCCTGGAAGGAGCGGGAGCTCCCCCCCCGGGGACAGAGCCTTGCCAAACCATGAGACGTTTCTTCACAAAGGGCGAGCTCCCGGACCTGGTCAACCAATGCCTGACGGAGCTCGCCATCCCGGGCCCAGGGACTTCGGGGGAACCTAAAGTGAACCCCCTGCTAGAGGGTCTTCGAAAAACTTCTCGCCATTTCCCGCTGTTAGAAAGCAGCACAACAGCTGATTGACCTGGAATGGAGTGCTCTGGAGTCCACCTTCAAAGGGGGACGAGCCTTGGCAGCCCTGGACCCGGCAACCGAAGATCTTGCATGCCCAGGAGTTGATGATGCCATGGTCTGTGTGGTCTCTAAATGCACCACTATCCCAGTGGAGGGAGGAGCTGCGCTCAAGGATGCACATGACCGGCGCCTGGAGTCCATCCTCAAACAGTCATTTGACGTAGCCGCTATGTCTCTACAAATTGCGACCTGCTGCACCATGGTGACACGTGCCTGCTTATCAAAAACCAGGAACAACACCCCGGGAGAAGACATGGAACCAGCAGTATCATTCCTCGCTGACGCTGCTTCCGACCTAGTGCGCACAGCGGCCAGAGGAGTGTCATCTGCGGTGGTGGCCAGGAAGCAGCTCTGGCTCCGAAGCTGGTCGGCCGACACGTCTTCCAAAACGCGCCTCACAAGGATGCCCTTCAAAGGTCCCCATTGCCGCGCCTGCTGGAGGATAAGACGAAGAGAAACCAGCGACCCTTCCCCAGGTCCTCCAGGGGCAGAGGTTCACAGCGCTTCAATCCTTACAGGAGCAACTATCAAGCCCCCCCGCCCTACGGGCAGGAACTAGTCCTTTCGGACCAAGCACAACAAGAGGGGAACCAGCTCGGGTGCAGGCCCCAGCCGCACCCCACAATGAGATTCAGCCAACCCATCCAAGGGAAGAAGCCATAGGGGGCAGACTAGCCCTATTCTACCGCAGATGGGTTGAGAGAACTTCGGACAAGTGGGTCCTAGCCATTATTTGGGAGGGGTACTACCTGGATTTCCTATGAACCCCTCCGGACAAGTTCGTGGAGTCCCCCTGCCACGACCCCTTCAAGAGGGCGGCAGTGGAAGCTACACTGTCCAGACTACTGGCCCTCGAGGCCATAACCCCAGTGCCTCCACATGAAATAAATACTGGACATTATTCCATTTATTTTATCGTCCCCAAGAAAGAGGGAACATTCAGGCCCATCCTGGACCTCAAGTCTGTCAACCGCCACCTCAAGATATTCCCTGCTTCCGCATGGAAACCCTACGATCCGTCATAAGGGCGATACAACCGGGAGAGTTTCTCACATCCCTGGATCTTTCGGAGGCCTACCTATACATTCCAATTCATCAGGAACACCAGTGCTACCTACGCTTCAAAGTCCTGAACCGTCACTACCAGTTCCGGGCACTACCCTTCGGGTTAGCCACAGCACCCCGGACGTTCACCAAGGTAATAGTAGTGCTGGCGGCAACACTGAGGTAGGAAGGAATCCTCGTTCACCCTTATGATGATTGGCTGATCAGGGCAAAGTCACTGGAAGAAAGCCGCCAAGCAACTAGCAGAGTCATAACTACTGGAAAGCGTGGTCAACACAAACAAAAGCTCCCTACAGCCCTCACAGTCGCTGGAATACCTAGGAGTCTGATTCGACACCAAAGAGGACAAGGTCAGCCTGACCCCCACAAGGAAATCAAAATTGTGGAACCAGCTGCAAACCTTGCTGAATGATCCTCGTCCCACAGCATGGGATTACCTGCAAGTCCTTGGGTTGATGGCATCCACACTGGAAGTTGTGCCATGGGTACGAGCCCACATGAGGCCCCTACAGCGCTCACGTCTATCACGGTGGAGCCCACGGTCCCAGAACTACACCGTACGTCTATCACTCCCGGGCAGAGTTCGGACCCAGCTACGGTGGTGGATGCAGGCCAGCCACATGAGCCAGGGATCAAGACTATCCTCCCCAACCTGGACCCTACTCGCCACAGATGCCAGTCTACAAGGATGGGGAGCACACTGCGAGGAGTTAACTGCCCAAGGGCAGTGGAACGCAGAAGAGACAGGATGGAACATCAACCGCCTAGAAGCGCGGGCAGTCAGACTAGCCTGCCTGAGGTTCGCTCACAGACTTCGAAACAAAGCGGTCAGAGTAATGTTGGGCAGCCACGACCGTGTCCTACATCAACCGGCAGGGGGGTACCAGGAGCCAACAGGTGTCCCTAGAAATAGACCCCCTGATGGCGTGGGCGGAAGCAAACCTCCAGGAGATATCTGCCGTCCACATCGCCGGGAAAGACAACATCATGGCAGACTTCCTCAGCAGGGAAAGTCTAGACCCAGGAGAATGGAGGCTGTCGTCCGCAGCCTTCAAAATGATAGTGAATCGGTGGGGGACACCGGACATGGACCTTCTGGCAAACAGATCCAACACCCAAGTATCCAGATACTTCAGCCGCAGGCAGGAACTGCAGTCCCAAGGGATCGATGCCCTGGTACAGACCTGACCTCCGGGGACTCTACTATATGCCTTCCCGCCGTGGCCCCTATTGGGCGCAATCATTCACAAGATACAACTACACAAGGGACTAGTTCTTCTGGTGGCTCCAGATTGGCCAAGAAGACCCTGGTACGCAGACATGAGAAGACTGCTGGCAGGGAATCCCCCTACCACTGCCCCCACACAGAGACCTGCTACAACAAGGTCTGATCCTCCACGAGGACCCAGCTCAATTCTCTCTTACGGTCTGGCCATTGAGAGGGCCCGTCTGAGAGAGAGCGGATACTCGGGGGCGGTAATCGACACTCTCCTCCGAGCACGCAAGTTCTCCACATCGCTAACGTACATAAGGTTCTGGAGAGTATTTGAAGCCTGGTGCGAAGACCACAACATCAAGCCACGCTCATTTAAAGTTCCCGTGATCCTGGAATTCTTACAGAATGGACCTCAGAAGGGTCTGTCCCTCAACTCAATTCTACAATTAAACTCTGGAATTTGTTGCCAGAGAATGTGGTTAGTGCAGTTAGTAAAGCTGTGTTTAAAAAAGGATTGGATAAGTTCTTGGAGGAGAAGTCCATTACCTGCTATTAAGTTCACTTAGAGAATAGCCACTGCCATTAGCAATGGTTACATGGAATAGACTTAGTTTTTGGGTACTTGCCAGGTTCTTATGGCCTGGATTGGCCACTGTTGGAAACAGGATGCTGGGCTTGATGGACCCTTGGTCTGACCCAGTATGGCATTTTTTTAACTCCATCAAGGTACAAGTGGCCGCATTGTCATGCTACAGCTTTAAGAGAGAGGGCGACAGCATAGCTTCTCACCCAGACGTGTCATGCTTCCTGAAAGGAGTCAAACACATTCACCCACCACTAAAGTGGCCGGTACCTCTGTGGAATCTCAATCTCGTTTTGGACTTCTAGCGGGAACCGCTTTCAGACCCCTCCAAGGCCTGTCCCTCTGCCTGTTAACTTCAGAGATGGTGTTTTTGCTGGCGGTGTGTTCAGCCCGCCGCATATCGGAACTACAAGCACTGTCCTGCTGTGAGCCGTTCCTCAGGCTCACCCCGGGGTCTATCCAACTACTCACGGTTCCCTCCTTCCTCCCCAAAGTGGTCTCACACTTCCACCTTAATCAGACCATCTCGCTACCAAAGACGGATGGCTTGAAGAATTCGGAAGAAGCCCGAAGTCTGCGCCACCTCAACATCAGCAGACTCCTATCCAGATACCTGGAAATGTCCGAACCCGTACGAAAATCGGACCACCTTTTTGTCCTTCACAGCGGAAAGAAACAAGGGGAAGCGGCCTTGCAGGCAACCATCACCCGCTGGATCAAGTAAGTCATCAAGGCAGCCTACGTAGAAGCTGGCAAGCCACCACCTCTACAGGTCAAGGCACATTCTACCAGAGCCCAGGCAGTATCCTGGGCAGAAACTAGAATGCTGTCACCTGCCGAGATCTGCAGGGCGGCTACATGGTCCTCCATCCATACCTTCTCCAGATTCTACTGTCTGGACGTTCAGGCTCGGAAGGACATGGCATTTGCAAGGGCAATACTAAGTGAGCCACAGGCAGCCTACCACCTGGTTCGGGAGTAGCTTTTATACATCCCATTGGTCCTGAGTCCATCTGCTACACGCTAGGAAATGGAGAAATTATTTACCTGATAATTTCGTTTTCCTTTGTGTAGACAGATGGACTCAGCATCCCACCCTTGGCTGCCGTCACACATAGTCTTTCATATGATTCAAGGGTAAGCCATGTTTTCATTTACCTAGGGCATCCACCCTGCTGGGTGTCGACGCTTTCTGGTTGAGTACACTGGCGGTCTCCAGCTATAGTCAATCAACCAGTTCAAGTTAATCAAGTTTTGAACGTTTAACCAAGTTATGAAGTTAATTAAGTTAACCAAATTATTAAGTTAATCAATCAGTCAGTCACACCTATATCCACAATGCTTTTCAAGGAGAATACTGAAGAGCTGCACTTCCTGCAGGGGTATATGTACTAGGGGCTGACGTCAGATTGAAATCTGATCCGTCTCCAACTGCTAGCATTGGTCCTGAGTCCATCTGTCTACACTAAGGAAAACGAAATTATCAGGTAAGTAATTTCTCCAATGTCTGTAAGCTGTGTATAAAATACCTTCACTAAAGAGGAAAAGAACAGTCTTATTAGTCTATTGTGCTCTCTCTGTAATTAGTCAAATGACTTTCATCAATTATTACTTAAACCCTATCTAAGTTTAAGTACACCTGGAGTTTAATTAACCCAGAAACTGGCCAATTTAAAATAGCAAAGCATACGTTTAATCTGCCAGGAGCATCCGCACTATCTCTTGTCATCTGTTGCAATCTCCATTCAGATAGTTGTACTCATTCATAGTTGGCCTGTTCTGATTTTTGGGGCCACCTTTCATTGTGTATTCAATGTCAGGTTCACTGCACTCAGTGTTCCTGCATAACAAAAGCTCCACAGGTGCAGTTATTTGAGTGTGTCTCTACCCTGTGATGAAGTATGGTCTCTGGTCCTATTAGCATCTCCCTCTGGCAGTGCAGCTTGCTAATTATTTTTAGGTATGTGGAAAAGTAAACTCAGGTGTGGCATGTGTACCACCAGAGGGTGTGAGAGTATAAGAGGTGAAAAACAAAAACAAACCCCTATTTCAAAAATCTCTCCTAGTTCTTTCTTACAAAGAAAAAGTACTATCTGAATGTTGGGTGAATATACAGACAGCTTATAGCAGGACCACAGGGAAATAGCAACTAAGGACTAAAAACGAAATCAGTTCAGTCTTTATCATGTATGTGAGCAACAAAATAGTGGCATCTGCAAGTACATATGTAACCAAGTATTAACTAAATGATTCACAAACATTTTTCATCATGATAGTCTGTTATTATGTTTCTAATAGAGACATATTGCTTCATAAAACAAAATCAAGAAAAGATGAGGTCAGAGCATATGCATAAATTCTAAGCATTTCAGTCCATAAATGAAAGGTTGTAGGGGTCTTTCTGTTGCAAAGAAGTCAGATGCATGTATATGAATTAATACTTATTTATTTATTTAAGTTTTTCTATACCGGCATTCGCAATAGATATCGCATCATGTCGGTTTACAATTAACAAGTGGATAGGTAACAAAACTCGGTAAAAAACTAACATTTATCTTAATAATAATAATAATAGTTGTAGTAATAATAATGAAATACTTGATATAAGATAAAAATTCAAATTAAGTAAAAGAAACTGATAGACATTTTTCTCTCTAATTTCTGAAGCAAAAAGCAATAAGATAAGGAAGCTTATCTCTTATATCAGATCTCCATATAAACAGCCATAAACATCTGCTTTGTTCAAAGAGTAAGGCACTCATAAAACTAACTGCATGTTTCAACTCATTTTACTATGCAGGTTCTTTCACTAAATTATATTTCATTACATATAGTAGGGGTAAAAAATAAAAACTTATGAATTTACTCATGTGACAGGTGTTCCAGTCTTCAAGACCAGAAGAATTTTCTTTTAATCTAGTCTCCCCTTTCTTGTAGCGGGATCTTGACTATCAGACATACGGACTAGATTGCACATCTGCCTGATGCAGAAATGAAAAAAAGTTTAAAAAGACAAAACAGCTGCTCTTACGCTCTATTTCCAGATCAGAACCATAGAGCAATGCTGATCCATTTCACACAAGTATTTACCCAATGCTTAAAGAAACCAAATCTTATTAGTTTCTATATAAATTCAATGCTAGTCATTAAGAGGGGTAAACATTCCCTTTTCTGAGGCTACAGATTTCACTTCACTAAATAATGAAATTAAACATTCTTGCTAAATCAAGTTCACGTTCTGCAAATATCTTTAATTCCTCATCAATCTGTTCATTACTTTTAAACTAAAAAATCAATTCATTTAAAGGAGTTTTCTCCTCTGTTGTATTTGCATATGAAAAACACTTTCTGCATCCCCCACTCGCCCTCCTTTTTCTCTGCTGTTAACCCCTTAATTCCTCATGTCCTTTCAAGTTCTAAAACTTTAACACTAGTAATTTATATTATCTTGTGATGCCAAATGTGTGCGGTGGCTGTATGGGGTTATATTTTTTTATATTGTCATAGAGCACTCTACACACAATCTAGTAAAGCAAAACTTAAGTTTACTAAATATATGGATAATAAATCAGCAAAGTAATATCAACATTGAATACAGTATCATAGTAAGTTGTACATAAATCAATACTGGTAAATGGGAGACAGAAATAAATATAAAACATTAATCAAAGGACAACAAAACACCTCCCTTTGCGTCTTCCCTCTATAAGGCAGTATTCTTGGAAACCTGGAAGACTTGGGCTTGGGGACTCTGAAAAAGAGCAACTTTTGCTCTCTGTTCCTTTCAGCTTATCCAACTAAAATAAGCAAATGAAATTCCTTCTATATCCCTCTGCAAGTTAGGTGTTTGCACTTTATCCAGGAAGATATTTCAGTACTAGTCTTTTGATCTCCCATTTGGTAAAAGACACCAAATGTCTTAATTTATTATCGGTTCATTGGTATCTGTACTAGTCTTTAGCATTTGATCTTCCCAGGTGTTTAAAGACTAAGCCATTTGGTATCTTTTATCTCCCCAGAGACACCAGATGTTCCCTGGTGCCATTCCAGCTCTCCTTTTGCCAGGATGTCCTGGGAATGATGTGATAGTATCATGCCTTTATACAATCTTTGTACTTAAATTATATGCAATATGTTGAACCATACTTATCATTTGAGCCTGTTCTGATCCATAGCTGTCTATTCGCGGTACATAGTCTTCTGGGGATATAGCTAAGCTGCCTAAAATTTCCTAGCGTGTAGCCAGATGGATTCAGGACCAGTTGTTTATGCTCCCCTGCCAGCAGATGGAGACTGAGTCAGATTTCAAAGCTGAAGTCACCCTCGATACACCCCTGCAGTGACCTCAATCCTTCACTATTTCTCAGTCTCCAGCAGATGGTGGATATACCTCTCTGAGGATTGCTGTATTTTTTTGGAAGGAAAAATTCTATGTTTAAATTGGAGAAAAAAATTGAATCCCTCCCCCAGTTGAGAATTTCTGAGGCAATTTCCGAGATCCCTCGGAGGTGTGCCTTGGTCCAGTTCCCAGCATGGACCTAGCTGCTTAAGCAGCTGAAAGGCAGCAAGTGCAGGAAGCCGAGCGCTGCAGTGACAGCCAAAGCCCTACGCCCCCCCCCACCACCACTAGAGACACTCTCTGTACTCAACTAAGCGCTGAGCCCAGGTAAGTCCAAAAAAAAAATAGATTTACCTCTCGATTGAGAGACATTTGGAGGGGTTTCGGTAAGACTTCCTCCGGTCTCCTTGCTCAGTGTGCCATACCAACATTGTTCCCAACCCCGTTGGGGTAAGGGGAAGTGGGCTTCTGAGCGGGTTAAGCAGTCCCTGGTGACCTAAGCTTGGTTAGCACACTGTATGGTAGGTTGTGGCAATGCGTCTGTGCATGCCGTATTGCCCTCCATAGAATGTTTGTATGCGCAGTGTGCATTTTAAGTGTGAGCCGACAGAGCACACAGTTACCGCCACCAATGACTCCAGCAGCCAAGAAACATAAGAGCCTTTCTCTCTGCGCTGTTTGTCATCTTAGGGCTTCACAGTCTGACCTGGATTCCAACTTAGGTCATCACTGTGAGGAAGCCCAGGGAGAGTTGGCTTCCCTGGACTTTAATAAGCCCAGCTCCTCCCATTCAGAGGATAGGTTAGCCACAGCCTTAACTGGAAGTACCCCGGATCTGAGTACCCCCTGGACTGGGTCATCCATGGGAGAGGGAAATTCAGCAGCACCTACCCCAGTACCTCCTGGGCTAGGCATGGACCCGGCTGCCTTCTCTTGGGTGGAATTTTTCCAGGGCCTTCAAGCCTTCGTACAGGTGCAGTCTACTATCTTACTTGCCCCTGTCTGCACATAACCTCAGCTGGTAAGCCCTCCCTTTCCCAGTCTTATCAGTAGACCTTGAGGCATGCTTCACTTCACCAAGGGGTATCCCTGACAGGGACCCAGACGAAGAGGAGGATATTGATTCCTTGGACGATGGGAAAATTCCTCCTGGTTTAGAATCGTATCGGACCATGTTACAGTTTTTCCATAGAGAAGAATTGCCGGCCCTAGTTTCCCAGACCCTGAAGATGCTGGAAGTTCTTGGGGCGGACTCTGGTGGAGCCAAAGAAGAATCCCATTCTGATTTCCCTATAGAAAAGCCTCTTGCTACTTTCCAGTACTGGAAGCCATCCAGGAATTGATTGACCTGGAATGGGATGCCCCAGAAGCAAGTTTTAAAGGGGGATGAATGTTAGAAGCTCTATACCCACTGGATCCGGCAGTGAGAGAGCATTTGCGTTTCCCTAAAGTGGATGCGCTGGTCTGTGCCGTCCCTAAGCAAACAATTATCCCAGTGGAGGGAGGAGTGGCCTTAAAGGATGCATACAGTAGATGGTTGGAGTCCATCTTTAAGCCTTTGATGCAGAAGCAATGACCTTACAGATTGCTTCTTGTTGTGCTCTGGTAGCTCATTTGTGCCTACTCCTCTCTCAGGAGGTGGATAACTCTGGGTGAATTACAGAGCAGTTATGGAACCCGCCACCACCTTTTTAGCTGGCAATGGGGCTCTGATCTAGTATTTTGGCCAGAGGAGTACCTGCGCTCCAGGAAAATATTACTATTATTAAAACTATTACTATTACTAAGCCCCTAAAGAGTCTGGGCATTCTGCTTGATGCGTCCTTTTCCTTTAAACCACAGGTTAGAGCGGTCATCAAAAGTGTTTTTTTTAAGCTTTGTTTGATTGCTGGTTTAAGGCATCTTTTCTATGATCATGATTTTCTGACTGTAGTTGGTTCTATAATGTTTCCACATCTAGATTATTGTAACAGCCTGTTTATAGGGTTATCCAAGATCACATTGCAACCTATGCAACTTTTACTAAATGCTGCTGCCTGGCTGGTTTCTCTTACAAAACGGACCGAACATATTTCGCCAATCCTTTGTAAATTGAATTGGTTACCTGTGCGTGAACGCATTGAATTTAAAATTGTAATGATCGTGTTTAAGCTTCAGTTTGGATGGTTCACATTGGACAAATGCATTACTGCGTATTTACAAACCAACTAGAGGTTTGAGATCTTCTCAACTAAATTTTCTTGATATTCCTTCTATGCGGCAAGCTCGCCTATTCTATAGGAGAGAGACATCGTTTTCAATTGTTTCTCCATCTTTATGGAATCTCATTCCTTTTGAGTTGCGTTCCTTGGATAATGTAAAGAAATTCAAGAGGCTTTTGAAAGATTTTCTGCTCCATCTGGTCTTTAGTATTTTCTAGAATCTGTGACTGACAGATTTTCATCCCTTTTGAGGTATGATTCAGGACTTATTTTTGTCTGATTATAATTGTATTATGTGTTTACATAATATTGTTGACTGTGGTTTCTATGAAACTTGATGAGTTGTGTTTTCTTTTGTCGTGTTCTTTTAATGATATGTATGTATGTTGTAAATCGCCTAGACCTTTTTGTGTTAGGTATTTAAGTTTTAATTAATGGAAATGGTGGTATTCCATCTATTTCATCGTATCCAAGAAGGATGGTTCCTTTCATCTCATCCTAGACCTCAAGAGCTTCAACTGACGTCTATGAGTGAATCATTTCCACATGGAAATCCTACGCTCTGTGATAATGGCTGTACAACTGGGAGAGTTCTTAACCTCCCTGGACCTATCTGAGGCCTACCTACATATCCCAATCTGTCAAGAGCACAGTTTCCTACGCTTTGCGGTACTGGGTCGCCATTGTCCGTTCCGAGCGCTGCCTTTTGGCCTAGCCACCACCCCCAGAACACTTTCCAAGATTATCATGGTCATAGCGGCAGCATTGAGAAAAGAGGGAATCCTGGTGCACCTTACTTGGACAACTGGTTGATACGGGCCAAGTCTGTGGAAGAGAGTTTCCGGTTGACCAACAAGGTGATCACCTTGCTTCAGGAACTCTGGCCATAAAGCTGGACAAAATCAGTCTCTAGCCTTCCCAGTCCTTAGAATATCTGAGAGTCTGGTCCAACACCAAGCAGGGCAAGGTCTTCCTTCTGACCACGCGGATAAGGAAATTGATGTCCCAAGTGCGTCAGTTGATAAGCACGATATGCCCAACGGTGTGGAGTTATCTCCATGTTTGGGGTTTGTACTGTCACATTGGAACCCGCACTCTCATGACTATTCGATTAGCCTCCACTTACCAATGGGAGTATGTTCTCTGCTCCAGTGATGGCTGCAAGAAGCTCATCTGGGCAGGTGTGTACCCCTGTCCTCTCCAAACGGATTGTCCTCACAACAGACGCAAGCCTCTGGGGCTGGGGAGCTTGCTGTCAGGAACTGATGGCCCAGGGATGTTGGACTGAGAAAGAGGCCCTCTGGAACATCAACCGCCTGGAAGCCTGGGTAGTCAGATTGGTGTGTCTACAATTCAGCCCCAGACTCCAGGGTCAAGCGGTCCCTGCATTGTCTGACAATGCAACAACGATAGCCTACATCAACCGCCAGGGTGGAAACAAGAGCTAGCAAGTGTCACAGAAGATAGATCTCCTTATGGAATGGGTGGAAATACATCTACAGATGATCGCAGCCTCCCACATTGCAGGAAAAGACAACATCAGAG
The DNA here is from genome assembly GCF_901001135.1 of Rhinatrema bivittatum. NCBI lineage: Eukaryota > Metazoa > Chordata > Amphibia > Gymnophiona > Rhinatrematidae > Rhinatrema > Rhinatrema bivittatum. Next base: position 231,692,517 of record NC_042622.1, read on the forward strand.
CAAACTTTCTAAGCAGGGAGATTCTGAATCCAGGAGAGTGAGCGGCGTTGCCAAAACCTTTCAGCTGATAGATCGCTGGGGTCTCCTGTCCATCGACCTGCTGGACGCATCTCATAATGTGAAAGTTCCCCAATTCTTCAGTCACAGAAAAGATCAGTGGTCCCTGGGGATCGACGCTGTCATTCAGACCTGGCCAGAAGAAGAGTTGGGCCACGCTTTCACTCTGTGGCCCCTACTGGGCAAGGTCATGCGCAGAATCGAGCACCACAGGGGATTAGTCCCACTAGTAGCTCCAGATTGGCCCAAGCATTTGTGGTTTGAGGACATGTGGAGACCTCCCCTGTACCTCCCATTGCACAGGGACCTGCTACAGCAGGGACTGGTCTTTCCCAAGGATCCAGCTCATCCTGTATTAAGGTCTGGCCCTTGAGAGTGCTTGCCTGATGAAGCAAGGATATTCTGTGGCAATAATTGCTACCTTACTCTGCACGTGGAAGTTCTCTAAGTCCCTAGTGTATGTGCATGTCTGGAGAGTATTTGAAGCCTGGTGCGAGGAATGCGATGTCCCCCACCCCCCTTGGGCAGTCAAAATCCCACTAATTCTGGAATTTTTGCAGGACAGCTTGAATAAAGATTTGACCCTTAACTCCTTGAAGGGTCCAGGTAGTGGCTCTGTCCTGTTTCAGGGGCGAGGTGAACGGAAGCTGCCTGTTGGCTCATCCGGACGTGGCACGTTTTCTGAAGGGGGGTTGAAGCACCTCTGGCCACTCCTCCGGTGGCCGGTTCTCTTGTGGAATCTTAATCTAGTATTAGAATTTTTGGCAGGGCCCTCCTTTTGACTGCTACAGTCTTTCCATGCGTTTATTAACCTTGAAAACGGTGTTCCTAGTGGCTATATGCTCGGCACGTCGCATCTCTGAACTACAGGCATTGTCGTGCAGTGAACCTTTTGTCCAGGTGACTTCAGGAGTGTTACAGCTTCATACCGTTCCATCCATCTTGCCCAGGGTAGTCTCGGAGTTTCATTTGAATCAGTCCATTTCGTTGCTATCCCTAGATAAGCACAAGGATGCAGAAGAATACTGCCACCTGTCATTTGAATGTCAGCAGACTTGTGGTGCAGTATCTGGAAGTTTCAAAACCGGTCCAAAAGACTGTCTATTTGTCCTTCACGGTGGAAGGAAGTGGGGTGAACCAGCTTTGCGGGCCACCATAGCTCACTTGATTAAGGAGGTGGTCCTTCCTGTGTGGAGGTAGGAAAGCCATTTATCTTCTCAGGTTTAAAGCTCATTCCATTAGGGCTCAGGTTGGCTCATGGGTGGAGGCTAGAATGCTGTCTCCCACTGATTCTGCCAAGTGGTGTGGACCTCCTTGCACACCACCTTCAGGTTCTGTCACCTGGATGTATAGGCCCAAGAGGATTCAGCCTTTGCAATGGCAATGTTTACTGGACCGCGGGCAGCCTCCCGCCTCGATCAGGAGTAGCTTTTGTACATCCCATTGGTCCTGAGTCCATCTGCTACACGCTAAGAAATGGAGAAATTACTTACCTGATAATTTTGTTTTACCTAGGGTAGACAGATAAACTCGGCATCCTGCCCAAGAACGGTGCCATGGATTTGCCTGTGGAGTAGATATTAATTCCAAGAGATTATGGGCAAGCCATCATCCAGTCCCCAGATTAGGGCGTCTATTCTTACTGGGGTTCAGTGTTTGGTTGAGTACAGTTAGTTATCCATTTTTAATCATATTTTAAATCAAGTGGCTTTTGAAGAGAATGCTGAAGGACTGAGGTCACTGCAGGAGTGACGTAAACTTTGAAATCTGCTGGCAGGGGAGCATAATCCATTGGTCCTGAGTCCATCTGTTTACACTAAGGAAAACAAAATTATCAGGTAAGTAATTTCTTCATTCTTACAGATATGTGCTGGAATTTCGCAGTGTTCCTTGGGATGTGTTGATGGTGTCTCTCTGCCACTCGCCACAGAAGTAGGCAGTGGAAAATACATTGGCAAGGCTTCTCAGTCTGAGAGCTGTGGTTCCACTCCCCAAATCGCCAGAAAATACGGGTGGTGGTTAACATTTATTTCATTGTGCTCAAGAAGGAGGGCTCCTTTCATCCCATCCTAGATCTCAAAGGTGTCAATAGTCATCTGGATGTGACACATTTTTGAGTGGAAATATTGTGCTCTGTAATAATGGCCTTGCAGTCAGGAGTTTCTGACCTCATTGGATCTGTCTGAGGCGTACCTTCATAGTCCCATCCGATTTAGAGCATCAACACTTTCTACGGTTTGCAGTTCTGGGATGCCATTATCAGTTTCGGGCTGTGCCTTTTGGTCTGGCTGCTATCTCAAGGATCTTTTCCAAGGTAATGGTGGTAGTGGGCAGCAGAATTGAAATACACCTGTATTTGGACAACTGGCTGATTCGAACCAAGTCGCTGGAAAAGAGCTGCAGTATGACCCTCAAGGTGATCTCCCTGCTGCAGGAGCTTGGCAGGGTGGTGAATCTGACCAAGAGCAGTCTTCAGCCTGCTCAGTCATTGGAATACCTCTGAGTTTGGTCCGAAATGAGGCAGGGCAAAGTCTTTGTGCCAGAAATGCACATTCAGAAGTTGATGACACAGCTCCCATCTGTTATTGAACACTCTGCGCTTGATCAAATGGTCCTACCTGCAAATACTTGGCTTAATGGCAGCGATCCTGGAAGTGGCCCCGTGGGAAGGGCACATATGCATCCTCTTCAGCGCTCCCTGCTGTCTTGGTGGAAACCACAGTCCCAGGACTATTCTATTCAGCTCTTCCTGCCGATGTAGGTCTCCTTCCAACTGCAGTAGTGGCTGCAGGTGGTGGATCATCTAAGGATGGGAGTTTCCCTAGCACCACCGCGCAGGCTAGACCTGACAACAGATGCGAGCCTCCTTGGGGGTTTCACTGTCAGGAGCTGATAGCATAAGGGCACTGGAATACGGAGGAGTCTGTCTGGAACAGGCTGCAGGGTCAATCATTCTGGATAACGTCAGACAATGCAACCAGTGTGGCTTACATCGATTGGCAGGAAAGAACCAAGAGCCAGCAAGTGTCACAGGGAATAGATAAGCTTATGGAATGGGCGGAAGTGCATCTCCAGATGATCCCAGCCTCACACATAGCAGGAAAAGACCATGTAACTCCAATATTTAAAAAGGGCTCCAGGGGCGATCTGGGAAACTACAGACCGGTTAGCCTGACTTCAGTGCCAGGAAAAATAGTGGAAAGTGTTCTAAGTATCAAAATCACAGAACATATAGAAAGACCTGGCTTAATGCAGAGCTTTCCAAAGTGTGTGTCGCGACACTTTAGTGTGTCGCCTGCACTGTGCCGGTGTGTCGCGCAAGCCCGGTGCACGTGACGTGGTATACCGAGGAGAGGTCAGAGGGAGCCAATGCGGTTGCCAGTGGACCTCATCCCACTGGTGGCTGAGTAATTAAGCATCGCTGTGCTGTGCCGGAGATACACAGCAGGAAGATCAGCAGGGCCGTGGTGGAGCTCACGTCACCACGGCCCGAAGAAAAAGGTCACGTCTAAAAGTGCAGGTGCTCCTCCTCCTCCTTCCTGCCCACGCGGCCCTGGAAGAAAAATGTTGCCGGAGCCGCACTGGCAGGAAGGAGGAGCAGCATCAGCCGAGTGCAGAAGAGGAGCAGCGGGCTGAGAAGAGGAGGAGGCCCGGTAGCAGGGTCCCCACCGCGGATCGGCCTGAGAAGATCAGGGCCGCTGCAGAGCCCATCCTGCAGCGACCTGTGAAGAGGAGGCCCAGAGGTAAGAGAGAGGCTGAGGGCCTATAGAGTGTGTGAGATGAGTCGAGAGATTGTGTGTGCGCGTGTATGAGATGAGTCGAGAGATTGTGTGTGCGCGTGTATGAGATGAGTCGAGAGATTGTGTGTGCGCGTGTATGAGATGAGTCGAGAGATTGTGTGTGCGCGTGTATGAGATGAGTCGAGAGATTGCGCGTGTATGAGATGAGTCGAGAGATTGTGTGTGAGAATGAGACAGCATGTGCCAGTGAGAGACTGTATGAATGATTGTATGAGAGAGCATGTGAGAATGAGAACCTGACTGTGTGTTTGAGGGAAGAAGATAGATGGAGAGAAAAGAAATAGAAAAAAGACAATATGAAAGGAATTGGCAAAAAAATAAGAAAGGGGAGGTGGAACAAAAAAGCCTGTGACCAACCGATTAGAAAACTAAGATCAGACAGCAAAGGTTAAAAAAATAAATAAATAAATTACTTTTTAGTGATTGGCACACGTAATCTTTGGTAATGTGCAAGAGTAGCACTTTCTCTATGTGGATCTCACAATGTACGAGATCAACATGGAGGAAGTGGAAATCCACAGGGCCTGCACAGAGGAGGCAGCAGAATGGGCTTCAGTGCCAGTAGCAACAATCAGCACCTCCCCAATAGCCATGCGGCATCAGTGGCAGCAGAGGAATGAGTGAGGTTCCGAGGTTGCTGGCAAAAGAAAGAGAGGGGGTCTGCCTTTAGTGTGTGTGTGTATGAATGGGAGTCTGCCTGGGGGTGTATGTGTGTGAATGCTTGGGTGCCTGCCTGAGGGGTGTGTCTGTGTATGAGAATGAATGGGTGTCTTCCTGGGGTTTGTATGTGTGAGAATAGGTGCCTGCCTGGGGGTCTGTGTATGTGTGAAAATGAATGGGAACCTGCCTGGGGGTCAGTTTCAGTGTGTGAGAATGACTAGGAGCTTGCCTGGGTGTGTGTGTTTGTGTGAGAATGATTGGGAACTTGCCTGGGTGTGTGTATGTGAGGGAGCCAGTGAGAGTGAGAGCATGAGTGTATGAGAAAATCCAGGGGAGTAAGAGTTTGTGTGTGGGGGGGTATATGTGTGAGGGGGAGAGAGTGTCTTAAAGCCTGAGAGTGTGTCAGTGTCTGTGAGAGCAAGAGGTTATGGTGGGTATAAGAGCATGAACGTGTATGTATGTGACAGTGTATGTGTGAGAGAGAATGGACGTGTGAGAGAGGATAACCTCCTAATCCTTGATAATATCAGGGTGACTGGAAATCAAAAGCTCCCACGTATGGACAGCAGGGGCTTTTTAAAATCCTTATTAGTTTTAATTATTGGGTGTTTGATATATGTGCTGTTTTGAAATATTTTATTGGTGTTTGGGAAATTGTAAAAAAGTATATGATTTTAGTTAATAGAAATTCTATTTATCAGTAGTTTTAAAATATTTTTTATTAGTATGGTTTTACTATTATAACTGATGCTTTGTTTCTTGATTTTATTTGTTTTATGAGGAATGGTGGTTCTGTTTTTCCATTAATACACAGTCTGGCTTCTTGAGGTTTCCATTTTAGTTTTTGTCTAATTTGTGCTCCTTTATTTTGTATTCTGTATTTGGTGAGGGTGTCTCTGCTCTGTGTGTGTGACCATGATGAGAGATTCTGCTAGCATAGGGATCTATAGCAATCTGGTTTGTTTTGTTTCCTCAGTAGGTGGTGTATTGGTATTCTAGGACTCAGTGTAATATTTACCCTTACTTTTTCACAGGTAGGATTATTGTTTAAGTCCTTGGTGTTATTACTGTTATGTTACGATGGGATTGCAGTATAGATTTTGAGTGTCTTTTTTGCGGGGTTTTGTGTTACTTCTCAATGTGCCTGGCAGTGGAAGGTGTTTGTGCTGCTGTTACTGTGAGGTGACACCAGAATTTGAAAATATCTTTTTATTTATTTATAACTTTTTATACCGAAGTTCAATTAACAGAGTTCATTATCAATCCGGTTTACATTGCAACCGAAAAATTGACAGTAACAAAAGTTGTCTTACATAGAACAAGGGAGGAGATAACTTGGGAGTAACTTAAACAAATTGGTAAATCAGGGAGAGGGAGGAATGGCCTGAAAGAGGGGGGTGTGGAAGGGAAAAGGGTTATTACAATTTTAAAGGGAAAAGTAAAATGTCATGGTATAGGTGACGATGTCCTTTCATGGATTACAAACTGGCTAAAAGACAGGAAACAGAGAGTAGGATTAAATGGGCAATTTTCTCAGTGGAAGGGAGTGGGTAGTGGAGTGCCTCAGGGATCTGTATTGGGTCCCTTACTTTTCAATACATTTATAAATGATCTGGAAAGAAATACGATGAGTGAGGTAATAAGATTTGCACATGATACAAAATTGTTCAGAGTAGTTACATCTCAAGCAGATTGTGATAAATTGCAGGAAGACCTTGTGAGACTGGAAAACTGGGCATCCAAATGGCAGATGAAATTTAATGTGGATAAGTGCAAGGTAATGCATATAAGGAAAAATAACCCATGCTATAATTACACAATGTTGGGTTCCATATTAGGTGCTACCACCCAAGAAAGAGATCTAGGTGTCATAGTGGATAACACATTGAAATCATCGGTTCAGTGTGCTGCGGCAGTCAAAAAAGCAAACAATGTTGGGAATTATTAGGAAGGGAATGGTGAATAAAACGGAAAATGTCATAATGCCTCTATCGCTCCATGGTGAGACCCCACCTTGAATACTGTGTACAGTTCTGGTCACCGCATCTCAAAAAAGATATAATTGCGATGGAGAAGGTACCGAGAAGGGCAACCAAAATAAGGGGAATGGAACAGCTCCCCTATGTGGAAAGACTAAAGAGGTTAGGACTTTTCAGCTTGGAGAAGAGACGGCTGAGGGGGGATATGATAGAGGTGTTTAAAATCATGAGAGGTCTAGAACGGGTAGATGTGAATCGGTTATTTAGTCTTTCAGATAAGACTAGGGGCACTCCATGAAGTTAGCATGTGGCACATTTAAAACTAATTGGAGAAAATTCTTTTTCACTCAACGCACAATTAAACTCTGGAATTTGTTGCCAGAGGACGTGGTTAGTGCACTTAGTATAGCTGTGTTTAAAAAGGATTGGATAAGTTCTTGGAGGAGAGAAGTCCATTACCTGCTATTAATTAAGTTGACTTAGAAAATAGCCACTGCTATTACTAGCAACGGTAACATGAAATAGACTTAGTTTTGGGGTACTTGCCAGGTTCTTATGGCCAGGATTGGCCACTGTTGGAAACAGGATGCTGGACTTGATGGACCCTTGGTCTGACCCAGTATGGCATGTTCTTAAGTTAAGAGCAGACTTTCTCACCATGGGAGAGTCTGGAACCAGGGGAATAGCTGAAAACTCCTAGTCTGACAAGGCCTGATTCTGAATTGCTGGGGTCCTCCATTCCTAGACCTCCTGGTGATTTCTCGTAATCAAAACTTCCACAATTCTTTAGTTGCAGGAGAGATCTGAAGTGATTGGGGATCAATGCCCTAGTGCAGGAGTGACTGGAAGACATGTTGCTGTATTCCTTTCTTCCATGGCCCATGTTGGGCAGATTGATCCTAAGGATCAAGCGCCACAGAAGGATGGTGCTCTTGGTTGCTCCAGATTGGCCCAGGAAGCTGTGGTATGCGGATTTGTAGTGACTCCTGGGGGACTCTCCCTTTTGACTTCTGGCACTCAGGAACCTGCTAAGTCAAGGGTCCAGTTCTTCATGAAGATCTAACTCAGTTTTGTCTTACAGTATGGTCCTTCAGAGGGCTTGATTGCTGAAACATGGTTACTTGGCAGTGATTTCCACTTTGCTTAGGGCTAGAAAGTTCTCCACTTCCTTGGCCTATATGAGAGTTTGGCGAGCATTTGAGGCCTGGTGTAAAGATCGAGGTTCTCTTCCTCATTTGGCCAAGATCCCGCTCATTTTGGAATTTTTGCAGGATAGCTTGAATAAAGGTTTGGCTCTTAATTCTTTAAAGGTACAAATAGTGGCTCTCACCTGTTTCTTGGGCTAGATGAATGGTAGTTCCTTGTCACATCAGAATGAGCAGACCCATTTCCTGAAAGGAGCGAAACATCCTCCCTTGCGGTTTCCAGTACCCTTATGGAGTCTAAATTTGGTCTTGGATTTCTTAGTGGGTCCTACATTTAGACCAGTGGTTCCCAACCCCTGGGGGTGGCTCCACCTAGGGTGTGGGAGGAGCAAAATCTTCCCAGTGAGGCAAGCCGGTCCCTTCTCTGTGCTGCTAATAGGGGGTCGGCTGGTTCTCTTTTACAAGTAGTGGGCCAAAATTACTTCCTACCAATGGGTCTTGGATGTAATAAGTCAAGGTTATCCTTTAGAATTTGCTCGACCTCCCTGGGCTCGTTTGGTCATCTCCCCATGCTCTTACCAGCAAAAGGAGCTAGCAGTGCGAGCCACAGTCTGTCACCACAAGAACAGGCACATATTCCATCTACTTAATAGTGCCAAAGAAGGAAGGCACCTTCCGGTCCATCCTCAATTTGAAAAAGATGAACAGAGCGCTTCGGGTGCCGTGATTTCTCATGGAGACCTTGTGGTTGGTAATTGCAGTGGTCCACAAGGGGGGGGGGGGTACCTAGCATCCCTGGACTTGACGGAGGCTTACCTGCCCTTCGGGATTTGGCCCAACCACCAAAGATTCCTCCATGATCCTAGGAGAACATTTCCAGTTTTGTGCCCTGCCTTTCGGCCTAGCAACAGCACCCAGAACCTTTACCAAGGTGGTAGTGGCAGCTGCCCTTCGAAAGGAGGTAGGTCTGGTGCACCCTTATTTGGACGACTGGCTGATTCGAGCAAATTCAGAGCCTCTCTGTCAAGAGGCGGTGGATCAGGCCTGTACCTCTTGCGGTCCCTGGGGTGGATAGTCAGTTTGGCCAAGAATCATCTGGTTCCCTCCCAGATCCTGGAGTTCTTGGGTGCCCTTTTCGACACTAGGTTGGGCAAGGTGTTCCTCACCGAGAAGTGGATCCACAAATTGCAAGCTCAGGTTCGCTTGCTGTTGACCATGCGCATGCCTAGGGTCTGGGATTACCTGCAAGTTCTTGGGTTGATGGCTTCCACCCTGGAGTTGGTCCCAAGGGCCTTTGCTCATATAAGGCCTCTTCAGTCAGCCTTACTATCCCGTTGGGATCAGATCTCCGAGCAGTTTCAGCTACCACTTCCGCTTACAGAATCTACGCCGTCCAAACTCCCCTGGTGGCTCACCCTGGACAAGCTTCATTGACGGGTGGACCCCGAAGTTCCCTTTTAGACGGTGGTAACTATGAATGCCAGTTTCTCCAGTTGGGGTGCAGTCTGTTAGAACAGATCGGTCCAGGGCCATTGGTCGGTGGCAGAGTCCTCATGGTCCATCAACTGGTTGGAGACCAGATCCGTGTGACTTGCTCTCCAGGCTCTCCTCCACCCTGGTGAGGGGAAGATCAGTAAGGATCCTGTCGAATAATGTGACAGCCGTGGCTAACATAAATCGCCTGGGAGGCACCAAGAACTGAGCAGTAGCTCTGGAAGCCTGGGAATTGATCATCTGGGCGGAGCTGCATCTGGAGAGGATAGCAGCTTCTCATCTTGCAGGCTCGGACAACGTTCAAGCGGACTTGATGAGCAGTCACAAGCTGGATCCCGAGGAGTGGGAGCTTTTGGAGAAGGCCTTTCGCCTTATATGCAGCAGGTGGAGCCAGCCCTGTATGGACTTGATGGCGACTTTCCGCAATGCCAAGGCCCCGAGGTTCTTCAGTGTCGGGAGATGGGAGCAGAAGGGTGGGCGCTCTAGTCCTCCCTTGGACGTCTGATGTCCTGCTGTATATGTTTCTACCATGGCTTCTAATTGGCAAGGTGTTGCACCGAGTAGAGGCCTATCGAGGGGACTTTAATCCTCGTAGCACCAGAATGGGCGAGGCGGCCGTGGTTTGCAGACCTGGTCAACCTAGCAGTGAACGGCCCCTTGCGGTTTTAGCTCCTGCCAAATCTCTGTCAAGGCCCCGTTTGTTTGGAAGGGGCAGATTGTTTGTTTTTGTCTAGTGGCCTGGCTTTTGAGAGGGCACACCTAAGGAATAAGGGTTATTTGGATGCTGTGATTGCTACTCTTGCAGTCCAGGGAAAACCTCTACTTCCCCGCCCCCCCCCCCCCAAATATGCCTCTGTGACTGATGTCGTGGGCTTTTTACAAGATGGTCTGGTTAAAGGTTTATCCTTTAAATCTCTGAGAGTTCAGGTAGCAGCCTTGGGTTGCCTTTGGGGTAGAGTGTGTGGAGTTGCTTGGCAGTATGTTCGGACGTTGTGTGTGTTTCCTTCAGGGGGTGAAGCATTTACGTCGTTCTGTCCGGAATTCTTGTCCTTCCTGGAGCCTCAATCTGGTTTTGAGGGCCATTTGTATGCCACCGTTTGAGCCTTTAAAGCGCGCGACGCTAAAGGATCTTACTTTGAAAGTGATTTATCTCGTAGCTTTATCCTCAGTTCAGCAGATTTTAGAGCTTCAGGCCGTATCCTGTAGAGAAACCCTCCTTTTGAATTAGTCTGTAGCGCTCCCCTCCTTCCCGAATTCATATTCTTCCATTCCTCAGTCCAGAGATTTGTGAAGATTGGACGTGAGGCGGGTCCTATTATGTTACTTGGAGGTTACCAACAGTTTCTGCCTGTCGGATCATCTCTTTGTGCTATGGAGTGGCCCCAGGAGAGGGCATGAGCTCCTAGGGCCACTATTGTTCGGTGGTTGAAGAAGGCTATCAGCTCTGCGTACATCGCTTAGTTGGTCGGTGCCTGTTGGGCTTTGTGCTCATTCTGCCCGATCACAAGTGGCCTCTTGGGCTGAGTGTCAGCGGGTTTTGCTACAAGAGATCTGTAGGGCGGCTACTTAGAAGTCTTTGCACACTTTTGCCAGACACTACTATCTGGATGTCCAAGTCCCAGAAACAAGGAGTTCTGGCGAAAGTGTACTTAGAGCGTGACTCTCGGGGTCCCACCCAGTGTAGGGAAGCTTTGGTATATCCCAGGAGTCTGGACTGATCTGGGTACGAACAGGGAAAGGAAAATTGGTCCTTACCTGCTAATTTTCATTCCTGTAGTACCATGGATCAGTCCAGAGTCCCGCCCAGTCTGGGATAGGGGAATTTGAGAGTCTGCTCGATCAGTGTTTTAGCTTCAGGTTCTGGTCCTGCGCAGGTGTGTTATGCGGGCAAGGGTTCTTATTTAATTTCCAAGGTTTTCTTCTTCCCTCTGCTCTTTTGGGGGAAATTGTAGATTGTTAATGTTGGTTGCGTTCCTATTCATCTGGCTTGGGTATAGTTCAGTACTGACGGACTGCAGGTGGCACTACAACTTAAGTGGCAGTGTTAGTCAAAAACATCTCTGTCTCCATCTGTTGGAGGGGAGGCAAAACCCAGGAGTCTGGACTGATCAATGGTACTACAGGAACGAAAATAAGCAGGTAAGGACCAATTTTCCTATAACGGCTTGAGATTATATAACCAACAGAGCTAGAGTTTATTTTGTTTCAACATTGTTTGCTGGAATCCGAAAGGTTGGGCATTTATTGTGATTGAGTAGATGTGAGCCATGAAGGAAAGAATATGGATGCTGTGAATCCCAACAGGATAGGTGGCAAACCATGAGTTAATTTAGCCTCTCCTTCAGAGAAATAAATGCATTGACATACTGTAAGGTGTCGAAATGATGCATCCCTTTTTACTTCCTGTGTGCAAAGGAGGTATGATCTGATGTAGAATGTCTGCATGTCCTGAGACTTTACAAAGAATTTGTGTACTTGTAAGTTCCTGACCCTGCAGAGAAACAGGAACAGGTAGAGGATGCAACACTGTAATCTACAAATGTTTGCGTGGAAATGCTCTCCATTTATGTGAAATTTGGTTGTACTTTTTATACAAATCTTAGACATCTGGGAAAGGGTAAGGAATAAATGGCAAATGTTCTTTCCATCTTAGTCTTGCATTTTAGTAAAATTGGACTGTACTGCTGTTTTTTGTTTTGTTTTTTTTAAACTTTGTAGGGTAAACCAGATTTAAACACAGCATTGCCGGTAAGACAGACTGCTTCAATCTTCAAACAGCCAGTTACCAAGGTCACCAACCACCCTAGCAACAAAGTGAAGAGTGACCCGCAAAAAGCTGTAGATCAACCTCGGCAGGTTAGTGAGTTCATACAGCATCCATCTCTTGTATATGTAGACAGACACCTTACTATTTCATGGATCAAGTCTGGTCACAAAAGAACTAATATAGGTGCTATCTTGTAAGAAGGATCAGCTAAATTCACTTTTATTTAGACATTTTTGGAAAAATTGTGTAATTTAAGATTACAAGAAACTTTTTTTTTTCCTTTAAAACTGCTTTTTTTTCAAATATAAGTATGGTAATAGAGGTAAAACTACTACCCTGGTGGAAGAACATAGCGTCCAAGCTGTCAAATTTCAGTTAACCTTTTATAAGAGGTCTTTCCTGACATGTGATATCCACTGTAGAATCTTATCTTGCCACTCAACAGAAAGTTACTCTCTATTAATGTGAAGAGAAGGCACTTATCCTGTGTTAAAATACTCTCTAGGTTTATTTCATTAGTAGAACAAGATACACTGTAGTGGTTAGAACACAGAGTGATATATCAGGTGTCGTCCTGGGTTCCTGTTTGACATATTGTGATCTTGAGCAAGACACTATTTGGCTCCCAGTGCCTATGTTTACCTTGTTTTGATAAGAATAGGGGCACCCTCCTTCGCTTGTTAAGCTTGCCAACTAGGCTTCAGAAATATGCTGCTAAGTCATCCATCACAGAGGCTGCAACACACATTTTTTAAAAATTAGAAACAGAAAAGCATGTGGCAGTGCTAGTTAGGTGAAAAGTACTATACAAATTCATATTATCAACACTTTTCCCTGTACGTACCCAGATCAGTCCAGACTCCTGGGTTTGCCTCCCCACCAGCAGATGGAGACAGAAGTTTTGACTGACTCTGTCCTATACCCTAAGGTGCCACCCACAGTCTGTCAGTATTTCTCTGTCTCCAGCTTATGGTGGAGGTGCAAAATCCTGCAGTCTGTTGTCAAAAAAAAAAAAAAAAGTTAGAGAGTTTAGATAGCATTTAGGGCTATTCTAGCTGGTTTATTTATATTAAAAAAAAAAAAAGTAGTTTTAGTGTGAAGCCTCCCAAGGGGTTGGCAGGTCCTGAAGGGACCATCCACTCTGGTACTGAGGCTAGTGGAGCCAGGGGTCGAGGATCCTGCTGCAGCTCCCCCAAACCACTGAGGTGATACCGTGGAGCCCAGCTCACTCTCCTCAGTTGGTTCAGGACCTGCGCGGTGGACAGCGCCTGACCAGGAAAAAAAAAAAAAGTCTGACTGTTCCTTTTGTTTTGCAGCTTTCCTTCTCGCTTCGCACCATTTTTTCTCCTCAGCAGCTCCTCTTTCGGTTGTGCCTTCCCTTTGCCTCAGTTGCCGTGGTCAGGCCGGTCTGCATTCTAGCACAGATGCCGCGTGGTATAGCCTGTTGGGGATACTCGCGTGTCCCGCGAGGGGATCTGTTCCGCTTGCCTCCCTGGGGGGGAAGGCACGTTCCTAACAGTTGGGGCTGGCGTTTCAGGGCCGCGCCGACTGCCTGCGAGGCCCGAACGGCCGCGGCCAGCTGCCTAAGTGGGAACGGAAGCCATTTTGTCCACCTTTCACACGGCAACGCAGGCAGCGATGGAGGGGGGCAATCCCCATCCCCCACTTTCCCTGAAGCCCTCTGCCCCAGAGGGGGGTGGTGCTAGGGCTGGAAATTTTGAAACGGAGGACGAGGGGGGCCTCTGACTCCTCCTCGTTTTCTTCGGAGTTTATTCTCCTACTACATAAGGCTTTTAAGGCCAGGAGGTCCGCGTAGAAACATGCAGGGGGCAGTGGTCATTCTCACGCTTGCCAGTCTTTGGAGAAAACAGCGGCGCTACCCCTCAAGCGAGCTAGGGCCGCGGAGGCGGCAGGGGCTCCTAAACCTAAGCGCACTCTCCGGACTAGCTCCTCCCATCCGCCACCGGATTCTTCCTCAAATTCCTCAGCCAGCGGTCCCAGAGACAGGGACCCAGCCTCCTCAGGATGCTGCAGAGGAGGTTCAGGGTCTTTCATCTAACCCCGGCCCATAGGTGGAGGGAGATGATCGTAGGGTGGTACGCCTTTTTAGGAAAGATGAGCTTGGTCCTCTGATTCCCACTATTTTGGAGGAGTTGGGGATTGAGGTCCCTCCTGAAGATACCTCCATGGGCTCTATTGATCCAGTCATGGTCGGTCTCAGTGGTCCGACAAAGTCCTTTCCATTTCACCTCTCAGTAACTGATTTGTTATTTAGAGAGTGGGATACTCCAGACTTGGACCTCAAGGTCATTAAGGTGATGGACAAGTTGTACCCCCTTACCAGAAGAGGCTCTGATCCTCCTGCGGGTTCCCAAGGTGGATGCAGCGGTGTTGGCCATCGTCAAGAAGACCACTGATCCTCAAGGACCTTCAAGATCATACGCTGGAGATCCAGCTTAAGAAAATATTCAAGGTGTCAGCGCTGGGAGTCTGGGCTGCTATGTGCAGTAATTTTTCCTTGCAGGCAGGACTCCGCTGGGTCCAACAGTTACAAGGTTGCTCTGCCCTTTCAGAAGAGGAGGCTATCCAAGCCAGTCGTCTGGAGGCGGCAGAGGCTTACAGTGCGGATGTGCTTTGATCTTTTGCGAACCTCGGCCAGGTCTATGGTATCCGTGGTCTTGGCTCGCAGATTGCTGTGGCTTTGGAACTGGGCAGTGGATGTTTCGTCTAAGGCTCAGCTGGGATCCCTGCCTCTTAAAGGCAAACTCCTCTTCGGAAATGACCTAGAGGATATGATTCAATCTTTAGGGGAAAACAAGGTCCATAAGCTTCCGGAGGACAAGCCTAAATCGAAGAGTTCCTTTCCCCCTAGGTCACGTTCGCGAGGAAATAGAAGATTTTGGTTCTCGCGATTGGGGTCTTCATTTTGCCAGAATTCGGGCAGGCAACAATCCTGGTCACAGTCCTTTCGAGGGCGACGCTTTGGAAGAGCAGGTGCTCCCCAAGCACCAGGAGGATCTAAATCTTCCCAATGATGCCAGGATAGCTCCCTTCCTCGGTTCCGTCTGTAGGGGGCAGGTTGTCCCTGTTTTACGAGGAATGGGTCAAATTAACCTCAGACCAGTGGGTCCTCAGCATAATAAGGCAAGGCTATGTGTTAGATTTTGTACGACGCCCTCATGACAGTTTCCTTGTCTCCCCAATCTCGTACACAGAAAAGCGAAAAGTGGTGCAGGACACCTTGCAGCGACTACTTGATCTGGTTGCAATTTGTCCAGTTCTTCCCGCGAAGTGCTGCATGGGACGATATTCCATTTACTTCGTGGTACCAAAAAAGGAAGGCACCTTTCGACTCATCCTCTATCTCAAAAGGGTCAACAGGTGCCTTCGAGGCGTCCATGGTTCCCGGACCTGATCATCTTAGTGGTGGAGGGTCCTTTGAGGTTCCGGGACCTTCCCAATCTTGTACGCCAGGGACCTGTTTGTATGGACGAGGCAGATCAATTTTGTCTCGCGGCATGGCTTTTGAGAGGCAACGTCTAAAAAGCAAAGGATATTATGCCAGGGTGTGGAGGATTTTTGAGACTTGGTGTGTCGAACACGAGGTGCGCCCCTTTCGGGCTTCAGTGTCGGATATTTTATCCTTTTTGCAGGCTGGTTTGTCTAAGGGCTTATCATGTAACTCTTTAAGGGTGCAGGTGTCAGCCCTAGGTTGCTTTCAGGGTAAAGTTCAGGGGCTACCATTAGCGGCCCATCCGGACTTGGCACGTTTTCTCCGAGGGGTGAAACATTTGCGCCCGCCGGTATGGAATCCGTGTCCTTCATGGAGCTTTAACCTTGTTCTTAGGGCATTATGTGCGTAGCCGTTTGAGCCTCTGAAGAGGACGATGTTGAAGGACCTTACTCTAAAGATGGTTTTCCTTGTGGCTATTTCATCGGCTTGCTGGGTGTCTGAGTTTCAGGCATTATCTTACAGGGAGCCCTTTTTGAGAATTACGGATTCGGGAGTTTTGTTGCAGACTGTCCCCTCCTTTCTCCCTAAAGTTGTCTCGTTGTTCCATCTTAATCAGTCTGTGAAGCTCCCTTCTCTTCCAGGTCTCGATCATTCTGACCCTAAGTCCTGGGTCTTGAAGAAACTGGATGTCCAGGTTCTCTTTTTTTTTTTTTTTTTTTTTTTTTTTTAGTATTTCTTTATTGAATTTTTCATGAATAAAGCGAACAACCTTGGAACTCAACAGTTACAAAACCAGTTGCGATTTCCCCCGTCCGTCCGTCCCCTCCCTCTTTGAAACAAGGTACATTGTCCATTTTTATGTTTACATCAGTGTGGACATCTTGGGTTCCCTCGAAGAGGCTGTATATCTTTGGAGACAATGTTTCTTGTATAAGTCTTTTTTAGATTGTGGGATCCGAGCCCAGTATCCACGCCATATCTCATCCCATCTGCGTTGCATTCGTTTGATTGACTATTGGCCGTCATAAGTTCGTATTGCAGCATATTGTCCAACCTGTTTTTCCATTGAGATGTCTGTGGGTGCGCAGCAGTCGTCCAGTCTGCCATTATAGTTTGTATGCCTGCCAAGGTGGCCTTACTAAGGAATAATTTTTGAGCCTCTGCTAAAGCTTCCAACGGGCCATCATATAGGCGGAAAAGGCAGATTCGAGGTTCCTTTGGAATGGAGAGATCCAAAGCTCTTCCCATCTCTAGCAGAATGGCATCCCAGAACCCCTGTACAATTTTACACGACCAAATACAGTGGAAGAAGGAACCAGGGTCCTCCCCGCATTTTAAACACAAGTCCGAGTCACAAAGACGAGCTGCATACATGCCAGTTCGAGCCATATACATACAGTGCAATATTTTGAACCCCACTTCTCTTAAGCTGACATTTTCAGATACAGTAAAACATCCCTTTAGTATACAAACAATGTCCTCTAGCATTACATAGAAACATAGAAATGACGGCAGAAGGAGACCAAATGGCCCATCTAGTCTGCCCCGCAAATTTTCTCTCTCATACTTATCTGTTTCTCTTAGCTCTTGGTTCTATTTCCCTTCCACCCCCACCTTTAATGTAGAGAGCAGTGATGGAGCTGCATCCAAGTGAAATATCTAGCTTGATTAGTTAGGGGTAGAAGCCGCCGCAATAAGCAATCTGCACCCATGTTTATTTGTTTTACCCAGACTGTTATACAGCCCTTATTGGTTGATTTTCTTCTCCCATGCCGTTGAAGCAGAGAGCTATGCTGGATATGCATCGAAAGTGAAGTATCAGGCACATTTGGTTTGGGGTAGTAACCGCCGTAACAAGCCAGCTACTCCCTGCTTTGCGAGTGCGAACCCTCTTTTCTGGATGTGTGAAGTATCAGTTTTTCTTCTCCCCTGCCGTTGAATCAGAGAACTATGCTGTATATGCATTGAAAGTGAAGTATCAGGCTTATTTGATTTGGGGTAGTAACCGCCGTAACAAGCCAGCTACTCCCCTCTTTGTGAGTGTGAATCCTTTTTTCCACATTTCCTCTTGCTGTTGAAGCTTATTAGGTGAATATTAGCTTGCTTTTGCCATTTGCTTTGAATAGTGAGGAGTGTGTGAGTATGAGGGATACTGCGAAGCATTTTGGAGAAAGTTGCACAGGAATTTGATTTATGCCCACTGGCAACAAAAAAAAGACCTCAAATCTCTGTAAATTGGGGACTAATTGCAAGGAATTTATGTAGTGTCTAGCCTGCAGATATCCATAAAAATCTTTATTATCCATCCCATGCATTTCTCGCAGTGTTTGAAAACTCAGGACTCCTCCCTGCCTAAGGTCTAGAAATTGATACACATTGGTCAATCCTAATTCTGCCCATTTGCTAAAAACTATAGATTCCTTTCCATCCATAAACGCTGGATTCCCTATAAACGTAAGAAATGGCGTGGATATAGATGTCAACCCACATTTTATCTTAGTTAAAAACCGCCATGCTTGGTGACTGATTTTCAAAAGCTGGCTATGCCTAGTACTGCTCGGTAACCGCACCCCTGGGACTTGGAGGAGATTTATGGGCCGTAGTGGGCATAACCAGGCACAGAGAGACTTATAAGGTGTACATATAGACGTCTCCTTTATCCAGTCATATACGTGGAGTAACACACATGCTAGATTATATTCCCTCCAGTTCGGACATGCCAAACCTCCTTGGTCTCTGGGCCGCATCAAGGTTTGGAGGGTTTGCCGAGCCCGTCTACCACCCCAGAGGAACTGACATATTGCTCTATTTATACGAGTAAGCTCTGATTTCTTTAACCACAAGGGAATTTGTTGTAACACGTAGCCAGCGCAGCAGCTCCACATTTTCAGTAAATAGATTTTTCCCGACAGAGATAGGGGCAGGTTAGTCCAGATCCGTAACTTTTCTTCCATATGATGGAGAGGATCAATGTTCGCTCTGTGTAGGCTCTCTACATCCTTTGGAAGGTGGATCCCTAGATACAGCATCTCTGAGCCTACCCATTTCAGGGGGAAGGTACCCTCCTAGTCCCCCTTTATAGAGGGGTCTAAGGCCATAGCTTCCGACTTATCCGTGTTTATCTTTAAGCCCACAAAGGAGCCAAAAAGTCGTTGCCAAGCTAAAACCCCCGTAAGAGATTTTTGGGGGTTGGTCAAGAAGACCATAACATTGTCTGCAAACACTGATATTTTAAACTCTTGATCTCCACTTCCAAACCCAGTGATCTGTGGATCCTCGGCTATTTTACGTAAAAGGGGGTCAATCGACAATATGTAAAGTAACAGCGATAACGGGCATCCTTGTCTGGTGCCCCCATTGGGTTCTCTTAAGCTATTTGAAGACCACTAATTCCTTTCGGGTGTCAGACAATCTGTTCATGCTCTGGAGTGGTCCTAAGAAGGGACATAAAGCGTCGAGAGATATTAGCTCAGCGTACTTATTACATGGTTGCCCGAGTCCAGTTGGTCTACGAGCAAGCGGCGGCGTGGGTGGAATGTCAACTGGTGTCGCCGCAAGAGATCTGTAGGGCGGCCACTTGAAAGTCCTTGCACACCTTTGCTAGACATTATCGTTTGGATGTCCAGGCCCCAGACTCTGGGGGTTTCGGTGCTGGTGTGATTCGAGCGGCCCTCTCGGGGTCCCACACATGTTAGAAGAGCTCTGGTACATCCCAGGAATCTGGACTGATCCGGGTACGTACAGGGAAAAGAAAATTGGTTCTTACCTACTAATTTTCGTTCCTGTAGTACCATGGATCAGTCCAGAGTCCTGCCCTGCTTGAGAGTCCACTTGTTCTAGTGTATATTAGTTAGCCCTGCAGAGTATTTTCTTACTTGTTCTGTTCCTTTTGAGGTTTGTGAGCAAGACAGTTTAAGTCGCGAGGTTTCTCTTCCCCTGGTTGGGGAGGGGGGTGTAGGTGATTTATTCTACTATTTAAGAGTTTTGCTTTGATACATTGAAATACTGACAGACTGTAGGTGGCACCTTTAGGGTATAGGGCAGAGTCAGTTAAAACTTCTCTATCTCCATCTGCTGGTGGGGAGGCAAAACTCAGGAGTCTGGACTGATCCATGGTACTACAGGAACAAAAATTAGCAGGTAAGAACCAATTTTCCTTTCTCTCTGGTTATGTCAGCTATTTTGGGAGAAGAAACTGAGTGGCCTGAACGCCTTTGACATTGCAGAAGAGCTTGTGAAAACCATGGACCTCCCCAAGGGCTTGCAAGGTAATGGTGAGGAAAATATTTCCTGGTTGGGCATTCCTTTAAAAACATATTCTCTCCCTTCTGATAGAAGCACATAGATCACCTGGTTGAAAGAAAGGGTTCTTAGCTGTAGCACCCAGGATTGCAAACAGATTTAATTTTCAGAGTAAAGACACATGCAAATTAATCTGTTTTTTGGACTATGCATGTGCAGATATGCTAAATATTCACTGTAGATGTCCTGAGAGCCAAACCAACCTATCCATGACCCCTCAAGGGCCAGAGTTGAGAAGCTCCAGCACAAAGATCCACATTGTTCTTTATTGTGCAGTTACTTATTGTTTTAATTTTCTATATATTTTTCCAAGGATATAGCACCAAAAAATAAATTCATAACTAAAATTAACCAGGTGCTAATAAAGATATCCCCATTTGTTGGAACAGTAGTTTTACAAGAACCGAATAAGGTGAGAGAGAGAATTCAGAGCAAATATGCCCGCAGCATGTCTGTTTTGTTTGTGGCCAGTCTCGTCATGCTGCACTGGTAACCTAGAAGTGTTAAGTGTCATATTTAATTATTTAAAATGTCCTTGAATAGTAGAGGGAGCAATTTATGAATTTTGTTTAAAAAGTAAACAGGAGAACTTGGGGCAAGGAGTATATGAGGCCAGAAGTAGGTTTTCAGATTTGAGGGCTTGATGACATTTCATTCTGTTGAAAATGATTAGTTGGATGAGGTAGTATTATTTTGCTCAGATAGAAGAACCAGCAGTGGTAATGTTTGACTTCTTTCGCATGAACTTCTCAAGGTTAAGTCAAAATGTCTGAGCTGTAATTGTAGTGTGTAATTGGGTGGGTCATTCTGAGGTCACTTGAAAGATGGCATGTCCATTATAGAAAGAAACCTTTTTCAGTTGCGTGTGCTGTTTAGCAAGTTCTCATTGGTAATTTAATAGCTAATGACGATACTGAAGTGTGTGAGTAAAATTTGCAGGTGTTGGGCCAGGTTGCACAGACGAGACCCTTCTCTCAGCTATTGCCAGTGCATTGCATACCAGCACTATGCCAATCACGGGACAGCTTTCTGCTGCTGTGGAGAAGAACCCTGGCGTTTGGCTAAATACCTCTCAGCCGCTTTGTAAAGCGTTTATGGTGACAGATGAAGACATTAGGTAAGACAGAGCCCCAGCGAATGCAATAGGTGGATGCTTGGTTCCTGTTCCTATCTACGTGTTAGTGCCAGTTTGGGATGGGGTTTGTTAGTGGTGTAGGCACATGGTCACTGGATGTTGGAGAGACCACCAGCTTGTTTCTCTTAAACCATTTCAAGTGTCTGCTGACCTTGGCTAGATCTGAACCAGCACCCTAGAAGACAGAGGTTGTGTAATTTTGTGTCAGTACCCTGGAGTTGCCATTCCCTATCATTAACTCACTCTGGGCTGGAAGAGTAGGGTAAGTAATCAGGTTTAACTAAAATTTTTCTCCTTTCTCTTATTTTTGTCTTGTTAGTCTTAACCTTTAAACATAAATAAATGCTTAATTTGCACATTTAATTCTAATTTTTAATCTTAAATTCTATCAAGCCTTTGACATATTTTAATCTGTTAATTTTGTGGTGATATTCAGTGCTTCATTATTGGGAGGACTGATTAGCTCTTGAGCCAATTTTTGTTCCTGCTGAGTTTATGAAAGATGAGCCCTGAACTTGTAAGGGTCCCTGGTATTATTCCCCAGGAAACAGGAGGAGCTGGTGCAGCAGGTACGAAAGAGGCTGGAGGAGGCACTGATGGCTGACATGTTGGCGCATGTAGAAGAAATTGCAAAGGACAGTGAGCCCACGATAGAGAAGGAAGGGGAGGATGAGGAAGATGAAGAGGACAGAGAACAAGATATGGATGGTGTATAGTCCAGGTAATACTGTCATGAATATACTACAATGCCATGTAAAACTCTTCACATCCTTGATCTTTTTCACATTATGCTGTCTAAAAAATACAAATTAAAATATATTAAAGTAAGTTTGTTTTACTAATCTACCCAATATAATCTACACTTTCATCATGAAAGAAGGATTATAAAAATATTCAAAAAGTAATTAATAAAAAAAAAAAAGGTCTTGATTGCATAAGTCTTCACACACTTTGTCATAGCAAATCTAAATTAGTGGTTTAAAAACATTACCTTAAGGCCCCTTATACATCAAATAGAGCCTGTCTGTGTCAGTCACAGTAGTTGAGTTGATTTGAATCCTTATGGATGAAGAATCAAGCTGTTTTTATCAAATGAAGTGAATTTGAAGCAAAGGTCAAAACATGCCAAACAAGGAGCTGTCAAAACAACTCTGGGATAATGTTATTCAGAGGCACAGATTTAGGTGAAGATTATAAGAAAATTTCAATGTATTTTGAGTATACTTGGGGTACACTGTCGGGTCTATCATAAGTGGATACAGTTTGGCACTGCCATGATCAAGCAGTTCCAAAATCAGTAGCTGTGAGTTAAGGAAATTGCTGTGGCAGGTCAGTGAGGCTTAAGATTATTTTTAAAGAACAACCCAAGGTCTCTGGCTGAAATTGGGAAAATGTTGTTCCCTGTACGTACCCGGATCAGTCCAGACAGTGGGTTGAGCCTCCTGTCCAGCAGATGCAGCCAGAGAAAAACTGAAAGGGTATCCTTCTAGAGAACAGTGCTCACCCTGCATCTCCCAGTATTTCTCTGGCTCCAGCAGATGCAGACGGACGAACCTGCGGTTCCCTCTCCTTAGTGATATTTCTTTATTTCTTCTTGCGAAGACTTCTGTTTTCTCTTCACTGGGTCAAGCAAGTATTTCTAAAACAAAAAAAAAAAACAGGAACAATGAATTTTCTTTTCTCTGGAGACAGTTCTGTCTCCAGGCTCTTGTAGAGTCCTAGGGGGGGTTTTCCCCTTGAGCAATTCAGCCTAGGTCTCTTTCCCGGTAGCCTAATTCCCTGCCTAGGGGTGATACTGGTGGTCCAGTCACGCCCCCTCTCTTGCATTGGTGACCCAGAGATGTGACTATTCCCCGGGTCCTTTGCAGAGATGTTTTAATTCTTCTGCTGTGGCACAAACCCTTCAGCCTATTTAGCTGTTTCTCAAAAAAAAAAGAGAGAGAAAGGAGAACTTTTGAATTCGGTGTAAAAGTTGGAATAAGGCAGTTCTTCACGGCTCCGTGCCATCTGACAGGGAAAGCAGCGGCTCGAGGCCATTTAGTCGGCTTCCTGCTTCACAGCAGGCAGGCTCAGCTGGTTCATGCGCAGCTGACTTACCGATGCAGAGGTCAGCGTTTTGTCTTGCCTGCAGGGAGCCTGCCTCGTGGCTCTCCCGCGACGGGCTCTGCTTGTACGGAGGGGAGGGACCCTCCGTGGCTCTTTTGAAATAGACGACCTGAGGACAGGTCGGCAAGCATGTGTCCAGGCCGTCGTCCACACACAAAACTGCGGGAACTGTGGCCATTTTGTGCCAGGACCTCGCAGCAGACTCTGTCCCTCGGGGGGGGGGGGGGGAGGGGAGCCAGATTTTTGTTGTTTGCCGCCTGACTTAAGCCCTATGGGCTCTCCTGATGCTGATTCTGACCTTCCGAGTGGCCCCTCCCCCACCCCCCCCAGGGGCCCGGCAGAGCACAACCTCCTTTTTCCCCAGAATTTGTGCTTCTCTTACATAAGTCCTTTTTAGCAAACTTGGAGGTACAGGAGGATCCCACTCTGGGCCCCCCCACCGGCAAAAATCCCTCGTTTGGGTGTTAGCCAGGGCTCTGGCACCCCAGACTCACAGGGTACTACTATGTACAGGACTGTACCCGGTGGGTTGGACCCACCTGACCCTCTTCCTCCTGCTCCGCTGCCCGATCCAAATGCCAACCTGAATCTTTCGCTTGATAATCCCACTCCCTCCCCCATGGAGGGAGATGACCCATGGGTTTTGAGGTTGTTCAAACGCAAGGAGCTGGACCCGCTTATTCCCTTTGTTCTGGATGAACTTGGAATCTATGTGCCCGCGGAAGAGCCCGCCATTGCCTCCACCTCCCGTACCGTTGACCTAGTCCTGGCGGGTCTAAGGGCTCCATCCCGTACATTTCCCTTCCATCCTATGCTTATGCAGCTTCTGCTCAGGGAATGGGAGTCTCCCGAGTCTGGTCTCCGCGTGGGCAGGGCAATGGATAAGTTATATCCCCTCCCGGCTACAGCTCTTGAAATGCTCAAAGTCACCAAGGTTGATGCTTCGGTGTCTGCTGTCACCAAACGCACCACCATTCCAGTTGTAGGGGCCACAGCCTTAAAGGATCTTCAAGATCGCAAGTTGGAAGTACATCTCAAAAGGATCTTTGAGGTGCTGGCCTTAGGTGTCTGGGTGAAGGTTTGTAGCAGTCTCATGCAGTGGGCAAGCCTCAGGTGGGTTCAACTACTCAGCACCCAGGACCTCCCGT
The DNA here is from genome assembly GCF_901001135.1 of Rhinatrema bivittatum. Classification (NCBI taxonomy): domain Eukaryota; kingdom Metazoa; phylum Chordata; class Amphibia; order Gymnophiona; family Rhinatrematidae; genus Rhinatrema; species Rhinatrema bivittatum. The sequence continues at coordinate 231,716,564 of NC_042622.1, forward strand.
TTGCAGAGGCCGAACAAGTGGAGCGGCTCGAAGGTGCGATTGCTTATGGAGCTGGTGCCCTTTATGATCTCCTCTGGGTGCAGGCCCAGGGCTATGGTCTCAGCAGTCTCCGCCAGGCGGCTCCTCTGGCTGCATAACTGGACAGCAGACTCCTCTTCCAAGTCCGTTAGGCACTCTCCCCTTCAAGGGTAAGTTGCTTTTTGGGGAGGATCTGGAACAGCTTATTAAATCCTTAGGTGATAACAAGGTTCATAAGCTGCTGAGGGACTGCCTTAAACAGTCAAAATCCTTTTTTCCTTCGCGCTCTCGATTCAGGGGTCAGCGCAGGTACAACAGAACGTGGGGGACCTCTCAGCTTCCTGCCTCCTTCAGATCGCAGGCATGGTCTCATTCCTTTCGAGGACGTCGACCGTTCCGGAATGGAATCCCCATGGATCCGCCGCCAAGTCCTCACAATGAGATGAGGCAGGCCCATTCCTTCGCTCCCGCCTTAGGTGGACGTCTGTCCCTTTTTCTTGGGGAATGGGCCAAAATCACCAAGGATCAGTGGGTCCTCGACGTGATTGACAAAGATTATACGTTACAATTTGCTCGGGACCTTCCCGGCAGCCACCTGATCTCTCCATGCGGCAGTCGAAAACAGCCAGCGGTGTGTCAGACTCTCGACAGGCTCCAGGAACACAGGGCCATAGTCCCTGTTCCCCCAGAGGAACAGGGATTCGGCCATTATTCCATCTACTTCATCGTCCCCAAAAAGGACGGTTCCTTCCAACCGATTCTGGACCTCGAGTCAACCGGGCGCTCAAGGTTCCCCATTTTCGGATGGAAACCCTGAGGGCGGTCATTGCGGCGGTTCACTCCGGTGAGTTCCTGGCTTCACGCAACCTCACAGAGGCTTACTTTCACATCCCGATTCGCAAGGAGCACCAGAAGTATCTTTGCTTCGACATACTGGGCCGGCACTTTCAGTTCCAAGCTCTTCCGTTTGGGCTTGCCTCCGCCCCTCGCAAGTTCACCAAGAGTGAAGGTGGTGGTGGCGGCTTTTCTCCGGAGGGAGGGGTTCTTGGTCCATCCCTACCTGGACGATTGGCTCATCCGGGTGAAGTCGAAGCAGCTGTGTGTGATGGCGGTCAGTCGGGTAGTGTCGGAACTCACCTCCCTCGGGTGGATAGTCATCTACTCCAAGAGCAACCTCTTGCCCTCTCAAGTTCTGGAATTTCTGGGAGCTCACTTCGACACTCGCATGTCCAAGGTCTCCCTGTCCGAGGCCTGTGCACTCAAGCTCATGCAGCAGGTACAGCATCTCTTATCTCTGCCGATACCCACGGCCTGGGATTACCTCAAGTTCTGGGCTCTATGGCTTCCACTATAGATCTGGTGCCCTGGGTGTTTGCGCATATGTGTCCTTTGCAGAAAGCTTTACTGGCCCGTTGGAAGCCGGTTTCTAAGGAGTTTCAGGCCCCCCTACCATTTCCTGAGTCTACCATAATCAGCTTGCAGTGGTGGCTTTCTCCCGACCACCTGTCAAGGGGCATGCCCCTGGAGACTCCTCAGTGGATTGTCGTGACAACGGATGCCAGCCTCTCCGGCTGGGGAGCAGTTTCAGTTCGACTGGCCCTCAGGTTCTTCCTTCCCTTGATCCGTTGCAAAGCGGTGAGAGTCATCTCTGACAATGCCACCACGGTAGCTTACATCAATCGCCAGGGGGGCACCAGGAGTCGCCTGGTAGCCCTGGAGGCCAGCCAACTGTTCGCTTGTGCAGAGCGCCATTTGGACCGCCTGGCGGCTTCCCCAATTGCAGGAAAAGAGAATGTTCAGGCCGACTTCCTCAGTCGTCAGCATCTCGACCCCGGAGAGTGGGAATTGTCAGACAAGGCGATGGATCTAGTCGTCCGCAGGTGGGGGGGGGGTTCCCCACTTGGACTTGATGGCCACCCTGAAGAACGTGAAGGCTCCCCGGTTCTTCAGCTGCAGGAGAGAACACTGCTCGGAAGGTGTGGATGCTCTGGTCCTGCCCTGGCCCAGCGATGTCCTCCTTTACATATTCCCTCCTTGGCCTCTGGTGGGAAAAGTTCTCAGAAGGATAGAACTTCACCACGGGCCGGTCATTCTCATAGCACTGGAGTGACCTGGGAGACCGTGGTTCACGGCCCTCTTAGTCTCGCTCACCTCCACAACCTCCTGCGACAAGGTCCAGTATTTTTAGATCAGGCAGATCGCTTTTGTCTTGCGGCCTGGCTTTTGAGCAGGGGCTACAAGGAGGAAGTGATATCCATGCTGTTGCGGGCCCGTAAAACCTCGACATCTGTCTTATGTTCGGGTTTGGAGGGTGTTGATAATATGTGCATGGAGGCTGGGGTATCGACGTGCAGGGCCCTGGTCTCTGGTTCTTTCCTTCCTTCAGAACGGACTCTCTAAAAGTTTATCTTTCAACTCCTTGCGGGTTCAGGTTTCGGCTCTCGGCTCCCTCTTGGGCAAGCTGGATGGTTACTCTGTGTCTGCCCATCCGGATGTTGCTCGATTTCTTAAGGGGGCTAAGCATTTGAATCTGCCGGTCCGAGCTACTTGCTCATCTTGGAATCTTAACCTGGTCCTATGGGTTCTCTGCGAAGGCACCTTTTGAACCCCTCCATCGAGCCACGCTCAAGGACCTCACGCTTAAGACGGTGTTCCTCGTGGCTATTTGCACAGCCAGGAGGGTTTCCAAGCTGCAGGCTTTATCCTGAGCCCATCCTGAGATTCTCTGATTGGGGGGTTTCTGCCAAAGGTAGTTTCCTCCTTTCATGTCAAGCAATCAGTGGAGCTCCCTGCTTTTTCTCTGGAGGATATTGCTGGCACGTCGGGTGCTGATCTCCGCTTGGATGTTAAGCGAGTTCTCCTTCAGTACTTGCAGGTTACCAGTGATTTCAGAGTCTCCGATCATCTCTTTGTTTTATGGAGTGAGCCTCATAAAGGTCAGAAGACCTCTAAAGCCACCATTGCTCGCTGGCTAAAGAAAGCGATCGCATCGGCGTATCTTTGTCGAGGGCCGGCCGGTCCCAGAGGGACTAAAAGCCCATTCTCTGCGTTCGCAGGCTACTTCTTGGGCAGAGAGCCAGTTGGTTTCTCCTCAGGAAATTTGCAGAGCAGCTACCTGGAAATCTATGCATATGTTTGCTCGGCGTTATTGTCTTGACGTTCTGGCGCCAGTTTTTGGTTCTTTCGGCAGACGTGCTCCAAGCGGGATTGTCTCTGTCCCACCCTACATAGGAAAGCTTTGGTACATCCCACTTGTCTGGACTGATCCCGGGTACGTACAGGGAAAGGAAAATTGGTTCTTACCTGCTAATTTTCGTTCTTGTAGTACCACAGATCAGTCCAGACTCCCTCCCTTATTTCTTTTGTCAGTCCGCTCGTAGTTTTTTCCTTTTCAGCTCTGGAGAATGCCTTCTTCCTTGCAGAACTTTGATGTATCACAGTGATGAGGCACCGGATGTATCTACCACATAGACAAGAGCTGTTTTTTTTTTCTTGCACTGTTCCATGTTCTCATTATATTAGCCTTGTTGGATTTGTTACTTGCTTGATCTTATTCTGGTTCAATTTGCGTTTGTTTTTACACTGCTTTGATAACGCTTATACTGAGGGGTGCAGGGTGAGCACTGTCCTCTACTAGGATACCCTTTCAGTTTTTCTCTGGCTCCATCTGCTGGACAGGAGGCTCAACCCACTGTCTGGACTGATCCTTGGTACTACAGAAACAAAAATTAGCAGGTAAGAACCAATTTTCCTACTGTTTAATAATTTCAAGATTACTCCCCAGGAATGGCCTGTATGGGAGGGTGGCAAGAAGAAAGCTACTGTTAAAGAAAATCCATAAGATGCATAAGCATTGTAGAGAACATAGGGCACACTGCGTGTATGAGGGAGAAGGTTTTCTGGTCTGTGGAATTTTTGGTCTCAGTGCCGAGAAGGCTGCAGTTCACAGATGATCCCCAGCCTACTTGAAAGAGCTTGAGCTCTTATGCTAAGAAGCATGGACAAAAACTGTACCATCCCCCTGTGCAATGTTGATAGACACTTATTCTGAACAACTCATGGTGATGGTTGCAAAAGTAGCTTCCACCAAGTATTGAATCAAATGGTGTGAAGACTTATGCAATCAAGACTTCTTTTTTTTTTTTTTTTTATTCTTAATTACCTTTGGAATATTTATAAAATTGTTCATTCACGATAAGAGTATAGCATGTGTTATGTAGAACAAGCTCCTAATTTGATGCATTTTGATTTGTATTTTATATGCAGTAGAATGTGAAAAATGTACAAAGGTGTAAAGGCTTTGATAAGGCACTGTATATCTTGCCCCTCATCGTGTAACCACTCCATTAGATTTCTGCACACCAAATGCATGGTTCTGCATTTTTTCACATTGAATCTGAACTGCCAGGTATTTGCCCAGGCCTCAAGCTTTCTTAGATCGCACATTGTTTTGCATTCTTTCTTGGAAGTGTCCGCTCTGTTGTAGATTTAGCAAAAGAAGATCTTCTGTTCTGAAGGTGTAGATAAAATGAATAGGATGCACGTCAGAGTGATTTCTTATTCTTGGCACTCAGATCCAAAATGAAGCTTTTGGATCCTAGACCTGGGTTAGAGAAGTGGTTTTTCTTTTGGGGCAATGCATAAGTGGGCTGGTGGTGTTTGTATATTTTTATCTTGTCTGAAGAGAAGATAAGTAATTGCAGTCAGCCAACAGAGGAAGCAACATTTGGGCAAAGCAGTGGCCTGTGGTCTTAACTTTCCACACAGGAAAGTTCCTTATGGTGGTGTTTTTGTTTTGTAGGGCATTCCATCCGTTCAGGAGTTTACACATTCCAGCTTCGCCTGGCCAGTATAAGGATTTACACGACAGGATTGAATTGTACCAACCAGCCTGCGTATGAGTATACACCATGTCTGCTTGCCATGAAGTCAGAGGGCTATGGCTCTTTAGGACTATGTAAATTTGAAGCCACTAAATAGGCAAACTACCCTTTCTGTCTTCTGGAAAGGGAAAGTTGTGTCTATGAGCATTTAATGGGTTATTGCTGGAAAAGAGATCTGATTTTGTTATCTGTGGGTCACAAGTCAGTTTCCCCTACAGTCTGACCTGTCAAATTCCAGAGTATGAGAAGAGCTTACAATGGCAGTTCATTTCTGCTTATAAGCTCAGTAGAGAAGGTTTTTAGGAAGAGTCTGTAATGCCACATTTCCTTGTATGTTGAACTTTAATTGAAGAAAAATACCCTAGCGAGGTCCAGATTTTGAAGTGTCTTAAATAGTACCACAAGATGCTGTCCTCCCTTTTCTTCCATTGTTGAATAGGCCTGCGTTATACTACTCATGTTCTAGAAATTAGAACATTCATTGCCTGCTTGTTCCTGATTTTACATGGAATCTGCACCCCAGAGGAAAGAAAATCTCTAAGTTCCAGACTCTGCATATAATTTTCAGTTTCCTTCTATTCTTTGGAGACACACATGAAATTGTTTGAGATTTGTTCTCACTTCTTTTCGCCGCATCCTTTTCCAACATACTGCTAAAATTGCATTATTTTATCTACATGTATCATAGGGAATACACATTATACCACTGCAACTTAAATGTATTTACATAAGCAGAAAAGTGAAAGGAACAGTCATTTATCCTAATCCCTAACAGAGTTCTCACATTAAATAACTTTGAAAATCTTTATCTTTACTGTGTTTGTATATGTTGGAAGTTTTTCTGGTCTCTTCTTTCCCACTTTATCTCTAGATTTTGGAGGCTACTGGTTGTAAAGTAGGCATGCCACTTTCTTACAACAAATGGGCCTCATACAAATAAGTAAGGGGGAACCTCTGGTATTTCCATAGTGTTCCTTTGAATCTGCTGTACATTCAGAAATTGAAGGAGCTGATGAGATTATAGGCCATTCCAGTTAGAATAATGGTAATGAACCCCCTCTCCCAACATCTGCCTCAGGCAGAGCTTTTTCGGGAATGTGCTGCAAAAGCCAGCAGTTAAAACAATGGTGGTCCTGTGAGTTGGTGCCCCCTATGTGCTTAGACTATTGTGACTTTAATAAAACAAAATCATCTCTGGGTTTTGTTGTTTCTTTAAATATATATGTATTTACCCACCCATATTATACAATTACATAAATCATTTTAAAAATGTTTCCTGTGTGTACCCGGATCAGTCCAGACTCCTGGGTTTTGCCTCCACTCTAGCAGATGGAGAAGTTTTGACTGATACTGTCCTATACCATGAGGTGCCACCTGCAGTCCATCAGTATTTCTCTGTCTCCAGAAGATGATGGAGGTGCAAAACCTTCAGTCTGAGTGGAAAAAAAAAGGAAAAATAAAAAAGGAGAGAGAACAGTTTGAATGCACCACCCTTATTATACAATTACATAAATCATTTTAAAAATAAGATTACATCCAGATTTTAAGCAAGATCAGCGCTGCTGATCTTGGTTAAAATGCACAGAAAAACTTGTGGTATCGTTCATGTAACAGATCTTGGTTATGAAAGTACTGTAATGCCTGATGCTGCAGCTTTCTCTGAGAAGAACTCCTTGCACCCATATTGATAAGAGAATAGTGGGACATCTCAACTTACTGGATCCCAGGATTATCCTTTTCAGGTTGTGATCATTTTGCCCATGCCTGCTTTTAATGAATACAGGCTATGCTTCTTTATAGAAAGGCATGAAGGGATGGGAGATGGTGGATAAGGTTCATCAGTATATATATATATGTTTTGTAAAGTGGATTATGGCTCACTAGGCATGCCATCAGAGGTGTCTTTTCTAAAGGATACTTAATCATGAAGGTATCTTATCAAATGTGACTAACTGGAACAGTCTCAAAACTGAAGAGATGTTCTTATTTTGTAATCTTCGAATTCTCTTAGGTACGTGTGTACCCTTGGACAAAAAGAAAAGCACAAGAAGCATAAAAAGCAGATGTTACAAAAAACACAAATGGGCATTTGAATTTTTAAAATAACATTTGCGTATTAGGACTACTTGTATAGGAATATATAATACAGGAAGATGCTGACATAACTGATGCTTCCATAAGATCCCGAGGTTAAAGAAGTGGGCAAGGTATTTTCTTAGTACCACACGCCCAGAACAGCAGTCAGGAGCCCTTCTAATCCATGGATCTGTGGCAGACATGCTGAGAGGACGGTGATACTCACCTATGATATTTCAGGCCTGTCTGTGTATAGGGAGGGCCACGAATTCATGCAAACAGATGGCCAGATATGATGAAAATAAAAGGTGCTCAGCATAGGTGAAATGTGTTTGAAATATGAAGCTTACGTTATTTCTAAATTTCAGATTGTATATTTGATGCTGAAAGTTGCTGATCTAGTTCTGGTTTATAATCTCTGAAAGCTTCTTTCATTACTTTTTGTTTTTTATTTAAATTTCAGCAAAAATGTGTTTGGTGCTGATGCACATTGGTTCCTTGATACCTGTGATAATTGCTTTGGTTACGTATGTTTGTATTATGTACATATAAAGAATGTAAGAAAGAAACCAGAGTTTGTCTTTTTTTTTTCTCTCCCCCCCCCCCCCCCCCCCCCCCCCCCCCCCCAACACACACACATTCACCTTACATTGAGTGTATTAAGGGCTGGATTGAATACAAATTTCTCCAAAGAATGGGAGCGGGGTGAATGAAATCGTTCACTAAGATCCTAAATGCTTTTATGGAAGTTGAGAACTTGTTAATTTAAAATATACTTGAAATTCTTTCAGCAAAGTAAACAGCTTTTTTTTTTTTTTTAAATTAGTAAGGCAGGGCAATTCTCAAAGACCCCTGGGTACTTGATTTTTCCCTGAACTCAGCCTTGTCCCTTTTCACTGTAGCTAAAGGTACAAAGGCTGTCAAGATTGTATGTACTTGAGCCACATGTAAGAGCCAGGAGTGCAGTTTTCAAAATGTTATCTTTCTCTTCATCCAGTCAGACCAGTCTAGACAAATGGGTTATGCACACTAACCAACAGATGGTGACTGAGATCAACGGGCTTGCTGATGTCACTTCTTATATGCATCTATCCTGACATCAGCCTGCTAGTATTCTGTCTCTAGCAGATGAAAGGCAAGCATCTTGTATTGTGGAATACAACCTGGTAAGGTGAACAGGAAAACTTGGCAAGATGCACCTGAGATAAAAGGCGTATCATCCTCCCTCAGTTGAGTGAGGTCCTTGGCTGATTTAAAAAAAAATGTAAGAAAAAAAACATTTTGGTCCTGAGGTGAAAGCCTTGTGCTCCCTCCCTCACTGATATATATATGGGACCAGGGGCCTTCCAGAGGAATGGTTTGTGATGATTCTTCACCCCCCACCCTCCTCCCCTTCAGCCCTCAGAATCTCTGCTATGCTGCCACTTTAAATATTTTAAGCCGTTTCTCTGGCAGCAAGAAAGTTTAAAAAAAAATACAGGAGTGTGTTCAGCGGCAGGAAGACCGTGGCAGCTGTGCTGTGTGACTGGTTAGTGTGCTTAGGTATTTAAGAAGACAGAAGCCTGAGCAAGTACCTGTTATTTTGAAAGCTGTTTGGATTAGGGAGACTGGACCTTAGCTGAGGGAAGTAATGGCAGTGCCAATGGAACATATAAGAGAGCCCACGCTTTGCGCTGTTTGCAGTCTTAGGGAGGTGCCATTAGGGGGAAGCTCTTAAGTATTGCTGGGACTGTTCTAAAACTCACGGGAGTCTTCACGAGCGGTTTCATTCCGGCGAGGGGGACTCCAAAGTATCAAGGCTGTCAGAGGATAGAGTAAAGGCTCTGTCTCCAAATTTTTTGTTCTGCAGTAGATTTTGGGAATACAGAGAAAGGTAGAAGTTCTTCTAATCAGTGATTTAGATCGTTCAGATACCAGTCCTTTCATTCTAAGAAAGGAAGTAAAGATGGATATTCAGGATCTGCATCCTCTAGAGCCACATGAGTGCTTGGGAGCCCTATTTCTGGTGTCTGTTTTATCAGAGATGGGCCCAAATTATATTGGACCAGTGCAAGATGATTATGCTCTAGAATTCACTTGTTCTGTTTAAACTTTTATGGTTTCCTGCCCACCCCTCCACCAAAGCACTCAGCCATAAAGTGCAAAGCTGTGGAGTCTATTCTATGGAGACTTCTTGATTTAAAAGCAGTTATCCTGGTCAGGAAGGTACGTTTACTTTGTCTTGAAGAAAGAATCCTTCCATTCTATTCTGGATCTGAAACGGGTCAATGAGTTCTTGAAGGTGGCCCAGTTCAAGATGAAAACCTTAGATTTTAGCATTGCAAACAGGTGAGTTCCTAATTTCATTGGTTTAAATACAAGCTTACCTTCACATTCCAATCAGGAAGAATCAGCACTTCCTTCATTTTGCAGTTTTGGGATGATACTTTCAGTTTTAGGCTTTGGTTTTTAGATTAGTGACGGCCCTGAGGACCTTATCAAATGTGATGGTGGTTGTAGCGGTGACATTGTACAAAGAAGGAAGTTAGGTCCAACCTTTCTTGGACTATTGGTTGATGAGGGCAAAGTCATTCAAGGAAGGCGTAGACACATTCCAAAGGGTAGTTCAATTGTTGCAGGAATTGGGATGGATAGTAACTTCCTCCAAAGCAATCTTCAACCATCTCAGATGCTGGATTATTTGGGCACTTGCTTGGATAGAAAGATAAGTTAAAGATTTGGTTAAAGTAGCAGCAAATTCAGAAGTATGGTCAGACCCAGGCAATGCTGTCAACTAGAAGTCCAATATGGTCTTCGGCTTCTCGGTTCAATGGCAGTGGTGTACTTAAATTATGTGGGGGAAGGCTCATATGCATCCTCTTTAAATAGCCTTGCTCTCCAGGTGAAATCAGCAATCCTAGGACACTTCCATGAAGCTTCCACTGTCAGAATCTCTAAAGCTGACTTGGCAGTGGTGGTTGAGTTACAGACATTTGTAGCAGGGAGTAAATCTGTCCCAGATTGGATGATAGTAATGTTGGGTGCCAGTATGATGGGCTGGAAAGCAGATGTTTGCTCAAGTGCAAAGGACTCCTGAAGAAATGAGCTGGACTATCAGTCAGTTGGAAGCCAGGGCAATTCGTGTCTCTTGGAATTTGCATGGTTGGTGGAGCAGGTGGTCAGGGTAATGTCAGACACCACAGCTGTGGCATACATAAATCATCAAGGAGGAACAAATCCTCAAGTGTCTGAAATAGATTTACTTCTCATTTGGACAGAAAATCATCTGAAGGCCTAGGCATGCTCATACATAGCAAGTGTCGACAATCAAGCAGATTACCTCAGTTGCAATATGGTGGACCCAGGGAATGGGGTCTTTCTTAAGTGACCTTCAATTAGTTTGTGGCCAGATGGAGGTTGCCCGGACTGGATCTTATGGTGACTACCAATAATGTGAAGGTTCACAAATTTTTCAGTTAGAGGAGAGATTCTCTTTTGTCTGGACTTGATACCCTAGTTCCAATCTGGCCAATGGAGGTGGTGCTGTACATGGTTCCTCTCTGGTCTATGATAGTTATTCAAAGCATCTGGTGGCATCCAAGGCTAGTGCTCTTAAAAGCTCCGGATTAGCCAAGGCATATGTGGATCTCAGTCTGCTGTGTGACAGTCCTCTGAAACTCCCATCACAATGGCACTTGCTTTCACGAGAACTGGTTCTGCACGAGAATCAATTTTATCCTAGGACAAGCAGGATGCTAGTCCTCACGTATGGGTGACGTCACTGGAAGGAGCCCTATCACGGAAAATTTTGTCAGTTTCTAGAAACTTTTGACTGGCACACTGATGCCACTGAGCATGCCCAGCATGCAATAATTCCCTGATCCACAGGGGTCTCCCTTCAGTCTTCTTTTTTCCGCGCTGCTATTGGCCTCGTGGATAAGGAGCCGTGTGTGGTAAATTCACACTTGAAATATGTCTTTAAAACATTTTTTGGAAAAAGTTATCCCACCATAGGGGTCTCCCTTTTGTTTTCACCACCGGTGCAAAAAAACAAATTTCGAATCAGAAGGTTGTCGACAGCTGTCCGGCTTTCAATATGGACTAGGTTTAAAAAATGCCCAAATAGTGCGAGTACAATGTCCATAACGGTCCCGCACACTGAATGTGTGCTATGTTTAGGCGAGAAACACGACGTATCGACATGGCCTGAAATGACACCGAAGGGCACACTAGCTTGTATGAAAAGATTGAGCATCTTTTCCATCTTCAATTGCTGCTGTTGACTTCGACTTCAACGCAATCGTCTCCAGCTGCAGCAATTAAAAAAATTAGTATTAAAAACTAGACATCGTCCGGATGAAGCGGGTGACTGACCATCACCGACCCCCCTTCTCGGTCGCCTATAAAGTCAACCTCGATCATTGAGAAAAAGAGCACAGAGCATTGCATGAAACATCAACATCGAAGACCTCTGGATCCAGATTCTGACACAATGCCTGGAATGCCTTCGATGCCTGTTGAGCCAACTCCTAAGAAACCTCTGATGGATGAGTCATCGATGCCCTCAAGGCCTCTGACTCCCAGGCGATCCCCACCGACATCGGCGTCAGGTACTGTGTCACCACAGGGACCTGTGGAATGGCCGGTTTCTCCCTCACTGCCACCCCCTATAGCTGCTCTGAATTCACCAGCTATAAGGGCAGAACTGGACGTATATATTTGCCAAGTGGTTCGAGATGCTATCCGAGAGATACCTTCGATGCCAGCACCGGCGCCGATTCCACCTTCAATGCAGATTCCATCACCGGCTCAGAGTCCATCACCGATGCCAACACCTTCGCCGCTGTTGGCGCCAATACTTGCCAAGTTGGACACTTTATCGGTGCCATACCAGTACAGCTACTAGCCGCTCCGATGCCACGGCCCACAGATGAAGATATATCGAAGACTTTACCGATGCCTGAACCAACACCAGGTCCATCCCAAACCTTCCTTCTCTCCATTAATTCCATCAAGGCCACCGATGAAACCATCAATGCCCTCGATACCATATTTCCATCTTCCTTCGACTCCTCTGCGTCAACCTTCCTCGGACACCTGGGATGATGCAGGTACCGATACTTCATCGGATGAAGTCCTACCAGATCTCTCGCCTCCAGAGGAAAGGAGAAGGTCACCCCCAGAGGACCTCTTTTTCTAGTTTTGTTAAAGAGATGGCTAATACCATCCCTTTCTAGCGACAGAGGAAGAAACTAGACAAAACGCTCTAGAAGTTTTACAATTTGTGGACCCACCAAAAGAAGTTCTTGCAATACCGGTGCATGAGGTGCTCGTGGACCTTCAACACAGGTTATAGGAACATGCTTGTATCATACCACCTGTCAATAAACGGACTGATGCCACCTATTTGGTACAGCACATTCCAGGATTTCAGAAGCCTCAGCTTCCCCACCAATCTGTGGTGGTGGAATCGGCCCAAAAGAAATCTAAAAGAATCAAGCCATATTCATTTACTCCTCCTGGGAAGGAGCACAGATTCTTAGACACTATTGGAAGAAAGATGTTCCAAGGCTCTATGCTGGTTTCCAGCATTGCATCATACCAGCTTTATATGACACAATACCAGCGTAATCTTATGGAAACAGCTGCAAGAACTATCTGACTCTCTCCCACAACAGTTCCAGGATTCTTTTAATATCATTTACAAAGGCCTGGAAGCTGGAAAGCATGAGGTCTGTGCAGCATATGACAGTTTCAAAACAACATCCAGGATGGCTGCAACGGGTATCAGTGCTCACAGATAGGCCTGGTTGAAGGCCTCACACCTTAGATCAGATATACAAGAAAAGCTTGCCAGATCTCCCTTGTACGGGAGATAATCTCTTTGGGGTCAAGGTACGTGAAGCTGTATCACAGCTCAAGGAGCACTCGCAAACTGTACGTCAGCTTTCCTCTGTTCCAGCAGAATCACAGTCCTCTGCACGCAGACCTCCCAGGAAAGAATCTAAAAAGCCATATTACAGACCACAGAGGTACTATCTCCCAGCACCCTGTGGTAGGTCATCAAGGCCTGTACAAAGAGCCCAAGCCCGACAACCAAGAACTCCTAGAGCCCAGCCTCCACCCCAGACAGGCCCAGCCTCGGGGTTTTGAAATCTCGCCAGAGAACAGAAGTCTTTCCACCAATCCAACCCCAACTCTAGCTGTAAGTGGTCGAATAGCCTTTTTTCATCAAAATTGGTCACATTACCACCAATCAATGGGTACTCTCAATCATATCTCACGGTTACCAACTGGACTTTCTGACTGTACCAAACAATACTCCACCTAGTTCGTTTTGGACAACTCAAAATCATTCCACACTTCTACAAAAAGAATTATCCACCCTTCTGAGAGCCAGGGCCATGTAACCAGTTCCCCAACCTCAGCAGGGCAGAGGATTCTACTCCCGCTATTTTCTCATTCCAAAGAAAACAGGAGGCCTACGTCTCATATTAGACCTCCGGAAACTCAAATTACTGCGGAAAGAAAAAATCAGAATGGTATCCTTAGGCACCATGCTACCTGTACTTCAAATGGGAGATTTGGCTCTGTTCTCTGGATCTTCAAGACGCTTGTGCTCACATTCCAATATTCCCTCCTCATCACAAGTATCTACGCTTCCTGGTGGGACATCAGCATTTTCAGTACAGAGTTCTACCGTTCGGACTTGCCTCAGCACCTCGAGTGTTCACAAAGTGCCTGGCAGTGGCAGTGGCCCAGTTACACAAGGAAAATGTACATGTTTTTCCCTACCTGGATGACTGGCTCATCAGAAGCCAGCCAAGACAAGGATCTCTCAATTCTCTCAAGCTCACAATCAATCTACTCCATTCCTTGGGATTCCTAATCAACTAACAGGAAGCCCATTTCATACAAGCTCATTTACTGCAATTTATCGGAGCAGAATTAAACACCATAACGTCAAGAGCTTTCCTTCCAACAGACCGTGCAGAGACACACTCCTCAATAGTGAAAGCTCTATGCACAAAGACACATGCGACAGCCCATCAGTTCCTATCTCTGCTCGGCCACATGGCCTCCACAGTTCATGTCACTCCTATGGCTGGATTAGCCATGAGGATCACTCAATGGATGTTGAGAGCACAGTGGCTACAAGTTGGTCGTCTCCAATTCAAATAACTCAACAACTCCGTTCCTCTCTCCTCTGGTGGGCGAACACAGACAACTTGCTTACAGGCCTACCCTTCCAACAGCCAATTCACTGTTGGAAGGGTAGAGGAGAGGTAGAAGGAGAGGATCACCTTGCTGGTGGCTGAAAGGAATCAGTAAGTTTTTGCTTGGGACATTGACTTTTTTAAAAGTATTGGGGCAAAGTTAACTCTTTGGGAATATTATTTAGTGTGTTTGTGCCTTTAATAGTCAGAAAGGCAGTGAATAAACAAGTTAGACTGTTTTGCATTTTTAAATAGTCAATAAGGTAGCAGTAGGTAGGCAGTGAATACACAAGTTAGACTGTTTGTATTTTTAGTCAGTCAATAAGGTAGCAGTAGGTAGGCAGTGAATAAACAAGTTAGACTGTTTGTATTTTTAGTCAGTCAATAAGGTAGCAGTAGGTAGTGTGTTTATTTTTAAAAGTCTGCAGAACTGAGTGTTCTCCAGACTTTTAAAGAGCTGAGTGTTTGTATTTAATACTAACTGAGTGCATTGTATTGGAAAAAAAGACCCACAAACCCCCCCCCCCCCCACACACACACACAAAAGTAGCCAGAAGCTAGAAATAAGCTATTAAGGTGATCCTCTCTGTGTTTCCACTGGAATGTGGGTTACTGAGCTCTTTCCTTCTAATTTATAATGTGCTGCTAAGGTAAATTAGTGCAAAACAATCCCTTAGGAGATGTACACTTCAGTTAGATTTCCTGAGTGACCTTTCAGTTAGATTTCCTGAGTGACTCACTGCTGTGCTGATTAACAAAGAATAGTACCTATTCACAAACACACAATCTTCACACTTAGTTAGTCAGCCTGAGTGACTCACTGCTCCCTTGATTAACAAATGTTGGTCCCTATTCAAACCCAATCACACTACCTCAACACCTTTCCAAGGTGAGTAACTGAACTGAACTATTCAACTTTTTTATTTTGGTATATACTGCTCCTAGCTTATTTCTAGCTTCTGGCTACTTTTTTGTGGTTGGGGGGGGGGGGGGGTTTGTGGTTTGGTTTTTTTTTTTCTTCAATACAATGCACTCAGTTAGTATTAAATACAAACACTCAGCTCTTTAAAAGTCTGGAGAACACTCAGTTCTGCAGACTTTTAAAAATAAACACACTACCTACTGCTACCTTATTGACTGACTATTTAAAAATGCAAAACAGTCTAACTTGTTTATTCACTGGCTTTCTGACTATTAAAGGCGCAAACACACTAAATAATATTCCCAAATAGTTAACTTTGCCCCAATACTTTTAAAAAAGTCAATGTCCCAAGCAAAAACTCACTGATTCCTTTCAGCCACCAGCAAGGTGAATCCTCTCCTCAGTGTTTCCACTGGAATGTGGGTTACTGAGCTCTTTCCTTCTAATTTATAATGTGCTTCTAAGGTAAATTAGTGCAAAACAATCCCTTAGAAGATGTACACTTCAGTTAGATTTCCTGAGTGACCTTTCAGTTGGGGGCAAAGTTAACTATTTGGGAATATTATTTAGTGTGTTTGTGCCTTTAATAGGCAGTGAATAAACAAGTTAGACTGTTTGTATTTTTAGTCAGTCAATAAGGTAGCAGTAGGTAGTGTGTTTATTTTTAAAAGTCTGCAGAACTGAGTGTTCTCCAAACTTTTAAAGAGCTGAGTGTTTGTATTTAATACTGAGTGCATTGTATTGGGGAAAAAAAAAAAAAAGCCCCACAAAAGTAGCCAGAAGCTAGAAATAAGCTAGAAGCAGTATATACCAAAGTAAAAAAGTTGAATAGTTCAGCTCAGTTACTCACCTTGGAAAGGTGTTGAGGTAGTGTGATTGGGTTTGAATAGGGACCAACATTTGTTAATCAAGGGAGCAGTGAGTCACTCAGGCTGACTAAGTGTGAAGATTGGGTGTTTATGAATAGGTACTATTCTTTGTTAATCAGCACAGCAGTGAGTCACTCAGGAAATCTAACTGAAAGGTCACACAGGAAATCTAACTGAAGTGTACATCTCCTAAGGGATTGTTTTACACTAATTTACCTTAGAAGCACATTATAAATTAGAAGGAAAGAGCTCAGTAACCCACATTCCAGTGGAAACACTTAGAGGAGAAGGAAATTGATGGACCAGTTGAGAAAACTGTTGAATGGCGCTCGCCCCACAATATGGGACTACCTCCAAGTCCTCGGCCTCATGACATCGACCCTAGAAGTCGTCCCATGGGCAAGGGCCCACATGCGCGACCACTACAACGTTCCCTACTGTCACGATGGAACCTGATGTCCCAGGACTACACAGTTTGCCTCCAGTTACCGGCGGATGTACGGATCCAGCTCCTATGGTGATTACAAGAAGACCATCTGAGCAAGGGAGTAAGGCTATCCCAACTAACCTGGGTCTTGCTCACAAAGGATGTGAGCCTACGAGGGTGGGGAGCCCACTGCCAGGAACTGATGACCCAGGGGCAATGGGACAAGGAAGAATCTGGATGGAACATTAACTGACTGGAAGCCCAAACAGACTAGCCTGCCTGCAATTCAGTCACAGACTCTGGGGAGAATCGGTCAGAGTCATGTCGGACAATGCCACAACAGTGGCCTACATCAACCGCCATGGAGGAACCAGAAGCCAACAGGTGTCCCTGGAAATAAACCCCCTAATGATGTGAGCGGAAGCAAACCTGCAAGGGATCTCAGCCGCCCACATCACGGGAAAAGACAACGTCACTGCGGATTACCTCAGCAGAGAAAGTCTAGACCCAGGGGAATGGATGCTGTCGACCACAGCATTCCAGTTGATAATAAACCGCTGGGGAACTCCAGCCATGGATCTTCTGGCAACCCAGTCCAATGCCCAAGTACTCAACTTCTTCAACCGCAGACGAGACCCACAATCCCAGGGGATCGACACCCTCATCCAGACCTGGCCACAGGAAGACCTGCTGTACGCCTTTCCTCCATGGCCACTACTGGGCGGGATCATCCGCAAGATAGAACACCACAGGGGGCTAGTACTTCTAGTGGCCCCAGATTGGCCAAGAAGGCCATAGTACGCAGAAATGCAAAGACTTCTGGAGGGGAGCCCCCTGTCTCTACCTCCACACAGGAATCTACTCCAGCAAGGACTGATCCTCCATGAAGACTCAACTTGATTCTCTCTTACGGTCTGGCCATTAAGAGGTCGCACCTGAAGAAGAGCGGATACTCGGGGGCAGTGATTGACACCTTGCTCCAAGCATGCAAGTTTTCCACGTCTCTAACCTACATACGAATATGGAGAATATTCGAAGCCTGGTGTGAAGACCGCGACATACTTCTGCGGACAGTCAAAATCCCCATGATCCTGGAATTTCTGCAGGACAGCTTACAGAAGGGGTTGTCCCTCAACTCAATCAAAGTTCAGGTGGCCGCGTTGGCTTACATCAGAGCCAAAGTGGATGGCATCAGTCTATCTTCACATCCAGACGTCTCCCGCTTCCTGAGAGGTGTCAAACAAATTCAACCACCACTAAAGTGGCCGGTACCCCTATGGAACCTCAATCTAGTACTTGACTTCCTAGCGAGAGCTTCCTTCAGACCAATCTGTGGGCTGTTTCTATGGCTTCTAACCTTGAAGACTGCATTCCTAGTGGCAATATGTTCAGCCCATCGCATCTCCGAACTTCAAGCTCTATCCTGTCTGGAACCATTCCTCAGATTCACACCGGGATCCATACAGCTACGCACTGTTTCTTCCTTCCTTCCAAAGGTGGTTTCTCATTTCCATCTAAACCAAACCATCTCGCTGCCATCTCCAGACGAGCATAAGGACTCAGAAGACTCTCGACTTCTTCGCCATCTTAATGTCACAGACTACTAGTCCGATTCCTGGAAAGGTCGGAATCCATACGAAAGACAGACCACCTATTCATCTGTCACAGCGGGAAGAAACAAGGGGAAGTGGCCTCGCGGGCAACCATAGCCCACTGGATCAAAGAAGTAATCAAGGCGGCCTACGTAGAGGCAGGGAAGCCTCCACCTCTACAAGTCAAGGCCCATTCCACCAGAGCCCAAGCAGTGTCCTGGGCAGAAACCAAGATGCTGTCACCCGCCGAGATCTGTGGGGTGGCGACATGGTCCTCCATTCACACCTTCTCGAGGTTCTACCGCCTCGATGTCCAGGCCTGGGAGGACACAGCATTTGCAAGGGCAGTACTAAGTGGGCCACGGGCAGCCTCCCACCCGGTTCGGGAGTAGCTTTTGTACATCCCATTGGTCCTGAGTCCATCTGCTACACGCTAGGAAATGGAGAAATTACTTACCTGATAATTTCGTTTTCCTTAGTGTAGACAGATGGACTCAGTATCCCGCCCACAGCTGCCCCAGAAAACCTCGGTTGACAATCCACGAGAGCAAGACAAGCATGGGTAAGCCATGCTTTACCCCTAGTTAGTACACCCATAGGTACCGGGTGTTGGCATTTCTTGGTTGAGAGCATTGCCGGTATCCAGCTAGAATTCACATCAACCAGTTCGTTAACCAAGTTAATCAAGTTATTCAAACACACACATATCTACAATTGCTTCCTGAAGGGGTATATGTAGTGCTGACGTCAGATTGAAATCTGACTCCGTCTCTAACTGCTATGAGGAGCACACTATACCCATTGGTCCTGAGTCCATCTGTCTACATTAAGGAAAACGAAATTATCAGGTAAATAATTTCTCCATTACCTGCTATTAATTAAGATGGTTTAGAAAATAGCCACTGCTATTACTAGCAGCAATAGCATGGAATAGAGTTAGTTTTTGGGTACTTTCCAGGTACTTATGGCCTGGATTGGCCACTGTTGGAAACAGGATGCTGGGCTTGATGGACCCGTAGCCTGACCCAGTATAGGCATGTTCTTATGTCCTGTTTTCCCTGATAACTGCTCGGTAGCCTTATGAGTAACTTTCTTAATATATCTGATCTTAGAAACATAGAAATGACGGCAGAAGAAGACCAAATGGCCCATCCAGTCTGCCCAGCAAGCTTCACACACTTTTTTTTCTCTCATACTTATCTGTTTCTCTTAGCTCTTGGTTCTATTTCCCTTCCACCCCCACCATTAATGTAGAAAGCAGTGATGGAGCTGCATCCAAGTGAAATATCTAGCTTGATAAGTTAGGGGTAGTAACCGCCGCAATAAGCAAGCTACACCCATGCTTATTTGTTTTACTCAGACTATGTTATACAGCCCTTATTGGTTGTTTTTCTTCTCCCCTGCCGTTGAAGCAGGGAGCTATGCTGGATATGCTTGAAGTATCAGTTTATTCTTCTCCCATGCTGTTGAAGCAGAGAGCCATGCTGGATATGCATAGAAATTGAAGTAACAGGCTTATTTGGTTTGGGGTAGTAACCGCCGTAACAAGCCAGCTACTCCCCCCTTTGTGAGTGCAGATCCTTTATTCCACATTTCCTCTTGCTGTTGAAGCTAGAACGATGTTGGAGTCACAGTAAGCATGTGTACGTTTATTGAATAAGGGTATTGTCTCCAGGCAGTAGCAATCATTCTGGCAAGTCACCCACTCTTCATTGGCGAGTCACCCACTCTTCATTGGCGGCCTCTTGACTTTATGGATCCACAGTGTTTATCCCACGCCCCTTTGAAGTCCTTCACAGTTCTGGTCTTCACCACATCCTCTGGAAGGGCATTCCAGGCATCCACCACCCTCTCCGTGAAGAAATACTTCCTAACATTGGTTCTGAATCTTCCTCCCTGGAGCTTCAAATCGTGACCCCTGGTTCTGCTGATTTTTTTCCTACGGAAAAGGTTTGTCGTTGTCTTTGGATCATTAAAACCTTTCAAGTATCTGAAAGTCTGTATCATATCGCCTCTGCTCCTCCTTTCCTCCAGGGTGTACATATTTAGATTCTTCAATCTCTCCTCGTACGTCATCCGATGAAGATCCTCCACCTTCCTGGTCGCCCTTCTCTGTACCGCTTCCATCTTGTCTTTGTCTTTTTGTAGATATGGTCTCCAGAACTGAACACAGTACTCCAGGTGAGGCCTCACCAAGGACCTGTACAAGGGAATAATCACTTCCCTTTTCTTACTCGATATTCCTCTCTCTATGCAGCCCAGCATTCTTCTGGCTTTTGCTATCGCCTTGTCGCATTGTTTCGCAGACTTCATATCATTAGACACTATCACCCCAAGGTCCCTCTCCTGCTCCGTGCACATCAGCCTTTCCCCCCCCCCCCCCCCCATCGAATACAGTTCATTCGGGTTTCCACTCCCCATATGCATGACTTTGCACTTCTTGGCATTGAATCTCAGCTGCCATATCTTCGACCACTCTTCCAGTTTCCTTAGATCCCGTCTCATTCTCTCCACTCCTTCTGGCGTGTCCACTCTGTTGCAGATCTTAGTGTCATCCGCGAAAAGACAAACCTTGCCTTCTATCCCGTCCGCAATGTCGCTCACAAAGATATTGAACAGGACCGGTCCCAACACCGATCCTTGCGGTACACCACTTAAAACCGCTCTCTCTTCAGAGAAGATTCCATTTACCATCACACATTGTCTTCTGTCCATCAACCAATTTGCAATCCAGGTCACCACCTCGGCACTCACTCCCAAGCTTCTCGTTTTATTCACCAGTCTCCTGTGCGGAACCGTGTCAAAAGCTTTGCTGAAATCCAAGTATATGATATCGAGCGCTCTTCCTCGATCCAATTCCTTGGTTACCCAGTCAAAAAAGTCAATCAGATTTGTCTGACAGGATCTTCCCCTGGTGAATCCATGTTGCCTCTGGTCCATCAATTCTCCGGACTGTAGATAGTTCACTATTCTCTCTTTCAGCAGTGACTCCATTACTTTTCCCACCATCGAAGTGAGGCTGACCGGTCTGTAGTTGCCAGCCTCCTCCTTGTTCCCACTCTTGTGAAGCGGGACCACCACCGCTCTTCTCCAATCACTCGGCACCACTCCCGTTTCTAGGGATCTATTGAACAGGTCACACAGCGGAGCTGCCAGAACATCTCTGAGCTCCCTCAATATCCTTGGATGAATCCCATCAGGCCCCATGGCTTTGTCCACTTTCAGGTTCTTTAGCTCTTCCCACACATTTTCTACTGTAAAAGGATTTTCATCTATTCCACTTCCCACCAGTTTTTTGTTGTGTAGAGATGGTCCTTCTCCAGGGTCTTCTTTAGTGAACACAGAGCTGAAGTATTCGTTTAATATTTCTGCCATTTCTTCGTCTCCCTCCACACATTGATCATTACCACCTTTCAATTTCACTATACCACTTTGGATCTTTCTCTTTTCGCTGATGTATCTGAAAAATGTTTTGTCACCATTTTTTATCTCCTTGGCAATCCTCTCTTCCGCTTGACTTTTTGCCAACTTGATTAATTTCTTTGTCTCCCTCAGTTGATACAAATATTCTTCTTTGTGTTCCTCCCTTTGGGATCTTTTATATGTCTTGAATGCTGTTCTTTTAGCTTTAATTTTGTCAGCCACCTCCGGCTTGTTTCTTGTTACCTGGAAAGCTAAGAAAATGTCATATTTATTCTCAGAACTTATAGGCAATGCAATTACACTAGCAATGTTACTGATTATCTTTGTTCCACTAATTTCTCTCGCATTACATTTATCTTCACATTAACTAAATAACTCAATTATCCACACTCCTCCCGCCCAATCTAAGAACACAGCAGTCACCAATAACAGTTGTTCATGTGCACCTCTACCTTGTGCAGAGGAAAGGTAAGTACACAAGTCAAAATAGCTTTTGTAATTCATATAAAAATATCAATTCCAAGTATAATGAGCAAGGCCAATGTAAACATAATCAGTATTTTCTTTCCCCATGCCTTAATCTGTTTTCACCATGCATACATACTAACAATCCAATTGCGTTCTTTGGCCTATCCTGGGGGAAGATTATAATTTTCAATTAACTATTTAGTAATGTTTAGCACTTGTGGGGTATGATCAATAATCTCTATTCAACACTGGGCACAGAGTTCTTCATTTAGGACTTGGCAAACATACTCGTTCTGTCAGGATTAAATCTAATGCCATATGATTATCCATGTCATAAAGACGAGTCTTTACTAATTGATGTGCTAAAGCACGGACACTATCCTGAATAGCATTCTTAAGGGTTTCTACTAAGTCTTATAAGCTCAGGACAGCAGGAAGGAGATGGCCAATAGCATGTATGTTGGAAAATGGGAGCCATGGAGAACCCATCAGTCTATGGTGTTCCTCAACAGTACTAGGTATCTAGTGTAAGGCATTCTGACCTGATCAGAGACATCCTGTGAGGGGAGTTCTAACATTTGCTATTTACAACATACTTGTGTGTCTGGGTTGGGGGAAAAATGGAAATAGGCAAATAAGCATATAGAAAGGTACATTTTTCAGTTTAACAGGGAGAGTAGTTTAAATGTTATCTCCTTGACAAGAGGTATACACAGGATCTGAAACATGCTCAGGGTGGGAAATGGGCTATGAGGATTGATGTCCAGAATAATCATCTTAATACCCACAAGTGCAAACATAAGGCATTGTTGTGAGAGGGGACTTTAGTATGATGTCACTGATACTGAAGCTATTCAGTAACTACCTGGTACTGCTGGAATATCTGGCTATGATACTGCATGGCACAAGAAAAATATTGCTGGTCGCAGCTTACCATGAAGGGGATGAAGTATTCCTAAATTAGGCCATGGACTGAATGGTGGGTTTCGGTTTGAATTGTTACTAGTGACGGTCTGGTAAAAATAAACCGTATAGCAATAGATCATGAGACCACGTGCTCCGATGCATGGGTGAGATGTGTGCTCCCTTCTGTAAATCATTTATTTCTACCACTTTTTACCAGTTGTGGTAGTTTCATCAACCACCTGTGGCTTCCCAGCACTATATAGACGATTTCCTGCAGTGGGACTGGTGAGTTGGCCTCTAAACCGCAGCACAAGAAGAAACTTCTGGGAAAGCTGCTGGACAACAAAATGGTGGACAGCCCTCTGTGTTTGCCCCTGACATCTGTGAACACTGAGGAAGTGACGCGGGCAGTGGTGCAAGCATTAGGTGGCCATTTTCACGACGCGGGCAGTGGTGCAAGCATTAGGTGGCCATTTTCACGAGCCATTTTTCAGCAAGTTCAGTCGGGAAATTAAGGCGCAGGTAGAAGATACACAGAAGAGGGTAGCTGCGGTGGAGTCCGAGACGCAGGCCTCCAGCAGAAGCAGGATGCCCAGGAAAAACACATTTCTGCTTTGGAAGCAAAAGTAGATTACTTGGAAAACAGGTCTTGATGGAACAACCTTTGTTTTGTGGGATTCCCTGAATCCTTGTCAGATCATGAAGTACAGTCTTTATTGATGGGCTGGTTGCTGATGGAGCTGGGTCTAGAAACCCTAACTGGGCGAGGTTTTGTGGAACGTACTCATTTCCTGGGGGCCCGTGCTCCAGAGTCCACTCAGCCCCACATTGTAACTGCATGATATTTTATTAAAATATTTATTATATACCAACATTTCATTTGAGATATCACATCAGTTTACATTCAGGTACTGTAGGTATTTCCCTAGCCCCAGAGGGCTTACAATCTAAGTTTTATACCTGAGGCAATGGAGGGTAAAGTGACTTGCCCAAGGTCAGAAGGAGCAACAGCAGGACTTGAACCCTGGTCTCCTGGTTTGTAGCCCACTGCTCTAACCACTAAGCTATTCCTCCTCCATTGCAAGCATATTGGAAAAAGTCAGTGCTGCTGCAGGATGATTGTAAGATTTTGATTTTCCAGGACTATTCCACTGCAGTCTATCAGCGAAGGAAAGAATTTGCTCCCATGTGTGTGGTTCTTTTTAATCAGAACACTAGATTTACTCTGTAACATCCTGCAAGACTCCATGTGGAGCACAATGGCTCATGGAAAGTTTTTGATACAGCAGAGAGTGCCCAGCAATTTCTGGACTTCACAGCCAAGAAATGACACGCCTTTACACTTTGGAGATTCTTGAACTCCTTGGTCTTTTCCTGTTATTCAGGGAGGGCTGTAAAAGCCGTGTTCCATTCTGTGGTTTGGTCTGTTAATGTCCTGGTATTTCTCATGTCTTCAGGTACTCTCTTTTTACAGGATTTGTTGTTGCCATTGATAAAACCAATTGCCAAGTTAGGCTGGAGGGTATAGGCTTAAACAGTTGGGGGGGGGGGGTGCCGGTACGGAGACTGAATGGGGTTTCCATGTTTCCTACTTTTGGAGGTTTTTTGTGGTTGGGGGGGGGGGGGACGGACGGTGCAGTGGAATGGGTAATTACTGACTGGCACATGTTCTGGCGGGGATTCCTAGTTTCATGTCCTATAGGAGGCTCGGGAGCAGTTCAAGTTGGTGCTGATTCCCTAGGTTGGGAGGAGCTCAGTGCTAAGCTTGGATGGAAAGAGTACATTCCAGTGGAAACACGGAGAGGAGAGGATCACCTTGCTGGTGGCTGAAAGGAATCAGTAAGTTTTTGCTTGGGACATTGACTTTTTTAAAAGTATTGGGGCAAAGTTAACTATTTGGGAATATTATTTAGTGTGTTTGTGTGTTTGTGCCTTTAATAGTCAGAAAGGCAGTGAATAAACAAGTTAGACTGTTTGCATTTTTAAATAGTCAATAAGGTAGCAGTAGGTAGGCAGTGAATAAACAAGTTAGACTGTTTGCATTTTTAAATAGTCAATAAGGTAGCAGTAGGTAGGCAGTGAATACACAAGTTAGACTGTTTGTATTTTTAGTCAGTCAATAAGGTAGCAGTAGATAGTGTGTTTATTTTTAAAAGTCTGCAGAACTGAGTGTTCTCCAGACTTTTAAAGAGCTGACTGTTTGTTTTTAATACTGAGTGCATTGTATTGAAAAAAAAAAAAACACACACAAAAAAAAACCCACAAAAAAGTAGCCAGAAGCTAGAAATAAGCTAGGAGCAGTATATACCAAAGTAAAAAAGTTGAATAGTTCAGCTCAGTTACTCAACCTTGGAAAGGTGTTGAGGTAGTGTGATTGGGTTTGAATAGGGACCAACATTTGTTAATCAAGGGAGCAGTGAGTCACTCAGGCTGACTAACTGAAGTTAGACTGTTTGTATTTCCCTGCCCACCCACCCCTAGCTCATCCCTTAATTTATAGGCAGGTGCCACTTTCACAAAAAAACAAAACAAAACACATCAACAAAAACTTTATTGAGAATTCGATCAGACCCCGGTAGGCCACTACCAGACACATAGTGAATTCACTAATACATTTAAAGGAAGTTAGACACATTCCTACTCCCATAGCAACCTAAAACTTAACTAGGAACTGATCAAAATTGAGATGAAGGCAGCAGTCCAGCAGCAAGAGGGGGGTTTCCCAGTCTTTTGCATCGAGTGTCACATGTATGATTTTTTACCCACCGGTGAGAAGTTGTACATGTGCATGCGATGCAAAGAGCTCCTGGCTCTCAGAGAACGAGTCCGATCTCTGGAGGCTAGAGTGGCAGACCTGGAGGAGCTGAGGCAGACAGAGAGGTATATAGATGAGACCTTCAGGGACATAGTAGTCAAGTCCCAACTTCAGACTGGCAGCCCTGGTGCTGCCTTGGAGGAAGAAGGTCTCATAATGGGAGAGCACCAACCAGGTGTAGCAGGAAAGGATCCTGTAGCAAGGACCTGCTCTCTAGGTGATGCATTGTCCTTTCGCACTGAGGATATCTCCCCAAGGCCAACTGCCCAGGAGGGAAGGGTTAGGTCGGCCGTCATAGTTGGTGATTCGATTATTAGGAATGTAGATAGCTGGGTGGCTGGTGGGCGTGAGGATCGCCTGGTAACATGCCTACCTGGTGCGAAGGTGGCAGACCTCACGCGTCACCTAGATAGGATTTTAGACAGTGCTGGGGAGGAGCCAGCTGTCGTGGTACACGTGGGCACCAACGACATAGGAAAATGTGGGAGGGAGGTTCTGGAAGCCAAATTTAGGCTCTTCGGTAGAAAGATTAAATCCAGAACCTCCAGGGTAGCATTCTCTGAAATGCTCCCTGTTCCACGCGCAGGTCACCAGAGGCAGGCAGAGCTCCGGAGTCTCAATGCGTGGATGAAACAATGGTGCAAGGAAGAGGGATTCAGTTTTGTTAGGAACTGGGGAACCTTTTGGGGAAGGGGGAGTCTCTTCCGAAGGGATGGGCTCCACCTTAACCAGGGTGGAACCAGACTGCTGGCGCTAACCTTTAAAAAGGAGATAGAGCAGCTTTTAAACTAGAACAAAGGGGAAAGCCGACAGTCGCTCAGCAGCGCATGGTTCGGAGAGAGGTATCTTTAAAGGATACTAATGATGCATTAGAATTAGGGCATCCCGACAGTGAGGTTCCAATAATTAGAAAAGTAGTCCAAGTGCCTGTAACTAAAAACTCATCTGAGCTAAAAAATTCTAACTTATCCCTATCAATTAAAAAGCAGAATAAAAATACAAACAAAAAACAAACTTTGAAATGTTTGTATGCTAATGCCAGAAGTCTAAGAAGTAAGATGGGAGAATTAGAATGTATAGCAGTAAATGATGACATAGACTTAACTGGCATCTCAGAGACATGGTGGAAAGAGGATAACCAATGGGACAGTGCTATACCAGGGTACAAATTATATCGCAATGACAGAGAGGAGCACTCGGGAGGAGGTGTGGCGCTTTATGTCCGGGATGGCATAGAGTCCAACAGGATAAACATCCTGCATGAGACTAAATACAAAATTGAATCTTTATGAGTAGAAATCCCTTGTGTATCAGGGAAGACTACAGTGATAGGGATATACTACCGTCCACCTGGTCAAGATGGTGAGATGGACAGTGAAATGCTAAGAGAAATTAGGGAAGCTAACCAAATTGGTAGTGCAGTAATAATGGGAGACTTCAATTACCCCAATACAGACTGGGTAAATGTATCATCGGGTCACACTAGAGAGATAACGTTCCTGGATGGAATAAATGATAGCTTTATGGAGCAATTGGTTCAGGAACCAACGAGAGGGGGAGCAATTTTAGATCTAATTCTCAGTGGAGCACAGGACTTGGTGAGAGAGGGTAACGGTGGTGGGGCCGCTTGGCAATAGTGATCATAATATGATCAAATTTGATTTAATGACTGGAAAAGGAACAGTGTGCAAATCCAAGGCTCTCGTGCTAAACTTTCAAAAGGGAAACTTTGATAAAATGAGAAAAATTGTTAGAAAAAAACTGAAAGGAGCAGCTACAAAAGTAAAAAATGTCCAAGAGGCGTGGTCATTGTTAAAAAATACCATTCTAGAAGCACAGTCCAGATGTATTCCACACATTAAGAAAGGTGGAAAGAAGGCAAAACGATTACCGGCATGGTTAAAAGGGGAGGTGAAAGAAGCTATTTTAGCCAAAAGATCTTCATTCAAAAATTGGAAGAAGGATCCAACAGAAGAAAATAGGATAAAGCATAAACATTGGCAAGTTAAATGTAAGACATTGATAAGACAGGCTAAGAGAGAATTTGAAAAGAAGTTTGCTGTAGAGGCAAAAACTCACGGTAAAAACTTTTTTAAATATATCCGAAGCAGAAAGCCTGTGAGGGAGTCAGTTGGACCGTTAGATGATCGAGGGGTTAAAGGGGCACTTAGAGAAGATAAGGCCATCGCGGAAAGATTAAATGATTTCTTTGCTTCGGTGTTTACTGAAGAGGATGTTGGGGAGGTACCCGTAATGGAGAAGATTTTCATGGGTAATGATTCAGATGGACTGAATCAAATCACGGTGAACCTAGAAGATGTGGTAGGCCTGATTGACAAACTGAAGAGTAGTAATCACCTGGACCAGATGGTATACACCCCAGAGTTCTGAAGGAACTAAAAAATGAAATTTCAGACCTATTAGTAAAAATTTGTAACTTATCATTAAAATCATCCATTGTACCTGAAGACTGGAGGATAGCAAATGTAACCCCAATATTTAAAAAGGGCTCCAGGGGCGATCCGGGTAACTACAGACCGGTTAGCCTGACTTCAGTGCCAGGAAAAATAGTGGAAAGTGTTCTAAACATCAAAATCACAGAACATATAGAAAGACATGGTTTAATGGAACAAAGTCAGCATGGCTTTACCCAGGGCAAGTCTTGCCTCACAAATCTGCTTCACTTTTTTGAAGGAGTTAATAAACGTGGATAAAGGTGAACCGGTAGATATAGTATACTTGGATTTTCAGAAGGCGTTTGACAAAGTTCCTCATGAGAGGCTTCTAGGAAAAGTAAAAAGTCATGGGACAGGTGGCGATGTCCTTTCGTGGATTGCAAACTGGCTAAAAGACAGGAAACAGAGAGTAGGATTAAATGGGCAATTTTCTCAGTGGAAGGGAGTGGACAGTGGAGTGCCTCAGGGATCTGTATTGGGACCCTTACTGTTCAATATATTTATAAATGATCTGGAAAGAAATACGACGAGTGAGATAATCAAATTTGCAGATGACACAAAATTGTTCAGAGTAGTTAAATCACAAGCAGATTGTGATAAATTGCAGGAAGACCTTGTGAGACTGGAAAATTGGGCATCCAAATGGCAGATGAAATTTAATGTGGATAAGTGCAAGGTGATGCATATAGGGAAAAATAACCCATGCTATAATTACACAATGTTGGGTTCCATATTAGGTGCTACAACCCAAGAAAGAGATCTAGGTGTCATAGTGGATAACACATTGAAATCGTCGGTGCAGTGTGCTGCGGCAGTCAAAAAAGCAAACAGAATGTTGGGAATTATTAGAAAAGGAATGATGAATAAAACGGAAAATGTCATAATGCCTCTGTATCGCTCCATGGTGAGACCGCACCTTGAATACTGTGTACAATTCTGGTCGCCGCATCTCAAAAAAGATATAATTGCGATGGAGAAGGTACAGAGAAGGGCTACCAAAATGATAAGGGGAATGGAACAGCTCCCCTATGAGGAAAGACTAAAGAGGTTAGGACTTTTCAGCTTGGGGAAGAGACGACTGAGGGGGGATATGATAGAGGTGTTTAAAATCATGAGAGGTCTAGAACGGGTAGATGTGAATCGGTTATTTACTCTTTCGGATAGTAGAAAGACTAGGGGGCACTCCATGAAGTTAGCATGGGGCACATTTAAAACTAATCGGAGAAAGTTCTTTTTTACTCAACGCACAATTAAACTCTGGAATTTGTTGCCAGAGAATGTGGTTAGTGCAGTTAGTATAGCTGTGTTTAAAAAAGGATTGGATAAGTTCTTGGAGGAGAAGTCCATTACCTGCTATTAAGTTCACTTAGAGAATAGCCACTGCCATTAGCAATGGTTACATGGAATAGACTTAGTTTTTGGGTACTTGCCAGGTTCTTATGGCCTAGATTGGCCACTGTTGGAAACAGGATGCTGGGCTTGATGGACCCTTGGTCTGACCCAGTATGGCATTTTCTTATGTTTTTATGTACTACATCTGCTGGCAGGAGCTAGGGGAACTGAGATTTTTGTGGTGGATGGGGGCGGTTTTCGGAATTGCTGATTCCCTAGGCTGGGGGGGGGGGATCAGTATGAGTCTTACGGAAGGGAGTTTCAACAGGATTCACTGTTCTTACTTTTGGATTAAATATGGTTGACAATCTGAGGGTACTCCTGTGGAATATAGCAGGCTTGGGATCCCCTGTGAAATGAGCTAAAATGTTAACCTCCATTCGCAGGCATAGGGTGCAGATCTCTTGCTTGCAGGAGATGCATTTAAACCCATTAGTATAACTGGGTTTAAAAAAGGTTTGGATAAGTTCCTAGAGGGAAAAATCTATAAACTGCTATTATAGTAATTAATAAGCAATAGTAGCTTGTGATTTATCTAATATTTAGGTACTTGCCAGATTCTTGTGACTTGGATTGGCCACTGTTGGAAACAGGATACTGGGCTTGATGGATCCTTGGTCTGACCCAGTATGGCATGTTCTTATGTTCTTATGATCAAGAGCACAACAAATTACTGAGAGACTGGGTAGGTCAGATTTATTATTCTTCAGCAGTCAATAGGAAGGGAGGTGTTACTATTCTCATGGGCAAGGGGGTAGCATTTGAGCACGCAAACACTTATAGAGATGGTACAGGCAGATACGTGCTTATCACGGGGAAATTATTTGGCCAGGAAGTTACTGTGTGTAGTGCTTATATCTATTCACATGTATTCTTTAAAGAACCAACGCAAGTCTTGACAATTCGTGTTGCAGGGACTTTATTATTAGCAGGGGATTTTAATTGTGTAGTGGACTCCTCAATAGATAGAAGATCTAGAGTATCCATTCCTAAATTGGAGCGAAATAAGGGTATACCATTTTTGTGTAAAAAGCTACAATTATTGGATGTTTGGAGGGTTATGCACCCAGAGGAAAAGGATTTCACCCACATTTTGCGAGCTCATGAATCTGTCTCAGAATGATTATATTATGGTTTCCACAGCAAATTTTTTCCAGATTCAGAGTGGAAATAGGACCCACAGAGTTTTCAGACCATTCCATGCTATGGGTGGATTTCAAGTGGGGGGATTCCGGGGTAGATCAGCACAGATGGAAATTCCCCACCCATCTCTCTGGTAATGGTGATTTTCAGGCCTATCTGAAGACCAAATTGAAGGAATATGAGGATCACAACTCACTCCATAAGTCAAATCCTCTGTTATTCTGGGAGGCAGGGAAGGCTGTGATTTGGCGGGAGATCACAGCTTATGTGATTAGGAAAAACAGGTTGCTAAACTGGCGCATAGTTGAATTGGAGCGTGATTTTCAGAAAATTAGAGCTCGATTTATAGACTTTTCAACTACAGCTAACAAACGGCTATATAGAGAGTCCTTGTATAACTTAAATTGTTATATCCATCAAAAGACTATGAGGGGCTTGTTATACTTCTCGTATAAGTTATTGGCCAATTTAGTGAAGCTCAAATGAGGGCGTAATTATATAGAAGCCCTGAAGGACATCTGCTGAGGCCATCTGTAGGATTTTTAGGTCCTTTTATGAAAAATTATATAATGAGGACAGGGTAGAGGGGGCCAGTGAGGAAGAAGATAATTTCTTTCAGAAGTTACCTTTGCCGATGGTGACGGAACAACAAATATCCTGGTTAAATAGACCATTTACTATTCCAGAAATTTTAGAAGGTATTAAGTCTAGTCCTTTTCATAAAGCCCTGGGCCCAGACAAACTTAATGCAGACCTTTATAAGGTGTTAAGTGGGGAATTAGTTGTAACCATCAAAAAATTATTTTCTGAGGCTTTACAGCAAGGTGCATTTCCCAGGGATGCCAAACGGGCATACATGGTTTTTCCGAAGGGGGGGGGGGGGGAGACCCAGTACAGCCGGACTCTTACAGGCCTATATCGCTTTTGAATTACAAACTGGTTAAAAGACAGGAAACAGAGAGTAGGATTAAATGGTCAATTTTCTCAGTGGCAAAGGGTAAACAGTGGAGTGCCTCAGGGATCTGTACTTGGACCGGTGTTTTTCAATATATATATAAATGATCTGGAAAGGAATATGATGAGTGAGGTTATCAGATTTGCGGATGATACAAAATTATTCAGAGTAGTTAAATCATAAGTGGATGGTGATACATTACAGGAGGACCTTGCAAGACTGGAAGAATGGGCATCCAAATGGCAGATGAAATTTAATGTGGATAAGTGCTAGGTGATGCATTGTATATAGGGAAAAATAACCCTTGCTGTAGTTACACGATGTTAGGTTCCATATTAGGAGCTACCAATGAAGAAAAAGATCTCGGCATCATAGTGGATAATACTTTAAAATCGACGGCTCAGTGTGCTGCAGCAGTCAAAAAAGCAAACAGAATGTTAGGAATTATTAGGAAGGGAATGGTTAATAGAACGGAAAATGTCATAATGCCTCTATATCGCTCCATGGTGAGACCGCACCTTGAATACTGTGTACAATTCTGGTCACCGCATCTCAAAAAGGATATAGTTGCACTGGAGAAAGTACAGAGAAGGACGACCAAAATGATAAAGGGGATGGAACAGCTCCCCTATGAGGAAAGGCTGAAGAGGTTAGGGCTGTTCAGCTTGGAGAAGAGACGGCTGAGGGGGGGATATGATAGAGGTCTTTAGGATCATGAGAGGTCTTGAACGAGTAGATGTGAATCGGTTATTTACACTTTCGAATAATAGAAGGACTAGGGTGCATTCCATGAAGTTAGCAAGTAGCACATTTAAGACTAATCGGAGAAAATTCTTTTTCACTCAATGCACAATAAAGCTCTGGAATTTGTTGCCAGAGGATGTGGTTAGTGCAGTTAGTGTAGCTGGGTTCAAAAAAGGTTTGGATAATTCTTGGAGGAGAAGTCCATTAACGGCTATTAATCAAGTTGACTTAGGGAATACCCACTGCTATTACTGGCATCAGTAGCATGGGATCTTCTTAGTGTTTGGGTAATTGCCAGGTTTTTGTGGCCTGGTTTGGCCTCTATTGGAAACAGGATGCTGGGCTTGATGGACCCTTGGTCTGACCCAGCATGGCAATTTCTTATGTTCTTATGTTCTTAATTTTGATTTGAAACTTTTTGCTAAAATTTTCACCAACCGGTTGAATTTGATACTTCCAACTTTAATTTTTCCAGTACCAGATAGGTTTTGTGAAAGGCAGGATGGCTAGTAAACATATAGTCAGTTTGTGGACAGTGATGACTCAGTTTAAATTTTCCAATACACAAACACTGATGGTGGGTTTTGATGCCGAAAAGACATTTGACCGAGTAGTCTGGTGCTATTTATTTTCGGTACTGCATTGCTATGGCTTAGGGGTGACTTTGTCCGCAATGTTTCATTATTGGATCAGGAACCTTGTTCTGTTATTCTGGCAAATGGGTGTATGTCCCGGGAATTTGAACTCCAAAGAGGCACCAGACAAGGTTCTCCCCTGTCCCCACTTTTATACATCCTTTTGCTGGATTGGCTTTTGCGAAAAATAGCTAATTCCCCGGAGATTCAAAGTTTTGTGATGGGTTGGGAATCATTTTAAGTTAGTGGCTTTTGCCAACAATGTTCTAGTTTTTCAGACTGATCCTGTTCACTCTTTGCAGAAAGTTATGGCCCTTCAGAGTCAATTTGGTATTTTTTTTGGGCCTTAAAATTAAATTTGATAAATCTGAGGACCAAATGTCCTTGGGATGTTGAAAAACCATTGGGTGGGGTCTTTTCCTTTATGCTGGGTCGAAACAAAAATGAGATAGCTGGGGCTTAAAATCCCTGTTGATATATAAAATATTTACAATAGTAATATACTTCCCCTGATGCAAAAGACCAAGCGGAAATTGGCCTCTCTCCATTAGTGGCTGGATACAATTATTTAAAACTATGGAACTATCATGATGGCTTTATGTACTACATATATTACTGGTTTGGATTAAGTGGAAGCACTGTATAGAATTAGAC
Source organism: Rhinatrema bivittatum (assembly GCF_901001135.1). Taxonomy (NCBI): domain Eukaryota; kingdom Metazoa; phylum Chordata; class Amphibia; order Gymnophiona; family Rhinatrematidae; genus Rhinatrema; species Rhinatrema bivittatum. The sequence goes on from NC_042622.1 coordinate 231,750,138, forward strand.
AAGGCTCTCTGCAAATTTTTATGAAACAATGAAAGGGCTAGATTAGCCTTGCATAAATTGCAGCTACCTTGGGAGGTCGGTGGGATGGATTGCCCCAACTTGCAACAATATAACCTTGCCTATCTATTGAGACATGTCCAAGATTGATTACAAGAATCCGAGTTATATTCCCCTCTCCATTTTTTGGAAACATGGTGTAAACCATTTCACCTGGGCAATTTGCTACATGTTCCTGGTCACCTTTTACCAGACCATATTCAATTCAATCCTGTTTTTTCAGCAGGTCGAAAGGCCTGGAAGGCTCTATGTAGCAGATTGCAAGTGTCATGGGAGGTTTCCCCATTCTTGTCCATTGTTGGTCACCTGAGATTTTTGCCGGGAGTTGGGAATACAGTCTTTTTTGCCTGGGCTAAGAAGGGACTGACCTTTCCGCGCCAATTCCTTCAGGCGAATATGGGAATAGTCGCCTTTGGTGATCTCAAGTCTGAATTTGATCTCTCCCATAGGAAGTTTTATGCGTATTTACAAGTTAGACATTTCATTGAATCTGATTTATTCAAAAGATCCCAGTCCATTCACACTCATCGGATGGACAGGTTTTTCTCTATTCCACCGGGGAAGAAAACATCTTGTGCCTCTCTAAATAAAGCACTCAAGGGTATAAAGGTTCCAGATGATGTACAGGCATTGGTTAATCGTTGGAACACAGAGCTAAAGTTCCCTATTTCTCACAAAATGTTAAAAACCTGTTTTGTGCATCTTAACAGTGTCTCTGAAAATGTATTACTTAGAGAGTCACATTTTACATTTTTTGCCGTATGTTTGTATCTAGTACTTGGGCCTTTACAGTAAAATTAGTCGGCACTGATCATTGTACGCAATGTGGTACTACTCCAGGTACTCTTTCATTGCTTTTGGGACTGTGCTTTGCTACGCACGTTCTGAAAGCAGTTCTTGCTTTTTTTTCAGCAGAATGTTTCATTGGGCCATGCCAGACTCCTCTTCTGTGCTTGTTTGAAATATGGAGGAGACTGCCCTTTCAACAACAAAACCACAATGGTTGGTTTTACAGAAAGCGTTTTTATTGGCAAAAAAAATCGATTTTGGAATACTGGACAGTTGTAGAGAGTCCTTCTCTTACATATTGGAGACTAAAATTACATAAAATGTCAGTTTATGAACATTTGATGGCTTTAAGGACATCACCGAGGAACTATGCCTCCTTTCTGGACATTTGGCCTACCTAACATCCCTAAATGACAAGACACGAAATGATCTGTTATTTCTCTGGTAGTAGGGGCCTTAGAGACATTTGTGTTTCCTGGGTGGATCAAACTTGGTCAGCTATAGGCTGTCCCTCTTTCCTGAAAGAGGATTCATGACTCACAATATACGTATTTCTTATATTCCTGATCGAGCACTGCTAGAACATAAGGAAGGGGAGATGTTTTGATCTGATGGGAGGCATTTGCTGTAGCTGATCCAGTCTAGAAGAATACAGCCTTTCCCTCGTTTTCTTGTAGCAGGATCTCAGAAGCAAATTCATTTATCAGATATACAGATTAATAGGCACATCTGCCTGATACAGAGATGAAAAAGGAGAGGGTAAACAAAAAGGGTTAACAAAACATACTGGGGGTAATTTTCAAAGGAGTTAAGCACATAAATGAAACTACTATTGTAGCAATTTTCAAAAGCCATTTACTCACGTAAAGTGCACTTATGCGAATAAATCCTATGGACGATTCAATGGCATATATTGTAGCAATTTTCAAAAGCCCACTTACTCGAGTAAAGTGCATTTACATGCGTAAAACCCAGATTTACGCATGTAAATGCTTTTTAAAATCCGCCCCACTATATATATATATATATATATATATATATATATATATATCCAAAGAAAATAAGAAATGCAGGCTGTTCTCTCTATTTCTGATTAGAGCCTCTCACATTCTTTGGGGCAATTGTGGTCTAGCTCACATCCAAGTAGTTACCCAGAGTTTTAAAAACCCCCCAAATGTTATAGCTACAGAGCAGTGTTGAATAAAAGTACATACAAGGGCTAACAGTTGTATGGCTATATTATTGTCGGCTAAAGAAGTCCTTAAGAGTGTCTTTGAAAGAAAGGAGCCTTTTGTCAAGGTACAGTTTTTATAAAAACTCTGATAGGCACATTGTCCTCCCTGTTACCTTGATGAATTGCAGATCTCACATTTGCCAAGGCTGAGCTGGAAGTATATAAATACATTCACTAAATTCAGTTCCTCTGCTATAAAGCTCAACTTACTTTCCCACATTCTTTAACTCTGTTTATAACTTTTAAACAGAAAAGCTAAATGTTTTTGTTATAGAAACAATTGTTTTCCTCTGCCTGTGTCTGTGTAGGAAAGATACACTCAAGTCTTGCATATTCCCCACTTCCTCTCCTCCTGGCTAGTTTCGTTCCCCCTATCAGCAAACCCAGTTAACTCTTCAGATCCCTGTGTCTTTTCAGATTCTAAAGCACTGGTAATCAGCTCTGCAGTATAAGAATGATTAATGTCCTCATTAAAGGGATTTTCTTGTCCCTTTGGGGTAGATTTTCAAATAGCGCGAATTGGCCTACTTTTGCTGGCGCATCAGGCGCAAGCAAAAGTAAGCTGGATTTTAGTAGATACGCGCGGAGCCGCGCGTATCTGCTATAAACCTGGATCGGCGCGCGCAAGGCTATTGATTTTGTATAGCCGGCGCGCGCCGAGCCAAGCAGCCTACCCCCGTTCCCTCCGAGGCCGCTCCGAAATCGGAGCGGCCTCGGAGGGAACTTCCTTTTGCCCTCCCCTCACCTTCCCCTCCCTTCCCCTACCTAACCCACCCACCCGGCCCTGTCTAAGCCCCCCCCTTACCTTTGTCGGGGGATTTACGCCTCCCTCTGGGAGGCGTAAATCCCCGCGCGCCAGCAGGCCTCTTGCGCGCCGGGACGCGACCTGGGGGCGGGTACGGAGGGCACGGCCACGCCCCCGGACCGCCCCGGGCCGTAGCCATGCCCCCGTACCCGCCCCCGAAACGCTGCCGACACGCCCCCTAAACGCCGCGACGACCGGGCCCGCCCCCGACACGCCCCCCTCGGAGAACCCCGGGACTTACGCGAGTCCCGGGGCTCTGCGCGCGCCGGTAGGCCTATGTAAAATAGGCTCATCGGCGCGCAGGGCCCTGCTCGCCTAAATCCGCCCGGATTTGGGCGGATTTAGGCGAGCAGGGCTCTTAAAATCCGCCCCTTTGTGTTCAGATTTTTAATTTCTGCATAACTGTGTGTCTCTACTGCAAGTGCACATGGACAGTGAGCACTAATTCCTGGATCTAAAGCAGAGTCCTTATCCGGGACTTGAGTACCCAGCAGTTCTTCAACTTGGTGCTGTATGTAAGCCACGCCCTTCCTTCTTAAATGTATCTTGATAAAATGCTGGTGGCAGACAGACAAAAGCATCCAACATGCCTGCAAACAGTTCCTGACACCTTCCAACTTACATCGAGAGAAACAGTTAACTATTTCAGAGGTCAAGTCAGAGCTCTTTCCAGCCTTATATTTGGGCCGATACACAGGTCAATCCAGTACCGAGCGGTAGGAAGAGCTGCGTTAGTGCCCGGCGCACCCGCGGTTGCCGCACGCACAGTGCAGCTCACCTACCGCTCGATCCTGTATGTAAATAGCTTGCAAATGCAAGCTGCGTCTAAGAAGCATCCGTGAAGCGTTAGGCCTGCGCAACCCATTTTACTGTATAGAGCGCCTATACAGTAACCTGGGTGCGCGGGCCTAACGCTTCACGGCCACGCTGGTACCTGTCATTTCAAATGACATTTGAAATGACAGGTACCAGGAAGTGGCCAGTTCTCTGACGCTCGGGATTGTCAGCCCTCTCCCCTCCTCCCGAAGCAAGGCACGAAAAGCAGCCTTGCTCCGGGAGAGGGGAGACGGGACTGGCAGTGTAAAGCAAAAAAAAAGTAGCAAGAGGGGAGAGAGGACGGGCAATCCTGTGCTAGGGATGCCAGTCCCCCCTCCCCTCCTCCCGAAGCAGGGCGCGAAAGGCAGCCTTGCTCCGGGAGGAGGGGAGGGGGGACTGGCAGTGTAAAGCGAAGAAGCGACTTACTTTTTGCAGCCCCCCCTCCGGATATCGGCTAGGATGACCCCCTCTCCTGCCTCCAGCTGCCCGCGAAGATAGACGCCTGCACGGGCGAAAGCGGCCCCTGTTCGTGCAATTGGGCCGCTCAAGGCGTGACGTCACGACGTTTGGCGTCACGGCATGTGACGTCACGTTCTTGAGCGGCCCAATTGCACGAACAGGGGCCGCTTTCGCCCGTGTAGGCGTCCATCTTCGCGGGCAGCTGGAAGCAGGAGAGGGGAGCCGCGGTCGTCCTCGCCGATGTCCGGAGGGGGGGCTGCAAAAAGTAAGTCGCTTCGTCGCTTTACACTGCCAGTCCCCCCTCCCCTTCTCCCGGAGCAAGGCTGCTTTTCGCACCCTGCTTCGGGAGGAGGGGAGGGGGGACTGGCAATCCCGAGCGTAGGATTGCCCGTCCTCTCTCCCCTCGCTCTCTTGCTACTTTTTTTTTTTCGTTTTTTCCGCTTTGGTTGCTTGCTTCGGGAGGAGGGGAGAGGGCTGACATCCCGAGCGTTAGGATTGCCCGTCCTCTCTCCCCTCGCTCCTCTTGCAACTTTTTTTTTTTTTTTTGCTTCGGGAAGAGGGAGAGGACTGGGGCTGCACCGGAGACCAGCACCCATGGACGCGGCCAGGGCAGGAGAGCGGGGGCTGGGGGAAAGTTTGCCGCCTACCCTTACCCCTGCCTCTAACGCAGGGGTAAGGGTAGGCGGTAAGTTAGCAGGTTAAACGCGCGGCAAAACGGCAGGGTAAAATAGCGATAGTCAGGGCGCGCGTTACTGGATGGTAGGGAATAGCTAATTCGATCGTTTACATGTAATATACATGCCGCAGGCGGAAGGGGTTACCCGGTGATTTAAGGACGCGATAAGAGTAGGTTAAGGGGACTGTGTATCGCAGGAAGGGCTAACACGGCCGAAAAGTGGGTAGAAAGCGGGTTAGGAGCAGGGTAACTGCGGCCGCACTTTACTGTATTGACCTGATTATTTGTTACATCAGTTGTCTAGCTCAGGAACTGTACTGTAGCATTCAATCTGTCATGACTGGTGCAGCCAGACACACTATCAAAAACTTAGCGGGAGCACTGCTAGACTTACCCATGATCCCAGTATTAACAGCAAAAAGAACACATTCTTTTTGTCATTATCTGGCACTTACTTACTGTAAAGCAATATATCTAACAAACTAGAAGACAAAGAACCCCATTCCCAAATGTAGTGGATAGGCTAAATTGTGGTTATAAAATACACAATACACTAATTTATGTATACGTATAGAAGTTTTACTTATAAGTCTGAGCATAAGCAATGAAAGCTTATAAAATTAGAGTTTTGCATTAATATATACAAAGATACGTCCCCTCACAGTTTCCAGTGTGAGTGTTACATATGTTGGAAAATCGGAAACACAATGCTGGAGATTCAGTAACGTCATTAACCATTGTAATGTCCAACAATCTTTTTCTCTGATTTGTTCTTTCTCTGAATCTAACCATTCTAGACTTTAGTCTTTTATGCTAATTTTCTTGACCTTTGTCCCTGTTTCTTCTCTGGGCTTCTCCCATATGTTCTTGTCATTTGTTGAGGCCTCAACTATCTGGTTAATAATATCGGCAACAGTTAGATGTGGTTTGTGTTGCTGATGTTCTGTTTTCCTACTATCTTCTCAGTTAGCCTCATGAGATACTGCTCATTAATATATCTGATCTCATTTCTTGTTACAAGCAAGCTAAGAAAAATGTCATATTTATTCTCAGAACTTAGAGGCCTTATATTAAGCAATTACACCAGCTATATTAGTGATTATATTTGTTCCACTAATTCCTATCACATTACCTAAATAACTTCTTAAATATTTTTTCCACAGCTGTGTGCTCAAGTACCAGATGACTTTGCTTTAGATCCAGGAAATTGTGATCACTGTCTATGTGCACATACAGTAGAGACACACAGTTATGGCAAAATTCAAAATCTGGTCACCAGTGTACAAGAAAATCCCTCTAATGAGGACATTAATAATTAAGAACATAAGAATATGCCATACTGGGTCAGACCAAAGGTCCATCAAGCGCAGCATCCTGTTTCCAACAGTGGCCAATCTAGGCTATATAAGTACCTGGCAAGTACCCAAAAACTAAGTCTATCCCATGCTACTGATACTGCAGATGATTACCAATACTTTACAACCTAAAAGGACAAAAGAGTTTACCAATAAGGAAGAAGCAAAGAAAAATGGGAAGGGGGAGTGTAAGTGGTGGATGTAGGAATGGAGGTTGATTTTTATTGCAGATGAACTGAATTTAGTGAATTTCCTATGTATTTCCAGTTCTGCCTGGACAAAGTAAGAGGTGCAATTTGGAAAAGTGATAGGGAGGGAGCTATGCTGCCCCCCCCCCCCCCCCCCCCCTTAATGACTATCAGAGTTTTTACAGAATCTGTACCTTAACAAGGGATCCTTTCTTTCAAAGACACTCTTAAGGAATTCTTTAGCTGATAGTATTATAACTGTACAACTGTTAGCCCTTCTAAGTACTTTCCTAGAATGATGCCCTGTAGAATGGAGGTTAGGATATCATGTAATGACTGCTCATTTCAAGAGAGAGAATGTGAAAGACTCTTATTTTCTTTGGATATATATGCATGTTTTGTTAACCCTTTTTTGCCTATCATCTCCTTTTCCATCTCTGCATCAGGCAGATGTTCCTAATCGTCAATGTTTTTGATAAATTAATTTACTGCTGAGATCCTGCTACAAGAAATGGGAGACAATTGAAAGTGTATTCTTCTGGTCTCAGTCAGCTATAGCAAACTTCTCCTATCAGACCGGAATGCCTGCCACAGATGACCCATTGTGTTCATAAGTTTCTTCTTATTTTCTATCCCTATTGCTGTTTTATTTAGTGAAGGTACCTGTGTGTTGCAGCATGAATTGCAGAATGAGTTGAACTTCAAAAGGGCATGGGATAAATATTGTGGATCCATAAAGTCTAGAGGATGTGAATGAAGAGAAGAGGCATGGGGGTAGCTTGTGGGAATGACAGCTACTGCCTGGAGATTAATACCCTTATTCAATAAACGTACTCACTGTCAATGTGACTCCAGCATTGCTCTAAGCTTCAATGGCAAGAGGAAATGTGGTAAAAAGGATTTGCATTAATAAAAAATCGGGGAGTAGCTTGTTTGTTGCGGCGGTTACTACCCCAAACCAAATAAGTCTGATACTTCACTTTCAATGCATATCCAGCATAGCTCTCTGCTTCAACGGCAGGGGGGAAAGAGGAAAAGAGGATTTATATTCAGGCAAAAACCAACAAGGACAGAATTACATAGTCTGGGTAAACAAATAATTATGGGGGTAGCTTGCTTGTTACTACCCTGAATCAATTAAGCCTGATAATTCACTTGGAATACATTTCCAGTGCAACTCACTGCTTCGACAGCAGGGGGGAATAAAGAAAAGAGGAATTATATTCAGACAACAACCAACAGGACTGAATGGCACAGGCTGGGTAAACAAATAAGCGTGTGAGTAGCTTGCTTATTGCAGCAGTTACTACCCCTAACCAATTAAGCTAGATACTTCACTTAAATGCAGCTCCAGCACTGCTCTCTACATCAATGGTGGGGATGGAAGGTAACTAGAACCAAAAAGTTAGTAATAAGGGCCAAGAGTAACAGATAAGTATGAGAAAAAAAAAAAGTGTGAAAGCTTGCTGGGCAGACTGGATGGGCTGTTTGGTCTTCTTCTGCCATCATTTCTGTTTCTATGTAACTGCTTATGTGAGGAGATTTATGATGATGTATGTAAGGAATAACAGAGAGAGAGAGACTTTATAAGATTATCGACATAGAGCTGTCTTAGTTATTGGATAGGTAGTGGAGGAATAAAATTAGCCTGATAATAGTATGTTGAGAAAGGGCTTAGAACATGTGTTTAGAATACTGAATAGATGTGGAACAGTACCGTTTACAAACAAACTGAAAGTATTAAAGTTTGGATTTTTCATCCTGTACTTTTATCTCTACTGCAGCGTGCTGCAGGAGTTACTGCTGAAAAACAATATGACAAAGTGGGTTGCTTGCCTGTTTGTAATGAATTTGTTTCTCCATGAGCCCTGATGCAAGCACAGAGATACATGAGACAATCTATGCTGCACAGTTTGATTTTGTCTCTTCTTTCGTGTGACTATAACTATGGAAAAACTATGCTTTCGGTTATGAACATTCTATACAAAAGACTGTTTAGTTTGTTTGCTTTAACATTTTTGGGGTAGTTTTTTTATTATGTTGCATTTTATATGCTTAGCATTAGAGTCATTCACAAATATGTTGTAATAATTACGGTAACATACATATAGACTATGGGCCGAATTTTAAGACCTACGCGCAGGTGTAGATTTGTACGCGCAACCCGGCGCGCACAAATCTATGCCCGGATTTTATAACATGCGCACACAGCTGCACGCATGTTATAAAATCCGGGGTCGGCGTGCGCAAGGGGGTGCACGCTTGTGCACCTTGTGCGCGCCGAGCCCTAGTGGAGCCCCGATGGCTTACCCCGTTCCCTCCCGCCTCCCCTCACCTTCCCCTCCCTTCCCCTACCTAAACCCCCCTCCCTTACCTTTGTTAAATAAGTTGTGCCTGCCTCTGGGTAGGCTTAGGTTGCGCACGCCAGCACCTAGCACCGCCGCTGTGCCGGGAGGCCTCGGCCCCGCCCACCCCTTTTTTCAAGCCATGGGACATACGCACGTCCCAGAGCTTGTGGGCATCGCCGGGCCTATGCAAAATAGGCTCGGCACGCACAGGAGCGGGTTTTCCGCCCCTATAAGTGTGAAATAGTAATCCCTTAGAATTTAGCCCTTGAGATATCACTGGCCTTTCTTAATATTTCTAACTATACTACTCCATGGTTGGCAGTCGTTCTGTTTTCATATCCAATGCCCCCATACCATTAGCCATAATGGCTAACTGTGCATATAGTAATACTCATCCCATATTATTTGCAATGGGCCCGGCCATGCACATAAACCCCGGGATGCGTGTAAGTGCCGGGGCTTTAAAAAGGGGTGACCCATGGGGCCGGGGTGGTCCAGGGACAGGGCAGGGCAGTCCCGGGGGTGGGACGGGGCTAGAGGCGCCCGGTACAGCAGCCATTTGCCACTGTGCTGGGGGATCGTGCGCTGTAACTTGCTCCTGCTCCTTGGTAGGAGCAAAAGGTAAAACAAAAAAAATTGGGGTAGTTGGGATAGGGGGAGGGCAGGATAGGTGAAGGGGAAGGGAGGTTAGGGTAGGGGGTTGGGAATTCCCCTCCTAGACCGCTCCTTAATTGGAGCAGACTGGGAGGGAACTGGGGAAGGCCCCAATGCATTGCCACATGTATGTGCAAAATTATACACCCCCTTGTGCGTGCCAACCCGAAATTTTATACCATGCGTGTGTCAATATGTGCACGCCAGGTAGCACGTGCGCATTTTGATAATCTACCCCTTAGTTTTTACGTTAAGAATTTATTCAATGATACTTCCCCTCACAGTTTCCAGTGCGAGTCTTATATATCTTGGAAAGTTGGGAACAGATTATCAGTCACTTTATTTTCCAACAAGCTTTTTGTCTGAGCTATTCTTTCTCTGATTTCTACCAGCCTGTCTGACATTGGTCTTTTTATGTTAATTTTCCTGACCTATGTCCCAGTTTCTTCTCTGACCTACTCACTCATGTTCTTGTCATCTATTGAGGCATCACTGTCAGTGCTGAGCACATCAGCAACAGTTGGAAGCATTTAGGGCCTTATTTTCCAAGTGGCTCACACGCGATAAGGGACGTTTCACATGCGAAAAGTCCCTTATCGCGTGCGATACCAGGATGGGGGCACAGTCGGCCCCGGAAGAGGAGGAGTCGGGGAGTCACTGGGGCCGACTCCGCGAAGACGCTGCGGATGGCGAAAAGGTAAGGCCCAATAGCCACACCTTCTATGGTGGCGCTATTGGGTGCGAAACCAGCAGCGATCGCACCGCGGTGGTGCGATTGCTGCTGGCTAGTGCAGGACCGCCGCCCCTCATTACCTAAAGAATCGCAGGCCTGCGATACTTTAGAAAATGAGACCCTTAATTTGTTTATGTCCAGTTTTCCCTGATAAACTGCACAGTTAGCCTCATGAGTAACTCTTCATTAATATATCTGATCTCATAACTTGTTTCTTGTTACCAGGAAAGCTAAAAAAAATGGCATATTTATTCGCAGCATTTATAGGCCTTATGTCAAGCAATTACACCAGCTATATTAGTGATTATCTTTGTTCTGCTAATTTCTATCGCATTACAAAGTTCTTCAAATTAACTAAATAACTCGCTGTTAATTTTCCACAATTGGACTGACTGAATTCAAGGAAAAGAAATTATCAGGAAAGAAGTAATTTCACCTTATTCAGGTAAATATGGGTTGACCTTGGAATTCTCCTGAATCACAATACATTAAAAAATACATTTTGCTGATGACCAAGTTATGTTAAATAAAACAGAAAAAGAACTTTGGAAAGCAATTTATCAATTACATTAACTCTAACAACTATAATCTCAAAATTTCTGTATTGAAAACAGAAAATGGTGTTTAAAAGAAAATGACTTAATAAAGGGCCGCTGCAATAAGCTGTGCTGCTTACTGCGGAGTTTTACTCCTGTTTTAGCATGGGTTTTTTGACACTAACTTTGCCCAGATATATAATAAGGGCTTTAGTGCTGAGAAAAGCCTTGGCAAGCTTAGATGTCTCATGCAAATTGCAGGGTAATAAACCTTATTAGCTACTTTTCTGCAATGCAAGGAGGCACGCCAAAGAGGGGGTTGCTCAGCGTGCCTCTTTTTATTGCAGGAAATTTAATGTCTGCTCAGAGACAGGCGTTAAACTTCCTGCAGTAGACAGGAGGGCACGGAAAAAGGTCAGACTGAGTGAGATTTGAGTCGATCCGGTGGAGTGAGGTCCTCTCTCTTTTTCCAAACCTCAAATCTTGCTTTAAAAAAAAAAAAAGTTAGAGGATTCAGAACCCCCTCCTATCCATGGGTCCCATGTAACAGTATCAGCTTGAACTGTCCATGATACTCCCACTCCCAGGCAACCCTAGCCAGAAAGGCCTTACCTCTTCTGGTCAGGGCTGTTTATTCACTGACACAGGATTAGTCCCCGACAGTGGAGGGTCCAATCCTCTTGAAGAGAGCAAGCAGCCCTGCCCAGAGGAGGTAAAGCCTCTCCAGCTGGGTTGCCTTGGGGTGGGGAAGGATTTTGGAAACTCAGACTGCTGCTATTACTTGGGCCCAATGGGTAACAGGGGCTTCTGGAACTGCTAGGCTTTTTTTTTAAGGTGAGAAAGAGTGGGGGGTTTGGAAGGGAGGGAAGACCTCATCTTGCTGGCCCAGCCCAAGCCAGCAACTTGGCTCTTGTTCAGCCCTCTACTGCTCTAGCGAGGATTTGCAGTTCTAATAGGCATGCAAATAGCCTTTGCATAAGAAGAAAGTGTACTTTTTACTACTAACATGCTTTTTTTTTTTTTTTTAATTCATAGGGTTTTTGCATACCATTAGCTTACTTCATTCCCAGGGGCATCCTCTTTCTTTCTTTCTTTTTTTTTTTTACTGCCGGCATTATTCAAGACCTGCACTAAATTTTAAATCCAATTTTAGCACGAGTTTTATTATGTTGGCCCCTAACATTGCATTGAACAACTATGTTTTTGAACAAGTTTCTTGTTTGAATTATGGTGGTTGTGACATAACTAATAAAAGTAATATTATTGAATGGAATCTGTGTTACCATCTATAAAACACTAATGGTGAAAATCAGATGAGAAACGCAATGTTTTGTAAAATTATGGTAGCAGAAATAACAGGTTTCAGATTGGTTAAAGAATATAATAGATAAGATAGGTTTAGGAATGAAGATATAAGAAAATGGAATATTTTGTGAATGAGAGATATAAATATAAGAAACAGAAGCATCCCAAACAAAGCTTAACTATATTAACCTACAGGAAAAGACCATAGTAAAAACTGGTTTAACCCCCTTAATCAATACTGTCTTTTGTGAAAAACATTCAATAAACATTTAAGACCATGGATTGTTTTTGTATTATGATATATTGTAACCGAACCTTTTGGCACCTGTTAGAATGTACAATAGTATCATTCACCAACCTTAATTTATGTGCCTACATGTAAACCATTGCAATAGTATTTAACTTAGCGACGGTATAGAAAAGTGTTTAAATAAAATAAAATATGATATTATTGCAAATTAAATATAGCAAAACTAGCCTTAATTTTGTTTTATTTGGTTTAAATCTTATTAAATATCATGAAAATACTTATATTGCACTCATACCTTTGCTTTATAGCCTTGATCAGTGGTTCCCAAATCTGTCCTGGGGGACCCCTAGCAAGTCAGGTTTTCAAGTTATCCACAATTAATATGCATGAGAGAGATTTGCATGCACTACCTCCACCTAGGACAGGTTTGGGACCACTAGACTAGATTTTCTTATCAAAAGCACTATAGCCACATACTACATATTTTTATATCCCAGAGTGTTGGTTTTGCTGCAATATTGGTATGTGTTAAAGCTTTCCAAGTTCTATGATGACATTTCAGTCTTCTGAAGAAGAGAAGTACCACTTGTAACTGTGCTGTATGTCAGTGAAGTGCTCTTGATATAAGTGCTGCAATGGCATAGAACTATTTTATAACTGTATACTAGTAAAATACATGGAAGTCTCAACAGTTTTCCACATCAGAGAACAGCTCTGCTTAGTACCTGAATGTAATCGCCTTTGAAGTGCTGAAAAACAGAATATAAATAAATAAAAATAAATACTTGGAAGCTCTTTATTTTGTATGAACAAAACTACTAAAGAATAGCCTAATGTCTTGGGTTAATATTTTCACTCATATGTGTCCATATTTCTTGGTATTCTGTGAGCATCTACTATGAAAATAAGTATTTTCATTAAGATTTAAATCAAACAATAACAGAACAAGCAGTGTCTTCCAGTAGTCTAGCTGTAGGCTGATGAGAAGCGTGGTGGTGGAAGAAGAAGAGAGGAATTGTGGGGCCCTGCTCCTGCAGCCCTGTGATGTTTTTGATGGCAGCAGTAGAAGAAATGGAAATAAAAAAAAAAAAAAAGAAACTTGTAGATAAGTAGTTCTCACAGGACAGCAGGATGTTAGTCCTCACATATGGGTGACATCACAGGATGGAGCCCAATCACGGAACATTTCTGTCAAAGTTTCCAGAACTTTGACTGGCCCCTACTGGGCATGCCCAGCATGGCACTAACCCTGCAGCCAGCAGGGGTCCCCCTTCAGTTTTCTTTTTTCCGCGCAGCAGTAGCCACGCGGATAAGGAGCTCTGCAGAGATTCCTGACAGGAATTTTCCTCACGGAATTACTAAAATTTAATTTACCCCACAGGGGTCCCTCCTTAAACTTTTTCAAGCCGCGGAACTCTGGTAAGTTTTTTACCTGTTTTCCGTCGATTACTGTCGAGTTTGGCCCTCGCAGCCTACTGGCCATCGACCGTACCACGGCTCAATTTTCTTCATGGCCATGGCGTCGGGGTTCCACCGGTGCCCGGACTGTAATCGCACCATGTCCATCACAGACCCTCACAAAGTCTGTGTAATGTGTCTCGGAAGTGAGCACAATGTCCTAACCTGCACCAAATGTGCCCTCATGACACCAAAAGGTCGCAAGGCTAGAATGGAGAAGATGGAACTTCTCTTCCGCGCTCAAACCCCGACGCTGTCCATTGCATCGACGTCATCAGAACCGGCACCGTCAACTTCGCGCCAGCATCGACCTCCGGCCGGTGACCGTCCGGCATCGACGACTTCTCGGCCTTTGTCACCCTCTAATCCTCCTCAGGACCGAGGGGATCGTAGAGATAAACATCGCCACCGGCATCGAAAGTCTCGGGCCATCGAGGGAGCGAAATCATCGACCTTGCCATCGTCCGAGCCGCTATCAAAGAAACCCCATCCAGAAAAGGCACCGACCTTTTCGGCGAATGGGTCACAGAGGCAACCCTCATCAGACAGGGTATCGGGAGCCGCGACTCCGCCTTTAATGGTGGTCCCTCCAGCTATGCCTCTGCCTCCTTCTTCTGTTCCGGAGCCAGGGCTGCTTGCTCCAGGTCTCCGAGAAGAAATGGACCGGATGGTTCAGGAGGCCATCGACAAGACGATGCATCGATTCCAGGTTCCTCCGACACCAGTACCGACTGCGGAACCGACCACTGACCCGATTCCAGCAGTTTTGGCACCACTGCTCTCGAGGATGGAAGCACTTATGGCCGCTTTTCCACCGATGGCTCCGGTGCCCTCCCCGCTTGCTTTGTCATCGGGAGGAGAAACACCGTTCCACATCCCTCCTTCGGGAGTTCTGCCGATGCCTCAGCCGTTGATGCCGATACGTCAGTCAGTGCCACCGATCCACCCATCGGTGCCGACGTGTCCATCGGCACCACCAAGCCATCCATTGATGCCCTCGATGCCTGCACCGGTGCCTTCGATGTCCTCATTGGTGTCTCCAGTTATTCCTTTGAGTCCTTCGGAGCCTCAACCAGAACCTTCAGGGATCCCACCACCCTGTCCTCCTCTAGTCCCTAGAGGAGCAGGTGCTGATACCTACGACACCTGGACTGATGATTCTTCACCAGGTGGTGATTTGCCTTCACCACCTTCACCTACTGAAAGTAGAAAGCGTTCTCCTCCAGAGGACATTTCCTTCATAAATTTTTTGAAGGAAATGTCTGAAATGGTTCCCTTCCAATTGCAGACTGAAAAAGATGACAGGCATCAAATGATGGAGCTGTTACAATTCTTGGATGCTCCAAGGAAATAACCTCCATCCCTATCCACCTGGTCCTTCTAGATCTCCTCAAAAAGAACTGGGAATATCCTGGCTTGGTTGGTCCAGTACACAGAAAAACTGACACAACCTATCTCGTTCAGTCAGCTCCAGGCTTTTGCAAACCTCAAATGGATCACCAATCTGTGGTTGTCGAATCTGCCCAGAAAAGAGCAAGGAGATCAAAACCTCACACTTCCTTTCCCCCGGGCAAGGAACAGAAATTTCTAGATGCCATTGGTCACCGTGTTTTCCAGGGATCATTGCTCATCTCCAGAACTGCCTCTTCTCAGCTCTATATGACCCAATACAACAGGGTCTTATTTAAGCAGATACAAGACTTAACAGACTCCCTGCCTCAGCAATTTCAAGAGCAACTCCAAACCTTAGTAAACAAGGGTTTTGAGGCAGGCAAGCATGAGATCAGATCATCTTACGATATCTTTAACACTGCTACCAGGGTATCTGTAGCTGCTATTTCGGCAAGACAATGGGCCTGGCTCAAGTCTTCCGACCTTCGCCCTGAAGTTCAGGACAGATTATCCGACCTGCCCTGTGTAGGAGACAATCTGTTTGGCGAGCAGATTCAACGGACGGTGGCAGAACTCAAGGACCATCATGAGACCCTGAGACAGCTCTCTCTGATGTCTTCTGAGTACTCTTCAAAACAGCCCTTTCGGAAGGACTCTAAGAAGTCATGCTTCTGCCCGAAGAAGTCTTACCCGCCACCATCTAGAACCCGTTCTACGAGACCGTTTCAAAAATCTCAGTCTCGTCAGATACAAAAACAAAAACTGCAAGCAGCTCCTCAGCCGGACCCTGCTGCCGGTTTTTGACTCCTGCATAGAGAGCAGCAGCCAGCTTCCATTGCCCACATACCAGTGGGAGGTCGATTGTGCCATTTCAACAACAGGTGGCACTCAATCACCTCAGATCAGTGGGTCCTAGTGATAATTGCTCAAGGTTATCGTCTGAACTTTCTCTCCATTCCACCGGACTCCCAACCTCTATCGACGTGGAGAACATCCGACCACTCGCTACTCCTGGAGCAGGAGGTCTCCCTCCTCCTCCAGTCCAGAGCAATAGAACCAGTGCCATACTCACAACAAGACCTAGGGTTCTATTCCTGGTACTTTCTAATCCCCAAAATATCGGGAGGCGTTCATCCAATTCTGGATTTACATGCTCTCAACAAGTACCTCCAGCGAGAGAAATTCAAATTGGTAACCTTGGGCTCTCTTCTTCCTCTTCTACAAAGAGGAGACTGGCTCTGCTCTCTAGACCTCCAGGACGCATACACTCATATCGCAATAATTCCATCTCATCGCAAATACCTGAGGTTTCTAGTAGGCCCCAAGCACTACCAATACCGAGTGCTTCCATTTGGCCTCGCGTCTGCACCACGAGTCTTCACAAAATGCCTCATCATAGTTGCAGCCTTCCTCAGGACTCAAGGTGTCCACGTCTACCCCTATATAGACGATTGGTTGATCAGGGCTCCCACTCAGCAAGCTGCTCTGTCGTCCCTACATCTTACCTTTTTTTTTTTTAAATTCTTTATTTATCCATTTTCCAACTTGTTACAAAGAGAAATAATATGTCTTAAGGTATGTTTACAGATAACTGGATTACAGAACATAGTTTTAAGATAAACAATAAAGCAAAACTTGCTAGGTAAACATATTAAATCCAGTTTCTCAATAAAAGAAAATATTGTACATTTCAAAAGAAACAAAGAATTTTTACATACCCTTTTCGTTTCTAAACATTTATCTATATTCCATATAACAACTCCTGCTTATGAGTGAAGGCAAGGGAAAATCTGAGAGAAGTATAGGAAATATTTATCTTATCTTAGCTTTAACATAGGACAAGCTGGATTCTTTTTTACTTTACGACAGCCCCCCCTTCAGCCGGGGAAGATGTAGTGGGCCTACGGGCATCTATAAACTGACGAAGTTGATCAACCTGGAAGAAAATAAAACATTCATCTCCTTTCCTTAAGGTACATCTGCAGGGGTATCTGAGCATAAAAGAATAGCCTAGGGAAATAACATCTTGCCTTAAAGTAAGGAATTCTCTTCTTCTGATTTGAGTTATTTGTGCTAAATCAGGATAATACGTATAGCCTGACCATAAAATAATAAGGGAAACTTTCGAAAGTAATTTTTCATAACTCCATTGAGATCTTGCACAGATATAAAGGCTACTAATAAAGTGCTTCTATCCAAAACATCTGTATCAGAGTTTTCTAAAAAACTGCTCAGGTTCAACGGGATAACTGGGGGAGCAGTAGGCACTGTGGGGCGGATTTTCAGAGCCCTGCTCGCCTAAATCCGCCCAAACCGGGCGGATTTAGGCGAGCAGGGCCCTGCGCGCCGGTGAGCCTATTTTACATAGGCCTACCGGCGTGCGCAGAGCCCCGGGACTCGCGTAAGTCCCGGGGTTCTCCGAGGGGGCATGTCGGGGGGCGGGCCCGGTCGTCGCGGCGTTTCGGGGGCGTGTCGGCAGCGTTTTGGGGGCAGGTACGGGGGCGTGGCTACGGCCCGGGGCGGTCCGGGGGCGTGGCCGCGCCCTCCGTACCTGCGGCCCGGCGCGCAGGAGGCCCGCTCGCGCGCGGGGATTTACTTCTCCCTCCGGGAGGCGTAAATCCCCGGAGAAAGGTAAGGGGGGGTTTAGACAGGGCCGGGCGGGTGGGTTAGGAGAGGAAGGGAGGGGAAAGTGAGGGGAGGGCGTT
This sequence comes from Rhinatrema bivittatum, assembly GCF_901001135.1. NCBI lineage: Eukaryota > Metazoa > Chordata > Amphibia > Gymnophiona > Rhinatrematidae > Rhinatrema > Rhinatrema bivittatum. The sequence continues at coordinate 231,767,898 of NC_042622.1, forward strand.
AGAGGATTCCCTCCAAGGCCGCTCCGATTTCGGAGCGGCCTTGGAGGGAACGGGGGTAGGCTGCGCGGCTCGGCGCGCGCCGGCTATACAAAATCGATAGCCTTGCGCGCGCCGATCCAGGTTTTTAGCAGATACGCGCGGCTCCGCGCGTATCTACTAAAATCCAGCGTACTTTTGTTTGGAGCGCAAACAAAAGTAGGCCTATTCGCGGAGTCTGAAAATCCGCCCCTAAATTTGGGGGTCTGTTATTCATAAATTTACAGAAATTAATTGACGGCATATTATCTTCTGTATAACCCAGACCCTCCCTGAATAATCTCTTCAAAGTAGAGAAAGGAAGTTCTCCCGCTATTTTGGGAAAATTCAATATTCGTAGATTGAGATGTTATTTTCCAAGGCTTCTAATCTCCTAGAACAAGCCATTTGTTCTCTTATCACAGCTGCGTTAACAGCTTGAAGGGACTGAATTTTCTTTTCAGCCTCTGAAACTTTTTTTGTGGATTCAGTGGCTTGAGTTTGTACTTCCAATATTCTCTGCTGAAAGTTATAGTTCAGAGAATCCATTTTAGTCTCAAGTCTCTTTATAGCCTGACCTTGGCCCGCCATCAAGTCCCACAGTGACTCCAACGTCACTGCCTCCGGTCTTGGTGTTAAAATCAGGGACTCACCCTCAACAACGGGCGATGTGGTAATCCAGGTTCCATCTGGCAGCAACCCCTCTCCTCCTCCTCTGTGGGTCGCCACAATCTCTGGACTCCTCCAGGAAGCCTCGATCTGAGCACTGCCCTCCCGAGTGGCTTTCCTCGCACTCGGCGTCTGTTCCGAATCATTCTCCACCCCTTCCGTCGCTCCAGCCGCGTCATCAGCCTGCGACTGGGGAGAGATTCGGACGGGGTCGCGCTGAGCCGGAGGCGGCCTGGCATCGGGACTGAGGGAAGCTTCATCCTCAGGGGCTCCTCGTTCTCTCTCACAAGGGCTCACACCAGACTCCTCGGCTCCCTCATCTAAATCCAGCTGGCGCATAAACCGCACGATGTCAAGCTGCCCCGGAGGTGGTAAGGATTCAGGTGGATAAATCCTTATTCTACCTTTTCTTTTTGAAGGCATATCTTGTTAGGAAACCAAAGTTTGGGGTTAGAATACCGGAGCAGTGCGGTCTACGATCCGCCTATGCCGCCATCTTGCCACATCTTACCTTACACACTCTAATTTCGCTCGGATTTCTTGTCAACTACGATAAATCCTACTTAGTCCCATCTCAAACCTTATCATTCATTGGGGCAGACTTGGACACCTTGCAGGCAAAGGCTTTTCTGCCTCAACAGCGAGCTCTCATGCTCGTATCTCTTGCACACCAGCTGCAGTCTCAGCACTCCACGACTGCACACCACTTTCTCATCCTCCTGGGACACATGGCGTCCTCAGTTCAGGTCACCCCAATGGCCCGCTTGGCCATGAGAGTCATGCAGTGGACTCTAAGGTCACAATGGACTCAATCCATTCAGCCCCTGTCGACCATTGTCCACGTAACTGACTTTCTCCGTCAGTCTCTCGCCTGGTGGAGAAATCAGGTCAGTCTCCTCCAGGGCTTGCCCTTCCAGGCTCCAGACCCTCAAATAACTCTCACCACCGATGCTTCCAACCTCGGCTGGGGAGCCCACGTGGCTGATCTGCAGATACAAGGCTCTTGGTCTCCAGAGGAAGCCAAACACCAAATAAATTTCCTGGAGCTTCGAGCAATCAGATATGTTCTCAGGGTATTTCAGGATCGCCTCTCCAACCAAGTCACCCTGATCCAGACGGACAACCAGGTGGCCATGGGGTACATCAACAAACAGAGAGGGACGGGCTCCTACCTTCTGTGTCAGGAAGCTGCGCAGATATGGGCGGAGGCCCTCTCCCACTCGATGTACTTCAGGGCCACCTACTTGCCGGGAGTGGACAATGTGTTGGCAGACAAGCTAAGTCGCACCTTTCAACCACACGAGTGGTCTCTCAACCCCTCAGTAGTGAACTCTATCTTCCACCAATGGGGTTATCCTCAAATAGACCTCTTTGCGTCACCTCAAAATCGCAAAGTAGACAACTTCTGCGCTCTCACTCACAGCCAACACTATCAGCCAAGGGACGCGTTCTCCCTATCATGGGCAACCGGTCTCCTATATGCATTCCCTCCACTTCCACTTCTCTCGAAGACTCGTGAAGTTACATCAGGAAAAGGGAACCATGATCCTGATAGCACCCCACTGGCCGCGCCAAGTGTGGTTTCCAATACTTCAGGATCTCTCCATTCGCAGGCACATTCCCTTGGGAAAAGACCCGTTTCTAATCACTCAAAACGACGGGTGCCTACGCCACCCTAATCTTCAGGCCTTGTCCCTGACGGCATGGATGTTGAAAGGTTAATCCTTCAACCACTTAACCTTTCTGAGCCAGTTTCCTGTGTCCTGATTGCTTCACGGAAGCCTTCCACGAGAAAATCGTATTCTTACAAATGGAACAGGTTTACATCATGGTGCTCTTCTCAATCCCTTGACCCCTTTACCTGTCCAATCACGAAGTTTCTGGACTATCTCTGGCACGTGTCAGAGTCAGGTCTAAAAACTTCCTCCATTAGAATGCATGTCAGTGCGGTGGCCGCTTTCCATAAAGGTGTCGGGGTTGTTCCAATATCAGTACAACCCCTTGTAACACGTTTTTTGAAGGGCTTGCTTCACCTCAAGCCTCCTCTATGTCCTCCGGCCCCTTCTTGGGACCTTAACCTAGTTTTGGGTTGGCTCATGAAACCACCATTCGAGCCTCTTCAATCCTGTGACCTTCGATATCTCACATGGAAAGTGATTTTCCTTTTGGCAATCACTTTGGCTCGCAGAGTTAGTGAGATACAGGCTCTAGTTACCTACCCACCTTACACTAAACGTCTGCAGGACCGGGAAGTACTCCGCACTCATCCTAAGTTCTTGCCTAAGGTAGTATCGGAGTTTCATCTCAAACAATCCATCATACTACCTACCTTTTTTCCCAGGCCTCATTCCAATCCAGGAGAGCAGGCTCTGCATACCCTTGACTGTAAACGGGCTCTAGCGTTCTACCTAGACCGTTCAGCTGCCCACAGGAAAAGCACTCAATTGTTTGTCTCTTTCCATTCCATCAAATTGGGGCAGCCTGTGGGTAAGCAGACTCTCTCTTCCTGGTTGGCGGACTGCATATCCTTTTGCTATCAGCAAGTAGGCATTCTGTTTCAAGACCGCGTTAAAGCACACTCTGTGAGGGCCAAGGCAACATCAGTAGCGCACTTATGCTCGGTGCCGCTTCCTGACATTTGCAGGGCTGCCACCTGGAGTTCTCTCCATACCTTTACAACTAATTATTGCTTAGACAAAACCGGAAGACAAGATTCCATCTTTGGCCAGTCTGTCTTGCACACACCCTTTATCAAACACCTGCCGAATCTTAATGGACATTATGACAGCCCTAGGGTTCACATTAATTACAGACAATCCAACACACAAAGCAGGACACTCCCTTGACCTTACATTCATAAATAGTAGCTTCTTAGAACACATTAAAACAAACTACTCACAAATTCCATGGTCTGACCATTTTCTAATACAGTCCACCATTAAATATACGAGGCCCCAGCTAAAACATAGAACGGAACCAATAGAATTTAAATACCGACAGCCATTTAACATTGAAACATTAGGAAATGAACTAGACGAAAAACTAAAAGAATTTGAGTTTAAGGATGGCCACTCAGCAACAAAAACATGGACAGAAACAATGAACAAACTAGCAGATGAAATCAACCCGATGAAACACACCCTCATCAAAGAACCAAAACAAACAAACCCATGGTACAACCAAAAGATAAAAGAAATCAAGCAAAATCTGAGAGAAAAAGACTGGAAAAAACACAAAACCAATGAAAACCTAACTAGATATAGAAAACATCTAGCCTACTACAAACAAACAATCCTTGATGTCAAAAAACAATACTATAGAACAAAAATTGAAAAATTTTCAAATAATCCTAGAACGTTATTCACCATAGTCAAAAACCTTACCGACACAACAGAAGCTCCCACAGAGTTACCTGAAAACAAATGTAATGTAACGAAATAGCTCAATACTTCGATGACAAAATTAGAAACCTTAAAAACAAAATTCCAAACACAACAAAACAAGAAATCAAAATGCACATAAGGGACAGTACACATTGGTCCACATTTGAGGAAACAACAGAACCTGAAGTTGAAACCATGCTAAAAAAGATAAACCCAGCCCCACATATAATTGACACCAGACCAACAAACGACATAAAAAAACTAGCCAACATAGTCTCCCCCACATTAACAAAAATCATAAACCTCTCCTTAGAGCAGTGGTTCTCAACCTTTCTAATGCCGTGACCCCGCAATACAGTTCCTCATGTTGCGGTGACCCCTCGCCCCGCCCTCGCCCCGTGAGGGTGGGGTGAGGGCGGGGCTTTGGTCATATGGGGGCGGGGTTATGGATGGAGTTGGATTTTAGTGCACACTTATCATTTAATTATGACATTTATAATGTGAATGTAACTCAACTCACCATAGGTTCTCACATGCATGGCACACTGACCCATGATCGTCACGGGGCTAGATGTAAAAGTACAGTTTGTATCCACAGGAACCCCCCTGACCCACAATAATGGATGTAAAGCAGAATTATGACATTCCCCATACAACTCACCCTACAAAAAAGATATTCTGGTTCTAGTGACATCTCAGTAACAGCAACTCAAACTTCTATTTCCAGGCTCAATAGCCCTACTTATGAAAAGACAGCAGTTTACCACCAATGCATGTCCTCTGAGAAAACACAACAAATAAGACCGATACAAACGCTTACATGCTAGCAAAGTATCTCATCTCGGTAACAGACACAGAACCGACCTAACATACTCCCAGGATCTGTAGTAATGCACATAAACTAATCCGCACACAGTTACACCTGTATTATGGAATACACTCAAACAGGAGCAACCCTATCTATGAAAAGGCAACACTACAAATATTAAATCAGGTCCTAAAAACCAATACACCTCTTATTAGGAAAACAGAACTAGCAAGCAGCTATAGATCCCCACACAGAAATAATTGTAAAACTATACTAATAAGCAGAATAAATGTTTCAAAACAGCTATGAACATCCAACAATTAAAAACTTATAAAAACTATTAAACATTCTCCAAACACCAATAAAATATTTCAAAAAAGCAGACATCACACAATTAAAATGGCAGTCAAGAAAAATAAACTTAAAAAGCCACCTTTACTTACCCCCTCCAGCAGCTCTCCTACTCCCCTTCCCTGCAGGCCGTGGCACTCACCAGAAGCAGCAGTAGAAGCTAAGTTCTATACTTATGGTCCTCTTCCTTAGTGCCCATGTCTCTCACACACACACACCATACCAGTCATGCCCCCATGACCAGTTTCTGTCTCTCACACACCAATCATCTCCCAAACAGTCTTTGGCACACACACACCAGTCACCTTCCTGAACAGTTTCTCTCATGCCATACACACACACACACACAGGCTTCCCACTCCCGTGTTCTACTTACATATACGGGCTTCTCACTCTCATAATCACTTTCTCACACACACACACACCAGTCACCTTCCTGAACAGTTTCTCTCATGCCATACACACACACACACACAGGCTTCCCACTCCCGTGTTCTACTTACATATATGGGCTTCTCACTCTCATAATCACTTTCTCTGTCTCTCTCTCTCACACACACACACACACACACACTCACTCACTCACTCACCAGTCTCTCACTCCCATGCTTGTTCTCTCCACATGCACAGGCTTCTCATTCCCATAATCACTTTCTCTCTGTTACACACACACCAGTCTCTCTCATTTCCATGCTCACGCTCCACGTGCACAGGCTTCTCATTCCCTGAATCACATTCTCTCATATTCACACACACACACCAGTCTTTTTCTCTCACACGCACCATCACCTTACCAAGCAGTCTCTCTCTCTCATGCATGCACACTCACCCAGGTTTCTCACTCCCATGCTTTCTTTCACCCCCACAACACCAGGCTTCTTACGCCCATGCTTTCTCACATACCCAGACTTCTCACTTCCATGCTTTTTCTCTCTCTCACACACACACATCAGTCACCTCCCTGACTAATGTCTCACACTCTCACATACACATCAGTCATCTCCCTGAGCAATCACTTTCATTGTCTCTCACATACACACACACATCAGCTCTCTGACCAGTCAATCACACACAGGCTGGCTGCTTCTCTCTCTCTCTCTCTCACTCACTTCCTCTTCTCCCCCGAGCACAAATGGGAGCTGCAGCAGCCTCCGCTGGCCAAGAAAGAAGAATCCCATCGGCCGCGGGAGGCTCATGCAGCTGTCTCCTTTCTCCATTACCGGCTACTTCTATTGCTCGAGGACCGATGCTGCAGCCGCTGCTGCTACTTTTTCGCGCGGCGCAGCTCTCTCTCCTTCCCGCGCACTGCGATTCACTTCCTGTTCCGGGTCACGGGAGGGAGGGGGGGCAGGCACAGGAAGAAAAGGCCCAGCCACGGGTGCACAGCTTCTTCTAGCGCCGCTGCCGTTCCCGCTGGGCTTGAACGTGCTGACAGCCCGGCGGCAACGGCAGCGGGAGAGACCGGGAGCGCGCGACACACCTGCCGGTGCTTGGCGGCGCCGCGGACCGGCAAAAAACTCCCACGGCCCGGTCCCGGTCCGCGGACCGGTGGTTGGGGACCCCTGCTTTAGGCGACCCCTGTGTTTTGGGCGTTCGACCCCCGCCGGGGTCGCGACCCACAGGTTGAGAACCGCTGCCTTAGAGGAAGGATCCCTTCCAGACAACCTGAAAGGAGCAATAATTAGACCAATAATAACGAAAAAGAACAGTGACCCACTTATACTGAGTAACTACAGACCAGTATCAAATCTGCCACTAATAGCAAAATTAAAAGAAAAAAATCGTTCAGAAACAATTAGCTGAACACCTAGAAAACAATAATATACTGTACCCCTCACAGCACAGATTTCGCAAACATTACAGCACAGAAACCTTACTACGCTCATTGACTGATAGCATAATGAGAGGTTTTGACAATGGTAAACATTACATCCTTCTAATGCTTGACCTATCCTCTGCCTTTGACACAGTAAATCGTGACATACTGCTAAAAAGACTTGATGAAATTGGATTAAAGGAAAAAACTAAAGCCTGGTTCAGATCATACCTAAGTAACAGATATTATCAAGTTCAAATAAACACATTGTCAGAGAAAATAAATCTAGTAACTGGAGTACCACAAGGATCAGCACTCTCCGCTACACTCTTTAATATCTACCTACTTCCACTGTGCCATCTTCTAGCGGGCCTGGGTATCATACACTACATATATGCCGATGATATTCAATTATTACTACCAATCGAAGACTCACTGGAAAAAACACTAATGTACCTTGACATCATTAAACAACTACTAAAACAAATGGAGCTAGTCATCAACATAGAAAAAACCGAATTCCTCCATCTTGAACGAAAAAACATGACAGTCATCCAATCTCCGATACTACTAAAAAAACAATCAGAAAATTGAAATAGCCGAGAAAGTACGGAACCTCGGTGTAATAATAGACACAGAACTCAGCCTCAAACAACACATATCATTAAAAGTCAAAGAAGGATATGCCAAACTAATGGTCCTCAGAAAACTTAAACCGTTACTAAATCAAACGAACTTCCGAACTGTCCTACAAGCTTTTTAATATTTGCCAGCACTGACTACTGTAATGCCCTACTATTAGGATTACCATACACGACAATAAGACCACTCCAAATACTCCAAAACTCAGCCGCAAGAATTTTGACAGGCAAAAGAAAAAGGGATCATATCACTGAAATGCTAGCTGAACTACACTGGCTCCCAATTGAATACAGGGTAAAATATAAAACCCTTTGCACTATACATAAACTAATCCATGACGAAAAAGCTGAATGGCTAAACACAGCACTCCGCGTCCATGTCCCACAAAGAAACCTGAGATCTGCCAACAAAGCCCTCCTAACCATCCCCTCAGTCAAAACCGCAAAACTAACACAAGTCAGAGAAAGAGCACTATCATTGGCCGGGCAGATATTATGGAACACCATGTCCACAGAGGTAAGACTACAGAGAGATTTCAAAACTTTCAATAAGAGCTTAAAGACATGGCTCTTTAGAGAAGCTTTTTCACAAAGAGAGCGAGATAGAGAAAAACGCTGAAAGCTGTACACACAAAATCTTTACACAGCAGTAGTATATTATATGTATGTACGTCATGGTTTGTATATTGCACCTCTTAATTGAATGTATAAATCTAACAATCTTTATTGTAGTCACAGGTCAGATTAGACAACACTGAACATATAGCCATTATTATGAAACTATGTTACCGAGCTTATCAGGTACCTCCATTACTAATAATAGGAACAGATGCATGTACAATTTACTATATGTGCCTCTATGTAAACCGTTGTGACGGTAATCTACTGAACGACGGTATAGAAAAGATTTTAAATAAATAAATAATAAACCTATTTACGTGACGATGCCCTCGGCCAAATTTCATCCCAGGCCTAGTGCCTTGCATGCCTGGATACATTTGGGGGCGGATTTTCAGACTCCGCGAATAGGCCTACTTTTGTTTGCGCTCCAGGCGCAAACAAAAGTAAGCTGGATTTTAGTAGATACGTGCGGAGCCGCGCGTATCTGCTAAAAACCTGGATCGGCGCGCGCAAGGCTATCGATTTTGTATAGCCGGCGCGCGCCGAGCCGCGCAGCCTACCCCCGTTCCCTCCAAGGCCGCTCCGAAATCGGAGCGGCCTTGGAGGGAATCCTCTAACGCCCTCCTCTCACCTTCCCCTCCCTTCCTCTACCTAACCCACCCGCCCGGCCCTGTCTACACCCCCCTTACCTTTCTCCGGGGATTTACGCCTCCCGGAGGGAGAAGTAAATCCCCGCGCGCGAGCAGGCCTCCTGCGCGCCGGGCCGCGACCTGGGGGCGGGTACGGAGGGCGCGGCCACGCCCCCGGACCGCAGCCACGCCCCTGTACCCGCCCCCAAAACGCTGCCGACACGCCCCCGAAACGCCGCGACGACCGGGCCCGCCCCCGACACGCCCCCCTCGGAGAACCCCGGGACTTACGCGAGTCCCGGGGCTCTGCGCGCGCCGGTAGGCCTATGTAAAATAGGCTCACCGGCGCACAGGGCCCTGCTCGCCTAAATCCGCCCGGTTTTGGGCAGATTTAGGCGAGCAGGGCTCTGAAAATCCGCCCCTTGGTGCATACTCGGACATCCTCAGCTTGGTACTCACCCATATGTGAGGACTACCATCCTGCTTGTCCTGTGAGAAAGCAAATGTTGCTTACCTGTAACAGGTGTTCTCACAGGACAGCAGGATGTTAGTCCTCATGAAACCCGCCCACCGCCCCGGTGTGTTGGGTTCGTAACGTTTTTTTATTTTATTTTTGGCACTACCTGTAGCTTTTTAACAAGACTGAAGGGGGACCCCTGCTGGCTGCAGGGTTAGTGCCATGCTGGGCATGCCCAGTAGGGGCCAGTCAAAGTTCTGGAAACTTTGACAGAAGTGTTCCGTGATTGGGCTCCATCCTGTGATGTCACCCATATGTGAGGACTACCATCTTGCTGTCCTGTGAGAACACCTGTTACAGGTAAGCAACATTTGCTAATCACTTTCAGGCCGATACAGTAAAGTTCGCGGGAGAGCGCCCACTCTCCTGGTGCGCACACAGGCCAGTGTCCTGTGCACACGATACAGTAAGACAAAATATTTAAATCAGGGCCCACGGTAAAAAGAGGCGCTAGGGACACTAACGCGTCCCTAGCGCCTCTTTTTGGACTGGAGTGGCGGCTGTCAGCAGGTTTGACAGCCGATGCTCAATTTTGCCGTCGTTGGTTCTCGAGCCTGCTGACAGCCACAGGTTCGGAAATCGGACGCCGGCAAAATTGAGCATCCGGTTTTCAACCTGCGAGTCGTGGGCTGATTTTAAATTTTTTTTTTAAATTTTTAACTTTTGGGACCTCCGACTTAATATCGCCATGATATTAAGTCAGAGGGTGCACAGAAAAGCAGTTTTTACTGCTTTTCTGTGCACTTCCCCGGCGCTGGCAGAAATTAACGCCTACCTTTGGGTAGGCGCTAATTTCTGAAAGTAAAATGTGCGGCTTGGCTGCACATTTTACTTTCTGTATCGCGCGGGAATGACTAATAAGGCCATCAACATGCATTTGCCTGTTGCAGATGCTATTAGTCTTGGGGGGGTTGGACGCGCGTTTTCGACGCGTTATTACCCCTTACTGAATCAGGGGTAAAGCTAGCGCGTCGAAAACGCGGGTCCAAACGCGGGCTAACAGTGCGCTCCATCGGAGCACACTGTACTCTATCGGCCTGTTTATTATGTATAACTCTCCAAACAGCACTAGGCAGTGTCATCTGTTACTAAAACTGCCTGACCAGTCCAATGAAAATAGCGAAGCCAAATAAAAGAGGCTTTTCTACAAATGAGACAGCAATAAAGGAGGAGGTGGTGTCTGACCCCTAACCCTTTAAAAAATGTCAAAACCCCTCTTCCTTCCACACCCCTCTCTTTCAGGCCATACCTCCCTCGCTCTTGATCCCCTTTTTTCAGGCCCCTTCTTTCAGGCCATTTCTCCCTCTCTATAACTTACCAAATTGTTTTAAGTTTCCCTCATGTACTAATTTATTTAAGTTGCGCCCAAGTTATCTCCCCCCTTGTTCTATGTAAGACAACATTTGTTACTGTCAATGTTTTGTTGCTATGTAAACCGGAATGATAATTAACTCCGTTAATTGAACTTCGGTATAAAAAAGTTATAAATAAATAAATAACCCCTTTTTATATTTCAAAAACAGCATCATTAAAGATAGCCTCATAAGGAATGCATTTAGCTGACAAAAAAAAAAGTGTTAAAAGTGGATTAGTATAAATAAGGTATAGCAACAGAGGAAACCTCCCATCCTTCTCCAGAAGACATTCTTCTGACCGGGTTCCTTAAAGTGCCTTTGTATAAAATATCTTAATAAATGCTGCTCTACAGTGTTTATATTATGAAAAGGATAGTTAGAGAGTCCTCCCTTCACATTTCTGGCATATTTAAGCAGAGTTGTAGAAAGGAAGGTGAGGTGAGCAGGAAACCTGAAAATGCATCTTCAAGGCTGTGTGAGGGAGGGATATGACTGCTCATGGTTACTAGTACCGTAATTCAATTATCAGGAATGTAGATAGCTGGGTGGCTGCTGCCTAGAAGGATTCTTTGGTAAGGTGCTTGCCTGGTGAGAAGGTAGTGAACTTCCTGCATTGCCTTGATAGCATTTTAGAGAGTGTCAATGATCCATGTGGGTATCAATATACTTGGGTTTCTGTATGCAAATACCAGAAGTCTAAAAAATAAGATTGGGGAGTTAAAGTGCATGGCACTAAATAGAGATATTGACATAATCAGCATCTTGGAGACCTGATGGAAAAGGGACAGCCAATGGGATGCAGTGATAGGATACAAAATATATTAAAAGTACCGCAGATAGACGTGGTGGTGATGTCAGGGGCGGTTCTATAATGAGGCAGGGTGAGGCGGCTGCTTCAGGTGGCAGAATTTTGAGACAGCAAAAAAAAATGCCCCTCTCAGAATGCCACTGTGGCATCCACCTCACCTTGTCTGTCCCTGCTGGTAGCGGCAGAAAAGAGGAGGGTCGCTGCTGCAGGCCGCTGCCGCTGGAGGCCAGTCCAGTGGCATGGAAGTGGAAGGAGGGCTGCTGCTGCCGGAGACCAGGCCAGTAGCATGGAGGAGGGGGAGGGCACCAGAGGCCAGGCCAGTGGCGTGGTGGAGGGAGGACGTCAGAGGCCAGGTCAGCAGCGTGGAGGAGGGTTGCCGCCGCCAGAGGCCAGGCGCGGCTGAAGGGAGGAGGGGCGGGGCAAGCAGGATACAGATACTACAAGAAACTAACTGCATTCTAGAATCTCAATGAATAGAAATTCCATGTGCAACAAGGTGTATGGGAGTTTACTACCATCCACCTGACCAAGATAGGGAAACAGACTGTGAAATGCCAACAGGGATTATATAGGCTATTAAGCATGGAAATAATAATGGGAGATTTTTGATTGAATTAATGTCTCACTAGAGTACATCTGGGAGGTTACATTTCTAGATACCATTAATGACTGCTTCAAGGAGCAACTTGTCCTGGAACTGAGGAGGAGGAGGAGGGCTACTTTAGATCTAGTTCTCACTGGAATGTAGGACCTGGTGCAAGAGCTGATTTCTTTATAATTTCAACATAACCAACAGGTCCTGGAGTGGGTTACAAAGTAATTTACATAATAGAAAATACATCACACAACCAAAAAAAAAAAAAAAACCCCACCCATTCCTCCCACCTACAATCCAACAAGTCCCCTCTTCTCCTCATCATCCCTTCCATCTTCAATCCACCATTCATTCATCCCCCCCCCTTAACTAATTCTATCTCCCTATCCATATCACTAACTGCTTATGTGAAATTTTAGGTAAAAATACTTGCTGTTAATTGTTTAAGGAACCTCTCATAATTTAATTCTAAACAGATCTCTATACTCACTGTCCATAAACTCAATGTCTTCAGATAAACTCACTGTCTTCAGATAAATTCACTGTTCATAAACTCACTGTCTTCAGATGGTTTGATTCTTTTCTCAGTAATAGAGGCTACAAAGTCAAAATCAACAACAAAGAGTCCCCGCGCAGCAATTCTTCACTAGGAGTACCCCAGGTCTCTTCTCTGTCCCCCACCCTCTTCAATATCTACCTCCTACCCCTCTGCCAGCTGCTAACAAGCCTAAAACTAAAACATTATCTTTACGCTGAAGACGTACAAATCCTGATTCCTATAACTGAATCCCTACCGAAAACACTCAAGTTCTGGGACAATTGCCTCCAATCTATCAACCTCCTCCTCACCAGCCTAAATCTTGTACTTAACTCAGCCAAGACAGAACTCCTCCTCATATCTCCTGATTACAGCGATTTTCCTCAGCAAGCCCACCCCAACTCCATGGTCACCCAGGCAAGAGATCTTGGAGTAATAATTGACAACCGTCTGAACTTAAAGAAGTTCATCAATCACACAACCAAGGATTGTTTCTACAAATTACAGGTACTAAAAAGACTCAAACCCCTTCTACATTTTCACGACTTCAGGACTGTCCTCCAAGCCACTCTATTTTCCAAGATAGACTACTGTAACTCCCTGCTGTTGGGTCTCCTCGCCTCCACCACCAAACCCCTTCAGATGCTCCAAAACGCGGCCGCTAGAATCTTGACAAATACCAACAGAAGAGACCACATCACGCCCATCCTCAAAAATCTGCACTGGCTACCAATAAGCTTCAGAATCCTACACAAGTCCCTCACCATTATTCACAAATCCATTCACAACCAGGTCCCCATCGACCTTCAATTCCCAATCAGACTCCACACCTCTACAAGACCCATCAGAGAAGCTTACAAAGGAACTCTCCACGCCCCGTCAACCAAATCCACCCATCACCCAGCCACTAGAGAACGGGCTTTCTCGACAGTGGGACCAACCATCTGGAACGCTATCCCCCCAGATCTCAGATAGGAACCCTGCTTGTTGACTTTCAGAAAAAAACTCAAGACCTGGCTGTTTCAACAAGCCTTCCCCTAACCCAGGCCCTCTTCAACCATTCTACAGTTCGTATACAAGTGCCACCTAACCAGTGCACTCCACTTCTGAACCTGTATATTATTTGCTATAGTTACCAAGTTTATCTTCTGTTTTTGGCTTCTTCATCTCCCTAGTTTCCATGCCCCTGTTTTATTGTAACTTTTTTGCCTCTTCTTCTATGTTAATGTTATAACCCCTTGTTCCATGTAAACCAATATGATATGATCTGTATCATGAATGTCAGTATAAAAAAAGAACTAAATAAATAACATAGAGCCATAGCAGAAAAATGTTTTTTATTTTCCATAAAAACTCAATCTCAGGAAAAGTTGGCACTGTTGGCGTGGGACGGGTCAGAGTACAATGATTGGGCCCAGCATTGTTGCGCTCGGGGGTGGACCCTTGTCCTGGAGCAGTGGAGAATGGCTCCCTGGTAGGGACCAGGAAGCACCTGCCCCCAGGGGGCGGAGCACTGGAGGAGACAGAGGCTAGGATGAGTTTCACCACTGGAAGCCTTTGGTTCCCCCAGGTGGAGCCCGTAGGGACCCGGGACGCTTGGACTTAGGTGGGCCTCGCAGGGTCTCCTGGAGAGGTCGTAGATAGGCGTGCCCACGGACAGTAAGGGAGAGCGGTCGGACTTGAGATCGTAGGTCTGATGGAACAAGAAGACCAGAACAGCGTAGGCGATGACAAGGCAAGGGACAGAGCCAGAATCAGGAGACGTAGTCAATCAGGCAGAGGTCAGAATCCGAGGGTCAGTCTGAGGAGTGGTCAACAATGCAGAGGTCAAGTTCCGAGGGTCAGTCCGAGGAGTAGTCAACAAAGCAGAGGTCAGACGAGGTCCCAAGGCAGGCAGAGGTCAGAAGGCAGGCAGCAGGCCGAGGTCAGTACCACAGAGTCAGTCCGAGGGTACTATCTGGGGACACGGACAGACGAACACTGGAACAGGAGGATGCTGGAACAGGAGGATGCAGGAACAAGCTGGAACAGTAGGATCCTGGAACAAGGTTGGAACAAGACTGGAACGAGACTGGAACAAGGCTTAGAAGCGCAGTGACAACCTGGCACACAATACAATGCCAACCCGATTCCCATGGCAAGGAATTGCAGGCAGGAACTTCCTTAAGTAGTTCCTTCAATCAGGGCGCACCGCAGAGCTAGGACCTGCCCCATGCCCTAAAGAGGCTGGGCGGGCCGCATGCGTGTAAGGGCGTGGCCAACGCCACAGGAGACGCCGAACTCCGGCGTGAGGCCTGGTATTAAGTGGAATGCCCAGTGACTGCCGCCAAGGCCTGGAAGAGCTTGCGGCTGCCACTGGGGAGGCTGACCCGGGACCTGCAGAGGAGCCAGAGAGGTGAGCAGGCCCGTGCGCGGGCCGGATGTGGACAGGGCGCACAACAGTACCCCCCCCCCCTTCTAGGTCTCCCTCTAGGCGGCCGTGGCTTGTCAGGGTAAGTCCTATGAAAGGCCTTCAGGAGTTCCTTATCAAGGATGTTGTGGGAAGGTTCCCAAGAATTCTCCTCGGCCCCATAACCCTCCTAGACTAGGAAGTACTCCCATCTGCCTCAACGCCGACGGACGTCAAGAACCTCTCTTACCTGAAGAGATGTATCTGGTTCGGTAGAGACCTGTGGAGGAGAGGGGACTCTACATGAGGGCCAGGAGAGAACCAAAGGTTTCAACAGCGAAACATGGAACGTGTTATGGATACCCATGACACGAGGTAGCTGGAGTTGATACGATACTGCTCCCACTCTTCGAATCACCGGAAACGGACCAATGTATTTAGGAACCAAGCGATGAGAGGGAAGTCTCAGTCTTATGTGTCAGGCGCTCAGCCACACCTTCTGGCCAGGATAGAAGAGTGGAGCGGGATGTCTATGGGCGTCAAAAGTATACTTGGAGCATTCAGCGGCCTGGGAAAGACGCTCTTTAACTTGATTCCACACTTGACGAATGGTGTGGGCCATGGATTGCGCCGCTGGAGAAGGAACAGTCAGAGGAACTGGGAGAGGCAGCCGAGGTTGTCGTCCGAATACCATGGAGAATGGAGATGCATCGATGGCCGCAGCGACGTGGGTATTGTGCAACAGCTCAGCCCAATGTAGTAGATCAGACCAGTTGTCCTGCTGATCATTCACATAGGAGCGAAGGAATGTTTTCAAGGTCCGATTGGTCCTTTCAGCTTGACCATTGGCCTGTGGGTGATAGGCCGACGTGAAACTCAGGGCAATGGTAAACTTTTTACATAGGGAGTGCCAGTACCTGGTATTCATAGTGACCATCCCTCGTGTTGAATGCGGTTTTCCAGATATCTTCAGGTTGGATGCGTACCAGATTGTACACACCCTTCAGATCCAACTTGGTGAAGATCCGTGCCCCTTCAAGGCAGTCAAACAGCTCGCTGATAAGGGGCAAGGGGTATCGGTCCTTGCGGGTTATGGCGTGAGCCCTCTGTAATCAATACAAGGGCATAAATCGCCATCCTTTTTCTTAACAAAGAAAAAACCCGCTCCAGCAGGGGAATCAAAAGGATGGATGAACCCTTTATCTAGGTTCTCCTTGATATACTCAGACATGGCTTGAGTTTCTGGTTGAGACAGTGGATAAGTTCTGCCTTTGGGAGGCGTTGTACCCGGCAGAAGTTCTATGGGACAATTGAACTTGCGTAATGGAGGCAAGGTATCCGCTTTCTGCTTTGAGAAGACATCTTCGAAGTCAACTTTCTGAGGAGGTAAACCAGGTAGAGTGACAGACTTCAGAACAGGGACTACTGGAGATACTGAACGTAGACATGTCTTCTGGCATTTAGAGCCCCACTACACCAACTGCAGGAAATGCCAATCGAACTGGGGTTCGTGGGTTTGGAGCCAAGGCAGCCCCAGGATAACTGGATGTGTAGAACGCTTTAACACATAGAAGGACATCTCCTCGTGGAGAGTGCCCATGGTAAGATGGACAGCCACTGTTCAGTGGGTGATGAGCCCTGGAAGAGGTTCTCCTTGAATGGAGGTGATACGGAGACTCACATCTAATGGCTGAAGAGGAATGTTCAGAAGCTTGACAATGTCATCCATGATGAAGCTGCCACTTGCTCCGGTATTGACAAGAGCAGTGGTGGCAAAGGAGTGGGCCTTGATGCCCAGCGAGACAGGAAGCAAGAGTTGAAGGCTGGTGATAGTAGCACCTAAGCTCGGGACCCCCACCAGGCTCAGGCATTGCAGTTTCCTGGACAAACCGGGCAAGACCACAGACGATGTCCGGAAGTGCCACAGTAAAGGCAAAGACCCTCCTTCCTCCGACGGAGATGTTCGGTCGGAGACAGTTGCCCATGGTTCACCTCCATAGGTTCCACCATGGAAGAGGATGGTGGTGCTGGAGTCTTGGCTGGAGGACTCGGGATACGTGTGGGAAGCGGTATAGGAGAGTGGGAAGCCTTTACTTCTAGGCACCTTTGCCGGAGACAATGGTTGATCAGGTCCTCTAGAGACGTGGGAGTCTCACGGACGAAGAATTCATCTTTGAGAGCGCAGGAGAGTCCATCTAGGAAGATGGCTTGCAGACAATCTTCTTGTCACCCGAGCTCAGTGGCCAGGATCCTGAACTCCACTGTATACTCAGAGAGGGACTGTGACCCTTGGCGAAGGTGGAATAGGTTATGGCTGGCTATAGCCTGGCAGCCTGGGTCTCCGAAGGTCTGCTTGAAGAGAGCAACAAACTCGAATAACTTGGAAAGTATGGGATCAGAGCATTCCCATAAGGGAGAGGCCCATGCGAGAGCCTTCCCTTCCAGGCGAGATAGGATGAAGGTCATCTTGGTGATTTCCTTCAGGAACAAGGTGGGTTGCAGTGCAAATTGCATGAAGCACTGATTAAGGAAGCCATGACAGGAGCGTGGGTTCCCATTGTATCAAGGAGGTGCAGGGAGTGCCAACGATGCTTTGGGAAGCGTAGAGGCCGATGGGTCCAAGGGAAAGGCAAAGCTGTATCTCGTAGCTGGGAACAAAGCTCTTCCACCGAAGAGGCCAGCGATTCCAAAGCTTGATGATGTTCTTTGACTGTGGCAGCCAAATCCGGTAGGGCCCTGGAGGCGGGAGACTCTGAGTCCATGGTCTTGGCAACCTGTTGCGCTCAGGGGTGGACCCTTGTCCTGGAGCAGTGGAGAACTGCTCCCTGGTAGGGACCAGGAAATGTTATAGTGAGGTTTTGGGTGGACCCTTGGACACTGTGGCAGCTGCCCACGCCCACAGGGGGAAGTCCCATGACGGGCCACAAGTCAGGCTTAGCTCTGGACACACAAACACAGATAGTTCTTTATTTAGACAGTTTGAGAAGCCACCAGAGGTGGCAGTAGGGAGTAGAAGATGTAGCCCAGCTGGGCTAGGATTCCCCAGGGTGCTGGAACAGCGGTTTCTCCGGTAGCAGTGCTGTAGTGGAGAGAACTGAGAAAGTGAGTACAATAGAACATTCCCAGAGTCCCAAGTATGCAGAAGCCCCGAGATAGGGAGAGCTGGCCCTCGAGGAGCAAGTACCAGATCCCTGGAGGTAGAGAAGCTTGTTGGCAAAGTACTCACCCAGCGTTTCCAAGTAAGAGATGGCACTGGCGCTGGAACGGGGTCAGGCCCTCGAGGAGCAAGTACCTGGTTCCAGGGAGACAGCTTGGAGAAGTAGATGATAGTAGTGCTCACTGATGGTGTCTGTAGTGAATTCTTCCAAGTAGGAAAGGAGATGGATGCAGGCAGTGGGTCAGGGAACATGGGCCCTCGAGGAGCGAGTACCGGTTACCTGACAGCGTCCTGAAAGAAGCAAAGAGGCCCCCGAGGAGCGGATACCCCGTTAGCAGAAAGAGTCCAATAGAAGTTGGAAGGCAGAGTAGCTGGGTAAGGAGAGCGAATCCCATCCGTAAGATTCCCCTTGCTAACTCAAAGGCTAGCAATAAACAGTAGGCTTAAATATCCGGGCAGCGTGAAGTCATCACAGGGGGACGTCCCTGAGGAATGCGCCAATGAGGAAATAAGAATGAGGGTCGCGCAGCGCGCTCCCTAAGGTACCTGGAGAGCATGGCAGGAGACAGCGCCTAAGCCAGTCCGGGGACGCCGGAGAGGACGGCAGACGGACGCTGCGGCAGCCAGGCGTCCATCAAGAGCAGGAGGAGTTGCAGACAAGGAAAGGTAGGCGGAGTGAAGCCGTCAGGCAGTGACGGTCGTAACAGGAAGCACATGCCCCCAGGGGGCGGAGCACTGGAGGAGACAGAGGCTAGGATGAGCTTCACCACTGGAAGCCCATGATCCCCCCGGGTGGTGCCCGTAGGCACCCAGGCTGCTTGGACTTAGGTGGGCCTCGCAGGGTCTCCTGGAGAGGTAGTAGACAGGCGTGCCCACGGACAGCAAGGGAGCGTGGTTGGACTTGAGATCGTAGGTCTGATGGAACAAGAAGACCAGAACAGTGTAGGCAATGTCAAGGCAAGGGACAAAGCCAGAATCAGGAGACGTAGTCAATCAGGCAGAGGTCAGAATCCGAGGGTCAGTCCAAGGAGTAGTCAACAAAGCAGTGGTCAGGTTCCAGAGGTCAGAAGGCAGGCAGAGGTCAGAAGGCAGGCAGCAGGCAGAGTGGTCAAGGAACAGGCCGAGGTCAGTACCAGAGAGACAGTCCGAGGGTACTACCTGGGGAGACGGACAGACGAACACTGGAACAGGAGGACACTGGAACAGGAGGATCTTGGAACAAGGCTGGAACGAGACTGGAACAAGGCTTAGAAGTGCAGTGACAATCTAGCACACAATACAATGCCGACCCGATTGCCAAGGCAAGGAAGTGCAGGCAGGAACTTCCTTAAGTAGTTCCTTCAATCATAGCATGCCGCGGAGCTAGGACCCGCTCCTGCCCCTACAAGAGGCTAGGCGGTCTGCGCGCACATAGGGGTGTGGCCAACGCCACGGGAGACGCTGAACTCTGTTGTGAGGCCTGGTGCGCAGTGGAAGGCCCGGCGACCACCGCCACAGGATGCCGAGGCCTGGAAGAGCTTGCGGCTGCCGCTGGGGAGGCCGACCCGGGGCCTGCAGAGGAGCCAGAGAGGTGAACAGGCCCATGCGTGGGCCAGATGCGGACGGGGCGCACAAGCATGGGAGGAGAAATAGGAAGTGCTTCAAGGCTGCCCGTCTCCTGTTTAACTTCATGAATGGGTGAGTGAGGGAATCTGTGGGGGGAACAGATGTTCCTGCTCCTCCCCGCTTCGCGGACAGGAGCCACTGTGGTTTACAGCGGGCCCACTGCTGCTGCCTGTCCATCATGCGGGCTGGGGAGCCGCTGCTCCTTCCTCTTCTGTGCGGCCTGGAGGCCGCTGATGTCCTCTCTGTGCGGCTGGAGCCGCTGCCTATCCTTTGCGGCCAGGGGGCCGCCAACGCCATCGTTCTTCCTCGTGACAGGAGCCGCCATCTTCAGCTCCTCTCTTTGCGGCCTTGAAGCTCCTCTTCGCGGCCCGGAGGCCACCGCCGGAGTTTCCTTGCGGCTGGAGCCGCCCTCAGTCTTCCTTCTCGCGGCTGGAAGCCACCTCCGACACTGGGCCTGGTTGCGGCCTGGTCCTGCTTCTCCTCCACTCAGCGGCAGGGACGCCACTCTCCAAGGTCCTGCCCCTTCCTCCTTAGGTGCGAGGCAGCGCCTCTCTTCACTTCACTTCTTTTTTTTCTAATTTTATTTTTATTGAATTTTAATCATATTATAAAGAATACAATATTCCAGAACAAGGATAAACATTCTTGCAAAATTTCCCAAAATATAGACATAATATTCTGAAAACAGTGACCAAAACATTAAAGGAAAATAAGGGAGGGCAAGATGTACATGAAGCAGTTATTTAAAGAAGAATCAAACATTACTAATAAACAGATGCAGTGTAGTTAACCCCGCTAAACTTAATTATACCAACCACAGTGGAGATTCTTAGGAATGAGAATCTAAATAAGAGCATAGTTGTTCAGGTTCATTAAATGAATATTTAGAATCTTGTTATATGATCAAACAACGACATGGAAATCGCAAAACAAACTTCGCCCCTCAAGCCGTTACTTCCCCCCTCATCGACATAAACTTTCTCCTTCTGAGCTCAGTATTTCTTGCTAAGTCCGTAAAAATTCTGATCTGCTGACCATAGAAATTCAATTTTTGGTAGCAGAAAAACATCCTAAGAACAGAGTCTCTCTCCGTCGAAAAGGCAAATTGTACTGAAAGAGTGGCTCTTGTTTCGATGGTCATTTCATAGGATTTCTCCAATAACTCAGTTAGATCCACATTTAGGTCTGGCTGGTTTTCTTGTCTTGATAGGATTTCTTCAGAGGGTTGGGGAAAGTAAAATATTGTAGATATTGCTGGCAGAATCCGGATATTTCAATATATTCAAAAGGTAACTCTTGAATAAATCATTAGGGGTGATCACCTTCGTCCTTGGAAAATTTAGTACCCTAAGATTTGCTCTTCTTAACTGGTTTTCTAACATTTCCATTTTATCCATTTGGAAATTTTCAGATTTTATAAGATTATTTTGAGGTTTTTTCCATACCTCTCATTTTTCCCTCCACTGCTTTCACAGCGGTATCCACATTTTCTATTTTACTTTCCAATATCTGAGTTTTATTCATGGCCTCTTGGACCATTGTGGTTAAATTATTTATAGATTTATGCATAGCAATAAGCATATTTCCAATTTCCTCCAAAGTTATTTTTTGTGGCTTTTTAAGTAAAGGGTTACATACAACTCTTATTTCATGATCCTCCGTTCCTACCTCCACTGGCGCCCTTCCAGGTTCATCTCGGCGTTGTAATGCTTCTCCATTTTGGCTCCTGGAACCCTGCACTTCCGGGTTCACCGAAGAGCAAGATATTTCCTCCGCTCTTCTCTGGTCACCAAAAATTAACGAAGCAGATCTTTCCTTCAGAAATTCAGGTAATAGTTCTTTCTCTCTCAAACCAGATGGTGGCTCAGGTATTGTTGGAGCACCAGGGCTTAATGATGTTTCATGGGTCAAGGGGCTCGGTAACTGCTCCTTACCTGTTTCCCCAGCGACCTCTCTTCCCGGCGATTCTAGCGGTGTCCTCATGAACATGGCTTCAATCCGTGGCTGTCTTAATTCTGCAATTGGAGCGGAGGTAATTTCTCTAACTCTGGCTTTTCTCTTAGTGTGAGGCATTGTTCAGAGTAGATTTTCAAGAAAAAGAGGAAACTTCCCAGTTGAAATTGTGGTAGCCCAGAGCTGCCTTGGACGTGTGCTCACCACACGGTGGCCATCTTGCCCCCAGTCTATTATCTCTCTTCACTTCTTAAAGGGCCCGTGGTGGCCCCTCCTGATGATGTCATTGTGGGAGTCTCTCTTCAGCCCTATAAGAAGGGCTTGTCTTCATTACTTTGTGACCTTCGCAAGGAGGCAGTCCTCCTTAGGACTTCTCTGCATTCCAGCTTCTCCTAGGCACTCTGTTCCATGTTGGAATTCCATGTCTTCATCTTCATCCTTGTCTTGGTCTCTCGTCGGATTCCGTGTCTTCATCTTGTCAAGCTCCAATGTTCCAACCTCCTGATGTCTTTGCTTCCAGATCCCCTGAGGTTCCAGTTGTCCCGATGTTCTTCTGGTCCTTTGCTTCAATTCTTCAAAACCTGATGTCCTAGATGACTTCGTTTATCCAGATGTCCTTCTCGTTGGCAGCGCAAGCCTCCGGAAGATTCCTGTTTCTAATCTTCCAAGCACCGAGTCCCGTCTCCGAGCTTCTACTCCAAATCCTGAATCCTGTCCGGGTCTTTGGAGTCCCTTGCGTCTGCCTCCGTCCATGCTTATGAACTCTGCCTAAACCTGTTCCGCTCCTGCGTGACCCGTGCCTTGCCTTGATTGGCTGTGGAGGGCACGTCTCGGTACAGGCCTCGCCGGAGTCTTTGCCTTCTTCTGAGACTAGAACTTGCTTCATTGTCCGCGTGGCGGGCGACCTGCCTTGATTGGCAGCACCTACTCAGTACTCTCCATAATCCTGAATCTTCAAGCAACCTGTGACTCCTTCTGAGTCTCTCAAGTATCTTGAATCTTCGTTTTAATCTTCAAGCAACCTGAATCTCCAAGTAACCTGTGACTCTGAGTCCTCCAAGTATCCTGAGTCTCGTCTCACCTCTTCAAGTATCCCGAGTCTCGTCTCACCTCTTCAAGTATCCTGAGTCTTCGTCTGAACCTGTTAGTTATAGCCCTCAGCCTCTGTCCGTCCTGTCACATCTGCCGTTCCCATACGGTAGGTCTGAAAGGGCTATCGAGTGGCCGGAGGGCTATTCCAGAGACCAACATTGCGTTGCTGGATCTCTTTGATGCGTTCAGGTTCGGCAGAGGCCAGGGTCCTGTATCACCAGCCTGTTTTCCCGTGCTTGGGCACTCCTCGCCTGCCTTGGCATTTCCCCGGAGCTCTTCTGCGGTCGCGTTGTGGCCCAAGGGTACACAACCTCTTCAGAAATGGGACCGCCTCCAGCGCTCCCGTAACAATCATATTGCTTCTGTATTGATCTATGGTGTGACTGCACCTTGAGTATTGTGTGCAGTTCTGGTTGGTCCATCTCAAAAAAGATATAGTGAAACTAGAAAAGCCACAGAGATGTATGTTTGGGGGCGGAGCAAGACAGCTACAAGCAAGCAGGCGCTGAACTTGTTGTCCTGGATTTTCTCCTTTGCAATTTCCTTTATGCCTCCTAAGCAACTTTGTGTCTCCAACTAGGTCAGGTCCCCATTGCAGGGCAAGGTGTGGGACAGCCGGCCCAGCCTGGGGAGTTTTCCCTGAGCCCCGGGGAACAAGATTTCCCACCGGCAGCCCAATACGACCCCTCCCGGGAGGTAGCATCAACACAGGATGATGTCACTTTTCCAGCACCTATGCAGGAGGGGGCTGAAGAGGGTTCGCTATCTGTTTCATCTTTGTGAGAACTTGAGGTAGCTCCTAGCACTGAGGATATGTTTCAAACATTGGATACCTCGGTGGGTGAGTTCCCCGAAGTGGTTGCTACTTCTTCTGGACTGGCTACTGAGGAAGGTTCTTCTGCTTTTCAGTTTACTCATATCCTCCAAAAACCAATGGTGGTGACTCTGGACTCTCTGTGGGAGATGATGGCCAAGTTTGACCAAATTCTGTGTTTCCACCAGTAAAATGGATTCCTTTGCTTCAAAATTGGAGCCCCAGGTTTCCAGGCTTGGGAAACAACTTTCTGGGCTGGAAGAAGACAATGCAGGGGGAAAATGCAGGGGGTTCAGTCGGCTATATTACAAGAACAAGGAATGTTGTCTCGGATTGCGATGTTGCAGAATTTTTCTAGAAGGTTTTACTTCCGCATTTTGAACTTCCCTAAAATTATCGGAGAACTTCCCTGGGTCACCATTAAAACATTCCAGTGGAAGTCTTGGGCTTGCCTTCTGAGATGCTTCCCTCTGTGAATAAATTGACATTTTTGCCATCTTCTCCTCAGTCTGATATTACATCTGCTGAAAATGTTTCTGTTGTTCTTTAACTTAACTGAATTTCTGGAAACATCTGGACCAGAAATTACTGAAAGCATTACCTTGTTACCTTTTATTCTGAAGCTGATTCAGGCACAGTGATACTTGCATATTTCAGGAATCTAAGATGGGGGTAACTTTAAAACAGCCGCGCAAGCATACATGAACACATGCTTAAACGTACGCGCCATTTTATACGCTGTACGCATGTGCCACTTCTACTGTGTAAGTGGGGGGGATTTTAATATACCCGTGCGCCGACGCAATTACCAATTAAACTTCGTTCCCACTTTGCCCAGTTACAGGATAGGACTTCCTAACTCCCCTACCTGCCCCAACCCTTAAAAACCCCACTGACTAGCCTAGAGTTTTTTTTGTTTTATAACTTACACGCCATCTATAGCAGAAGTAAAGTTACGTGGTAGAGGACCCCGGCACGCACTTGTGCATGGAAATTCGCTGGTTTCCATTTAAGTTCCCAGAATGCCCGTGGCCTGCCCAAGCTCTGCCCCTTTTTTGGAATATTTCTTTTGTGCTCGTACTGGGAGATTTGTGCGCCGGCCTGAGAGATGCACGTATCTCTCTGTTTTGGCGTGCGTAAGGCTTTTAAAATCTACCCTAAATGTAGATTTTCTAGGTCAAAAGATGAGGATTTTTCCAGACTTGTCACAAATGACCCAAGAAAGAAGGCTTTTCTGGCTCTCAGACAGGGCACGTTAACTTTAGGTGCATCGTTTTGCACTATTCCTTGTGTTTTGTTAAATATCATTCAGAAAGTTTTCGTTTTCCCCTGATCAACTTAAGTCCTTTATAGAGGCCATTAGGATGTTACCGTCTTCTTCTGCTCTCGCAGAGATCTAGTGAAATCTTGTGCTTGTTAATTTCAGGAATCACAGTAACTCACTGGTGGCTTTTCTCGGTTGTTTCCTTTTTTCTCCTTCCCCCCCTTTGTTTCCTTTATGTAGGGGGTTATATATATTTGGATAGGCTTGAACGTATTATTGCCTTGTAATATAATTTTGTCAATCTCATCGTTTCGGTATAACGTTATTTTGTGATTTGGTAAATTAAATTGCATTAAAAAATAAAATAAAAGCTGCAGAGAAGAGCAATAAAACTGATAAAAGGGATGGAAGGGCTTCTCTATGAAAGGCTAAACAGGATTAGGGCTCTTCAGCTTGAAGAAGAGATGGCTAAGAACGGGATACAGAAGTTTATGGAATGCTTATTTACCCTCTCAAAGAACATTCAGACTAGAGGACACTCCATGAAACTGATAGCAGATTTAAAACAAATTAGAGAAAGTATTTTGCGCAACGGTGCTGTAGAATTTCCTGCTGGAGGATATGGTCATGGCATTTAGCATAGCTGAGCTGGATTGGCCACTGTTGGAGACAGGATGCTGGACTTGATGGACCTCCATCTGACCCACTGTGGCAACTTCAGATGTTCTTAAAAGAGGTTTAAACAAGTTCCTAGCACTAACGTCCATTATTAGCCAGGTACACTTGGGAAAACTACTGCTGAGAGAATTCTGCAGGATTGCACAATGCAGAACTGTTGCAGAATTCACCTCTTTCTATGCAGAATTTGCTCCGTGAACCGGCAAGAGCAGGAAGAGCTAGCATAGGAATGGGAGAAGTGGGTGAGAGACTGGGGATTAATGGAAAGTGCAGGAAGGAACTTGTTGGTGGAGACAAGCTTGGGGGTGTGAGGAGGGGATGATCTGGGGGAAGAGTGTTGGGGAGGGGAAGAGAGTGAAAGGACAAACTACTGAGGAAGAGAATGTTGGAGGAAATGAACTGGGGGGAGGGCATGGCAAGTGATGGACTGGATGTGGAAGAGAGAGTTGGGTCAAGTTGGGGTAAGGGGAGAGAGTTTTTAGAGGGAGTGTGGACTTCTGCTTTATAGTTGGGGCTTCTAGATTTCAGGGATTTTCATTTGTCCATCAGCAGAGCTCAAAAGGAGCTGCAGGCAACACAGCTTCAACTGCTGACATTTGTAACTACAGCTGTATTGCTGCCAAGTATTGGCAGCTTCAAGAAGTCGACATTGCCTGCAGCTTGGAGCTCCTCTCAGACTCTCAAAAGTAAACTCTTCAAATGCCAAAAGCGCTAATTATGATGCAGTATTACTGCACTCCTGAGAGAATTCTGTACTAAAAACGTAACCATTTTACATATTGGAGTAAACCTTTTTCTATTTTAAAGTTTAAATTAATTACTACTCAAAGATAGTGATTACATTATATTATTTTGATAAATATAGTATGCAGAATTTTAAAATATTATGTGCAGAATTCCCCCAGGAGTAGAAAGCAATTCCTGGGAAAGAGCAACAAGGAATTATATCTACTCTGGGATCTGCCAGGTATTTCTAGTGACACTAAGTATCCCACTCCTGGAGCTTCTCTGAATGGATAACTGTCTTAATTTCCTAATTTGTTAAAACAAATTTATCAACGTTTATAAATGTAATTTTGTATAGATCTGCAGCGAATACCAAACTTTAAAATCTTGTTGCGGGGCAGGGGAGGAGGAAACTATTTACCAAATCCACATCATACCCCGGGTGCTAGTGAGAACAGTTATTAAGCTGTCAGTAATCACTAATGCGACACTACCCATTTCCCCCACCCCCAGCTCTTGTACTAAAGCAGTTATCCCAATACTTGTCCTTAGGTACCCTCAACCGCTCGGGGTTTTATTATATTCACAACTATAGGCACGAAATATACTCGCATGCATTGCCTCCCTTCTTCGTACTTATTATGGATATCCTGAAAGCTAAGAAGATGGAACCTCTGTGCTAATGCCTTGCTGAACATAATCCAGTGACATTCGTGAACCCTGGGTTTCACGCCCAGCCCTGAACTATCATCGACAATCTCACATTCCCTGTTTGGCACCGCTCTTTATTAGACAGCCCGGTCCTTTCCCGTTTAGCCGGTTCCAGCACACAGATGACGGACACATTCACCGCCAGTTGTCTGCCTCGGCCGGGATGGATCTTATGCTAGAGGGGTTTGCGGGCTCTTCAAGCTAATGTGGAGCAACGACCACGGTCCCTTCTACCTGAGCCAACCGGCCCAATCTTCCAGCGGACATGCCCTCGGATCTTCCCGGGCGCATGCAGACAGACACGCAGCGGAAGGAGTGAAATGGGAAGGTGGCAGAAAGGGGTCACTGCCGGGCACCATATGAGCCCTCTCTCTGCTCCCCGCCTCTCCCACGCGCGGCCCATTGTTGCGCTGTGGTTGGGGAAGATGACGTCACGCGCTGACGCAGCGGAGGCTGAAGGGACCGTGAAGGTGGCAAGCAGGGGAGGGATGAGGCGCATGCGCAGCGGAGGCGGCGACCAAGGGAGAGAGGAGGGCGGCGTGACGTAAGACTCCTTGTCTTAGGAGGAGGAGAGGGTGGGGCCACCCTGTGCGCGCGCGCGCCCGCCCACCCGCTCTCGCGCTCTCTCTTTCGCGCAGCCGGTGGCGAGGCGGAGGCGCGCGTGCACGCGCGTGTGAATGCACGAGACGGGGCGCGGGACAGCACAACAAAGGAAGGGAGGGGTGCGGGGGGGTGGGGAGAGCGAGCTGCCGCGGCGCGCGGGAGAGCCCCGGGAGCAGCGGGAGCAGGAAGAGGAACAAGAGCCGCCCCCATCCCCGGCACACAGCGAGCGGGCGCAGTGGCTCCGGCGCCGCCGCCGCTCCTCCCTCCCGGCTCCTCTCGCGCAGCGCCATGCCCAGCTCCATCTACCAGCCGGAGGGTGAGACGGGCTGCGCCGGGCTGGAGGCTGCGGGGGAGCAGCCGCCGGAGCAGGGGGAGCAGCAGCAGCAGCCGCCGCCGCCGCTGCTGCTGCCGCCGGAGCAAGGCGGACAGCAGGAGCCGCAGCAGCCGGACGATGAAGCCTTCAAGTTGGCCCTGGATCAGCTCTCCATTTTGGAGCTGGAGGAAGGGGTGAATGGAGTAGAGGAAGCCGGGCAGGAGGTGGAGGAAGAGGCGGCGGAGGAGGAGGACGAGGAGGACGAGGCAGCCGGGGACCGGGAGCCCAGTGGTGGAGGCGGGGTGCTGGCGGGGCTGCACATGTTGGAGCCCGGCGCGGCCCCTGACCTGTTCGCCAACTTCCCCCAACTGAGCCACTCTATACTGGCCGAGCAGCTGAGCATCATCGGCAGCCGTAAGAAGAGCGTCAACATGACCGAGTGTGTTCCCGTGCCCAGCTCCGAGCACGTCGCCGAGATCGTGGGCAGACAAGGTGAGGAGGGGCCGGTAGGAACATACCCCAGACTGACACCCATCACCTGGGGGCATTAGGAGACCCCGATCGCTGTTGCAACTTGGGCCATTCCTCCCTTTCTAAATATATCTCATATAATATGAATATATTATCATCTCACTAAATTTCTCAGCCGGTGGCTAGCCTGATCTGGATTCTGTACCCAGACAGTATGCCCTCGCTTATCGCAGATCTTGTTTTAATGTTTTACTATAATTATTGGGTCAGTTTAGGTTTCTTTGTTCCTTGGTTGCCAGTAACTGCTCCGAGGAATACAGACCCCACTTACTTTTGGAATAATTGTTTTCACCTACCCCGCTGTCTGGGATTCAGCCATACCTACGATTCAAATAGCACGTTCGTTGAGGTGAGTTAGACGATTTGCATTCGTTTGCCTTGCTCTTCTTCAGGTCAAATAAATCATATCTGTGATTTTTACAGCACTGGAGATTTACAAGAAGTGATTATTTTGGGCTAAGGTTTGATACTCTAGAAATTTTCACATTTTATAAGCCTTCTATCTGTTCAGCTGAAAATGTAACAATCCAGATATTATATTTCTTGGGGCCAGATCTGTCTGGAAAAAAAGAATTCTGTTACAAGGACAGCAGGGGCACGCCTGAACTAGTTCTAATGTCTGTCTGCTCAGAGCCTCCCCCCCTCCCTCTTTTTGTTAAAGAAAACCACGGAAGACCACGCTTCATAATAACACTACTCATAAATATTTTTGCCCTGAGGATTTCTTTGAATGTGCAGGGCTGGTACGCTCATGTGATGAACTTTGCTTTAGATATACTTTTGCTTTATTTGCTTTGCTTAATTTTAAGATTTGGCGACCATCTGCCCCCTTTGGCACGCGTGTTTTTTGAATGTCTGTGTGTGTGGGGGGGGCTCCCTCCCCTTTGGCTTCGTGTGTGACTTTTGGCTGCTGAACTTCTTGTGCATGGTGATGGTGAATTTGGGGGCATCTTGTCTGCATTTTTTCATTGCTGGGGCTGCCCTATTGTTCTCTTTGTTAGAAAGAACCATGCTGTGATTAGCATGGTGACATCATAGTGGCAGGCTTCTATTGGAGCAGGGGCGGGAGCCCCGCCCACTTCTGCCTCTCCCCCCCCCCCCCCTCCCTTTCATTCCTCTCCGCCTTCAGTGCTTCTGTGGAGCTAGGGTAGGAAAGGGTAGACCCAAAGGCTGCAGGGAGTCAGCTCGTGTAGCGCAAGTTGGAAGTGTGACTTTGGGGTGGGAACTAACTGAATCCATTTGTGGAGGGGTAGATTCAGTTCATCAAGTCCCAGTCGCATTGGCTTAACATAGTTGAAAATGCAAAACCTATACAGCATGTTCAGAATTAATCAGGGGCTGACTTAGTTTTGTTGTCTTTGTACAGAAGACCCTTGATCGTCCAGTCCTGTCTGCTTATACTAGCTTTTTTTGTGGAGGGAAAGGGCATCGGTAATGGACATATCTTGTCGGTCTGCTTTCATCAAGCTGCATAGGAAGCGTGACTTTATGCGTTGGGGGAAGGTGGCAGATTCTCAGCATCATTACACTGGGTGGTCAGATAGGGACATATGAGACTCACTTTCATTGGGGAATGACCTGGTATCTCTTTAGAGAGAGAGAGGCTGCACTAGGAAAAAATGAACAGAAGTGCATTTTAGTAATTGTCATGTAATACTGTGCCCCACTCCCTACCCTCCCCCATGGCCAGTCTGATATACACATCTGTATTATTCCCCTTTCCTACCACAGGCAGTGCAGAGAGTCCCCATCACAGCTTCTCCACAGGGAGAATTGCCCTGATTGACACACCGGGATCCCCATCATGAGGCTCAGAGGCTGGATCTGGATCCTGGCTGTAGTATATCTTGTATGTAATAGGGTTGGTGGAGCTGGGGAATAATGAGGATAATGATATTCCACAATTAAAACCAAAGTACTTCCATAAGGTGGCACCGTTTATAGACACCATGTCTACAAACTTTAAAGGGAGTCCCCAAGATCATAGCACCATACTCTAAATAAAATCTTATTGTACTCTCAAGGATAAGCAATGGCTTTCCCCGAGTCTGATAACTGGTTAATAATTGTTTATGGACTTTGCTTCCAAGATCTTGATCAAACTTTTTTTTTTTTTAAAGCCCATCTATGCTAGATGCCTTAACCACATCTTCTGGCAACAAATTCCACCGTGTCCAGGCCCTGCACCTGCTCTGCTGAGCCCAGAATCTGAAAACTCACTCATGGGGAATGTTGGTTTAGGATTTGCACACTGATTTACAAGGTTGCTAGCTGACAGATTTTCTTTAGTGTTTGGGGAATTACACCTAAAATCCTTTTGCTCACCTTCAGCATAGAGCCCTTCTCCCTGCAGAGGATTCCCACATGGACCCTGGGATGTTTTATTTATTTAGACATTTTATATACCATCGTTCCATGTAAAGATCACAGTGGTTTACAAAAGATTTAAATCAACAAATAACGATGGGATGCAGAGGGTAGTATTCATAAACAGACATTGACGTCTATCAAATGAAATGATCCAATACATAAGTTTTCTGACAGCAAGCCTGGTTTCTCTAATTCTTGCTACAAATTATTTTGGGATCCTCCTAGTTTAACAATTAGGAGCTGAACAAAACATCCCAGGGATTAATGAAATCCCTTAGTCATTCTTTGAAGAAGAGAATGGTATATTTTCCAAGAGGGACTCACCACTGATCCATGTTTTTTTCATCACTTTGCTCATAACCGTTGGTTATTACATGCTTTTCTACTTAAGTGTTCAGAGTGTGGTAGAAAGCAGTAGAAATATAACAGTAAGACACATTACATTTTATCATCACCTGCCCCCACTCCAAACGCAGCCCTTCCAATTCAATATAATAATAGCACAACCATCTCAGCTTTTCATAAAATCTAGATCTCTTTCCCTCTTCTGGCCATTTCCCCAAAATCCAGTTCTTCATCTTAAAAATACTGATACCAGATTCTAAAAGTATCCTTCCAGAATGGATCTGCTCTTTGGGATCTGCAGCGCACTTCCCTGTAAACGGGGATAGGTACCATTGGAGACGGGATGCTGAGCTTGATGGACTTTTGGCCTATCCAGTATGGTGGTTCTTATGCTCTTAAACTTCCTGGCCACCTGTCCCATTGTGCTTTCTAGGTTCCTACCATGGACATCACTCTAATTAGCAGCTTTTGTAGCTGGAATTAGGAATGGTGCTGAAAGACATTTCTTTATGGCTTGTTGGGCTCATTAAAAAAAAAAAAAATAGCCCGTGTTTTCCTTGGCGGGAGGAAGGACACAGCATTAGCCTGCCAGAAACTAATTTTGTTTTAAAACCCCTGAAATGGAGTGAGTCATTGTATTCATTTGTTATACCGCCTCTTTCATGTAAGCTTCTGAGACTAATTGTGGCTTCCTGAGGCAGTTTCACTAGTTTTGTGATCTGTGGTATGGTTTTCCAGGACAGTGTGCAGAAGTTTGGGAGCGAAAAAGAAATACCACCTGCCAGATTAGTTCGGGCGATGGTTCACTGGTGGGAAATCACTCTTGCTAGAATGACATTCTTTTCTGACTTCCAGTACCTAACGGGTCTTTTCTATTCAGAATCAAATGGCTTTATTTTTCTGTACCCAGTTTCTGCAGAGTGCAAATGGCAGCGCAAGATGTGTTCTTACCAGGCCCGACTTCATCAGCCCAGAGGACAACTATTGTCTGGTGACGTCGGCTGGGGGATCAGCCTAGTGCAGGAGCTGAACTCAAATAGGAAACAAAACTCCAAATTGTGCCTTTCATGAGGGAAAAGTCCTTTCGTTAGAGCTCCTGTTTTCACTCAGGTTGTTTACATATCTTTCCTCTTCATTTTAATGGACACTTTTTTTTTTTTGACATCTGTATTGTGGAAAGGTTTGCATGGAGAATCTCCCCTTTATGCTACGTCACAGGCTGATTCCATGGAGGGGCGTATAAGTAATACAGTGAATGGTAGCACACAAAAAGGCTAAGTTTGTGTATGTGGGGGAGAGGGTGAGGCGAAGTCTGCAGCTCTTGTTACTTTTCACCCCTGCTGGGAGGAAGGAAGGATCCAGTTTCAGTTACTTACGCTGCTGCTGCTTGGGAGGAGGGGAAGGGGTGACTCCCAGCTCCGAAACATTAAGAGTGCAGGGCTCACGCTGAAGGTACCTTAGTGCCCAGGGCAGTGATCTTTCCCTGGGGCATAGGATAAGTGTAGGCAGTTCTTTTCAGATCTGGGTGGGGGCCGTCACCTGCTGATATCTGTAAACTGGTCTGACCCCTTTATGGCATGTTCTTATGAATTTAAAGTCATTTTGAAATTTTTTTTTTACCCTGCCTTTCCAGATATTGCAGCTGAATTACTAATAACTCTGTAAGCCATTAAGTCCCTGCTCCAAGCAGATCACAAATCTAAGTGGGTACCTGAGGCTACAGGAGATAGTGACTTGCCTAACTAAGATTACAAGGAGTGTCAGTAGGATCTGAACCCAGGTCTCCATGGTTCTCGGCCTATTGCTTAACCACTAGGCCACTCCTGCCAAAACATGCTTTCTCTTCAGTTTTTTTTTTTAAGTAACTACTTTGGCAGCAAGCTTCAGAAGGCTTCTGCCGTCGGACACTGCCCACTAGATCTCGTCATAGACCGGCTTGGAAGGAGCGTCTGGGCTTTCTGACGGTGGAGATTTCTCAAAGGCCAGTGAGAACTTGTCTGGCGAAGGGCGGGGGAAGCCTTATGGATGGTATTTTATGGTGGAAACTGCCGCTGGCTTCATGTTTTGTTTTGGTTTTTGTTCCCCCCCCCCCCCCCCCCCCCCCCCCCCCTTTGGCCTGCTTGGCTAGTGTAAATCTAGGGCAGCAGTGAACGTGCTTTAGTAGTGGCTCAGGCACGGTGAGATGGCCTCCTCCTCCGTGGGGCCCTGAGGTACTTCCTGCTCCGCTTATACTAGGTCAGGGCTTCCCACAATCAGCCCTGGCCATCCCACAGGCTGTCAGGTTTATATTTATTTAATGTATCTATACGCAGGTACCGAGCCTCCATTGTATACAAATTTCTCTCTTGCATATTCATTGTGGCTGTTCTGTACACCTCACGGACTTTGACTGTGGAGTCATGGGAAGCTCTCTGACCTTCCATCCTACTTATAATCAAGTGTAATCCAAGCCGAAAAGATGAATTTAGTTCTGGAATATAAGAAGAATTGTAGTGATTCTTTGGATGCAAGTGACAGGGAGTTTAGGAGCCTTGTAAAGCCTTATAATATGCTCAAAAGGGATTTTTTATTTTGCCTTGTATGTTGTTTAAAGTGTGACCAGACTCTCCCCTGGAAGTCACACTGGGAACAGAAAACTGCCATAGTCCCCTCCTCCCTCCCGAGTCTGTGCCTTCCATGTGTTTTGGTAAGTTTACGACGTATCCCAGGTTTATGCAAAGCGAAATGTGGGGATTGCTGGCCTTAATGAGGCACATTGACATAGCCCACTGAGAAGAAAGGACCTTGAACTCCGTCCCTATTGGGCCTGTTCGTCCGGGGGAGGGTGGGCAATGAGAAGCAGGTAGGCTGGAGTGTTGTGCTAGAGAGAGAACCAAATCCAGAGCAAATAACATCAGCCTGCTGAGGGGATCCAGCGCTAACCAGATTGGAGCCGGGTAGGTTCAGAGTGCCCAGAGTGACTGGGATTATGCCAGGGAGCCACAGGACGCAGCCATGTCCCGTGTCCAGACTTGGTCATGTGATCTTTCCCTCAAGTACAAAGGAGTGGAAGCAAGTGGAGGTAGGAATGCAGAATTTGGAGCCCGGCAGGGGCTTTCTGGGGCAGTTTTGCTTTTGAGTGTTTGGTTTCTGTCATCCCACCCACCTCCACTCCCCACAGAAGAGAGGCTGCAGAATAGAATTGCCATTCCACGGCCGCCACCCTCAATTCACCCCACCTCCCACACACATTTTTGCAGAAATATTGTAAGAGGTGACTGAATAAACTCACAGTCAGCATTACTGTCCTCCTTTCACTCCTGTTATCACTTTTATTCAATGTTTAAATATCGAACGGGCTTCAGTAAAGCAGAGCATGGTTGTGGAGTGTGTGTGGGTTGTTTGGTTTTTTTTTTGTTTCCCCCCCCCCTGCAAAACTGCTGAAAGACAAGAGGTCAGGATATGAGGAAGTGCGAGGAAATCCTCCATTACTACCTGGCCATTGCCACTGCTAGAGGTGGTGGAAACTGAATGCTTGGCAGGGTTGAAGCAAGCTTGGGGCAGACACAGAAAAGTGGTGGGGATGGTGATGGAGTGGGGGGAGGGAGAATGGGTAGCACTGAATGGGCCCTGCTTGATTTTGCTAAACCAGTAAGGAAAAAAAAAATCTCATTTTCTGACATGGTGGGTGAGGCTTTTGCTAGATAGGAGGGGAGATGAAATTCTGATTCTAGTACACCAAGCTTGGATTTGTACTGTAATAAAAAGCCCTTTTTAGAGAGTGTTGCCTGCAGAAATGGACTCTTCCATGCACACACATGTCTTGTTCTTGCATAAGTTGACCCAAACTGAGTGTTCCCTGGGAATGGAGTTGAGGATGGCTTTGGACTTACACACACACCAATTCCTGAACGATTTTCACGCACTTACTGAGCAGAAGCTGTAGTTAATTGTGTGTGTGCTTCTTTTGCCAGGATAACATTCAAAGTGTGTGCGTGCGTCCACTTTTCCAATTGGTTTAACTTATGCACGGATTTGCAGACTAACAGGGTTGTGTTGCAGAATTACTTCCATGTCCGTGCCATGCGCAGGACATGGAAGTCCTGTTTGATACTGGGACTAGTTCTGGGACCCTTCGTATGCATTTAAGGTGATGCTAATTATGTGGCAATGCAATACTCACTGTTTTTTTAATTTTCAGCAGCTAGATCAGAGCTCATGAATCACTGAGCCGTTTCAGTTTTTCCTAGTACCAATTTAGGCCCACGTAAGACTTTTTTACCTCCAGAGCTGTAGTTCAGGTCTGCTCACCTGCTCGGGTGGAGCTGTTTAAATGTCTCTGATTGCTAAATAATGGGGGTTCGAAAATATCCCCTGCAAATATGTTTTAAATGTACCCGTAAATGGCGTGGAAAGTGCCAGCCAATGAACATCCCCAACCGTTCTAAAATCCTGTAGTCTCGATTTGAGAAGAGCGAGGTGAAGTGATCTGGTGGGGCTGCAGGCACCAGGACACCCAGCCAAAGCCCCTTTACAGACTGATGCTCCCCATCTCTGGCTTTCACGCGCTTATAAAAACTTTCAATCCCAAAAGATTTTTTTTTTATAATAAATTCAAAAATATACAAAATGCATTTGTCAAAAAATGATTTAATTAGTGCTTCACAATCACCAGAAATTTCTTATTACTATCTTATAACCATCATAGTTCAAAAGTAAGTGATCATCACACGATCGCTCACTTGTTATAAATCGCTGCAAAGAGCCCCACACACACCCACCCCATCCAGCCAGCCATGCATATATACAATAAACAACTTATCTAATGGCACCACTGATTACTGATTTATCAGTCAATCAAAAAAAAGCATACAAATAAAAACGTAATGAAAAAATACAAAAAAATATCATTATGGTGCATTCTTTGTATTCTATCCGATGTTTCAGTATTAAAACTTTAATCAAACCAGAATCTCCATTCCTGATTGATGTGTTATTTTCTGTCGCTACTTCTTTTGGATTGGAAATAATATTAAAGCATGTGCAACCCACTCTTCCAAAATTCAAACAAAACCGCAAACGGATAGAGGTGTAGCCACTTGGATCAGCGAAATGCACTGGGCATTTGATGTTTGGAATAAGTTGCTGCATATATTGTTGGAGAATTTCTGCTCTTGGCTGCATGTTTGTTTTTTAATAATATAGGTGTGGGTGGGGCCCTTTGTGTAGAGATATTATGTGATGATTTATTATAAAAAAAAATCTTTTGGGATTGAAATCTTTAATAAAGATGTATTAATTAAATATTTGAGTATTGTACATTTCTCTTGGTGAGTTGATTGTAAGTTGATGTACCATGAACCAATTTTTTATTGTGTTTTTTTTTTCCTGTCTTCCTGGCTTTACGTGATGCTTACATTGTGCGTTCTCCTTCTCTTCCCACCCCTAGGATGTAAAATTAAAGCCCTGCGGGCCAAGACGAACACCTACATCAAGACTCCAGTCAGAGGAGAGGAGCCTATCTTCATCGTCACTGGTCGTAAGGAGGACGTGGAAATGGCTAAGAGGGAGATACTGTCGGCTGCTGAGCACTTCTCCATGATCCGGGCAACGCGCAACAAGGTCAACGGGCTGACCGGAGCCATCCAGGGTCCTCCCAACCTGCCGGGACAGACCACTATCCAGGTGCGGGTGCCCTATCGGGTGGTAGGGCTGGTGGTGGGGCCCAAGGGAGCCACCATTAAGAGAATCCAGCAGACGACCCACACGTATATTGTGACACCCAGCCGTGACAAGGAGCCTGTGTTTGAGGTGACTGGGATGCCTGAGAACGTGGACCGGGCCCGGGAGGAGATAGAAGCCCACATCACTATGAGGACGGGCTCCTTTGTGGACATGAACACGGACAATGACTTTCACTCCAACGGTACAGATGTTTGTCTGGACCTGTTGGGCAGCACAGCCAGCCTGTGGGCTAAAGCCCCTAATCCTGCCCGAAGGCCCTCTAGCAGCCTCCGCAATGATAGCCTGAGCTCCTTGGGCAGTGCCTCCACCGAGTCCTATTATAATAGCCGCGTGGCTGATGCCAGCCCCAGTAGCCCTTTCAGCACCAACAGCGGGGGCGGTGGCAGCGGCGGCGGTGGAAGCAGCGGGTTCACCTTCAGTGACTCTCACGCCGCTCCGCTGAGCTCGGAGGAGTGCGACTTCGGGTTTGAATTCCTCGCCCTTGACCTGACCACGCCCACCACTATCTGGTCTCCCTTCGAGCGCGCCAACCCGCTGCAGACCTTCAGTAGCTGCTCCTCCATCAACGGCACCCAGAGGCGCAACAGCAGCATCAGCGGCACCGCCACCCCACGGCACTCGCCCACGCTTCCCGAGACCGGCATGGCTCTGGACCACCCCCTGGCCCGACGCATCCACAGTGACCCAGTCAACACCCTGTCTTGGCTGCCTACCCAAGGCTCGCTGTCCTCGTTCTCCAACAGCACGGGCTACTCCTCTTCGTCTTCCTTGCCAGGGAGCATCTCCGCCGCCTCCGGGTCCCCGACTGATTCCAGCAGCTCGGCAGACGGGCACAGGAAGAGCACGCGGGACTGCATGGTGTGCTACGAGAGCGAGGTCATCGCCGCCCTGGTGCCCTGCGGCCATAACCTGTTCTGCATGGAATGTGCCATCCGCATCTGCGAGCGAGCTGCGCCGGAGTGTCCTGCCTGCCACACTCCCGCTACTCAAGCCATCCGCATCTTTTCTTAGCTGTCCTCCCACTGTCCACCAGCCCTTACTCTGCAGAGAGTTGGGGACAGCTTCTCGGGGGCAGCGGTCCTAGAACGCTTTTTAAGAACTTTTATGATATATCCCCTTTTTAAAATTCAACCTTTTATTTAACAGATTGGACAGGAACAGATAGTAGTTCTTGTTGGGGGACAAGAGATGGTGGGGAGGGGTGGGAGGGTATGAAGATTTTTGGGGGTGGGGGGAAAGACTAAGGGTTAAAAAAGAATAAAATAAAGGAATAGGGGGCAAATTTGGAAGATAAAACACAAATCAGATGTTTACAGAATAGCTTTAATTCTTCACCCAGGCGTTGTGACTGGGGCAGGGAGATGAGAGAAGCAAAACACAGCTATTCTAACTCACTGCTTTCCAAATAACAGTATTCCGTTTGACAAAACTTAAATAAACTGAACATAAAGACTCATTTGCACTTTTCATTTAGGACATGGAAGGGTTCTCTTTTTTTTTTTTTTTGGCTGTTTTATAAATTTTAGGTTTTTTGTGTTTGTTTTTTTTTTTGTATGTAGTAGTTTTTTTGTTGGTCGGGGATGAAGGGGGAGAAATTGTTCAGTGTATGGGAGAACTGTGCCTCTCCCCTGGCTGTAAGCCTGGACGTGTAGTTTAACCTTTTTTGTGCAGCCTGGTTTATTCTTTGTTCCTTTTCCTTCAATCACTGCTCCCAATAATGTCAGATGTCATAGTTTGCTGCATTGCTAGTTTTGTGGACAAGTTCATTTTGTCATAGTTTTTATGCCCTCTGGCATGTCTGAGCTTCTCTTCTAAAGAAAGCAGGACCTCCAGGCATGGAATAAAACTGGGACTGGATCAGCTGGCCACCTTCCCTGCCTTAGCGATCTCCAGCATCAGTCTGGATGAGTTAAAGTTATTAGCAGGCAACACAACAGTGCTGTAAGTGTTATGCATCCCCTTTTTTTTTTTTTTTTTTTTTTTTTAACAGTTTGGGGGTGGGGAGTGGGAAGGTGGAACCTGGTTCTGGGTGCCATGTTGATCTCTTAATTCCTTCCCCCCCCTCTCCGCCCTTCAGGGAAGCTATGGGATGATCTGCCACAGGAACATGCAACGCCTGGAACACGTTGCACAGGATTTTAGGGCACCAGAGAGTAGAATATCAGCTCTTTAGTTATTGCACTCCCCCCCCCCCCCCCCCCATTTATTATTATTGTTTTTTAAGTTCAGGCTGATCTTTTTTAATAATGGAAATCAGGAGAACAAATGCCTGGATACAGTGGAGAGAGCCTGGGAATGGATCAGCCTTGAACTGGGTGGAGAGGAGCTGGTTGGTGACCCCTGGTTTTTTTGGAACATGTCAAACTGTGAATCACAACCCCCCCCCCCCCCCCTCTACAGTTTGGGACTTGTAGTTCTCCTTTTTCCTAGAGAAATCAGAACTACATTTCCCTGCATGCAATGGGAGGAAAGCCAGGACTGGCTCAGCCTGGGCCTCCTGACCTGGAGCTCTGCTCTCTGTTCACAATTACAGCCTGAGTAGAAGGCCCTTCTCCCTAGTTGTTGTTATGCTAATCTTTTTCTTAACAATGTGAAGTGGACTCCTCCCTGCTTTAACAAAAAAACAAGCCTGACTTATTTGGGGAGTAGCAAAGACAGGGGGTAGGGTGAGAAAAGGGTCTGGGGAGGGGGGTGGGTGAATTTGTATTGTTTTGTTTTTATTTTGTTTTGTATTTTTATTTTTTTACCTCTTGTGTATATGTAGGGAATTTATAGGAAGAAAAATATGTACTTTATTGAATAAATTTTAAGAACTAAAGTATATTTTATTTTAAAAGAAAAATAGCAGAACTTTAGCCTCAGGTGGTTAAAGAAACTGGTTCTATATTTGCTGCATTGACTTGATGGTTATTGAATATTGTATCAAGAGTTTTATTTTTTGACTTGAGAGCCTTAATAAAGACTTTTTACTCTGTATATACATATATATACGCACATATATATGTACACACTCAACCTATACCGTGTACTTGTTGTGCTGTCTTGGGGGGGGGGGGGTGTGCATCTGTCTGACTTTTGGGAAGTGATTTTGTTGGGCTCTGTGTAGCGTGTGAATGTCTTTGCCTTTTAATGCAGGAAGGAGGGCAAAGAAGGTTCCTACTTCATCCCTTAAGAAGGAAAGAGAAAAGTATTCTGGGCTCCCTTCTTTCTTTCCCCCCCCCCCCCCCCTTTGCTACTGCCTGCTGTGAGCAGGTCTGTCTGGTCGACGGTCACAGGGATGGTTTGTT
Source organism: Rhinatrema bivittatum (assembly GCF_901001135.1). NCBI lineage: Eukaryota > Metazoa > Chordata > Amphibia > Gymnophiona > Rhinatrematidae > Rhinatrema > Rhinatrema bivittatum. Next base: position 231,808,206 of record NC_042622.1, read on the forward strand.
TCCTGAAGGGGCAGAGCTAGGGGGCAAGATCCAGGTAGTGCCCAGATAAGAGGGGACTCGAGGGATACCCGTTAAGCACGGGTGACGTTTTGGCGGGTTGCTAACCTGGAACCTTTTTTTTTTTTTTTGAGCTTGCTTCCTTTTAGAAAATTATCCCTGTCCGTGGGGAGTGTTTTTTTTTTAAAGTTTAACTTTTTCTTATTTAACATTTTTAATCAAATGTATGTGGTCTAACATCATGTTTGTCCCATCTCTTACGCAGGTTTGAGCTTGTACGGAAGTGGCAGTATGTAAATACAGTCCTCCCTTTAACACCATGGCCCCAGCTAATGCCCTATCTACGTTTAAATCCCACTCTAATAAAAACACATTAAACTACTTTTTCCCGACCCAGCCGTTTGCCCAGAGAGAAGTACATTTCTGGGCTTTATTATTGTAGTTGAAAGCCACGTCACTGTCCCATAGTGCAGAATGCAGAAACAGACGCCATGATGGCAGGTAAGGCCCATGTGCCTCATCCAGTCTACTCGTCTACATCTGCTTAGCTTTATAGTCCGTCCGTCCCCGTCCCCCCCCCCCCCCCCCCCCCCCCTCCTTCTCACCCTCAGAGCTTCTTTGTACTTGTCCCATGTTCTCTTGAATTCAGTTTCTGACCTTGTTTCCAGTACCTCCATAGGGAGACTCTTCTATGCATCCGCCACCTTTTCTGGAAAGAAATATTTCCTTAGGTTACTCCTCAGTCTTCCCTCTTTCCATGGCTCCTCATTCTAGAGCTTCCATTCTGTTGAAAGAGGCCCGCCTGCTGTGCATTTATTCCTTGGAGGTATTTAGATGTCGCTAGCTCTCCCTTTCCTCTAGGATATATGTGTTTAGATCTTTTAAGTCTGTCCACATGTGCTTTATGGTGACGACAGTTGACCCTTTCAGTAGCTACCCTCTGAACTGACTCTGGTTTATGTCTGCTCTCCAGAATTGTACACAATACTCCAAAAGAGGTTTCACCAGAGACTTTTATACACGGGCACTATCGCTTCATTTTTTTCCTGCTGGCTGTTTCTCTCCCTATGCGCTTTCTGGCTTTTCCTGTTGCCTTGTCGGTTTGGCCATTTGAGATCCTGCTCTTGATTTTTGCACAGAACGTCACCCCCTATAATAGAGAGAGAGAGAACTCCCTTGGGTTTTTGCAGGATTATACATTTGGGTTGCAATCTTTAGCATTAAACTTTAGCTACCAAACACTGATTGTTCCTCAAGTGTCACTAGATCATGCCTCCTGTTTTCCACACCTTCTAAAGTGTCTACCCTGTTGCGCATTTTAGGCCAAATTTTCAAAGGCCCTTGCACGAAAATTGGGCTTTATGCGCATGATGGGCCTTGCGCCCACTGCGCATTTTAAAATGGGCCCAGCCGCATGCGTAAAGCCCGAAATACGCACAAGTGCTGGGCCTCGCCGGCGGGGCAGGTCAGGACTGCACCATTTTGCGTTGTCCTGATGACTCGCTAGCAGCCAGCCAACTCGCGCATCTTACTTCAGCTTTGGGCCTGAATTAAGTTCCGAAACAAAAAAAATAGGAAAGATTTAGAGGTCGGGGTGGAGAGGGGAAAAGGTAGGAGGAGTATAGGGATAGGAAAGTTCCCTCCCAGTCTGCTCCAATTAAGAAGTGGACGGGGGGGAGGCCTGATTGCATCGCTGCACATGCAGCCAACGGATTTTATAACATGCCCGCGTCAGCGCATGCATGTTATAAAATTGGCGCATCTATGTGCGCACACTAGGAACAGCATGCCCATGGTCACGTGCCATCCTTTTAAAATCTATCCCATGGGTATAGTCAGTAAAAAGGAAAATTTTTTCAGATAGCCACTTCTGCAATATCGCTGATAATGTAGAAAAGAATCAAAGTGAGGACCAACAACTGGTAATCCCACTTTCTCTGCGGGAAAGTAAGATGGTAGTCCTCACATGCCCAGCAATGCCGTATACCACACATCCATGTGGGGTCCCTCTCCAGACTCTCTTTTTCCACGGATCTGTAAGCTTCGCAGTATGAGCGAGCTCACTTGTGGGAAAACTTCATTTTTCTCATGTTTTTCATGAGCTTTTTTTCGTTCCATCAACGAGTCCCTATTGGTGCCCTACTGTAGTGTCTCCTAGTCAAGGTTTTCGGCGATTCATTTAAGTTTCCTTTCACGGTCGATTCCCCGTGATGGTGGTGCATCGGTGCCCCGCTGCCATCTGTTAATGCCCTTTTATTAGGTTCTCATGGCCATGTCTGGTTTTCAGCGGCGCCCATGATGCCAGAGGACCATGTCCGTTACGGATCCGCATGAGACGTATCCTCTGCCTAAGCACATCGCATGACATCCGGGAGGGATGTCCGTTTCGACTTGATAAGATGGAGCAGCTCTTCGGTTCGAAGAAGTCTGAGTCATCGACATCAGTGACATCTGCATCGAAGGTCCAAGGAGCCACATAGAGCTACGGTCATCGCCGGGACCATTGGTTCCATCGATGCCAGCAGTCAAGGGCGCCAGAGATCAACAATCTTAAATCCTGCAGGCCGAGGATGTTGGGTTACTCGTCATCTGCCTTGGCACTGGGGAAGGATCGCCGAGCATTGAGGGAAGACAAAGGAACATCGGACATCGGCACTGTTCCCCGCTGATGCACGGTGCTGGGCATGAGGATGCACCAGCTTTTGTCCCTGAAGCGACACCCCCCCCCCCCCCCCCCAGTAAGGAGTGCCAATCTTCCATTGGTGCTGGGGGTCTGTGACAGTCTCCAGCAGAGTCCTGATGCCAGGCCTTGATTTCACCTCGTGAAGATCTGGCTACCCCTTCTTCCAGTTGGTCTTCGCATTGGCATTATTCCGGGCACTGCAGGGTTTTGGTTCTGTGGCACTGATGGCACCAGACCTGATGCCACCCACTCTTGTACTGCTTCTGGAGAAGGTCAACGTGCTCATCAGTGTGTTACTGACCCAGCTGGTGTCGGTCCGCAGGACAGCATCGGTGCCCAGCAGGGCACCAAGGCTTCCCCTACTGTGGATGTTGCCAGTTCCTCTGAGGAGGAAGCTCTACAGAGGCCAGTGGAGGGCTGCTGCCCCCTGCCCAGTTCTGCTGGAGCCTGCAACTCTGGATTCCCTGTACATACCAGGATCAGTCCAGATGGTGGGTTATGTCCCCCGTCCAGCAGATGCAGTCAGACAAAGCTTCGGAGGGTACTGCCTTATAAACCAGTGCACCCTCTGCTACTCTTCAGTAGAGATGTGAATCTGTTCCGGTTCCGATTCACATCATGAATTTTTTTTCGTGCGGCCTGATTGGGGTTTTTTTTTAATCAGCTGTGCCCGAGCCGATAAACAAAAAACCCATCCCGACACTTCAAAACAGCTCTTAGCTTCCCCCCCACAAAAAAAAACCGTTTTAAATTACCTGGTGGTCCCGGGAGTGATCTCCAGCTCTCGGGATGTTGGCTGCCCCTAATAAAAATGGCACCGATGGCCCTTTGCCCTTACCATGTGACAGGGTATCCGTGCCATTGGCCAGCCCCTGTCACATGGTAGCACTGGATGGCCCGCGCCATTTTTATTTTTAAAAATGGTGCCGGCTGTCCATTACTCCTACCATGTGACGGGCCGGCCAATGGCACGGATACTCTGTCACATGGTAAGGGCAAAGGGCCATCGGTGCCATTTTTATTAGGGGCAGCCAACATCCCGAGAGCTGGAGATCACTCCCGGGACCACCACTGGACCACCAGGTAATTTAAAACGTTTTGGGGGGGGGGGGGGAGTCAGGAGGATGGGGGAAGTTAAGGGAGATGTTTTAAAGGGTTGGGGTGGGTTTAGGGATTGTTTTTGTGTGCCGTTTTTCCCGCCCTCCCCCAAAACAATAAGCGAACCCCATGAACAATTTCGTGGGGTTTACTATCTGTTTTGGGGAGCCCCCGATTTCTGACGACTTTGAAAATATCGTACAATATTTTCAGTCATCAGAAATACGATTCACATCCCTACTTTTCAGTATCTTTCTGACTCTAGCAGATAGGAGCAGGGGAACCTTTGTTTCCCCAGTACATTGTCAGTGTACTTGTTCTTTCCTCTTACCTCTTCTAAGCTTCTCTGGATGGATCAAGCTCTCTAGTTTAAAAAAAATTTATACTTTCAAACTTGCAGACAGAGTTGTTCCTTCTCTCGCTGTCTGGTTTTTGTTTTTCTCTTCACCTCTGGCTGTACGGGGTAAGTGTGTATACTTTGGTTTCTTCAGGTTATTTCCCGATGCAGCCCGACCGGGGGGTGCACGTTGGAGCTTTCAACCTCTTCCCCCCCCCCCCCTGCTATGTTCCGGCCCCGAGACGTGCATTCCCCGGGGCTGCCAGCCACAGAGAGGTCACATTCCTCTGCGGCACCTGACAGAAGAGAGCAGGAGCTCCTAGGGTCGGTGTGACTTTTGAAGCAGAGGTCGTCCTTTCCCGCTCTCCACGGCACTACCTGCCTTTTCCTCGCGGCCCCCCTCCCCTCCCCCTGGTCATGCCGAGGGCCTTCAGATGTTCGGCGTGCGGAGAGCCCAGGTCACGGCTCTCTCGCGAGGGGATCTGCACAAGGTGCCTCCCTGGGGGGAGGGCACCTCGCAGTCGGCGGGAAGTATGATTTCATGCGGCCAAGCGTGCTCACACAGGCAGAAGCAGGCCCTGATCCGTGGGAACGGCGGCCATCTTGGATGCAGAGCCGGTGGGCTCGGCCCCTGCACCGGACGCATTGGATGATATTTTGCCGCTGTTTCCACCGGTTCTAACACCAGTTTCCCTTCTGGAGACCGTCCTGCCTGCAGGGGATCCTTGGTTCCTGCCCACATTTGCTACAGATTTTGTGCTCCCCATGCACAATGCTTATCTAGCCAGGATGTTGCAGCCTTTGGATCCTCTCCCTGGGCCTCAGGGGTCCTCGGGTGTGTTTGGTCCTCCCCCCTGCGGGGGGGAGGTGGATCCAGGGCAAGACCCGGACGTGGATGATCCCCTGCTTGCTTCCCAATTGGAAGGGGACAATCCCAGAGTGTTGCAGATTTTCCAAAGGGACGAGTTTGACACTCTTATCCCTCATATCCTACAAGAACTGGAGATTGAGCTGCCTCTGGATCCACCTGGTCCCACTCCGGCGGGGAAGAAGGAGGACCCCGTTCTGGCAGGGCTCCGCCCTCCGAACAGGGCCTTTCCTACTCATCCTACCTTTCTCCAGCTGTTAGCTAGGGAATGGGACTTGTCCGAAGCCTCCCTCAAGGTCAGCAGGGCAATGGAAAAACTGTATCCTCTCCCTGAGGATTTCCTAGAGCTGCTTACAGTCCCAAAGATTGACTCGGCGGTTTCGTCAGTCACGAAGCGAACAACAAGAGCGAGACTTCGCTGGGTTCAGCAGCTGCTCACGTCTCACGATCTACCCCCGGAGGAAGCGCGCCAGGCTGACCGTCTGGAGGCCGTTATTGCCTACGGAGCAGATGCACTTTATGACCTCAGAGTGCTGGCCAGATCAATGGTCACGGCAGTCTCGGCCTGCCGTCTCCTCTGGCTCCGCAACTGGTCAGCGGATTCCTCCTCCAAAACACGGTTGGGATCCCTCCCTTTTAAGGGGAAATTCCTCTTCGGGGACGATCTGGACCAGATCATCAAAGCTCTCGGAGAGAACATGGTACATAGACTCCTGGAAGATCGGTCACGAACTACCAGATCGTTCACTGCCTCCAGAAGCCGGTTCCGCAGTCAATGTCTCTTCCACACCACTAGACAGGCGATGCCTAGGATGTCCTCTTCCCGCTCTCAGTCTTGGTCCCATCCTTTTCGAGGCCGTAGACCGGCAAGGGACGGGATGACACAAGGCACATCCTCTAAGTCTCCACAATGATGCCCAATTGGCCCACTCTCCAACTCCCAGGATTGGAGGCCATATTTCTTTTTTTTTTTTTTTTTTTACAAGGAGTGGGTCCGGATCAGTGGGTCCTTGATATTCTAAGGCACGGCTACACATTGGACTTTGCTCGCCGCCCCCCCCCCCCCCCCCCCCAAGAGACAGATTCCTCTTCTCTCCCTGCGGGTCACCCCAAAAGCAGCTCATTGTGCGACAGACTCCTGGCTCTAGGGGCAATCATTCCAGTGCCCCCCACGGAACTGGGCTCCAGCCATTATTCGGTCTACTTTGTGGTTCCCAAGAAGGAGGGTTATTTCCGCTCAATTCTGGACCTCAAGTTGGTCAACAAGTCGCTCCAGGTCCCGCACTTCAGGATGGAGACCTTGCGCTCGGTGATTGCTGCGGTCCATCAAGGGGAATTCCTAGCCTCCCTGAATCTGACGGACGCTTACCTTCACATTCCCATCCTCAAGGAGCATCAGTGTTTTCTGCATTTCAAGATTCTAGGGCAGCATTTTCTATTCCAGGCGCTGTCCTTCGGTCTGGCGACCGCCCCCCAAACATTCACTAAGGTAATGGTGGTGGTTGCGGCTGCTCTCCGGAGGGAGGGCATTCTGGTTCACCTGTATCTCAACAACTGGCTCATTCGAGCGAAGACCTTGCGCCAGGGTCATCAGGCGGGCACCAGAGTGGTACAGCTCCTGCAATCCCTTGATTTGGTTATCAACTACGCCAAGAGCAGGCTTCTTCGCAGTCTCTGGACTTCCTGGGGGCACAGTTTGACACAGCGATGTGCAAGGTTTTCCTCAGGCCGGATCATGCCCAGGCGCTCTCGGCACAGGTTCAACATTTCTCTTGCCTCCCTTGCCCACGGCTTGGGATTACCTACAGATCCTGGGATCTATGGCATCCACGATCAACCTCGTACCCTGGGCCTTTGCGCTTTTGTGGTCTCTACAGAGAGCATTACTCTCCCGCTGGAAACCGGTGTTGCAAGAGTTCCAAGCCATCCTTCCACTTCCGCAGCCCGCCAGAGACAGCCTGCGTTGGTGGCTGGACCCGCTCCACTTAGTGCAGGGAATGCCCTTGGACATCCCAGACTGGGTGGTGGTAACCACAGATGCCAGTCTCTCCAGCTGGGGGGCAGTCTGCCAAACGAGCTTGGTTCAGTAGCAGTGGACAAGGTATCAAGCTACATGCCCAATCAGTCGCTTGGAAACCAGGGCGGTTCGCCTGGTGCTGAGAAGTTTCCTCCCTCTCGTCCATCATCGGGCAGTCAGGATTCTCTCAGACAACGCGACCACGGTAGCGTATATCAATCACCAGGGAGGCATGAGAAGTCTTCATGTCTCCTTGGACATGGACAAGTTGAAGGCGTGGGCAGAGGCCCACCTCTCATGGCTGGCGGCCTCCCACATCGCAGGGGTAGACAACATTCAGGTGGACTTCCTGAGCCGATAACATCTCGACCTGGGAGAGTGGGAGCTCTCCAAGGAGGTGATGCTGCTCCTCATCCAGCGTTGGGGGACCCCTCACCTGGATCTCATGGCCACCTCCCACAATGCAAAAGCTCCGCGGTTCTTCAGTCGTAGAAGAGAGCAAGGCGCGGAAGGGGTGGACTCGCTAATGCTCCCATGGCCTTGTCACCTTCTCTACGTGTTCTCACCGTGGCCCCTCGTGGGCAGGGTACTTCAGAGAATCAAAGTCCACCAGGGTCCGGTGATTCTGGTGGTGCTGGAATGGCCCCGCCATCCATGGTTCGCAGATCTGATCAACCTAGCAGTAGATGGCCCTCTCCACCTCGGCCATCTTCAGCATCTACTTCATCAAGGGCCAGTATTTTTCGACCAGGCAGATCGCTTTTATCTTGCAGCCTGGCTTTTGAGAGGCGTAGGCTGCGACGCCGGGGATATCCGGAGGCCATAGTTTCAACTCTCCTCAAAGCTTGGAAGACTCCTACGTCCCTCGCTTATGTCAGAGTGTGGAAGGTTTTCGAATTGTGGTGCACCTCCCATCCAGCTCGGCCACGGATGACCTCTGTCCCTCAGATTCTTTCGTTCCTACAGGCGGGCCTGGAGAAGGGCCTCGCCTACACTCCCTGAGAGTTCAGGTCGCTGCTCTTGGATCCCTGGTACATTGGCAGGAGGGAATTCCGCTTTCCTCTCACCCGGATATCATCCGATTCCTCAAGGGTGCGAAGCATCTAAAGCCTCCGGTCCAGGCGCCTTGTCCCTCCTGGAACCTCAACTTAGTCCTACGGATCTTGGGAGGCCCTCCTTTCGAGCCTCTGCATGATGCTACCCTCAAGGATCTCACACTCATGATGGTTTTCCTCGTGGCCATTTGCTCTGCCCGCTGGGTTTTAGAACTCCAGGTGCTGTCCTGCAGGGAGCCCTACCTCCCTTTGGCGGATTCTGGGGTCACCTTATGCATGGTGCCCTCCTTCCAGCCTAAGGTGATTTCGGAATTTCATCTGAATCAGAGGGTGGAGATCCCCTTTTTCTCCACTAATGAGCCACGTGAGCTCCGTAAGCTTGATATCAAGCGCATCCTGATCCATTACCTGGCAGTCACTAATGAGTTTCGTCTTTCGGATCATCTGTTTGTACTTTGGCATGGTCCCAAGAAGGGATCCAGGGCCACGAAGACGACGATCGCTCGCTGGCTAAAAAAAAAGCTATTGTGGCAGCGTATATTGGAGCAGGTTGGCAATCCCTGTTGGGCGTCAGGGCCCACTCTCTTCATTTTCAGACTGCTTCCTGGGTGGAGAGCCAGTCTGTTTCTGCCCAGGAGACTTGCTAGGCGGCCACCTGGAAATCGTTGCATACTTTTGCTAGGCACTATCGCTAGAATCTCCAGTCGTCATCTTTTGGTTCTTTTGGCGACAGGGTCATTCGAGCAGGCCTGTCAAGGGCCCACCCTACTTAGGGAAGCTTGGGTACATCCCACGGTCTGGACTGATCCTGGTACGTACAGGGAAAAGAAAATTATTCCTTACCTGCTAATTTTCGTTCCTATAGTACCATGGATTGGTCCAGACACCCTCCCTAAGTCTGACTGGGATATTTGTTTGGGATTTACTGCTCTGCTTCCTTGCTTTGCTTCTCTGACCTCTGCGGCAGCTTCTCTATTATGGTACCATTTAATACCTCTTTTTGCAAGTTTGTCTTTTGGCAGCAGTTGGTAATTTTTTCATTCACACTTTTTGCAGTTACAGGTGTCTGGTTGCTTTGATCCATCCTTCTGTCTTTCCTGCTTTTGATATTATTATTACTGAAGAGTAGCGGAGGGTGCATTGGTTTTGTAAGGCAGTACCCTCTGAAGCTTTGTCCGACTCCATCTGCTGGAGGGGGGACATAACCCACCATCTGGACTGATCCATTGTACTATAGGAACAAAAATTAGCAGGTAAGGAATAATTTTCTTCTAAGGCCGAGCATCTAAGGACCCATTCCCTGTGGCTTACACTGAGGATGAGGAACCCTATGACCCCTGGGGGTTGATGCTTTGGAGTCCTTCTCTGAAGGCTCCAAGGGGCCTCCCTTCAGACCTTTCTCCACCTGAGGACTTGACCTTTGCAGGGTTTGTGAGGGTGATGACGGAAGCCGTTCCTTTTCCGTTATTGATGGAGGAGGGTGCCAGGCATAAAATGCTTGAGATCCTCCAGTTCATGGAGCCTTCTAAGGAGATTGTGGTGGTCCCTGTGCATGAGATCCTTAAGGAGTTGCTGAGGATATGGGCGCCCCCCCCTACCATACCTCCTGTCAAGAAGGCAGAAGATGGGTACCTGATGCAGAAGGCTGCCAGATTCAATAAGCAGCAGCAGCTGCTCCACTAGGTGGGGGTGGTCGTCGAATCAGCTCTCAAGAGGGCCAACTGCTCTTGGACTCCTTCCTCTGTGCCCCATAGAGGGATGGACGCTCTTGGGATAAATGTATTTCAATGTGCCCTGCTTATTGCCCACGTTGCTGATTACCAGTTCTACATGAGCCAGTACTTGCGGAACATCTGTAAGCACATGCAGGAGGTGGCTAACAGCCGCCTCAACCGCAGCAGGACACCCTCATGTCATTGGTGCATAAGGGCCTGCAGTGCGGAAAACACGAGGTCTGTTCAACCTACAATATTTTTGAGATGGTAGCAAGCGTCTCTGCAGTGGAAATCGGCGCCTGCATGGCTGCAGGCCTCAGATTTCCAACCAGAGATACAGCAACAACTCCCTGCCGTGCCTTGGACTGGAGAGAATCTATTTGGAGAGAGGATGAGGGATGCTGTGGCCCAAGTTCAGGACCACTATGAGACCCTCCCAACAACTCTCTGCTAGTACTCTGGACCCGTCCTCCTCGTGCAGGAGGCCGGCAAGACTGGAGCCAAGGAAGACTTTCACTAAAGGAAGAGTTATCCTCCACTTCCTCGCTCCTGTCAACACCAGCAGGGCTCCCGCAGCTGTGCCAGGCAGCAGAGCGCCTCCTAGCCCCACCCCCGGGGACGGGGTTTTTACTGGACCACAGGGAACGTAGCCAGTTGGCTGTAGCTGGGCCGATGGACTCTCCAGTCAGGCTGCCTGATGGTTCTTTGTGAACCAGTGGCCCAGTATAGCCACAGACCAGTGGATTCTGTCCATTGTCCACCAACAGTACCAATTGAATCTATTGGGTGTCCCGCCAGATTGCCCTCCATGCCCATATTGCGGGCGGGTAGTGCATCAAGAGCTATTACTAGCAGAGTTCTCCCTCTTAGGGGCTCAATAGCTCTGGCTGTTACCACCAGGGCAAAGAGGGTGGAGATTCTACTCCACTTCCTGATTCCAAAGGGAACAGGAGGATTCTGTCCCCTCCTTGACCTGAGCGCCTTGAACAAGCTTCTAAGAAAAGAAAAGTTTGAGATGGTTTCCCAGGGCACTTTGATCCCCCTTTTACAAAAAAGGGACTAGCTATGCTCCCTTGACCTAAAAGACGCATCCGCTCATATCGAGATCTTCCCAGGTCACAGGAAGTATCTCTGATTTGTAGTGGGAAATTAGCACTTCCAATAAAGGGTGTTGCTGTTTGTACTCACGTCCGCTCCACCTGTCTTCACAAAATGCCTGGCCATGGTGGTGGCGGCGGCAGTGATGGTGCACCTCTGTAGGCTTGGGAGTGCATGTTTTCCCATATATGGACGATTGGCTGGTCAAGAGCACATATCTAGCTGCGGCTGTGAGGTCCATGGAGTCAAGGGTTCGTTCTCAACTACCCAAAGTCCTATCTCAGCCCGTCACCTCAATTGGATTGCTAGACATGACTTAGGCCAAGGCATTTCTGCCTCCCTAGAGGGCCATCACCATGGCGGCCATCGTTGCAGAGATTCAATAGAGCCAGCAGGTGCCAGCTTGGCACATGTTGAGGCTATTGGGCCATATAGCCTCAACCGTCCATGTCACTCCCTTGGCACATTTGCACATGTGCAGAGCCAATTGGACCCCGAGATCGCAGTGATGCCAGGCCTCTCAAGAGCCTCCAGGATTGCATCCTAGTCATCCCATCTCCCTGGGACTCATTGTTCTTCTGGTGGCAGATACTTTCAAATCTGGCATGGGGGATCTGTTTTCGTAAAAGGTTTGATGCCTGTGCATCATAACCTTTCAGGTATCTGAAGCTCTGTATCGTATGTCCCCTGAACCTCTTCTCCTCCAGGGTATACATATTTAGATCCTTCAGCCTCTCCTCAGGTCTTCCAATACAAACCCTGAACAATTTTGGTTGCCCTTCTCTGGATAGCCTGCATCCTGTCTCTGTTCTTTTGGAAATAGTCTCCAGCATTGAACACAGTATTCTATGGGAGGCCTCACCAAAGACCTGTACAAAGGTTATTCCTCTCTCGGCAGCCCAGCATCCCTCTGCCTTTAGCCACAGCCTTGTCACATTGCTTTGATGCCTTCAGATCTCTAGATACTATCACCCCCAAGTCCCTTTCACGGTCTTTGCACATTAGTATTTCACCCCCTATCGCATATGGTTCAATTGGATTACTCCCTCTCACTCACACATTGTGTGTGTACGTACCTGTGAGAGCCTATATATGACACACAGGCTCTCGCACCTACATGCACACAGGCTCTCACCCATTCACACGTGGCCTCACTGTGGCGCAAAGTACTCTACCATGGCCCCTTATACCTTGTCTTCTCTTCGGGCTGTGGTGAGAGAGGCTGTACTGCAGGGCTTCCCAAACCTGTCCTGGGGTCCCCCACAGCCAGTCGGGTTTTCAGGATATCCCCAATGAATATGCATGAGATACATTTGCATATACTGAGTCGCCATTGTATGCAAATGTATCTCATGCATATTCATTGGGGATATTCTGAAAACCCGACTGGCTGTGGGGGTCCCCAGGACAGGTTTGGGAAGCCCTGCTCTACCATGATCCCTCCAGCTTCCTTGACTCTATGGGCTGCAGTGAGATGGGCTCTACTGCAGCCCTGCCAGCCTCCTCATCTGTTGGGTCCTTGGTGAGATGGGCTCTACTGTGACTTCTCTGGCTTCCTTGACTCTTTGGGCCACGGTGAGGAAAGGAGAGGGCAAGGGAGAGCACTATGCCACGTGAGAATTCTTGCTGTGGCACGCTGGCAAGCACCGCTCAAGAAGCATTGAAAAGATTAGACAGCAGAGCCGAGAGAACTTTGCTCAATTCCCCTAATATCCTTGGATGTTTCCCATCCAGCTCCTTTGCTTTATCTACTTTTAGTTTTGCTAGCTCCTTTATGAACTGAAAATTGTTTTGAGATCTACCCTACTACCGATCATATGGGTGGCAGTTTTCTGTGGTCCCATTCCTGGCCACACACAATGCTGAACAGAAATATTTGTTTAACGATTCCGCTTTCACCCCCTCAGCCTCTACATATTTCCTCCCCTGCATTTCCTCCTAATATATCTAAAAAAAAAAAAGTCTTGGTGACCCCTTTTATCATATTAGCTTATTAGCTTTTTTGCTTCCATTTCTGCCTTCGCTTTCCGGACTCCTTTCCCAGCCTTTCTGATCATTTTGCCTTTCTCTTTCTGCAGTCTCCTGTAGTTTTAGGATCCTTTTTATCTCTGCCATTCGAATCATGTGGCAAAGAATTTTCAGTGCTTTGGCCTATATCGAAGTCTCCCAGAAGCCTTTAGGAATGGTGGCCACAGCCCTATAAATTGTCCTCCTTTTTCTTCCCTTGCTAAGGTTAACTTTCTAGTGCAGCACAAATCCACACCCCATCTAACCAGTCGGGCATGAATGCCAGCTTCCCATTTTGTTTCTATCAAAACTCTGGCTGCAGACTCTGTTTATTAATGTTTCTTTCCCTGTATTTAAGTCCTTTCTGGTGAAAGCGGACTGGTTGGAGTTTGGGGTTTGTTTGTTTTTTGATTCGCTGGGTGCAGGTTTGGCTATTTATTTATTTATTTCCTGATTTTTCTAGACCGATGTTGGTATGAACCTTCACACCGGTTTACAATGTTTCTTTACAATAAATTCAACATAACATACAATAATTCATAAAAAACACGGAAAACAATCTTAAAATCCTAAATCTAACTTAAAACTAAATACACATTAAAATTACAAGCCAAACCTGTGTGCACAAGACGTGTCATCCCCAATGCATCTTATAAAACACTTCTGAATTTTTACAGTTGTGGGTGCAGTGGATTATTGTTATTGTTTACATAGGTAAGGGATCCGCCTGCAGTGGAACGGGCTGATTATACAGGCTGGCATTGGAGGAAAGATGCCGGTGTTGACCAGAAATGAAAGTGGCCAAATGCCATCTGATCTTTTTATTAAATATCTCCGAAAGCAAGATTGAAAACGGATGAATACTTGGGCACCAACCAAAATATATTGGAACCCAGGGAAATGTTTTCTTTTTTGTTTTGTTTTTGTTGCTAGTATGCTTGTTAGTGTGATTTTTTTTTTTTATTATTATTATTAATATCTTTGCCTTGGTAGCTTTATTTTTCTTTTGTGCTTTTCTTAATTTTAGGTGCGTAGGTGATCTAGCTGTTGGGATTTTTCCAGTTTTGATCAGAAACAGGCAAGGAAGCTCTGACTCTTTGTGTAGTCATATTGTGCCTTATTTCTTCCTTAGCTTTTTATGACTGTGTTATTGAGTTCAATTATCCCATGCTTCTCAATTCATAACAGCTCCTTTCCACTCACTCCAAATACAGTGGCTTGCAAAAGTATTCAGCCCCCTAAAAAGTCAGATTTGTGTGGATTATAAATGACACTTAAACATACTGTCTGGAACAGTCTGTATATTGCAAACCACAATTCATTATTTCTCTGCATTTTTTATAAAATAAAAATAAAAACTGAAAAATGCTGCTTGCATAAGAATTCAACCCCTGTGCTGTGGAAGCTCCAGGTTTACACAGATGAAAGATATTGCACTAACAATTAGTCTCAGCTAATGGGATATAGGTCAGCTTTTCTGGATAAAAGACCCCCTAATTCCAGTACCATTGGTCAGACTGTGAATCTGAAGGAAAGCTGTGAAAATGAAGACCCAAGAGCATTCTGAGGAAATGAAAGATAAAGTTATAGACATGCACAAGATAGGAAAAGGCTACAAAATAATATCCAAGTGCTTGGATATTCCAATGAGCCATAATGGATTAGTTGTGAGGAAATGGAAGCTGCCTCAGACTACCCAGTGCTGGCCTAGCCAAGGCTTTCCTTCAAAACTCAGTGTCACAGCAAGAGACCTGTGAGGAAAGCCATAGCGAGGTCAACGATCACTAAAGGAGCTAAAGAGTTCAGTGGCTGAGACAGGAGTGGAGGTGCACCAGTCAACCATATCAAGAGCTCTGCATACAAGTGGCCTGCGTGGGAGGGTAGCTAGAAAAAGAACATAAGGTTTGCCATACTGGGTCAGACCAAGGGTTTAACAAGCCTAAGTCCAGTATCCTATGTCCAACAGTGGCCAATCTAGGTCAAAAGTACCTGGCAGGATCCCAAGGTGTAGATAGATTCCAAGCTGCTTATCCCAAGAATAAGCAGTGGATTTATGCAACTTTCCCTTAATAATTGTTAATGGGCTTTTCCTCCAGGAACTTGTCCAAACAGTTTTTAAGTGCAGCTATATTAATAGCTTTCATCACATCCTCTGGCAATGAATTCCAGAGTTTAATTATGCGATGAGTAAAAAAAATATTTTTTCATTAGTTTTAAATGTATTACCCAGTAACTTCATTGTGTGTTGCCTGGTCTTTGTACTTTTTGTAAAGTAAACAACTGATTAATGTTTACTCCTTCTATTCCACTCATTATTTTATAGACCTCCATCATATCCCCCCTCAGCCGTCTCTTCTACAAGCTGAAGAATCCTAACCTCTTTAGCCTTTCTTCATAGGGGAATTGTTCCATCCCCTTTATCAATTTGGTTGCCCTTCTCTGTACCTTTTCTAATTTTGCTATATCATTCTTGCGATATGACCAGAACAGAACACAATACTGAAGACAAGGTCGCACTATGGAGAGATATAGAGGCATGATGATATTCTCTGTTTTATTTTCCATTCCTTTCCTAATAATTCTTTGTATTCTATTTGCTTTCTTGGCTGCTGTTGCACACTGAGCAGAAGATTTCAATGTATTTTCAACGATGACACCTAGATCTTTTTCCTGAGTGGTGACTCCTAACGTGGAACCTTGCATTTTGTAGCTATAATTTGGGTTGCTCTTCCTTAAGGGGTCAATTTTAAAGGCATGTGCACATGGACGCGCTGAATTTATAACATGTGAGTGTCGCTGCGCGCATAATATAAAATACAATATCCATGCGTGCTTATACGCCCGATTTTATAATCAGTGCACCCATGTGCAGGTGGGTGCCCCATTTGCGTGCACAGGAGGGTGATTTTTCAATTACGCATGGTGATGCGATCGGCCTTTTTCTCAGTTCCCTAACCCTTTCCTTCCTTCCCCTTCCCCTCTCCTGCCCGACCCCCTAAACTAAACCTATCTATCCCCATTTTTTTTTTTTAATACTGCTCCAGAGCAGACGTAAACTCCGCATGCTGGCTGGCTGCCGACGCACACTTCCTCGGGACAGCATCTAATGGCGCTGTCCTGGCCCACTCCCAGACCCCGCTCTTGGCCCACTCCTTTCTTCTGGCCTGGCACTTGGGCACATATCAGGATTACTTGCGTGGCCGGGCCCTTTTGAAAGCGATTGCGGCACGCACAGGGCCCGGCCACGCATAACCGCTGATTTTTACACACACAGGGCTTTTAAAATTTGGGCTTTAGTGCATAACTTTGCCCTTATTTATTTATTTTGAATTCTTATATACCGACATTCCTGTATAGAATACAAATCATACCGGTTTACAATATAACAGAACTGTCGCAAGCAAGGCGTTACAATAAACATTAGAACTTTTGAACATTTGACATTAAAATTAGAATTAGAAAAGAATTAGCATGAAAGGAACAGGTTATGACCAAACGGGGCTTCAAAACAAAACCAAGATAGGGTTCGTAAAGGACTTCAAAACAGCGGAAAACAAAATGCAAACTGCAAATCAACAGTTGAGTCTGAAGATGATTAACGAAGGGAAAACTGGGGAGGGTGAGGAGATACAAGGGCAGGAGAAGTAGGAGGGAGATGGGGAGCATTTACTAAGAGGAGATGTGAAGGTAGGTCCTGGGGGGACTGGGTTGAGAGTGCAGTGTACATTAAATTTAATTTGCCATTTGCATGCCCATTCTCCCAGTTTTGCAATGTCCTCTTGCAATTTCTCACAATCCTCTTGTGATTTGACAACTTTGAGAAATTTTGTGTCCTTGGCAAATTTGATCAACTCATTCGTGTTCCCAGAACAGATCCCTGGGGCATTCCACTATTCATCTTTTTCCATTGGGAACATTAACCATTTATCCCTACTCTGTTTTCTATCATGTAACCAGTTGGCAGTCCACATTAGGACACTGCCACCTATCCCATGACTTTCTAATTTCCTAAGAAGTCTCTAATGAGGAACTCTGTCAAATGCTTTCTGGAAATCCAGATACACTATATTAACTGGCTCACATTTATCCACATGTTTATTTGCGCCTTCAAAAAAATATAGCAAAATTGAGAGGCAAGACTTTGATTGGCTAAATCCATGTTGGCTTTGTCCCATTAAACTATGCCTATCTGTATGTTCAGCAATTTTGTTCTTTATGATAGTTTCTCCAATTTTGCCTGGCACAGACGTCAGACTCACTGATCTCTAATTTCCTGGATCATCCCTTGATACCTTTTTAAAAATTGACATTACATTGACAACTTTCCAGTCTTCTGGTACCTTAGATGATGTTATTGGTAGTTTACAAATTTCCAATAGCAGGTCCACAATTTCATTTCTCAGTTCTTTCAGCACTCTGAGATGCATACCATCTGGTGCAGGTGATTTGCTACTCTTTAGTTTGTCAATTTGCTCTAGTACATTTTCCAAGTTCACTGAGATTTGTTTCAGTTCCTCTGAATCATCACCTTTGAATATCATTTCTGGTATGGCCCTTGTTTCAACTTTGTGAATTGTAAATTGTTAACCAATGTACACCACTGGTGTGACTGCATTTTCAATAAAAGTGTTTTTTGAGATATGTTTCTCACGCATTAGTCCCTCTTGCATTTGCTACTAAATGTGTGTGCTATTTACTTCGCCCTTTTTGTATGGGTATGTATATCTCTTACATCTTCCTCAGTGAATACTGAAGCAAAGAATTAATTTAGTCTCTCTGCTATGGCTTTGTCATCCCTAAGTGCTCCTTTTACCCCTTGATCCATCTAATGGTCCAGTTGACTCCTTCACACGATTTTCACCACGAATGTACTTGAAAACGTTTATATATAAGTTTTTGTTTCAAATTCTCTCTTTGCCTTCCTTATCAGTGCTTTGCATCTGACTTGCCAGTGCTTATACTGTTTCCTGTTTTATTAATTGGATCCCCGTTCCATTTCTTGAAAAATGTTATTTTAGATTTTATAGCCTCTCTCACCTCACCTTTCAACCATGTTGGTAGTCTATTAGCATTCTTTCCACCTTTTCTAATGCATGGAATACATCTGTTCTGGGCTTCCAAGATAGTATTTTTAAACAATATCCATGCCTGAGCTAAATTCTTAACCTTTGCAGTTGCTCCTTTCAGTTTTTTCCTAACCATTTTCCTCATTTTATCATAATCACCTTTTTGAAAATTAAATGCTGTCATTGTAGATTTCTTTTTTGCGCTCCTGTTGTGTTTGTGGCATTGTGGACCCTTGGTCACTGTGGAGATGACTCTGCCCATGGGGAGGGGCCCCTTGGGGAACCACAGTGATAGGTTAAACTCTTCGTCTGTCTTCACAGTCGCCTCTGTCTCCTGTGCCGAGGGTCAGCTGGTCACGTCTTCTGTTCCTGCCTCATCACCCGATGGGAGAACCTACGGACCATCATCCCAAGGTATTCCATTCTCCCGTCGGCCCAAGGGTTCACAAGCCTGAGCATAACAGCGGGTGTCTTGAGCTTCTAAAGGAGTGAGCCCTTGGACTGCAGAGCGGCGTCTAAGCGTGCAGCTTAGAGTGGTCAGAATAGCTTAAACCGAAGTCCTTGCTAACTCAAAGGTGGTAGTGAAGCAGAGGTTTTAAATACCCGGAGATATTGATGTCATGCGGGGGATGCCCCCAGGTCAACCGTGACCTAAATGGTGTTATTTCCGTTGGATGATGGCAGATCCACAACAAAATCGGTTGCTATATACGTCTATGGTTCATCCGGCGATGGTAGAGGCTGTAATAGGCCCCAAGGATGCCCGGGTGGTGGTTTTTGCTTGGCACAAACAGCGCAGGAACCCACATATGCTTGTACGTCCTTTTTCATGGTTGGCCACCAATAATAGCTTTGTAACATACCTAGGGTACAATTCTGTCCCGGATGGCCTGCCAGATTGGAATCGTGTGCCCACTTCAGCTTTTTCCTTAAATTTCTGGCGACAACTGTCCTCCCGGTGGGTACTGTGTGAGTGGCTGCGAGGATCACTCTTTCGGGATCAATGATATGATGGGGTTCATCCGGCACATCCTGAGGGGAGAAGGATCGTGAAAGGGCATCAGCCCGACTGTTCTTCTCTCCTGGTCGATACTTCAGAAGGAAGTCAAATCTGTTGAAAAACAGAGACCATCTTGCTTGACAGTGATTGAGTCACTGAGCATGTCAAAGGTACTCCAGATTCTTGTGATCGGTGTACACTACAATTTGGTGTTGTGCGCCTTCTAGCCAAGGACACCATTCTTCTAAAGCAGCTTGATTGCGAGTAACTCCTTGTCTCCTATCCCATAATTTCTCTCGGCATGCGAGAATCGCCTTGAGAAGAAGGAGCAAGGATGGAGCACATTGGATTCGCTGTACTGACTTAGAACCACCCCCACACCAACATCTGATGCGTCGACCTCCACGATGAAAGGATGGTGTGGGTCAGGGTGGCGGAGACATGGCTTCTTCTGAAAAGCCTCTTTGAGCATCAGGCTGATATGGCTGCTGGAGACCAATTGGCAGGGTTGGCTCCCTTCTTGGTCATAGCGGTTAGAGGGACTGTCAATGACGAGTAGTTTTTAATAAAGGACCGGTAGTAATTGGTGAAGCCCAAGAAGTGACGCAGTGCCTTCAGGCTGGTAAGTTGAGGCCAGTCCTGGATACTATCTAATTTCTTAGGGTCCATTTGAAAACCGTTCTTAGAAATAATGTAGCTCAGGAAGGGTACAGATTCTTTGTGGAATTCGCACTTTTCAAGCTTTGCGTATAAGTGGTACTCACGCAGGCCTCTTAGGACTTTCTTGACATCCTCCTGATGAGTTTGCAGATCTTGAGAAAAGATCAGTATATCATTGAGATATACTACCACACATTGATAAAGTAAGTCCCTTAAAATGTCGTTCATCATATTTTGAAAGACTGCAGGTGCGTTACTTAAACCAAAGGGCATGACGAGGTATTCAAAGTGTCCATGCATGCATGGTTTTACTAATTTTATTGTTTTATGAGGAATGGTAATGCTTCTGTTTTTCCATTGTTGCAGTTCATATAGAATTTGGCTTGTTGAGGTTTCCTGTTCAGTTTTTGTCGTACATTACTATTTATATTTTATGGTCTCTGTATCCTGTATTTGAGGGCCTATCTGTGATTTGCATGTGTGACTAAAGTGAGATATTCCAACAGTGTGTAGTTTGTATGTAGGGATCTATAGCAGCTTAGCTTGTTCTGTTTTCCTAATAGGAGGTGTAATATTTGCAGTGTTAATTTTCATAAGTAGAGTTATTGGTGTTTGAGTGCTGGCAGTTAGTGTTGTTTTGATTATTGAAAGTTTATTGCATTGTAATTCTGTTTTCTTGGGGCTCTCTGAGGGTCATGCCCAAGACGCATAACAGTAGGCCTAATACCATATGCGTTCCAAGCATCGCTTGCTTTTTTGCAGATTGTTTTGTAGTGCATGTAAATATAATATACCTCAGAAGACTGCACTGAACGTCCTTTTTCATGAAAATGTTATAAATGTATAAATTGTAATTGTGTGTGAGGATGGTGTGATGGGGTGGAGGGCAGCTAATACCTGTGCACTGGCTGAGGGCATTGCGTAGAGACATTTAACAAAGTCTCCCAACTCATGGTGTCATGTGTTGTGTAATGGGTGAGGGCGCAGGATTGCACTTGGCCTTAGGCGCCACATTGCCTTGCTATGGCTCTGCCCAACAGACAAAGCTGTTATTGCAGAAAAAAGTGGATCTACCAAGCACTAGTCTGAAGGGGTGGAATACTTATGTAAGCAGCATTTTTCAGTTTTTAATTTTATTTTATAAAAAGTGCAGAGAAATAAAGTACATTTTCAAAGATACAATTCATTAAGGGGTAGATTTTTAAAAAAAGCGCGTTCGCGTACTTTTGTTTGCGCACCAGGTGCAAACAAAAGTACGCTGGATTTTATAAGATACACGCGTATCTTCTAAAATCCTGGATCGGCGCGCGCAAGGCTGCCGATTTTGGGCAGCCAGCGCGCGCCGAGCCATGCAGCCTGTCACCGTTCCCTCCGAGGCCGTCCCGAAATCGGAGCGGCCTCGGAGGGAACTCTCTTTCACCCTCCCCTCACCTTCCCCTCCCTTCCTCTACCTAACCCACCCCCCCGGCCCTATCTAAACCCCCCCCTTCCCTTTGTCTGTAGATTTACGCCTGCGAGAAGCAGAGGTAAATCTACGCGCCAGCGGACTGCTGGCGTGCCGTGCTCCGAACCGGGGGCTGGTCCAAAGGCCTGGACCAAGCCCCTGGGCTGGCGCCACGCCCCCGGTCCCGCCCCCGAAAGGCCGTGCCCCGCCCCCAAAATGCCGCGTCACTCGGCCCCGCCCCTGACACGCCCCCTTCCAAAAACCCCGGGACCTACGCGCGTCCCGGGGTTCTGCGCGCGCCGGCGGCCTATGGAAAATAGGCGTGCAAGGCTCTGCTCGCGTAAATCCGGGTGAATTTACGCGAGCAGGGCTTTTAAAATCCGCCCGTAAGAGCATACTGGTTTGCAACAACCATGCTGTCTGCAACAATCTGTCAGGCCGATACAGTAAAGTGCGCTCCTGTGGAGCGCACTGTTAGCCCGCATTTGGACGCGCGTTTTCGACGAGCTATTTTTACCCCTTATAAGGTAATGGATAATAGCGCATCGAAAACGCGCAACCAACCCCCCCGAAACTAATAGCGCCCGCAACATGCAAATGCATGTTAATGGGCCTATTAGTTATTCCCGCGCGATTCAGAAAGTAAAATGTGCAGCCAAGCTGTACATTTTACTCTCAGAAATTAACGCCTGCCAAAGTCAGGCGTTAATTTCAGATGTGACCGGGGAAGTGTACAGAAAAGCAGAAAAAACTGCTTTTCTGTACATCCTCCGACTTAATATCATGGCGATATTAAGTTGGAGGCCCCAAAAATAAAAAAAAAAATAATCAAAAATTTAAAAAAAAATTTAGCCGGCGTCCGTTTTCCGAACCCGTGGCTGTCAGCGGGTTCGAGAACTGACGCCGGTAAAATTGAGCGGCGGCTGTCAAACCTGCTGACAGCCGCCGCTTCTGTCAAAAAGGAGGTGCTAGGGACGCGCTAGTGTCCCTAGTGCCTCCTTTTACCCCGGGCCCTAATTTACATACCCGGCCTTCCTGAATCGCGCGCCCGGAAGAGTGGCCTGTGCACGCGTTGGGAGAACGGGCGCTCCTCTGCTCTCCCGCACGTTTTTCTGTATCGGCCTGTGTGTAAGTGTAATTTGTAATCCACACAAATCTGCTGACTTTTTAGGGGGAAAACCTTTGCAAGCCACTGTTTTCCATTATGAAAACGCCCTTTTCTCCATTTTCCTGTGCTGCCTTTAATGCAAGCTTGGCCTTACCAGGGTGTTTTGTTTTGAGTTTTTTTTTGCTTCTTAAAGACTATGGAGATATTGATTCTGGCTCGCTGACAGCAGCTGCAGACAGGCGGATGGGAATAGAGCTGGAGACATGGAAAGGGGAAATTGATATGATTAATAGAAGATCAATAGCTTTTAGTTGGGGGTGGGAGAGCACTACCCCACCCCCCACACCCCCCCCCCCATCACATCCAGTATATTAGATTTACTGGGAGCAGCTAATGCATTGGTGCGCTGTGGGATGTAGACAGACGGACGGACTTGTTTTGCAAAGCGTGTAGTCTCAGCGTGCAGGATAAGTTGACCAGGTAGGGTAGGTTAGAACGGGGCTGGCATTTCATGCCTGTGCTCACTTACGGGGGTGGGGAAGTGAGGACTCAGCAATAGTGTGTAAAAGTATCTCCAAGTCTAATATCGCAGAGACATATTCAGCCACTCCTGGGATGGACAGTGTAACAGCATTCACCTTTTGTGCAAATTTCAAAAGGGCACAGGAAAGGGGGGGGGGGGTGGGAAGAAATATATATGATGACCCTTGCTGCCCAATTGCACTGCCTTACACTGAAACTCATGGAGATCCATGCGACTCAGACCATCTCTGAAAGGACAAAAACTGTCTTCTTCAACCCCCAAATGTTTTAGGATGTCTGGAAGGTTTGAGGAGAGTGAAGGGAATGTGCTGCTGACGAGGCCCCCCCCAGTAAAGCCTGACGTGGGGGGCCAGTCTGGATAAGTATGTGTTCTGGCCCCAGTTCTGACCTCTTGGTTCTGGGGGGTGTGGGGATGGGAGCCTTTCGGAGGATTAGGATTTCCGCAGGAACCCTCCGTGGTGGGCAGGAGGCTGCATTCTTGTCTTGTCACTTTCCCTCCCCTGGTGCTTTGGTGTATTGTAAGGGGTTGGTAAGCTGGAGCGCCCATCAGATGTTGGCCAGACTTCCGAGGTAAGAACTGCTTAGTACTTTCCGTAAATCATTTGCACTCCGGAGGCCTTCTTTCCCACATCATACAAGGGAGAGTGGGTGGTAAGGAAAGGCTGGTTCTGGTCCTGGTCCTCCTGGTGAGAAGAGATGGAGCCTTGGGTAAACGAGGGGAGGGGTGCACTAACTTTCCAGTGCAGACAGAGCTGCTCCCCTGTCCCATTCAGTGACTCCAGCTAGCGCCAGCCAGGCAGGTAAAGCCCCTGCAGTATTCAGGGCGAGCACCGGGGAGTGGATGGATGGAGTGGTTTAGTTGTGGGTGTTTGTGCACCCCTCGAGAGGGTTTGTTCAGGATGCTTTACCTGCTGGATCTCCTGTAGGATGGACCTAGTTTAGGGAGGGACAGCGGGGGGGGGGGGGGGCAGTTTTGCTTTCTTCAAATGTTACCGTATTGTCTTGTATTAACTTGGTGATGGATAAAAGAAGTCACCGTCGCTGAGAGTTTGTGCGTTTATTAAAATGAAATAAAGATTTAAGTATAAAATGAACTCTCACAGGCAAGAAAAATTAGACTGCTGTAAACAGTTACCTAAGACTGTGGTTTGCTTGCAAGAGCAATGGGGAATGCAGTAATAATATATAATAATAATAATATATAATATAATAATATATAATAACACTTCTGCCATGTTAGGAACTTTTCTTCACTGGAACTGAGCTGGTTCCTCCGGGTCCCTGCCATCAGAAGCCCCTGGACTCAGGTTTCCCAGTCTCCCATGCATTTCATGTGGGCAGGGAAATCCTCTTTCCCCTTCCGTTTGACTGGTGCGCTGGGCTCCCCCGTTCACCTGATTAATTGGGTCCAAGGTCATGGCTTCCCTGTCCTGCAGACTGGGCCCTTTTTTTTTTTTTTTTTGCCAGGCACAGTTCTTCCAAGAGGGCTTTGCAGGTTTTCCTTGCAAGCTCTCCTTTGTCCGGTTTATCATTCCTAAGACCTGAATTAGAAAGAAAATGCCTCAGTGGAAAGAGACTTGTGTGGGTAAATGGGGTACGAAGAACAGGCTTGTCGGCTCTGAGGACAGGGGTGGATTGCGGCAGATGCCGCTCGGTGCAATGCCATGCCCACCCCCAGGCAAATCAAGCTACCTGCCTTCCACCACCTCAGCTCAGCTCCAGCAATATGATCCTCTGAAACAGAGCTGGAAAAGTAAGCCTGCGCTCACAGTCCCTGCCCAGAAACCTGAGGGCCAAGGCCTGTGAGGAAAGGCTTAGGCCCCATGTTCCCTGCACTGTGAGGATCACATTGCTGGAGCAACCACCTTTGGAGGTCCACAGCATAATTGTGGGATGGCAATGTGTAGGAAATGTCATTCTACCCCCCCCCCCCCCCCCCCATGCGTAAATCCAGGCCCCGTATGAGGAAGAAATAAATTGGCCACAAGCAAGTCATTTGCTCCCACCGCATGTTCCTAGTGCAGCTGTCTGTATCATCGGCTACAGCACCTCTCCACTCACCATGCATGATGTCCCTTCCCCCAGGGTATGCTCCAGGGCTCTTGCATCTCCCTTTTCTCATTCTCTCCTACCATCTCAGGCAGCAACAGCAGCAGTCTGGTAGCTTGCACGCGTTTATGGTTGACAACAAGCCTTTGTCAAGCCTGTTGCACCTATGGACTTGTTGCCCTGCCTCAGAGAAATTGAGCCCCTTATAAACAGGGGCCCTGTAATCAACACTGAAATAAACTACAGTTGTCAACTGTTCTTTATTCGGTCCCATTCCCCTTCCCCTCCATTTATCTCTTCCCACTGCCAACATCTCCCTTTTCTTGTCCTGCCATGCCTGTTTCGTTGACCGAGAGTGATGAAGCGCGGTAAAACTCAAACAGAAAGGGCTGGTCTCTCCTGCATCCAAGAAATTGAAGGAGTGCAGGCGGAGGGGAGGCGAAGAGCTCGCCGCGCCAGGCGACGAGTCCCGCCCCCTCAGAGGCGGAGCCTGTACTCCCCGTGCCCTCAGAGGCGGAGCTTAGTGGAGACCTAGAAACCGCGGGGGCGGGGAGAGGTGGAGTCCCCGCCCACTGAGAATGCGGACTGGGCCGGTGTCTTCGCCCCGCCCATTCGCTTACGTCCCTTAGTCGGGAAGGGCGAGCACCCCCCAGCGTTGAGAGTAGAAGGCTACCGAGAAGACCTTCTTGTGTTAGAAGTATGGCGTCGGCCGAGCGCTACAGCGAGGTAAGCGGGGGTTCCTTGGAGCTGGTCCTCCTGTGGTGGGGAGGAGGAGGAGGAGGAGGAGGGCGCATTCCGTCTCTCGCACCATAGGCCCTTCGGTTCTGGCAGCAGCAGCAGAGCCTCAGCCTGGATGGACCCCCCCTCCCCGGTCTGTACAGGCAGAATCCGCCTTCCCACTCGCCCCACCCCCTGTGGTGCTGATTTCCGAGGGGAGCAAACTGCAGTTGGATGTAACTTGTTAGGAAGCCTACAGGTCCAGCGATGAATAGGGGTAAAAGCAGGACTGACTCAGTCCGTTGTGGCATGGAGCCCGCTGGTCACCTGAATGAGATACTGTTGCCATTTTTGCTTTTAACCAGTTCTGATTGTCTTTTTTTTTCTTTTTGCATGCTGGCTAGTTCTCCCTTTCTCCCCCCTTCTCACTCTAACGCCGTCCTTAGTGTACGGTGCACTGGTTCATGGAGGGCCGTCTTGGCCATGCCCATGGTCTTAAACTCTTCAATCTGCTCCACATCCCAAAGGATATTAAAGCTGGAGAGCGACTCTCATGCTGCTCTTTCTCTGTTGCCTTGGAATAGTCCCAGTGTTATCAATATTGGTATCCAGTCCAATAATATAATATACTCATTTACCCCCAGATATTGTACGTTGGGTTTCACCCCTTTCCCAATAGGTCATTGCAAATTATGCTATGGGGGTAGGGAAATTAGTAACAGGGGTGGTAACCGTGACCCTGTGTGCAGTGACTCTGGATGCAGCTTTGTGTGTCCCTAACATCCCAGGGAGACGTGCAGGGACCCCTCCTCAGAAGCTCGGGAGGGGTGGGTTTGGTGGTGCGCTTTGGATTTAATATAGGGAAGGAGCCCAGCAAAGGGCAGGGTGGGGGTGTGGTGCGTCAGCTGCTTCAGAGGTTCTCTCCCCCTGTCCCCCTCCCCCTATATTATTGCTTCCTGCGATGCTCTTTGTTCAGGGCTCTGGAATTTCTCTGCCCTCCCCCATCCCCCAACAGTTATCTGATTTAGGGCGGGGGGAAATGAAACTGGATTCTCTGTGGGCTCTGGTACCCTTCCTTGCTCCAGCCTCCGGCTTTCTTCTAGCGATGAGGCCGCAGTGAGTTCTCAGGCCTGTGTAGGGACCATAAAAGGCACAGGGAGGAAGGTCCCACTGTGGGACCCTCTTGGAAGGGGTCACGTGATGATGGATTGTATTCACCTCCATTAGCAGAAGCCTGGTCCCTGAGGGGCCCATGCAATAAATGTGTGTGTGGAAAGCGGGGGCTGAAAGGTGGGCCCCTGCTTTCTTAATGCGCTCCAGGGGCCCCCAAGGGGGGGGGTGCCATGCAATATTTAAATTAGTGGGGGTCACGTTAGCAAGGAGGCGCTAAGGTCGCATGCATGCGCCTCCTTGCTAACCAGAACCCCGTCGGTTTTCCTAACTCTGCAGGGAAGGAAAACTGATGCCAGGGGTTCAGGAAACTGACGTTTGTCAGTTGAGCGTCTGTTTCGTGCACCCGACTGTCAAGTGTGGGTTTTTTTTTTTTGGGGGGGGGGGTTTAAAACTTTGTTTTTCTTTAAGTTTTTCCTCCTACTTAATATTGCAAGGAGGAAGTACAGAAAAGCATTGAGTATGCGCTAATCCCCTTATTGCATTAGGGGATTGATTAGCGCCTATTCAACCCGAGTCTGACTGCTCTGGGCTGAGCGCGCGCTGTATTGTATCGGCCCCCAAGGGTGATACCAGGGTAAGTCTTGTAGTCCGCTGTGAAGGAAGAACAGAGGATAAAGGCAAACAGATCAGAAAGGGGGAGAGTTCCAAGATGGCCGACTGAAGCGTGGTTGACGTGGACGCTCGCTCTTGCTGCTGCTACCAGGCTCGTAATATCGATCGATCCTGGTAACGTTTACCTTAAAATTACTTTATGGGACGGAAAAGAAAGCCAAGGACTGCTTCTTACCCCGCGATCTCTCCCGGGCAGTCTTTCACGGGACCCATGGACGCCCATGTCTCCCGCAGTACGCCTTTGCCAGGGAATCAGCCGCTGGAGAGTGGGGGAGGGGAATTCGAGCTCCCCTCTCTCCCTGGCTCTATATCACCATTGAGCCCGGCTCGAGGAACGCCTCCTGGTAACCCAGCGGATGAGAGACCCACCTCGATAGCTGTAGAGGCTCCGTGGACCCAAGTGGTACAATCGGTTTTCTCTGCGGGGGACAGCGAGGTGGGGGAGGAATTCGCAAGCCCGACGGACATCTTGGGAGAGGGAACCAGGAGAAGAATGAGAGACGGAGGAGGAGAGGAAAACCTCAGAACTGACCAGGAGTCTATAGGGACTGAATTAATGGTTCCAGAACTGCCCTCTGTCCAAAGACCAGGTGAGAGATCTTTAATCTCTATTTGGGATGCAATAGCTGAGCTACGTGCTTTCATAACTAAACAGCTGGCACCGATAGTTAAAAGAAGTAATGAAATGGAACAAAAAATAATATCTTTGGGAAATACAACAGTGGATTTAAATCAACAAATATCTACTATCAGAGTTCAAGCAACCTCTATTCAACAATCTCAAAGTTTACTGGCTAAGGATAATGCTAATTTAGCATTAAAAGTGGAGATGCTAGAAAACAATATTAGAAATAAGAACTTGAGGATTATAAACTTTCCCAAAGTTCCTCTTGTTTCGCCACGGGATATGTTCAAGAGATATTTAATTGAAATCCTTAAAATCCCTGAAAATGCCATTCCACCAACATCTAAGGTATTTTATTTGCCAACGCCTAGAAGAGTTTTAAACCAGCAAAGGGGAGGAATGGAAGCATTACAGTCTGCAATGGAGCCACCAATGGACTTGACTGCAATAATTGAAACATCGGATTCAGACATTGCAATACCTGCTACACTTATAGTATCACTGGTCTTAGAGCCTGATCGGGACTGGTTACTGAAATTGTTTTTCAGGCATAGAACAGAAACCTTTCTGCGATTTAAAATAAATATTTTTCCTGACGTATCTCGCTCAACGCAGAAGAGGCGTAAGCAGTTTCTATTAATGAGATCTATGGTACAACAGATAGGGGGTCTTTTTGTTTTAAAATTCCCTTGCAAATGTTTAGTGAAACATCAAAATGTTTCTTATGTTTTCTTTGACCCTCCTCAGTTGTCACAATTCCTAATAGGGAAAACCCCTGAGAGTGGTTCTGAGGTAGAACCTCCACCCGTAGATCCTCAGGAAAGCGCTCCGTAAATATTATATGTACTGCACCACATCAGCCATTGAGCCATTCTATTATTTGTATTGTATTACAATTTTCTTTGGATTGTGTCTGGTTAACTCCCCAGTATTGAGGACTTTGAATGGTATTGTGTATATGAAGAATGTTCAACAATTTTGTTTCCTGCTATTGGTTTATTTGTAAAACAATACCTGTTTTCTACACAAGTTTATTCTTGTATTTAATTTGAGAAAATTTAATAAATAAATAATAATAATAAAAAAAAAAAAAAAGGAAGAACAGATGTGGTCCTGAAAACAGTGCATAACAACCTCTTGGGATTTCTTTAAACTTAATTTTACTATTGTACTCTGGATGATTTTTTATTGTTATGTATGTGATATTTTAAACTGTTATGAGGTTTCTCCCCCTCCCCAGGGAGCAAGCCTTTTTGTGGATTGAAAAATGATCTTATACAAAATGTATAAATAATTCTCTTCATCAATAAAAGTGGTTCATAATTTAACATTCATAATTTAAAATAGAAAACCCAGCACATAACAGAAGACAATCGGCAGAAATATTAAATCATTACTTTCCATGCACAGGGTCTCATAAACTTTTCTAAAGGCTGGCTACTCAATTATTCAAGGATTCTTACAAAAAAAAATGGGTGGACTTCTGTCTGACAGAAGAGCTAGCTATCTTCATTATTCAAAGAAAGGCCTCAGATCGTCCAAGGACAGCCTTTACCTATGAAACTTTTGATAATTCAGCTCAGCTCTTACTATTGCGAAGAATAATACAAATGTATTGGAGATTCTTAGAGAAGAACGCTAATAACAAGGCTCCCACGTGTTGCTCCTCCGTGTGTGTGGTTTTTTTTGTTTTTTTTGTTACTCTCCATTTATCGCATGCCGTCATCTGGAAGGGCTAGGCTGGTCCGCAGGGTCTCTAGGTTCTCTCAGGGTAGGATCTGTCCCGTTGGGGCTCTGCTCCATTGTCAATAGAAAAATGCTCCCAGGGAACAAATTTCTCTTTATCTGTCCATGGCAAGGCCTGGCTTATCACGTTGTCTGACTGTAATCTTTATAGAATAGTTACCCTGTTTTGTTTAGGATTGGGTTGTTTTATTTTCTTTAATTCAGTTTGCTGAGAGAGTGCCAAACCTGATTACAGTTTGGTGCCAGATGTATTTTTCTCATCCCTCAGGTCAGTTAGGAGCCTTGAAATATCTCGTTGGGACTCCCAAAATCTCTGACCCTTTTATGTGAAGGCAGTTTGCCGGTGCCATGGTCCATATTTACTGCTGCCGGTGGCTGCACTAATTCCTGGAGAGTTGACGCTGGCCCAGTTTCTGAAGGGAGCCTTTCAGTCCGGGCCTGCCTGTTTTTTAATGTCACCTCTTCTTGCATTTTGGTACCCGCCGTGCTGATGACTAATCTTTAGAATGCACTGGGGATGCGACTTTGAAAACCGAACCAGCCGTGTCTCGCTAGAAAGTGAGTCATCTGACGGCTGTCATTGCCCCTTCCTTGGTATTAATTCTAGCTCTCCTCTTGTATGTTTCATGAACAAAGTATTGTGGTTGCTGTGTTGGTCTGCTTGAATGGGTAGAAAAAAGGTCAGCGCACAAGGCTGTAGGTGAGACCTTTCCATTGAACTGACTCAATAAGTCTGTGACTGGTTTTTGAGCTTTATACAGACCTTTACTGTAAACTGTATCTGTTGACTGACGCGGTGTTCGGGGGCACACAGCTGTATGCTGATAGATTTCCTTAAGTCCTGCTGACTTAAAGATCAAATAAACTACATGTGGATATTTGAATAAGTGAACCTTTGGTGCTGCTTTACCATAGTTGACTTGGACCTTTGAAATAACGTTACCCTTCTACCACCACACCTCCCTTGTTTGTGTTATACAGTGCGTTGCAAAAGTATTCAGCCCCCTAAAACGTCAGCAGATTTGTGTGGATTACAAATGACCCTTACACACATTGTTCCAGACTGTATGTTTATTGCAAATGGGCTTGCTCTTAAAGTAAATGATCCAAATTCTTTATTTCTCTGCATTTTTTTTTGTAAAATGAAATTTAAAAACTGACATGCTGCTTGCATAAGTATTTATTTAACCCCCTTCAGACTAGTGCTTGGTAGAAGCTGCAATAACAGCTTTTAAGTTTGTTGGGGTAAGCTTCTACCAGCTTTGCACACTGTTTGGGAGTGATTTTTGTCCATTCTTCCTGGCAGATTTGCTCCAGGTTGTTCAGTTGCTTGGATGATGTTTATAGATTGCAACTTTCAATTAGTGCCACAGATTCTTGATTGGATTGAGATCTGGACTTTGACTTATCCATTGCAGAACATTCACCTTTTTGTTGTTCCACTCCTGTGTTGCTTTGGCCTTGTGCTTGGGATTATTGTCCTGCTGAAAGGTGAATTTTCTCCCAAGTTAGTTTTTTAGCAGACTGAAGCAGGTTGCCTTGCAGTATCCTCCTGCATATTGCACCATCCATCAGTCCTTCAGTTTTAACAAGATGCCCAGCCCCCGCTGAGGAAAAGCCTCCCCACAACACGATGCTGCCTCCCCCATACTTTACTGTTGGGATGGTGTTTGCTGAGGAATGGGCAGTGTTAGGTTTGTGCCATACACAGCGTTTTGAATCTTGGCCTAAAAGCTCCATTTTTGTCTCATCTGACCCAGGACTGGTGCTAGGTTCTGTGGCATGGGCAGCCCTCTGTTTCTTTGGCTGCCAGAAGAGGATATGAGCATGTTCCTACCCTCTTATGGCGGCGCTCTCTGTCTTCAACTACCGCTGGCCTGCTGCTGCCTCCCCGGGTGTGCCGCTCCGTGCAATTGCACAGTTTGCACACCCAGTCGCGCTGAGCCTGATCTGACCACAAAATCTTATCCCCCATTTTAGCTGGGTCACTTTGATGCTTTCTGGCAAACTACAGCCGTGTGTGTATGTGTGTGTGTGTTTTTCCTTCAGTAATGGCTGACTTTAAGAGCATACTGGTTTGCAGTACCACTAGCCACCCTCCCATGCAGGCCAGTTGTATGCAGAGCTCTCGATCCTGGTTGACTGCTGCACCTTCAGTCCAGTCTCAGCCACTGAACTCTGTGGCTCCTTCAAAGTGATTGTTGGCCATTAAAAACTAAGGAAGGCCGGTTTAGATATATGATAGTAATTCAATATCCCAAAGGTTTGTTCAATTCTGTATGGGCTTATATGCAGCAGATCAAAATATCAGCGATGGTAATATTGATAACTATCTTAAAGATGTTTCATTCCCAAGGCTTGATGAGCCAGTCAAGGATTTTCTGAACAGAAAAATAGAGAGCAAAGAGGTGTTCCAAGGTAATTTCCAACCTTAAATCTGGCAAAGCACCGAGGGTCGATGGGCTATCCTCTAAACTTTATAAAACCTTCTGTCTGGTGATCTTGGATCCCTTGGTGGAAATGTTTAACTTCCTGAGAGAAAGGGGGGAGCCGGCTCAGGGTGCAAATGTGGCAGGTATGACAGTCTTAGCAAAGGGGGGACGGGACCCTACCCTTTTGCGGGTCACACAGGCCCATTTTTAAAAAATTAATTTAGATCTTAGCAAAAGTCCTGGTGCTAAGGTTGGGTAAGGTGGCCTCCCTCCTTAATACATGGTGATCAATCGGGATTTGTGTCCGGAAGGCTAGCTGCTGACAGGCCGATTCAGTAAAATGTGCGGGAGAGCCGGTGCTCCAAGTTTGAGTGCCCGCTCTCCTGACGCGCGCCCAGGCCTCTCTCCTGGGCGTGCAATTCTCTCTTCAAATGAGGCCGGGCACTGATAAGGAGGCGCTAGGGACAATAGCGCTTCCCTAGCACCGAAGCGGTGGCTGTCAGTGGGTCTGACAACCGCTTAATTTTACCAGCGTTGGTTGTCGGACCCAGGGGTGGTAATAGCGCGGTGCGCTCAGCCGAGCACCCCGTTCCGTATCGGCCTGAATGTCTGTAAGGTGATAAATTTTAACGTGGTGGGCCAAAAGGCACAATCTCCCTGCTGTTCTGCTACCAGTTGTTGCCGAAAAGGCATTCAACCGTTTCTGTTCCAAGTGTTACAAAGAAAGGGGCTGGGAGAGTAGGTCACAAACTGGGTTCAAGCTTTGTATTGTAGCCCACATGCAAGTATTCGGCTTATTGGGGATATTCTGAGGCTTTTTGTCTTTTTTTTTTCCCCCAGTACAAAGAGGCACGAGGCAGGGATGTCCATAGTGCAAATCTTGAAGCCTCTAGCTATTAAAATTCGTTCAGACTCGTGGGTTAGGGGAATTCCAGTTGGGTCACATAGCTGTAAGCAGACGTTGTTTGCTGATTTCCATTGTCTGCCCCATCTTTCCTTAATGGAACACCCTGGCAGAATTGAGGGGATTTGGAAATCCAAGGTTCTGAATGTTAATCCCCCCCCCCCGCCCTGGGGGGGGGGGGGTGTCCAAGAATTGTTCTTTTCCAAACCAAGTCCCAGGGAGGGTTGAGTGTCCCCAAATCGCCTTACACGCTGCCGCACATTTGAGTTCAGTGTGGGAATGGCACTGTGAGCATAAACAGAAGAAGTAGGATTGACATTGAAACTGCTATGGGGGGGTCTCTTCCTTAGCTCGTTTATTGTGGGGTCAGTTATCTCCTTTCTCTAGAGCAGCGGTTCTCAACCTGTGGGTCGCGACCCCGGCGGGGGTCGAACGACCAAAACACAGGGGTCGCCTAAAGCAGGTCCCCCAACCACCGGTCCACGGACCAGTACCGGGCAGTTGGGGTTTTTTGCCGGTCCGTGGCGCCGCGGCTGCTGCAGGGAGGCGGGGCGAAGCTGGAGACCTGCCTCCTCCAACCCCAAAAGGGAAGAGACCAGTGGCGTAGCCACGGGTGGGCAGGTGCCCACCCAACTGGCACCGGAACTGCAAGGCTGTCGCGGGATCCCATCCCCGCGACAGCGAACAAGAGAACCCACGCCTCGCGCGCCATCACGGCACACATGGGGAAGCGCTGCTGCGGCCGTATGGCCAACCGGTCTTCCTGTTCGGGGGGGAGCGGAAGTGCCGCGCGCAGCTTCCGCTTCCTCCCCCCAATGCAGGAAGATCAGCTGCCTCTCCTGCTGCCACCCGTTCTCCTGCTATCTTCGGGCCAAACGGCCAGCCGATTTTCCTGTTTGGGGGAGCGGAAGCGCCGCGCACAGCTTCCGCTTTCTCCCCCAAAGCAGGAAGATCAGCTGCCTCTCCTGCTGCCACCGGCCTCCTGCTATCTTCGGGCGTCGGGCCGATCTTCCTGCTTGGGGGGGGGGGGAGGGAGGAAGCGTACGTTGTGCGCTGCGCTTCCGCTCCCCCCCCCCCCCGACAGGAAGTTCGGCGGGCTGTACGGCCCGACGTCCGAAGATAGCAGGAGTCCGGTGGCAGCAGGAGAGGCAGCTGATCTTCCTGCTCTGGGGGAGAAAGCGGAAGCTGTGCACGTGCTTGAATGTGTATGTGTGGATGAGAATGGGAGTGTGTGGGTGAAAACTGGAGCCTGGGTGTGTATGTGGGTGAATGGGAGCTCGAATGTGTGTGTATGTGTGGATGAGAATGGGAGTGTGTGTGGGTGAAAACTGGAGCCTGGGTGTGTATGCGGGTGAATGGGAGCTCGAATGTGTGTGTATGTGTGGATGAGAATGGGAGTGTGTGTGGGTGAAAACTGGAGCCTGGGTGTGTATGTGGGTGAATGGGAGCTCGAATGTGTGTATGTGTGGTTGAGAATGGGAGCCTGGGTTTGTGGGTGGGTGAGAATGGGAGCTTGAATGTGTGTATATATGGGTGAGAATGAGAGCCTGGGTTTGTGTGGGTGGGTGAGAATGGAAGCTTGAATATGTGGATAAGAATGGGTGCTTGAATGTGTGTATGTGTGGGTGAGAATAGGACCTTAAATGTGTATATGTATGGATGAGAATGGGAGCTTGAATATGTGTGGATGAGACTGGGAGCATGGGTTTGTGGGTGAGAATGGGAGTCTGGGTTTATGTGTGTGGGTGAGAATGGGTGCCTGGATGTGCGTCTGTGTGTGCATAAGAATATAAGCCTGGGGAGGGGTGAGAAAGTGAGAACTTGTATGTGTGTCTGCAGAGAATGTGAGCTTGTTGGGGGGTGGGGGGGGGGAGAGCATATGAGAGTGACAGCTTGAGTGTGTGAGAGGGAGTCTGTGAGAGAAAGCGTGTATGTGTGTGTGTGTGGAAGGGAAGAAGACAGTAATAAAAGAAAGACACTGAAAAGGAATTAGGAAATGAGCTATAAGGGAAAAAATGGGAAAAAGAGACCAGGACCAACTGATTAGAAAAATACAAAGAACAGACAACAAAGGTAAAAATATATATCTATATTTTGAGATGTTAGCAATTTAAATATAAGCAACACAACCTCTCTCTCAAAATTTATGGACAGGTAGGAGCCGTGTATAAAATCGTAATAATAAGAAGGCTAAAGTACCACAAATCACCGTGAATTATGTTTGTATCATTAAGTAAACCTCATACTTAGGCGTAGATGTGAATGCTATGCTGCATAATTTGGCATTATTTATCAGTAAAAAAAACAACTAGTAGACCTGCATGCCTACAGCCCACCCATGTTAACCTTGTGCCCACCCAAAAAATCAATTCTGGCTACGCCACTGGAAGAGACATGGCCCAAAAAGCTAGCGCGTCGCAGTAAAGTATGTGGCTGGAGCCGCGCAGGCAGGAAGGAGGTGTATCAGCCACTGCAGGTGCTCCTCCTACTTCCTTCCTGCCCGCCCTGCCCCGGAAGACAAATGTTGCCGGAGCCACACGGGCAGGAAGGAGGAGGCGCGTCAGCCGCGTGGGTAGAAGAGGTGCTTCAGCCGCGTGCAGAAGAGGAGCAGCGGGGCCGGGAAGACTAGGGCCGCTGCAGAGCCCATCCTGTGGCAACCCGTAAAGAAGAGGCCCAGAGGTGAGAGAGAGGTGTGTGCGAGTATGAGATGAGTTGAGAGATTGTGTGTGAGAGTGAGTTGAGAGACTGTGTGTGTTTGCAGAGACAGCATGTGAGAGCCTCTGTGTGTGTGAAAGAGACAGCATGTTAGAGTGAGAGCCTGTGCTTGAGCAAGGCAGCATGTGGGGGTGTGAGAGAGCTTGTGTGTGAGACTCAGACAGCCTGTGCCAGTGAGAGACTGTGTGTATGAATGATTGCATGAGAGAGAGAGCATGTGACAGTGAGAGCCTGTGTGTGTGAGAGAGAAATGCATGTGAGAATGAGAACCTGACTGTGTGTTTGAGGGAAGAAGATAGGTGGAGAGAAAAGAAATAGAAAAAAAGGCAATATAAAAGGAAATGGCAAAAAAATAAGAAAGGGAAGCAGATGTAAAAAAAAAATAAATTACTTTTTACTGATTGGTACATGTAATCTTTGGGAATGTGCAAGAGTAGCACTTTCTCTATGGCGGATCTCACAATGTGCGAGATCAACATGGAGGAAGTGGAAACCCACGGGGCCTGCACAAAGGAGGCAGCAGAATGGGCTTCAGTGCCAATAGCAGCAATCAGTGCCTCCCCAATAGCCACGTGGCAGTAATTAGATTAATTGTTTGACTCAGCTGGAGGTGACAAAGTATGAAGTGGGATGTGAAATCAGCTTGATCTGGTGGAGAATTAGGATTGCTGTTACACATGAACTGTATTTGGCAAACATTAAGGGAGCCAGGATAATCAATTGAAGCCTGCAGCTGAGGACTGATTCATTATGACTCATGTAGAAATTAGTGCATTTTCCAGATTAGTCTGCATAACACAATTCTCAACATTCAGCATTATTTCTGCTGCATAGAGTTTTATCTGAGAGGCTCTGAGGTTGTGAGGGAGCCAGTAAGAGTGAGAGCATGAGTGTGTATGAGAAAATCCAGGGGAGTAAGAGTGTGTGTGAGTGGGGGGGGGGGGGGGAGAGAGTGTCTTACACCCTGAGAGTGTATCAGTGTCTGTGAGAGTGAGAGGTTATGGTGGGTATAAGAGCATGAATGTGTATGTATGTGACAGTGTATGTGTGAGAGAGAGAGGATAACCTCCTAATCCTCGACAATATCAGGGTGACTGGAAATCAAGAGCTCCCATGTATGGACAGCAGGGGCTTTTTAAAATCCTTATTAGTTTTAATTATTGTGTGTTATTTGATATATGTGCTGTTTTGAAATATTTTATTGGTGTTTGGGAAATTATAAAATGTATATGATTTTAATTAATAGAAATTCTATTTATCAGTAATTTTAAAATATTCTTTTATTAGTATGGTTTTACTATTATAACTGATGCTTTATGTTTAATTTTATTGTTTTATGAGGAATGGTGGTTCTGTTTATAAATGTCATAATAAATAAGTATGCACTAAAATCCAACCCCATCCATAACCCCGCCCCCATATGACCAAAGCCCCACCCTCGCCCTGCCCTCACCCCGCCCTCGCAGGGCGAGGGCAGGGCGAGGGGTCACCACAACATGAGGAACTGTATTGCGGGGTCACGGCATTAGAAAGGTTGAGAACCACTGCTCTAGAGTAATTATGGTATAAATTTGGAAAGAGGTTTGTTGGGGACAGGAATTACTGGCCTAGGAGCTCCTGTCATCTGCAACATGGTGATTTCCTCCCAGGTAATGTCTCTGCATTGGGGAGGTGTTGGAGAAAGTTGGGCTTAACTAGATTAGGCTCAATTTATAATGGAATTAGCTTTTGACACGTTGCGTGAACATTATTTATTCTGTCACAGTGATTGGGTTTTGTTTTGTTTTTTTACACTCGGGTAGCTTCCTTTATTCACTCAAGGTTAGTACTTGGGTACCTATATCAAGCTAAGGGGTAGACTTTTAAACCTTCGTGCCGATTTTATTACATGCGCGCTGGATTTTATGATCCACGCGTGTGGCACTCGCAAGGAGGGGGGGAATTGTGCGGTTTTCGTGCGGCGACGCATCCCTGCCTTTCCCAGACCTCTCCAATTAAGGAGGGAACTTCCCAGCCCTTCCCCTCTCATCCCCACCCCCTAAATCCAATAATCTTTTTTTTTTTTTTTTTTTTTTACCTTTTTGTAGAGCAATTTACTTCAGCTCCTGAGCTGAAGTAAGTTGCATGCGCTAGCAGCCGGCTCGCGCACGAGGCTCTGGGACAGCGAACAATGGCGCTGACCTGGCCTGGCCATCGAGCAGGTACCGGCCTCTCCGTGCGTGGCCGGGCCTCTCGGGGAAAATGAGCCCGGCGCACGTAAAGCCCGGCCATGCCTGTAAAGACCTGAATTTACACGCACCGGACATTTAAAATCTTCCCGTAAAATCTTTATTTGATGACTACCGTGATAGGGCTGTTGGATCACTAAGGGTATTTTGAAAATATACAATACAGAATTAGAAGCCAAATGTCCGATCTGGATTCTTTATTAGTAAGAGACAGAAATCTTTAAACAAGCCTGACTCAGGCCGAGTTTCACCCTCTTACAATGGGGCTGCATCAGGGGCTACAACATACAAACACATACTGATAAATTGAAATCATAAAAACATAATTTAAAAGAAACATAAAATGGTAACATATGTATGTGTGGTGTAACATGGAAAATGCTTCATAATAAAAATGTTCATAATAAAAGTGTATTTATTGCCTTTACCTCAGCTTAATCATTTAGATGTTTCTGAGTATCCGGGTTGAAAAGAATTGCACATCAAATGGTCTGTATTATAATAATAAACAAAAGATTTGAAATTATTAAAATAGTCTTAAAAATATTCTGTGATTGTCTAATTTAATAAAAAACATATATGTACCTCTGAGAAAATTATAATATCGTGTACCGCAGTGTTTGAAAAACACTGTTCTCCAATGCTGCAGAAAAAAAATGATTAAATAAAATAAAAAAATAGAGAAATAAAAGATGGGATGAAAACAAAATGATGGCATAACTATTTTCATGTGCTTACTTAAATATTTGATCAAACCAAAAATTGCTGTATCCATGTTGTTGAAAAACAAACATTTCTTTAAAATGCACATAAAATGCCCCTTGTCATCATAAAAATGACTCAGTTGTGTACATTGTATTGTGTCCTTGCAACAAAATATATATTGGGGAAAACTATCAGGCAATTTAACAAAAGTATTATAGAGCACAAAAGTAGTATCAATAGGAAAATCGTATCCAAACCGTTAGTATCACATAGGGCCTCATTTTCTAAAGTATCGCAGGCCTGCGATACTTT
Organism: Rhinatrema bivittatum; assembly: GCF_901001135.1. Lineage (NCBI taxonomy): Eukaryota > Metazoa > Chordata > Amphibia > Gymnophiona > Rhinatrematidae > Rhinatrema > Rhinatrema bivittatum. The sequence goes on from NC_042622.1 coordinate 231,847,120, forward strand.
AGAAAATTGCACTACTCTGGTCGGGCGGGGGGCGGTCCTGTGCTAGCCGGCAGCGATCGCTGCGGCATCGCGCCCAATAACTACACCATAGAAGGTGTAGTTATTGGGTGTGAAATAGCCAGCGGAAAGGGCCTTACCTATCCACTCTGCGCGCCATCCTCGCGGAGTCAGCCCCGGTGACGCCCCCGACTCCTCCTCTTCCGGGGCCGACTCCGCCCCGATTTCAGTAGCGCAGGCCTGCAATAGCTTTGTAAAATGAGGCCCATAGTCTAGAGAAAAATCACAAATTTGAAGATTATAAGTTCTGTGTTTTACAACAAGTTATTCCAAATTGGAGAGGAGGAGATTTAGATAATTTATTATTGCAGATAGAGCAGAAATATATATTTGAATTCAAGACTATGGAACCTAATGGTTTGAACTTAGATATAGATTATTGTTTTCCTTTAAATTGTTTTGTTTATTCATTTTATGGTATTGCCTTTTCCTAGCTCATTATCCACATCCATGGTATATTTTTCTTTTATATTTTAATATATTTTTTATCTATGAATATATGCCTCTGTTTTTTTTAACTTTTCATTTTTCAGTTTTTAAGGTATATTTTTAGATCCATGCACACATGTTTTTGTTTGTTCGCCAGTCATATATCAATCTCAGTGTTCATGTTTAGCCCTTCAGTTTTTATGGCAATAGTGTGGAGCTCCTTGATCATTTGGCAAAGTTTTTATGAATATTTGCAATTAAAATAGTGATTATTTTTGAACTTTTTATTAGTATTCATTATTATTGTTTAAGCTCCTCGTTTTGGCTTTTACTGGTATTTATATTATACCACTTGGCAAGATCGCTGTGTGTTTTATCTTTATGTTTCTTGTTTTGGCTCTGTTTTGCGATTCCATTTTGACCACTTTACAACAATGTCCTTTTAATCCATATCACATTTTAATCGCTGATACAAATAGATTTAAGCATTTTTTCAGCATTTTAGTAATCTACCATACAAATCGCAGGTAGACCCGCTAGTTCTGATCACAGCCATACTTTTTTCATGAACATACGGGCATTTTTGATCCACGCCCCCTTTTTTTGATTGACAACCGCATTGGCGCGCTTTTAAAGCCTTTAAAAGTCCGCCGACGTTTCTGACATTTCCCTATCACGATCGGAGAGAGACAGAGGTTGCCGCTTCTTAACTAGAGACTTCACAGCGCATCAAAATGTAAGCATTACCTTTTGGTCAGTTTTTTTTTTTTTTAAACACGCTGAGGTAGATCTTAAAACAGTACGCACGCGCATACTTTTTTGTTGGCGCAACTGGCGCCAACAAAAGTACGCCAGATTTTATAAGATATGCGTGTATCTTATAAAATTCGGCAGCTTGCGCGCGCCGAGCCGCGCAGCGTGCTTCCATTCCCTCCGAGGCCGCTCTGAAATCAGAGCGGCCTCTGAGGGAACTTTCCTTCCGCGTCACCCCACCCCCCAGCCCTACGTTTTGTTGTGCAAGTTACGCCTGCTTGAAGCAGGCGTAACTTGCCCACGCCGCCTCGGCATCCCCCGGCACAGGCCGCAGTGCTGGGGGACTCAGGACCGCCCCCTCCCGCCCCTTTTACGAAGCCCCGGGACTTATGCGCGTCCCGGGGCTTTGCGCGCGCCGGCGGCCTATGCAAAATAGGCGTGCCAGTGCGTGAGGGTCCTGCGAGCGTAAATCCAGCAGGATTTAATCGCGCAGGGCTTTTAAAATCTAGCCCTTTGTGGGCCGAATCATTTTAGCAATTCCAACGCGGCAACTTTATTTTTGGTCCCGATTCAAGACAGTTTTCTCGATTTCACATTTTCTTTTGTTTTAGGAACACTCTCTTTATGTGTTTCAATTCTTTAGCAATACGCTTTGAACTGAGACAGTTTATTTAAACAGTACAGGGTTAAAATATATGGCAGCATGGATTAATTATTTGCGTGACTGCAGCAAAAGTATAAAGTAGATTAGTGTGACACATTTACATCAAGATTAAGATGTTTTTAAGTAATCTTTCAAACGAACAGCTGTTTTTGTTTTTTTTTAAGTTGCATCATTTGCGATTTCATATTAATTTTTCAATAGAAGGTGGTGGTTTGTATGACTGTGAATCAAGAATTCTGCCAGAGCCATTTTTATGATGACAAGGCCGTGAGCAGATCAGGCAAGTGGCATTTTATGTGCATTTTAAAGAAATGTTTGGTTTTCAACAGGGATACAGCAAATTTTTGGTTTGATCAAATATTTAAGTAAGCACATGAAAATAGTTATGCCATCATTTTGTTTTCATCCCATCTTTTATTTCTCTTTTTTTATTTTATTCTTTTTTTTTTCTGCAGCATTGGAGAAGTGTTTTTCAAACACTGCGGTACACGATATAATTTCTCAGAGGTACATATGTTTTTTATTAAATTAGACAATCACAGAATATTTTTAAGACTATTTTAATAATTTCAAATCTTTTGTTTATTATTATAATACAGACCACTTGATGTGCAATTATTTTCAACCCGGACACTCAAACATCTAAATGATTAAGCTGAGGTAAAGGCAATACACTTTTATTATGAACATTTGATGTTTTTGCAGATATCCAGTTTCAAGCATCATTTTCCATGTTACACCACACATATATGTTTTATGTTTTTATGATTTCAATTTATCAGTATGTTTTTATTTGTTTGTATGTTGTAGCCCCTGATGCAGCCCCATTGTAAGAGGGCGAAACTCGGCCTGAGTCGGGCTTGTTTAAAGATTTCTGTCTCTTACTAATAAAGAATCCAGATCAGACATTTGGCTTCTAATTCTGTATTGTTGCCTCCGCAGCTTGGTTAGACAGCCTCCCTTGCTGCTTTATCAGTCCATCACTTTTGAAAATATACTCCATCCTGATCGGTGTTTTTGAGTTCAAGCCCAGGCACATAAGTCACATGGGAGAAATGCCCTGTGGGAACCATAGATGAGGATGATTGGGATCTTTTGTTTCTATCTGATAGGGAAGAGTTCAGTATCTTCTCACATTCTGGAAAACTGTTATAAACGTCTGTACGGATGGTATCTCGCAGCAGCCAAATTTCATGGGATGTATCCTGCTGGATCTGACCGTTTGTTGCTGGAATTGCAGTTCAGGTGCTATTGATTTGTTTCCTATATTTGGTGGTCGTGTCCTGTGGTTGCTCACTAGTGGGAGGCAGTAGCCACACTAATATGTGAGATCTCGGGTACCCCTGTACAGAAGGATCCCAAGCTGTTCCTCATTACTCTAGTTGTTGGGGGAGGATTTGCGGAAACTGATCTTAAATATAGCAGTGGCTGCTAGATGCGAAGTAGCCCGTGGTGGCGTAAACCAGCGGCACCCACCATGGATCATGTGTGCACTCTCCTGGCTAGAGTACTTCTAATGGGGAAGCTGACAGTATATTATGACAGAGCCTGGGCCCCTTATATAGCTTGGGTTGAACTGGTTAGGGGGTCGCGCTGAGGTAGCTTGGCTTTTTATCTTATTCTTGCCATATTTAGTTTCCCATTTACACCTGTGCAGGATGTTTGGGGGGGGGGGGGGGCGGGTATAGCGCTGGACGAGGTTATTGGAATTGTAGGGGAAATGGGAGTAAAGTTGGGGTGGGGTTTTTTTCCTATTTGCAGAAGTTGAGGTCTTTTGCCTACAAATGTTGGCTTGGGGGTCTGTGAAATATTCTATACACTACTGGTTTTGCCTGTTGAGGTTTTACGGTGATAATATGCATTCTTGTTTGTTTGAGCCTAGAGTCTGTATTTTGCTTATTTGTGTTCTTTAATGTTTGTAATTCTCAGACTTCACAATAAACTTTAAATTAAAAACAAAAAGTGATTGTTGGCTTCTCTCAAGTCCCCTTCTGACTTTGATGCTGAGTTTGGAGAGGCTGCCTTGTCTGGTGATATGAATCAGCTTCTATTTCCTCACAATTTATCCAGCAGTGCTCACCGGGATATCCAAGCTCTTGGATATTATTGTGTAACATTGTCCTATAACTTTATCTTTCATTTCCTTAGAATGCTCTTTGGTCTTCATTTTCACAGCTTTCCTTCAGATTCACAGTCTGACCAATGGTTCTGGAATTAGGGGGTCTTTTATCCAGAAAAGCTGACCTTTTGCATGAATCACAGGTAGAGACCAACTTTCATCTGTGTAAACCTGGAGCTTCCCCAGCACAGGGGTTGAATACTTATGCAAACAGCATTTTTCATTTTTTAATTTTATTTTACAAAAAATGCAGAGAAATAATGAATTGTGACTGAAAATTTACTTTAAGAGCATGCTCATTTGCATGAAACATACAGTCTGGAACATTCTGTGAAAGTGTCATTTGTAATCCACACACCTGACTTTAGGGGTTCGAATTCTTTAGAAAGCCACTATATGTGACTCTTGTCTGGTTTCTTCCCCACTTGAGATCTTAAATTTATAACCCACATACATTCAATAGTTATGTAAAATAAAATAAAAAAGCTTTGGTGGCTGCTCTTTTCATTACACCAAGAAGCCTTTCTCCTTTCTGTGCTGCTATTGATAGTTTTCCTGTTCCATGGCGCCGTAGGCAGTGAGGGTACGTGCAGGTGTTGCACGACGAGACCTAAAAGGGCCCTGGATGGAAAATTCGTCATAGGTGATGCCTCCAACCCACAAAACTCCTATGTCGTCTTCATCTCCCCTCATCAGATGAATGAAATTCTGTACGTTATTCTGCCTTACGCTACAAATGGCTCCCACTTGGCAGAGTAGTATAAAGCGCCATCAAGATGGTAACTTGCTTTCTGCCCCGTGTTCTGAGCATCCTGTCTACCTCTCTCTCTCTAGGGTACTATGGTCTGGATCCCGGACAGCCGAGAGGTCTGGAAGCGCGCAGAAATAAGGAGAGATTACCAGAAAGGCGACGCCTGCATTCGTCTGACTTTGGAAGATGGCTCGGTAGGCAGGCAGTTGAGTGTCTTGGCTCGATGGAGCCTCTGTCCAGGCAGGAACGTCTGTGCCCACGTTCAGAGAAAGGGAGGCTGGCAGAAAAGCACCCAGGATGACCGTTTTCTGCCTGCCTGCCTGTCTGCTGGGCTGTTGCTGGCTTTACCTGGCCTGTGGATTTTCTTTTCCCTTTAGCCTTTCGAGGCCTGCTGGGCAGTTCATGTTGGCACTGCCATCTTGCTTTGCTGGACATTACGTGCAGAGGCAGCACAATGCCTCTCTTTGGGGGGGCCAAGCCAATTAAGTCCCCCACCCCCCCTCACTTGCTCTTCCTTCCCCCCTCCCACACAAAAAAAAACGCATACAGATCAGAGGCGAGAGGCGTTGTCCAGGAGCCCATCCTGCTCTTCTGCTTTGTATCGTGTGGCTTTCCAGAATCCTGTGCCGATCAAAGCAGCAGTGGGCCCAGAACTGTATTAGATGGAAAAGTGTCCCCGATGCACCATTGCTCCCCCAAATCTCCCGCTGCCTGTGGTAAGGGCCAGATTTTGGTCCGGCCATGGCTCCTGTAGCTTGCCCTGTTCCGATGACTGAGGGCATGCTTTGCTGTGAGATCCAGTGCTTCCCATCCTGACCCTGCTCCACACTGGGGGGGAAGCAGGCCGAGTGGCATTAAATTGCATGCTGTATTATCTCCAGCAAGTCACCGTGCTCCCCGGGGCCCCGCTCTCTGTCCTGGCATGCATCCTTTCTCCAGTCTGAATCCGGGTTGGACGCTCGGCAGTACGCAGGCAGGAAGCACACGCCGCTGCTTTCTGATAATGGTCAGCACCTTGCTTACCTGCTGTCCCCTTCCCCCGAGCTTTACGTTATTTTGTAAGTGCATTAAGTTGCTGGAATTGATGAATGTAAATCTGGCTGCTGGATGAAGTCACACAGCAGTGGCTCTGGCTACTACTTGTCGCAGCTTGGACACTTTCACTAGATCTTCCTATTCTTGGACTTTAAACTTGAAAATGCGTACACCTGGCCTTTTGTGAGTATTTTAATTCTGAACGCCAGTAGTTAAGAGGATTGAGGGTGAGAGTGGTGCGGGGAGGAAGGGGAAGCTGGGGGAGAAGTGCCACAGGTTTTTTTTATTTTTCTTAACTTTTTTTTTTTTCCTCTTAAGACCATGGAGTATCCAGCAGGCCCATGCCTGCCCTTTCTGTGTAACCCCGATATTCTGTTGGGCGTGAACGATCTGACGGCCCTCAGTTACCTGCACGAGCCCGCTGTCCTGCACAACTTGAAAGTGAGGTTCCTGGACAGCAGCAGCATCTACACCTACTGCGGTGAGTAGCAGCACAGAGCTGCGGCTGCCGGGCTCGTTGTAAACGTCCGCAGACTGGGCTCTTACTCCCTGCGTGCTCTTATTTCCTCATCAAAATGCACGCTAATGCCGCTCGCCAGACCACAAAATAACTTGCAACGGAGGTGATGACGCTGCTTCAACTGGCTAAAAGGGTCTGCTTGTGGGATTGAGGTGACTAAAGGCTTCTAAATGACTCCCTCAACCTGCATCCCGCTTCCTGCTCTCACTTGCTTACAAATGAGAAGCAAAGTCAGGGGATTGGTAAGGAATCTTGCTCCCAGACGTGCTGGCTTGGTATGACTTTTTAAGATGGACACGTTCTGAGGGTGCCTGTGTTGCTTCCTTGTCCCAGAAGTGCACGCACGAGACTGTTGCAGGGCCTGTCCATCTCCTTCTGGGTTTCGTTATGTTTGCCCCTTTGACTGCCAGAGGCTCTGGGCACGTCCTGCCCTGTGATACCAGAGAATCTGTCGGAGCTGCTTCATGTAGCCTTTTTTTTTTTTTTTTGTGCAACCCCTCTCTCTCCTTCCCTTGATATCAAGGGTAGGGGACGTGGGCGTGTGGGAACGTGGCGGCTTAAACTCCTCTCTGGGTGCCTGCAATGTTTTGAGCAGCGTTTCCGTCTGACATTAATGCACTGCTTCTCCGAAGAAACCTTCAAAGGGGGGAGGGGCATTTCGAGAGAGGTGTCCTGCCCTAGTGCGAGGAGGGAGGAGAGTTGCCTCACATGGCGCATGCTCCTCCATTTCGGACCTCTGCTTGGATATTCCCAGTCTTGGCGAGACCTAAGGGTGGCCTGGGGAGGTGTGGCAGGCAGAGAACTTGACTTTGCCCATCTTCTGATTACACTTGTGGCTTGTCGTGTTTTGTTTTTTTTTCCCTCTTTCCCCAGGGATTGTTCTGGTCGCTGTTAACCCTTACGAGCAGCTTCCCATTTATGAAGAGGATATTATGTTTGCGTACAGTGGCCAGGACGTGAGAGAAATGGACCCCCATGTTTTTGCCGTGGCTGAGGAAGCTTACAAGCACTTGGCCCGGTAAGATTGCTCAGCATCAGCGGAGGGCTGACGCTTGGGATTTCAGAGGACACTGACCATCTTGCCCTGCAGGGCCCAGGCTGCATGTACCATGCTTAGTATGTAATGCACAGCGGGTTGTATCCTCCCTTCCCTTTTGGGTGTGGATTATTTTATCTTTTTCTTATCTTAAAAAAAAACCCCAAAAACCTTTGACAATTCCATAGAGCCAGGTTTGTGGCATGAGGGAGGGTGGGGCTTTTTTTTTTTTTTTGCAGATTTCGATGCTTCAGCTGTCATTCGCGGTGTGGGTTTCTGTTGAAACGCTGATGGCAGGCAGCCCCGTGGCACTCAGAGATCCTGCCTTCCCGTTCCACCCCCCACCTTATTGGAGTCTTCTGACTTTTTTTTTTTTTTGCATTTTTCAGGGATGATAAAAACCAATCGCTCATCATAAGCGGAGAATCTGGGGCCGGAAAGACAGTGTCAGCCAAATATGCCATGCGATACTTTGCCACGGTGGGAGGATCTCTGGGCAACACCAATATCGAGGAGAAGGTGCTGGCGTCCAACCCCATTATGGAGGTACCGTCGCCATTGCTGCCCGGGGACCTTGTCTGATACGGGTTATGGGTTTAAGATAGACCAAGTTCCCTACAATTACTGGACAGAAATTCCCACCACAACTACTTGCTGTTTGTTTATTTATTGTGTGTTTTGTTTTTTGTTTTTTTTATGACCATGGTAATGAAAACTCTCTGGTATGGGCGGCCCCTTTAAGTGCAGGATAGACTCCCAAATGTGATGGAGTAACAAAGTAATATGAATCTTTAAATTGGGCATGCAAGATCCTTTGCTTCTGCTTCTCCGTTTTTTTGTTTTGTGTGTTTGTTTTTTTTACTTTTGCTTTGGTTTTTTGGTAGCCGGCCTTCCTGGCAGTTTTCCTCTCTTCTGCTCCTGGTGTGTGTCGTGTGTTCCTGGGCCATCTGGCAGGGTGGAGAGCCAGTTTCACAGTGTCCCTTCCCCCTCCCCAGGCTTTTGGAAATGCCAAAACCACAAGAAACGACAACAGCAGCCGGTTTGGGAAATACATGGAAATTGGCTTCGACCGGAAGCATCGCATCATTGGAGCCAGCATGAAGACCTACCTGCTGGAGAAGTCCCGGGTCACTTTCCAGGTGCATCTCAGCCTACAGGGCAAACAAGAACCAGGCAGGAATTACAAAAGAAAATAAGGGCGTGCAAGGTGCTCTTCTCATCTGTATCTTCTGCTCATGCAGGCTAAAGCAGAGAGGAATTACCACATCTTTTACCAGCTCTGCGCCTCGGCTGACCTGCCAGAGTTCCTGGGATTAGGTCTCTGTGAGTATATGGTGGTGGGGGGAGATGAAGACGCAGAGGGGTCTCGAAGGTGCTGGCTGATGCTCCCAAGGGGATGAGTCGGAACCTTTCAGGGTCCTGATTTCACAAAATGCTACTATAGCTCGGAGGACTATTAAACCAACCAACCCAGATCACGAAACTGTGCTACTTAGAAAGATCTACATCCACACCCATTGTTTCCTTACCCTCTAGTAGGATAAAGAGTAATTACTAACTGATTTTGTTTGCTTTCGGTTTTTGTTTATTTTGGGGCACAGTCTGGGTAGTGCCTTGGGTCAATCTTTTTTTTTTTTTTTTTTTTTTTTTTTTTTTTTTTTTTGAGACATGGACTGATTTAAAAACTGCTGGCAGATCCCAAATTACCCATAATAAAAGTGAAAAAAAAATGTTTAGTTTGTCATTGATATAAACTTAAAATTATATCCAGCTAAATCATAGTGCAAATGCACCTTTATTGTCCAAATACTACTTAAGCTGTGTATGGAAAAACTGCCAGATCAGGACCAGAACACAGTGCTATAGGCAAGACGTTCCATAGCACTGGCCCGGTCACTGACATGGCCCGACGCAGAGTTTCTTGCAAACGGCACTTTTTTGTGAGGGAATCTGCGAAAAACCCTGATGTGTGGAACGCAGAGAAGCAAGGGTTACAAGGGGTCCTCGCTCTTACCAGAAAAAAAGGAGCCTGGCTATTTAAACATTTAAATACCCAAACCAGCAACTTAAAAACAGATTCTCAATTTAACTCTTTCAATTGGGTGGCACGTTCCCATTCCCTGTACATACCCGGATCAGTCCAGACTCCTGGGTTTTGCCTCCCCTCCAGCAGATGGAGACAGAGAAAGCTTTGACTCTGCCCTATACCCTGAGATGCCACCTGCAGTCAGTCAGTATTTCTCTGTCTCCAGCAGATGGTGGAGGTGCAAATTCCTGCAGTCTGTGGTAGTTGGTTTTGAAAAAAAAGTGAGGTAGTGTTGTGTGAGGATTAGTCTAGGGCTCCTAGGTCAGGACTGGAGTTCCGCAGCATCCCTCGGGAAAAATTTATGATGTCACCCTGCCACTCCCATACCAAGAGACTGGCAGTGGAAGCCACTCTGACAAGACTACTCAGTCTGAAGGTAATAACTCCGGTTCCTGTGCCCCAACAAAATACAGGGCGCTATTCCATCTATTTTATCGTTCCCGAGAAGGATCATTCCAACCCATCTTGGATCTCGAACGTCAACAGTCATCTGCGGATACTACATTTCCGCATGGAGCCTCTTTGCTCCATAATAATGGCAGTACAACCAGGAGAGTTCCTGACCTCCCTGGACCTCTCCAAAGCCTACCTTCACATTCCAGTCCATAAAGATCACCAGCGTCTTCTACGTTTTGCGATACTAGGTCACCATTACCAGTTCTGAGCACTATCCTTCAGCCTAGCAACCACCCCCAGAACATTCTCCAAAATTATGGTGGTCATGGCAGCAACACTGAGGAAGGAAGGGAATTTGGTACACCCTTACTTGGACTGACTGGCTGATCAGGGCAAAGTCTTCGAAAGAGAGCCGGCAAATAACCAGCAGGGTCAAGAACCTACTGCAGGAGCTCGGTTGGGTTGTGAACATGGGCAAGAACAGTCTGCAGCCCTCTCAGTCTCTAGAGTACCTGGGGGCCTGTTTCAATTCCAAACAGAACAGTTTTCCTCCCTCCCCCGAGGAGAAGGAAGCTGAGGGAAAAATTACGATTGATTGACCAATGCATGCCCCAAGGTATGGGACTATCTTCAAGTCCTCCGCCTTATGGCATCAACCCTGGATGTCGTTCCATGGGCGAGGGCCCACATGCAACCGCTCCATTGCTCCTGTCATGCTGGAACCCTCTGTCCCAGGACTACTCAATTCACCTCCAACTACCAGCAGAGGTACGTTCTCAGCTTCAGTAGTGGCTACAAGAAGACCACCTAAGCAGAGGAGTAAACCTATCCCCACTAGATCTTGCTCACCACGGATGCAAGCCTGTGAGGGTGGGGAGCCCACTGCCAGGAACTGACAGGCCAGGGACAATGGAGCAAGGAAGAGGCGAGATGGAACATAATCCGCCTGGAAGCTTGAGCAGTCAGTCTAGCATGCCTGCGATTCAGCCTGCGATTTGAGTAATGTCAGACAACACCACATTGGTGGCCTATATCAACAGCCAGGGAGGAACCAGGAGCCAGCAGGTGTCTCTGGAGATAGATCCTCTCATGACATGGGTGGAGATAAACCTACAAGGGATATCTGCCTCCCACATCGCAGGAAAAGACAACATCTCAGCAGAGAGAGCCTGGACCCGGGGGAATGGACACTGTTGACCACAGCCTTCCAACTGATAGTTAATTGCTGGGGCCTAACAGCCATGGATCTGCTGGCCACCTCTCTCAATGCCCAAGTCCCTAGGTTCTTCAGCCGCAGACGAGAAGCATACTCCCAAGGGATCGACTTCCTCTTCTAGACCTGGCCAGGGAAGTCTTACTGTACGCCTCCTCCCCCCCCCCCCCCCCCCCCATGGCCACTACTGGGCAAGGTCATCCGCAAGTTAGAACACCACAGGGAACTGGCCAAGATGCCCATGGTATGCAGACATGCAAAGACTCCTCTACACAGGGACCTTCCCCAGCAGGGCCCAATTCTTCACGAAGATCCATCTGGATTCTCTTATGGTGTGGCCCTTGAGAGGACTCACCTGAAGAAGCCCGTGATTGACACCCTACTCTGACCACGCATGTTCTCAACATCTCTGGTACATATATGGATCTGGAGAATATTCTAAGCCTGCTGCGTGGACCACGAGATACTCCCGCAATGGCCAAGATACCCATGATTCTGGAGTTTCTACAAGATGGAATGAAGAAGGGGTTGTCACTCAAGGTTCAAGTAGCCGCCCTCTCCTGTTTCAGAGCCGAAGTGAACGGTATTAGTCTCAGTCTATCAGCTCATCCAGATTTGACCCATTTCCTAAAAGGGGTTAAGCAACTTCGGCCACTGCTAAAGTGGCCGATGCCCCTATGGAACCTCAATCTGGTATTAGACTTCCTAGCAGGGGCCTCCTTCAGACCAACATGCAGTCTGTCACTATGTCTCAACAGTGAAGAAAGTATTCCTGGCGGCAATATGTTCAGCCCATTGCATCTCCGAACTACAGGCATTATCCTATCGGGAACTGTTCCCTAGGTTCACTCCTGGAACCATACAGCTGCGCACCATCCCCCTCCTTCCTACTGAAAGTGGTTTCCAAGTTTCATCTGAATGAAGCCATCTCCGAATGAACACAAGGACTCTGAAGACTCGCGCCTTCTTCGCCATCTAAATGTCTGCAGACTCCTGGTGCGATACCTGGAAAGATTGGAACTGCGCAAAACGGATTGCTTGTTCGTTCTTCACATCGGGAAGAAACGAGGAGAAGCAGCCTCGTGGGCAACCATAGCTCGCTGGATCTAGGAAGTAATCAAGGCAGCCTACATAGAGGCAGGAAAGCCTTTACCACGAAAGGTTAAAGCTCATTCTACTAGGGCCCAAACAGTATCTTGGGCAGAGATCAAAGTGCTATCGCCCGCCAAGATCTGTCGGGCGGCGACGTGGTCCTCCCTACACACCTTCTCCAGGTTCTACTTCCTGGATGTTCAGTCCTGAGAAGACACAGCCTTCACAAGGGCAGTACTAAGTGGGCCATGGGCAGCCTCCCACCCTGTCCTAGAATAGCTTTTGTACATCCCACTGGTCCTGAGTCCATTTGGCTACACACTAGGAAATGGAGAAATTACTTACCTGATAATTTTTGTTTTCCTTAGTGTAGACAGATGGACTCAGCATCCCGCCCACGGCTGCCCCAGAGAAGGAAGACCTCAGAAAGCGAACCTCCAGACTAAACAAATATGGGTAAGCCTTTGCCTACCCCTAGTTCAAGACACCCACAGTTAGTCTGGTGTCGGCATTAACTTTGAGTGCACTGGTGGTCTCCATTTTTTGAAATCGGTTTTAAGAAGTTTAACAAAGTTGTTTTATGCAAAGATATATATCCATAATGGCTTTTTGAGAAGGATGCTGAGGTTACTGCAGGGGTATATCTAGGGTGACATCAGCTTTGAAATCGGACTCAGTCTCCCATCTGCTAGCAGAGGAGCACATAACCCACTGGTCCTGAGTCATCTGTCTACACTAAGGAAAACTAAATTATCAGGTAAGTAATTTCTCCATCGATGACTTGCAGAATTCGGCAGCACTTTGAGAGCCTTTAATCCTCATTTTCGGGAACCCCACATAAAGAATTGAAGTAATCCAGGAAACTTCTGTATCCTAGTACAGGCTAAGTCGTCCTATGAGAAAATGTATTTCATCTACCTTAAAGAGGCAGCATCCATTTTCATCTCAATTTGTATTGTTGATGCATAGGGCATACTTACAGGCCGATACAGAAAAACGCGCGGGAGAGCTGGCGAGCACACAGGCCACTCTCCTGGGCGCACAATTCAGGAGGGTGGCCTATACAAATTAGGGCCCGTGGTAAAAGGAGCGGCGGCTGTCAGTGGGTTTGACAGCCAATGCTCAATTTTGCCAGCGTGGGTTCTCAAACCAGCTGACAGCCACGGGTTCGGAAACCGGACGCCGGCAAAATTCTGTCTTCTGACCCGTGTGTCGCTTTTTACTTTTACTTTTGGGGCCTCCAACTTAATATCGCTATGATATTAAGTCGGAGGGTGTACAGAAAAGCAGTTTTTTCTGTACACTTCCCCGGCGCCAGCAGAAATTAACGCCAGCCTTTGGGCAGGCGTTTAATTTCTGAAAGTAAAATGTGCGGCTTGGTTGCACATTTTATTTTCTGTATCGCGCAGGAATAACTAATAGGGCCATCAACATGCATTTGCTATTAGTTTTGGGGGGGGGGGGAGTTGGACGCGCGTTTTCGACGCACTATTACCCCTTACTGTATAAGGGGTAAAGCTAGCGCGTCAAACGCGCGTCCAAACCTGGGCTAACAGTGCGCTCCACCGGAGCTCACTGTACTGTATGGGCCTGTTAGAGGCTGAAGCTGACTGGGAAGCATCGCCTCTCCCTACGCCTAAGCTTTTCAAGCCTGCTCCGGACCAGGGGAAAACGGGGGCTCGGCTCCCGCGTCCGGCTCCCCAGGACCCCTACGCTCTGGATGCGGCTGGGGATGTGGACAGTGCTGTTCCCATAGAGGGGGATGATCCGCAGATACTTTGCTTTTTCAGCAAAGAGGAGTTAGATCCCTTGATTCCACATGTGTTGCGGGAGCTGGAGATTCCTTCTCCGGGAGATTCGGTTTTATCGAGGCTTCGAGCCCCACCGCAAACTTTTCCTTTTCATCCAAAGCTATTCCAGATTGTGTCCAGGGAATGGGATTCACCTGAAGCCTCCTTAAGGGTTAGCAGGGCCATGGAAAAGCTTTATCCGCTGCCAAATGAATCTTTAAATCTTCTCAAGATTCCCAAAGTGGACTCCGGTCACAGCTGTAGCTAAACACACAACGATTCCCGTGACGGGAGGAGCGGCGCTTAAGGATCTTCAGGATAGAAAGCTGGAAATCTTGCTTAAGCGAATTTTTGAGGTGTCTGCGCTTGGTGTGAGGGCCGCTGTCTGTAGCAGCCTCATGCAGAGGGCCACACTCTGCTGGATTCAGCAATTGCTTAAGGCCCAGGAGCTCCCCCCCGGAGGAGGCTGAGCAGGCAAACCGCATGGAATCTGCGGTTGCCTGTACAGCGGATGCATTGTACGATCTTCTTCGAACCTCTGAGCGTACTATGTCTTCGGCGGTCTCCGCAAGACGGCTGCTCTGGCTCCGTAACTGGTCGGCGGATGCCTCTTCTTAATCTCAATTGGGTTCTTTTCCCTTCAAGGGAAAGCTGCTCTTTGGAGACGAGCTGGAACAGCTTATTAAAGCCTTGGGGGACAACGAGGTTTACAAGCTTCCTGAGGACAAACCCAGACAGTTTCGCCCCTCCGGTGCATTGAAGCCATTTCCGAGGTCAGCGCCATTTCCGTGCAGGGAGGGATTCTTCCTTTGCTCAGAGGCAAACGTCGACACGGTCACAAGCATGGGCGCATTCCTTTCGCGGCAGGTGGCCTCAGCGTTCAAGAGCCTCTCATAGTTTCACCCCCAACAAGACTCCATGATGAAGGGACACCGGCCCATTCCTCCATCCTGCAGATCGGGGGGCGGCTTTCCCTGTTTCGGGAGGAATGGGTCAAGATACTTCGGACCAGTGGGTTCTCAACATTATAAATCACGGTTACACTTTGGATTTTGCTTGTCCGCTTCGCGATCTGTTTCTGGTGTCTCCTTGCGATCCTCGGGTAAAGCAGCAGGTGATTGCTCAAACGCTGTCTCGATTGAAAGCACTGGGAGCCATTGTCCCAGTCCCATCAGCTGAGCGTCGAACCGGTCGTTACTCCATCTACTTCATGGTTCCCAAGAAAGAAGGCACGTTCCGGCCAATCCTGGATTTGGAGCAGGTCAACTGAGCTTTGTGGGTTCTGAGGTTTCAGATGGAGACTCTGAGATCCGTCATTGCAGCCGTGCACAAGGGTGAGTTTTTGGCCTCTTTAGATCTATAGGAAGCTTACCTGCACATAGGGATCCAGGCGCACCATCAGAAGTTCCTAAGGTTCATGATTCTGGGAGAGCATTACCAGTTTTGCGCCCTGCTGTTCGGATTGGCGACTGCTCCAAGGGTCTTCACCAAGGTGATGGTGGTAGCGGCTTGCCTCCGGCGGGAAGGAATATTAGTCCATTCCTATCTGGATGACTGGCTCATTCGAGCGAAGTCGGAAGAGCTTTGCAAGGTGGCAGTGCAGTCTGTTTTGAACAGACTACGGTTGCTAGGCTGGATTGTCAATTACGCCAAGAGACAACTGGTCCCGTCCCAGGTGTTGGAATTTCTGGGAGCCCGCTTCGAAACTTCTGTGGGCAAAGTTTTTTTTTTTGTTTGTTTTTTTTTTTTCCTCCCCCCAGCAGCGGATGGAAAAGTTAATGTCTCAGGTTCGGCACCTGTTGGCCCTTCCTTTGCCCACGGTGTGGGACTATTTACAGGTTCTTGGTTATATGGCGTCTACTCTGGAGTTGGTTCCATGGACTTTTTTGCTCATATGCGACCGTTGCAGAGAGCGCTGCTTTCCCGTTGGGATCCCAAGTCGGAGGACTTCAACCTTCCCTTGCCGTTAATGGAGCCGGCCAGGACCAGCCTGAATTGGTGGTTGGTCCCGGAGCACCATCTTCAGGGAGTGGACTTGGAACCTCCACCTTGGATAATCGTAATGATGGATGCCAGTCTGACCAGTTGGGGGGCAGTCTGTCAATCCAGGTCGACACAGGCCAAGTGGTCCATACATCAGTTGGAAACCAGGGCAGTTTGTCTAGCCCTGCGCCAATTCCTTCCCCTGATCCACCACCAGGCAGTACGGATTCTATCCGACAATGCGACCACCGTGGCTTACATAAACCATCAAGGGGTTATGAGAAGTCGGCCAGTAGCCTCCAAAGCGAATCAATTGATGGTCTGGATGGAACGCCATCTGACCCTTATCGCAACCTCTCACATAGCAGGTGTGGACAACGTTCAAGCGGATTTTCTCAGCCGACAGTGGCTGGATCCCAGAGAATGGGAACTGTCTGAGGCAATGCAGCTCGTGACTCGCCGCTGGGGGACCCCGCGGTTGGATTTGATGGTGACTCGGCTGAATGCCAAAGCGGCTCGTTTCTTCAGTCGCAGAAGAGAGCATGGGTCGGAAGGGGTGGATGCCCTGGTGCTCCCGTGGCCTCCAGACATTCTCCTCTATGTATTTCCTCCTTGGCCATTGGTGGGAAAAGTTCTAAGGCGCATAGAATCCCACTGGGGTCCGGTCATTCTAGTGGCACCGGAGTGCCCAAGAAGGCTGTGGTTTGCAGATCTGATCAGCCTAGCAGTAGACGGTCCTTTACGTCTGAGTCATC
The DNA here is from genome assembly GCF_901001135.1 of Rhinatrema bivittatum. Classification (NCBI taxonomy): domain Eukaryota; kingdom Metazoa; phylum Chordata; class Amphibia; order Gymnophiona; family Rhinatrematidae; genus Rhinatrema; species Rhinatrema bivittatum. The sequence continues at coordinate 231,863,799 of NC_042622.1, forward strand.
TGCCGAATCTGCTGAGGCAGGGTCCCGTAATTTTCGATCAAGTGGATCGCTTTTGTCTAGCGGCTTGGCTTATGAGAGGAGACAATTGAGAGAGAAAGGTTATCCAGAGGCAGTGATTTCCACTCTTCTTCGGGCTCGAAAGACCTCTACTTCTCTTACCTATGTTAGGGTCTGGAAAGTGTTTGATTCATGGTGCAGTGGGTTGAAGGTGTCCCCACGGCGGACCACTATAGTACATATCCTCGCGTTCTTACAGGACTGCTTGAAGAAGGGTTTGGCATATAGTTCGCTCCGAGTACAGGTGGCGTCATTAGGCTGCCTACGGGGTAAGATTGAGGGTTCCTCCATAGCGGGCCATCTGGATGTTGCTCGTTTTTTGCGGGGTGTCAAACATTTACACCCACCGATGCGGGCGATTTGTCCATTCTGGAGCTTGAATTTGATTCTCCGTGGTCTTTGCAGTTCGCCGTTTGAGCCCATCAAGTGGGCCACGTTGAAAGATTTAACTCTCAAAACAGTGTTTCTCGTGTTCATTTGTTTGGCCAGACGCATTTCAGAACTTCAAACATTGTCATGTAGGGAACCAATTTTACGAATAACGGACTCGGGTGTCTCACCGCGGACGTTACCTTCCTTTCTGCCAAAGGTGGTCTCGGCATTTCATGTCAACCAGTCGATTGAATTACCAGCCTTTCCGGAGGTGGCTAAAAGCTCTCCTCATGGTCCGGATGTGAGGAGGTTGGATGTCCGGATCCTTTTACGGTATTTGGAAGTGACTAATGATTTCTGGAGACCAAGATGGCTGCCGAGCAGTAAGGGTGTGTAGGCTGGTGTCTCCTGGCTGCATTTGAAATTTCTTACCGAGCTTACTATTTTCTTTTGAGATTTTCCTGGAAAAAAGAACATGCCATATACAAAAAGGAAAGCTCACATATGAGAAATTACCTCCACCCCGGAGCGGGATTCTTGCCAACCAAGGATTGACGAAGTCTTCACTAAAACGCTGATAGATAACCCGGATGCTGACGTCGCTGGAGCCGGTAAGGAGCAGCTACCGAGCTCCCTGACCCTGGAAATATCATTAAGCCCGGGCGTACCAATAATACCGGAACCACCGCGGGGATACCCAGAGGATATGCCGAACGGGGACAGACCGAGAGAGTCGCGGGAAATTCTTGCTGCTGATTTCCTAATGGCAGCTGGCGACCAGAGAAGAGCGGAAAGCTATTCCGATTCTTCGGAGAAACATGGGAAACCAGGTTCCAGGAGCCTTGATAACCAGGAGAAACATAGGAAAAGAACAACATAGGAAATGTGGTGAAGGCCTTATTGAGGCAGGAACTGTGAGTAATAACTATTACACTATTTACTGCCACTCCAGCTCTCGCGCTTTCCCTAGAAGAAATAAATATTTTGATCTCCATGCAGAAGTCTATCAACATTTTAACTGTTACTGTTCAAGAAGCTATTACCAAAGTGCAGGTAATAGATGAAAAAGTAGTAACAATGGAGAAACAACTATAAAAACAACAGATGGGAAAGTAAAAGATTGAAGACATTCAATTTAACCTGATAAAATGATGGAAAATAAAAATGGAAATTCTTGAAAAACCAGTCTAAGAGGGCAAACTTGAGGATTCTAAATTTCCCCAAATAGAAGTTATCTCCAATGGAGTTATTTAAAAGTTATCTTTTAAACATTTTGAAATTCTCATTAAGTTCATTACCAGTTATATCCATGATGTATTATTTACCTGAGATAACCCTTGGAGAATAGTACACCGCAACAGGAAAAGAAAGAAGAAACAGATTTGAACTTAACTGATTTTTTGGAAAAATCTTTTGAGGTGGATATAAAATCAAGAGCTACGCTACTGGTGCAATTTTCCTATATAACCGAAAGGGACAATGTGTTAAGACATTGTTTCAAAAGTTAAAATTTCATGGGCAAGCAAGCCAAATTTTCCCTGATATTGCGAGGATAACCCAAATAAAGAGGAAGAAATCTTTAGCGATGAGAGGGGAGGTGGTAGATAGGGGAGTAAAACTTGTTTTACGTTTTCCACGGTGTTGCATTTTGTTTTGCGGTGATACTAAATATATTTTTAATGACCCAGAACAACTTAGGTCATATTTAAATGATAGATCGAGTTCTTGAGATCCTTTTTAAGGTATTGGTAATAAGGATAGTAAGATGTGCCCTTACAGTTCTAGCATATTTAGAAATGTTGTTTTCTTTAAGTATCTGCTTATGTTTCTATTCTTGGTCTCCATCTTTTTCTTTATTTAGATTCAATGTGTTTCACAATCAGATTGTATATTTTGAAGTGGGATTCTTAAGAAATATATGTTTCTGAATGTTATTTTTCCAATCTGTATTGTGTATATTTCACATTGTAAAATTACTATTATAAATGCAATAAAGTATAAATTAAAAAAAAAAAAAAAGGAAGTGACTATAATGATTTCCGTCTGTCAGATCATCTTTTTGTCTTGTGGAATGGTCCAAAGAAGGGACGTAAGGCCTCCAAAACTACCCTTGCCAGTTGGCTGAAGGATGCTATTGCTTCCACGTACATATGTCGCGGATGTCCAGTCCCTGAGGGTCTTAAAGCCCATTCTATCCGATCTCAGGCAGTGTCATGGGCTGAAAACCCCAATGTGTTTCGCCTCAAATCTGCAGAGCGGCTACTTGGAAGTCATTGCACACACTTGCCAGGCATTATTGGTTGGATGTCCGGGATCCGGCTGCGGGTTCTTTTGGCAGCAGTGTGCTTCGACTCTCCGGATCCCACCCCATTAAAGGCAGCTTGGGTACATCCCAGCAGTCTGGACTGATCCGGGTACGTCCAGGGAAAGGAAAATTGGTTCTTACCTGCTAACTTTCGTTCCTGTAGTACCAAGGATCAGTCTAGATGCCCGCCCATGCATTTACGGTTCAGGAGAGTCGGCTCGTATTCTTTATTATTTTTTCTCTTTACAGATAGTGCCGCTTCAGAGTTCTGACATGCGCACTTCTGCATGGTTTTGGGCAGGTTATTGTTTAACTACAACCCCCCCCCCCCCCACAAAAAAAACAGATTTTTTGGATCTTGAGGGATTCTTTGCTTGATCTAGTCATTAGTTTTAAATTTACTTTATTCTGCTTTGATATTGATTATACTGAGGGATTGCAGGTGGCACACCAGTTTATCTAGGGGGTGATTTTCAGCTTTTCTCTGACTCCATCTGCTGGAAGGGAGGCAAAACCCAGCAGTCTGGACTGATCCGTGGTACTACAGGAACGAAAATTAGCAGGTAAGAACCAATTTTCCTATAATGTGGGGGATGATAGAGAACCCTGAGGGTACCCCCTCTACACCGAGGTAATCCCAGGTTTTTAACCCATCACTCGCCCTTCCCATTGCGTCTTGCGTAAGGAGTTTAGGAGTTAAAATTGATGCCACCCTGTCACTTTGAAATCAGATTAAAATGATTGTCCAGGCGAGGTTGTTTTTTTTTTAAAAATTGTGCACTCTGTGCAACCTTAAACCCCCTCTTACTAGCAATTGAGTTTAGGTACTTGACTCAAATATTGATACGAGCATCTATTTGATCAGTGCACTCCGTCCTTGCGTGTTCAGTAAAATCATTGCAGCTATTACTATACTGTTCTATGTAAAGCCCACTACTCTTTTTGTTCTATGTAAAGCCATTATTACAGCTATTATTATACTGTTCTATGTAAAGCCCACTACTCTTTTTGGGCATTTAAAAGTTGTATGTAAACCGGATTGATTTGTAGTTCCTACAAGAACTTCGGTCTATAAAAATTAAAAATAAATAAAAATAAATATTACAGGATATCTGGGCGCTGTGTATGAGAACGCGTCGCTCCGGTGCTTACGCAATAGCATTGGCTCCCAGTTTCTGAAAGAATTCTTTATAAAGTGGTTGTATTGATTCGTGGTCTTTTGGCACGGGACTCCCCCCCCCCCCCCCCCCCCCCCCCCCCCCCTTGCATGTTTACGGATGTCATCGGGCTTTGTGATCCCATGCGAGAGGGCTGCTTGAGGTGCCGTCAGTAGACTATGCTCGGCTCTGTCGCAGCACCCGCTCTTTGGAATTCACTTCCCCCAAGAGCTACGTTTAACTCATTGTACAAAAGCTTTTCAGAAAATGTAAAAAAAAAAAACCCCCACCTATTTGGAGGAGTATTTTAGGATAACATTATGGTCCCTTTTTTTTTTTTTTTTTACTGTGCTCTAGCCAATGTTGTAGTTTATTTTGAGGGTATTGTCTTTCTGATTTTTTTTTTTATTTTATTTTATTTTTATTTTTTAATATAAACTGCTCTGAGCTAAGGTGGAGAGCAGTATAGAAATACTAATGAAGATAAAAGATTGTGTGAGGGGGCAGCCTAGTCCTAGAAACTGCACAGATTAGTGATTTTTTTTTCAAGAGGCTGCGTTGACCGGCCCTGCTCATGGGTGCACGGTACGTGTACAAGCCTCTTACCCATCCCTCAAAGCTGCTGGAAGGCAGTAGAACATTTCCTCAAAAGTCTGATACTAATTTCTAACTTGCACTCGGCTTCACAACTTTTGTCTTAAAATGCTGGCTGTGAGCATGTTTTTGTCATAAATAAAAAAAGAAAAACACAAAAAATAAAGTATTAAGGCTTCTTTCGGTGGGATCATAGCCTTGTAAGATGTAATAGTGCCCTGGGTTTCAGCAGTGCACACCCATGACGTCTCTGGAATTAACCAATGGCGCTGCAGCATTTGTTTGCAGTGGAGCAAGTTTCACTTTAAATTTGGAGCTTTTTTTTTCTTGTTTGTCTAGGCAGAGCTGAAGACTTCCACTACACCAACCAGGGAGAGACCCCCTTCATGGACAGTGCTGCCGACCTGGAGAAGACACGGCGTGCTTTCGCTCTGTTGGGTGTGTAAGACTGACGCTAAGATCGAGGATTTCCTTAACTGAGTTCAACCGGGAAAACTTCAGTATCTATATTTATTTTTTTTTGTTTTTCCCTACCTCTTCTTTCACTGAATGTCTGTTTCTGTTGTGGCCCACATCTCTGGCTTTGAAAACTGTTGTTGCTGCATATCTCTTTTTCTGTAGGTCACAGAATGAGGTTGAAAACATCTATTCCATATTTTATATAGATTAAATCTTTTTTAAGCTCTGATACTTTGGTATTGTGAGCACTACAGAATATTCTGCTAGTTACCAATGCTTGGCGTTCTAGTATTGTACTTTTTTTTTTTTTTTTAAACCTTCCAAATTTTGCAGGAAAAAAAAATCTGTGGACAGAGATTGCAGCTATCCTATGCTATCCAATAAGCCTATGCAAGCCAGCAGACTTGCAAGCTTATTGTATTCCTTCTTGCCACCCTCTTCTCTGGCCGAGTTGTTGCATGGCTGTCGGGGGGAGGGGAGTGTACTTGTACAGCAGGTCACATTGTACTCTAAGCCTGTGAAATCTGCAGGGATCCAGGGGACGGAGCAGAGGGAGCTGTTCAGCACGGTTGCTGCCATTCTCCACTTGGGCAATATCAAGTTAAGAGCCAAGGAGCAGCTTGAGGACAGCTGTTTTGTTAAGGTAAATGCTCTATTCCTGGGGGCGGAGGGAGGCGAATGTGTGTTTGGGTGGTAAGCTTGGGGGGGGGGGGTGGGGAAGCCTTTTTACCCAAGCAGAGTGGCTGTCCTGCCTCAGCTTGGAGGACACCGGGAGTGTTTTGATGGGAAAGGACATCGCACCAAGCACAAAAATGACATCAAGTCTTAAGTGTTATGGACCAGACCTACTTAATCCCTTAACTGTTGGTAATCAAAGTTTTTATTGGTATCTCAGGACATTGAGGCAGAGTGAATAATGGGGCATGTATATTACAGAACAGATGTCCCATACATTGAACATCTGGATTAACCAGATTAGAGAGGATTTACCATGTCATATAGTAAAAGTATCTTCCCGCAAACTCCAAGGCAGTTTTAATTGTTTAATATTAAACCCAGTGCCCCTCTTGACATCCAGAGGGACGGGCAGTAATAGATTTGCCATCTGTTTTCTCTCTTCCGGATCCATACATTCTTCTGGTTTTCCTGGCAGACGGATGACAAGCACCTGCAGTTGTTCTGCAAGCTACTGGGATTGGAGGAGAGGCAGATGGCTTACTGGCTGTGCCACCGCAAGCTCATCACGGTAGGCGAGACCTACGTGAAGCCCTTGTCCCAGCAGCAGGCCGTCAACTCGTGCAACGCGCTCTGCAAACACATGTATGAGAAGCTCTTCAACTGGATAGTGACCAGGATCAACCAGGCCCTGTGGACACACTCCCCGCAGTATGGGTTCATCGGTGTGCTGGATATTTATGGGTAGGTTCTGTTGCGGTGATAGCGATGGTGGCTTTGTTTGCAGCATGGGATGCTTGACCTTGGATTGACCATGGGTGGCAGTGATTGGCAAATGAATATTTATAATTAGTTGCATTGTCTGTTCTTAAAGTAATTGCATTTTTTTCAGTAACTGAACATGTAGCATTGGAAACACCAACATGCCTTGTCTTTTCTTTACTTCACTTCTGGTAAAGAGCAAAATGTTGGGTTAAGTGGCTTGTCCAACTTTTTTTTTTTTTTTAAAGGCTATGGTGGTGCTCTGTGAAGCGGGCCAGCTACATTTTGTTTTTCATGTTGTAGCCTGCTTTGTGGACGTCTTCCGTATGCTAATCTCTTCCGTGTCCTCTGACACAGGTCCCCATTTGGGCCACAGTGAAACTTGTTGCAAAACCCCAAAATGTTTTAGGCCCAGCAACCATGCCTTACACGTCCTTAGATTCTAAGCATGAATAGTAACATAGATCCGGGCAGATAAGGCCTGATTTGGGCCCACCTGTTCCCCTCAACACAGCTCCAAGTAAAGATCCATCCAAGCCAGTTCTGTTGTCGTCCCCTGCCCTTGTGCACAGACGACCGTGCACACGCCCATGCATAAACCAAGATCTAGAATTCAGTAGTGGCCACTGGGGTTCAGTTTGGGTAAAGGAATGTGACCAACAATGTGCCACAATGATCAGTGCAAGGTCCAGTCCTCTTAGATGTGCAAGTATGTTGGAAGGGTGAGAAGGGAAAATGTGCCTGGTAGCAAGTATGAACATTTTCATAAAGAGTGGACCTGTCAGTAGTGGTAAATAAGATTTTAGACATTTGAGGGGGGGGGGGGGTTTGTAAAAGTATTGGGGAGAAGTAAACTGTTGGGGTATATTATTTAGTGCGTTTATGCCTTTAATAGTAATGCCGGATACCTTGAAAGGAGCCATAATCAAGCCAATTATTAAGAAAAAGAACCTTGACCCCTTAAATCTTAGCAACTACAGTCCAGTCTCCAACTTTCCCCTAATAGCCAAACTAATCGAAAAATCAGTTAAAAAATTACTATCTAACCACCTTGAAAATAACAACATATATCCAGCACAACATGGATTCCGCAAACACTACAGTACAGAAACATTGCTATTAGCTCTATCAGACAATATCTTAAGAGGATTCGATACAGGAGCACACTACATTCTGGTTCTATTAGATCTCTCTGCAGCATTTGACACTATAAATCACAGAATACTAATCAATAGACTGAAAGAAATAGGACTCACTAACAAAACACTAAAATGGTTTGAGTCATACTTAAACAATAGATGTTTTCAGGTACAAATCAAAAATGCACTTTCAGACAAAGTCAAACTGCTAACTGGTGTCCCACAGGGATCAGCCCTATCTGCAACACTCTTTAACATCTACCTCCTCCCAGTATGTCACTTACTAGCAGGACTGGGAATCGTACATTATATTTATGCAGATTTATGCAGATATACAATTACTGTTACCCATTCCAAACACCATTGAAGAAACAATGAAACTAGCCAATATGTACCTAGAAATAATCAAACGGCTCCTAGACCAGATGGAATTGGTTATAAACATTGACAAAACTGAATTCTTACATCTTGAACTTAAAAACACTCACCACACACAACCAACATTCACAATCAAAAATATTCAAACCACAGAGTTAGCAACAAAAGTTAGGAATCTAGGAGTAATAATTGACCCTGAGCTAAACATGAAACACATCTCACAGAAAATAAAAGAAGGTTATGCAAAACTAATGATCCTAAGAAGACTAAAACCTCTAACGATTAACAATTTTCGCACAGTTCTACAAGCAATGATATTCGCTAGCACAGATTATTGTAACTCCCTGCTGTTAGGACTACCTCAATCTACAATTCGGCCTCTGCAAATATTGCAAAATTCCGCTGCCAGAGTTTTGACAGGCAAAAAAAAGTGACCATATTACAGGAACACTTGCTGAACTCCACTGGCTTCCAATTTAACAAAGAATACAATATAAAGCACTTTGTATAATCCATAAACTAATCCACGATGATAAAGCCGACTGGCTTAACACAGCACTGTGGGTGCACGTACCACAAAGAAACCTGAGATCTGCAAATAAAGCTCTACTAACTGTCCCCTCTGTCAAATCAGCACATCTCACGCAAGTAAGGGAAAGAGCACTGTCACTGGCTGGTCCTGTACTCTGGAATACCACGCCACTCGAAATAAGACTACAGACAAATCTGAAATTATTCAAAACTAATCTGAAAACCTGGCTTTTTAAACAAGCATTTTATAAAGATAAAGAAAAGGAGAAAAATAGTTGAGCGATAAGAATGCACCAAGCTAGAAGTTTTTAGTAACCTACATAAGCATATTAATGTTAAAATCAAACTGCCTAATTTGTTCCTAACAATCAGGTTTAATTTACACACCTAGTTTATTATTTTACATTGTTACCGTACTATGATGGCACACGAGTAATTTGTAATCTATACCACCCATATTTCTCTTTATCGTGCCCTTCTGTAAACCGTTGTGATGGTATTTAACTTAACGACAGTATAGAAAAAAATTTTAAATAGTCAGTAAGGCAGCTGATAAACAGAAGTTAGTGTTTGTATTTCCCAACCCTCACTCATCCTTTAATTTATAGGCAGGTGCCACTTTCACACTTAAAAGGCTAATTTGATTTTTTTTTTTTTAACTTCACAAATTCCCCACCCTTTATTGAGAGTTTGATCATTCCCCTGTAGGCCACTACTAGACATATAGTGAATTCACTAATACATTTAAAGGACGTCAGACACATTCCTACTCCCACTGTAACCTAAAACTTAACTAGGAACTGAACAAATTTGAGATGAAGGCAGCAGTCCAGCAGCAAGAGGGGGGCTTCCCAGTCTTTTGCATAGAGTGTCACATGTATGATTTTTTTACCCGCCGCTGAGAAGCAAAGAGCTCCTGGCTCTCAGAGAACGAGTCCGATCTCTGGAGACTAGAGTGGCAAACAGAAGTATATAGATGCGACCTTCAGGGACATAGTAGCAGAGTCCCAACTTCAGACTGGCAGCCCTGGTGCTGCCTTGGAGGAAGAAGGTCTCATGATCGGAGATCATCAACCTGGTGCAGCAGGAAAGGATCCTGTAGCAAGGACCTGCTCTCCAGGTGATGCATTGTCCTTTCACACCGAGGATGTGTCTCCAAGGCCTACTGCCCAGGAGGGAAGGGTTAGGTCGGCCATCATAGTTGGTGATTCGATTATTAGGAATGTAGATAGCTGGGTGGCTGGTGGGTGTGAGGATCGCCTGGTAACATGCCTACCTGATGCGAAGGTGGCGGACCTCACGCGTCACCTAGATAGGATTTTAGACAGTGCTGGGGAGGAGCCGGCTGTTGTGGTACAATTGGGTACCAATGACATAGGAAAATGTGGGAGGGAGGTTCTGGAAGCCAAATTTAGGCTCTTAGGTAGAAAGATTAAATCCAGAACCTCCAGGGTAGCATTCTCTGAAATGCTCCCTGTTCCACGCGCAGGTCACTAGAGGCAGGCAGAGCTCCGGAGTCTCAATGTATGGATGAGATGATGGGGCAAGGAAGAGGGATTCAGTTTTGTAAGGAACTGGGGAACCTTATGGGGAAGGGGGAGACTCTTCCGAAGGGATGGGCTGCACCTTAACCAGGGTGGAACCAGACTGCTGGCGCTAACCTTTAAAAAGGAGATAGAGCAGCTTTTAAACTAGAACAAAGGGGAAAGCAGACAGTCGCTCAGCAGCGCATGGTTCGGAGAGAGGTATCTTCGGAGGATACTAATGATGCATTAGAATTAGGGCATCCCAACAGTGAGGTTCCAATAATAAGAAAAGTAGTCTAAGTGCCTGTAACTAAAAACTCACCTGAGCTAAAAAATTCTAACTTTATCCCTATCAATTAAAAAGCAGAATGAAAATACAAACAAAAAACAAACTTTGAAATGTTTGTATGCTAATGCCAGGAGTCTAAGATGGGAGAATTAGAGTGAATAGCAGTGAATGATGACATAGACTTAATTAGAATCTCAGAGACATAGTGGAAGGAGGATAACCAATGGGACAGTGCTATACCAGGGTACAAATTATATCACAATGACAGAGAGGAGCACTCGGGAGGCGGTGTAGCGCTTTATGTCCGGGATGGCATAGAGTCCAACAGGATAAACATCCTGCATGAGACTAAATGCACAATCGAATCTATATGGGTAGAAATCCCTTGTGTGTTGGAAGACTATAGTGATAGGAGTATACTACCGTCCACCTGGTCAAGATGGTGAGATGGACAGTGAAATGCTAAGAGAAATTAGGGAAGCTAACCAAATTGGTAGTGCATAATAATGGGAGATTTTGATTAGCTAAGAACATAAGAATATGCCATACTGGGTCAGACCAAGGGTCCATCAAGCCCAGCATCCTGTTTCCAACAGTGGCCAATCCAGGCCATAAGAACCTGGCAAGTACCCAAAAACTAAGTCTATCCCATGCTACTGTTGCTAGTAATAGCAGTGGCTATTTTCTAAGTCAACTTAATTAATAGCAGGTAATTGACTTCTCCTCCAAGAACTTATCCAATCCTTTTTTTAAACCTAACTGCACTAACCAATTCTTTTGGCAACAAATTCCAGAGTTTAATTGTGCTTTGAGTGAAAAAACTTTCTCCGATTAGTTTAAATGTGCCACATGTTAACTTCATGGAGTGCCCCCTAGTCTTTCTATTATCTGAAAGCGTAAATAACCGATTCACATTTACCCGTTCTAGACCTCTCATATCCCCCTCAGCTGTGTCTTCTCCAAGCTGAAAAGTCCTAACCTCTTTAGTGAATAACACATTGAAATTTTCGGCTCAGTGTGCTGCAGCAGTCAAAAAAAAGCAAACAGAATGTTGGGAATTATTAGAAAGGGAATGGTGATTAAAACGGAAAATGTCATAATGCCTCTGTATCGCTCCATGGTGAGACCCCACCTTGAATACTGTGTACAATTCTGGTCGCCGCATCTCAAAAAAGATATAATTGCGAAGGAGAAGGTACAGAGAAGGGCAACCAAAATGATAAAGGGGATGGAACAGCTCCCCTATGAGGAAAGGCTGAAGAGGTTAGGATTTTTCAGCTTGGAGAAGAGACGGCTGAGGGGGGATATGATAGAGGTCTTTAAGATCATGAGAGGTCTAGAACGGGTAAATGTGAATCTGTTATTTACTCTGTTTATTTTTATTTATTTATTTATTTAAGGTTTTTATATACCGGCAATCATGAGAACATATCTTGCTGGTTTACATAGAACAGGAGTGCAGTAAATACATCAAACTGGAACAGTGGTGCCCGAAGGTGCAGTTACATTTAACAAGGGTAGTAAAACTGGGATGAGGAGGAAGAGAGAGATAAATTAGTAACGATTAAACAATATACAGCTTAATAAAAAAAGACTAGGAGGCACTCCATGAAGTTAGCATGTGGCACATTTAAACTAATCGGAGAAAGTTTTTTCACTCAAAGCACAATTAAACTCTGGAATTTGTTGCCAGAGGATGTGGTTAGTGTAGCTGGGTTTAAAAAAGGATTGGATAAGTTCTTGGAAGAGAAGTCCATTACCTGCTATTAATTAAATTGACTTAGAAAATAGCCACTGCTATTACTAGCAACAGTAACATGGAATAGGCTTAGTTTTTGGGTAATTGCCAGGTTCTTATGGCCTGGTTTGGCCACTGTTGGAAACAGGATGCTGGGCTTGATGGACCCTTGGTCTGACCCAGTATGGCACGTTCTTATCTTCTTTAAAAACATAAAACACAGAAATCCAATGGCTAAATATCTTTTTGGAGGTGAAAATCTGGCAGATACCAAACAGGAAAGACCTGGGGGTCATACCTGTGACAGAGGCAGATTGGCCTGGTGGGGCTTCGGGCATGCCCTGGGGGGGGGGGGGGTAGTCTGGCCAACTGAATGTCCCCATGCCTGTGGGTGCATTGCATCCACCACCAGGTCCCCAGCTGTGCTCTGTGCACCATAGGAGCCTCCCCCAGGCTCTCGTTCACTGATTGATTTATTCCCCCTCCCCTCTCCTCCCTGTGTGGTTCTCTAGTTCTTCTCCCCTGCTTTCTTGGACCCCATCCTACACCTTCCGCCATCCGCCATGGAGGCAGGAAACAATCCATCTGCTTCCCCTCCCATGGTGGGAGGCAACCATTAGGCATCTTGTGGCTTCCTCACCAGCAGCTCCATGCCTCATGCTCACTCTGCCACCAGCAGCTCCATGCCTATGCTCACTCTGCCACCAGCAGCTCCATGCCTCATGCTCACTCTGCCACGGGCTTCCCTCATCGTCAGGCTGCAGCATAAGAGAGACAAATCTTGAGCATCTGGGCCTTGCAACCCACCTCTTTCCATAGCAAGGGACGCTTCCTTCCACAGCAACAGGCAGCCCGGTGAGGCCTGGACCCACTCATCTCCAATAAGTTAGCAACTCGCCCAGAAGCAGCTGCAGCCCTGTGACTGAGTGTGTGTGAGCACAAGGAAAAAGTCCGTGCTCGCCCTCTACTACCAACAATCTCAGGGTGTTTGGGAATCTAAGTTCTCAGGTATGAAGAGCAGGGGATTTTTTTTTTTTTTTAATTATTCTTACTGATTTTGAGAAGTGTTTTTTTTCTGTGTTAAAATTTTACTGGGTTTAGGGACATTTTATATATTTAGTATGGTTTTACTATTATGAGATATTTAATTTTATTTTTAATGAAGAATGGTGATTCTGTTTTTCACTGTTGCACTGCATATAGTCTCTGGCTTGTTCATTTTATCTGCACATTTCTATTTATACTTTATGGTCTTTTATTCTGTTTGAGGGTCTGTCTGTTCTGCATGTGTGATCACGATAATGTATTCTGCTCACATGTAGTCTGTGTAGGCTACTCTAGATCTCTAACTTGTTCTGTTTTCCTAATAAGAAAGTGTGTTGGTGTGTGAGGGTCTGGTGTAATATTTGTAATCTTGCCTTTTCATAGGTAGTGTTGTTACTATTTGAATGTTGTCATTAGTGCCATTTTGGTATGGGAGGTTTACTGTACTGTAATTCAGTTAACTCAAAACTTTCAGAATCGAGCCCACACCCAACATGCATAACAATAGGCCTAATGCCATATAGGTTCCAAGTGTGTTTGAAGAGTTTTTTTTGATTGGCAGCACAGCAGTGCATGTAAATATAATATACATGTTGCTGTAAACATTTTTACCTCCAGAAGACTGTACTTTAAGTGTCCTTTTTCATGTAAAATGTGTTTATAAATGAATAAGATGAAATTTATACTTTACCTGTTTAATTTTCCTTCCCTGTAGTCCTAACAGACCATACCATACATATGGGATGATTCCTCCAGCCAGCAGATGGAAGCAGAGACAAAAATTCGAGTTGACTTCTCTCTCTCTATAAAAGGTCTGGTGCTGCTTCAGCTCCTCAGAATGCTATGCTGAAGCTAGAAAACATCCAGGAGCCACTGTCTTCTGGCTCACCAATTACCATTGTAACCAGAACCTACCATCGCCAGAATTTCCTCCTGGGGTACTGGGCCTGGGACCCAAATACCAATCCCAAGTTTGCACTCAGGGCTGCTGCCTCCATTATGGATGAGCTTGCACTTGCCGTTTGGTTCTCCTGAATGCAAGGTTCCCCTGGGACCTCAGAGAATAACAAAAAGTTAGGACACAAGAATGACTTTGTAATCAAACTCTCCCTGGGCTGTGTTTCTCTGGCAACTGACCCTCTCTTGCTATGTGTCTGTATATCTACCCTATATCTATTGGCATCTATGTGACTATAATAAATCTAGCTATTTATATAATTGTATATATTTCTATCTATAAGTCCATTAATCCCATTTTTTCCTGTCCACTGTTATCTTCTCAAGGCAAGTCCTGGACTGGTCTGTTAGGACAAAAGGAAAGGAACAGGTAAGTATAACTTTCACCTTCCTTCTCATCCTACAGACCAATCATACATATGCACTAGAGCAGACACTAATCTGGGTGGAAATTACTTAGATCTTGAATTAGATGCTATGGGTTGTTGGGGGTTTTAGTGGATTGACTCCTAGTATTTTGAAGAGCTATACTGAGATGCCCTTATAACTGCCCTACAGAGTTCCCCTAGGGTCACTGGTCTGCCCAGTGCATAAGACACTTATCTGAGCCTTCTCCCAGTGACCTTTTAGGCTCATGAAATACGCATGCTGCCATAATTGCTTTCTTACTCCATTGTACCTTTGCTGCCTTTGAGGTCACTTCCCTCTTGCAGGTCTCTGCAGCCAATCACAACTATCCTGAGTTCTGAACTCATCTGCAAATTTCCAGATATCTCCCAAGGAAGCTTATGTCTCTCGCAAACTGAGCTCCTGCTTCTGACCTTAACCTTTCGCTTTCAGAAGCCCTGCAGAGATCTTGAATGACGTGGCCCATTACTTTCACAACAGGATGGCATATTGGGAACTGTGACTTAAGAAAAAACGTTTGTCCCAGGACACCCACAAGATGGACTTCCCAACAAGCCCTTGAAATGCTCCCCTCCAATGCTTGAAAGGAAGTGGTAGTAGATCTCGTCCTAAGTGAGCTCCCTACCAAGTTGGGGAGGCCTCCCTCAGTGGAAGACTTGTGATTTGCCTCCTCAGAAGAATTGTATCTAACGTGTGAGGCAAATGAGGCAGATTTTCTTCCTCTTTTCCTTTATAATAAGCCCACTTTCTATAGGAAACATTTTTCCTTGTATTGCTCTTAAGCATTCATACATTCAGGCATCCTGAATATCACTAAACTGAGAGAGAAATGTTGAAAAGCTCAACTGAACTTAATCAAATCTCCTGTGCCCCATATGGGGCCTGAACCCATGTTGACCTTGCCCTTTTGTGGGCATCGTACCACATTGATGGAAGGACCTGATCGAGTGCCTGCACTCTTCCGTGACATATTGTACTTCTCCTAACACCAACCTCTTAATGCTTCTCCCCCCCCCCCCCCATGTTACATGGACAGCTTCCGCATTTCTAGCAGCCCTAATCTGTCAATACCTATCCTCTCTATGTACCTCAGTCCCTTCTGCACCAAGGTTGGCAAGAGAATATAATGCTTTTTGGTAACTATTACCAACCCTGAGCACTACTGGTTCTCTGGCTTCACCTCTAGCCACTCTAGATCCAGCCCTAGTTCCTCGATTGCCTAATTTGTAACCAAAATCTTTGGCATTCTAGCTAGCTGGACCTGGCTCCTTTGCTACTCAACCAAGGGTTCTCCTGTCCAGCTCTGGCTGGTTCTGACCTCGCTCTCTCAACCTGTATGGTTTATGCCATCATACCAACTCCCTGAGGATGGTCAAGGTGAGCTTCATCGTACCAGAGAGTGAGGTACTCCCCCCTGCAAAAGACTGGGAATAAAAAAAAGATTTAGACTATCTAAACAGCATATGTCAGCCTAGGGCTCCCTATTGGTCTACCAGTAGGCTAATGACTTTTTAAAGGAGGGGCCCTGTATAGGGGAGGTTGACTATCCCTTGCTCCACAAGTATCCAAAGTCCCAGCTGACCTAAGGGAGGAGCCTCATTTCTGTCCTCAAGGAATCCAGGAACAAGTGTGTTTTGACCAACATCTGGTCATATGACTTGGAGGAAATGTGCAGGAATGCCTCTTATCCTCAGGCATGCTCTTCATCCTGGGAACCCCAGGATAAGAGCATCCAGCCAAGGGCGGTTACTAGAGTACAAGGGAAATAAGCCAGCTGCGCAGCCTGGTCATTAGAGCTTCTGCAGCTCCTAACTGCCCTTGCCTGCCTGCCTGGAGAGAGACCCTCAATTTTCTTCCAGCTGAAAACCGGTTACTCCAGTCTCTGAGCATCACTAGCTTTCCCTGAAGGTGGCTTACAAAGCTAAATGGATACGATAGTCCAGGCAAAACATTCCAACACGTTCTCATACATTAGCAGACATGCTGAGTTCCTTAGCCTTACCTGCAGTGTCTTCATCTTCAATTCCTGCTTCTGCCAGGAACACATTAGGCTCTATGCCTGCTGTGCTGGGAGCCCACTCAACCAGAGAAATCAGGGAGTCTGTTTTTAAGTGCTGACGCACTCTTAGGACTTCTAGTTCCTGTTTAACACTGAAACTCCTTTAAAAAAAAAAAAAAAAAAAAAATCTGAGTTCCCTTGTGCTCTGTGGGAGAAGGAGACCCTTGCACCATCCTGAATAGGTCTGGATTTAACAAATGGTCTGCTGTCAACATTACCCTGGGCTTCTGCTTCCACCAGGATTCTTCAGGACTCTGACTGTTTTCCTGGAAGTTCTGACTGAAGACACCAGAGGAACAAGTTACTACATATCCATCCATCTGTTGCAGCACCAGCGAACACATATGCACATCTGCTGAGGCAGAAGCATACTGAGGAGCTTAACAGGCATTGGACCTTTTATAGAGAAGTCAGCTCTCGAATTTCTCCTCTTCCATCTGCTGGCCGGAGGATGCATCCCACATGCATGGCTGGGCTCTAGGATGTGAAGGAATTTTTAATTGGGTGGGGGGCGAGTCTCTTAGGTTCACCTGGGTGTCTAATACCCATGCACGCGCTGGGTGGGAAAGCAGGATTCTGTCTTGAACTGTGCTGCTTTGGGTCAGTGGCTGTTTCTAGTCTCAGCTGCAGCAGTAATTCTTAGTCTCTGCCATGGCTAAACATTTTTTTTTTTAATTTAACCCCAGAGGAAGCAAGCAGCATGGACTACTTCTTGTCCTCCTTCCTCTGGATTAGGTAGGCAGAGCAGAGCCTGAAGAACCATAACTGTAAATGTAGTACATAATCAATGAGAATATGCTGGTGAGGGGCCCAGAGAAGTGGAGATGAGTTAGTCACAGAAGGGGAGGGAATGAGCCAGGAGGACATGCTTATTCACTGTTTAATGAGATGGCTGGGCTGAGCTCCAAGAGGGGCTGTGGAATCAGTGAGTCTCTTGGAGAGTGGGGATGCTGAGAATTGGTGAGAAAATGAGGGGTGCTGCAGGCTGGGGAAGGGCAGCAAGTAAGAGCTTTACATAATGAGGCAGGAAGCACTCGATGAGTGAGCACATGAGCAGCTGCACAATAGTAGAATGTGTGTCTGAGCCACTGGTTGGCAGAATGGTTGCCTTATTGCTTGGCAACTGGTTTAAGAGCAGATTGGTTGGCAAGAGATACCAGGCCATGAATCCAGGCTGTATGTGCATGAGATTTAACCAAATTTGTGGGGGAGGGGGGTAGGAGGCCAACCAATTGAATGGATAGAAGAGGGACTGCAGTTCAGTTTGCTCATTAGGGATGTGCATTCATTGGTCTACTTGTTTCGGTGGTATACGCATATCTCATGAATAGATAGTACGCGTACAAAACAGATGTGCACTCATATGTAGTTGGCAATAGACAGACATACGCGTGTACATCAGTTATGTCTCATACTATCCATTCATGAGAGATGCGCATACTGCCAAAGTGAATGAAACTGACCAACGAATGCACATCCCTGTTGCTCATCCCTGGTCTAGGGTGTAATTTTACTTTAGATATTTTGGCTCCAGTCCCATGATGGATCTCTCAAGGGTCAGATTGGCATGCTTTTGGGAGCTGTTGAAGCACATGCTATACAGAGTGCACAAGGGTGTAAGACACAACCCATGGACATGTTCTGAAAATTCCCTGGGCTGATATTTTCTTGTAATCCACCCCTGATTTCTGATGACCTTAAGGTTGGTGTGCCAAAGCAGCTGGAAGAGTTCCCTGTATACTTGGGTGCTTCAAGCTATCACTAGTAGAAAGAGGGAAGCAATGCTACCTGTGTTCAGTACTGGAGACCATATCAACAGAGGCAATTCAGAGGAGGACTACCAAACTTTCATAGCCTGCACTATAACAAGAAGTTAGATGTAATCTCTAGAAGAGAGGGAAAATGAGAGATCCAGAAGAAGCTTCAAATATTTAGAGAACTTAATTTAAGCACCAGACAGAAGTATTTTTCCATAGAGCGAAAAGTTCAAGGACAAGCAGTCACGAAGTGGAAGGGAGGGAAGCCGAAAAACGAGAAACTTCCACTGAGAAATTGACGGAATTTTGGAAAGGACTTCCAGTGGACATTCTAAGAATTCAGGCTGACACGGGACAGACACAAAGGAACCTTAGAGACTGGAGTGGGGAAGGAGAAGCGCACATGGAGTAAGAACTGTGACAGCACATCTGTTTTATGTTCTGTCTATGTAAATGTGACTTTATTTTAATATTATTGTCTTGCAGTCTGGAAAGTCTGTCTGCTTTGCAAAACTCGAAGCCCCAAGGTCCTAGCGGATTCTAAATTTTGGTAAAACCCAAGTTCTCCTGTAATTGCATCTCCTGTTTTCTTCTCTCTCTCAGGTTTGAAACCTTCGAGGTCAACAGTTTTGAGCAGTTTTGCATAAATTATGCCAACGAGAAGCTGCAGCAGCAGTTCAGTTTGGTAAGTGCTAAACGTGTAGCACTTTAGCAGATGATTCTGTGGTTGGCATTTGCCTTAACTGATCGGTGAAGTGCATACATGAGCCGATTCAGCCCAATAGTATGCTTAACTGGACAGCATGTTCCCACGTCTAGCCTGCTGTTATTCCATGCAGGATGTCTACAAGACATGTTGCTTTTGTAAATCCAATGTATTTCATGTCTAATGTCCAGTATTTATGAAGTGAGTGCAAGAAACTCTATTTGAATAGTGATTGTATCTAACTGTGTTCTTCTGGTCTTTGCTGGCTTCTTTTCAGTGTGTTTTTAAGTTGGAGCAGGAGGAGTACATGAGGGAGGAGATCCCTTGGATGCTAATAGACTTCTGTGATAACCAGCCCTGCCTTGATCTCATTGAGGCTAAGCTTGGCATCCTAGACCTGCTGGATGAAGAGTGTAAAGTGAGTATCTGATAACAGGGGAACACCTTTTACCTAGTGGGATCTCTTGGTTGTCCTAGTGAGAACAGTGATGCTATGAGGGGAAAGAGCACCCAAGCTGTTGAGGTCAACAGGTCACTGGAATTTGCACCCTTTGGCCCTCTGTGGAATACTAGGAGAAGGGTTGACGTGGGAGACCGCTGGCTGGAGACCCCATGGAGAGATCCGCTGCAGATGGAATCCCGTTCCAGATATGAGCTTCTCCTTATTCCAGAGCTTCCTAGACTATAGCACCACACGACACTGCCATCTCACATAAACCTTTTTTTATACTAAAAACATACTTAAATCCAAAAAGTAAATGTGTGTTTAGTATAATGAAGGTCCATGTGAGATGGCGATTTTGTGTGGTGCTAGTCTAGGAAGCTCTGGATTAAGTGAAGGAGAAGCTCGTATGTGTAATGGTTTTCAGCCTGTGGCGGGTCCCTCCATGGTTCTGGGTCTCCAGCCAGTAGCCTCTCACTTATTGTCTTCTGCTCCATTCTTACCCCCCTCCTTTTTTTTTTTTCTTCCAGATGCCCAAAGGCAGCGACCAAAGCTGGGTCCAGAAGTTGTATGATCGTCACCTGCGGAGCAGCCGTCACTTCAAGAAACCCAGAATGTCCAATGAAGCCTTCATCGTCTGCCACTTTGCAGATGCTGTAAGCAAAGGAGGCTTATCCCAAATTATAGAAACAGAAAAGGACCAAATGGTCAATCTAGTCTGCCCAGCAAGCTTATGCCAGTATCTGCTGGCCATACATTATAATTATCATTTTCCCAGACCGTCAAAGTCTTGTTGGTTGCTGTTTGAATCCAATTCCCCATTACCTCTTGCCGTTGAAGCAGAGAGCAATGTTGGAGTTGCGTCAACAGCATAAAGACTTATTGGTTAAGAGTAGTACCTACCACACCAGCGAGTTACCCCATGCGCTCTTTTCTTCATTCCCATCCTCTAGCCTATAGGGATCCACAGTGTTTATCCCATGCCCCTTTGAAACCTTTCACCATTTTAGTCTTCACCACCTCCTCTGGAAGGGCATTCCAGGCATCCACCACCCTCTCTGTGAAGAACTATTTCCTGATGTTGGTTTGGACTCGTCATCCCTGGAGTTTCATTTCATGACCCCTAGTTCTACTGACTTCTTTCCAATGGAAAAATTCTTGTCCTTGAGTCTGCACCAGGACCTCTTCATTCTGTAGCTCCTGCACAGAATTTCCTCAGAGGAGGGGGTTTGGAGGACGTCTCATATGTAGACCCATTTCTTATTAAAATCTAAAGAAAAGAGAGTGCTCCTATGTTAGAAATGTAAGTGCTGCAAGAAACTGGTAGAACCATCAAAATCTCATCTAAGACCTCCTTCACAACTTGCTTCCTGGCTCTGCAGTTTCATTCTTCCGGCTTTCAGTTCAGTTGTTACTGGGGCTGAGATCTGGTTTCAGGAGCATTCATTTTCCACTACCCTGCATTTCTTTTCCCCCTATGTTTATATCCCTGATGAGTCTTTGCGGCCACCGCTGTCAGCCAGGGTCCACGCACCAGGGCTGTTTCCAGTATCCTGTAGTCGGGGGCGCTGAATCTGGATCCATGTTACTGTTGACTGGGATGACCCCCTGCTCCCTGCCACCAGGTGCTGTGAATGCTGCCTCCCTGGTATCCTCTGCGCCAGCCAGCCCGGGAATCCAACCCCAGTGTCCTCTGCATGACGGTGCTTCACTGAGCTTCTTGGACTGGCCCCCTACGTCACGCTCTGTGTGGCACCTTGTATATGAGGCGGGACCCACTGTAAATTGAACTAAAAGTGCGGAGACTTTGCAACAAAGCCTACGGTGGCAAAAAGATCAGGCGACTACAAACAGGAAAGCTGATCTGCAATTACCAGGGCTGTCCTCTCTCTCTTTTTTTTTTTCTTCTGCAGGTGGAGTACTGTTCCCTGGGATTCCTGGAGAAAAACCGGGACACCATCCACCTGGAGCCGGTCAGCATCCTCCGAGCCAGCAAGGTTCGTGCCCATCGGAGCTTTTCTCGGGTTGTGGGGAAGTCCATCAGCACCATGAATGGTGTTGGAGCCACAAGCAGTAGCCCCCTGTGGAGTATGGGGAATCAAAACCTGCGACTGCTTGGAGCAGCTCACAGAAGTCCTACCTTTGGGAAACGAAAGTACTAAGAGGTCCTATTCTGTGGCGGGCAGGGATTTTCAGTAGGCATCATTCAAGTCTTTGGAGAGGAATAACTTGGTTCGAAGATTTGGCTTTATTATGAAGTTGCACATGTGAAGGTGTTTATGCATAAAAGGAGCTGCTTTTGTGTTGAAACATTTTTTTTTATTTTATTTTTTTTTATTTTTATGTTTTGCTTTGTGGCACTGTTGGTAGGTTTAATGTGTACCCGTGCCATTCCTGCCCGATGGGTCTGTGGCATGCAGGTGGCTCATGAAAGTCCCGGCTCACCCTATTGAACATGGATTCCAAGGCTCGGCTTAGGATCTTTTCTGGCAGGAATTTAATACTTTTTTTTTTTTTTTTTTCTGAAGTGAGCCCTGTACCACCAGAGGGTGCAAGAGGCAAATCTATTTGTAACCGCGGAAGTTTGATCTGCAAACTCTTGGGTTCTTGATGTGGAGGAAAGGTTTGTTCTCCTTATAAATTGTCCCTCTCCCCCGCCCCCTCTGCTCCAGCCACGGTGCACGTGTTCCTCGGAATCAGGCATCCATTCTGATCTGACTTGTTTACTGCTGAAGTCTCTTGGAGGCGGTTCTTTGAAAGGGCTTTGTCTGGTTAACTTCTGAGTTACCATAAAAAATGTGCGGCATATATTATACTGGACAATAATATATCAACAAAAAACAATTATTTATTTTGCATTCGCACACTGGAATTGTGCAAGAAATTTAATATATAGTTCTCATAATATTGTAAACCTTCCAGCTGAATAGAGACTTCCTTTTTGTTTTTTTTAAAAGCTTTTGAAGTATATAAGCCTCAGGATTCTCCATGCTACGTAAGGGCACGCGTGTGTGTACAGCATCTTAGCCTGCCCCCCACAGGCCTGGAGTGAGAGATCGCACAGACTCCATAAGAGAGAGTGATGCAGCCCCCGTCCTGAGAGTCTGCCTGTCTGGGGCTGTCAGTCTGCATCATTTTGACACCTGGGAAGGCTCCACGTTCTGAAGGCTCGAGTCCAGCCAGCATGCCAATGTGGCACCCCAAAAATTTCCATGCTTGAAATGTTACTCTTCCTCCCCCCCAAATATGTTTGTTTTTTTTCCCACCCCCACAGCTTTTTGCAGTGACTCATGAGTGTTTGGAGCATGTACGACAATGTTTAGTGCCAGTCTTGGGGCGTGCTTGTGTGGTTACATATAAATGTATATATTAATTAACTTTGCTTCAGTCTAAACTGGTTGCCGAGCTTTTCCGAGATGAGTCAAAAGATGGCACCCCATCCTTGGCGAAGACGCCTCTCGTTCCAAACATGACTGTGAGCTCCATCAGGAAATCTGTGCCAGCCTCAAGCAGAGAGCATAGGAAGACCATCGGCTGTCAGGTAAGGATGCCGACCCAGCAGAGCAAGCATGCAGAAGGGCCTCTGGCCAAGCTGACGTTGGGCTCTTGGACCCAGGGGAGAGCGTTGCACTTTGAAGACCCAGCAGTTACGCAAACTGATTTAGTATTTGGGCAGTGAAGGTAATAGTCAGTCAGTCACTGGCCGGATTGCAAAGTTAGCCAGATAAAGGTTTGGAGGGATATTCGGTGGCAGAGCCGGATAAACCTATCCAGCTAACTTTAGGCCAGAAACTCCTCCGGAGCACCCCTATGTTATCCGGCTAACTCAAAGCATTAAAAGATCGTTATTTAGCTGGACAATTCGCAGGTTATCTGGTAAAATGCTACTGAATATGTCCCCTTAAGTGTTTGTTTTAATATAACTGATTTACATCCTGGGAATGTAGCATTTTTATTTTTGTAGTCCGTATGATTCTCTTTCAGAACTGGTGGAGAGATTTCAAACTGTTTTTTTGTGAGCTATGCGGGACGTGTCTGATCTTTTCTTTAAAGAATATTGTTTTTCCACCTTCAGTTCAGAACCTCCCTCCAGAAGCTGATGGACACTCTGAACTCCACGGCCCCTCACTATGTGCGCTGCATCAAGCCCAATGATCAGAAACAGCCCTTTATGTGAGTGTAAGGAGCGCTGGGTATCGCTGGGAGAAGCTGCTGCCCAGGACCTATGATAAGCACAGTTTCCCCCATTTTATTGTTGCTAAATGCATGCGGGTTTTTTTTTTACCGAAAACAAGAGAGGAGCACAAGTTAGAAGAGAGCAGCAAATTTACGGGCTGATACAGTAAAGTCTGCGGGAGAGCAGGCGAACCCGGCGCACGCACCGGCCACTCGCCGGTGTGCGCGATTCACTATTTAAATTAGGTCCGGCAGTAGATCCGGGTAAAAGGAGGCGCTAGGGACACTAGCGCGTCCCTGGCGGCTGTCAGCGGGTTTGACAGCCTACGCTCAATTTTGCTGGCGTCTGTTCTCAAGCCCGCTGACAGCCACGGGCTTGGAAACCGGACGCCAGCAAAATTGAGCGTCCGGTTTTTGGCCCGACAGCTGCGGGCCAAATTCAATTTTTTTTTTTTTTTTTTTTTTTACTCTTCGGGACCTCTGACTTAATATCGCTATGATATTAAGTCGGAGGGTGCACAGAAAAGCAGTTTTTACTGCTTTTCTGTGCACTTTCCCGGTGCCGGAAGAAATTAGCGCCGACCTTTGGGTTGGCGCTAATTTCTGAAAGTAAAACGTGCGGCTTGGCTGCACATTTTACTTTCTGTATCCCGCGCGCATACCTAATAGGGCCATCAACATGCATTTGCATGTTGAGGGCGCTATTAGGTGCCGCGGGTTGGACGCGCGTTTTCCTCCCCTTACTGAATAAGGGGTAAGGGAAAACGCGCGTCCAATAGCAGGCTGACAGTGCTCTCCATCGGAGCGCACTGTACTGTATCAGCCTGCAAATTTGCAATATGTGCTCCCAACACTGCTGTCTGTGCATTTAAAAAAAAAAAAAATCAACAAGCTTTATTTGTTTTTAACAGGAACCAGTTCTGGCTGAGGTTATCTGTGAAAATAATTTTTAGAGCAGAAATGACCGTTCTGGCAACCTTTCTCACTTGAGAGCTTGATTTCATTTTGTCCTATCTGTTCTGCTTTGCAGCTCCCCTCTTGTGATGTGCATGAGTGTCTGTCTGTTTTTGGTTCTTCCGTTACACACCCTAGGTTTGACCCTTGCTACGTGGTTCATCAGTTGAGGGCCTGCGGAGTCCTGGAGAGCGTACGCATCAGTGCGACTGGCTATCCGTCCAGGTACAGAGCATCCCGGAGACCGTCTCCCTCCTGGGGGCGAGGGCTAGGGTTTGTGGTTTCTCTTGTTGGCGTGACACTTCTTGCTTTTCTTTCTGCCCGATCTCTTCTTCAGGTGGACCTATGCCGAGTTCATCGGTCGTTACCGGGTCGTGATGAGAGAGGAGGACGTGGCCAGCAATGATAAGAACATGTGCAGGCTTACCCTGGATCATTTACTGAAGGTGTGGGAGGGGTCAGCGTGCATGAGCTGGTGGCAGGCTGGAGGAGACAGCACCGCAGACGACAGTGTTTTTTTGAGCACAGACGGGCCGATGCGATGAAGTCCGCTAGGCTGAGCGCAGTTTATTGCAATCTTAACAAGCGATTTACACGCGATGCAATAAAGGGGGATTAGTGCGTCCAAAACGCGCGTAGCTAATAGCGCTTAATCATGTGTAAATGCCGTGTAGACGGGGCTATTGGCTGTTACCCCCCGATGCAGAAAATCGCTGCTCGGCTAATGCTCCCTTTTTGTATTGTGGCAAATTTAACGCCGGCCCCAGAGCTGGTGGTGTCAGCCCGCGAGTGCAGGGTTCACCTAAAAACCAAAACGATAACTGCTTTCTGTGCTTCCTGTTATAAATAAAGCCTCTCTTATTTTATGGATTTGGCGTGTTGTAGCCATAAGCTGTCAAGAATTCGTCCATTTTACTATTTTTCCTTAAATGATGAAATGGTGAACTCTTTACTTTTTCTGCTGGCCATTCCCTCGTGTAAGCACGTTAAGGTGACATTGGATCAGGCCAGCTTATGAAGTTCTGAAACGCAGGGATAAAATGGACGCTTGTACTGAGCATCTGCCTTCCTAGCCCTCCCTCAGGCACGTCTCCTGGGCGCCCGACGCTTTGGAGCACTAGGGACGCACGACTCCCCCCTAGTGCGTCCTCCTTAGGGCAGCAGCTCACTGATTATTGCATGGGGTAGCCAGCAGAGGTGGTAATGGCGCCCCAATAAAACAGGCACTCAATACAAGCACCCTCTCTCTTTCTTTCTTTTTTTTTTTCCTGCACAGTTTGTTGTTTTTTTTTTTTTTTTTTTATTGCATTGGCCCCAGAGCACACTTTGCCTCTTCTCCCCTGTAACCCTTTTGCTACCTTATCCCCTTAGAAAAGGGACCAAGCTGCTCCAGTCTTCAGACACAACAGGTTCTAGTCAGGGTTGCAGGTTTTAGGTCTGAGCAGAACGACCCACTTTGGGGAGTCCTTGCGTGCAAACGTATCTCTTGCATAAGTCTCTCTCTGTTTGGGTATTTGTGAAAAAAAAAAATCAGCTTTTGTGGTTGTAATTGATGGTGGCAGCAGCACTGATGGTGAATCACGCACTTGGGGGTTCTTTTCTGATTTGAAAAAAGTATTTTCTTTTCCCGCTTCTACTGGTGATATATCAACTCTGTATATGGGGGGGGTGTGTGTGTTAATTTTATTAGGGATAAGCTGGAAGGCCCTTACCTGTAAATAAGATGCAAAGGGTCAACATAGATTTCCAGGTTGCATGAGCAAATGTGGCGGGCTCGCTATTGCATCTTGAAAATAATCCCATTTAGTCATAAAGTCCTAAGAGCAGCAGCTGTGAAATAGGATTGTGAAACTGAGGGAGCCTGATAATCTGAGAGTCATCCATGATGACAACCGGAGGAAGGAAGGAAGGACAAATTCCCTGCACAGAACCAGAGCTGCCCCGAGCGCTGGGATTGGACTTAGCAGACGAGAGAGACGCTCTTTTTTTTTTTTTTTTTTTTTTTTTTTTTTTTTATACTATTCACAGATTTAAATCAAAATTAAGGACATTTTTTTTTTCTTCCGTCAGAGCAGAATTAATCTATGGAACTTGTTGCTAGAGGATGTCAAGGCAGGGAGGTAGCATAGCTGAGCTTAAAACAGGCCCACAAATTATTACTCTGGTAGACTTGGGAGTGAGGAACAGGGAAGGGACTTCCTTATTAGCACTGGCCACAGCCAAAGGATAGGATGCAGGGTTTGGACCACTGGCCTGACCCAAAACATGGCACCTTTTTTATGTGCTTAACCCTAAAGGGAATAAAATGTGCCTTTCATGATGATTAGGGATGTGCGTTCACTGAAATGCGAGAAGGCTCTCTGGCACCGGACTCTTTTGTGTATCTCGTTGCTTGGCAGGTAGGTGAAAGGGTTGCAGGAGCAGCATTTGCCAGGCCCGATCGCTTAGTGGAGAGCTACAAAAGAAATATTGGGCCTAGGAGGGTGGAACGGGGATGTCGTCTCTTAAAGCTCGTGTGATGGAGAGAGGGGAGGAGTTCATCTGGTTTTATCTTTTATCTTGCAGAAACGAAGTGAGCGCACAGCGAGGGCGCACACAGTGCCCCGAAAGAGGGGGAAGGAGCAGAGAGCAATTCTGATAAAGGAAAGAGCTGACGTGGGCTGAATGATTTATTAACTCTCTGGCCAGGGTGTCCGGGGCTTTGCCATCTGAGTACTAAGCACCAGGCTGCACTGCTAGCCTGCAGAAATGGTGCATCAGATCACAAAGCAGGCGCGAACCAAGCCTCACTAGGCTTAAATCTGCATTGCATTCATTCATTGGGGGGGGGGGGGGGGTGTTTCAGGTTTCTGTAGGGTGGAGCTTGGGGAAACTTGGGACTTGTAGCCTCCTGGCTACAAGGCAGGCTTTCATTGTATCCTGGCTGTTCAGCACTCTTCAGCGCTGGCGAGGTCCAAAGTACATCCCTGAGGGTGCCCATGCTCTTACATCCACTCCCTGCAGCCAGTCCTGCAGTCTCGCTCTTCTCCAGGTGTCTCTGCTTTTCAGTGATTATTTTATTCCCCGCCTCCTCCTCATGAAAAGCAATTAAGCTTGGCAGGTAGAGGCGAGGCCTGGGGACTGGAGTCTGTTCAGGGCTGAGTCTGTGACTCTTTAGGGTCTTACTGAGGTTATTGCAGGGTGATGTATACTGGGGGGGAAGAGTCCCATTCCTGTCTTCTCCTGGCACCCAGACTTCTCATTCCCACTCTTTTATGCACTCTCTTACCGAATCGGCGCCCTTGTCAGTGTAACCCGCATGTTAAGGATCCTTTTGGGAAAATGGGTGTTGTGATTGCACCAATGACTGGAGGGAGAGCTTTTGAGGTCCTGCTCAGGCCCAAGATGTCAAATAACCCCCAAGGTTTTGTGACTCAGCAAATGCTGAAAGCTTTTTGAGAGTGCGCTGGGATAGAGAGAGAGATAGATATTTTTGTTTTCTATCTGCCTGTCAGGTGTTGGTGGAGCTCTGGGTCTGAAGGTTGTTTGCTCGGGTTTGCTCCTGATGAGGGAAGCTTGCTGGGGTTTTCTTAATAGTCAGCTGCCTTCTGGAGACCCGTCCTAATATTTCTCACTATATAAGGCTTTCTCTCTGGACTCCATGGGATCCGTTTTCAAAGGGTTTTAGATGCCTAACTTTGGTAGTTAAGCATCTAAATCTGCTCCTCTACGAACTGTCTAGAGCTGAGATCCTAAATTTAGGGGCCTAGGAAGTGAGCTGCAATGGGGAGGGGCGGGGAAGTTAGGATGTTAACCAAAAAAATAAATTAGATGCTTAGCATTAGGCACCTAGTTTAGGGCCTTAATCTAGGAAATGAATTGTAGGTCTCAATTTAGGCCTCTAAATTCAGGAACGTTTTCAACCAAACTTAGGCACTGAGCATCTTTTTGATGGAGACCTAGCATTTCATTCTTAGGGGGTCCCTGTGCTTGTTAGTCTGGAAGGCACGGAGGGACCAGGAATGGGGTGGAGGAGAGGCTGGGTCTTGATGTGCTCACCTAGGTTTGCTATGTGCAGATGAAACTATTTTGAATGAATTTTATCAGTTGCATGTAATCCTTTTTTGTCCTATCACATATTGACTGCAATTTCACAAACTCCTTTTAAATGTGTGGTGTGTGTTTTTTTTTTGGTTTTTTTTTTTGCCCAACAAATGCTATGGCTGGGGTGAAGCTTGAGTCCCACGTGGCACGATTTCTGCGGGGTCTGTGTGCTTGTAGAGCAGGGAGCTGCTGTTAGTGGGTGTACCCTATGCTAACTTGCAAACAAAGATTAGTGTAAGGCACACACTTGCCCCATGCGTTGCATCTGCTCTTTTTTTTTTTTATGCTGGCGAGTGAAAGGGGTAAAATAACGAAAGCGCTCGTCAAAACGTCACTCACATGGGCATTTTCTCCTCCCCTGTCCTAAATATGCCTTGCCGGTGTCTCCTTGCCGTCCGGCGACGAGTATATGCTCTATGGAGGATCCCGTGCTCCTCTCAGCCAGTCAGACGGCACTTTTGAACAATTTAACCTGGTTAAAGGGCTTTGAAAACTGATCTCTCCAGGAATTCTCAGAGCACCTTTTTCTGTCCTTTTTTTTTTTGCTTTTTTGTTTTGGGTTTCATCACCAGGATTCGGATAAATACCAGCTTGGGAACACAAAGATCTTCCTCCGAGCCGGGCAGGTGGCCTACCTGGAGAAGCTACGGGCGGCCAAGCTGCACGAGGCCTGCGTTCTGATCCAGAAGACTCTGCGCCGTTGGATGGTGAGGAGGTCTTACCTACGCCTGCGCCTGGCAGCCATCGCTATCCAGAAATACACCCGGGGCTTTTTGGCTAGGAGGTGAGATGGGGAGGGTGTCTGGTTCTTTGAACCCAGCTCTTTTTGGCCACGAGGCGAGAGGGGCCTCGGTGACAGGCCACGCCCCTAGCTTTGTGCAGGAAGTGACGTCACGCTTGCTTTCCTTGGCGTAGGTTAGCCAGGCACCTGCGGCAGACCAGGGCCGCGGTCGTCCTGCAGAAGCAGTACAGGATGCGGGTGCTGAGGCGGCTCTTCCTGCTGCTCCGTGCTGCCGTGCTCACCATCCAGGCCTTCGCGCGGGGCATGTTCGCCAGGCGCCTGTACCACCAGGTATCGTTACTTTCGCCCTTTTTTGACTTTCCAGTCTATCTCTGTCCTCGGGTGCCGGGTTGCTCTGGAACGGCACAACTCTCTTGCTTTTTTTGCAGAACTTTCTTGAGCTTAAAAATGGTCGTTGCGTGCATCCTCTTATTAGATCAGGTCTCGTAAGTGTCTTGTCTTTGCAAATCAAAAAACTTTTATTCAGTTATCTTGTTTAAAATATTCAAGTGGCATTATAAAGATGACTGCACCCCATTTTTAGGCTGCCTCAGTCTTGACACAATTTGTTTTGTGCACATAGGGTAACAACACTCGACACCCCGGGCACTTCTGGTTCTCTCTTAGCCCCCCCAGTTATGTAAGGTGTGACTTGAACTCCTGCCGGGAACTTGGGGTGCTGGGGCTGCAGTGAAGATCTGTGCATTTGAACGTGTTTAGATTTTTCTTAGGGGACGATATGTTTACATTTTTATTTTTGGGTGGGTGAAGGGTTGTGTGGTGGTGGGGTTTGGTTTTTTTTTTTTTTGACTGGTCACCTATGTTTCCTGTGCTTTCTGCTGGCTGTTTCAGCATCACAGTGGCTTCCATTTTTGGAAAAGGGGGGCACAGGGATCATGGGTCCCTTTGCAGCCTGGCAGAAGCAAAGCAGAGTTTGGCCAGAAGGCACTTCTGCCACAGGACACCAGGATGTTCAAAGTGATTTGGCTGCCTAACTGCGGAGTTAGATAGCCAGAGCGTGGGGGCTGGATGTTCAGGAGGGCCAGAGTAGCTAAATCTACACACAGAGTTGATCTAGAAGGCTAGATCTTGCTACACAAATTCTGTGTGGTCTTAGGGGGTCAACTAGATTTAAGCTAACTGTCCTTGTAATCAGGTATAGCCGGCTAAGTGGACAACCTTCACACTGTGTACTGAATTGTAAAGTCTGGGGGGGGGAGGGGCTTCTTTGCCTATTTTCAAATGGGGGGGAGAGTTCCTTTTGCAGAGACTTTTTTCCCTGAGTCAGTTTTCAATTACTTGCACGTGTTCTGGGATGATACAGGCTCAAGCAAGTGCTCCCCCTCTGCCCCCTGGGGAATGGCTCTCCTTATCTGCTTGTAAACCTGCGCGCATGGGTGGCCACCACCTGGGTGGCTTTGTGTGCATAGAGGCCGGGCAGTTTTCAAAGACCCCATTTCTGTGCAGCAGGTGGAAACGGGTTTTTAAAATTGCAGCTCCCCCCCCCCCCACCTCCATGGTTAGAAGACGAACCTCGGACACTTTCAATCACTAATTGGCAGTTTGACTGCTGAAGGGCTTCCTGAGTAGCCCGAATCCGTTC
Organism: Rhinatrema bivittatum; assembly: GCF_901001135.1. Taxonomy (NCBI): domain Eukaryota; kingdom Metazoa; phylum Chordata; class Amphibia; order Gymnophiona; family Rhinatrematidae; genus Rhinatrema; species Rhinatrema bivittatum. The sequence continues at coordinate 231,894,751 of NC_042622.1, forward strand.
TGCGAGCTTTGCATGCTGCTCCTGTACCACTCCTGGGCAGAGACTCATGTCAGTCAGTATCTGGATCACTTAAAAAAAAAAAAATCATCTGTTAGTGAAACATTTTCTCGTGTATCTTTTTTTATTTTTATATTTTATATATTTATTTTTTTGTGTGCATGTGCTCAAACATGGTGGTTTCGGTGCCTCCTGTTGAGATGCACCAGGAGGTGTTCCCTCGTGCCTGGGCATTGCAGGCATTTTGTTTTGATATTTAAAATGCACTGGTGGTTAGGATGAAGATCAGCTCTTTTGAAAACCTAGCTTTTCTTGCTCCACAGGCAAACCTTGGTTCAGGTTTGCTCGCTTTTAGTACTCCAGGTTGAAGGAAGTCCCAGTTTTGTTTTGTTTTTTAGCTATAGGAGTTGGCCAGCATAACTTTGTAGTTCATGAATAAGCCCGTGACTTACAGAGACGAAATCCTCCCAGGCCTTCCCACCACTGCATCTTACATTTTTAAAGCTGTAATTGTGAATTGTTTTGCAATTATAATCTAGTGAGGAAGTAACAGATGGCATGGACTTAATTAAATGAAACACTTCTGCTAAGTTGCTAGTTCAGTATAACCACTCTTTTGAAAAAAAAAATGTATTTTTTTTTTGCTTTTGCACTGGTAAATTACTCTGAAAGATGTGCAGGAAATGTTAATATCTGTAGGTCCCAGTCTCTTGGATTCTGCCAGCCCAAGGGGGGAAAGGGACGTGACATTAGACGCTAAAGGTTGTTAACCAAAGAGTGTTGGTCTGGTTGTACAAGTGGAGAATTATCCAGACCCAAAGTAAATGTCGGTCTCTTTACTGTAATGTCACAGATCTCACTGCAGCTTTCCCGGTGACTTGGGCTGCTAGCAAGCCACGTTCATTGCTTTGGCTACCAGATCTAAGCTTAGATCTGGTAGCCAAAGTTCTGGCTCTGCCCTTGGTGCAGCTTAAGCTTTTTTCATGGCTCTCTCCTCTCTTTATACAAAGGGAGACCAAGTTGGAGATTGGGTCTCACATCTTTTGAACTGAGCCTGACTTGCCAGTTAACCGCAAAGAAGACTTGAGTGCTTTTTCAATTACCAGAGCTCTCTGGAGAGGTTGGGGAAGGGGGGTAGCCATTACCGAGGGAGTAACATCGTTCTGTTTTATCCCAATTTGGCCCAGATGGTGGAAGAACAGAAAGCTGTGGTCCTGCAGAAATCGGTCCGGGGCTGGCTGGCCCGTGCCCGCTACTCGAGGGTCCGCCAGGCCGTGATCTACCTGCAGTGCTGCTACCGGCGCATGCAGGCTCGCAGGGAACTGAGGAGGCTGAAGATCGAGGCGCGGTCTGTGGAACACTACAAGCAGCTCAACAGGGGCATGGAAATCAAACTGATGCAGGTCCAGTGCAAGCTGAGCGAACAGGTAAAGCAAATGCAGGACTGTGAAGGTGAGAGAGGGAGAGAAGACCAGAACTTCTGCATATAAAGAAAACAACTGCCGGTGTTTGCAACTCATTAATGGTAAATCAGCCGGCACTGTGCATCATGTGTTGATGGTCCCGTAGTGTCGCTTCCCCATATAAATGGTCTCTCGCATGTGAGTACTTTCTTTTTGTTTTGGACCAGTGGCCATGTGCTCTGGAGACTGGTTGTCCAATTGCATCTTGGGAATCTTTGCTACAGGATCTGGAGGGGGTGCATTTTGGGATGCTGGGACAGCCTAGGGGAAGCACCCAGCTCCCCCCCCCTCCCCTCCCTCAGTGATAGAGAGTGCTTCCCTTTTACCCTTCCAGCTGGGGGGGGGGGATTAGTGCCCCCGTGCGTTTGATCATCGTGCGTTTTACGGTGGGGCGGACAAAGTGGAGAGTCCCGGTAAAACGAGAGCGTGGATCCGGTGTTGCTGCCCAAAGCTTGTACATCGCGTTCCCGTTGCTGGCTACTGGCAGGGAAGGTACAGTTGGTTGAGCCATCTGTCGGAGATATATTTGAGATGATTACACTGTGTGTTCTTGACGGGAAGAGAAAAAAAATCTCTTGCTGAGATTTTAAATAGCAAGTAAAAGATCCGTTGCACACCCACAGCCTTCAGGCGGTGCAGCCTGCAGTGGGAAGGCTGTCTCCAAGACATTGCTTTAAATCCCATACTCTCCCCCTCTATAGAGGGGTTAATGCGAGATGGCAGGATACGTCTAGTTGGAAAAATAAGTGAGCAGGTGCACAAATATAAAACCTCCCTCCCAAAAACAAACCTAGTAGATGGTGTCAGACCAGTTTGGCACTTCTAGCCTGTACCGTTTTTTATTCCCGTCCAATACTGCCAGGAGCTATGCCCGCTACCAGCCGTGGAAGCTTGACCACCGGGAAGAGATTGCTCCTTATCCAACAAACCGGGTGCCGCAGCCCCATGACCCTGGCAAGGATTCCAGCTAGTCCCCTACAGAGCGTAACGAGCCAAGGAGATTTAGGGTCAAAAGCCAGCATTTCCACGCCATTGCAGGCTTTTACCATCTTTCCCGTCAAATCCAATTAAATGTGATCAAAGGTGTGAAATTCATTAAGGGAAGTATTTATATCTGCAGACCCATGTGCATTGTGCTAATTGTACGCTACCATATGGTTTCTGTGGTTTTACTCCATTTCCCATCCCCATCTCCACCAATTGTGTGTGACCTTGAACAAATCACTTAAGTACCCTGTGATCAAACTGTTTGCATTACAAGCTCATCGGTATAGGGACCCCCTAAACTTTCAGAAATTAGCGCCTACCCAAAGGTAGGTGTTAATTTCTGCCGGCGCCAGGGAAGTGCACAGAAAAGCAGTAAAAACTGCTTTTCTGTGCACCCTCCGACTTAATATCATGGTGGTATTAAGTCGGAGGCCCCAAAAGTTAAAAAAAAAAAAAAATTAAAATGGGCATGTGGGTTGAAAAACTGGATGCTCAATTTTGCCGGCGTCCGGTTTCCGAACCCATGGCTGTCAGCGGGTTTGAGAACAGATGCCGGCAGAATTGAGCATCAGCTGTCAAACCCGCTTCTCTCAAAAAAGAGGCGCTAGGGACGCGCTAGTGTCCCTAGCGCCTCTTTTTACCATGGGCCCTAATTTAAATAAATTAAGTGTGCGTGCTGGCGCTCGCCTGCTCTCCGCATGGGTTACTGTATCGACCCATTAGTTAGAAAACCTCAGTGGCCTCTCCTTTTTTTTTTTTCTCACTTTTATTTACTTTTTGACCAAAAAAGTTAGTTGCTAGGACTGTGGGTTATATTTATTACATTCACTGTTGCTACCACACTGCTTTGAATAACTTTTTTTTTTACTGTAAAATATGGAAATCAATTCATACCCATTAATAAATAAAGGGTATGCGATTAGACCCAGAGGATTCCTGGTGGCTAAATGATGGGAGATGAAGAAAAGGGTAACCAGCAGAGAGCAATAATTACCCTAAGAGTAATTGAAAACAAACCTTGCTGGGCAGACTGACTGGGCCACTTGGAGTCTCTTTCTAGCGACATTTTGCTATGCGCAGCTCCGTATAAATGTGTCTCTCTTGTGAATCTCCCCCCCAGGCCAAGGAGAACAAGGCGCTGGACAGTCGTCTCTCGCTGCTGCTGGCCGCCCATTCTGAGGAAGTTGGGAAGCTGCAGAAGGAGATGCAGGGATTGCGGGAGGACAAGACACAGCAAGTCCTGGAAGCGCAGCAGCTGCTGGAGAAGGAGCAGGCAGAGAAGGAAAGCCTGAGGTGGAAACTGGCACTGGAGATCTCTGAGCTGAAGGAGGTAGCCAGCGGGAGGGGGGTCAGGATTAATGCTTTAAGGATTAATTAGAGACCTCGTTTACGCTTTAGTGCTAGCGCTGGGGAGGGAGGAGTCTCCTTTGCGTGGTGGTGGTGGTGGTGGTGCTGGTACTTTTTTTTTGTTTGTTTTTTTTTTGCTTTATTTGGGGACAATTTTGTGTGTTGCTTTCCATAAGTGTTTCCTCCACCCCCACCCCCTATTTTAATTTTCTTTCTAGAGCTTTACAGAATTGGAGAAAGCAAAGTGCCTCCTACACGAGGAGAAAAATGCATTAAACAAGCAGATTGCGCAGCACTCGTCAAACCTGGAAGGTGAGGTGCGTGGTCGCAGGCCATGGGGGTTGGGGGCCGGCGCTGAGAATAGACAGAAGGGAGAGCTCCGGGCAGGAGGGCCGCCCTGTGGAGGAGGGGCTCTTCAATGGCTGATGTGTTACTGCTCGCAGCCCCCGTCGCACGCGCCTCTTAACAAAAGACCCCGGGTAAACGAAGCCGCAGACCAGGCCCCTGCCGGCACCTGCATCTTGGTCCACGGCATCCCCTCTGCAAGCCTCGCTCCATTCCCGATTTGGTTCCTAAACTGCAAAATTCTTTTAAAGCAGAAGTGATCACAAGGTTGCAGAAAAGTTGATCACAAAACAAATATGAGGGGAGAGTTGGAGGGGGACCCCCCTCCCCCCACCCTTAACTGTCCTCTGGCGTGGCTGCAATGATTGGACTCCCTGCCCTAGCTGGGTAACAGGGACTTGATAACATGTTCTGGCTGCTGCCCCTTGGCAGGGCTGTGATGTCCCGGAGAGGATGCAGAGGCTCTCGAGACCTTGTCAAACTAAAGTCGCCCTGCCCTCGACCCGCACTTTCTTTTCTCTGATTGCCTAGGTCAGGGATGGTGAACTCCGGCCCTGGAGAGCCACAAACGGGCCAGGCTTTCAGGATATGCACAGTGAATAATATGCACGAGAGCTGCAAAGTGTGGAGGCAGTGTCTGCACATCTTTCTCGTGCATGTTCATTGTAGAGATCCTGAAAAAACGTGGCCTGTTTTTGTGGCACTCGAGGACCGGCGTTCACCATCCCTGGCCCACGTGAGCCAGGTCTGTCCGGGGGCCGGAGGGAATTCTCCGAAACATTTGTAGTGAGGGGGGGGGGGGGGGGGGATGTGGAGCCTAGACAGGAAAGTGAAAGCCTAAGGGCCAGGGACACCCAGAGAGAGTGTTCTGATCACCTTGGGACCAGCCTGACCTAGGCCCGACCAAGTAGGTACTCGCCCGTAGGCCTTAATGGCAAGCTGCCATGTGGCGTTAAATGCTCTCTCGCCCTGCTTCCTGGATTTATCTAGCTGTTTGGGAATAGCCAGCCTGGTACTGGATATTGTCACGCTACCTTCTGTAAAACACATTTCCAAGGCATATTTTATTGTTTGGGGGGGTGGGGGAGGTCTCCCCACCATTTTTTTTCCTCTCTTCTCTAGAACGTATAGGTCAGCGGGTGTTGGCAGAGACTCAGCACCTCTCCAGGGAGCTGGAGGAGGAGAGGTACCGGTACCAGAACATGGTTAACGAATATTCCCGGCTGGAACAACGTCACGAAAACCTGAAGGACGAGCTAACCTTCATGAAAGTGAGCAACCAAAATGCCAACCGTTAATTTGGATGAAGTGCAGGGAAGGAAATCAGAAGCTGCTGGGCTGCTATTTCGGGCGGGGAGGGGGGGGGTGTCAGGGTATGAGGAGATAGAAAGGGTGAGTGTAGGGGGTGACTTTCGGGTGCTGGTAAAATGAAGACAGGCATGGGATGGAATTTGGGATTAACTGGTTTGTGATGTCAAAGGATAAAGTCACAGTAAAAGGCCGTGGGAGATAAGTGTCTAAGGGCCTGCTGATCTAATGATGCACAAGGAAGGGTGGTTATATTCTCAGGATGTCAAAACTGGGAGCAAGTGTGGGAGTAAGCCATGGGGGTAGGGAGCATATGAAGGGCTACTTACGCTATACAGGGTGGTTGAAGACACCGGGGGAGCTTTTCTCGGGCCCCGAATGAGTGAGTGGGATTGTGGGAGCAAGCTTTGGAGAGAAGCAAGCATTTCCCACCATAAGACAGTTTGCACCCCCTCTGTTTGGCTTCTGTCTCCGATAGGCCCCAGGTCATCGCAGGAGTGCTTCGTTTCACAGTATCCTCTCCATGGATGCAGATTCCCTGTCCTCAGCACCTCTGTCTGAGGCTCAAGAGCTGCAGCAGAACGGCCCGTGCGGTGAGGTGAGAGAAACAACTGGCGTGTGTATCTTATCATGAGAAATGCACCTCTGCCCATCTTTCTATGCCTTTACAAAAAGAAGAAGAAAATTGCTACTTCCTGGTTTTCTTCTACATTCATTTAACCAGCTTGGACTCCAGCTCCACTGCCCTCTCTCTGCCTTGGGTAAGGATGCTGGATGCGGGTGGTGAGTGATGTGGTTTATCCTAGCGAATTTAGCCCCATAATTCAGCCAGGCAGGGAGGGCAGCATTTTCTTCGCTCTGCTGGAGAGGAACATTATAACTCAAGAGGAAGATTATCTGATAGTGATAGGACACCAATCCCTATCCTAGCATAAACCATGCACTGAACATCTAACCTGCTACATGTGGTTTAAAAAAAGGAAAAACTGATGGCCGATGTATGTGGGTGGTGTTTTGTTTTTTTTTTAAATGTAATATTTCCAATGCAGAGGCAGCCCCAGGATCCGTCCTCTGCCATAATACAGTACAGCTATAAAATGTCACTTTTATAGCTGGCGATTAATGTGAGCTATTCACAGAGGAGACATTGTCTTATACCAGTGGCGTTGGACTGCTGTTCCTTTGTCTCTTTTGTTACAGTAACATTGTATCCAGAGGTTCTGTCTTAGAACTAGCTACAGTGTATCTGATATACATACACTGGCTTTTTTTTTTTTTCCATAAACTATTTCTTCACATTTTTTTTTTTTAATGGGCTGCAAGAATGCCTTTTTTTTTTTTTTTTTTTTTGTTAAACTGTAAATTAAGCTGAATTGACAGCTGCCAACAGAAGGCTTCAAACATTTTAATAAACAAGGAGGCAGGAAGGTGCTATGTTCTCCAATAAAAACCAAACCCCACTGCAAAGCAGTTAGTGGGCGGTGCAAGAGACCTCCAGGGCCTGCCTCCTGGCTGGGTGTGCTCCATTCGTTTCAAGGCTGGACCTGCATGGGGTCAGCAGCTTTTGCAGATCGCGGTGCCCCATGCGGTTCAGACAGAAAGAATGGGCCGGAGCACACCTGGCGGGGAGAGGGGTGTCTGTGGTCAGCATTGCCTCTGCCCTTGTTACCTTTTAACCTATGTGTTTAGCATTACAATGGGATAAACCATATAAAAGCAGTCGATAGCAAACCACTTAAGCACTCAGACAGTAAATCCCAGAAACTGATATAAAGACCTTCAGGCTTGTCTCGTCAGACCATTTTTTTCCCCCAGTATCTGTTATGATCATGCAGTTTTGAGACTTGCTGTACAGCCTTGTGGTATTAAGAGGTGGGAGGCAGTGATCAGACTGTCGGGGACAGTATAGCTTGGATACTTGCATCCGTAAACATTGTGTGACCCCCCCCCCCCCCCTTGAGAATCTTTTTGTGGAAGATGAGTAAAATGTGTGGTGTAGGCAGGCGCCTGGAGCCTCTGTGCAAAAAATTAAACAACTTTTTAGCAGTCCTAAATGAGAGGTACACCTGCATAATAATTTAGATTTTTGTTTTCATTCAATAAAAGGTATTGGAGTTTTCAAAGAATCAACTGCCAACCAGGGCCTGCCTTGTCACTCCTGCCCCAAGACAAGTGGATAAAACCCCCCAGAATAGCCTTGTGTGAGACCCAGGAATTTTAGTATTTTTGTGGAATCGGTTTGTAATTGCTAGTGGGAGCAGCTGCATGTTAACTGGAGAATTAATGATCTGACCTCTGGAAGGTTTGAGAAACACGGAAACCTTAAGGCAGAAAAGCCCATTGTGGCCTATGTAATCTGCTGATCCGCACAGAGTATTCAGTTTCAGTCCCTCCCACTCTCTCAGAGCGCCTCTGTGTTTATCCCATGCTCCAGTTCAGATACTGTCCTTTTCTCCACAGGGAAGGCTGGTCTATGCAACCACTACCCTCTCTGTAAAGAGATTTCCTTAATTATTCCTGAGTCTTTCTCCCTCATCCCGTGACTCCTTGTTCTAGAGCCTCCATTCCTTTCAGAGTCCCATTTCCTCTGCAGAGAAACCTTGGAGGTCTTTGTGTGTCTCCCTCATATCATTCCATCCTACCTTTCCTCAAGGGTCATACATGTTTAGATCTTTGTCTGTCCCAAAGGCCTTAGAATGAAGACCCCTGACCATTTTATCAGCCACCTTCTGGAGTGACTCCAACCTTGAAAACGAGGTCTCAACTGTATATATTACAAACTGGGTCTCACCAGGAACTTATACATGGGGCAATATCTCCTCCTTTTTCTGCTGACCATTCCTCTCCTTGTGTACCCAAGCGTCCTTTCTGGCTTTCACCTTTGCCTTATCTACCTGTTTGGCCGCCTTAATTACATTAGATGTGATCATCCCCAGATATTGCTCTTTTATTCCATGCTTTGAAGAATTTCACCCTCTCTATACCAGCGGTTCGCCAGGAACACGCAGGTGTATCGCCACACTTCCCGGTCCTCTGCTGACCCAGCTGCTCCCCCCCCCCTACCCAAGCGAAATAAGTCCTGGAACGCGGCAGGAGAGCTGGAGTCAGTGGCACCGGCCTGCTCTCTTCTTCCCGCCCCCTCCCGTGGCCCGGAAGAGGCAGTGTGTGCGTGAAGAAGAGACCATGCTAGTGCAGGCAGCGTCGGCCCAAAGAAAAGAAGAGAGATGCAGCCTGAGGAATGAGCAGCACGGCTCGGAGAAAAATGAAGAAGAACGTTAACCCCCGTGGCCGATGGTTCTCCTTTCTCCATGAGGGCTGAAAGTGAAGGAGGTTGCTGCTGCCGTTAGGGTTGGGAGGAGGCTACTGCTGCTGCTCATTCGGGGGAGGGGGGGGGAGAGTGAGTGAATGAGCAAGCATGTGTGTTTGAGAGCCTGTATGTGTGTGAGATGTGTATGTATGATTAAGAGCCTGTGTGTCTAAATAAGAGAGAGCATGTGTGTCTGAGTATGATTAAGAGCTGCTTTAGGTGAGGGAGCATGTGAGTATGATTGAGAGCCTGTGTGTAATTGAGAGAAAGACAGCATGTGTGTCTGTGTGTGATTAAGAGCTGGTTTAGGTGAGGGAGCATGTGAGCGATTGAGAGCCAGTGTGAGAGAGAGGAGAAAGTTGCAAGCAAACCACCCCGCCTCCTGCTAATTCAAAACAATCTCAGGACACCTGGATATCAAACGTTTCCAGGTATGCAGAGCAAACATTTTTTGTATCCTTATTTTTCATTACTGGATCTTTGTGTCTGCTATTTTGAAATATTTTATTGGTATCTAGAAATTTTTGATATGAGTTTTTAATTATTGGATATTCCACTCATCAGCTGTTTAGAAATCTGTTCTTTTTGTTAGTATGGTTTTACTGCTACTGATTTTATATTTCTTGATTTGTTTTATAAGGACGGGTGATGATTCTCTTTTTCCTTTGTTGCACTGCATACAGAGACTCTGGCTTGTTGCGGTTTCCAGTTCAGTTTTTGTCTGCATGCTTCTAATTATGCGTTTTGGTCTCTTTCTTCTTTGTTAGGTGAGGGTCAGCACATGTGATTCAGGTGAGGTTTTCTGCTGGCGTGTAGTGTCTGTGTAGGGCTCCATAGCAGCCTGACTTGGTCTGTTTTCCTAATAGGAGATGTATTGGTGGTTTAAGGCCTGGTGTAATATTTTCAGTGTTGCCTTTTTCTTAGGTAAGGTGGTTACTGTTTAAGTGCTGGAAATTGGGCATCCAAATGGCAGATGAAATTTAATGTGGACAAGTGCAAGGTGTTGCATTGCATATAAGGAAAAATAACCCTTGCTGTAGTTACACGATGTTAGGTTCCATATTAGGAGCTACCACCCAGGAAAAAGATCTAGGTATCATAGTGGATAATACTTTAAAATCGGCTCAGTGTGCTGCAGCAGTCAAAAAAGCAAACAGAATGTTAGGAAATATTAGGAAGGGAATGGTTAATAAAACAGAAAATGTCATAATGCCTCTATATCGCTCCATGGTGAGACCGCACCTTGAATACTGTGTACAATTCTGGTCGCCGCATCTCAAAAAAGATATAGTTGCGATGGAGAAGGTACAGAGAAGGGCAACCAAAATGATGAAGGGGATGGAACAACTCCCCTATGAGGAAAGGCTGAAGAGGTTAGGGCTGTTCAGCTTGGAGAAGAGACAGCTGAGGGGGGGATATGATAGAGGTGTTTAAATTCATGAGAGGTCTTGAACGAGTAGATGTGACTCGGTTATTTACACTTTCGAATAATAGACCAGGGGGCATTCCATGAAGTTAGCATGTGGCACATTTAAGACTAATCAGAGAAAATTCTTTTTCACTCAACGCACAATAAAGCTCTGGAATTTGTTGCCAGAGGATGTGGTTAGTGCAGTTAGTGTAGCTGGGTTCAAAAAAGGTTTGGATAAGTTCTTGGAGGAGAAGTCCATTAACTGCTATTAATCAAGTTTACTTAGGGAATAGCCACTGCTATTAATTGCATCAGTAGCATGGGATCTTCTTGGTGTTTGCGTAATTGCCAGGTTCTTGTGGCCTGGTTTGGCCTCTTTTGGAAACAGGATGCTGGGCTTGATGGTCCCTTGGTCTGACCCAGCATGGCAATTTCTTATGTTCTTATGTTTGGTGTGGACTGTTTATGCAATTTCTGTTCAGACAGAATATGAATCTTTTCCTTGAGTCATTCTTAACAATAAAAATACCGGGCCTTTTATTTTATTTTATTTATTTATTTATTTATTTAAAGTTTTTCTATACCGGCATTCGTGATTAAAAACCACATCATGCCGGTTTACATATAACAAGGGGGTGTGAACGAAAAAACGGAACATAAACAAGTGCAAAAAGTTACATTACAACAAGGATCATATAACTGGGGAGAGAATTAGAGTAAGATATTTCCACCATGAATTGTAATGAGCAGTGTGTCTCACATGTGAGCGTGGTCTGTCACGATGGGAAAAAGGCTGAGAACCACTGCTCTATATTTTTTTTTACCTCTTTCCTAGGCTTTGCACCCTAAATGCAGGCATTAATTCTTAGCTGCCAGACCCTAGATCACTCCTCAAGCTTCACTAGATCCCTACTTATGTTTTTCACACCTTTCTGGCTGTTTACCCTGTTGCAGCCTTCGTTGGGAAAGGTTTGTGGAATGATTGGTATCATTGTGAAAAGGACAATGTTGCACACACAAATGTTAAAGACCTGGTCCAAGGACTGAGCCTTGTGGCACACAACTAGTGACCTCCATCTATCACTACCCCTTGTTGCCTCCCATGCCAACCAGTTTCTAACCCAGTTAATCATTTTCGGGCCCACACCAAGGGTGCTCAGTTTATAAGTCACTATACTGAAATCCAGATATACTACATTTAGCACTCTTCTCTGATCCAACAACACTCTGGTCACCCAATCCAAGAAATTGATTAGATTTGTCTGGCATGATCTATCTCTGTTTAAAGCTATGCTGCCTTGGATCTTTAATTCCATTAGATTCCAGATATGCACTGCCCTCTGCTTTAGCCATGACTCAATTTAATTTGATCTTCAAACTGGCCTAGAGTTCCCAGTCCTCCTCATTTCCACATTTGTGAATCGGCATGCCGTCCTCTAACTCCTCCTGACTCTAAAGAAGCATTGAAAAGATCAGCCAGCGGAGCTGCCAGGACATCTCCAAATCCCTTTAATATCATTGGATGTAACCCATCTGGCCCCATTGCTATATCTACTTTAAGTTTTAATTAGTTCCTCATTAACACATTTTTCTGACTATTGACTTGAGATTTTTCGCTTTCAGTTCTATTTTTCTGTGCTCCTGCTTCTGTCTCTTCCACAGTGAATGCCAAACAAATATTTTCTAAGCAGTTTCGCTTTTTCCTAATTGGCCTCTACATGTTCTTCCCTTTCACCTCAGAGTCTCACAATGCACTTTCTCCTGTTTTACTGCATTTACTGATTTTATTCCATTTGCATCTTTTTATTCCTGACTGCTTTCCCCAGCTTTTTAGTTTTTCCAGATGTTGTCTGTCTTTCTGTGATCTTTTTTGTAATTTACAAATAACCTTTATTTCACATGGGGGCTTCTTTTTTTTTTTTTTTTCTCTTTTGTAACAAAACAGTTTAGCTGAAAGTCTGGCGGTGGGGGCAGAGAGAGGACTTTTTTGCTGAATCTATAGTCAACATGTTATAAGGTGTTCTAAATATGCATATGTACTTGCTGTTTGTGTTTAAAAAAACAAAAAAAAAACCCAACCACAAGTTGCTCAAAATACTCAGGTAGGATATATGCAACCGGACACATACCTACCTTTCTGCTTGCAAGGCTAACGTTGAGTTTTTTACATTTCTTTAAAAAATGTATATCCCACAGCTCAAGGCAGAGTAGAAAAAAGCAACCCTTAAATTCGATAACCAAATAAGTATTTTATTTCCTTGTCAGAAGTCACTTGTGTGCTGGCCCAGTTGCTCTGCTCACTTTTTTTGCACACTGCCACGTGGAGGGTCCTGTGTCTGGTTCCTGGGCCAGCCTCCGGTGGTGCCGCAGAGGCAGGGAAGTCATGGCCAGTGCATTCACAATAGCAACGCCTAAGGGCCAGACTTATTGGGTCCATGATGGCAGCTTCTGGAAGGAGCCCTGGCCGAGGACTGTTAATGGTAATAAAATAGGGGGGAAAAAATGCCTGGAAAACTGTGAATGAAGAATCCATGGTGCCAGATCCCCAGCCCCAGGTCCAGTTTGAGCTGAAAGTGCAAAGAAGCAGGAAGAAACTGCTGAACCCAGGCCCTCTCGCAGAAATCTGACGCCTCATTCATGATTTCTTGATTGCCATGTGTCCTTCCTTGGAGATGCATGGATAGCCAGAGCAGAGTTAGATATTTGAGGGAGTGTGAAGATGGATTTGAAAGGGGCAGATAGAGGAAGGAGTAACAGTCTGTACTTAACCACGTCCTTGTTTCCTGCATCTCTCCAGCACCCTAATCTGAGGCTGCAGAATAAGGTCGCGCCACGGAAAGAGGTAGCAGACAGCACCACGCCAGCGCTGAGTACGGACGGTGGCCAAGCAGCACACGAGGGAGCCTGTAACTTCCTGGGCCAGCTCGGCTCAGCCGGTGAGCTGCAGGAGAGAGCCCGGTGGGAGATGATCCAGGCTGACCGTGAAGGAGGGACTGAGCTCTCGGGGAGAAGGGTAAGATCCTGAGTGTGCATCTGCCTCTTGCGTCCCACCACTTCCCTTCCCTTCTAGAAATGTAACTTGGAGCCCAGCCTTTGCCCAGCAAAACGGTGTAAATTCCTTATTTTGGCTTCTGAAAGCACTGTGGTTATGGATTTCATGCTGGGTATTGTGCAGAGAGTTGGACGTGGTAGAATTAACTTCCCCGTGCTCATTCTTTCACTTGCTAAAAACGTGCGTCCAAACTGGATGTGCTTTTTAAACGAGCTCACGGTCTCCTCTCTCGGGCGCTCAGTGCAGTAGGCAAATGAGCTGCCGTGCTAAAAGGTGTGCTTGGGGATAAATTGTCCGTCCCTAGTGCATCCATGGCATCGAGTGCCCAGGAGACGTGGCTGTGCGCAGGTTAGGAAAACGGATGTTCAATTTTACGAGCGTCCTTTTTCTAACCTGATCGCTGGTAAGACTTCTTTTTTTTTTTTTTTTCTGCTTCCTCCTGCTTAGTATCAAACAATAGTAAGTTGGAACCACAGTAAAGCAATATTTTCTGCTTTTCTGTGCATGGCTTGGATGCCTCAAGACCAAGTTCCAGGGCTGGCATTAATTTTTGAGAATAAAAAAACGTGCACGTCCGGTGCATGGTAACTCTTTACATCAGGCGTGCTAGCTAATAGCCTCAACATTCATTTACATGTGATAAGCGCTATTAGCTACATGCTGGTTTGGGCGCAGTAATCCAGATATTGCATTGGGTATAAGTCGGGCGCGTCCAGATCGCGCGTTGCGTGGTGCGCTGACCTTAGTGCCCTTTACTGCACCAGCCTGATAGTTCTGTCCAGCGCTAGATTTGCTACATGTGCCTGTAGATGACGCTTTTGCAGCCACTTCCCAGATGATCCATATGACGTCTTACCCCTCTACTGATTTTGGTTTTATCTTGTAAAGTTGCACTGCTCACTCTTTTTCTTGTTTTTAGAAATATGGAAACATGACTACAAAGTCCATACGGCCCATCCGTCCAATTTATTTAGCCCTTACCATTCCCATCACTCCCTCAGAGATTCCCCCCTTATATTTATCTCCATGCTTTCGTGAATTCGGATACCACTTTCTGCCTCCATCACCTACGCTGGGAGGCTGTTCCATGCACCCTCTCTGTAAAGGAATATTTCCTAAGATTACTCCTGAGTTTTACCCCCTTTCACCCTTATCCCATGACCCCTTATTCTACAGCCTCCTTTCTGTTGAAAGAGGCTCACTTTCTGTGCATGGAAACTTTGAGATATTTAAATATCTCTCCCCTACCTTGCCTTTCCTCTAGGATATACATGTTCAGATCTTTAAGTCTGTGCCCATGTGCTTTAGAACGAAGATCAGTGACCATTTTAGTAGCTGCCCCAAGGACTCACTCCATCCTGTTTATAACCTGTGGAAGGTGCGGTCTCCAGAGTCGTCAGGGACCTATACAGGGGCAATGTCCTTTTTTTTTTTTTTTTTCTTTTTGCTTAGAATTTTGCCTCCACTACTGCACCCCCTCTCCCTTTTGGGTTTTTGCAGCCTGAGTGCATTATTGCTCTGCATGTGTTTAGCATTCATTTCTAAGTCTCTAGACCATTCCTCAAGCTTCGCTAGAGCCCTCCTCCTCCCTGTTTTCCCACACCTTCCTGGCTGGCTGTCCTATTGCAGGTTTTGGTATTGGCAGCAAAAAAAACACTAAACCCTTTTCCAACAATCCTTCTGCTACGCCAGTCAGGAAAATATTGAAAAGAGTCGGTCCCAGGATTCATCCCTGAGGCGCACCACTAGTAATACCCACTCCCTCCTCAGAGTAAACTCCGTTTCCCGCTACCATTTGTCGCCTCCCAGTCAGTCCCTCTGGGTTCCGTGTCGAGGGCACTCTGTGCATTAAATCTTCTGTGTGGCACCGTGTGAAAGGCCTTGCTGAAATCCACGTACACTACGTCTAGCGAGCGTTTTCCCCCCCTCAAGCCAACTCTCTGGTCACCCAATCACAGAAATTGATCAGATTCACCTGATTATGGTTTTGCTAGAAGTAAATCTTGCTGCCTTGGATCTTGCAATCTCTTGGATGCCAGAAACTCTACTATTCTCTGTTTTGGCAGAGTTTCCATTAAGTTTGCTCACCGCAGAGGTCCCAGCCTCCTCCTTACGCCCACTTTTTTTTTTTTTTTTATATGAACAGGACCCACACCCACCCCTCTCCAATCCTCGAACTACTCCAGACTCTAAGGAAGCATTGAAACTGTGAGCCAGGGGAGCTGATGTATCCCATCCGGCCCCACTGCCTTATCTACTCTTCTGAATGGATCGAGATTTCTCAGCTCTAATCTTATTTGACTCTGCTCCCGGCTGTTCCACAGTGAACACCTCACAGAAATACTTAAGTAACTCTTTGCTTTTTTTCCTCCTCAGCTTCTGCACAGTCCTCTCCATCACTTCAGAGTCTCCGTATTTGCCACTTTTGCACTTCCTTCTGCCGTTGACTCCCATTTTACCATATTTGCTATTTTTTTCTTCCATTTGAATGTTTGCATTCCTGGCTGCTTTCTCAGCTCCTTAGCTTGCCTGTTGTCTACTTTCTGTGATCGCAAGGTTTTTGAATGCTTAACTTTCTCTTAACCTTTTCAGCCTCTTTAGAAAACCATAGTGGCCTATCTCTTTTTTTTTTTCCATTATTTACTTTCCTAACAAAATGGTTGGGAAAATCTTAAAGGAGGAGGAAGAGCGAAACTATAAAAAGGAGAAATAAAAGGCAACTCACCAGTTAACAACTTCTTGAAATACCAATCCCCCCCTTAACAAAATCAGCTTTCCTGAAGTCTAGAAACCTTGCCTGTGAGTAAACCTTTATTTCTTGTACTCTAATAATGAACCACGCCATCTGGGGACCACTGGATCCCACATCAGAAATACTGTCCCGGTTGGACCTGATGCTTACCAGTTACCACCACCTCCCATGTGGAGTCCATTTCCCAGAACAATTCTCCCTGTAGAGGGTCCAGAAGAGACTGCGGCTGAGATGTCCCAATCAGCATCCACTGAAATCCCCTAACAATAGCACCTCCCTCCCCCCCTTTATCTGTCCTTCAGGAGGCGACACCCGGGCTCCCAAAACGGTGCAGCAAGCTAACTGAGATGACGGAGGAAGATCTGAAACACGCTTACGATGCCGTCTGTGTAACTAACAAGTAGGTTCTCAGATTCACCCTACCTAAGGCAGCATATAAAATATTGCATTATGCCAACCAGTGCTGACAGGCCTGACATACTGACAGCTACAGCTCGGTGGCAAGTCAGCTTCTGAATGTTTGCTGAGGCCCAAAGCAAAAAAAAACAACCCCCACTTAACCCCTCCCCTCCCCCTATTTACCTCCTGTTGGTGCTTAGTGGAAATGAGAGAACTGATGCTTAAGATCCTCACAACTTACCGCAAAATCAAATTCTGCTAATTGACTTAATTTACACTTAATTTTAGATACACAATGTTTGCATTTATATTTGTGTAGAGAATTAGGTTGCTCCTCCTCCTCTTCATGGCTTGCTTTTGGTTTCTCCACCTCGCGCTGCAGGCTGCTGGAGGGGCAGTTGCAGGAGCTGCGGCAGAGGCACAAGGAGGAGCTGCAGGAGCTGCACTGGCAGGTCGGGTCGCTGAAGGAGAGGCAGGAGATCTTGATGAGGGCCCTGCAGCTCCCAGCACAGGAGCAGCTTCCGTTTGTGGCTCAGCACCAGATGGCCCAGCTCGGGAAGGATAACCTGGTAATGAGGCTGTCCACGCAAGCTGTACTACTTCTACTTCTCAGAGAGGCTTGGAAGGGAAGCTTCTCTACGTGTATCCTCCTTGTTGGCTGCATCTAATCTGCTCTTTAAAAACCTCCAGTGATGGAGCTTCCACCTCCTCTCTAGGGAACTCGTTCTGCTGCTTGATTTTTGCCTTTATGGCTGGCAATTGCTTCCCAGGATTTGGCCTAAATCTTAAATTTAAGCCCACTGCTTTTCTTTTTGTCATTGGAGAGGAATGGATTCTCATCCTCTGTAATCCCAACCTTCTTTGTGGACTTATCAGCTGTACAAGAGCTGCGTGAGGTCCAGCAGGGCTGCACTTGGTACACAGGTCTGGCCTGCTTTACCATTCGCTGGAGCCGGGCACATGGCTGATGCACACACTGGGTATTTGTGCACGAGTTGGCTGCTTGCCTTTTTTTTTTTTTTTTTTTTTTGTGGGAAGACCCCAGGGTACAGTGCGGGACTCAGAAAAAGATTTGGTATGTAGTCTTGGAAAGAGCAGAATTGTGAATACAATCTTCCCTTTTTCCATTGGTTTAAACTCTGCCTAGGAGGCGGTGACCAGCTTGCCAAAGCTACACAGAGGGACAAGTCCCAAAGGCACCCTGAAGTGCACTGGACTGAACAGAGCAAATCAGAAGGAGACTTGTGGAGAGGGCTATATTTGAGATTTTGGTGCCCGCAGGCAAAGTGCTACGTGCCACCCATTAGAGGCTCTGCTAACACATGGCCTAACGCAGTGCCGGGCAAACTACAGGCCAAATCCAGCCCATTAAGACCTTTCATCCAGTCCGCCTGTCCCTTGCAGTGCCGCACCTTGTGTGGCCCGCCTATGCTCTCACCTGCCTGCCCTAGTGGCCCGATGTTATCAAAGGCCAAGTTGTCTCCCTTGATGATTGGCTTAAGCAGGCAGATTAGGCATCGGCACCATTTAATGATGTGCTGGGGGGGTTCCCACCCGCCACCAGCAAGGAGAGACCCCCCATGTGTGCTGGTGGGGTTCCCATCCTCCACCATTGAGGAGAGGCCCTGTGCTGCTGTAGGTCCGGTGGTAACCTGCGAGCTGGCTCTGAATGGCATCCTGGGGAGGAGCAGTGAGTAATATGGGTTCTAACTTTAAAAAAAAAAAAAAAAGTATGAATAAGGGAACGAAAGGGGTGAAGGTGGGATGTGAATGAGGGAGAGGGTGACTGAGGGGGGCGGAGAAGGGAGTCAGCGTAGACAGTGAGTGACAGAAGGGAGGGGTGAGTGGTAAGGAGAAACAGCAGAGGGTGACAGGGAGAGAAGAGTGAATGGGAATAAGTGATGGAGGGAAGAGGATGAGGAGGTTTAGAGAGGGAAAGGGGTTGTATGATAGAGGGGGGTGAGGGGATGAATGACTAAAGAGTGTGTGTACCTTCCACTACAATCTCAGGGTGACTGGAAATAGTTTCCTGGTAGGGAGCGAGGGGAATATTATTATTATTATTTTTTTTATTCTTAGTTTTAATTGGATGTTTGATATATATATATTTTTTATTTTGGTTTACTCACGGCTATGACTTTATATTTCTTGATTTTATGAGGAATGGTGATATTTCTGTTTCTGCCCTATGAGTCTGGCTTATAATGGCTTCCAGTGCAATTTTTTTGTCTGCACCTTTCTATTTATGCTTTATGGCCTCTTTGTTGTTTGGTGAGGGTCTTTCTGTGTTCTGCATTTGTGACCGAGGTGAGGCAGTCTGCTAGCTGGGAAAACTCCACTTAACCTCCTTGGATTTGAAGGTTTTGCTGATTTTTGGGAGAGGCTGGGATCCACGATTGAGGGGACTCCTCTGGTGCTTCAGCCTGCTGGTTGCTGGACTTGCCTGCAGGAAGTGCGAGCTACTTGTTTGCTGTCAAGGAGCTCCGAGATTTCCCCCTCCCCCCCCCCCCCCCCCCCCAGGTCCTTGTAATGTGGCTCCAGCACGAAAAGGTTTGCCAGCCCCTGCCCTAAAGCAAGTAGAAGTCGGCTTCTCTTTGAGCTGGGTATTTGGTGCCTGTGGTGAACACTTCATGGTGTCTAAGCTTCCTTTCTCAACCAATGGCAGGGCAGCTTTCAAAATGTTCAGTGACCTCACCTCCCCGAGATGAACTGAATTGACCTGAGCTGGCTTGTTTTGTCCATGGCAGAGGTTCCCAAACCTGTCCTGGGGGGGACCCCTGGCCAGCTGGGTTTTCAGGAGACGCACAGTGAGGATGTGTAAAACAAATTTTGCCTCCCCAGCATGCACATTTCATCTGCTGAAAACCCGTCTGGCTGGGGTCCTGCAGGTCAGCTTTGGGAACCTCTGCTCTAGAGGAAAGGAGGAGAAGGGATTTGGGACTGTTGGGGTGGAGGCATCAAGAATACGTGAGAAGTATGAGCCGGGGTAATTGGGTGCAGAGGTTTGTGGCAGAAACGTTTTTTAACTTTTGAACTGTTCAAGCAATTGTAAAGGAGGGGGATGGACTGGGGCCCCATGGGGTTACCTGCTCCCCTGCGAGCAGGTGTGCACCGTGCTGAAACGGCCTCACGTGCTGAAGTCTCTCTCTCTCACTTGCCCCTAACCTCACGTAGGAACTCCTGGAACAGCTGGAGAAGCAGACCAAGAATGTCCGCAAGCTGAAGAAGCAGCTGAAACTCCACATGAGGAGGGCTTACGATGCCGCAGGTGAGCAGGGATGGGAGGAGCCAGAGGCTTCCTTGCGGGGACTGAGCCGAGGGGCTAGGCTACTCCGCTCTGCTTTTTAAGGATATCCGCAGTGAAATACGCATGAGAGAGATTTTGCCTGCAGTGGGGGCAGAGCATGCGGATATCTCGTGCACGTTCATCTGTTTTGCGGCACTCGAGAGACCGGAGTTGCAATGCCTGCCCCTGGGCTTAGAAGTGTGGGGAGCTCCTGAGTTAGCAGTCGTGGACAGGGCTGGGATTATGCGGTGCTTGCACCTCGCTCTCTGCTCAAGCGTAGTTTTAGGGGCATTCACGGAACCAGGTTGCATTTTGTTCTGCCGACACGGACTGTAAAGTAAGGGCCTGGTCCAACCCTACCACTTGCCATAAATGTGTGTGCGGCATGGTGGGGAGGGGGGAGGGGCGGCATCACCTGCAACTTCTTTGACCCCTTTTTTTTTTTTTTTATTTCTCTGATCACATTGATAATATGAAGACACCCCTGGACCAGCCTCGCACCCTCTCGCCCATCCTCCCGCTATCATAAATAACCCATTAGCCACACATGTGATTGGGAGGTCAAAGGCCACAGCTTGGTCGTCTCGCTCGGGTACTGGATTGTAACCAAGTCGTCATATGCAAACCGCAGGGTATCCGGCACGTTTACCACTACCCCGGGGTCACTCGACCGCAGGTGCCCGCCACAGCCAGCGAGGAGCCATTCACCCGCAGGGCTGAGCCCAGGCCCCTCCCCGCCCCCCCCCCCCCCCCACAGCACATTGCGATCCCGAGAGACTCCAAATCGTGCCGGGTTTACGTTTCCTGCCCGGGTCTTCCCCCCCCCCCCCCCCCCCCGACCGCTGCGACAACACACCTCATAAACAGATAACGAGAAAAGCGCATCCAACACAGCAGGTAAACTACAAGAACGGCCAAGAGAGGGGGGTGAAGGGTTGGGGGGAAATTCATCCAAAGGAGGAGAGCAGCGAGGGGGTTGCTTTAGGTGTAAAAGGAAACCCGTGGGAGGAACCAACTTCAGAATTAGGCTTCTCGGTTGTCCGGGCCGAGCAAAAATATTATGGTCTGTTGCCAGGGGACGGACGAGGAGCCTAACGAAGGTAGGAGGGATCATTTTTTATTTTTAAATCTGCCCCCCCCCTCCCGATGCAGAGGCCGATCAGCAAAGGGGCTGACAGGGCCCCCCCACGTTATATCCGTCAGCCCCGGATGAACCCGAGCTGACTTCCAGAATACACAGGAGGGCGCGCCACACGCTTAAGGAAAACAGAGGGAGATAGAACTGAGGGAATCTTAAAAACAGACGAAACTAGGAGTCCAGAGCATACCTAGCACACGAGGGGCGAAGACACACTGGAGCCTGCAGAGCCTCCGCTTCCCAGGACTGCGTTATGCACGGAGACCCGCGCGGTTAAAACCCCTCTCTCTTCTTACCAACAGCAAATCAAGTCCCCAGCGGACCTGGGCAAGAAAGCAAGACGCGGGAGACGGCGAGGCCCACGGCGGAGGCCTTCCAGGGCATGCTGGAGTGCAGGGCCCAGGACGAAGCCCGCCTGGTCAAGAAACTCATCCTAGGTGAGCCCCCGGGCTGGGAAAGCCTTCAGCGGCCGCAGTCTGGCTCTCGCCGGGTGTGGGACGTAAGGAAAGGGCAGGGGCGGGGCTCGTTTTGTCCTGGCCTGCTCTTGGGGCCCTCTGGTGACGGACGCTCCTCTGCCACTCAGGCCCTGAGGTACTAGAAGGCTCTTCCCAGTTTCCCCGCCTCCTGCCGTAGCTTTTTATTTGCCCCTCGTAGAAACCCCTGATCCTCCTCCTCCTCGCTGTGGCCTCGACAATGACCAAGCCGTTGTGCACAAAAGCGACTCTGTCGTACTCGCGGGTGCGTTTAATTCAGCCGCACTGCTGTGGTGGAATAGACCGGAAGGCGCAGGATAAAAACGGAGGATCCCCAGCGGTGAGAGGATGCTAAACCTCTCTGCATGGAGCGGCAGTTAGGAACCAAAAATGGGCGGTGGTACAAGCTCGAGAGATGGGGTGAGGGGCGTGGATGTTGGGTTGCGCGTGCGGATTTGTGCGCGCGTCTGCCCGGGGGGGTGGGTTATTGCTGGGCAGGTTGGACGGGCCGTTGCCGTCTTTCTGCCATGGTCTGTGTGTGTGTGGGGGGGGGGGGGGGGGTGGGGACCTACGAGCCTCGAGGGAAAGTTTTTTGGGCTTTGACTGACTGGGTAAAGAAGACTCTGAGCCCTAGGCTTGGCCCACTTCCCGTAGGAGCGTGCTGGGATGACTAACGTCTGCAGGCTTTCCTGAAACAGCCCATAAATAATGAAGACCTCTTAGGCATGTGAATAATGCAAAGGTTTGTAAGCAGGAGCTGAGCTGCAGGGAGAGAGAGAGAGAGAGAGGTCTGAAGGCTGCTGCTGCCAGCACCTGTCCTGCTTCCTGATTCACTCTTTAAAGATATGGGGGGGGTGGAGAATAAGAGAACTTGTTTGAATTAGGGTGGGAGCAGGAAACCAAAGTGCACCTCCCTGGGAGGGAGAGGGCAGAAGAGTTTTTTTGTTTTTTAATTTTTTTTTGTTGCGTTTTGCTCTGAGATTTCAGTGCTTCCAAGGCACAGCGCTGTTACTCACTCATAGTTGGCGCCTGATTGGCCTGCCTAAAAGTGAGGACTGCGCTGACTCTTTTTTTTTTTTTTTTTTTTTAAGCCCTGTATCCAGGTTTGCGCTGGCTGCCGTGACGGCACCGGGGTCTTGCTCCTGAGTTCCAGTCCCCACATGGTGCTCTGCACCATACTAACTGCCCTCGAGGTTTTCTGATCTCCTTTCCTATGTATGAACAGTGCTAGCCACAGAGCCCTTCAGCACTTTCTGTGATGCATTTTCTTTTTTGGCTCTGTAGAAATTCAGGCCGGTGGCTCAGGCGAGCTGTACTAATGGCGAAATGGTTTGTACTCTTTTTTTTTTCCTCATGTTGACAGATTACAGACCACAGGATGCTCCTCGCTGCCCCCCGGAGCTCCCTGCTTACATACTGTTCATGTGTTTCCGGCACGCTGACCACTGCAGTGATGAGCAGAGGATCCTTTCCCTATTCACAGCTGCCGTCGGCGGGATCAAGAGAGTCCTGGAGGTATTTCATGCCAGGGGGAGGGGGAGGGCTGGTCGCACGTCTGCCGGATGCAGGGGCTGGTTCCAGTGATCTGCTTGATATTGGGGGCTTGGTGTGGGAGCCGAGCTGTTATCGTACTCTGTCATAAAGGGCAAGCTGAGCCAGTCCTGACTTTACACTTTTTGTGTTTAGAGACCGATCGGAGGGTGGTACCACTCATGTACAGTACGTATGGGATATCTTCTTTACATCTTTTTTTGTTTTGTGCAGAAATGTGGTGCTGATTTTGGAACAGTGGCTTTCTGGCTCTCCAACACCTGCTGCTTGATCAACTGCATGAAACAGTACAGCGGGGATGAGGTGAGAGAGGGGCTTGTCGGCTGTGGGTGGACTGGTTTGAGATTTTTTTTTGGGGGGGGGGGGGGCTACTGTCCTTTCTGCCAAGGCCACTCTCTTTGGCCCTCTGTAGTGCAGAGGCTCTCAAATATGTGCAGCTACCGTTCCCCCCCCACATCAATGTTTAACTTTCACACCTGGCTTAGCATTGCCAGCGCGCCCCCCCCTTCCCCCTCCTTCCTTGTGGTTTGCATAGGTGGAGGCCCTGCAGCCTAGGTGAGAAGTCATCTGGCTGGGACTAAAATCTGGTGAGGGCCTTAATGGGAGAACAGGAATGGAGCAGATATTTCACTGCCGATGAAGTCTTCAAGGCATGAAGTGGGGATCGCTGGCTGTTCAGGCCCTCCCCCCTGTGCTGAGCCTGCAGAAGTGGCAGCTGGCAGTCTGATTCTTGCTAAAAGGCTGTAGAACAAACTTTTTAAATTAAAAAAAAAAAAAAAAAACCCCTTCCTCCATCCGCCCACACCTGCAGACAATCAGGACCGATCAACCCAACCAAGTGAGTGGTGTCTGGCGCTGAGAGGGAAAAGCTCTCTTGGAAGATTTTTCTCATTATGGACGGGCATTCCTGCACAGCCACTGCCACGTGAATCTCCTCTTTTTTTTTTTTTTTTTTTTTAAACTAGCAAGATGGAGTCTTTTGGGCACTGTTCAAGCCACTCATTGTCTCTTCTTCCCTGATTTTCTTTGGTTAATTTTTAGTTAAATCTATCTTTTTTTTTTTTTTTTCTTTGAGTGTTCTTTTTTTTTTTTCAGAATTGAGTTTTTTTTTAAAATGGTAGACAGTCTGGGTTTAAGAAATGCCCCTGTTACTGCTTCAGAATGACCATCAGGCCAGCAGACGTCTGTGCTGTCTGGGTCCTTTCCCGTGACGCACCATGTTGCGCTGCCCTGAGCGCGTGTGTCTGAGGACCAGAAAATCGAGCAGCTACACCTTGGGAAGTTTCCGAGCTCTTCTCGGGCATCGGGTAAAATGTCACCTAAATCTGAAAGATGCAGTCCTCTCGTGATCGGCACCGTGACTGAAGTCTCGTGCAGGCGCCATTAGACAGTGACGGCAAATCCTGCACCTTGGCACCAAAGCACGGGCATTTCCTCACCAACAGGCGCTTCCTGGGAGCAGAGATGGTTCCCTTTTGTGACATCCCTCCTGGGCACCAAAATAAATTCAGTGCCCTTTTTGGTGAAGCAAGTCTGGTTTCAGCACAAACACTAAAACCGAACAAAAACTCTCCAAACCAATTCTGGTTCACTTCCTACAGCTGACTACCATCCCGTGGTTAGCATGGGGTTTTTTTTTTGTATTTTTATTTTATTTTTTTTTACACATTCTATTTTATTCTTATGCTGCCACCTCCATCACTGGAAGAGATGTCTCACGTTTTGGAATCAGTAACACCTAAGATGGAATGATCTCTCCTTAAAAGCCTAGCCTAAATACCATGAGGAAAGGACAACCTCCGAGGAGCCACTTAGTCAGACTCTTCTTGGGAAATGGGAGTCTATTATGTTTCCTGTTCTGCAGGATGAAGTCGCCTGCTCTTCTTCCATCAGACCCCTCTCTGCAACTGTCTAGGAATACATCTCCTCCTGAGGACATGGTTTATCCTGTTTTTGTCCAAAAGATGACCAAGGAGATTCCTTTCCCCTTGTTCCGAGAGGCAGATTCCCGAGGGATGGTATCTGGCATCAAAATTTCTCGAATGTTCAAAACACGTCAAAGCAGTACCAATGCGCAGACTACAACAGGAGCGCCATATAAGAATGTGGTAGACACCTTTTGTCAACACTGTCAAAAAAACCTAGGTATGAAATATAAAAGTTCAATCCTGTCCAAGTCATCAAAGTCTAGTTTATCCCACCAATCTGTGGTTTTTAGAATCGGCAAAAAGATGACAAACTCATTCCTGTGCTCATCTGGGCAAGGATCCTGCCTTGTTGGATTCCACAACAAAAAAGAAAAAAAAGCCTTTCCAGTCAGCACAACCAGAATAGCAGCACATCAATTATACAAGGTAGGCAAGAAATCCTATATTATACCAACACATCAAGATATGACCCATCAGAGTTCTAGCACTTTGTGCCAACTCTCCTTGAAGCCGAAGAATATGGTAAGCACATCATCAGCTCAAGCTATGAAGCCTATGACACTTCATCCAGGATGTCAGCAATAGCCATTGGAGCCAGAAGATTAGCTTGGCTTAGAGCTTCAGGGCTACCAGAGGATGTAAATACACAAAACATCAGCAATTATTTTTTTTTTTTAATGGGGGACGATTATTTTGGAGAAAAAGTGGAAGCGGTGGACCTTATTAAAGACGATTATACTCCTCATGTTAGCAGCAGCAGTGACACATCCACTTATTTCTAGGAAGCCCCAGTACTACAGAAGGCCCTTCTAGTCAAAAAGGAGATGTCAGTCTTATCCTTTCAGTGACCTAGCCCTCGGCGGCAGCAGCAACCCAAGCAGTGGGTCAGAGCAAATGCAAACGCATCTCTGCAGCGCACTCAAACCAAACCAGAGTTTCCGACTACGGTGTCGGACAAAATTCCTGTTTAGCATTATTGGACGGTCTTCCCCCATTTCGTTTCCGTATGGTCTTTCATAGAAGATCTTTGGATATTTAAGGATCACACAGCAGGGGGTAATGTGTGTAAACTTCGAGTCTTTGCTAGTTGCAGATCAAATCACATTTCTACAGCAGGAGCTATCAAGCCTCCGCCTGGCCAGTACAATAGCAGGGATGGGTTGATAAAACAGGAGGGTAGGTGATCTAAAAAAGCCATGGGGGCAACACAATGCAATAGATGCCAGGATTATATCAGTTTATTATGGAGACTTGTTCAACCGATTAAAAAGCCCGATTCAGGCCGAGTTTCGCCCACGCCATGGGGCTGCCTCAGGGGCTGTATGCAATATTGCTTGTATGTGTATGATAGTTATCTCATTCCATCAATTTTTGTCAGAGAGTTTAAAAAAACATCCATCCATTGTTTAGGAGGAGACCGGCATGCTGTCTGAATGCACCGTCAGATCCTTGACGCTATTTGTAGCGGTTCAAAGTCATCCACATATTTGCTCATGATAAGACTTACACACTGGCCTGCCCAATTATAAAAGCAGGAAATGCAGAATCAAGAGAGCCCAGCAAGCCAGAGCTACAGCAGCCTCCTTAGCATACGGTGCATTCAGAAAGTATTCTGAGCCCTTCAATTTTTCCACTCTTATTCTAAAATGGATAATATGCATTTTTTTTCCCTCCTCAATCTACACACAATACCCCAAAATGAAAAGCAAAATCAGAACATAAGAACTTGCCATACTGGGTCAGACCAAGGGTCATCAAGCCCAGCATCCTGATTCCAACAGTGGTCAATCCAGGCCATAAGAACCTGGCAATTACCCAAAAGCTAAGTCTATTCCATGTTACCGTTGCTAGTAATAGCAGTGGCTATTCTCTAAGTCAGCTTAATAAATAGCAGGTAATGGACTTCTCCTCCAAGAACTTTTTTAAACACAGCTATACTAACTGCACGAACCACATCCCCTGGCAACAAATTCCAGAGTTTAATTGTGCGTTGAGTGAAAAAGAACTTTCTCCGATTAGTTTTAAATGTGCCCCATGCTAACTTCATGGACTGCCCCCTAGTCTTTCTACTATCCGAAAGAGTAAATAACCGATTCACATCTACCCGTTCTAGACCTCTCATGATTTTACTGCGCGAATCATAGTGGGGGATGCTCAAAGAACAACGCTGGCAGCCCACCCAGACCGCCACCCCCCAGATTACCCAAGTTAGCTTCATGAGGCATAGTTTAACAACAGTTATACACTGTATAATTAGAAAATACAAAGGCAACAAAACACTTCAGAATAACACTCAGCTGCTGAGAAACAACAAAAATTGAGGAACCATCAACTGATTGGCAGGAGAACTTTCCCACAGCGTGGTAAAGCAGCAGCTAGGCGGATTATCAACCCTTCTCCGCCTGATGATCACCCTTCCAGGACTGCTGGCGGCGCAGTCGCCTGCGTCCCGGTCCCGGTCTCTTCCATCGCGGTGTAGGATCCATAGGGGGTCCCCGCCGTTGCGGGGTGACGGAGGCAAACGGGGTCTCCAGGCCCGCCTTGGCGAAACTATCAGTAGCTTCCTCCAGATTACGCATCCGATAGGTAATGCCCTTTCGCTGGAAAATAAGGGCAAAAGGGAAGCCCCATCGATTATCGTATGTCCTCAGTACGAAGGGCAGCTGCAACTTCCCGCATGGAGTACTGCTTCTGTAGAGTTGAAGGGGCGAGATCGTTGTAGATAGCAATAGTGTGGGTCTCCCAAGCCCATTGTTGCTGCGTTCTGGCGCTTTGAAGGACTTCCTCCTTAACCCGAAAATTATGGAATGTAATTATAATGTCCCTCGGCTGATTGTCTTTGCGGGGACCCAACGCTCGGTGGGCCCTCTCCAGCTCAATTTCTTTATTTTCAGCATCAGCAGCTGAAGAACCTTTAGCGATGATAAATTTGCAAATGGCCACCGCCGTTGCCATACAGTCGGAGTAGGGCTCTGTTTCGGGCACCCCGCGCAAGCGAAGATTCGCTCGCCTGGAGCGGTTCTCTAAATCCTCCAGTTTGTCGTTTACCCTTTCCAGCTCAGCTTGGATGTCCTTATTCTGGCCCGTTAGTACTTCAATGGCCTCGCTGTGCGTGTCGGCCCGAATGTCTAAATCATCCACGCGATTTCCCATCTCATGGAGGTCCTCGCGCATGTCCGCAATAGAGGCAAGCAATTCAGTTTTGTGAGCTTTGAGGTCAGCCCGGAATTCTACAAACCAGGCCCTCATCTCCGCTCGAGTCGGGAAATCAGGGTGCGCTGTTGCAGTTGCTGGATCCCCCAGCTCATTACCACGCTCTGGGGCTTCTGCGTCAGTTCCCTCCTCGTGGCTGCTCGAGGCCTGTGCGTCCTCGTCGGGCAGAAGGTCCGCCGCTTTAGAAAACGAAAACTGCTTCAGATCAGGCGGTCGTTTACGGGCAGCCATCCCAGAGCCGTCTCCTGCAGAAAATTTTATAATCTGGCGTCCTCGCGGTGAATTTGCTGCTAAATAAATGCCTCTAAAACGTTTGGGGAGCGGAGCGAACGTCTCAGGCAGCCATCATCAGCGCTGCTCACCAGCGCCCCCTCGACCTTTCATGATTTTAAACACCTCTATCATATCCCCCCTCAGCCATCTCTTCTCCAAGCTGAAAAGTCCTAACCTCTTTAGTCTTTCCTCGTAGAGGAGCTGTTCCATTCCTTTTATCATTTTGGTCGCCCTTCTCTGTACCTTCTCCATCGCAACTATATCTTTTTTTTTTTTTTTTTTTTTTTTTAATGACATTTTCTGTTTTATTCACCATTCCCTTCCTAATAATTCCCAACATTCTATGGAACCTAACATTGTGTAACTATAGCATGGGTTATTTTTCCCTATATGTATCACCTTGCACTTATCCACATTAAATTTCATCTGCCATTTGGATGCCCAATTTTTCCAGTCTCACAAGGTCTTCCTGCAATTTATCACAATCTGCTTGTGATTTAACTACTCCGAATAATTTTGTATCATCTGCAAATTTGATTCTCACTCGTCGTATTTCTTTCCAGATCATTTATAAATATATTGAAAAGTAAGGGTCCCAATACAGATCCCTGAGGCACTCCACTGTCCACTCCCTTCCACTGAGAAAATTGTCCATTTAATCCTACTCTCTGTTTCCTGGTTTTTAACCAGTTTGTAATCCACGAAAGGACATCGCCACCTATCCCAAAAAAGTTTTTACTATGAGTCTTTGCCTCTACAGCCAATGTCTTGTCAAATTCTCTTAGCTGCCTTATCAATGTCTTACCTTTTTTTTTTTTTTTTTTTTTTTAATTCTGCTTTTTGTACTTTTTTTTCAGTGCTTCAAAGTGGATTGCATTCAGGTACTGCAGGTATTTCCCTATCCCCAGAGGGCTTACAATCTAAGTTTGTACCTGAGGCAATGGAGGATAAAGTGACTTGCCCAAGGTCACAAGGAGCGACAGTGGGACTTGAACGCTGGTCCACTGCTCTAACCACTAGGCTATTCCTCCACTCTACTTAAATGTGTGCAAATTACTTATGTAAATGTAATGTTTCATGGGTTTTTTTAATTATTCAGACCCTTTACTCAGTACTTTCTTAAGGCACCTTTTGCTGCAATTACAGCCTCAAGTCGTCTTGGGTACGATGATACAATATTGGTACACCTAGATTTAGGGATTTTCTCCCGTATTTCTCTGCAGTTCCTCTTCAAGCTCTGTCAGGTTGGATGGGTATAGTTGATGCACAGCTATTTTCAGGTCTCTCCAGAGTTGTTTGATCAGGTTCAAGTTTGGACTCTGGCTGAGCCACTCAAGGACATTCAGACTTGCGCCGAAGCCACTCCTGCATTGTCTTGGCTGTGTGCTTAGGGTCGTATTCCTGTTGGAAAGTGAATCATCACCCCAGTCACAGGCCCAGAGCACTCTGGAGCAGGTTTTCATCAAGGATCTCTCTGTACTTTGCTACGTTCATATTCTCTCGATCCTGGCTAGTCTCCCAGTTCCTGCAGCTGAAAACCTCCCCACAGCATGATTCTGCCACCACCATGTTTCACAGTAGGGTTGGTATCTGCTAGGTGACGAGTGGCACCTGGTTTCCTCTTTGGCCTGAGTGCCAAGCAGCATGTCTGGAGTTCATCAAATCAGAGAATCCTTGTTTCTCATGCTCTGAGAGTCTTAAGTGCTTTTTGGCAAATTCCAAATGGGCTGTCATGAGGAGTGACTTCCATCTGGCCTCTCTACCATAAAGGCCTAACTGACAGAGCTCCAGAGTTCTGCTGTGGAGATGGGAGAACCTTCCAGGACAACCATCTCTGCAGCACTCCACCAGAGTGACCATCAGGTTCTTGGTCACCTCCCTGACAAAGACCTCCCTTCCCCTGATTGCTCAGTTTGGGCTGGTGGCCAGCTCTAGGAAGAGTCCTGGTGGTTCTGAACTTCTTCCATTTTAAGAATGATGGAGGCCACTGTGTTCTTCAGGACCTTCAATGCTGCATCAATTTTTTTGTACCCTTCCCCAGATCTGTGGCCTCAACAGAAACCTGTCCCGGAGATCTACAGCCAATCCCTTTGACTTCATGGCTTTGATTTTGCTCTGACATACACTGTCAACTGTGGGCCCTTATAGACAGGTGTGTGCCTTTCCAAATCATATCCAATCAATTGAATTTACCACAAGTGGACTCCAATCAAGATGGAGAAACATCTCAAGGAAGATCAATGGAAACAGGATGCACTGGATCTCAACTTTGTGTCATAGTAAAGGGACTGAATACTTATGTAAATGCAATATTTCAGTGTGTGTTAAAATTTGCATGCATTTCTCCAAACCTGATTTCGCTTTATCATTATGGGGTACTGTGTGTAGATTGAGGAGGGAAAAATGCCTATTATCCATTTTAGAATAAGGCTGTAATGTAACACAGTATGGAAAAAGTGAAGGGCTCTGAATACTTTCTGAATGCACTGTACCTTTTGCTCTGCTTCCATGGAAGATGTATGTAAAGCTGCCACTTGGTCTTCCATCCATACCTTTACTGCTCATGACTGCCTAGAAAATGCTTCATAAGACAGAAGTTTTAGACCATCAGCTCTAAAGAGCTGCTTTGATTTTCTTTAACTCTTCCATCCAGCCTTTGGCATAAATGAGTTGCATGATCCTCTGACTTAAGAGTATGATATATGGTTTCATGCAACCCTCAGCTTGGGAGTCCCCACATGTGTGGCAGATTACTGTCCTGCTTGTCCAGGGAGAAACCTAAGTTGTTCATCTGTCTAATGGGTGTTCTCTGTAGACCGCAGGACAAATCAGCCACACAATCCTACCCCCCATCCCCTTAGAAATGACAATTGGCTTGCTATAAAGGCCTGAGGAGAGAGACCTGTGCGCAGTGACTGCTTTCGCTAAGCTCTAAGAGAGCTTTTCCGTCTCGGTGCTGTTTAATTAGGTTGCCCATTTGGGTGGCTGAATCTTGTCCTGCTGTCTACAGAAACACCTGTTACAGGTGAGGAACTTTAGCTTTTTACAGATGAGTTATTTTGCTTTCCCAGCTTTCTTTAGTGTGTGGCTTTTTTTTTTTATAGGTATCAAGCATGGCCAACAGCCACGAACAGAACCTGCAATGCCTAAGAAACGTTGACTTGTCCAGTTACCACCAGAAACTCTGTGACTTGGCCATACAGATATACCAGAAACTCATCCATGCTGCAGAGGAAAAACTGAAACCGATGATCGGTATGGCGCGATTTTTCTCTTCACATCACACCGTCTAAGCAGAGCATGGGTTACACTAAAATAACCAACGCATCTCTTCCTCACTCTTCCCCAGTTGCTGGCATGTTTGAGAGTGACACCATCCAGGGCCTGTCCAGCGTCCAGGGGCCAGGTCTTCACAAGCGCACGGAGGAGTCTGCTTCTGCCTATTCTCTGAGCTCCATTCTTCTCCAGCTTGGCGCCATCCATGAGATGCTAGAATGCCACCAGCTGCAGCCTGACATCGTACGTCAAGTCTTCCGGCAGCTCTTCTACTTTATCGGTGGTGTGACCCTCAATTACCTTCTCCTGAGGAATGGCATGTGTTGTTGGAGCACAGGGGTCCAAATCAGGTGTGTTCTTGTGGTATGTCTGCCTTTCCAGGTTAGACCAGCGGTTTGCATAAAGCTGGTGAATTGCTGGTTTGCTCGACACACCCTTCAACCCTTAGACTGCAGATGGTGTAGAGCAACAGCAGCTGACCACTTCACTGTAGAAAAGTAAAGTCTGAAATTGCTTTGTTAGCAGTAATCAGAGGGAGGGGGAGAGGGAGGGAGATATGGAAGATCATCAGCTCTTCTTGGCCTGGTGCTTGAGGGCAGTTTCCTGTAAAACACATCCTCTTGTGTCAGAGCTGACTGTGTATCTTGGCTTCTCCTTGTTTTTTCTTAGGCAAATAAGTGGAGCTGGGCAAACATTTTGAGTTTAGAACCAAAGTATATGCTTTTGATGTGTGTGATCACAAAAAACATGTGTTGGGAGTGAAGTACTCTGGGGATTTGGGATTCTAATTTCAGATCTTGTAACATCCTGATGTGGTATGTTTTTTTTATTACAGATTTATGTATAATGGCATTCATATGTAATGACAACACAGAAGCCAACTCCTCTCCCAATATATAAGCACAAAAACACGGCGAGGGAAAATTGTTCCCAAAAAAAATATTAAAATACCATTCTCCTTATATATAAATTTTGAGAATATATCATAGAACCAGAGTGCCTATCAGTGTCAATCCACAGTCTCCTGCCCACATAGGGCCCCAGACAGTATCAGCTCTTATGGCACCATTAATTATAATCACGTACCATCTCCCTTATATACTATTTTTTTTAAATTTTTTATATTTTTTGTTATTTCACTTCATTATTAAATCTCTAAAAAAGCAATAATATTTATTTTAATTGTGACCTAGTTACTTAATTTCAAAAAGATACTTAGCTCAAATCGCTGGCATATAGATGTAATTTTTTTTTTGACACTGTATCATTTCAAATACTCATAAATTGTTCCCAACATGGACCATGTTTCGGCTAAATTAGCCTTCATCAGGGGATATTTTAATCAAACACTATCAGCACGCCACGAACTCTTCATATCTCCATACCCTAAGACATACAATAACATTACACAAATTACAACACATTAAAAAGTCACACAAAAATTCCGCAGTCAACAGCTTCCACACAACAAAATTGTACTACCAAAGGTATATTTAACACAGCAAGTTCTTACCTTCTACGAAACCTGATAGTTCTCAAAACAGGGCACTCTTACGAACATAACTTTAGTAATGGCGCCATAACGCTCAATATTGCCCAGCCTTTCATTTCCTATTTAAAGCCCAAACCCTGACGATACCGGAAGTTACACGTCATCAGGACTGTCAATCAAACCATCACCTATATCCAATCAAAACACAGACCAGTCCAATTCTTTATTCAACCCCCTGGGTGCCACAGTATCAAACCAGTAAATCCATCTAAGTTCCCGTTGCAACAAATATCTATCAAAATCACCACCCCGGGAAAAAGGTTTCGGCTGCTCAATTACAGCAAATTTTAAATCCATAAAGGCATGTCGCTGATCTAAACAATGTTGCACCAATGGAGCTTCTAAACGATTTCTCGAGATAGCACTACGATGTTCAACTATGCGTGTACGCAAACAACGTTTGGTTTTTCCTATATACAGTAATGGACATGGACACCATATACTCTATATGACTCCAACCGAAGAACAATCAGTATTCACTCGTAAACGAAAAGTGCCCCTTTTAAAATGGGGAAGAATATCTCCTGAAAAAGACTGCTCACAAACCGAGCATTTATCACATGGAAAATGCCCCAAATTGACAGAACGCTCTGAAAGACAATCGTGTGTTTCTTCAAAATTCGAATGAACGATCATGTCTTTAATATTCCTTCCACGTTTTAAGGCAAAAATAGGCAGCTCTGAAAAAAACTTCATTTAGCCGAAACGTGGTCCATGTTGGGAACAATTTATGAGTATTTGAAATGATACAGTGTCAAAAAAAAAAATTACATCTTTACGCCAGCGATTTGAGCTAAGCATCTTTTTGAAATTAAGTAACTAGGTTACAATTAAAATAAATATTATTGCTTTTTTAGAGATTTAATAATAAAGTGAAATAAAAAAATATCAAAAATTAAAAAAAATAGTATATAAGGGAGATGGTATGTGATTATAATTAATGGTGCCATAAGAGCTGATATTGTCTGGGGCCCTATGTGGGCGATATACAGTGGATTGACACTGATAGGCACTCTGGTTCTATGATACCGTTCTCCTTATATAAATTTTGAGAATATATTTTAATATTTTTTTGGGAATAATTTTCCCCCTCCGTGTTTTTGTGCTCATTCATATGTAATGAGCAGAGATTTTGTTTAATAGGTACAGTGTGAGTCAGCTGGAAGAGTGGCTGTGGGGTAGGAACCTTAACCAAAGTGGAATCGTGGAGCACCTGGAGACTCTAATCCAGGCGGCCCAGTTGCTTCAGGTCAAGAAGAAAACGGAGTCAGATGCCGAGGCCATCTGTTCCCTGTGCAGTGCTCTCTCTCCTCTGCAGGTAGGATAGAGTGCATCTTCTCACATCCTCCTCATTAATGCCTGGGATATCTTCCCTTGGGTCAGGTAATTCTCCAGATGTTAAGAAACTGACTCTGCTGTGGATGGTGTTGAGCCTTCCAGTGACTGTAGGCCTAGAAGAAGGTGTTAGACTTTGGCTAGCCCCCTCTACTAACTGGAGGCCTGGCAAAGGTTTCCAGTGTGTAGTTATGCTCATCGGTCTTTGACTAAGATGAAGGTCTGGTGACAGTTATAAATCGTACGATGTAAGGCTTGCCTGAGGCCATCTAGGTGGAGAGTCCACGTCCTGCCGTAGGAACCTGAGTATGGAATCTTGGTTCTGCTACTGCTGTTGGCTAATGGGAGATAATTTAATTTCTAAAAAGGCCACGTAACGATCTGTAGTGCTGACTGCATGGCTGCGTCTGTAAGAACGAAAGCGATCTCATTCAAGACCTGAAGTGGTCACCAGTGTTAACGGATGGCTGGGTAGCTCCCTTACGATCTCTCCATGACTTCTGTTTCTGGCAGCCTCTTGTGTTTCTCCTTACCACCAAGTTTACAGATGGATGGTGCTGCTTATAATGCTCTGAATGCCTTATTTTCTGAGCATTTGTTTTCCCCCCAGAGGTATAGGAGGAGGAAGTCATTTGAGTAAAGACCTAGAGTGTTTTCATGACTGTAACTAGTCTACATGCCTGTTTCAAGTCTGTTTAAACCTAGGGGGCTGTTTTAGGATGCTCATAAAACATGAATCCATTTCTGCACCATAACACAGGCAAGGAAAACACAATTTAAAAAAAACCAAAACAAAACAGAAATGGAGGAAAGCTAACTGAAGATGGAAATGAAATGGACCAGACCAAAACTAAACTTATTTTTTTTTAATACGTTCCTAGATTGTGAAAATCCTGAACTGTTACACCCCAGTGAACGAGTTTGAGGAGCGCGTCACGTACGGCTTTAAACAGAACGTACAGGTGTGTGCTCCTGAAGCCAGCGATGGTGGTGGGAAAGCTGACCTCGCGCGCAGGCAAATCGGGATCCATATTCCTAGAATTTCATCTCTCGCGCAACCTTTTCTTGTTTCCATTAGGGATGGGGTTGGGGGGGGGGGGAAGGGAGGTGCTGTGCTGTTATGAATATTTGCTAAAAAGAGGTTGGTTGGATCTGCAGGCTTGGAAGTGGCAATTGTACGAAGAACTTTTCGAATGGTGTGTGTGAGGAAAGCCCGGCTCGGCCACGGTCTGAGACAGCGTGCTGGGTTTGGTGGCCCGCGGTGTGACCCAGCTTGGCAGTTCTAAGAGGTGTGGAGGTTTGGTAGTATCTCTAATCTCTTCTTTGTTTTGTGTTTGGGTAGAATCGACTGCAGGCCAGAAGACCCAAGGCCAGTCGCCAGCTATTGGTGGACCTGAAACATCGCTTCCCCTTGCACATCCCCTTCTCTGGCTCCCCTGTTCCCTTGGACAAAATACGCATCCCACAGAGCTTGAACCTTGGCTTCCTCAACTTGGTGTAAATGTCACAAATGGTTTTTGGAGCATGAAGGCCTTAAGGAACGGGACAGGCCACCGGAGCCTTTCCCAGCCTCACCACAGGACGCCAGCAAATAGTTTTCAAATGGATGGAGAAAAATCCGAGGACATGGCCCTTATCCTGCTTCGTGCATGGCACTGAAGGGCCCATGTGGGTAAATGAGACGTAAACTAGTTTTAGGTGGAGAGGGTGGGGTTCAGTAACACAATGAACGAGATGAGCTATGGCTCACTTGGTGGGTGGCTTTCTTCTTCATATGCTGTATCCTGCCTATACAAGGTATGAACCGGTGCATGCCCACACTTGCAAATCCAATGTATTCCAGGCAGGACGTAAAACAGATGACAGAATAAGGGCGCACTGCTGTGGAAAGGGCATCTTGGGTGTGGGAATGACCACAAGTAGCTTTGGGCCTCTGTTTGCCTGATGGAATTTCAGCACTTGTTTGTATATTTATTTATTTTTTTTGGTAATTGCACAAAGATAATTTTATTAAATTTAGAACAAGGATTCCAGTTTAGCAAGCAGGAAGGTTGGGACATCTTGGCCGTTGGGTTGGCGATGGCCAATCTCTGCAGCAGTGCTGGAGCAGGCCTCCACCTTCCTCCTGCCACGGTGCCATGCTTGTTCCATACTTTCTCGCAATGTTGCTGCTGCTGTTTGTAAGTGGCCATCCTTGGAAACCACAATAAAAACCAAAACTCTATGCAGAAGGTCCTCCTTCCCTTGCAGCTCGTGTATAGCCTTGAAGTTTTACACATTAAATAAATAAATATGCAGGAAAAAAGTGGAAGTATGTTCATTTGAAAGAAGCGTTGTATAAAAATAGAGTTAGGGGATGGACATTTCTTTTAGAATTTTTTCTTTTTTTAATTTTACCTGGGATGGAGGACTCTCAGATTTTATCAAAGTTAGATGGGGAGAGAGGGATTTGGAGTATCCTTTACTGAAAAGGTTTTTTGTATATCTGCCAAAGCTGCATCACTTCCTGAAATTGGCAACAGTCTTTGGACCACTAGGTACATGAGTGGTGCCAACAGGGGTCACAATTACTATGTGCTGTGGATTCCTCTTGTATGCACACATTTGGGACCTTGAAACCTAAATGTTCATTGCAAATAGCCTGACTGTAGATAAAACCGTATAGCTGCTGCTATGCCTGGGAGTAACAGGAACTTGCATTTGGCATTGGCCTCTGTCTGAGAGAGATGGGCTTTGGGCTGACCCAGCATGGCAGCTCTCACGTTGTGAGGCCCATCCTCATTTCTTCAGAGGATCTCTGCGGGAGAGGCAGCGCCCCGAGACCTGGTCTTGTCCTGTGCTCTTTTGCATTCTGGTACAGTCCTCATATAAGGAGGCGCTACATCCACCATTGTTCCTGCCAAGAAACATTTCCTCTCATTACTCCTCAGTCCACTGCCTTTCCCTTGAAAGAGGCCCTGCCTCTTGTGCATTTCTTCCTAGGCCGTCGTGCAGTCTCTCCCCCTTTTCCTCCAGGGTAGGCTTGCTTAGAACTTTACGTTTGGCCGTAGCCTTTGATCATTTTTAGTAACCACTCTATGCACACTCTCTCTTATTTGGCTTATAGCCTTTTGAAGGTGCAGTTTCCCAGACTGGCGAGATCTCTGTACACGGACACATACAGAAACAAGAACACCACCGTTTTCCTGCCAGCTCGCTCTTTCCATATGCACCCATGCAGGATTTTGCCTTTAGCTCCCTATCTGGCCACCTTAAGATAATTGGATCCCATTATTGTTCTGGGGATAGAAGTTCAGCCCCTATACTATAACCGCTCCCTTGGGTTTTTGCAGTCTAAATGCATGACTACTTTATTTACTATTAAATCTTAGCTGCCATAATCTAGTCTATTCCTCAACTTTCAGGAGATTCCTTTCATACTTTCCAGGATGTCGACCTATTGAAGGTTTTGCTGTCATCTTTGGGAAAGATTTGCCTTTTTGCAGGTCCTTCCGCACTACAGCATACAGAATCGGACCAATCCCTGTGGCACACAGTTGGTAGCCCCTCGTTCCTCGGAGTAAGCTCAGTTTTATTACAACCCACACAATCACTTTTTAGGCCCCATATCTTGGCCACTCGCTTTATAAGTTTGCCTCTACGAGACAGTGTCAAAGACCCTTATTGAAATCCCAACTACACTGCATCTAGGCCCCCTCCCCTGCTCCAACGCTGGCCCCCCCCAGTCAAAGGGGCTGCTGCAATAAATCCGCATGGAAAGCGAGCGCTCGGTGTCTCCTGCGTGCAAGATCGAATATTTAAACAGTTGTGCGACCCTAGCGCCTCCTCTGCAGTGGGTGCCCAGGAAAGGTGGCGGGTTAGGAAAACGGATGCTGAATTTTACGAGCATGCCTTTCCCAAGCTGTGCACAGCCCATGCGTTAGGAAGTGGACGCTCGTTACTCTTCCTAAACTGACCGCTGGCACACTTTTTTTTTTTTGAAACCTTTTGGTCCTCTTGGTTCCTCAGACTCTATCGCCATGATATTGAAGTCTGAGGAAGTACAGAAAAATTAGTATTTTCTGCTTTTTCTGTACACTACTTTTTTTTTTTTTTGGGCTGCTCAGAAATGAACACCTGTCCAACCAGGGGTTAAAGAGTGCGCTTGGCTGATACTGCCCACCTCTGGTAAAACCAGTCTGCCTCAGGACCCGTAACCCTATTGGTTTGCAGAAACAGGAGCCTCTCTCTTTGCAGTGACCTCCATTACTTTTCTGCACTGCTGAGGTCAGACTGCCCAGCCTGTAGCTTTCAGACTCCTCCTTCCACTTGTGTGAAGAACTATCTGTGTCTCGAGGCCTTTTGAAAGGAGTTGGTTCTTCAGAAACATTGCAAAGGTCGGACCCTGAGCTGCCCGCACCTCCCTGCGTTCTGTTCATACTCTCTGATGTCTTCCATCCACCCCATCTCTCTCTCTCTGCTTTACTGGTGCTAGCTCCTTGCAAACGGTTTTCTGGAAACTGATTGATTGAGGGCGACCTCCCTGCCACTCCTCCTCTATGTAGCACATTTGGGGGGAGGGGGGTGTCCTCGTCACTTTCTACATCTCACCATCCCATTTGTGCCTCTGACACTAATATCTAAAAGGCTTGGCACCTGATTTTATTGTATTAGCTATCTTTTTTTGTTTGTTTTCTTCCATTTTGCATCTTTACTCTACTTTCCCAGATTTTCTAGATACAATCAGGAGAGTAAATGACAGCAGCTAAAGATCAAAATGGTCTCAGCACCCCCCATCGTGCTCGGATGGGAACAGATACCTCCTACGTGGATGCACATCCATAGAGGCCACAGGCCACACCCCACAGACAAATGGGGAGGGGTGGAGTGTGTTTTGTGTTTTTTCAAAAAAACTTGTGTAGCTGACATTTTTAGAAACAGGGCAAAATTATCCCCCCTTCTCTTTTTTTTTTTTTTTTTAGCATTTTTACTAATTGTTCCTCTTTTTCTTAATTTTTTCCTGGTTTGCTCATCTTCATATTTTGTCATGCTTTTACTTTTTTAAATATACTTTTCCCATTTAGTCTCCCCTGCTACCTCCCTTCCCCTCCCCCCCCCCCCGTACCCTCCTCTTGCCCTAGCAGCAGGGAGCCTGAGTGCCAGCAGCTCCTGCGTGGGCCGTGCCATAGTAGCAGCTGCACTGGAACAAATTCTGCTCTTGGGACCAGTGAAAGAGCCATGGGCCTAAGCCACGGCAGGCTTAGCCTGTCCCTACCCCCTTCCCTCCTGAGCTTGCAGTGCCACTGCAGGCCTGAACGGGGACAGTACTGTGCTCCTTTTCATCAAGTCAGCTGCCTGCCCTGTCTCCCTTCTGACCCCCACACACCCGCACTCACACTGTCACACACACACACTCTCCCACACTCACACTGTCACACACACACACACACACACACACACTCCCGCACTCACACTGTCACACACCCTTTATTAGATGTAAAGAGCGCCTTAGTGATTGGTGCTGGAGACAAAGGGATCAGGGGGAATGGGGGAAAGGAATCGCCTACAGGTGCTCTAACCTAATAGGTACAGTGGGGAGGTTGGGAGATGGGGTGGAAGAGAAGGAAAGAAGATGAGACTGGGTCTAGGGGTGGAAGAGAAGGATAGGGATGGGATGTGATTTCTGGCAGCTGGAGGGAGAGCTGGACAGAGTAGCATCCCCCACCCTCTCTCCTTTCTTCCCCCTTCACATTTTTCAGTCTCTCCATCCACTCCCTTCCTTCCCTAGCTCCTCTCGCATATAAACCCTTATTCCTACTTCCCCCTATCCTCTGCTCTCTCGTCACACATCTCCTCCTACCCCTTTCACCTCTCCCCTGTTCCAAACTCCCTCTCACCACCGGGCCAGGCCTGGTCCCTGCGTAAGATAAGTCCTAGCAGGCTGAGCCACCTCTTCCTCTGCTGCTTTCAGCCGAGGGCAGGGTCTGACATGCTGCTGCTGATCTGTGGGGGTGGGAGGAGAGCAGAGGCCGTCAGCCTGTGCTTGGAGGGGAGATCAGGCAGGAATGTGGTGCCCCTATAGGCCTGCAACCTTTCTCATCCACCTGCCCCGCCCTCTGCTCTTCCAGGGGGGGCCAACACCTTCTATGGGACGGGACCCGTTTTGTAGCTCTTCCTGCAGCTGTGGCATTATATGAGAGCAGGGGCCCTGCTTATAGCCTGGTCTATCCCAGGTGTGCTTCTGTGTACTGCCTTTAGCTATGCAACATCTATTTCCCATCCTATATGCATTATGGGGCATAACTTCCCCACAGTTACCCTTAGTTCTCCACTTCTCTATGTGTTTAAAGATTTGCTTGCCTTTTTGGGCTTTGTGTGCTTATGTGTGATGCTGCTAGTGTTAAAGGCCTTTGCTGTAGGGTTGCCAGTGAGTGGTGGAAGCTGCTGTCCCTTATTCAGCAGCTGCTCCCTCCTGTCGGCCTGGCTGTAGGTTGATGTTTAAAGGGAATTTCTCAAGTGGATCAGTGCCCCTTACAGCAATTTTCACCACTGTCCGGCACGATGATTGAATGAAGACTAGTGTTCAACAGGCCAGCTTCCATTGTTCACTATCAGTATTGCCCCCTGCAGCCTTCCTGAGCAAATTCTTTCCTCTCAACTTAAGCTAAGGCCAAATTTTAATGGAGATCACAGAAAGGCTAACTGAGTGCATAGCTGGCAATCCAACGATAGGTATGTGCATTTGTTTTCAGCCATTGCACTGGTATGCACATTGATCACACTTTACAGCTCCTGTGTATTAATAAATAAATAGGATGCATACTATCCATTTTTTTTTTTACCTGTGTCTGAGGCCTGCATGGTGTGGCCATACCACTGCAATGGATGAAAGAAATGCACATTGCTAGGGAACAGTCAGCAATAGTTTTTGTTATAGTAATTTCAGCATAAAACTAGCAAATACAAGAAACGGAAAGAATACAAAAATTTCAGATGGAATTTCTAAGCCCAAACTCCATTTCCTGCGTCTGTCATTATAGTAAAATGTGCCAGTGCTCTGAGGGGGTGTTTAGGGCACTGGCAGTGAGGGATATCAGAAAGGAGGGAGCCTGAGCCCTGCTTTTAATGTAACCATCTTAGGCCTTGGCTCACTCTGGCCTGCTCCCTTTTTTTTTCTTTGGGGGGGGGGGAGACTGGAATTGGCTGTTAGTCCTGCAATTGTTTATAGGGGGTGGGGGCTTGGCTCTTCTCACCCTGGTTAGTGCCCCCACCCCCCTTTTTTTTTTGTTTTGTTTTAATTTAATCAACTCCACGCTGCATGTAGCTGGTTAAGGTTCAAGTTGTTGTGGTGAACGTACCTGGATAATTTTTTTGCCAAGTCGATTCAGCAGGAGCCTGGACGGGGATGATTGAACCCAGATCTGACTGTTGAGGAACTCGGAGCTGCAGACAGACCGGGTGTTGGCAGCATCCTTCTGGGCCTGGGCCTGGCCCTTGTGCAACAAGCCATCAAAAGACGGATTCAGATAGCCGCAGGATGATGGCAGTCAGACCTTCTGCCCTTCTCTGCTGCTGCTCTGGGTGCAGCAGGGATGTATTATAGTGCATTACACTTATTCCTGTTACCTCCCTTTTCTTGCCTTAATTTCATAACTGAGCTCATACAGTACTTAACACAGGTAATAACCATCAATTGTCTAGAGATCTCATATAGTGCTGCTGGGTGAGTGACAGGGGCAGTGAAGACTGAATGGGATCTTGCCAGCCTCAGCTAGGCTGTAGGATGTGAGTGCTGGGGTAGTTTCCACTCCCACTGTATAATGGAACAGAAATGGGTGCTGGCTAATGGTACCTGTTTAACTCGTCACTTGCTGGCCTATGGGGTATGGACTCTTTCTATATTAGTAACAGTTGCCAATGGCCTGATTTTGGGCCAGACTGCCAGGTTTTCAGAGGTGCTGTACATCGAAAATGTGGATTTTGCTTGAGGCTCCTCCTCTTTCCTACAGCTTCCTGCTTACAGGGGATGACACAGCCGCTGGCCGAGCTGTGTTCCTGCCCGCTTGCCTCCTTTCCTGTGTTGGGATGTGATGAGGAGGTGGGGGCACAGCACAGACCTGTTTCCAGTGGCTCCACCGCTCGCTGCAGCAATGGCCCCCTGGGCCCCTCCCTCTCTGGATGCAGGGTCAAGACCTGCCAGCAGGGTGGCATTGAGCCCAGCATGGGATAACGGAATGGAGGAGGGGAAGGTGGGGAAAGAGGAGAGAGACAGAGGGACACAGAAAAGGGGAGGGAAAGGAAGATAGACACATCCCTGGGGACACAGGCAGAAAGGAGACGGGGGGATAACATAAGAACATAAGAAAATGCCATACTGGGTCAGACTAAGGGTCCATCAAGCCCAGCATCCTGTTTCCAACAGTGGCCAATCCAGGCCATAAGAACCTGGCAAGTACCCAAACACTAAGTCTATTCCATGTAACCATTGCTAATGGCAGTGGCTATTCTCTAAATGAACTTAATAGCAGGTAATGGACTTCTCCTCCAAGAACTTATCCAATCCTTTTTTAAACACAGCTATACTATCTGCACTAACCACATCCTCCGGCAACAAATTCCAGAGTTTAATTGTGCGTTAAGTAAAAAGGAACTTTCTCCGATTAGTTTTAAATGTGCCACATGCTAACTTCATGGGAGTGCCCCCTAGTCTTTCTACTATCCGAAAGAGTAAATAACCAATTCACATCTACCCGTTCTAGACCTCTCATGATTTTAAACACCTCTATCATATCCCCCCTCAGTCGTCTCTTCTCCAAGCTGAAAAGTCCTAACCTCTTTAGTCTTTCCTCATAGGAGAGCTGTTCCATCCCATTTATCATTTTGGTTGCCCTTCTCTGTACCTTCTCCATCGCAATTATATCTTTTTTGAGATGCGGTGACCAGAATTGTACACAGTATTCAAGGTGCGGTCTCACCATGGAGCGATACAGAGGCATTATGACATTTTCCGTTTTATTCACCATTCCCTTTCTAATAATTCCCAACATTCTGTTTGCTTTTTTGACTGCCGCAGCACACTGTATCGACGATTTCAATGTGTTATCCACTATGACACCTAGATCTCTTTCTTGGGTTATAGCACCTAATATGGAACCCAACATTGTGTAATTATAGCATGGGTTATTTTTCCCTATATGCATCACCTTGCACTTATCCACATTAAATTTCATCTGCCATTTGGATGCCCAATTTTCCAGTCTCACAAGGTCTTCCTGCAATTTATCACAATCTGCTTGTGATTTAACTACTCTGAACAATTTTGTGTCATCTGCGGGACAGGACAGAGAAGGAAAAGAAAGAGGAAGGCCTTGAAGAAGAGGAAGGCCTTGAAGAAGAGAGGACACAGGAGGCAGCATAAGAGAGGAGTGCACTAGGGCTGATGAGTAAAGATGGCGCCGGCCATCCAGTGCTCCTACCATGTGAGAGGGGCTGGCCAACGGCACGGATCCCCTGTCACATGGTAAGGGCAAAGGGGCATAGGTGCCTTTTTTTTTTTTTTTTAGAACAGCTGATGCCTGGGAACGGGAAATCTTTCCCGAGGCCCCCCTGGACCACCAGATAATTTTAAAAGCTTTTGGGGGGGGGTCGATTTAAAGGGTCGGGTGGGGTTTTTTTTAAGCGGCGCAGGCCTCCCTAAAAAAATATTAGCGATGTGAATTGGAATCAGAAACAATTCCAATTCACATATCTTAACGATCAGATTCCACCCCCCCCCCCCCACCCCCATCTGATCATTAAGATGATCTGGCACACGATTCACATCTCTAGAGTGCACAGAGGGGGTGGCCACATTGAGAGACAGGTGGCACAAGGGGGGGAGAGAGATGAAAGGCTGAGAAGGCTTTAAGGAAAGAGAGTG
Organism: Rhinatrema bivittatum; assembly: GCF_901001135.1. NCBI lineage: Eukaryota > Metazoa > Chordata > Amphibia > Gymnophiona > Rhinatrematidae > Rhinatrema > Rhinatrema bivittatum. The sequence continues at coordinate 231,939,042 of NC_042622.1, forward strand.
AACCACCTCTATCTGAGAAAGGAGGCAGTGTGTTTGGAAGTGTGCATATGTGTTTGAGAGAGGAGGTGGTGAGGTGATGAGTGTGCATAAGAGAGGAGGTGGTGTGTTTGGAAGTGTGCATGGGAGAGGAGGTGGTGTGGGTGGGCGTGTGAGTGTGTGCATAAGAGAGGAGGCTGTGTCTTTATGGGGAAGTATGGAGGTATGTATTAGGCTTTAGATGTGATAGAGAGCAAAATGGCACTAGAGAGGCTGCAGTTGTTTATGCGAATAGTTGAAATAAAATTTTATAAAACAACGTATAGTGAGGGGGGAGCTTGAAAGTCAAGTAATGAGTGGCCCAGCCACTGCCGGTCTCTATTTCCCCTGCCTCCCCTCTCAAAGCAGGAAGTTTAGGGAGGTATCCAGTTATGCTTCATAGAAAAGATGGCCTCCCTAATTACCAATCCAATAATTTTGGGAGTAACTGTTTCGGACATTTCCCCCCAACATTTGGCAGATTGATTGTGTTTGTGAAAGATTTGGCAGGGTGTCCAGAAGGGGTTTTATTTTTGTGAAATGTGGCCAGGCTGTCTTCCTAAAATTAGTCTCAATATGAAACTTGTTCACAAACCTTCCTTTTTTTCCCTTTACAAAAATCAGCATTAAAGTGACCAAGCGCAAACAGCCCTGAAACACAATATGTGCTTTAATGTCAGTTATAATAAAATAATTTTACAGAGACCCAAAAAAAAAGTCAAAATAGTGCAAACTATCTCATCATGCATCCAGCTTCACATTTTTTTTCTTAAACATTGATCGGATTTCTACCCCCCGCCCCCCTAATTCAGATATTTACAAGAGAGCCAGAAGCTGCTCGGGGGGTCTGCTCTCCCCCAGTCACAATGGCAGGAGAGGATCCATCAGCTTTGCTTTTATAAATCTCATCCCGAATCAAACGTTCTGGAGGGGCCTTTTTTTGGTTTGTTTTTTTAAAGGAAGTTGGTAATGATGGCACAGGGCAAAACGCGACCTTTATTTGGTCCTTTTCCTTAAGGGATTATTCTTACAGCAGGGGGGCCTGTGGCAAGGGGCGGAAAGATTGACGGACGGGTTGGAAGGGGCAGTGTCAACGAGTACGGTGCACGGAACGAGGAGAAAAATAATTGCTTGATGGGGGTGGGGAAGATTTAAATAAAGACAAGTTTAATGTCTATAAAAGGTTTGGGGCCATGCCAACGGCCGTAAATCTCTGTGGGGTGTGAATAGGGGAAGAAGGGGGGGGGGTTTCAGCAGGCCCTAGTTCAGGTGTTGGGGGGGCTGGGAGTGTGGACCCCCTCCCATTTATAGGTACGGGTGCTGGATTTGGCTTACTTTGCGTAGGCTGAAAGTTGTCCATCCAGACTCGTTTATCCGCCCTGTCCAGAATCCGTGACTGATTTTGGAGATGGGGGGGGGGGGGGGGGGGGGTTGGTTGGCTCTTCCTCGCCTGGACGGTAGTCTTTACCCTGGCCCTGGCATGTTTACTTTTACAGCCAGTCCATGCTCCCGTTGCTAAATCGATGCACAGTGAGGATGGGGGCTGCTTCTGGCATGGGATGGAGGCCTTGGGCCCATCTGCTCCTGAAGGAAGTGTTACCAGCAGCGGGAGGTAAAAATGGCCCTAGAAGCAAGCGCTAGAAAGTTTCTGCCATTTAATTGCCTCCTAGTCTGAAATTTTGCAGTGAAGGAGGGCTCTCTGTGCGTTTCTTAGTTCAGAAATTGACTTTTGGGAAGGCAGGGTGGAGAGGGCACAGATTGGGCTGTAGGTCCTTTTCTAAGAGGATCCCAAGAGGGCCGGGGAGGGGAATAGGATGTGCTTTAACGGAGGAGAGAGCTTTTAGTTTTCTCCTCTTCCTTGTCCTGTACCTGCCTGCACGCTGGGGGCTCTGGGGCGTCCCCCTTAAGCGCTGGAGACTGCTTCAGGTACATTTTAGAAGGAGGGGGGGGGGGTGTATTTTTGATTCTGCAGTCCTGTCTGAAAGCAGGAGGAAAGAACAATTTTCAAACTTCCTGCCGTGGGCTAAGGCCTGCGAGTGCTTTCTAAGCTGCAGAAAAGCACAAGCATCCTTTTTTTTGCTTTGAGGAAGGAGACCCAAGCACCTGCACTTGTGTGTTTGTTTCTGCTTTTTGTATCGACGAGAGTTCTTTTTTTTTTTTGCTGGAAAAGCAAAGCATTGACCTGAAAGTGTACAGACATTTTACAATGTCTGTACTTTTCTGCCCCCCCCCCCCCCCCCCCCCGGGCCCCGGCTCCTCTCACGGAGGATAAAAGTGCGTGCGCTGGCCCAGAACCCACAGGCGCCGGCGCTGCACCAGCGGGGGAAGGTTTCGGCGTAGCGCGGTTGCTTAGTTACCTGTAGAAAAGGACGTGGAAGACGGCCCAGTTCTGAACCCGTTTTCAAACGGCGTGGGGGCTGCCTTACACTCCCCCCCCCCCCCACAACCCGTCCATTTTCTAAAGGAAGGCGCCAGGCAGGGTCTTTCCTTTTGGGAAATCTGAGAAAACGGTACCCGTGTGGCGGGGCAGGAATAAGGGGCCGTGCAGGAGGGCAATGCGCCACAATAGGGCTTTACCTACAGACAAAGGTTTACGTTTTTACCCTCCCAGCTGAGCGTGGCTGACGAGCCACGCTCAGCTGTTTTAGCACAGACAGCAAAAGCCTTTCCTAGGTTGTTTGTGTGTATTAATGCTGTATACTTACTTTGCCCCCACTCCTAGACTACCCCCTTACCCCCCAACACATAAAAAAATATTTCCACTTGTACAGTACCAGTGTAAAAAAGAAATCCTCCTCCTTGCCCAGCACTCCAGCAGAAAAAATACTGAAGACGGAGGGGGCGGTCTGTCCATAAACCATCTTCCTGTCAGGGAATCTCCCCCCTACCCCCGTGTTACTTCCCCTCCCCCCCTCCTAAAAGTCAGAGTCCTGTTTGTGAGACCAGCGTGAGCTTGGGATAGCTGGCCCAAGTTTCCCCAAGCGCAATGGCACCTGCGCCCTCTCCTCCTCTTTCTTCAGCACTGTAGCACCCAATTATTGGCCTTGTGGTCGCTGCAGGGTGTGGGGCTGTGAGGGCCACGGGGAGAGGGGGTGTCCACTTGCCTTCCCCGCCAAGCTCCAGGCCACAGCTTCCAGGACCAGCTTGGTCCAAAACTGGGCGGTCGGAGAGAAGGCCGAGGCTGTGGCGCAGGTGGTCCTGGCTTCTGCTTCCAGAACCGTCCCACCAGTCGTCCGTGGTACACGGAAAGGAAAGGGCGAGAGGCTGACCAATAACCTTTCATGCACGCTATTCCTAAAGCCCTTTACAACTGCAAAAAGACAGGGGGGGGGGAGGGGTTAACTTCAACTAAAACCCACAACAAACACACGACACCCCCTTAAGGTCCGCAACATGCATAACTAGCAACAGGGGTGGGACCCGGCTAGGTTTCATAGCTTTGTGCTCTAACTCTTCCCGACCCTGTGCCAGCGTGCTCTGCCCTCTCTCTCTCTACCAGGAGAAGTGGCCCAGGTAGTCCATGCATCAGGGTTCTGGATGCTGGGAGCACGGTGGCTGCTCCCACCGATGCTGCCAGGAATCGAGAAGCAGCCCTTTTTTTTTTTTTTTTTTTGCGCTGACTGGAGCAAAATAAAACAAAGAAAAATCTCCCCTCCAATCTTAACAGCCATCCACGCGCTTACCGCCCCAACCCACACGCTGCTCTGCGTGGCAGGCATCGGCTGCTGTGCCGCTCCATCGCCTTCAGCCGGAGGATTCGTGCCCGGGGTGAAGGCGGGAGGTGCTTCTTGGCTTGTAGCGTCCATGCAACCAGTGTGTATCACGCAATTCCCTCCACCCACACTCCTTTACGGTTAAGCCTGGCTTTCTTGCTCATTGCAGTCAAGGTGATCTGCCCTGAGCCAACCCGGATGCCCCCCCCCCCACCCCACGCCCTGCGAACGGCGGCTCAGGAAACTCAACGGTTGGTTCCCACTGAAAAGCATCGCACGTGTGCGCGCACAAAGAAGCCATGCAGAGGCACCCTGTCCAACAGGCATGGAAAAGAGTGCGCTATTTTTTATGTAATCACCCCCACAGCAGACCCTTTAACAATAATCCTTCCATTGGGTGGCAGAAGGTGGTGGTGATTGGGGGAGGGCACAACCATTTTAAATCATGACTCTGGTCCATGACCCAAGGAACAGTTGCTTGTCGTCTTTCTTGGAGGTGGGGAGGGGTGAGGGGGCTGCTCGCGTTAACAGATTTGTATGGCTTCTCCATGGATGAAAGGGGGTGGTTTGCTCATCGTATAAAACAGGTTTAGGAAAGGCTGGCGCGCGGAAGGATTTTGGTGGTGGGGTGGGGTGGGGGAGGGCGTACGACGGTGGGGGGGCAGGTTCTGCCGGGTTCCTCGCTTAACTGCCTTCCTCCGCCGAGCGCGTGTCCGACTTCAGCTTCACAAATTCCTTCGCCACCTCGTCGTTGTTGCGCTGGGAGAGGATGCGCAGGATGGTCAGCCCCGTCTCGTCCATGTGGATCCTGCGGCCCAGGGGGAGCCAGCAGGCGCAGCTGCCCCGCTGCATGAGGTCCCGGAGCTGCATGACCGCGATGCCCACCGTCCTGTCCTCCCTGGCGAAGCAGTAATCTTTCACGCAGATCTGCAGCTCGTAACACTCGGGGCCTGTTTCACTACTCAGAGTGCTGTGGGAGGAAGAGGAAAATGGATCAGAGGCCTACACGAACAATTCTCCCTCCCCTTCCATAAAATAAAAACCTCGTTTCAATAGGCGGAAGATAATCCACATCTATGCTTTTTTTGGGGGGGGACGGACGGACTAATAGTTATGCTTTTCATACAAAGAAACCTTGCTGTATTCTACTGAATATTAATGATGCTAGGGCAGATTTTCCTCTGCGGTTGAATAGTCTTGTATGTATCTTTATAAAGGTGCAAACTGAACTAGAGCGGGGATTGTTTGTTTTTTTTGCATAATGTTTTTATTAATTTTTCAAACAGGAAATAAGTCACAGGTACAAAAGACAAACAGGTATCACATAAAACAATCATGAAAGAAAACAAAAGTGGTGTCGGAAAACAATAATCCCAGATCCCTAAGGGAAGGAAGCCTTAATCCGCAAACATTACATCTCGAGGACAAGAGAAAAGGTAAAACCCAAAGAAAATGCAAAATAGCAGCACTAAAGATTCCTGAGTGGGACAGGGAATTGCGGTTTACGAGAGGCACGTCTCTGCTCAATAACAATATGGACAGCCTGCGATCGGGTGCTTAGAAAGGGTTGCCTGACCCTTGAGAAAATAACCGCGATAAGGAGGCGGTTTCGATTTAACTGACTGCGATGCTAGACAACACTGCCACTCGTTCCCTATGCCACATAGCCTCCATAGGAGGATCCTCATCTACTCATTTTAACAAAATACATTGTTTGCCTACCAATGAACACCTCCTCCCCTTTACTACAACCCTCCGTGTCAGGATCAATACCCGAAATGGACTTAGCAGACGAGTTAGAAGCATTCTAGAAGCACAGTCCAGATGTATTCCACACATTAAGAAAGGTGGAAAGAAGGCAAAACGATTACCGGCATGGTTAAAAGGGGAGGTGAAAGAAGCTATTTTAGCCAAAAGATCTTCATTCAAAAATTGGAAGAAGGATCCAACAGAAGAAAATAGGATAAAGCATAAACATTGGCAAGTTAAATGTAAGACATTGATAAGACAGGCTAAGAGAGAATTTGAAAAGAAGTTGGCTGTAGAGGCAAAAACTCACAGTAAAAACTTTTTTAAATATATCCGAAGCAGAAAGCCTGTGAGGGAGTCAGTTGAACCGTTAGATGATCGAGGGGTTAAAGAGGCACTTAGAGAAGATAAGGCCATCGCGGAAAGATTAAATGATTTCTTTGCTTCGGTGTTTACTGAAGAGGATGTTGGGGAGGTACCCGTAATGGAGAAGGTTTTCATGGGTAATGTTTCAGATGGACTGAATCAAATCACGGTGAACCTAGAAGATGTGGTAGGCCTGATTGACAAACTGAAGAGTAGTAAATCACCTGGACCGGATGGTATACACCCCAGAGTTCTGAAGGAACTAAAAAATGAAATTTCAGACCTATTAGTAAAAATTTGTAACTTATCATTAAAATCATCCATTGTACCTGAAGACTGGAGGATAGCAAATGTAACCCCAATATTTAAAAAGGGCTCCAGGGGCGATCCGGGAAACTACAGACCGGTTAGCCTGACTTCAGTGCCAGGAAAAATAGTGGAAAGTGTTCTAAACATCAAAATCACAGAACATATAGAAAGACATGGTTTAATGGAACAAAGTCAGCATGGCTTTACCCAGGGCAAGTCTAGCCTCACAAATCTGCTTCACTTTTTTGAAGGAGTTAATAAACATGTGGATAAAGGTGAACCGGTAGATATAGTATACTTGGATTTTCAGAAGGCGTTTGACAAAGTTCCTCATGAGAGGCTTCTAGGAAAAGTAAAAGTCATGGGATAGGTGGCGATGTCCTTTCGTGGATTGCAAACTGGCTAAAAGACAGGAAACAGAGAGTAGGATTGAATGGGCAATTTTCTCAGTGGAAGGGAGTGGACAGTGGACTGCCTCAGGGATCTGTATTGGGACCCTTACTGTTCAATATATTTATAAATGATCTGGAAAGAAATACGACGAGTGAGATAATCAAATTTGCAGATGACACAAAATTGTTCAGAGTAGTTAAATCACAAGCAGATTGTGATAAATTGCAGGAAGACCTTGTGAGACTGGAAAATTGGGCATCCAAATGGCAGATGAAATTTAATGTGGATAAGTGCAAGGTGATGCATATAGGGAAAAATAACCCATGCTATAATTACACAATGTTGGGTTCCATATTAGGTGCTCCAACCCAAGAAAGAGATCTAGGTGTCATAGTGGATAACACATTGAAATCGTCTGTGCAGTGTGCTGCGGCAGTCAAAAAAGCAAACAGAATGTTGGGAATTATTAGAAAAGGAATGATGAATAAAACGGAAAATGTCATAATGCCTCTGTATCGCTCCATGGTGAGACCGCACCTTGAATACTGTGTACAATTCTGGTCGCCGTATCTCAAAAAAGATATAATAGCGATGGAGAAGGTACAGAGAAGGGCTACCAAAATGATAAGGGGAATGGAACAGCTCCCCTTTGAGGAAAGACTAAAGAGGTTAGGACTTTTCAGCTTGGAGAAGAGACGACTGAGGGGGGATATGATAGAGGTGTTTAAAATCATGAGAGGTCTAGGACGGGTAGATGTGAATCAGTTATTTACTCTTTTGGATAGTAGAAAGACTAGGGTGCACTCCATGAAGTTAGCATGGGGCACATTTAAAACTAATCGGAGAAAGTTCTTTTTTACTCAACGCACAATTAAACTCTGGAATTTGTTGCCAGAGGATGTGGTTAGTGCAGTTAGTATAGCTGTGTTTAAAAAAGGATTGGATAAGTTCTTGGAGGAGAAGTCCATTACCTGCTATTAAGTTCACTTAGAGAATAGCCACTGCCATTAGCAATGGTTACATGGAACAGACTTAGTTTTTGGGTACTTGCCAGGTTCTTATGGCCTGGATTGGCCACTGTTGGAAACAGGATGCTGGGCTTGATGGACCCTTGGTCTGACCCAGTATGGCATGTTCTTAGCTATTCAATAGTTTATGGCACCAGCCCCCTATCGCCTTGCAGATAGTATCTCAGAATTGCAGAACCAAGGGACGGTCCTGTAGCCCATGGATTAAAGTGGCATTAGGGGGACTGCATTTCAAGCAGTTCCCATGGCTTGTCATGCCAGCTCGGAATGCTCGCAGCAGGTAATATATCAACCTGTCAAGTATTTTAAACTGCAATTCCCTGAGGGCGACACAGTCCATCCTTTTGTAGAGAATATGGGAGCAGACAAAAATATCATCATCCACCAGATCCAGTCCAAGATCCACGCTCCATACAGCAGCTAAAGATGTAAAAGTGGCATAACTAGTAACGGACTGCAGAAAAGGTATACAGCCCAGACAGAATATGTGTTTCTTCTGGGTGCACATCAAATAAAACCGTTGAAAGGCACCAGAGGCATACTGCTCCAACTGAAGGGAGAAAGAAGAGTTAAAAAGAAACTCCGAATTTGCAGGTATACTAAATAATCTTGTGATCTTAAGCCTAGGTGTGTCATACAATAATCAAAGGAGTGCACTTGCTTGAGATGTAAATTAATAAATCTCCTACGGGAGATTTAAGCACGTTCAGAGAGCTTTCCAAGCAAAACGTGCAGCCATAATCGGAGAGAACTAGAAAGATATGATGGTAAATGAGAACTTGATGAATGAAGAACATATAATAAAGAGAGCGGAGCAACTATTGTGGATTCCAGCAAAAGGTTTGAATATAACTGACTCCTCCATGCCAGTCGCCAACACACCACAGATTACAGGAAGTCCACTTCCCCCATCCCCTCTAGGGACCATCAGTCCCTTCATCAACATCCTAGCCTGCTTACCTCTCCAAATACATTTAGACCATATTTTCAGGAAAGTGGAAATAGTTTTGTTAGTAGAATGAATGGGAATCATCTGTAAAACATAAAGTAATTTTAGGCAGGAGCATCAACTTTGAGTGCTATGCATCCACTTCTCACATGCTGAAAATCCGTCAATAACGGCTGAATATTCAAATAGTACCACACGTTAGGATTCCTGAGGAGTTTGAGACCCAAATATTTCAGTCTAACCGTCACCCAGCGTAAGGGAAAATCCGGTCATACCTTCTGCAAGTTTCCAGGGAGGTCAAGAGCCTCTGATTTATTTAAATTAAATTTTAGCCTAGAAAAACTACCAACGTCCCTAAAAACATTTAAATTATTAGACAATGATTCCTGGGCCCTGGGTAAAAACAGCAAAATATCATCTGCAAAGAGGAGCACTTTAAGAAAAGGGGAATCAAGCACCTCTCCAACTGTTGCAACAACAGTGTTTAAGGTCAAGACAAGGGGCTCCAGAGATAAAAAAAAAAGTAAGGGGGACAAGGGACACCCTTGTCTTGTACTCCTCTGTAAGGCGAAAGGGGCCGAAAAATAACTATTGACAGAGATCGCATCCCAAATAAACCCCTGAAAGCCAAAAGAGGGAAGAAGGCACTGCAGATTAAGTCCATGAGACCCTATCAAATGCCTTTTCGGTGTCAAATCCAATTAGTATCGGATCGACAATCCCCAATCGCTGCCAATTCTCCACCAAGGCCAAGACTCTACAAACTTATAATACTAACTGTCTCCCATACACAAACCCAGCTTGGCCTTGAGAGATGAGATCCGGTAAAATATATTTCAAACGGTTAGCAAGGATTTTTGCATACAACTTAATGTCAATGTTCAGCAGCAAAATAGGGTGATAGGAAGTAACCAATGTTGCATCTTTCCCAGGTTTGGGTAAGACAATATTAGTGGCACTCTTCAAGGAGTCGGGCAGCCGTTGGTCTTGTACCATAGTTTCAAATAAAGGTTTAAGGCTCACCTCAACATGGCCACTCAGGGTTTTATAGAAATGTGCCATTAAACCATCTGGCCCTGGCGATTTCAATGCAGACAATTCCTGGATAGCCTGACGTATCTCTTCCAAATGGAAAGCTTTATTAAAAGACTCCAGTTGCCCAGGGGTTAAGGTGGGTAATTGAACCCTATGCAAGAAATCTTTCACTCTATCCGCACGTACCTCTTTAGCAGTATATAAAGTTGGATAATAGCCTGAAAGGAGGTACACATCGCTCCCACTGGATCAACGATATTCGGGATAAAGGAAGAAGCAAATTTAGCCTTAACTAAATTTTCCATCATTTTACCGGGTTTGTTCCCATAGAGAAAAAAACCTATGTTTTATATGAGAAATAGAGGAGAGCGCCCTCTGATGTAGTTTATCATTAAGTAAATTATGGACAGTCCAATATTGTTTCTGAAGACAGGGGGACTTATCAAAAGATAACCGCTGCTGTAGAGAGAGTGTTAATTGTGAGAGAGATCAAATGTCCTTATCTTATTCCCTCTTCTTTCTAATAGTATAGCTTATAATTGCCCCACAGAGAACTATCTTAGCTGTTTCCTAGAAAAGAACAGGGGTCTCTAGATGTTGCTGATTATTGTAAGCATACTCCTCCCATTTCTTAGTAAGAAAATCTTTAAAATCGGGATCTGTGACCAGCCAGCTCAGCATTCTCTACTCCGATTTCTCAGAGGAGACTGAGAGGTGTTCAAGAACATAAGATACTGGGCAGTGATCAGAAATGACCATTAATCCAATGTCAGAGGAAAAGTAGCTGGTAGAGATAAGAAGAAAGACTATCCGGGATTGAGAACTATGCGGACGGGCTATGTGAGTATACTCAGATGTAATATTCTCCAAGAATCCAAAAGTAAAAGATGCTCACATAAAAAAGGTCTGCCCTTATCGTGGCTTAGCTTGGGTTGAGATACAACAGAATGTCTAGCTAAGGTGGCATCAGCTTCACAATTAAAATTGCACCCCCCCCCTCCTCTCCCAATATTATGGGCGCATTCCCCAAGGATTCAAGTACGCTGACCACTTTCGTAAAGAAGGCACGGTCATAGCTGTTGGGGCATAAATGGAAGCCATTCGCACGGATTTGCCAAAAAGGAGATCAGACCTTGCCGCATAGCGACCTTGGGGATCAAAGCAGACCTGGGAGAGCTGGAATGCTACATTTCTGTGGCATACAACAGCCACCCCACATTTCTTGGAAGTACCGGGTGCTGCATAAATTTGGGAAACCCACCTCCGCCCAAGCTTAAAATATTCTGCGTCAGTCATGTGTGTCTCCTGAAGAAAAGCAATCTGACATTTTAGTCTATTTACATGGGAAAGCAGTTTCTCTCTTTTAACAGGGGTTCCCAATCTGGCAACATTCCATGTGAAAATATTCGTTTTACTCTCCATTCAAATACCAAAAAGCTAAACGAAAGAACTGCTCCCATAAAAATAAGCAGCTAAAACCCCAAAAGGAAAAAACTGACCCAGAGACTTCCCTAAACCACTTCCCTCCCCCCCCCCCCAAAAAATAGAAGACAGAACCACTCCAGTGCAGATTTCGTGCCCCCAATATGCAATGATCCTTCCTTCCCCAGTCCACCTTCACCATCACCCACAAGGTAGGTTAAAGGTCAAGCCGATGTGTACGGGGACCACCTCCCCCTCAAAATAGGTATAACCCCACTCAACTAACAGAAAAGGAAAAGTGAAATAATAAAAAGCATGCGAAAACTCGCATGACCACCTCGATTATGTTAGTGGTGAAAAACACTAACTATCCCTTAAAATAAAATACGATAAGATAAAAGAAAAATCAAAACTAAGAAGTAGCACTCCAATGTTGAGAAAACAACCAACAAGGTACATTATGGAGAGGAGCTTTGCAAGTTAGGCAGCTGGAGAATAAATTTAAAAAAATAGGTCAGTCCATCAAAGCACCTAAGTCCATAAAGAAGATTTCAGCAGCGTCCAGGAAGGTAGTCCCCCCCTCCATGTATCCCATCCACGAAACAAACAGCAGTGTCCTGATATCGGCCAGCCGGTCCCAAACACGAAGAGCCGTCACTCAAAATAAAGAAAAGCGCCACTCCGGCACCAGGAGGCCAAAGCATCCAGATTCAGATTCGATCAGGGGCAACGATTCCTCCTGCAGCTTGAAAACTGAAAAATCGACGGAAGAAACCGGAACGCTCCACCGAGAGGAGCTAATTGCGGTAGCATTACTTAAACTGCTCCCCACTAACGAGTGAACAAGTCCCCAGAATTAACAACTTATGGGGGAGACATAAGAGACACGTAACTCCATAAATCTCAGGCTCAGAGCCACAAACGAGGGCAAATAAACGCCCCGGAGGCACATGAGAGGGGAAATGTATTTTATTTATTTATTTAACTCTTTTAGATACCGACAATTCGTTTGCACATCACATCGGTTTACATTAGAACAGTTGAGCTAAGAAAGGGAATTACATCATAACAAGTCAGGTAGCTTGGGGTTAACAATATGGAACAACTCTGAAGTCAGAGATGGTGGAGAGGAAGCAGGAACAGAAGAGCACAAAGGCAAAGAGAAACAGGTAATTATAACAATTGGGACTGTAATGGGTATCTCAGACTCAATATCTTTTGATACTGAAGAGTGTAGCTTGTTGACAGGGGACCTTACATTCTAAAAGGTGACAGTGGGTGGGGGACAGATTGTGTGAGAGATAGTAGGGTGTGTAAGGGTTATTGGTAGGCTTGTTTAAAGAGCCAGGTTTTCAGCTTTTTTTGTTTTTTTAATTAATAGTATTAGATTCAAGCCTTAGGTCTAGGGGCACAGTGTTACAAGTGGAGGGACCAGCAAGAGAGAAAGCCCGTTCTCGTGTCGAGGATAGGTTAGTGAGTTTGGAGGAGGTTATTGGGAGAGTGCCATTATTGGCTGACCTTGTGGATCTTCGGGGGGGGGTTTGAAAGCGAAACGAAGAGTTGAACCAGGTTATATTTTGGATGAAAAGTGTTTTGTGTACTAGAGTAAGACACTTAAATCGTATTCTGAGGTGAACGGGGAGCCGGTTGTAGGTATTTTAGTACAGGGGTGATGTGTTCATTTCTTCTGGAGTTTGTGAGGATTCTGGTGGTGGCATTTTGGAGCATTTGTAGGGGGCCTTGAAATGACGGCTGGGCTAAAAATAAAATAAATAAAACGGGAAAAAAAAAACCCACCTCAAGCAGAGTCGCTAAAATGTCTTTGCGTCAGCCACACTTGAAAATTCCACGCATGCAAGCGTGCAGGATGTTGCAGTGCAGAGCGAATGTTGCACTGAGCTGACGTTGAGCATTACTTGGTTAGAGAAATCCTGAAAGACGAGGACTTTCTGGTTCCGATAGTGCAGAGTTGTTTTTGTTTCTTGTAAAAGGCCTGCACAAATCATGCCTTGGCGCAGGCACCCCACTACTTTAGGACCAATCCTGTGAACGCCTTCGAAAATCATTTTCCCCTGCAGATGAGGGAGGTTTAATTCCGGCAGTAGCCATTCTTCCATCAGCTTGAAAAGATCGAGGTCAGAATCTTCGACAATTCCCACAAAACGAATATTAGAGCACCGAGGCCGGTTCTCACAATCATCTATTTTATCTTTCTTCTCTGCCAGGGATTTTTCAAGGATTTCCACTTGCAAAATGCGCCCTTTCGCATGGTCTAAACGCGGTCCAAATTCAGTCAGGGAGGATTTCACCTCCTCCGTTTGGGCGGAGATATGGGTAAACTTGTCGGCCAAGTGCCTTCACCACCGCGGTCATGAGCGTCTCCGCCATTTTGGGAGATAAGGGCTTAGCTTTCTCCTTCGTCTTAGACAATGCACGGGCTGACATACTGTGCCGGGTTGCCATAGCTTGAGGGGTCAATCAACTCTTCTCCCAATCACACACCAGCAGGACAAAAAACCCCAACAAAAAAACGCCACCAAAACGCTGGTAAAATGGGAAAAATAAATAAAAAAAAAGAGAGATGGTCCCCGGAGCACTAAGCTATTTGACTGCTCAGGCCCACATCACATCACATGACTACTCCTGAACTAGAGCTTTTATGTTGCCTATCTGCTTCATACCTATTACCCACACTTTAAGTTTTTCATTATGAAGATGACAGATGGTTGCTTTATCCTTTCCCCAGTCTTCATATTCTTGCCCGGAGAGCAGTTGCGGCCTCGTAGCAGTTGTGCCAAAATCTATTTTAATTGGAAACTCAAGCACTCCATCAGGTGGCATTGGATTACATCTCTGATGTGCACCCTTACCCCTCCTCCCCCCCCTACCCCAATATGCTATGGCGCCTTTTAGTGTGAAGTAGAAGTGAGGCCTAGTGATTACAGCAATGACCAGAGAAACAGATTCCACTCCCCTAATGACACTTCTGATGACCTTGGGTAGTTCACTTTCTCTGCCATTGCCTCCGTTATCCATTTACAGATTAAGCTCATTGGGGTAAATTTTATCTGGGAATGACTTGGCTTGGATAAAATGTATCTGGTAACAGGGGGCAGGAAACTGGATTTGTCTCTTTGAATATGGACCTCAATATTCTCACTCACAGACACACAAAACAAGACACAGCCTTCCCCTTCCTCTCTCCCACCAGACACAGGGTGACCTGGATTCAGTTGGACCACATTCATTAATCCTGCTATTCCAACCATATCAAAACCCAAAACCTCCTTGGGGGGTTTCTCAGTATGAAAAACATGATCCGTCTTATGAGTCAGAGCAAAATGGTGCCCCTGGTTTCACACCCATCCCCCTCCTCCCAGTGCTCTCCCTTACCAACCCAACACCCACACCCACACACCCAACCCACCCCCCCCCCCCCAGTCTCGCACCCTGCTTGTGCACATGTTTTACACAACCTTGTGCTTTTCAGCTCCTCTTCTCCTCGGAAAGGTCCCATGGAGGAGGATGACCTTACCCAGCAGCGGAGATCACTGCTCCAGCACGTGGTTCGTTCCTCCTACCACTCCACCGACCCCCCCCCCCTTTACAAAACATGTAACTCACAATTGGAAGTTTTCGTTGTATTTGGGGGCCCAGCTGTTGTTCTTAGACTTGGTGGCAAATTTCCGCTTCTTGTCGCTGAGGTGGGGACCGATCATGTTAACTTCAATGAAGGGGCGGAAGATTCCAGAAGTCTGCCACTTGAGGTCATTAGCAGCAACAACTTGTTTAAAGGAAGAACAAACAAACAGATGTGATATCACTAGCCTGTTCATGGCCAAATACATTACCACAAGCAGTAGGAGCTCAGGCATAATTAGAAAAGTTTTCACAGATGTGAGTGAAAAGATGATGTTAAGCCTGCTGAAAAATTCTCACATTCTATATAATTGCAAAAATCTAGTATTTATTTATTTAACAAATTTATATTCCACTAATCCACGGTTTAGTTAGCGGTTAACAAAAATTACATGCATAATTTCAGCAAAGTAAAATATTCAACATAAGCTCAAACAAATACTTTGTTTTGTGCACTCACCTTTCACGCTGACTTTGTGTTCACCTGTGCCCGGGTGTGTGAACAGCTCAACGTGTATGGACACCTCCCCAACTGGGTCATCCACACCGGATCCTGCTTGGCAGATGAGAGGCGAGAAAAGGAAATGAGCAGCCCACAAGCAGTGGCTCAACCCGTGGAACTGCTGGTGCAGACCCGTCGGGAATTAAACACCCTCCCTCTGAAGTCAAACCACCGGTGGCATCAGGTCACACATTATTTCCAACGGGGCAAGAGTCTTGCATGGCCGGTTGACCCCTAGCTTAAACTGATCAGCCCTCTTAGTTTGATGAGATTATGATTTAAACAACGTCAACCAATTCACTGACTTGCCTATATTAAGGGAGATTCCTGTTCAGGAAGTTGTGTGACCTGAACCCACCACAGCATCTTTCCTTCCCTCCTCCAATGCTTGAATGCTACTCAATGCTCTGTGTTCCAACAGGTAACCCATCCCCCTCCAGTTCACAAGATGGTTCCTGTTCCATGAGACATGCACTAAGGGCGTGTGTGTCGGAGGGAAGAGCGAGGAGGGGGAGTGATGCGGGGCCTGCAGTCTAATGTAATCTCGTGCTTGTGCCAGGATTATATCCTTGGCTTCAATGCATATGTACTCTATTGACAAAAGAAAATAAATCTTCAAACCAGTCATAAAACATTTTGGAGGAACCATCCTGTCTTATTAAACAAACCAAAAAAAAAAACAAAAACAAACAAACCCTCTCGTGATCGCCAGACCAGAAATTATCAAAGAATATGGATCAAAGACCTGCAGTTGGAGAAATCACCCAATGTCC
Organism: Rhinatrema bivittatum; assembly: GCF_901001135.1. NCBI lineage: Eukaryota > Metazoa > Chordata > Amphibia > Gymnophiona > Rhinatrematidae > Rhinatrema > Rhinatrema bivittatum. The sequence goes on from NC_042622.1 coordinate 231,954,935, forward strand.
CTCAATAATGGGAGGGGTCAGCCAGAGTTAGGTGTGCAAGTAGACATCTGCTGCCTGTACATACTGCTGTGGTTCAGATGCTTACTTTAATGCAGGAGTCTCCGAGAAGTCTGCAAGCCATGCGCTTCTCCATACTTGGAGGCTGTAAGGATTCTGAATGTTATGGGCAGCTACATACTGATCGATTACCCCGGCAATACTGTTGGCAGCACACAACCCAACCGCCTACTTGTCTTGTGAATCTTTCATTTCAAACCTCCTGTTCCAAACAGTAGACAATGGGGGTAGATGTTTAAAGCTGGCGGTGTAAGTAGCTTAGCCGATTAGAACTTATCCGGCTAAGTTACGATGCTGAAAATACGCGTATATATAGGCGTATATAAAGGCGTATATATAGGCTAAGTTAAGACCTGCTCTAAGGGGCATCTAAACTTACAAGTATACTTATGTGACTTGTATGACTAACTCCAGATACAGGTATAAGGTACGGTTAACTCGCTCCGTTCCCGATCCACCCAGTACACTCCTACTTTTTGTGGGTGTAACTTTTAGCCGTATAAGGGACTTATAAGTCCCGCTTATCCAGCACTGAACACGCTTTGGATATCGGGCCCAGTAAGTCTTGTACCTTATGGGGTTCATACAGAAATCTATCAGAGGATTGCCTCAAAAAGTTAACTGCTTCTCCCTTGGGGCTTCAAGTGTTGCCGATAAATGTATCTCTGGAGCTGATTAGAAAATAAGAGGACTGTAGAAGATTCATGCTAATTGAGGAGCACTACTCTTGCCAATGAAATGATTTCTTTGACCTCCCACATGTAGCTGAGCCAGATGTTAAAAGCCTTCTGCTACAATCCACAATGTTTTGCCAACCACTGCCAATACTATGCTGGCCCCTGTGCTTCTCAATCACTGCACAAGCAAATAAATAAAATACATAGCAGAAAAGCTAAAGCATCTGTACACACAGTACACACAAAAAAGATGACTCAGCACAAGTCTGAAATAGTCATGAATAGCAGCGGCAATTGTCAAGGTGTCAGCCTTAGCCGACTACTGTATCTGTTCATCTTTAACATCCATAATTCAATTGCCTAAAAAATAAAAAAATTAAATTAAAAAAAAGTTAATCATTCATTCACCTGCAGCAGGTTGCTCTGGATTTTAATGGTTGGAAAGGGAAGTTTGTAGGGACTGTGGAAAACACATTTTAATAACTAGGAAGCCAGAATGGAATGTGAGGCTAAAAACCTTTTAACTCCTCGGACCTTGACATTTCCCTACCAACTCTCCTCTCCTGCTCAGGTTTCAATTTCCTAATGCAGCCCTCGAAAACCCAGAGCTTTTACCAACCTAAGCATGAGGCCAAGTGACTGAAAGGGCCTACTTTTTCAATTTTTATTTTAAGGCAATTGAATTATGAATGTTTATGAAAGATGCACAAGGGGTTAGTAGCCAAGGTGGAAACCCCGACTACTCCTCCTACTTATTCACAAGTTTCAAACATCTGCCAAGTCAGCGTGTCTACATTAACCACCACACATCCAGTATAGGGCTGTGTGCGTATGTTTGATATACATGGCATGAAAGGGGAAGGTCTCAGGATCCATAGTCTTTGTGCACCGTGGCCTCACCGTATGCAAAGTGAGAAAACCATCCACCCTTCCTGGCAAGACTCGACTGGAGCTCTCAGACCAAACATCATGCTCAGGCTTACCCCCCTCCAAACAAAAGAAACTTAAAATGCCCAAGGCAAGCATTAAATAAATGAAACGGGGAGGATGTGGGGAAGCCATTTGTAATGCAACAAGCGCTGTCAGGCAAATGCAGGTGCAGGTCTCATCACCCATTCCTCGATCTCATTCCCACTGCATGTGTTCAGTTTGCTAAGGAGAGTGAGCATCCGCAGGAAGGCTAAAAAATATTTACAGCATTGGTAAGACAATCATGGGCATCCGTTTTGATTTTTTTTCCCCCTTCGGAGGTTCTCTCCCATTTTTTCGTACGTAAAAAAGAAAACCCACTTCCAAAATGAGACGAAATAAGATCTCTGAGCCCTTTGCAGACATGCAGCCATGGGGTGATTTCCTATGGGGACTATTATAGATCTTCATGGCTTTCTGTGCTGCCCGGCCAGCCTTGTGGCTGGGACGGCCCTGACAAATCCCTGCCAGCCCATTCAATCATTGCCAATGGTGAGCGAGGGTCTCAAAAAGTGGCGTCAAAAGCCAGGGTCCCTGTATGTTGCTCTCCACATTGCAAAAAAAAAAAAATGAAGTCACCAAAATTAGCAGCCTCACGACCAAAGTTATAATCCACCACCTTTCTCAAAACAAGAAGGTGAGAATTAACAATGCCAGCCTGTCCAGGTTGCAAACCCTCCCTTAGCAAACGAAATCTGCCACGCACCTCTCCTTGGAGAGAACTGCGTCCTGAGCTAGCAAAGAATCACCCAAATGTAAAAAAAAAAACCCAAAAAGATAGATCTGTGTGCACCCTAATCTGGTCACCGTATGCACACGAGACACAGGGTGACCAAAAGGACAACTGCCTTTGGAAAGGGAGGACAGAAAAGCATTCATCTTTCGGATTAGAACTTGATTAGTTACTCTTCCAGGGAGCTGCTTTATCAGAATTTTAAAAAAAATGAATTAAAAAAAAAAATAAATCGGTATGTTTGTGGTAGGCTAAGATAAAGGCAAAGAGCTGGGAGGAGGACCCGTAAGACGCCCGTAAAAACAGACTGCTGTATCTGTAAGGATAGGCCACATCCTCCGTCGCTCTGGAAGCTGAGAAGATCCCAAAGACCTCTTCGTCATGACTCTAGAGCAGGGGTGGGCAGTTCCGGTCCTCGAGGGCCACAAACCAGTCTGGTTTTCAGGATATCCCTAATGAATATGCATGACATAGATTTGCATACAACTGAGGCAGGGTGCATGCAAATCTCTCTCATGCATATTCATTAGGGATATCCTGAAAACCCTCGAGGACCGGAACTGCCCACCCCTGCTCTAGAGGTATCCAAAAAAGCAGAACACGTTCCAGAGCCTCCTCCTTACAGCAGGCACCACCCTGCGTGGAGCTCCCTCATTACAAATAAAGAGGATGACTTTTTTTTTTCCCTCCCTTTTACATCTGGGTGATTTTTTGGCTGGCCGGTTCACTAAGCCCAAATCTGGACGCAGGACCTGGTTGAAAGCAGGCACATCAGCAGCGAAAGGGGGATTTTTTTTTAAAATGCTTTCGGGGATATTTATTTATTTATTTTTTTGACATACCCTTTTCAGGATAAATTTCTTCACTAAGGGTAAACCTAATACCTTTTCCACCATGAACTAATTGAAGCAAAGAAAGGGAGAACGGAAAAGGAAGAGCAGAGGGAAGAAGATAAAAAGACATTTCACTCAGAGAGGCTGCGCCTGCTATCTGGCTTCCGCTGCGGAGTTCACGAGAGCGCGTTACGGACAGGCGCGCGCGCTGATAACATGCTCACACGGTTCTGCGGCGCTGGGGGACTCAGCCTACACTTAAAACATTAAAACAGCAACAGAGAGCAAGAGGAGTTCACAGAGAGAGAGAGAGAAAAAAAAATTAAAATCCAACTCATCGCAGATCCAGGGAAACCGCCTAACGAAGTACTGGACTGGTGCCCTGCTGCCCCTTCCACGTTTCATCAGGGTGGTTGCTTGAAGATGCAATGGGGTTAAAGCCAAGACCAGCTCAGTGTTTCCCCCCTCCCCCCAGGCCAGCCAAACATCCTGACCCTGTCCTGGCTTGGCCACCACTGCGTGAATGGAGTTGTAATTCAGATTTTCCCCCTTGACTTCCCAAAGAAAATCAGAATTTCATCTCCATGGGTGCAATGAAGAAAATCCAGGACTGATCCCTCAGTCAAACCTGCGGCAGCTTCTTCTAGTTCTGGGCAGACTGCTAAAGAAACACCCCCCCCCCCTAATATCTCAGGTAGTAAATCAGTGCATGTACATGTTAATACAGTTCTACCTCCTCTAGTGGGTGGGGGATTTTACAAATCTGCAGTCCAGACGCTTTTCTGACAAAGCTGAAACTAACAAGTTCTGAAATGGCCTACCTGTGGTGGTGAAGGCCAGTATTTTTTTTAAAACAGATTTTGGGCGTGTTTGGGACAGATAGGAGGGCAGTGGTAGGAGAAGGTCTGAGAGGTCAGGTAAAAGACATGGTGAGGGGAAGGGGAGCAATTTATATGCTCCATCTACCCAGAGTGGAGGCATCTCATCTGGGCTGACTGGCTGGATCTTCTAAATTTCCTTCTCCAACATTTATAAAATCGGGCGTCCATGTTATGCACGCCGGGTAGCGCGCGCACATGGACGCGCGAGCGCTTCTTTGAGAATCTACCCCTTACTGTACGTTACTACGGAGACCCGAAGAAGGCCCTGCTTAAAATGCACAGAAAGAAGTGCAAAGTCCGTTCACCTTGCCTCTTCCTCGCCACCACTGCAGGAGTCCCTGAGCCGCCGTTCCTGTCCACGCTGAGCACCACCCCACCAACCTCAGACCTGAGCTTTCGAAGCCACCGTGAGCACGCTTGACCTCTCGCGCCGCCCTGCCGTGCCGAGGGGGGAAACAACTTACCCTGAGAAGACTGCGTCTGGACGAAGGTTTTGACCAGCGTGTCAGTGGCCTGTGTGTAGAGCGAGAGCGCGTAGCGCAGAGACTGCAGATCTGGGCTCTTTTCCAGAAAGGTCTTTTTCAAGCCTACACCTCCTGCGTGGAAATATTGCTGGGGAAAATTAAAAAAAAAAAAAGGGGAGGGGGGAGGCGGAAGTTATGAGCGCAGCAGGAAGAAAAGAAGAACAAAATCGAGCAGCTGGTGCTGCAAAGACCGCAGGCTCGTTGCCAGCACAGCCTACAAGGCAGCCCCTGATGGCACGCCGCTCCTCCCCCCACCCCCGCGCCAGGATGAAGCCCCCCCGAGGTAGCACCGCACCATGGGTTCCAAGGGGGGGCCCAGGCTTCAGAGTCGCCAGCCAGCCTGAAACGCTAGCCTAGGGCAAAAGACGACTTTGTGGTGACTGCGGTGGCAGACTGAGGCCCAAGTTGTTGTCCCTCGGTTACCTTAATCGTGTCCAAGGCAAGCTCCACCACTGCGCACTGCTTGGGGGTCAGGCTTTTGGCTTCCTCTCGCACCATGTGGTCCTGAAACAGAATTTCCCAGTTAGCTCTCATTTACACATCTCCCCCTTAGACCTCGCTCTCTCTCCCCCAGCAACAGAACATAAGAAGTTGCCGTACTGGGTCAGACCGAGGGTCCATCAAGCCCGGCTTTCAAATCCAACCAATGAATTGCATCTTCCCCCAAAGTTCACAGCAGTTTGTCCTCACTAATCTTTTGCTTAGATTTGTTCTCCTTCCTAACCACTAGAGGTCTGCGGATGTCTAGGAAAACAGCGTCCGGGCACTGCCAGCACTCCCCACATATGATCCCGCAATTCTACCATTCCCTCAGCATGCCTTAGCTGCCAAGAGGGGAATATACCATAATGCAAGGGGGGGGAGCTAACATATGTTCATGTCTGCATAATGATTTGCTCCTCTACTTTTCACGTTTTGTTGTAACCCGCTTAGAATGTACACTTATACAAGTTTGAGGGTGTATATAGAGAATTCCTTCAGCCGTCTCGCCCGGTCCTCCTCAAAATCCAAACCCACGTGGAATCCTACGTGAAGGGAGGAGCCCCTCTCCAGAGTTTAAGAACTCAGGACCTGGAAGGTTTAAACAGGCCCCAGGGAGCCGGCAGGAACTGTGAGTTACCTGAAGTTAAGGTGAGCTGCAGTGTTTGTTTTTGGTTTGTTCACGGTAAACAAATTGCACAAAAGGGAAATGGCCAAGAGTCTGCCTCCTTATTCTTCCTTGCTGTTTCCAAGCTGCTATTATTCAAGTTATCACATATGGTGACAGAAGTGGGATGTCTTGCCTAAGTGGGAAGCTCAGGCAAGGGCCCACAACTGCATAAGAACATAAAGCTTGCCTTACTGGATCAGAACAAGGTCACAAGTACCTGGCAGGATCCCAAGGGGTAGATAGCTTCCAAGCTGCTTATCCCAAGAATAAGCAGTGGATTTCTGCAACTCTACTTTAATAATGGTTAATGACCTTTTCCTCCATTAACCTGTCTAAACCTTTTTTAAACGCAGCTTCACTGATTGCTTTCACCACATCCTCTGACAATGAATTCCAGAGCTGCATTATGCATCGAGTAAAAAAATATTTTCTCTTATTTTAAATGTATTACCCAGTAACTTCATTGTGTATCCCCTGGTCTTTGTACTTTTCGAAAGAGTAAACAACTGATTAATGTTTACTTGTTCCATTCCACTCATTATTTTATAGACCTCAATCATATCTCCCCTCAGCCATCTCTTCTCTAAGCTGAAGAGTCCTAACCTGTTTAGTCTTTCTTCATTGGGGAATTGTTCCATCCCCTTTATCATCTTGGTTGCTCTTCTCTGTACCTTTTCTAATTCTGCTATATCTTTCTTGAGATGTGGTGACCAGAACTGCACACAATACTCAACCTACTCAACCAGTAGTGTAGACTCGGTTGGACTTTACACCTCAAGCGAAAACCTTAGCCGGGCCACCATATTTCAGCTGTGTAGAAAGGAGCCATTTTGCTAGAGACTGTGTCTGCAGGGAAGATGGACCCATTACGTTACATGCCATGGCCCCACACTTTTGTAATTTCATGGATGTTCCCAGTCAGGAAGTCTCTACTTTTGTGATTGTGCTTGAGATAGATGGCGTTGCAACCCAAGCATTGGTGAACCCTGGGAATGTGAAAACCCTTGTTTAAAGAGAGTTACTGAAGTGAATCCAGATTGACTATGACAGAGTAGTGACCCTGGCATTCATCCACAGGGATCAACGGCAGTATCCAACAAACCAGGTACAGCAAGACCCCGGTCAGCCGAGACCAAATTAAGGTGGGAGTTCTTCCTTGGATACCCCACCCTGTGGTGATTGGACGGGACTATCCAAGCTTCAAGAGCCTGTGGAACCAGCTCACAACGGGCTTATCCAATCAAAACAATGAAGAATTGGAGTTTTCCTAAGTCCCAGAGCCAACGCTGACAGGACAAATACAGTTATACTAATTTAGAGGCAGCCAAGGAAACAGAGTCAGAGTCCGGGGAAGAGCAGCAACCCACCCAGAATGTTTTACCTGGCCCCTTTGAGTGGGGAAAAAGAAGGTGAGCTGGGGAGCTTCAGGTGGGCCCAAGGGGAGGAGGAGTGCTTTAAGTGGGCCCAGGAGCATAGACAGAGGGTAGATGGAAAGCTTGTCCCTGAGCCCAGGTTACAGACCCTATTACTCCTTGTTTTGTGATAAAAGGGCATCTACTTTTTTGGGCCAGAAAGGGAAGTGTGAAGAGGAATTGATAGAAGAACTCCTAGTTCCCAAACTGTATCGTCAGAAGGTCATGCAACTAGCAAATGGCCACCTTGTAGGGGAGCACCTGGGGGAGGAAAAGAGTCAATAGAAAATATTGTCACAGCTCTATTGGTTGAGACTACATAAACAGGCCCAGTTGTATTGCCGGTCCTGCTCTACCTGCCAACTCACAAAGCCTGCTGGTGTACGAGCAGCACCTCCCATACCAATGTACATAATTTAGACCCCTTTTGAAAGGGTGGGCATGGACCTTTAGGGTAACTAGAGAGATCTACTCGAGGAAATAGTACTTCTTCGTTATTCTGGACTATGCCACAAGATATCCAGAGGCAGTACCGCTACAGAATATGAAGACCCAGACGTGGTGACCGTCCTAATGGAGGTTTATTCATGACTTGGGCTGCCCAAGGAGATCCTAACAGATCAGGGAATCCTGCTCATGTCCAAGCTAATGAAACAACTTTGCAACTTGCTCAAGGTAAAAACTCTGCGTACCTCAGTGTATCGCCCACAGACGGATGGCCTTGTCGAAAGCTTCAATCAGACGCTCAAACAAATGTTGAGGAAGTTTGTGGATGAAGACAGCAAGAGTTGGGACACATTGCTACCCTATGTGCTGTTCAAATCCATGAAGTACCACAGAGCTCAATGGGGTTTTCCCCTTTTGAGTTACTGTATGGGAGGAGACTGAGAGGAGTCTTGGACATAGCTCATGAGACTTAGGAAGACAAAGGGAACCCTGGGAAAAACCTTGTTGCCTACAATCTCTGAGTGCAAGATCACCTAAAAAAGGCTGGGGAGGTGGCCTGCCTATGCTTAGAAAAGGCTCAAGGTATTCAAGCCCGAGCTTACAATCGCCCCACAGTCCAAAGAGTATTCCAGCCAGAGGACCACGTCCTTGTCGTCCTCCCATCATTAGAAAGTAAGTTGTTAGCCTGTTGGCAAAGATCCTATGAAGTTTTGGAGAAAACAGGACCCATGGATTACAAAACAGCCCAGTCAGATAAACGAAAGAAAACTCAAATTTACATGTCAACCTCCTGAAGAAGTGGGTTGTACAGGAGTGCAGAGTGTTATAAGAAGAAGAGTTTGGCCCAGAGGTCAGACAGGAACTGGACTGAGCCCAAGTTCCTTTCGGAGAGCAGCTGTTCACTGCACAGGCAGCCGAATTAAAGCAGCTGGTAGAGCAAAACAAAGATTTTCTTGAACCTGTCCTGGTGAACCCACCTGGTACAACATGACATTACGCCTCCTGAAGTTGTGATATGGCAACGACTCTGTCAGATCCCCGAGGCCAGGCACCATGTCACTGAGACCAAAGTAAAGGAAATGCTCCAGCTTGGGGTTATGGAGTAGTCTAACAGTGATTGGTCCTCACCCATATTGGTACTGAAGCCAGATGGGAGCATAAGGCTCTGCATTGACTTTAAAAGGGTCAACAAGGTCTCAAAGCTCAAAGCATACCCGATGCCTCAAGTGGATGAACTGATTGAGCATCTGGGATCAGCCAAGTTTATCTCCACCCTGGACCTTACGAAAGGGTATTGGCAGGTGCCTTTCACACCAACAGTGAAGGAGATGATGTCGTTCTTGATGCCAGATGGACTTTTCCAGTTCACAGTCCTCCCTTTGGACTCCATGGCTGTCCTACAATGTTTCAACACTTGTTCAACCATCTGCTTCACCCACATCACAATTTGTTGCTGCCTATTTGGATGACATTGTGGTGAACAGCCCAGATTGGAAGACATATCTAAGCCATGCTAACCAGTCTGAGGAAAGCAGGACTAATGGCCAACCCTAAGAAATGCTTGCCGGGAGGGCAAGAAGTCCAGTATCTTGGCTACGCCCTGGGGAAGGGCAAGATCCATCCGCAAACCAAGAAAGATTAAGGTGATCACCCAGGTACCAGTCCAGCAAACAAAAGCAAAAGTGGCCTTCAGGGCCCTTCAGGGCTCTGAAAGAGGCATTATGCTCTGAACTGGTCTTGATAAGTCCAAACTTCACCGAACCTTTCATGGTGCAGACTGATGCCTCAGAAGTATGCTTGGGAGTTGTCCTAGTTTAAGAGAAGGCTGGTCAAGAACATCCTGTGCCTTACATTAGCAGAAAGTTGATGCCAAGAGAAAGGCATTACTAACAATTGAGAAAGAGGCCTTGGCAGTCAAATGGGCCTTAGAGACCTTGCGCTATTACTTGCTGGGACGGCAGTTCATGCTCATAACGGACCACTCCTATGGATAAACAGAAATAAGTAGTCCAATGCGAGGGTGATGAGGTGGTTCCCAGCCCTACAGCCTTTCAACTATCGAATACGACATAGAGCAGGAAAGGAAAACGCCAATGCAAATTTCCTGTCCAGAGGAGTCCCTTGTACAGGCAGGCACTCATTTCAAGGCTGAGCTGAGGGGGAGGGTATGTGAGGGAGTATCTAGAAGACTCTCTCAGACTACCTTAAAGGACCGAACACAGCTGTCTTGCCCGGTCCTCCTTAAAACGCAAACCCACAGGGAATAGTGCATGAAGGGAGGAGCCCCTCACCAGAGTTTAAGAATTCAGGACCTGGAAGGTTTAAACATTCCCCGGGGAGCAGGCAGGACCCACCATATGCTAAGACCTGCTATGTTTAAGGACTGTGAGTTACCTGAAGTTTTAAGAGCTGCTGCGTTTAAAGATTGAGGGTTACCTGAAGTTAAAGTGAGCTGCACTGTTTGTTTTTGGTTTTATTCACTGTAAATAAATGGACTAAAAAGGGAAACGGCCAGAGTCTGCCTCCTTATTCGTCCTGGCTGTTTCCAATCTGCTATCACCCAAGTTACCACAACAGGTTAGACATTTTTTAAAATAAATTATAAATAAATTATATTCCCACAGCAGAGGTCAAGCTCTATTATTCATTCAAAAAATGATATTATAACATAGCAAATGATGGCCGATAAAGACCAAAATGGCTCATCCAGTCAGTGCGGGAAGGTATTTATTTTATTATTATATATTTTTGTAATTTTGAGCTTTTATAATTTGATAATCTTTATGTTCTTTTAAATTTAAATCTTTATTTACATTTGTTTTTTATTTAGTTATGTAAACCGTTTTGATTAAACACTGTTTGTAAAGACGATATACAAAAACTTTTAAATAAATAAATAAATAAATTTAGGGGTTGTAGCTGCCTCTCCATATAGGTTACCCCCCTTGCCCTCTCGGGAGCACAATACAGTCATTCCTCTGTGCTTTTGGGCCAAACCGCTGCTCCATGCGGGTGACCCAATGCTTCATTTCCATCTCCTTATCATGAAAGGCTTCTTCTGTATTTCTCCCACAGAAGAAGCAATTCAATTAGAAGCAGCCCCTAGAAAGGCTATCAAACTGGTGCAGGGGGCAGCACTGCGAGCCCTGTGAAATGAGACTTCAGGACCTCAGAATGGACAGGCCTGCGGAGGGTGGCAGAGATGTGATTAAAAAAAATATCCGAAGGCCTCAAAGTAAGTGCCCAGGAGGCTGGCATGTTTCAGTGGAAAGGAAATTCTGGAAAGGGTGCAGAATCAGGAGAAACATAAGAAAATATTTCTTCACGAAGGGGTGGTGAATGCAAACAACAACCTCCCATGGGATGTGGAAAAATGCACAAAAAAAAAAAAATCATCATCTGAACTCAGGAAAGTATGGAATGAGCACAGAAGATCCTTGGTTGGCATGCGAGCAGGGGTAAAGTTGAATGTCAAAAATAAAATGTGTGGCCTTGCTATAGTTGGGGAAAATGGGAGACTAGATGAGCCTGGTAGCCTTTATCTGCCATCATGTTCTGTGTTCCCATGTCTCTCTCTATGCAAAACCTGAAGGGCTTCAGTGTGGCCTTAGAAAGCTCTTTCACCATCTCTTGTCTTACTTACTTTGAGTTTTGCAATCTGCCCTAGGTCCCTGGCTGCATTGAAGATCATCTGAGTGCCCTGTAGAAGAAAACAGAAGGACAGAACAGCCACAGGTATTAGAAACATTTCACAAGATGCTGCTGTATTCTTTGCACCCGGGAAGGTTTTTTTCCTTAAATTTGGTGGACTGCCGTTTGCCTTTTTGTGAATGTAGGGAAGAGATATTTGATACATGGGGGGGACTGAGTGCTTTGGAAGGGGGAGATACAAGCTGGGAGACTGAATACCCTGTGATGGAGGGAGCAGAGCCCACAAAATCTCCAGTTCCACATGGGAAGTTCAAAGGACGTTTCCCCCTGCTTGCCGGCCCTCTCAGCCCTGACATTTTATCACTTGAGCCAAAATCATGTGGTTGCCGTGTTAGCCCACTTGGATGTGTAGAAATTAAGGTCAACAAGCAAGCTATGGGGGAGACCCTTTTCCTGAACCCGGTTAATACATTTGTAAAGGCGGTCACAAATGAATTAAGCTTGTTCAGTAAGAAGGATGGACCTTTATTTCTGCGTCAGGTGAAATCAAACCAAGACTTGAAGATGGACTTGAATTTGGGCAAGCAGACACAGTGGGTATTAAATATTTGCCAGCGGGTGCGGGGTGCTCCCAAGTCCAGATCCTCTCCAGGGGCCTACACTTCTGATTCTTATGAAAAGACGTCACAGACAGTTTTGGTGGACCGGGAGCAACGTGCATGGTTCGGCCGTGCACCGTTTGTGTGCCTCTGCAGCCATGAGCGAAGGCACAATACTAGGAAATCATCACAGAGCTGAGAGAACTTTCAGGAAATATCTAGTCTTACTTTCAGAACGGGAACACCCAAGTTTAATCTATCTCAGTGCAACAGGTCTGGATTTTAAAAGAATGGGGGTGGGGGGTGTCAATTTTATTGAGAGGGGCTTCCTTTTAAGAGCAGTGCCATCACTTTAGTGATGGCACAGGTAGCCAAGAAGGGAGGCCATTTACCTGGAAGCATGAAAGCAGAACAAAAAAAATTCATACTGGAGTCTGCGGGGCACCCACCTGAATGCCTGCTGCTGTTGAAACGTACAATAACATTCCCACAGAGGTTCTTCTCCCATCCCAACAGCCCAACACAGCATTCCTGAGCACCAGCATTGTGAGCCGTGCTCTGGTTATTTGCTCAGAGGAGCCACGAGATCGGAGGCTTTGCTCGTGATGATGCGTTTGCTGAGCATCAGTGTTTGAGATCAGACAGCGGTGCCCTCTCTTTCCCACCCCCCAGCCCAGCAAGGTCAACACAACAAATGCCAGAAATGGCTAAAAACAAGAGACAGCAGAGCTCAGAGTGGGGGGGTGGGGGTGGGGAGGAAGGAACAAAAAAAACAGGACAAGACAGAGGCAACACAGACAAGAGCTGAGCTCAGAAGAGAGAGTCAAGTGGAAAAGCATGCTGCCATTCGCACCCTTCCAGGCTCCTTGCCATCTCAACCCTATTTCTGGAAACTTAACTGGATCATACATGTCCCTATAGCACAGCAAAAAAAAAAATCTGCATCTCAGAGGGCAATGGGAATAAAAAGAAAAGATATCAAAGTGCGCTGATATCTAAAGGGAAGCGCAAAGTAGGAATTGAACCGCACAAAAAAGAAACCAGACACCAGATCAGCAAAACTGACAGGCCCATTCAATGCAAAGTGCGGGAGAGCCGGCGCTCCGTGTTGGGCGCCCACTCTCCCGACACGCGCCCGGGCACCTCTCCTGGGTGCACGATACTCTATTTAAATTAGGGCCCGCGCTACTAAGGAGGCGCTTAGAGACTGACAGCCACGGGTTCGGAAAACGGACGCCAGCAAAATTGAGCATCCGTTTTCCAACCCCGTGGACTGGCGGGCAGATTTATTTATTTATATATTTTAAGTTTTTGGGGATTTTCTTTTATTTTGGGGGGCCTCCGACTTGATATCGCCATGATATTAAGTCGGAGGGTGTACAGACATGCAGTTTTTTCTCTGCTTTTGCTTTTCTGTGCACTTTCCCGGTGCTGTCTATGATTAAACCCTGCCTTTGGGCAGGCGTTAATTTCTGAGAGTAAAACGTGCGGCTTGGCCGCATACATTTTACTTTCAGTATCCCACGGGTATAACTAACAGGCTCATCAACAGGCATTTGCATGTGATGAGCGCTATTAGTTTTTGCAAGTTTGGCCGCGCACTTTCAGGGCGCTATTACCCCCTTACCGTATGAGGGGGTGACAGACACGCGGCGAAAACGCGCGGCCACACGGGCGCCAAACGGTGCACTCGGCCTGAAAGTGAATCTTGTGCCAGTGTTGTCCCCTTCAGGCAGTCAGGGCTGCTTCGGAAGACCATCCGTCCCCTCCAGGCCTGGCGCTGCTACGCAGTCTCACAAAACTCACTCCGAACCACAAATCCTCTGAAAGACCCGTATAGCCTTCCTCCCTGATGTCGAGAATGAAACTCTGATACAGGGCCCATTTGCCTCCTAAATACCCTAAACGCAGGTACTCAGCACAGGTTATGCACCACAGCCCGCACGGCCGCAGTCCCGCACGAGGGCCGAGATGCGCCTGAAGCAGCCGGAAAAGAAACCCTCCCTGCACCGTGATGAAGGGGGGGGTTCATTCAGGGGCCAATTCTGAAGCATCACCGGCTGCTTTGCAGGTCCACGGGAACTTCTGTCCTCCTCGCCCTTCACCCCCCACCTCCAGGCCTGCAAGGGCCTTTTCACAGGGAAACTGCAGGGCCTGGCCCACCCTTGGGGCTTGCATTTGTGGCCGAGGGTGGGCCAGGCCCTTCAGTTTCCCTTTGAAAATGCCACACGGGGTCAGACCTCTCCCGGTGGCCGGTGGGGGTCGCTTGGGAGAAAAACACCTAATGGGGAGATCTATTCCCTATTGGGGTTCCCCCAACCCCCCAGCTCCCAGCAGTAAGAGGTGGTGATCCCTAATCTTCCTGGTTACTATTTCTCAATGGACCTGTCCTCCAGAAACCTGCCCAAATCCTTTTTTTTTTTTTTTTAAACCCTGGCCTTGACCGCAACCTTCACATTACGACTTGTATTATCAGCTGTGGGCAAAGTTATCTGCCTGGAACTAATGATGATAGGCGAGGATGACAGAACTCAATAAATCTGACTTGCGACATAGCCAGAGGGTAGCGACACCGTTGTGTAATGCTATTTTAAGCATTAGGCATTTTCTGAAGAAAAAAAAAAAATGAATCAAATATCTGATGTTATAATTAAAAAAAAGAAAACTGCACGACTGCGTTTATTTTTCTTCTCTGGAAAGAAGATTCTCCTTCTGCAGCCGCCAAATCCTTTTCCTGACAGACTTTATGGAAGTTTAAGAAGCCTTTCTGGCTCCCAGCATTAAAAAAAAATAAAAAATAAGCGATTACGTTCAGAGCAAGATCTATCAAGAATGAGTAACAATGAGCCGGAAGGCACAGGGAGAGCTGCACAATGAAATAAACGTCCTCGGAATCTGTCAGAGGTGTCCCGGGGGGTTCTCAGAACACCACTGCAAAAGGCTTTATCGTGGCTTTTAAATGAAAAGTAACCAAACCAAAAAAAAAAGCAACCTTTTCATTTAGGAAGCACAAAAGACGCGCTCACCCAGGCTTCCTATCACCACAAATCCCAGTGCCCTAAGGCACCGCTGGCAGGATAACTGTGAGTTCATTTGCAGTCGGTCCCAATGCAGTATTCCAACCCCTGATGCCCATAGCATCACCAGCTTTTAGGGGGCAGGCACTGAATTTTTTTTTTTCATTTTGTTTTTGGTCCTTTTTTCATTTAAAAAGAAAAAAACAAAACGAAATGATAAAATATTGGGTCCGTGCCTCCCTCCACCCCCTTGCCACCAAAGTTTGAGAAACAAGCACCGCACCCAGGCTTGCCCCCCCCCCGTCTCCACCCCCTCTGGGATGGCTCCTGTCCCTTTTCTCCCAAGGATGGGATAAGAATTACAGGGGAGGAGAGGACTGGAGTAAACCCAGAGGGTCCTTTTTTTTTTTTTTTTTTTTTTTAACAAATATTGATGGTGCTTTTTTTCTTCAGGGGTGGGAGCGGTGGCGGGGCTGGCTATTGCTGCAACTTGAAAATGAAACAAAAAACAAACAAACTTTAGTTTGGTTTTCTTTCGTTTCATTTTCAAAGCAAGATGAAATGACAGAGGAAATCTGAACGAAATATCCCATTTCGTTTCAAATAAAAGCCCATCCCTGTGAGCTTCTAATCTTTCTACATTGACCTATAGCGCTGTCTCCAGCTTCCTGTGATCCCGCTGCCCCCTCCCTTCCCCAAGCAGTCACCTCCCACTCCCGCCCCCATCCAACAATGTGCATGCAGGCAGGGAAGCAGCACAAGAGACAGTAAAGAGGAAAAAAAGATTTTGTTGGGGGGGATGACAAAGATCAACAGAACAG
This sequence comes from Rhinatrema bivittatum, assembly GCF_901001135.1. Taxonomy (NCBI): domain Eukaryota; kingdom Metazoa; phylum Chordata; class Amphibia; order Gymnophiona; family Rhinatrematidae; genus Rhinatrema; species Rhinatrema bivittatum. Next base: position 231,970,706 of record NC_042622.1, read on the forward strand.
GTCAAAGCACAGCTTATTGGTCTTTCCCCCCACCCTCTACAGAAAGAAAGAAGCACAGGACGGTCAACAAACTGTAGAGAGCACATCCCTCCCACCCTGACAAGAAAAAACAACCTCAAAAGAAAACAACAACAGAAGGACTTGAGGCACAGGAAACAAAACAACATTAGAATAAATAAAGTATCATAATCCTTACATCTGTGTGGCAGGGAAGCTTCACTCTGCTCTGGAGGAAAGAACATGGGTTTATACATTTAACAGCTTTGAAAAAAAACAGTGGGAACCCCCCCCCCGCCCGCTCCCTCCCTCCCTCCAGCCCATTCCCGCTACGTCTGCATGCAATGCTTTTTCCCCATCACGCCCGCCGGGTGACTTCGTGCCTCGTCTACATCTCCTTCCCAACACGAGTCAGCCATATTGGGCCTGGAGAGGCTGCCGATTCTTTGCAAACCGGGAATAGTTTTACCAGGCCAGGGATGTTTATGACCCCCCCCCCCCCCCCCCCAAACATGATCACGTCCTATCACGGGATAATTCTTTGGCTCATCCCGCCAAAGATAAACGACGCCTTCCCCTCCCCTCCAAAAAAAAAAATCCAACACAGGTCAGACAATACGAGTGGCAAGCCTTCCAAATTCCTTCCTCCCTCCCGTCCCCACCATTGTCTTCTCAGAGTCACAGCCGGGCCCTGATATCTGTCAATGGCCAGTTGGAAACTGTGCGGAAACCTGCTTGGCAACGGCAACTCGTATACAAGTGGAGGACAGGATGTGATCATAAGACCAAAAAAAGAACTGAGATACGAAATGCAGAAAAGTAATGGGGAGCGATGATGGCAGAGGAGGAGGAGGAAGGCTAGAGAGGGGTACTGGGTAGTGTGGAAGGGGAAAAGGCTAATGGAGTGTGGTGGTGGGACAATGACAAACACTGCTTGTTCCACCGCCTACTTTTCGACCTGCCAGTTACCACTGTAACTTGGGCATCAGTGGTTACTCAATTTTAACTTAAAAAATATTTCATTAAAAAAAAAAAAATCCAACAAAATAACACACACGAAGTAATCAAAAGACACTTGCAGAAGAGCTTTTAACCTATACTGAAGATGTAAGAACATCAACTCCTTGTCCTGCCCATCCCCCTTCCTTTGGCCGATAGGAGTTCAGCAGCTTCTGGAGGGTGCGATGAAAAGGCAGTTCTTTACAGAAGAACTGAAGATTTTAAAAGCACCACACCTCCCTTCTGTAGTTGGAACCATTATATTAATTAGTCATGATTTGCAAGTGGAGATTAAGGCATTCAGTTCTTTCTTTGGGGCTTCCAGCTTAATCAGAACTAGGGCTGTGATCCAGCACCTTGGACCTCCGTTTGTAGTTACCCAGGCAGTATTGCTCCTACTTTATCTCCCAGCCCAGTCACCACAGCACAAGGGGTGATTCTGGAACCCTTCAAGCACGGGTCCTAAATCCGGCCACTAGGGGTCGACATTGCACGATCACTTGGGGGGGGGGGGGGGCTCTCTACCCACCACTCCCCTCCCTCTGGGCTGTGAGTGCTGCCTCTTACAGCATCCTTAGTCCCAGCCGACCCAGGGATGGAAAGATCTGAGCCAGAAACTGAACCCAGAAACTCTGCAGTATACTGTTACTGAACAACTGGGCCATTCAGCTCTACCTGGATGCGTTTTAAACACAAGCTCATTAAGGTTTAATGATCCACAGTTTTACACCATTCTACATTCTGTGTACTTAACACACCCTTGAAACGCTAACTAGAAAGAAAGTTCTCTTTTATCCTCAGAGCACCACGTTAGAGGCTGATTACCTCTTGCTGCATTGCTCATAAGCCTAAATCCCATGCTCTAGGTCTGTTCTGCATGTTACTACAGGCTGCGAAAATAAAACTGAAAGAAACAGCGGACAATGCATCACTCGTACCTAACACTCTACTCCTCTGTGTTTTACCTAACCCTCCTCCTCCGATATTAATAATCATAAAAAATGCACTCCATTCCAAAAACAGAGGGCCCATGACACTCATTATGCAAGAAGGCCCAGGCGACCTGCTCATACCACAGATTTTAACCTGAATTACTAACTTCTGACCTGGTTCCTTCTGTCAATGCCATAGATCTGGTTCCCTCGTTATTGCAAATTACTAATGTGCTTTTGTGTCCACAGGTGATGCTCAGTAGGAGACATTCCCTCCATAGCCGGGGCTTCTATAAACACATCCCAGTGACACCATAAGTACAAGTGTTTTTTTATTACTTACAATGCTTTCTGATTAGCTGTTTTCACTTTGCATCAAGCTTTAGAATGCAATCTTTTATTTTATCTTCCTTTTATCATTAACAAATTCATTCTTGGCATGCAGAGTAAAAAGACTTAAGGAGGGTGGAAATGCTCATTCCTTGAGAGGAGCATCAAACTAAATCCGCCAGCTCCAGGCTAAAAAAGCTTTACAGCAAATTTTTATTTCAAGATAAGTGAAAAAAAAAAAAAAAAAAAGTGATGGGGTTGTGAAAAGATGGAAGAATGCGGGCTTCAATTTCTGAGCCCACTGATTTAGATCTGGATACTGTCCAGGATCCAAGTCACAGACATTTATTGGATCCTTGCACCACCTGCAGTCACCGCACAGCTCCAGGCCTCCTTCCCTGTGGCCAGCAACACTACTGCGTCCCTCTTCCCCGCCACAGGATGTCCCGTCTCCACCAACCTCGGAAACGTACAAGGGTCAACTGCAAGCCCTCTACCCCTCTCCAAAAATGTCAATAAATAAAAAGACCAATCCCCCTCGCTGAGTGAAAAATCCTTAATAGCACAGATTTTTATCTTTATCCATTATCCATCAGCTATAAAACACACATATTCCATATGGGAATGGAACTCTTTAAATAGATGGAGGAGGGGTTTAACGCATAACACTTAGGGCTGGATTTTCTATCGTCGCAGGGCTTTCTGAATCGCGGGCTAACGGGGTATTATCTGACGGTATTATCGCTGCCGGCTTTCGCACCCAATAGCGCCAGCATGAAAGGAACGCTACTGGCGGCGATAACAGGACTTACTTTATCGCCACAGCGTCCACCCCCAACTCCACCCCTATCTAGCTATCGCGCGCGAAAAGTCCCTTTTCGCGTGCGATATCGATAGAAAATGACCCCCCTTAGGGAGCTCACTGGTGACGCGATAATGCTTTGATCCCGATTGGATGCTAAAAATAAACCGTGAAGCTATTGGGATAGATGTGAACTCAGTAAGAGTTTTAAATATTTCAAACGTTTCCCCGGGGTTTTTTCTTTTCTTTTCTTTTTTTTTTTTTCCACAACTGCAAAAAGCGTTTTGGGACAAATTTGTGGTTCAGTATTGAGCACCCCTGAAGCAGAATATGAAACACGACGCCATGCTGGAAAAGCCCAGACACGGGAAGTAAGTGAGGTGGGCTGTTATATATATATATATATATATATATATATATACACATATGTATACATTTTATATAAACATTTTCTGGAAAAAGAAAAATATGTGTACTTAAGGGACTGTGATTAAAACTATTAGAGGACTATTCAGCAGTTTGAGCAGTCCTGGTGTATGACTGTGCCATGCAGAGAAAGTACGTTTATAGCTGATGGATAAGAGATAAAGATAACAATGTGTTGCTGGTGAATGTTTATATAAGCACTAATAAATAAAATAAGAGGATGATGCTTTTAATTTCCCACTGAAATGAAGAGAAAGATGGAGACAGCCAGGGTGAGACGTTTGGGGAAATGGCCAAAGAGAGGAAGAGTCTTCCAAAAGGGGCAGAGGTTTTGCTGCGTTGCCGGAGCGTTGGTAACAGATGAGCAAATGACTTCTCTGTACGAGCTGCTCATTTTCATACCCCACTCCTTCCTCCTCAGCCCTACCACTCCAATGACGATCCTTTTGGCTGGGGGAGTGCTGTCCACTAAGCTGAGCTCCCTTGGGAAACCGCTACGCATGCGACCTAACCCGGTCCCGGCATCCTCTCCCATGACACTATGGCCGTCTTGCCCATAGAATGTTAGTGCAAGTTAAAAACCACTCTTAGCACTGCTATTTTAAAATAAGACCCGCGTCCCTACAAAGATTACCCAGAGTGTCTTTTGGTTGTTTGCAAGAGCTTCCCCAGGTGTGGGGGCAGCTCTTGCAAGGGGATTTTCTGATTTAAACAAGAGGAGGCCTCATCTTTTCTCCTTCATAGTGCTGGCTCAACTCTTCACTTGGGTTTCCCTAGTTGGGCACGGGTGGGGTTTTTGATCTTGTCAAACCAAAGCATCACCATCAGAAGGAGAAGGAAGTCAGACGGACTAATTACCTTCTCTAGTCCTTTGCCATGCTTTCTCCAGAGCGTCCCCTGTAGAAACACGCCAGAATGATCAACAGTTCAACACAAGACAACCGCGTGCATGACAGTGCAAATGGGGCTCCTTCTACAACGTTACTCACAAGAACCATTACTGCCCAACATTAACCCAAGCACCTTCGTTTTTCTATCCCTTGCATTTCCCTTGGACGCAACCAGGGGTTCCAAAATTCTTAGCGCTTTTAATGGCCTTCTCCACCCCTCCCCCTTGGTAGAATGGTCAATATGTGAATAGGTGCCCACGTGCCCCTGGCTGCAAGCATGTGTACAAGGGACGTAAGTATCTGTCAGCTAAAAATTCTTGACCCTAACGAATGGAAGCACGTGCACCCTACAGCAGAGGTGTAAGCACCTGCGCATAAGCGCATCTTACATTCGTTATCCACCTTTAGGAAAAGATGGAATATACAATGTTTGCAAATGAACAACACACAAATTTACATATGCGCAAGTACAAGTAAGCATATGTATATTTTTTTCCCCACAGTAGAAGTGATAAAGAATTCACTGAGAGCTTCATTCCGTACAGTATATAATTTAACTTTTTTTTTTTTAACACTGATTTAGTGGTGGAAACTGTTCTGCCCTTGGCACGCTTGTGGAACAGAGTTAAAGCACAGGCAAACCATAGGACTGGAGGAGTTGGTGCAGGTGTGAAATGGATTTCCAACAGGGGAGGACAAGAGGGTGCTGCACCCTTGCATGGTTTGTTCAAGCCACACACATTAGGCAGACAGCAGAAGACTTCAGTGGCTGGGCGAAAGCTGACAGACAGAGGCAGTGACAGGTGAGCAAACAGGACCACAGGAAGCAAAAGCCTTAGAAACAGATGCCCATTCGTACAGCAGAGAGAAGCCCTGCATCTGAGCCAGATGTTGTGGACCGCTGCGGGAAAGGGCTGAGGAGAACAGCTGTCCCACATCAGCCTGCCCTCGCTATACATAGGGCAGCAAAGCCACTGTCCAAACCAGGGGAAGAAAACAAAGGGCATCAAATCAGTTCTGCTGAGTAAAATCTATCTGAGCTGTATCCTTGTGGGTCTCTGCATGGATGAGGTCATCCAGGCCAAAGTGGAGCAAAAGTGCACAAACAAGCCATATTATTTGGGAGCGACATGGCCATTTAACAATATTTGGAAAGCTTTTCTTTAATACATTGCCTTCAAAGTTGTACATGATTTACAATTTATACAGATGTTTGTCCATCTACAATCATTGGTAGCCCCTCATGGCACGGAGCATGTCAGTTTAAAGCGGAAGCACAAGGTCACGATTCATATGGATTCACTGGAGGGCACGGAGGCTGGGGGGTAATTCAACCCCAATGCATGTGGAGCAGACAAGGAAGCACATGGCCTACTGCATACTGGGAGTCTGTACAGGAGGAGGAGGAAGAGCACGATGAGCCTCTAGCAAGCTCTCAGCTTACGATAGGGGGGCGAGTGGATTTATGAAGACTCGATCATGGACAGACAGTCAGAGTAGATGGCAAGCCATATGGTAGAGAAGACACCATGCAGCGGAGGATGACCAGCGGGGTTGTGAGGTGCTGTGCCATGGGGATGCGCCTTCTTGATGCTGCTTAGGCTGGAGGTAATGGCAGAAAATGATCTCTGGACATTGGCTTGGTAGCCAGAAAAAGAAAATTGGTTCTTACCTCTTAATTTTCATTCCTGTAGTACCACGGATCAGTCCAGACAGTGGGTTGAGCCTCCTGTCCAGCAGATAGAGACAGAGAAAACCTGAAAGGGTATTCTATATCAGGACAATGCTCACCCTGCGACCCTCAGTATAAACGTTATCAAAGCAGAGAAACATGAGCGAAATTGAACCCGAATAAGATCACGCAAGTAACCATTCAAACATGAATAATATAATGTAAAATTGAAACAGTCCAAAGAACAGCTCTTATATAGATATCTATTTGATAGATACGTCCAGGGCCTTATAGTTCTGCCATATTATAGTTCTGCAATGAAGAAGAACCTGTGAAGAAAAGGCTGCGATCGGTTTGAAAAGTAGAAGTAGTCAGGGCGGGAGTCTGGATTGATCCTTGGTACTACAGGAACGAAAATTAGCAGGTAAGAACCAATTTTCCTTTCCCTGTACGTCCCTGGATCAGTCAAGACAGTGGGATGTACCAAAGCTTCCCTAATTAGGGTGGGACCGAGACAGTCCCGCTCGAAGCACCTGTCTGTCGAAGGAACCAAAAACTGGTGCCTGTACGTCAAGACGATAATGCCGAGCAAAGGTATGCAGGGATTTCCAAGTAGCTGCTCTGCAAATTTCTTGTGGGGAGACCAGCTGGCTCTCTGCCCACGAGGTAACCTGCGAACACAAAGAATTTATTTATTTAACACTTTTCTATACCGACCTTCATGGTAATGACCATATCAGATCGGTTTACATCGAACAGGGTAGAAAAACTGAAACAAAAATAAATAAATAGATAGACATATGAACGGCGGCAGCAAAAAGTTACATTCAACAAGGTAGGTGAAACTTGGAGGCTTAATCAGCAAGAAAGAGAGGCCTAGGATGGCAGAAAACTAGTAATATAATACAATAAGGTAAGTGGGCTAGTGCTTAATGAACTTTGAGGTACAAGGTTCCATAGTTCCTGAAGGGAATTAGGTCATCTAGTGTGTATCCGGGGGATCTGAGAAGGCTTGGCGGAAAAGCCATGTCTTCAGTTTTTTCCTAAATGTTGGGAGGCATGGTTCCAGCCTGAGGTCTGAAGGGATGTTATTCCAAATAGTTGGTCCTGCTGTTGAGAACGCTCGGTCTTTGGTCGAGGTGAGGAGCGTGGCTTTAGTTGGAAGAGTTTGCAGAGTTCCTTTGTGGATTTCTCTGATCGGTCTGTTGGAGGTATGGAGTTTGAGGGGGATTTCGAGGTCGAGTTGAAGTTGATTGTGGATGGATTTGTGGATTAAGGTGAGTGATTTGTGTAGGATTCTGAAGTTGACTGGTAATCAGTGCAGGTTTCTGAGGATCGGTGAGATGTGTTCTCCACGGTTGGTGTTGGTCAAAATTCTGGCTGCAGCATTCTGAATCATCTGTAGTGGCTTGGTGGTAGAGATGGGTAGACCTAAGAGGAGAGCGCTGCAGTAGTCTATTTTGGCAAATATCAAGGATTGGAGAACTGTCCTGAAGTCGTGGAAGAATAGGAGGGGTTTGAGTCTTTTTAGAACCTGGAGTCTGTAGAAACAGTCTTTAGTTGTGATGTTGATCATTTTCTTTAGGTTTAGGCGATTGTCGAGAATTACCCCCAGATCTCTTACATGCGTATGGGTGAGAAGGGAGTTGTGGGCGGACTGTGGGAGGGAGTTATCCTGATTGGAGGAGATGAGGAGGAGTTCGGTCTTCGTAGTATTAAGGACCAGGTTTAGACTGTTGAGAAGGTTAGTGATGGATTGAAGGCAGATATTCCAGTGAGTGAGAGCTTTTGAGATGGAATCTGTTATAGGAATCAGAATCTGCACATCGTCTGCGCAGAGGTAGTGTATTAGCTTAAGATCTGTTAGCAGTTGGCAGAGGGGGAGGAGGTAGATGTTGAAGAGGGTGGGAGATAAGGAGGATCCTTGCGGTACACCAAGTGAGGAATTTGTAGAAGGTGATTCTTTATTATTAATTTTGACTTTAAAGCTTCTGTTACTGAGGAAAGACTTGAACCAGCTGTGGACTGATCCGGATATACCAATGTCTGATAGGCGATTCAGGAGGATGGAGTGGTTGACGGTGTCGAAGGCCACCGAGATGTCTAGTAGGACTAGTAGAAAGGAGTGGCCTTTGTCTAATCCCATCATAATGTGGTCTGTTAGAGAGATGAGGAGGGATTCCGTGTTGCGTGATTTGCGAAAGCCATATTGCGAAGGATATAGGATGTTGTGATCTTCTAAATAGTCTGAGAGTTAGTTGGGTGTTTACTACTTTCTCCGTTAGTTTAGCTAAGAATGGGAGATTAGAGATGGGGCGGAAGTTGGCTAATTCTCTAGGGTCTAAGTTGTGTTTCTTAAGGAGAGGTTTAAGGGAAGCAGTTTTAAGTTTGTCTGGGTAGATCCCTTGAGTTAGCAGGCAGTTTATAATGTTGGTCAGAGGTCCAGAGATCGTGTTTGGAATAAGAAGCAGAAGTTTGGAAGGGATATTGTCTGCCGAGTGGCTGGATGGTTTCTGTTTTTTAAGGAGGGATTCGATTTCCCTGGGGGAGGTTAAATCAAAGTTGTCGAGTTTGGCTCCCGTGGGGGTGTGGAGATTGTCGCATACAGTAAGTGGGGTAGTGTTGTTAGGGAGTAGTGCGAGGGTATTTGAAATCTTCTGTTGGAAGAATGATGCGAGCTCCTTAGCCTTGGATAGTGCCTGTTCGTCTGGTATTGTTGGAGGGGCTGATTTTGTGATTTGTGATACATAAGAGAAAAGAGCGTTGGCATCAAATTGGAGATTGTGTATTTTATTGGCATAGTATTCTCTTTTTGTCTTAAGAATAGAGGTCCTGTAATGATATAGGGTTCCTTTGTATGCTGAAAGTGTAGATGAGTTGGGGGTTTTACGCCATCTATTTTCTTTGTGTCATAGGTCTTGTTTCATCCGTTTCAGTTCAGAGGTGAACCAGGGTTGATTGGGCTTTTAACCCCTCCGGAACTGGCCGGCCCCGACAAAGATACACGGACGCAATCGCCTCCTTTAGCCAGCGAGCAATGGTAGCTGTAGAGGCCTTTTGTCCCTTATTTGGCCCACTCCATAAAACAAAGAGATGATCGGAGACTTGGAACTCATTTGTAACCTGTAAATATTGCAGAAGAACTCTCTTAACATCTAAACGCCGCAGATCTCCGCCAGACGTGTTTGCAACATCTTCCGGAGAAAAGCAGGAAGCTCCACTGATTGATTTACATGAAAGGAGGACACTATCTTCGGCAAAAATGATGGAACTGTCTTTAGGGAAACCCCTGAATCAGAAAACCGGAGGAAGGGCTCCCTACATGATAAAGCTTGCAGTTCTGATACCCTCCTGGCCGAGCAAATAGAGACTAGAAACACTGTCTTAAGAGTCAGGTCCTTGAGCGTGGCTCGCCGAAGGGGTTTGAAGGGTGCCTCGCAAAGAATACGGAGTACCAGGTTAATGCTCCAGGATGGACAAGTAGCCCAGACAGGCGGATTCAAATGCTTAGCCCCATTACGAAAACGGACGACATCCGGATAGGCCGCCACCGCATAGCCATCTAACCGTCCCAAGAGGGAACTGAGAGCCGAAACCTGTATGCGCAAGGAATTGAAAGACAGACCTTTAGTGAGGTCAGTCTGAAGAAAAGAGAACACCAGGGACACCAAGGCCTTGCGCGGCGAGACACCGGACTCGGCACACATATTGTCAAACACTCTCCGGGCCCGGGCCCTCAACATAAGCCAGAGAGGTAGAGGTTTTACAGGCCCGCAACAGCGTAGATATCACCTCCTCTTTATAACCCTTCTTTCTCAGTCACCGCCGCTCAAAAGCCAGGTTGCTAGACAAAAGGGATCCACCTGATCGAAAAATATGGGACCTTGTAGCAGAATGTTGGGGAGGTGACTGAGACGAAGAGGACCGTCCAACATGAAGTTCACCAGATCCTCGAATCATGGTCTCCGGGGCCACTCTGGCGCCACGAGAACTACTGGACCCTTGTGAAGTTCTATCCTTCTGAGCACCTCTCCCACCAGAGGCCATGGTGGGAATGCGTAAAGGAGACTGTTGCTGGGCCAAGGTAGTACCAGGGCATCTACGGCTTCTGAGTAGTGCTCCCTCCTGCAACTGACGAATCTGAGAGCCTTCGAATTCTTCAAGGTGGCCATCAGATCCAAGTGGGGAGCTCCCTAATTGCGTACGATTAGATCCATCGCCTCTTCGGACAACTCCCACTCTCCGGAGTCGAGATGCTGGCGACTAGGAAGTTGGCTTGAACATTCTCCTTCCCCGCAATGTGGGAGGCCGCCAGTTGCTCCAAATGGCGCTCTGCCCAGGAGAGCAGTTTGCCGACTTCCAGGGCCACCAGGCGACTCCTGGTGCCCCCCTAGCGATTGATGTAAGCTACTGTGATGGCATTGTCGGAGAGGACTCTCACCGCTCTGCGACGGATCAAGGAGA